>NC_140152.1:1266667-2466667 GCF_964035555.1 Netta rufina | reverse complement strand
TCTCTTAAAAAAAAAAAGAAAAAAGAAAGAAAGAAAAGAAAGAAAAGAAAGAAGGAAGGAAAGGAAGGAAAGGAAGGAAGGAAGGAAGGAAGGAAGGAAGGAAGGAAGGAAGGAAGGAAGGAAGGAAGGAAGGAAGGAAGGAAGGAAGGAAGGAAGGAAGGAAGGAAGGAAGGAAGGAAGGAAGGAAGGAAAGAAAAAGATTCCCATTAAGATCTTCTCCAAGTAAGGCAGAAGTTCTAGAGCAGGAGTTAAGAGAGGAGGGGTACCTGTTATTTCAAATGTCCCCATTGGGCACGCTTCAACATTGAGCATTGCTTGGTACTTCCAGAAAGGCGAAGTCTGCTTGGTGTGTTGCAAAGGGATCCTCAGGAATTAGAAGGGCTTCCAGCACACTAAGTGACAGGTAGTGGAGGGACAGGGAAAGGGACCAGCAAGCAGCTTCTGGTGCATTGAGCAAGCCAATCACTTGAGGCATTGGAATGACATTTTAATAGTTAAAGTGGAGCTTTGTTTCATAGATTTCCAAAAGCAGAAAGGCTTGGTAAAACCAGAGTGACTGAAGTGCCAAAAAAAAGAGCATTGGGTGGCACTTGCTTATTTTCTTTGCCCTTTGGGTCACGTAGTCCAGATTTTAAGGCCTTACACGATGGACAGAAATGATTGAGGTTGGGCAGAAAAGGGCAGCTTTCTTCTAGACATGTTGATCACAAGCAATCCTCTGTTCTCAGTGCTGCTCATGCTGTTAGCATGCAATGCAAACCTGGCAGAGGAACCACCACTATTTTGGGTGGCCCACAGACACCAATGGAGCCTGCAGTGGCCTTGCCCTTACAGTAGGGTTGCCTGGCATCGTTTCAGCATTTTCCTCTGCAACAGGATGGGACCCCACATGGAGAATATGTGCTGGCTAGGAGACAGCCCTGTGCTATAGATGTTTGGGCAGGTGCCACACTTGCCCATTGATTCCTTCCCAGAGCTCTTCTGGTTTTCTGTAACAAAAGTCAGTGATGGACATGGATAGAGTTACAGGGCTGGCTGTGCTGACACTGCTGTCACACTGCTTTCGAGGCATGTGTGCACAAGCTCAAAGAGTAGCCAGTGAGGCCCTCATTACCAGGTCACCCTTCAACCAGCTCCCTGTGTGAATCTAGATCAGCCTTCTGGGGCGGGTGGTGGAAGGTTGGGTCCAGCAGGGCTGTGGGTCACTGCCCAACTGCCAGCTAGGTGGATTCTTGGCTCTATCACTTTTGCAAGAGTTAATTCAAATTAATTTAGATGGATGTCTGTATGCCATTCTGAGACTTTGGGATTCAGTCAGAGGCATTCAGGTGAGACTGTGTCAGATTCAGGCCCTGATGGGGTTGCCACTGGAAGTCACAGAAAGCACTGGCCTTGGGAAGGCTGAGTGACATTGCATGGAGGCTGGGGAGACAAGGGGCCTACAGAGGTGATCAGATCCTCACTGCTTTGTGCCATTCCCAGGGCTGTAGAAATATCCCTTGGTTTTGCACACATATGAGGCTTTATGTAACAGGACAATGATGTTCCTGTGACAAACATGTACTTGTCTGAACAGACCTGTCTGCTTTGCTGGAGCCAACAGTAAGGCTCAAACCAAAGGTACCCACTCATGATAAATTGCTACCAGCGTCCTGCTCAGACTGAGGCTCCTGTCTATGTAAGATTTGCAGTCTTAGAGCTTATGATCACAGTTGCAACATTCCTTTTGTTTTCTAGGAATTCGACTCCACCAAGGAGGGAAACCACAGGGAAATTGTTTCAGTGTGCGCTCTGGATTGGGAGAGAAGGGATGGGGCTAAGGCATGATGTATAACATACAACTCAACAGCCAAGATGTTTTTTTAAAAAAACACCACACTTTTATTTAAACTAAGGAAAGTAACTTTTTTCTCTTTAGCTTGGCAGGCAGCAGCAGCCATGCTGAGCCCAGGCAAATGTAGATCAAAGCCAGGCAAGTCTGCTGCAAAAAATCAAACACTGGACATTTATTAAAATTTTATTCATAAAAAGACATGCAGTGAGTGCAGTGGGATTTCACTGTGGAACTTCTGACATACATGTGAGCTGCCTTATTTAGAATGAAAATCATGTCTTTCTCCTTCCAGGAGTAAGGCGATCCATCCATTTCCTGTGAAATTCAAATCAGGGATACAAATACCTTTCTCCTTGCCCTCATGTGGGCTGGAGTCTGCATGCAGCCCTCACTTGTGGGATGGGGGATTCACAGCCTTGGAGGGGCCGTTCCCTTGAACTCTCCTGGCACATGCTTGAAGGCATAGAGTTCCTGCTGCAGCTGTCTGCGCTGGTCCCAAAGAGGCCCACATTACTCTCGTTTCCTTTGGTTGAATTCAAAGTCTCCCACTCTCAAACCTTTTCATTTGTAGTTCTTTTCTCTCTTTTGTGCAATCTGTAGCACAAAAGTTTAACTTGGCAACAGTGCTGGAACAGATGGAGAACACTGGACCAACTCCCTAGATCCCAGGAACTTCTTCTGCTCAATGCTGTATGCAGGATTTCCAGCCACTTACTGCTTGAATCTGCCAGGCAAAGCCTAAAAACAATTTTCAGATAGAGAAACTGGGATTTTCTCTAGGACATCAGCAATCAGTGAGTCACCACATGAGTGTACTTCCCCAGTGGAAGGTCCAAAGTGTGCACATTCCATGTGGACTAATTCCAAGCAGAAAAAGAAAGAAAAAAAAAAAAAAAAAAAAAAAGAAAAGAAAAAGAAAAAAAAAATGAAAGGATAATTGATAATTTTAGGGAAACCTGTTATACCTCTTCATATGACTCACTTTGTAGAAGGATCAGTGTGATAAATCCATGGTTAGTTTATTTTGTAGATGAAGATCAGGCAGAGCTCTGTGCTTGCCTTTCAAGCATATCCACACGCTTCTGAGCTCAGACATGGGCAAGGCACAGGTTGGAGTCATTCCTCAGGGGAGAGAACATCCTTTTTCCTTTTAGCACAGATGAGCAAAAAACATGTTCGTGCCCATTAACATTGTGAACAGTCCAAGCCCAGAGCTGTGAGTTGGCACAAGGAGTCATAGCAAAGGAATGAACCCACAGGGACCGGAGAGGTTCAGGAGGGGAGCAGAGGGCAACAGTTTCCCCTTTTCAGATGTACTAGTCTTTTTACAACATGCAACAAAGGAGAGGTAAGGTAAACTTTATAGAGTTTACAAAAGGATCTGAAGTGGTGATGGGTAGAATTTTTCAATGTAAAGCAAATTTGCTGAAAAAAAATATTGTGTGGTGTTCTGAAACCATCTGCATATTTTTTCAGCTCAACAAAAAATCTGAAGGACTTTTTTTTTTTTATTTTTCCAAAACAGAAATATGCAGGGGGGCAGATGGGATGCATGTCAATGTGCTGATGAAGACGGTAATGACATTGTGAGATTTTGTCACCTTCAAAAGACCAAACACATCCTGGGATGTATTAGCAAGAGTCCAGCCAGCAGGTCACAGGCAGCAATTATTTCCCTCTGTGCAGTACTTGTAAGACCACATCTGGGCACTGTCTCCAGATTCTGTCTCCCCAGTATACATTGATGTATTGGAGGAAGTCCAACAGAAGCCACCAAGATGGTCAGGGAGTTGGATTACATGATGTATGAGGAAAGATTGAGGAAAATTCATTTGTTCAATGAGGAGAAGGCAAGGGGAGAAGGAGCCCATCTACAGCTACCTAACAGGAGGGTACAGAGGATTCAGAGACAGGTTTTCTCAGACATACACAAATAAAGGCCAGGATGAAATGGACACAAGCTGGAGCAAATTAAATTCTGCAGAGATATAAGGAAAACTGTTGTTTTGTTTTGTTTTGTTTTTGATTGTTTTTGTATTTTAACAAAGAATGGTTGTATACTGTAAAGAGACACTGAGGGGTGATGGAATCTCCAGCCTTGGAGATAACACTCCACGTGGTCTGACAACATGCTTGAACTGGGTTTGCCTTGGGCAGGTGGTTGACTAGACATCCCTTCCAACCTACATGGGGTCCCTTCCAACCTCCAGGTTTTAAAATTAAGATAATAGCTCCATCACAAATTTTGGCTGTCATTTGTAGGGTCAATTAAAAAAAAATGAAGCCAAGTGCAATACTTCATTTTAGGTCAAAGAGAAAATTTCAGGTTGACCTAAAGTAAAACTTAAGATCAATTAAAAACAGTAATAAAAATGTAGGTGAATCAAAAAAAAAAAAAAATGCATTTGTTCTATTTTGCAGAACAACATCCTAAAGGGGGTAGTATAGAAGGGTCTGAATTAGCATCCAGCAAGTATAGGGTAAGAGTGTGTGAAAAAGAACTACTGGATGACCATGAATGATATTCTAGTATTACTCATGAACACACAAGAGAGGAGGCCTGGCATCTTCCTATAGCTCTCAGCTGAGAAATTCTCAGTGAAGAAGCAAAAATGAGAAAAATAAGAAAAAATGTTGGAGAAAACCTTTCTTCTTTTGTGCAAGTGTCTGCTTTCACAAGCCGATGAGCTGGTTTTATAGCTCATGAATTCAAGCAGAAAGGTGAACACTGAAACATTATTATGGAAAGACAAGACATACGGTACCCTCCATCTGAACACGGTGTTAAGTTTCTAAGTAGGAAGTGAAATAGGAGTGAAACCACACATGCCCCATACCACTGCCAGACTGAACGCACCACCTCACGAATTGTAGAGAGGCAAATGACAAGCATCCCTTGCAAAAAGATGAAAGCAAATAGCTTAATTAGCTATTTATTTGGAGAATAAAAGCTGTCCTGCGTATGTCCTTTTTTTCTCATTCAACACTATTTTCAGATGGGTAATACTTGTGAGGTCATCTGTTGTGTTTCCTGCCAATGCGTGATGTTATATTATATTTTGTTTTCCTTTCTCAGTAGACAAAACAACTGCATGTTGGTTGAGACCGCTGAACTCAAGTTTTGTTCTTTGAAATTTTTCTACATATGGTACTGTATTGTTCAAAGAGGTAATTCTTCAGGACCCCTAATAGCAGAGCATAGACTGAACAATGTGAATGAATGGCTGTGGGGAATGTTCCCATCATCTTTCTTTGGCCTGACTATGAGTGTTTCAAATGCAGGCATTTTCAACCCATCCCATCCTAGCAAATTCTGGAAATGTCACTGAAAAGAAGGTGTCCTAACACTCTGACCAAGCACCGGAGCTTTCAGATGACTAGAAAGCCAAGGTGTGCAGAAGGCTTTAAAAGCAATTGCAAAGCACAGTATATTTATGTTTATGAATTTTTGCAGCTATACAAAACATTGTGCTAAAGCAGCATTGTTCTTCCTTGAATAAATCCCCTGTAACACTGACTCTTTCTTGAGCTCTCTACCCACTATCAAGCAATGGATGAATGCCCTTTAATAACTTCTAATTATTTTCTTTCAAATGATGCCTTCTCAAACACTGCACAAGACTGGCTAAAATCAGAGAGATTTTAAGAAAAAAATGTTTGAGTTCTGTGTGTACACAAAGATGTACTAGATGAATACCTGGGTAAAAATGAGGATCCCTTGTGAAGGTTATCCAGAGTGCTTCCTGAATGCTCACAGGTGGAGGAGTCCTGCATATGCTTTTTTCTTTCTTGTCTCGTTTTCAGTCTTGTTGATACGGTTTAGTGATATGGTTTAGTAATATGGTTTAGTGGAGGTCTGGTTAGTGTTAGGTCAGAGGTTGGACTAGGTGATCTTGGAGGTCTCTTCCAACCTAGACGATTCTGTGATTCTGTTCATTTCTAACACAGAATATGGGAAGTCGTGTGTGTTTTCAGTAAAGACTTCCCATCTCTGATGAAATTATCAATACCAGTGAATTCAGCTTCCTGACCATGTAAAGATAAGTAAAATTGCACTACTACATTTTTATTGCATTTATGGCCACCAAGCTCCCACATGCCACCAAGACTGTAAGAACATGTTAAAAGTCATTCTCCTGTATACCAACAAGAAGTCAGTTTTCAGCAGCATAAGTGATTTTGATCAATCATAGTATAAGTAGCCTAACATTAATCCAACTTGGCTTCTAAAGCTGAAGGTAATGCTCTAAGCTATCAAACAGCTATAGTCTTCTGCTTCAGAACTGGTTGTATTTTACAGTAAAATTATTTTTCTATATGGCATGGGGCAGTGAAAAGCACTGTGATTGATTTGTCTGCCTGTTCAGATCAGTTGGTAAATGCAAAATTATCTCAAGTTTTATACTGAACGAGGCCATTTTTTTCTTCACTTCTTGTCCCAAGATTTGCATCCATGGAAGTTTCTGTGCAAAGCTGCATCTGTACTGTGATTATTGTGAGACCACAGAGGCAACATTCAAGCTGGAACAGTGCAGAGTTTGCTGTAACCGTCCTACTATCACACAAAAGAAGACCAATGTCACAGAAAACAAACCAACCCAAGCAGCAATTTCAGCCCTGTATTCTCTCTGCAGTAAACTGCAATACTTTAAAGATACGAGCACAGCCTGCTTCTGCCACCCACATGTCATGCTATGCCATATGAAGGGAGAACCATCTCCATTCAGATCAGTAAACTAATGGGAACTCTTCTCCTGCCCTCAAAACAACCATCATAGCATGGATAATGTCCAGATACTTAAACTCTCTTCCTGCCCCAGAAGAAAGCAGACCTCACTTATCCCTTGAACATGGTAATTGTATGGAAGAATGTTCATTGGCTTACTCCAGACCTGGGTACTAGCAGTATATCAGGTTGGACTATAATAGACATGTGCACAGACCCATATGAATGTCAGCATGGTGACAAGTTTAACCTCATTGTCTACAAAGAATGCAAAACCTTCAGGATACATTTGAAATGAATTATTGAAAAACACAGGAAAACCAAAAATGTTAAGAACAAATTTTGTACACCAGTCACTAAATGACAATGGCCATTTATACATGGCTAGACAGTGCAACGGTGCAGGATTCCTGTCTTTAAATCATGAAATCAATGCAGCTTTTAGTGTTGTCATAAGTAACATGCACAGTAGATGTCTTTGTGTCTTTGGCTGTCTGGCAGAAGATCATTCTGTTTCTACTGGGAGTTGCATCATTATTTTGTCCTCTTGTGAACAGTATTAATATTTCAAGATCTGGGAAAATACATTTTCCTTTTTATTCTTTTGGTTCATTAGCAGACTGCTTGTCAGGGCTTTGTGCGAGTCACCATCATCCTCTGTTATGAGTTAGTCTATCAGCTGATGTCATTGTTTGGCCATTGTAACCTGAATGTCTGAATGTCTTTAGTCCATTGCCTGAAGGGTCTCTTTTCCTGTTCATTGTAATGAGAGAATAAACCAAGTGCCAGCAGTAAATCTGTTTCCTTTTAACATATATAGATTTGAGCTAATAGTTTAGCATTTTCTTCTCTGGGAGGTGCAAAACACCCTTTTTCTTCATACTTCTCTTCCTAGTGACAGCTATGAACTAATAGTAGAAGCAAATTTTCCTCAGTGCCAACACCTACATGACTTATTTGTTTGAAATAGTCATTTAATGCTGTGTCTTTCTGGTGTCTGACATGATCCAGGCAATGCATATTGGAGGTTTTCAAGAAATGTGTAGATGTAGAACTTGGTAGCATGGTTTAGTGGTGGACTCTAGTACCAAGTTAAAGGTTGGACTAGAGGATCTTAGATGTCTTTTCCAACCTGAATGATTCTATGATTCTATGACAATCAAATTTGACCTTCTGAATAACATAGGATTAACTGTATGCCCTGTGTTGTTCCTTATATTGTCTATTTGTGGGAGAAACATTCCCCGTTCAACTGCACCACTCAGTGGGAGGAGGTAGAAGAGGGTGAATGGTGTTTTTAGTTTGTTATTTTTTGTTTGTTTGTTTCTCACTGTTCTAGTCTGCTAGTGATGGGCAATAAATTACATTAATCTCTGTGTGCTGAATCTGTTTTGTCCATGACGGTAACTGATGAGTGATCTCCCAATCCTTATTTCAACCCTTGAATTTTTTTCATCATACTTGCTCTCCCTGTCCTTCTGAGGAAGGGGAGTGAGAGAGTGGTGGGGTGGTGCTTAGCTTCCCATCAGTGCTAAACCACAATGCCATCATCTAGCATCAGCAAATCATTGGGGAAAAAAAAAAAAAAAAAAACACACAAAAAAACAAAAACTGGGTTTTCATGCTTCAAAAACAAAGACTTCTCCTATAGGTGGTGAGAGTCAGAAACTAGAGAAAGAAGGTAGTCTGCAAGTGACAGTGATACATTGATTAATCTTGTGCTAGTGAACATAAGCATTGTTAGATGAGATCAGACTTTTTTTTTTTTCAGTGCAGAAGTCTTCCTTTTAATAGTATCATTGTTTTCTATTCCCTTTCTATAAATGTATAAATGTATAAAATACTATCACATATACTATCTGTCAAGCAAAAGGTAATAAATAAATAAATAAATAAATCATTAGTCACATAGACAACAATGAAGCATTCTGTGGTCATTTCATCACTTACTTTCAGCATGTTTACTCATGTATGTATGAGTGGGTATTCAACACACTATCTGTTATACTTACAAATAGCCTTATTAGGGCTACCTAATCATATTTATTAAAGGATGAGAAGAAAGGGACATACATTGAACCTAAATGCAAATCAGTGATGTTTTCACTGTATTATATAACACACCTCATAATACACAGACCCCAAAAAAATTTATACTTGTGACTCTTCTTTCCCTGGATCTACTCTGTATCCCACTGAAGCTGACATATAAGGAACGTGCATTTGAACAGTTTGCTATTTGTGTCACCTTTTTAAAGACTCAGCTGCTAATATGTTTTTGATGGCACCTTACTATGTTGACTTTGACCTTACAACATGAACCACTTGGTTCTCGTGCCATGCCCATTTAAGAAGTACGTATACACAGATCCAGGTGATTAACATATTTCCTTTTAAGCCTGGCAACTCCTGTCATTCACAGAGAACTCAGGACTGCTTCAATGTGAAATGAAGACAAAACAGACTCAAGACTTGTTTAATATGGCTAGTATCGTATATAAGACTACTAGTTACTGACAACAAAAAGCCCAGCTTCCCTGCTGCCAGGTGCAACTGTCCTTATTACAAGCAGAAAACACCAGTCAGAGCAATCAAGATCCTGCAGCTCACAAAAGTTACTGTTAGTTTTGAAGTCTTTCAAACAACTGAGTTGTCTGCACCCCAAGAACTCCTTGCATCCTTCCTAGGAAGATCATACTTCAATTCATTCCACTTTGCAATTTATGTTTACTTCCCCCAGAGTCATGGTCAGTTTTTCTAGGCAAAAAACATATGGTATAACTTTTTTTGGACTTAGGTAACACCATAATTAATCTGGAAGTAACTTAAACTTCCCAGTTTGTCTGAAATACCTAGGTTTTGCTGATCTACGGACAAAATAAGGAGCTCCTGGCCAAACTCAAACAGAAAAATGAGACTTACAGAAGGTGCAAGCAAGGACAGATTGCATGGGGCAGATACAGAGACACTGTCTGAGCAGCCAGGGATCAGGTTAGGAAAGCCAAAGATTGTTTAGAATTAGATTTGGCCAGGGACATCAAGTGCAAAAAGAAAGGGTTCTACAGGTACATCGGTGATAGAAAGAAGACTGGGGAAAGTGGGGGCCCTTTCTGGAATGTAATAGGAGACCTGGTCTCCTTGGATATGGAGAAGACCGAGATACTCATAGAGTCATAGAATATCCTGAGTTAGAAGGGACCCAGAAGGATCATCAAGTCCAGCTCCTGGCTCCACACAGGTCTACCCAAACATTCAGGCCATATGACTACTCAATGACTACTCAATGACTTTTTTTGCCTCAGTCTTCACTGACAAGAGCTCTAGCCACATAGCCTGGGCCCCAGAAGGGAAAGGCAGGGACTGGGAGAATGATGAATGCACACTATAGGAGAAGATTAGTTTTGAGACCAGGCTGAGGGAGGTGATTGTCCCTCTACTCTGCTCTCGTAAGATCCCACCTGGAGTACTGTGTTCAGCTCTGGGCCCCCCAGCATATGAAGGACATGGACATATTAGAACAAGTCCAGAAGAAGGCCACCAATATGGTCAAGTGGCTGAAGCACTTCTATGAAGATAGGCTGAGGAAGTTGGGGTGGTTCAGCCTGGAGAAGAGAAGGCTCTAGGGATATCTTACAGCAGCCTTCCAGTGCCTAGAGGGGGCCTACAGGAAAGCTGGGGAGAGACTCTGTCAGGGGATGTAGTGATAGCACAAGGAACAATGACTTTAAACTAAAAGAGGGTAAGTGTAGATTAGATATAAGGAGGAAATTCTTTACTCAGAGGGTGGTGAGGCACTGGAACAGGCTGGCCAGAGAAGCTGTGGATACCCTATCCCTTGAAGTCCAGGCTGGATGGGGCTTTGGGCAACCTGATCTGCTGGGAGGTGTCCCTTCTCATGGCAGAGTGGTTGGAGTTAGATGACCTTTAAGGTCCCTTCCAACCCAAACCATTGTATGATTCTATGTTTCTATGATACGCAGAAAGTTAAATACAGTTTAGCAAAAAGGAAGAATCTTAAATAGGCTTTTTTGTAAGTAACACAAAATAAGCCAAAGAAGGCAACCATAAAACGAGGCTCAGTGCTATGTACATTGAAATAACTATCTACAGGGATTTTCCCATCACTTTAAAATTAGTTCCACCACTTTAAAGTTAATTGTTTGCAGCTCTGTGTACAAGGCCAAGTTCTCAACAATATGGATGCATTAATGCCTTTCCTACAGTAGAGGTGAAGAAACACTGATTTCATTTAAGGTTAAAGCAAAAACTTGTTCTCACTTGAAGGTTCCCCCCTTTATTAAAACAAGAACACTGCAGCAGTAAAGTACAGAGAATATAGTGCCAGTGAGATAAGGCCCTGAAAGTTTCAGGTTTCTGCAGACTGTCAGAGCAAAGTGCATGACTTCCATAAGAGGCTGACAAGCTTTAGTTTCTTCCCTTTCTGATTGCTTTAGCTAGGCTTTTCCTTTGTTCAGCGCTATAATGCAGACTGAAAATGCTTTTCTGCCATCTGGTAAGTCTCCCATGCTGTGAGGAAATGATAACTAGGCTCTCTTTCCAGCAGGGATATCCAGTTTTGATTACTAAGACTTGAGGCTTGAATTCATTTGCAAAAAGACACAGTTAAGAGTTCAAAATTCTAGCAGTCTCACATCCCATAGCAGTATTGTTTAAGTGAAGTTTTGGCACAAAGTATCAGGAGAAAGGAAAGTCCAGATTCTTATGTTAGAACTGACTGCTGATTGGCATGATGTAACCAAGTAAGTCCTAGATGAAGAAAAGAATAGAAAGTTGGCCTTAGCAGTTTGAAGGGGAGCAAATTTACCACTAAGCAAGCAAGGAACTCTCCATCATAGTCATAGAACCTCACCTACACTGAATTGAATTTGGTTAAGAGGAAGACAGAAACAAAGACATTAGGAGGAATAGAATATGATTTTCCAGTATCACAACTGTGCAGTAGAGGAGTCCAGTGCTACTTTAATTGCAATGGAATACTTTTGCACAGGTGGAAAAAAAGACCACAAAAGTTATCAAAAGGCTTTACAATGCACAGGTGCTATAGCCAAAGAAAACAGAGAAGTAAGAGTGATTACATCATCTTACTCCCTAACAGCCAACTAGTGTTCATTTGTAAAGTTCATGGTACTTGATTTTGACAATGTCCTAAATAGTTTGCAAGGTGTAGCAGGCTTCCTGTGCTTACATCAAGAAAAGGCAGATCAGCAATTGCCAAGTCTACTGATCAGAAAGGGTTATTCTAAGGGCCCTGATGGCATTCTTCTTCACTTCCTCAGAGCTTGGGTGCCCAATTCTGAGACAGTGTCATTGAGGGCTGCCCTTTTCCCCTGTGAGGACCATGTGGAAAGCATGCCCAGACAGCGCTGCTCTTGACTTGCTTGGTGTACATGGGACTGTCTGACCCTGGTTATTGTCTCCAGACTTGAACCTCACCCTGACTTGTAATCCTGGGCTGACGTCAGACCTGCCTTGTAACTATGGACTTCTCTGATGATCTGGACTCCTGATGGACCCTTGATACCATCCCTAAGTCTGCCCTGCTTGACTTGCTCCAGTACTGTGACATCGTGCCTTGACCTGCTGCCCAGGCTATCCCCCTTCGCTCCAGGCTCCCAATCTCTTTAGGAGCAGCCAGCTGCTGCTGCTCTCTTACACCCATAAGCTTGTGTTTCCTTGGTTGTTTCTGCAGGGACACAAGCAAGAACATTCTGCAGAAAGTTTGTGTTTCTTCTGCAGCTGCATATCAACTGGTGTGTACAGGGTTCCCTGGTCCTACTCACTGGAGACATGAGTCCATTCAGGCTTCCTCTGGATAATCACTAAACGGCACATGCACAGAAAAAAACCCTCACACACCAGAGGAGAACATAAACATCAACGTTGTGTGCACAAGCTTATGAAGACAGGACTATATGAAACACATGGTTCCATTTTAATAAATGTTCTTGCATTTCTAGTGCTTTTTTTATGGCTTGTTATTGAGCTGTGAATAGCAATGCTTGGGGTTTTTTGTTATTGTTGTATTTTATGAGGACAACACCATGTCCATTGCCGCAAACATCAGATATTTTGGTGGGGAAGATAAGCTTTCAGCAAGAGCTCTTGGCTCCTGCCCAGGTCTCTGTTAACTACTTCTGTTTTGCTTTTTTTTTTTTTTTTTTTTTTTCCCTGGTTCAAGTTTTGAAAGGTGTGGATGGGTAACGATGGAGTGGTCAAGAAGCCCCATATGCTCTGAAATATTTTATCTTACCTGCTTTCTTAAACAATTTCATCCCCTATCGTTGTATTCTTCAAAGTCCTTCATATTTCCTTTGTGCTCACAGACACAATTTTCTGACAGCCTGTGGTGTGCAGAGAAGAGGCTTGTCTGCCTTGCTGAGACAGATGAAATCGGGTATCTGTAGCATGAAGACCCACATATCTCATATTTCTGTGAGTACCTGTCTCACTGAAACGGGATTTGATCAAACATGAGTGTAGGTGAGGGAAACTAATGGGAAAAGATAAACCTTTCTCCTTATAAAAACATATTATGTACCTTCATTAACAGCTCTTGGGCCATCCTACAGGGATGAAGTTTGGCAGGGCAAACTGCCAAAAGGCAGGATCAGGCCTTTGGGCCGGACAAAACCTGCCTGAGTTTCAATAAGGGGGAATTCATGTCTCCAGGTCTGAGTGTGGTTCTGCTCTCCTGTACAACACACCACTTCAGCACAGCACCTGACACTTTCCTCCTCCTCTGTGGGTGTCCCAGTCTGTTACAGTCAAGGGATAGGACCAGATTCTTCTGAGTTTCCCTCTGAACATGTGGAGGCAGTGCTGGGAAAGGGAAGATAGTAGAAAATGTATGGAGGCTAGACAATGAGCTGGGAGCAATGTGCTAGACACAGTTCTCCTTGGCTTGTCCCAGTAAACCTTGATCACAAGGCTCAGGACTTTCCAGGACACTTGTTCTCTAAATGCTGGGTAGAGGAGAAACACCTTATAGTTTCTCATATCAGGGAGCACAGGCAGGAAGGCAAACTGTTTTAGGTCAATTGCTGTAGCAAGATGTGAACCCTAGATGACATAAGCTGCCTCCTCCTCCTCCTTCTCCTACTTTTCTTCCTCCTCCTTCTCCTGCTCCTCTTCCTTCTTCTCTGCATTTGGCCATTCTGTGATTGCCAACTTCTTCTATCACAGTATCATTGTTTTCATTTCTAAAGCCCCACCAAATACAGTGCAGCCTGCATGTGCCCTGGTCTATAGCAAAATGTAAACAGGTAGGCTTCCATCCAGGGGAGACAGACCCCCCCAGGGAGGGCCAAGAGGCCAATTAGTGAAGACATAACATGGATAAGGAATCCCACCTGAGGGCTTAAGAATCCATGGTTGGAGGGGTGGAGTCCTAGAAAAGTCACATTCTCTGAAATACCTCAAGCCGTTTTTGTATTTAACACTGGGGTCAAGAAATATTGTCTTTCTGGGTTAAGATTCAACATGAGGTTGCAGATAAAGACCAAAAGGAGAAAGCAGTTACATGCCATAAAGTAGGACCATGGACCACTACTTTACAAAGTTAAAAATGCAAACAGACGTCACCAGTGTAACAGAAGGGGGTATATACAGAGTTCAGGGAGCCTCGCATGTGCCCAATTTATTACAGATTTCTGAATATCCCTTGTTGCAAAATCTTATTTAGGAGCCAGTCTCTTACTATGTGGCTGGGATTCCAGCTGCTTGGTGAAGTGGATGAGCATGGGCATTCAACGGGAAAAAGGACAGAAAATTCAGACTAGCTCTAACCCCACCACTTCAGGATTGTCTGAAGCAGATCTGCCAGGGGTAGTTGGAGTTACTTCTTAATAGTAAAGGCCAAATCCATTTTTCAAACCATTTATTTTATATATATATATTGCTGGGGGAAGGGAACCAAATTAAAATGGAAAAAAAAATGTAACAGCATTTTTTTATTTTTTATTTTTTTATCATCCACCAGCAGGTGGATGAATCCTGTACTGACACAGAGAAAATATTCAGACACCTATAATATTCCTCGATACTTCTGCATGCTGCTATCCCACTGCACACATCTGCAAGACCTTTAATCTCCACCACCCTCTTTTCCTGGCATCATGTTTAATTCCTGTTACAGTTTCTTGCTCGTAAGTAGGGAGACGGATCTGTTGTGGTCACTCATGTTTTCCCCATCACTACAAAGAAATGCACTGGAACAAACACTGAATTCCCAGCACTGATTGTACAGTGTGCTTGCCCAAGTGAAAAGGGAGAGAATTCCCTCAGTAAACACTCCTAATGATGTAGGAGCTAGAGAAGGTCCTGTCCCAGTTCTGCTGACTCCTTTGGTATTTTAGTGTGCTGCATCACCTCCAGCATTTGCTGGGCCAGGATACGCAGCCCTTTCCTACTGTGCTCCTTTTACAACTGAGGCCTGTGCTCTCCCCCTTCTTTCTTCCCTCCTATGTTGGACAGAACTGTGTTTATTTTGGTAAAAAATAGAAAGGCCTGTTTTCTGCTAGCTGCAGGGAAAGAGAGTTGGTTGAACGAGAAGGAAGTACATAAAGAGAGGAAAGCACACAGGTTAAATGGGGGACAGTAGGCCTTCTTCCCCTAAATACCACCCAAATGTCAGGGGCTGCTATGCCACACCGGCATCGTGAAAGAGCACATGGAGTCTCAAGGGAAAAACAGGCTTTTCCAGCATTCACCAAAATCAGTAGGATTCTGCCCACTTCCTAGAACATTCCTGGAACTGAGGACTTGCAGAAGTGCAGTTCTCCAAAGCCGTCACGTTCCATGTGGACAGCTGCCATGGCACTGAGCTGAGGGCTGTGCTCCTCTCAGGCTCAGGGCTGGAGCCCGGGACTGCTTCCAAGCTCTTGGCCACTTCCCCACCCTGCTTGCTTGGATCTGCTGGGGTTAGTCTAGGCATTTCTCCCTCCGTGCTAAGGACAAAACACAGAAGTCCTGCTTTTTTTTCCAATGCACCACTGCAACATGGTAAGCCAGCTTGCAAGCAATGCACAGCTGTGGCTCAAAGAGCAGCAGCTGCAGGTATTGTGGACTCATGCAATCCTCTCAGTGCTGCACGCACACAATTTGGATGGCTGTTCCTCATGTACCTTGACTTCAAATCAAAATAACTCTAGTAATTTACAAAAGGAGAGAACATCCTGTTGCATATATTGGGAATTTGAGAAATATGATAAACTATAAATTGCAGTCTGACACATCAAGATGTGTTCTGCATTTCAATTCCATTATCAACACACTTGAAAATACTGCCCATGTGGTAGAAAACAGGCACATAGGAAATTTAATCTGTGCCAGTTTGGGGTTCTCAGGTGTTGCACCTATCCAAAAATGTTACAAAGCTGGAAAACAACAACAACAAACGTATATATATATATATGTATACATATATACTTATATAAAGTTATAGGGCAAATCTCTCATTTCTTTTGACACTTCCGCATCTCCTGTATCTCCCTGCCATATTTTAACTTGTGTGTGGATAGGTCCTGGCAGGCAGTTTACACTCAGCCACTGCACTATCTAATTAAGGCAGGGCTCTGCTGTCCCAGCAGCTCTTTTGCTGGTGGGCTAGCTCATCTGGCTGACATCTTCCACACCTGTGGTTACTGTGCAGATCTACTGCATCACATACTGTGATTAAATGAACCATTTTGCCAGAGTGCCTAACTTGTAAGTCCAGATATTAGCAAAGGGGAATCCAGCCTTTCCATATGTTTATATATGTATATATATAAATATTATAATATATATATATTAAATAATATACCTTTTTCTTTTCCTTAGGTCAACTGATAGGACATTTCCAGCATTAACTCTAGGCATCTCTGCCAAATTCTGTCTGAATGTAAGTAAACACTTCTTTACTGTGAGGGTGTTAGAGCACTAAAACAGTTTGCCCAGGGAGATTGTGAAGTCTCCTTCTCTGGAGATATTCAAAACCCACCTGGATGCCATCCTTTGCAATATCACAGAATCACAGAATCACAGAATTTCTAGGTTGGAAGAGACCTCAAGGTCATCGAGTCCAACCTCCAACCTAACGCTAACAGCCCTCCACTAAACCAATATGATCTAGGCGGTCCTGCTTTGCAGTGGGGTTGGACTAGATGATCTCCAGAGGTCCCTTCCAACTTCAACCAGTTTGTGATTCTGTGGAAATGATGTAATAGGGGCCCATGAAAACCATCCTGTCAAAGCAGCTGAATTGCCCTCATTGAGATTTAAAGCTTAAAAGAGACAAAATGCATTGCAAGTCACATCTCTCCACTTTACTAGAGCATTTGAGATGGTTACAGTCTTGGAGAGAAACCAGAGAAATACCTATCTACTGTAAGATGGATACAAAATAAATTAAGGGAATAAACACAGAGGAATTGTGAATGGACCAGAGTGATGGCAGGAGGGGGAGTAAAGACAGTCACACTGCTGGAGGGATCAGAGGATCTTGAGAATTTCAGGTTCGCATGTGATAGAGCAACAAAATCCACTTGGTTTTAGTGAGTGCCTTGGAAATCACCCAGGAATCTCTGGTTTCCGGCAAGTTGGAAGTAAAACAAACCATTCTCACAGTATTTTAACCTCTGCATTCAGACAAAACTAAGCAGCAAGGGAGCCTGAATTTAATATTTGCACAGTGAATGAGCAGAAGTTTTCCACAGCCCAAGAACTTTGCATTTCCGGTCAAGGCTTATGCCAGCTTCTGGACTCTTTATTCTGATGCAAATTCCAGCTTTGCTGACAGACTCAGTTATTCCCTAGAAGGAAGAGCTGAAATCAAACTCAGGCTGACCCATGGAGGAGGTACTGAGAACACCAGAAGAGCACCAAAAAAATACTCTATTCAGTATAGCTGAGACATGCCAGAGAAAGAGGAAAATTTGGAGTCCAGAAAAAAAATGGGTAAGTCATGATTACTGGCTAGGAATATCCCTGTGAAAACAAACCTGAAAGTAGCTACTAGCCATGTGGTCATGACTGCCAGAAACCACCAGCTAACTGACCATACCTTGCCACTGCACAAAGCAGCTGCCAAAGCTGATAGATGTGCTAGCATAAGCAATGCTGTACATCTTTTCTGCCTGAATACATGTAAGTCACCATGCTAACTCCTCAGCTGAAGGTTCTCTTCTGATTCATTGCTTCATACCGATATTTATCACCCTCCATTATTTCTACTTGCTGAGAGTAAATGCCAGTTTGCATCCAAAGTTACTGTTTATGATTTATAAACTACATGTTTTTTCACATTGTGTCACTAAATTTCATCCTCAGTAAGCTTTTTTTACAGTATTTTCATCCTTCTCACATATTGTTCTTTGCCAGATCAGCAGAATTTAATGGTGCTCAAGCCCAAGAGGGTCTCTTGTGAGTAGCACTGCTACACCTACTATCACTGCTACACCTACAGCTATGATCTCTTTTTAAATTTTTTTGGCCGCTTTTTTAGTCAGTTTCTGATGTTCTGATACATTTTTTTTTCTTCTGAAAAGGAACTCTTCTAAACTTGTCCTGTCCGTGATCCATGTTGTGCATACCTTCACATCCTATAGTTATGCAAGCCATAGGAGTTTGCAAACTCCCCAGAGTATTTGCAAATATTGTATCTTGTCTGTCATTGTCAGCCACCGCAGGTGCAGATCCATCTGCTGTTAACTTTGAGATGCTAGTGGTTTTGGTGTCATACCCCTTTTCTTACTATGCTGGAGTTACCCATCATGTTTACCAAATCAGAGGGCTACCCACTCTTTAGAATCCTGAAAACTGCAGTTTCCTTTGCATACATTCTAATGACTTCATTAAATGTCCTTCAGCATCACTGTGTCACCCCTTAATGACCTGATTTTATTTGACTTACACTTAAGATGCTTTTTCCAAAGTATTTGTCATTGTCACTCTCATCAACATATACTCAGAGTGGAGAATCTGTCCACCAGATAAAACTGCATTCCCTCTCTGTATTTGGTGTTACATGGTTGTGCTGTGGCCTAGCCTGTAAGTAATAAAACAATAAATGTTCTCCAGTAAGAAAAGCTTCTATTCAGCCTCTTTTATGTATGGAGACCTTCATCCCAAGTGAAGTCCAGATCTTTCAGGAGGTAGAACTCATATTTGACTAACTTGTTTGGAAAATAAAATAAAATAAAATAAAATAAAATAAAATAAAATAAAATAAAATAAAATAAAATAAAATAAAATAAAATAAAATAAAATAAAATAATAAAATAATAAAAGCTGTAAGAGTTTTAGCTATTCTGTAAAACAATCACCACCCACACAAAAACATTCACTTTGAAACTCCAATATAGAGGAAAATTAAAAAAAAAATTGGATATAACACTGGCACTTCCCTTGGTGTCTTTAGTGAAAGCACATTTTTTTTTAACACAGTAAAAAGAAAAATTGCAATCTGAAATAACAAGTTACATGTACACAAAAACAACCACGCTGAATTCTAACAAAAATACTCCTACCGGTGTTGCACAGATGTCACAGAGAAGTGCAATATAAGAAATAAAATAGGTCTCATCATTGCCTCACCCACTTTAGCACTAGAAAGAGTTAAATCCATTCATAGAGTCTCTGAATCTGTAGGTTACACTATTTCCTTATTAAAATGAGAAACAGCCACATCACATACCATCCCCCAGTCATGTTTCCAGAGTAGTCACCTCTAAGTTGAATAGCAAATGATATCAAAACCTGCTCAGAAATTATCTCTCAAAGTTTGTCTAAGAGATGGGCACTAATGGTGAAAGGAAACTCAAGGAAAATCCATTACTGACACCACTCTAAATTCAACCAAATCCTAGCTCATATATAGAAGGTTGCAGCAACTTGTAACCACAAATAACAACTGCATCTCCAAGACACCCTAAACTAAACAAACTTAATGATGCCTCCCACAGGTCGCCACTGCAAGAAGAACATCTGTTTCCTATGTAGTGGAGAGATATCCTACAATCTAATAGGTTTTGGAAGATTAAAAGGATAATGAAAGACATTTGCAATTTCTCAGATTGCTAAAACTTCATATTTTAGCTTTAGGAAGCATTAAAGAATGGGGTCAATTCAAGTAGGAATGTGTGCCACATTAAATAAAATTGGGCTGAATAAAGATCACCAGGAACCAAAGAAAAGTAGGAATAATTTACATATCCTCCATCAAGTGGAAAATACTCCATAATGTGGACCTTTCTGAAACCATTGTAAGCTTTGGTCCACAGTTTATACACAATCATGGAATCATAGAATGGCTTGGGTTGGAAGGGACTGAACCTGTCAGAACAACAACCAAAAAAAAAAAAAAAAGTGGTTTTGGAAGATATAAGCTACTCTGTCTACTCAGTTCAGCTCAAAATATGCCCAAATTGAAGCTGAAAGAGGAGAGTGTTGTCAACTATTTCTCTGCTGGACCTATTTCCAGGGACATCTGTGTGTTGTGCAGGTGAAATGAGTCCTAAAGAACTGTTAGCTCTGCTTCTTCTCTGGTGTCACAGTCTGTGTTCTTCCTGTGCATTTTCCCTGTTTTTCTGCCTTTTCATAAGAAGACGGGTTACTTTCTGCACTAGAAGGAAAAGCATGGGTAGATCTCTTGCATCAGGGAGCACTGAATAAAAGAGGAAGAGACGCAGTGTCTTCCTTACTGATGCTGGACACCAGTCCAGCTTCACGGAGCTGTCCATATGTTGGAGAAGACACTGGCTATAATTTCTCTCTAAATATCAAAACCAAATTAAGCAAACTAACTCTCTCGGCATCCATACACCTAATGTCATGATGGCTGCAGAGCTCTGCTGGTGCCCCAGGAAAGGACCTCTAGGTTTGATGAGCCCAGTAGACTTCCCAAAATGCACACCAAAATGCAATGAGCCCCAAGACTTTCATTCCACATTGAGACTGGGGCAATGTCTCAGTATGTTTCCATGTGCTGAGTTCACTTCAGAAAGGAAAGTATGCTACTAAAGTCACACAGCCCTTCTGCTTCTTTTGGGACTGAACCAAAAATGTACCTCCCCTCCCCCTGCATTTCCCCCCGACACACCTTTCCTTCCACTGGAACATAAACCCAAATAAGATGTTGGCCTGACATTAAAGCAAAATGTATAAATATTTTTAAAAAGAGAAGAATTCCTGCCTCTCTAACAGTTTGCTCCAACTAATAGGTTTCAGATGTCTCACATACTTCATTCATTCAGCCCCATTCAGTCTCCTAGGAGCCCCCGCTGTATTTATTAAACACAGCAATTGTGGAATGTTCAGCACTTACAGAATAAAACACACCATTTTTTACCCCCCAAAAAAGTGTAATTAGAAAGCTTTGTGAGTGACCTAAAACTGTCATTCTGGTTCCAGTCCCAGTGCCCACTCCAGCATTCTGCAGCTGTCTCAGATTTTGCACTACAGCTTAACCCTTTCTGGATTGCGCCAGCCCCCAAGAACACTTTTTTTTTTTTTTTTTCCTTCTTTTTTTTTTTCCCAGCCTTAGCGGGATCCCTTAGCTGCCTTCCTGAAGCATCTCCTTTTCACTGGGTTATTATTAAGCATGTACTTTTGGACATTTGGCTCTCAAACACGTCTTGTCTCTGCAGTCTCAGTAACTCTTCTAGTAACACTGCTAGATACTAGAATCAAGCCTGAAATTTCTGCAGGATGACAGTGCTAATTTCAGCAGCAAAGAGCTGGAGAACACAACATCTTTCCTAGAGGGTTCAGATTGAAGCAGACATAATAGAATGGCAATTTTTCATTACAATACTGGCTTCAAGACCAGAGGGAGGATGTCTGGGCTAGGAGCATTGTAGAGAGGCAATAGATGGAGTTTGTTCCAGCAAAAGTAACCTGCCAGTACTGGGTGACTGGTCAGAACAGTTTACTGGAGTCTAGCATTGTCTCAGACCCTTCCCTGGGGAGAAACACATGAAAAGCAGATCTTAAAGGGCATGAGGCCTCGAGTCTGGGCTGGGAAGACCTGGCAGAAGGCAGCAGTGGAGAAACTCACTTTGCTGAAGGTCACAGTTGTGTGGTCTGTGCATTTCTGCCAGCATCTTGAGAACATTAATAGGCCTTAACGGCACCGTCCAGCCTCACCTGGAGCCCCAACCTACACCCTTCCCAGGGGCCAGGGGCTCCATTTCAGATCAGCCTGCCTGAGTTAAGTCCAAGGTGAGCCTGTCTTCAGCTCTGTCACTGGTGGACTGGACACTGGGATAGCCCTGGCTACTGTCCCAGCTTGGACACAAGCTGGTGAGCCCCCTGCCCTGATAGCTGCTCTCTCCTCCTCATCTACCAGCCCTCTGTGCCTTAGGGTCTACCCTCAACCCTCTACCAGCCTACCCTCTCCTGGGCGATTTTGAGGTATGAATTGTGCAGCCCACAAGGACAGTGCAAGAACCAGTACATGGAAAAACTAACATCTGGGAATGAGTAAAGCTGGGAGGAGGCAAAGCACCTGGCTGAGACTCACAAGATCCAGGAAGACATTCATCCCCTCACCACCTCTTGCCCATCCCCAGCCTATTGGCTTTGGGGGGAGTATGGGGAGTTGGAGAGAGTCTTGATGCTGTGCCAGCACTGTTCACAACAGCCAAACACATCAGTGTGATATTAATGCCTTCCTAGCTACAAGTGCAAGTGCAAAGCACTGTATAGGCTGCTGTGAGGAAAATTAACTCCATCCCAGTCAGACCCGTGTCTGTGACTGTGTGCTATATTCAGGAGGGGTAGCTCAAGACCTACCATCCTCCAGACCCCATCGGGCAGAACAGGATTTTGCTCACCATCAGCAAGACCTGGGGAAGGCAATATGGACCAAAGCATTTAAGAGAACGACTGTCTCCCCAGTTTGCAGATTACTACCTATGAATTTCATTGCAGAACTATGGAAAGTGCCTCTATGATGTCCTTGTTTGTATTACAGGAGGAGGCTTCTTCATTCCCTCCACCTCCCCGTTTATGAGCTGTGCTCACCACACACTGTGCAACTGCTCTGGTCCTTTTCTTTCTACAGTGACAGAAGTAATGCAGTTATATCTGAGTCCTAAACAAACACATCATGGGAAGACTGACCTTTCCCCAAAGGTGTTATAAGTCATTTTTCACTCTTTTTGGCTGAAGAGCTCCACACCCATGCCCAGATGGGAGACCCCTTACAGTCCATGGGAGCTACACTGGTGTAACTGTTTCCACATTACTGCCTGCTTCAAAATCCTCAGAGTAAGTCCTGTCCCAGCCATGTCCCCAAGGGAGTCATTAGTTTGGAAGCATGATCCTTGATTATTAGTCCCCTTACAGGAGGTTTTATGGGAATAGATGAATACTAGTGTGTTATAAAATGCTCCAAATATTCTGAGAGTCACTTTGGAGAAGTCTTAATGTTTCATTATAGCATTCTCTACAGAAACTACATCTGTCACAGCCCTCTACTTGGGTGGAAGAACAGATCCTTCCTCTGACCACTTCCAGGATGTTTCCAGCTTTGCAATACTTTCCAATTCCACAGAAGGCAAAACACACCTGTGAGCCCTGGTCTGAGTATTGCAAAGGTTCTGGCTTGCTCCTTGATAATCTTTTCTGTTTTAGCACTGCTTCATACCATCATACCAGTAAGCCTTTCACTTCCCCTCAGCCAGTCCCCTTCACGCTATCTCGGAGTGTTCCTTTTCCTAAATTTTGCATAACTACTGATAATCTAGTCACCGCTTGCAGTCAATGGAAGTGATGGCAATAATATCTCTAGGTTCAGCAGAAACTAAGCCCTGGAATAACATGCTGGGACTTAAAGAGGTTATGAAAAGCCTTAGAATACAACCTTGCACTGAGATCCCTGAGTGACAAGGGTGGACACACACAGCTTGTGACTTGTTGCACATTGCAGGGAAGCAGCAGCAGAAGTCAGGGAGACACTCCTGAATAAGGCAGAAGAATAGAAGGTTGGGTCTCTACAGCTCAAGCCAGAGGAGGAAGATGCCGCAGATAGGTTCTTTTTTTTAAACCAAGTCCCCAAAGACCTTCTTATTTCAGCAGTCTCTCCTGCTACCCTGGTGTAACATTACCCCAGGCTGAGCAGCTGACCATGTATTGGAAAAAAACCCTGTGGAACATTCCTGACCATTCCTGTAAGTTGGTGCCTCTGGGACAACAATATTCCCAACCCCGTTATGTGTTTCTAGCCTTTTTTTGTGAGACTGGGCTAAGCATCTGCTGGTGTTTAAGGATTCATTATTTGGAAGGAGCTGACAATTACCTCTAATTATTCAAACTAGGTCAGGTTCATCAGTGTAGTTTTATGCAATGACTGTTGGATGGAAATTAGGCCTAATGGTCACTGGAGAGCAGAATCCACCTCTCTTCTTTCACATAAAGGAAAAAAAAAAAAACTTCCTCCCATAGAAAACAGGTCCTTCTCTCACAGGATTTGACCTGTGTGTGTCCCTGGCCTGTTATATGACTTCCTGAATTGAGTTGACAACTGTGTTTTTGTATGAACACTTCAGGTGTTTTGGAGTTTGCCTGCAAATTTCACCAGAATTACTGGTGAGAACATATCACAGGCAGATCACCCAACACGTAAACAAAGAGCACAGCCTTTCTCTTCAGTGTATAAGTACCTGGACAGTGGCCAAGTACCTTTCATTTCCATGAACTCATAGATGGAGAAGAGCAAAGTCCCATCCACTCTAAGTGAAGAGCAGGTTTGAGACCACCTGAAGGAACTGAACAGGTACAAGTCTATGGGGCCTGACGAGATGCATCCCAGGATCCTAAAGAAATTGGCTGATGTAGTTGCCAAGCCTCTCTCCATCATCTATGAAAAGTTCTGGCAGTCAGGTGAAGTCTCCAGTGACTGTAAAAACGGAAACATCATTCTTTAGTGTCCCTTCCAACCTGAGCCATTCTACGATTCTATGAGAGATTATATATACAGCCTGGACAGTCAAGATATTAGGTTCCTGCCTAATGTCTGAATGACTACAGAAGCTGCAAACAGCTAATTTTTCATTCTCTGAGCATGGGAAAATCTGGAGTGAGTATTACCAACACTCCTCCACTGGGAAACCTATGTTACATGTCATTTATCTGCAGGGTAGTCCTGAACTCCAGCAGTTCAGACATCTTTATGAGTTTAAGGCAGCCAATAGTCCCTTTGTGGACCTGTGTGTACCATGCAGATGTAACTATAAAGCCTATAAAGGCTCAGGGGACACAGGACATTTGACACTCTCTGTTCCAAAGACAGATCAGTTGACTGCATGAAAGAATGCTGTGCCTGCTCTGTCCGTGTTAACATCTTCACATGAAATTCACTACCCTGTGGCTCAGGATAAAAAACATCTATGAAACCACTACTGTCTGCATGGATAGCCCAGACTGAGAAACCTCACAGTTGATTATAGCTTGTGTCATTGGGCTGCCTACGATTACTCAGGTCTAGAAACTCCAATGCTTTAAAACATGGCTTTGACTCTCTGGATAAATCCAACAAAGATCTCAGCACCCCACTGACCCTAAGGTATGCTGGCACTCACGAGAACTCCCTCCTGCAAACACACACTCTGGACCTGTGCTCACTGCCTTGGAGAGGTGGTAACTCAGCATCCCATGCAGTACAAACAGCCACAGACACCGTCAAGTGGAAAAGATAAGGAGCAGAGCATGTCCCAGCTCTGTATCTGCCATTCTCTGACCCTCCAGTCTTAAAATAATCTTCAAGGTCACTGTCCAGGTCTCTTGGCTTAATACCTGGCATCAGTGACAGGCTTCCAACTTATGGAGCAGGATGGTAGTAACTACAGTCCATGCCTGTAGCAGTCTCTCCCGACATTGGTCCCATTGGCTATTTCAGTGCTACAGGATGTGCCTGGCATGTTGGAGCACCACTGCTTGCCCATTCTTGGATTAGAATGCTCAAGAGGGTGAAGAGAGGTAGTGTCCAAGGTGATGTCTTCAGATGCTCTGTCCACTGTTCCTGGGAACTCAGGACAAATCTAGTTTTAGTTCTCCAGAACTAAACAAGGGAGTGAAGGGAATTTCCAGGATGTTGGAAAAATTTCAAGAACAGTTTTCTGATTGAAGTC
Organism: Netta rufina; assembly: GCF_964035555.1. Lineage (NCBI taxonomy): Eukaryota > Metazoa > Chordata > Aves > Anseriformes > Anatidae > Netta > Netta rufina. Next base: position 2,440,977 of record NC_140152.1, on the reverse strand, counting down.
TCCGCATCAAAATTCCCAGATTACTTGGAAATTTCCTTTGGGACCTCAGGTACTATGTGAGAGCATGAAGACTGCACTTCTAACCCCTGTGGGCAAAAGATACATTATTCCTCTTTGTCAGGGGCACTTCGTATCTACCATCCTGGAAGGGCTTCTAATGCCCCCAAAGCTGGCAACTCCTCTTTAAATGAACAATCTGACAGTTCTCCTTGGCCAGTCTGACAGGGTACTTGTCAAATGCATGGCTTGCCCCTGTTCTGCTGCGAAAGGAGCACAGTAGGGATGGGCGAATGTATGAAATGGAGAGTGGGACGACGTCACAGGGGAAGGGCGTCCCCTTGGAAAGGCTCAGTGTCCCTTTGGAGAGGTATGAACTTTTAGATGCTTTCAATGTCCTCTTCAAGCCACTGTTCAATCAGGGCTCAGCACATCTGTGAAGGACCTCCACAATCACTTTCTGCACAGCAGGAAACGCTGGAAAGTGCAGAGAGTTGAGGAACTGAAAGACCATTGAGAGCATTGCCCTCACCAGCCTCTCTCCTCTTCATTCTTCCATTGACCAAGGAAAAGGGGTGGTAACCAGATGCTAGTGCCAAATACATGGGAAACTAGGTGAGCCATTTCCAGATGTCACTTGGGTGTGACGTTGGTTACCCTGCTTGACTGAAAAGCTTTGCTCCACCTTGATGACACATATGAATAAAAATCTTGAAATGGTCACAGTGTAGTGCTGTTTACAGAGAAAATTCATTTGAAAACAGGAAGAATTCACATATATCCCGATATGGAGCACAATCTCAGTTAATGAGATGGTTAAAATGGTACAAGCACAACTGGAAAATATGCTGCACTGAAAGGCCAGTAAATTCAAATTCCTTCTCTCTAATTACATGTGATTGCTTTTTGGCAAGCGCTCAACCTGCCAGAACAGTGAGGTTTTACAAACATTCACATAGGCATTAGATCATTGTTTGAATGAGTTATTTGCAGCCCAAATCTGAAGTAAAAACATAGTTTAAGGAAGACCATATTGAACAGGATGAAGCTGTCTGCTTTCATGTCTCCCGATTGTCTCTGGACACCCAAGATCCCCTCTAGCTGCATTTCACTCACATCACAACAGCTTTCATGGCCACGGATGCTTTTGTGGTCTTCTCATACAAACTTGACACTCCTGCAAACAACAGGCTATGGATGGATTCCTTTGGCTTACTGTAGACTGGAAATGGTAGCTTTGAAATGTATGTGATAGGACTTCAGGAAAGGCTCTCTGCACATCCAGTACTTGAGATGGTTCACAGCACAGGTGGCTATGGGCAGCTAGTATAAGAATTTATGAATATACACTGGTGATCTTTGCTTATCTGCTTGTGTGGTATAACCATATTAACACTTAACCTTTTCCATAGCACTAAATACACATTTAGTGTATTTAGTGCTATGGACTATATTGCAATATATTGCAATACACACGCACTACACCACACACCATTTCCAGGAGGAGGGTGGTGCCTTATGAGAAATACCATTGGTAGCAAATGTCATTGTTGGGAAACCAAATTTCTCTATATCAGACCTTTCTACATTGCCACACATCTTGAAATAGGCCTCTCTCCTTTGTATTATAATAAACTTTTTGGTTTGCTCTAGTGAAATGCATCTTTGCCTCTGCTGGAACAGTTTGACAAGGGATCAAAATGCCTGAGCTGTGGATCCTTGTGTCATCCTCTAGCAAAGCCTTTGTGAAACAGCAGGTGCTAACTCAGCTTCATGGCAAAGGTGGTGAGGATAAACCAGAACTAACAGAATCTCTTGGTCTCTTAGGTGAGTACCAATGCCTTGAGAAATCCATCCAAAACAAGAGGATGGAAGACCCAGAGAGGAAAGAGACTGCAGTACCTGAGAGAGATCAGATGGACCAGACTGAATGAGGCAAGCTGATGCTGTACAAGAGGTGGCACCATAAGAGCTTTGTAGCACGAGACTTGCGCTGCTGTCCTTCTTACTTTAAAGTGCAGCTTTGAGTTTGAGAAAATCCTCTGGCAGCTAGGCTGTTGAGCCTCATGGGTCACGAGTAAAAATACTCTGAGTTCTGGCAGCCAACCAGCCTGTTGCATGGAGCACTGCATGGTGTGGCTTTCACCTCAGAGGCACTTGTAGGACACTCCTTGCCTTACATGTGCTTCCTAAATTAGATCTCCTGAGACTGACATTGGCCTTTTAAGAGGGAGGTGAGATTGTTAGTAACCAATGTTATCCATTAAACAGGAATCAGCAGCTTTTATTAGACTTTGAGGTGCTGTAAAAGGAAACAAGGGAGTGTACAACATCGTGAGCCCATTCACCATCCCCAGAGGAGACACTTTGCCTGGCACAGAGGGTTTTTCAGTCAGGCATTCTTGCAGGTTACTGTAATTATTAAGTAACCTAATGCTGCTTAGTTACAGCAAGCCCCAGACTAAACACAAGGAGCTTTGTGGAAATGCAAGGAGATAGACATAAGGTTTGTGAAGGGCAGATCTCCAGTGGGCCCCTTCTCCTGAGGCCAAAGAGAAAGAAAACTCAAGCTGGAAAGAAACTGTCTGATGATTGCCGAGCTCTCCACCCAGGAAAGTCAGAGTATGCAGGATCCTTTCTCACCAAATCACAGTCTTAGCTACATACCCTGTCTGCCACCAGCTGTGTTGCTGGCGTACAAAAATAAATAAAAAATGGCTAAACAACATTATGACATAGCAGCAAAAAGCATATGCACTGCTACAATGACTGCAGTCATTCCGTTCATACAGCTCCCTTCCAGAACATGCTCAAAGATAATCAACACCTGTTGGCAAAGGATCTTATGGAGTTTTGGTCCATGGTTTCATTTCAAAGATGGTCTTGCAGTTGAGTGTTTATTGGTGAGCAGAGTTGGCAATCATGACACCATCCTCCAAGACAGCCGAAGCAGTGGAGGAAAGATTAAAAAAAAAAAAAAAAAAAAAAAAAGATTCATAGGGGTGTTAACTAGGTGAGCCTCTAGAGGTTTCTGGGACTGGCCATCCAACTTCCAGTTGGCAAAGTGCTCAAGATTAGATCATGTTGCCTATCACTTTGTCTACCTAAATTTTGAAAATACCCAAGGATGGAGATCCCCAGGCTCTCTGGTGAACTGTACCAGGGCTGCAACATCTCCTGGGAAAAACATTTTTCCTCATATCCAAACTACATCTCCCAAGCAAAATTTTGTGGTCAGCAACCTTAGTTGCTTTGTTTAATACTGCCAAGAGTACTTATAGCCTCCTCTTTACCAGACAGATCAGCCTATCTCCCTCAGCTTTTCCTCTCGGGACATGCTCCAGACCATTTCCATAGTTACTTGCCAGCTCAACTCCATTTTTTTTACCATATTCCTTTTGATCAACAGGCCCCCATACTGACCATGTTGTTCTAGGTATGGTCTCACTAATGCAGAGTAGCTGGGGATAACAATGTCCTTTACCCAGCCTTGCACTGTATGTGTTTATTCCACCTCAGGTGCAGAATTTAGAACCTCTCTTTGTTGACATTCACAATGTTTCTGTTGTTCCAGTTTTGAAGTTTCTCCACTCTGCAGTGAAACTCTTCTGTTTGTTTTGCTGGTCACCATCATTAAAGTTAGTGTCATCCACAAATGTGCTGAAGTTGTGCTGTGCATGGGCATTCAGGTTACTAGAGAAGATGCTGAACAATATGAGTCCTACTATCAACCCCTAAGTTAATCCAACAACTGTATATCAAGCCACTAGTAACTCACTACCTTTTGAGCCCAACTGTCCAGCTGTTTTTTAACCCACTCAACAGTCTATTCTTAACTATTCTTTATTAACTTTATAACAAAAATGCTGTAGGAGATGCTGCCAGAAATCTTATTAAGGACAAAGTGTTACATCCACTGCTTTCCTCTTTACACAGTGAGCCATATCATCTCAGAAAGACATCAGGCTGGTGAAACATGATTAGGCCTTGGTAAATCTATGCTGAGCTTTTGTGATTCCTTTTCATCCTTTACATATCTGGGAATAGATTCTCTTCCACATAAAATCTATCTATAGCTGAAGAGCCTATAATTCTCAGCTCTAGCTTTATTTGCTGTAAGCAAAACCATGGCTGGGCTTTCCCTCCAATGTTACCATTAAACTGATGGGTAATATTTTGTCACATTAATTTAATTAAAAAATAAATAGAGACAGACAGAACAGATAGTGATATGAATCGAAGTAGGCAGTAGGCAGAATCAATCAGTAGGAACAGAGCAGACAGAAATATGCAGTTGTTCCCTTTCTGTGTAGGAGAGTTGATTAACACACTGCAAGGGATAGCAGAACTGCTATGTTGTCCAAAACCGTTTTCCTCTCCGATGCCATACAGATTTGACCTGCATCAAGAGGAGATGCACAACCTGCCTAGGTGTGTTGTACAAAACCAGAGTGAGTTCCCAACCAGAGTGAGTTCCTGGAATTTCAGAAGAATTTTGGCAAGAAATAGAACCTGTGTAATGAGCTAGAGCTTAGATAGATTAATAAATCCAAATGGCCTAACTGACAACAATAGCAGATGAGGGAAGAGCGGGAGTAAGACATAAATTCTAGAGAGAAATTGCTGAGAAATATTCTTAACTTCTTCCTTAAAAACATAACAAAGCAAAAAAAAACAAAAACCAAAACCAAAAACAAACAAAAAAAAAACATAGCCACACTTGCTTCCCCACCATTTGCCACTTCATCTGCAAGAATAATTAGAACTTGGCATTAAGCACATGTGTTTTGACAGATATACTTTTTTCTAGTATACTTCACTACACAGAACACCAATTTTAGTCCTGAGAAGTTTGTCCCATATCTACAAAGACAAAACTTCAAATTTACTTTCCAAAAGAAAGAATAAGACTTCCAGGAAGCATATGACTGAAAGCTTGGTGCTGAAAATTTACATGGAATGAAATTCCAAAATTTTCATTTTTGTTGTTGTTATTATTTTTGGTTTTGTTGATATTGGTTTTGTTTCACAATAAAGCTTATAAAATAAGGCATGTTCCCACCAGAGAACTGCCATTCTAGCTATGGAGATACAATAACTGAGCACACAACTGTCACAGTCTACTGCCTTGTTTTCCAAAAATTCAGATTCAATAAAAAATAGTGGTGTATTTTGGTTAGAGAGGAAGATGTAGGAATAAAAATTGAATGTAAATGAAGGATAGACATCTGTGAAAATTTTGAGAGAGCTGCCAGCCAACAATAAAAAAACATATTGCCAAGAACATTTTTCAATTAGAATCCAAATTTAAAGATTTCTTATTAAGGAGGTATGAAGAGAAAACAAACAAAAGCTACACACAATGTTCAGATGACATGAACTATCCTGTAAAAGTTCTCACTGATTTGTCGTTGTATTTTGGAAATAACATGGAATTTATGCTCTGTTTTAAATTGGTTTTAGAATGCAAACTTTGTGTTGCAAGCAACGGCTTTATTAAGATGTAAGTCAACAAAAAGCTTAAAGCTCTTTTTGAATATTTATGTTTCATCCTGTCATCTTGTGTGATATTAGTTATTATCTTCATCATCATGATATGGGAATTTCATTGCAAAGCTAATGACCTTCCTAGGGTCATAGTCTGATGCAAGTGACAGAGCCAGGAAGAAAAATAATCAGTCCTGTTTTTTTAAGAATTAAGCAACTCTGCCTCCCTCAAATGAGTAATACAAACCATTTGTTTTCTTGCTCAAACAGCAAAATCCATAAAATGAAAACTCAGAAGATGGACTTTTGTCTCCATATATGTAATCAGTTATTGCCATTACAAGACCTTTTAAATGTGCCTTCTTAATCCACACACATTACTGAGCTACGAGTTGCTTTAAGCTGCATAGACTTCCCATCACAGAGACCTGATTTCACTCCATACACTTCAATATAAACTCAAAGACTATTTGGCTTATAGAATTACACTAGGAAAACCCAGGTGTTCAGACTAACCAGTTTGCAGTCTTTCTTTTAGTGCACTTTGGATCACTGAATGGGCACACAATGGCTGATTGTCAGCGTGAGGCCGAAGGGAGCTGACACATTCCCAGAGAAAAATGCCTTTGCTATGTGTTTGGAAGGTTACACAGCTGTAAGTCAGACTCAGGAGTTGAAACCCTGGAGGGATTTTTCCCTCAAACACATACGTGTTATGGAAGGAAGCTCTACAGTAGATTGACATGCCATTAACTCCTGCTGGTGGGAGCCCATTCCAATGGCTGGAAGTCTTTTACAGCCTCATACTGCTGATTCCATGCCCTGCCTGTCTTGACTCTTGTCTCATCTGTGGCCTAGTGACTTGGCCTGGCTTTGTATTTATTTTCTCATTTGATAAGAAACAGGCTCTTCTCTGAACTCATTATTGGTGTGAATACTTCAGTGAAGTGAGACTGAGACCTGCACTATACATGTACAATATCAAATACTCAAGGAGAAATGGAACTCTGTCCAATATACCATTTATCTTTTTTTTTTTTTTTTTTTTTTTTTTTTTAATCTCTGATCTACCAGCTCCCAGGCAAGCCATCAGTTGGAACAAAATAAAATAATGAGCTAAATGAGCCTAAATGCACTTTGAGGATCTTTAACATCCTCACGATGGGAAATTATTATAAAGGACTAGGCAAGAAGAAAAGAAGCATATCTTTGATGTTCCACACTTGTATTTATTTACATAAGTTTTTAAAATGCTCTGGGCTCTCACATAATAAACACATGTATATAATAAATCAATGAGATTATTGACTGTAATATAAACTGAGCATGGCAGTCGACTATCAAATTTAGATATTGTCCTCTACTGCCGTGTCACGACAGTATACAAATATTAAAAGTAGAGATCAAGATGAGGGAGGCCAGTAAAAGGAGAAAAATAAGTTAGATTGTCAGTGATATGTGAACAAGAGGGAACTTGAGTCATGAGAGGAATATCAGGAAAATGTTGGATGACACTGCTCTGTATTAGGATTTACAATGGTTTCACAGCCATGGAGGGTCCTACATGGCAGGACATTTTAATTACAACAACAATGTTTCTCCAAGGGTCAGTGTCTAGGTGAACAGAAACCTTCTCCCATTCTCTCAGGTAAATCCTCTGCAACAGATTCATTCTCTACCATTTGGAAGGATTTCTGTGTTTGAGACTGGGCTCACTGTATATGCACCAGCCATCCCCTTGCACACAGGAGTCATGGTAATTTTTACTTTTAAATTTTGAGTCAGTATGGTAATGTTGCATTAACGCAGCACAAAGGCTGAAAGCTCCTTCTAAGATTGAACTTTCATAGATTATCCTGGGAATCTACATAATAAGTCATATCTAAGAATCTCAGGAAAAGGCTTGGGCTTACTTTGATATCGACTGTGATTGTGCTTTCAATAAACCTGAAACTGTCAGCTGCAAAACCAGGCTTTAAAAAACATGAAGCTCCTTTCACTGGTAACTGAGCACTGAATTCCAGCTCGAGGAAATAAATAACAAAAAACAAGAGCTAAAATGCAAAGGTAGATATACAAATGCAATGCAATGGATTCGAGAAATTCATTCCTCCTTCCTGCCAGCTGCAATGTTGTCAAGCTATCTTTCAAGTTCCCATTCTCCTCAAAGCTCTTAGCAGTCTTTTAGGTCCCAGTTCCCCTGACTTCCCCAGTCACCACAGGGCAAATTCAGAGTCCATTTACGACATCATCAATGTAGTGCAGCTCCACAGGTTTCAGAACAGTTTTTCTGAGAACAGAATTTGGCTTTTAAGGGCTTTCTTATGCCAAAGGAAAGCAAGACACACAAGCCAACAGGGTCCACTGTAGCCAACCTGTAAGGCCCGGACTATGTTAATGGCTATGAGACATTAAAAACTTTTAGAGCAGCTTTATTTGTTTATTGGTTTCCTTTGCTATAGCTGTTCTTGATTTCTACCCCATAAGCAGAGGTGGAAGGCCCTAGGGAGTGTGGGAATGACAGGGTAGAAGCAGTTAGAAAGGACAAGGATTCTAGCAATTCCTTTGAAAAACAGGTTTACACTTGTGATTTGGCATTTGCTCGGAAAATTTTACTATTTTTGTCTTTGAAATGAAATGAGAGCAGCTTTGGCAATGGCTATAGGAATGATACAGGCAGCACTGGGAAATGAATGCTCATGATAGAGTCAGATCTGGTTATAGTGGGGAGGAGAGAAAGAGAGAGAGAGAGAGAGAAAGAAAGAGAGAAAGAGAGAACGAAAGAGAGAATGAAAGAGAGAGAGAGAGAAAGAAAGAGAGAAAGAGAGAAAGAGAGAACGAAAGAGAGAATGAAAGAGAAAGAGAGAGCGAAAGAGAGAGCGAAAGAGAGGAAGGAAGGAAGGAAGGAAGGAAGGAAGGAAGGAAGGAAGGAAGGAAGGAAGGAAGGAAGGAAGGAAGGAAGGAAGGAAGGAAGAAAGGGAGGAAGGAAGGAAGGAAGGAAGGAAGAGAAAGAAAGAAAGAAAGACAGAAAAAGAAAGACAGAAAGGAAGGAAGGAAGGAAGGAAGGAAGGAAGGAAGGAAGGAAGGAAGGAAGGAAGGAAGGAAGGAAGGAAGGAAGGAAGGAAGGAAGGAAGGAAGGAAGGAAGAAAGAAAGAAAGAAAGAAAGAAAGAAAGAAAGAAAGAAAGAAAGAAAGAAAGAAAGAGCAGACTATGAAGGGTGCAGGATTTGAGGCCAGACTGAGTTGCTCACACACAGTGGGACTCCCTGGAGAGGCATATGGTTTCCTCTTGTTTGACTCAAGCCCAGCTGGGGACCTAGATAAACAATAGCTGGGCTCAGCAATCCTGGGTAAATACAGAATGGAGACAGTTGTGGTTAAGCAAATAATTCAGAATGGCTTTATTATGGGCTCTCTACCAACCTCAACAAATCCCCCTCTGCTCCCCCAGCCTCCTTGACTCTTGGTTTCTGGATTTCTCAGGCTGGGTGCAGCTGAGCATAAATGACTGATACTACTACATCCAGTAGGAGACAGGCACTGTACTGGAGTGGTGTTTTCAGTGGCATTGTTTGAGCAGCCCTGGAAAAAAGGACAGAAACAACTGAATGCAGTCTTCTTTGTGAGAGTAATAGCCATCTAACACAGAGAAACGGGTCTATAGTCATCCATGCAGGTGACTGTAATATGCCCCTCAAGACTGGAGAAGTATATGAACATGTTATTCAACCTGCTCCTTCAAACTCCTAAAGGAGGGAAAGAATAAGCTCTACTGCAAGGTGTGAATCTTCTGGAAACCAAGATGTTCAGATAATAGATTCGAAAGTAAAAATGTTTCCACTGAAGGCAGAAAAAAAAAAAAAGAAGAAAAAAAAAAAAAAAAAGAAGACTAAGCTCAGCAGAATTCATAATGCAATAATAATCCAAAGGGTACCAGCTATGTTCTGTGCAGGTGTTCAAAAATACAGATAGTCCAGGCAATGACTTTCTCAAGACTGAAATATGTCTCAGACCTGAGATAAATATCTGTCTCCAAAGTAGATGATGCAACATCTGCACCTGGAGCTGGCCCCTGCAGTGCATTTCAGAGCTGTAGGCTGTCTCCACTGGTTTTATTAGAAAACTGGTGCCCTGATGCATAGGTGGAATTCCCTTATGCTGAGCAGGGAGTGCAGAGAAAGCTAGACAGGAATGCAGAAGTTCTGCTGGAGTCTAGCATCAGTGTAAAAACAGTAGGTGACCCTCTAGGCCCATTCTATAACCCAGGAGTTATTACAGTCTTGTAGGAGCCGGGAACTGCCAAAATGAGGCCCCTTGGCTCCTGTATTCTGTTCACAAGTCTTTGCTTCAGCAGTGTTGAACAGATCAATCCCCCCTGGCAGGAGCATGGTGCCTCATAGGCCTGGAGGGGATGCTTCTGATAAACATCTGGGGAGCAAGCTCCAAAATGTAGGTGGTCTCAGGCATCAGGCCTCTGTGGAGACTATCATGGATGTAGCCATGAAGGAGCCCTTTATGTGCCCCCAGCCAACTGGTTATTCTGTCTGCATGGGCTCTCAGTGCTTTGGGTGATCTCCCAGATCATTTGTCCTTCAATTCCTACACTGCTGAGATAGCGTTTCCTAAGGAAACTATATGAGTTAGTGCCTGGTACCATTCCATTCAGCACTGAACACCCAGCCCTTCTCTGTACATCATTAGTTACTCCTTGCAAACACTGATTTGACTGAAGTCCCAGGTATGCTAACCCCCTTGAATTCTTCCCCCTGTCCTGTCCTGGAGAGCCCCAGACCCTGCACCTCATACACAGCATCGCAGGTAGTTCTGTCTCCAAAGCACAATGGACTCACGCCCATCCTTGTGGAAGATGCCAATTACATTAAGCTGTTTTCCATTATGTGTTTCAAAACTGTGGTCTCCAAATGCTTTTCTCTTTGGACCCTATCTTCATCTGGGCCACAGGAATGAAAGGCAAGGTTGTTGCAACATGAGTACACAATAAAACATGTTTTTTTAGCAAATAAAAACTTATACAACGTTTTATTGTAGCCCCATCTTATCTCCCAAGAAGGAAAGGGAGAGACAAGGTAATTAAGCGTCTAGTTTGAAGCATGGCATAAAGACTGTATCATCCTCCAGGTAACAGACTGAAGACTGCAGCTGCAGCAGGCCTGAAAACCACAAAAAGGTCAAGTGTTGAAAAACACCAAGCACTTCCTTTTTTCCCTCACAGAGAAATCTTAGTTTCATGTTTCATGATCTTTGCCCACCAAAATATTAAGAGATCAAGGCCTTGGTTTCAAGTACAACTTATATGCTGACAGCCCACCTGAGTGGATAGTGGATATATAGTCCTGTGTGCTGACTCACATAAAGGTGGGTCACACACATTTCTGGTGGGGAAGCACACAGGACAGGAGGTATGACTTGACAATGTGCCTGAGCGGAGCAAAACTCCCAGTGGCCATCCCCCAGGGACAGAAGACTAGAAATAGAAAAGCTGACAGATAGTAGTGCCCCTGCAGCAATGTATCATGGGGTGAGGGACTACTAAGTGCATGTCTTCATACTGTAAGTCTGCAGTGGTGGAAAGGATCTGAACTGCTCAAGGACACACAGAAAGTTGAAACTTGGAAGGGAGCTCTGGAGGCTACAAGCTGGGTTAATTTCAAAGCTGGTCTGGGATGCACAGAGCCTTTTCCAGTCTAGTTTTGAGCATCTCCAAGGACAGAGATTCCCACCTCTCTGGTTTTCTGTCATAAAGCTGAAGCACTGTCATGGAGAGGAATTAAATCCCCAAAGTCAGTCAGAATTTCCCACATTGTAGCTTCTGCCCATTGCCTCTTGTTGTTTTACAACACATCTCTGAGAAAAGTCTGGCCTCGTCTTTCCCATAACCCTCCTCCCAGTCAGAGAAAGACAGTAAGTAATTTGCCCCTCGGCCTTCTCATCTCCAAGCTAAAGAAGCTCCATTCCTATAACCACATGGCAGGCTTCAGCCCCTAATCATTTTCACAGTCTCTGCTGGACTTGTTGCAGTTTTTCCTGGGGCTCCACACACTAGCCCCTGTATTCATATGTGCCCTCATGAGTGCCACACAGATAGGTGGAATAACATCCCTAAAAATGGCAGCTATACTCTTGCTAATGCATCCCAGCGTGTGGCTGGTCTTCGCTGCCAGTAAGGTGCACTACCAACTTCACTGCACTTCTAGGGTGGAAGTAGAACATTTCTTTCCATAGACAAGAGGTGCAATAGAAATTCCACAGCAGTTGGTATGTTTGTTTGGTATCCAGCAGATACGCTTTAAAACATTTCAACACTGAGGTCAGAGGCACCATGGAGGGTTGGTGAGAAAACACAGCTCTCTCCTTCCTGGCAGCCACAGGATAGAAATCATGTGAAAAGAGCTGAGCCAGAGCCTGGATTAAAGACCTGAGATCTAAAGAGCCTAAGAGTGATAGCACCCATAGGAATGAAGGACAATGTTTGCACTGCCAGCAGGAACATGCTAGCTGAGTTTCCTTCTTACTGTATCAATGAAGGTAAGTGCAGCACAGCCATACCACCTTCTTGTGGAATCCCACCAATTCCTGACATTAAGGAGCTGTGCTAAGAGCCTCAGTGAGAGATAGTCCATGTCGGGGTGGGACAGTGGGCCCTACTCTTGGAGGACTGTGCTTGGAAGTTGGCATTGAAGCATTGCATGAGATGGAGGAGATACTGCCTTTACATGGCTCCTTGTATGGGCTGTCGTACTGCTTCACTGAGTTACAGAGAACTCAGAAGTCAGAGGGAATCAAGCTCATGCTTTCTACCAAAACCAGAATCCAATTTCTTTCTTTCTTTGACCACCTCGTGGACAATGCTAAGCTTAGGTCTATACCACACTTCCCTTTCCATTATCATGACTGGAAGCTGAGGACTTTAGTTGGGTCACTTTATGAGGCACAGAGAAAGTACCTTGTGTCACTGCAAAGCAGCTGCTAATTGCATCCTCCTCAAAAGGAACCAGTGCTCTGCAGTGGTCCCATGCTATTTGGAGTCCAGGAGGAGAAGCATGATTGAGGTTCCAGGGTTATGAAGCTTTAGAGTTCACAGCTGCAAGAAAGAACTTGTTTATAGTGCACATCCAAAAACACTAGGGTCCAAGACAAGTACTCTGTGAAACGGGACAGTGAGACTTTGGCAGTTCGATTTACTTTAGGACAGTGAATACAGGTAGAAGAAGGCAGAATTATTCTGCCTTCCCTCAAGAAAGGAAGGCCAAGGGCCCTGCTCTTTTTCTGAACATAGTACTGCTGCCATCAGGAGATTTGCCTTTACTTCAGAGCCTGGCAAGGGAGTGAACGGGCCTACTGGTGATGCTGTACTCACCCCTTGGACAAAGCACCTGCTATATTCTTTTTCTGAAAAGAACAGTTTGTTTCCTTGTTCTACAAGAGCATCATGAGAAAGAGAAACAGAAATTATGCTAGAGAAATAGAGATTTCTTTCCTTCTCTTTCATGTTTGATTTCAAATGTTGGTAGAGGAGATGCATTTTTCTTGCTAAACGTCTTCTACTATTCATGGGAAATATGCACATCTCTCTTTTTGTAAAAATCTTGTCACTGCTTCTCCCACAAGAACAATAATTATTCCAATGTCAGACTCATAAATCCCTCCCTAATTTGTTCATTAATTGCCATTCTTTATTACTTTCATCTGAAGGAGGATGAGGGATGATCTGAAGACCTTGGTTTTTCATTCTTCCTGTGAGTAGTTGTGATTTTGTTACCTCAAATCTGAGCTCATCATTTCCTGACACACTACCCAACCTTTCCATTAATGCTGCATGAGCAAACTCAAGGTGAAAGGTTATGTTAACTATCACTTCAGTGTCTCATCTAAAAATGTTTTGCCTTTAAAATCAGACCTTCAATTGTTATCTGCTTGAAATCCTGGGAATCAGCCAAATTTCCAGAGAAATAAGCACTAACTGATGCAAGATGTTGTAAACATATGGAAAAAATAGTGCAATGCAACATATAATTTCAAAAAGCTGGTCTGGCCTGGAATTCAGAGCAGGCTCTAGGGAGAGGTCAAAGGAGCTAAAAGTTTTCAAGATATGCTGTTCTTCAAGAGCTTTCAAATAGCTGTTTGATCAAAATGTTTCAGTCTCTCTCACTCTTTTTTTTTTTTTTTTTTTTTTTTTTTTTCCAAATGTATTTGCTGCATCTCTAGAAGGGAGCCAGATCAACAGTGAAGCCAGTCTGGCACAAAAGGGATCTGCCCTTTTTACTCTTCTACTGTTAGATAAAGCATTGCTTTCTTCCATGACATCATTTCTGGGGCTGCAGTCACCTGTTAAGTGATGCACTGCTCTGTATCAGTCTGAACTAAGTTTTAGATAAGCAGAAAATAGCCAGTTTATCTGTATGCCAGGGGGACAAGTAGAGGGGCTATGATCAGCTGTATCCAGTGATAATGAGTCTTGTTCTGGGGTTTCTCCAATTATTTTTCTGCATTAGATAACAGCACTTGGATCCTATAAATCCTCATGGAGAAATAACTTCAGCTGCACTTAACACTGAAAACGAGATACAAACACAGCATTGCTGGTACTTATTCCTTTACTGATTTGTTACGCACACACTCTTTGTACATCTGGTTCTTGCTTTAGGTGCTCACTGACAATATATTCCTGCAAAAGCACTGTAAGAGATTGGCAGCATTACAGTTCCTGTTTCACAGATACAGAAAAATAAGATGAGTTGCTTTGCTCTCCCTTATCCTATAAAGCAAGACAGTGTCTGAGGTGGTGTTAAATTCCTGACTTGTAACTGCATGGCTCTTCAGACACATGGCATTCGTAAACATACCAAAAAAATAAATAAAAAATTAAATGTACACATATTAGCTTCTAATCCTCACTCCCGGTTTCTGTCCTGAATGAAGGATTCCATGCCAGAAATCTGATCAGCCCAACTAGGGTATCAACAAACTTAATTTCATTTTACGACAAGATCATCCAGCTAGTTGACCAAAGGAAGCCAATCAATGTAATCTTTCTGGATTTCTGTAAAGCTTTCAATATTGTCTCTCACAGTATCCTTCTGGACAAAATGACAGCAAGCTGAACATGAGCACAGCATTGATAACCGGATAGTTTTCAACCTGCCTTACTGTCCACTTATATAACTCATCCTTCATCAGTTTGTCAATGAGGACACTATGGAAGAAAGTGTAAAAAGTCTTTCTAAAAAGGCTTCCTAAAGCTTTTCACTATTCTCTTTTTGTCCACCAAGCTAGTTGTCTAAGTATAGAAGGCTATTGGATTGGCAAAGCATGATTTTGCCTTCATAATTCCATGCTGACTGCCACATTCTCCTTCTTGCCCTTCCTGAAGATAGAAGTGGTATTTGCCTCAGGATACTCTTCTGATCACTGTGAGTTTTCAAGGATTGTTGAGAATGACCTTGGATCCATCTCACAGGCTCCTAACGACTTGGATGGGCTATTTGTTTAGACGTTTCCTAATTTGATCCTCGTCCACCAGATGGCACTGTTCTTTGTTCCAGACTTTGCGCAAATTGCAGGAGCATAGGATTCCTGAAGCTAAAGACTGATGCAAAAACACTGACTACCTTGGCCTTTTCCATGTCTTTTTTTCACTAGGGTTCCATTCTCTTTCATCAGCAGGCCCACGTTCTCCCCAGATTTCCTTTTGCTGTTGATATACTTGTAGGTGCCTGTCTTGTTTCCCTTCATATCCCTCACCAAATGCAATTCCAGGTGAACTTTGGCTTTCCTCACCCCATTTCTACATGTATGGGCAGTATCTCTGTATTCTTCCTGGGTGACCTTATCCTATTTCCACTCCTGTACATTTACTTTTTATGTTTAAGTTTTGCCATGTGCACAGACCTCCTGCACTTGACTTTTTTCCGAGCAGATACCTGAATGGGCCCAAGTCTGCTCTCCTGAAGTCCAGGGTTCTGATCCTTCTATTTGACACTTTGACTCTTCTCAGGATCCTGAACTCCACCATCTGATGTCACTGAAGCCAAGGCTGTCCCCAGTTTTCATTGGTACTGATCAGTGTGGGTAAAAGATGAATTCACAACTGACAAATGCAAAGTAATACAGACTTGAGGCAATAATTTGGACAGCTCTTCTGTAATTACAGGTTTTTAATTAAGGTCATTCTCTAAAGAGAAGAGACTGAATACTGTTTGAGCAGGTCTGTGAAAACCCAAAATGTCTCCCTTCAGCCCATCAAACATTAGTAGAAAAAGATATTTTACTGAGGCTTTTGAGCAAAGGACAAACAGTATTTGTACAGGCAAAAATTGCAAGCCTCAGAGGCACTCAAAACTTACTGGTCAGAAAATTTCACATGCAGTCATCATACTACCTCAACGGTTTGATAAAATGTTCTTGCTGATATGAGCAGTCACTAATGTGTTCAGAATATGTAGCATGCTCCTTTGAAAAAGGATGTGGCAGGGGAATAAGGTATACAACTTTTAGCCTTAGCCCTGTGATAAAAAAATGAAAAAATAGAGGCCACAGAGTGTTGATGGGAAATGCTTTGGCCAACTGTATAGAGACAGAAGTAAACTGGATAATCCTGTTTTCTCACAGTATAATTAAAAAAGATATCTGATGCAAGTGCTTACAAATTGAAATCCAATAGGAAGAAATGTATTTCTGTGCAGCTCACTACTCTATTCCCTTGGAACAAGCTGCTACAAGATACTATGAATGAGGTTCAATAAACGACTAGCAAGACACTCCCAGCAATACTGCAATAGGAATGCCTTGTTTTGTTTAGAGAAAGGATGCAAATCCATCTGCTGCTGGATGCAAGCCAACCGCAAACTTACAGGCTTAGGCAGACATTTTGCCGAATCACAGCCTCCTCCAGAATCATTATTGTGGGGGTTCTTGTTCTTCCGGTAAAACAGCTGGACAGTATCAAGAACAAGATAAAAAACTGTATGACCATTCATCTGACCATATTTCTGTAGCTGCCTGTTGCATTACAGGATATTCTGAAAACAAGAATATGTCAAATAGCTCCCACTGATATTCATTTAAATAATATGGAATAAATATGGATAAGAATCCTTAGTTGCCTGCCCCTTCTGAAGAGCTTGTAGCGATCCATTGCAGCACTCCAGTCATGGAAGTGGTCCCACCATGTTTCAGTGATGGCAAATAGGTTGTAGTTTGCCTGCTGCACAACGGCTTCCAGCTCCAGTTTGTTGCCCATGCTGAGTGTATTGGTGTAGATGCACTTCAGTTGCACCATTGCCCTAACCCTCAACCCCAGCATTGCTCCCCCAGGCTCATTTGTATTGAGCCTCATTTCCCCCCATCCCCCTTCATGCTTAGTTTAAAGCCTTCTCAATGAGCCCTGCCATCTCCTGGGCTAGAATCCCAGGACAAGTAATGTGTTGGGCAATGCACATTTATAATTTAGACACTAGCAGTGATGGGGCAAACATTTACAAATGGCATATGATTTAGCTCACTCAAGACCAAAGAAAAATGCGGGTGGATCTAATTCAGAGGAATCTAATCCAAGTAGAGCAAGATGTACCACAAATGAATTTTCAATGTATTTAATCCATTGGCATTGCAAAATCATCAAAATTTGTTATACAGACTTCACCACTACCATTAATGGAATCAGTTCAGGAAGGTGGCTAAGCTATCAGTTTGGTAAAACTTGGTAAAGATTCTGATAATGTGCAACAGAATTATTCTGTAAAACAGAAATAAATACTATAATATTTAGAGAAGAAATTAAAAATAACAGCAAAATAGTCTAATGACATGATACACATTCTCGTAAAAGGTTTTGGATGCTGTGTTCAGTCCCAGTCAGGGTTCCCACAGTCCCAGAGCAAGCATGGCAGTAGCACAGAGGCAGGATGCAGCTATGCTACCATTTTGGTTTGAAACAGGAGTTCAATTTACTGGTGAGCCCCCTGACTCTCCCTGAGTTTACCGCATGCCAACTTGCTGGGGCAGCACCATCACTTGGTCAAGTGGGCAAAGGTTTGTCCTCCCAGGAAAGTGCTATCTGCATTGCACTCCCCAGAGGCACTGCATGTCATAGGCTGGAGAGAATTTGCTGCGTTGGCTAACACCAACAAAGCAGATGGGCAGACTCTGAGACCTCTTCCCTTTCCAAAGGGTATCCTAGGATGCAGGGATAGCCCCAGTCCTGTGTTGACTGCCATTGAGCTCCTTCTGTCTTCCTTCAGGCTATTATCACTGAGCAGCTCTTGAGCCCCACAAAGCAGTGAAGTAACAGAGATAATTGATCCCAGGAAGGATAATGAGATTTTAGGCAAAGACTTCAGAGCACTTCCTAAACTTCAGTGCTTTCAGCTGCTTGAGCCCAAAAGGCAGCACAGGGAAAATGGTTGTCTCCCAGTCCAGAGAAAGGAATGTGACAAACCCTACATGGCTGGTATGGCAGGAGGGAGGGAAGGGAGCATTAGGGCAAAGCAGGACATTCTGCCCTTTTATCAGGAGGAGTGCAACTGATAAACCAGTTAAAGAGGGGAGCGTTCTGTGGGAAGGATAACAAACAGAGTGCATAACAGTGGTAAAATCCTTGGCTTACATATTTAGCAAGTCAAGATTAAAACCATCTGTTCTGAACATTTCCCAGACTACAAATTAATAATTGCAGAATCCTTCTCCCCCTCTTCGGTCCCCACCACTGCATTCCCCAATACCACCATAGTAACAAGTCTTCCTTCACCCTCTTCCTCCCACTCTCCTAACTCTTCCGTCTGCATCCTGGGCTCATCCTCTTCCTTCACTGTTTCATTTTTCCTCATTTCTCCCTCTCCTCACCTTTCTCTGCTCACCAGTCACCTCTCTCTACTATCTGCCTTTCCCCATGGCTCTCCAGCACCCATCCTCTCCAGGACGTTTTTCCTTACTGCGTCTCCCACACTCTCCCTGTCTTACTGTCCTTCCCTGTCCCCTTCTCCCTATTCTCTCATCACCCCTGCTCCTACTCTTCTCACTCATTTCTGATCCTCCCCCATGATATATCAATCTGTAGTTAAATCTTCTATCAGATAATAAGAAAAAATAAAGCAAAGATAAGTGCTGTTTTTACATCTCAGCAAGGGTCTCCACAATTTGATAAAATTCCCCAGACACTGTGTGAGCCCCTAAGAGCTGCTTCATCACCAGAACAGGGAGCAGCTGGATGTTGCAGCACAAAGTGTATTTGCCAAGGTTTTGCCTCCTTGATTATCTCTGCATGCCAAATTGAGGTGACTCTTGTTTATCTCCTTCACAGAGATGCTGTGGTGATGGATTCATTCATGTTGGCCCACCACTGAGTGAATGCTAAGGCCTGGATTGCCTGTGCTTCCGTTCAAAACTACAGTTCCTCAGGCACCCGCTTCAGCTATCACCTTTTATAGTGGCATGCAAAGCCCAAAGTCCAGTGTCTGACCCCTAAATTCTCCAGGAGTGAATGTTCCGGAGCTGGTCAGACCCAGCCACACATCATCCTTTCCAGAGGGACATCACACTACAGTCAAGTCCTGTTGTTCCAGTGAGCACACTATCGCTTGTTTGCATTCATGCCTAGTCATACAGTTCCCAGAAAGTCCCAGGTGATGTAGGGAACCAGCTTCTTCAAAGAAGGATATTAAGCTGCCTCAAAGATGTTGCTGCGTGACTGCTCTTCTTTCTACCTCTCCAGCATGCATTCAGAGGGGTTCATTCAATCAAGCAAAGAGAGTCTTAGCTCGGCAGACAGGCCGTACACCTCAGCTACCTTTTTTTTCCTTGCATTGAAATCTGTAATTGCTAACTGCTAAATGTAATCTATCTTCCATCCTTGAGAACATGGAGTCTGAATTTAAATTGTTCAGTTGCCTTGTAACAACAGTTCAAAGCTGTTGATGGTGTTTGCAATAGCTTACTTAACAACTTAGGATCCTGCTCCTTTCTGAGCCTCAAATTCTAGTTTCCTGCTCCCTTTTAGAAGAGTCAGTCAGACACTCTAAACCACCACTCAGCTATTCTGTTATAGGATGTTCTTTAGTGGAGGCAAGCCTCAAGTTTCAAGACTTTGCTTTAAAACACAGGTAACCAGCTATAGGTGGCCCTAATTGAGCAGGAGTGGTTGGACCAGGTGATCTCCAGAGGTTCCTTCCAAGCTCAGCCATTTATGATTCTGCTTATAAGGAGCCATCTGTAAGGACTAGAGAAGTTGGAAATGGGGTTGGAAATGTAGCTAAATATAGCACAGCGTTCATAGGGTTAATGTGGCTGAGTCCAGTACCATGAATGGGGAACATTATTTTGCACTGTACTGCTGCTCCCAAGTCAATCCAGCTGTATGCATCCTCCCAGCCTTATCTCAAAATTCAATGTGCCAAGCCAACCACCTGCTTGCCATGCTGGCCTTCATGCTGTTGTGCCATAAATTCCCACCAGTGTGAAAATCTGTCCTTCAGCCTGAGACCTGATAGTGAAGGTACCAACCATCTCCAGAAACTGATGTGGTGGTACAAGGTGTCTCCACTGTCCCAGTCCCAGCAATTAAAATAAGACATGGTTCACACAGCAGCAATTAGGGCTGTTTCAGTCACCAGTCAGGGCAGTGCAGTCAGAAGAGTGTAAGACACTATTCCTCTCATCCTAATGTAGACACCTGCACTAGTCAGATGAATAGCACCCCAGACTTCACTAACTGGATCTCCAAGACCTATGAGTATGTCCAGGTATCTGGCTCATGTGCCAGCATCTCAGTTTTCCAACTTTTTGTGGTCACAGTGCATTTCTTCCTTCAGTCAACTATAAACAAATGAAGACATGCCTGCTTTTCTATTAGGGTTCTGGAGTTGTCATTATTTGAAGAAGTTGGTGCCAACAGCACCTTTTAAGCAAACAAAATAGAATATTAATAGAGAAAAAATTGTGCATTTCTGAACTTTCATATGAAAACTTGTGTAATAATGATCTTCATCTCCTAGAAAAGATACACATGACAAGCCTCTTGTATGCAATTACAAAACAAACAAAAAAAAAACAACCAACTAACCAAAAAAAAAAAAAAAAACACGACAGAAATTTGTGTACCTCAAGCAGTAATGTAATTTCAATAGAAAATAAAAAGAAACAGTTACAAATAAGTGGTACAGTTAACTTGAACACTATTTTGTAGAAGGTCTCACTTGTGGTTCCTCACAGAAAGCATGCACAACTGCATGCACATGTGATTTGCATCCACCATGGACAAACTGATGTTTGCAGCAGCTCAGTCAGCCAGGATTCTGGTAAGGTTGCACACAGACAATTACTTCATGATAGTATAGAAATATGGATTTTCTTTGTGGAACAAATTAAGTTTGCCTATTTTTATTTCATTTAATATGAAAGAGTTCAGTCACTATGGCTTTTATTTAACTTAGAGCAGAATGTATAAGATGAAATTGCTCACAAGACATCAGTGGGGCATGGCTTATGCCGTCTGTCTATCCCAGGCCCATCTGTTAATGATGGAGAACTGGAGGGAAAGTTCCCATTGCCAGCCGCTGTATAATGAGAAACAAAGAGAAATGGAGCAGACAGTGAGTCAATCCAGATTTTGAAGCATGTTCTACTCCACTTCCCTCTTTTTTTTTTTTTTTTTTTAGCATAGAAGCTGGTACAGGAACTGCTCAAAGGAGTTTGTCATTATCCTTGGAAACTCCTTCCAACTCAGTAACTGGCAATGAAAATGCTAAATCTCTCATGCTTGGAAACCTGCTTACTGGCTTCTCAGAATTAGGCTTCTATGTTGCATACTAAGTCTAAGAAATGTACGTGAATTTTGAATCTGAAGTCTGTAGTGTTTGTGCTTATAATACATACACTATGCAGACAGATTGCAGTTACAGACTGTTTGCAGATATACAAGCATGAATTATGAAAGTAATTTTTAAGTTTGCTGTCAACATTGGTTTATTTATGATCTCCCTTTTGGATCAGCTTCCAAATCTAATTTTATGGTGCAGTAGTTGAAATCTGAGTTGGGGCCCATATTCTACTTCACTGGAGCCTTCTTGTAGTTTAAAAGGTTCTAGATGTCCTGGTAGAAGAAAAGATTCCTCTGTCTTTTTTAACCAGCAAGTAGATCAAGAGCCAAGCCTCATCTTCATATCTTTAGGTAACATTAAAAAACAAAAACAAGCAAACAAACAAAAAACTAACAGAACTATTAAAGAAACAAAACAACAGAGATCAGAATGGATAGAATGCTTCACATACTTCAGTACCATAACAATTTTCGTATCATAATTAACACCACAGGGCACAAGTAGAGGATTTTCATAGACACAGATGAGGAAGAGAGAGTTAAGTTTTAACTTTTAGTAGAAATTGGATTCTTGGCATGTCTCTTGTTTCACAAAACGTAAATATGCCAGACATTCCCCCTAATACAGTCTATCTCTCCTCTGCCCCACATATCGTCTTTGCTTGTCAAAACAGATTTGCTCCCCCACAGTGCTTGGATTTATTTATTTTTCATTCCTCTCCCATTCTAGACAGAAAGAAGAGCAACTCATTTCCTCCTCCATTTCCTCTCCATCCCGTCTTGTAAGGGAATTCTGGGACAAGAAGCAATTTCATATCAAAGTCCCAAGCAGTTCACAGTGGTACACATTAATGCCAATCCAACCTCAGGATGATGTTTCTCCCATTTTCTCTAACAAATAGATTATATTAGAAGGTTAGCTTTTTATCTGTGGCAAAATGGCCTGAATCCATTCTAGATTTATCTGACATCAGAGATTCCTCTGACTAAGCCAAGGATCAAAGATAAGACTCCTGGTATTTCTCAGTGGACATACAACACCATCTCCCCTGAACACGTGATTTAATCCACAGTCACAGTGCATGTGTCCATACCTGCTGAATGATTTATAGAGCAAATCCCTGTATGGTCCAGGTACACATATACATACACAACTTCCTGGAATGTCTTCAGCATTCACTATTCATTATGATGTCTCTTCCACTAAGACCCCCACCTAGCAACCCCCCAATCTTTCCTCATTAATAAGACTCCCATGGACAGCCACACTGTCCTGAAGGACAGGAAAAAGGTATTAGTGCTATATCAGTACCTTGGGTGTTTTTATGCTCCCTTTATGGGCAGTCCCCTGCCTTCTTTCCAAACTACTCAGTTCTGCTGCTCGCTCTGCACCCCATTGCCTCACACTGTCTTCCAGAGCAGGTCTTTCCATCAGGTCCTCTCTGCTTTGGGCAGGAGGAACCAGAACTGGAGGAAATGCACAGACTTCTGAAGAGATATGAGGAGAGGGCTGGAAACAGGAGAAGCCTCTGAGCTATAGGGGCTTATGGCAGTTGAACTCCTCAGGATCATGATGTGTGTGGCCCTGTCATGTACCAAGGAAAGGGCCTGGAGTCATCTTCCCAGAGCATCCAGGCAGTTTCTCAGAGTCTTGGTAGTGCACTGTCAGCTGGAGCTAGCTGACAGTTAAGTCCTGCTCTGGAATAAGCCAGTGCTCAGGCAGCTGGCCCTGGCATGAACCAGGCTTTGATGGAAACGGTGAGGCCAGGGGCTTTGGCACAGAGCGGGTCATTGTAGAAGCCTCCAGGCCTCACCGTCATTGGAAAACCCAAGGACATTTGGTCTCTTCTCCAAAGCAGCAAGTGATAAGGCAAGAGAAAGTGGGCTCAAGTTGCACCAGAGGAAGTTTAGGTTGAATATTAGGGAAAATTTCTTCACTGGAAGAGTTGTGAGGCATTGGAGCATGCCTCACAGGGAAGTAGTTGAGTCACCATTGCTGGGGACATTCAAAAGACATGTAGATGTGGTACTTAGTGACATGGTCTACTGGTAGACTTGGCACTGCTAGTTTGAAGGTTGGGCTTGGTGATTTAGAGGTCTTTTCCAATCTAAATAATTCTTTAAAATTCAGCTTCATTCCCTAAATCTGGGTGAAGTTCTCATGCCACATCCTGCTAGTCTTGCAACATGCACACTCAGCACGCAAACAATATGCCTAAATACCTTATTTTTCATGTCAGTTATGGTACTCATCAACATCCTCCTCCCACCCTATGTTCCGCTTTTGTCTGCTGTTCCTCCCTGCCCCTAGTCCAGTCCTGACTATTTTAACTCCAGCACCTCTTTTTTGCCTTCTCTATCTCCCATGCAATCCCTCTATTTCCTCTAAAACTCCCAGACCTATACCAGACACTTTCTCTCTTAGTTGTTCCTACCCTGTTCATGTGCACTGCTGCTAACACCAGGGTAAGACTGAGTGTGCATGGGAGAAAGATATTTATGCTGACAGAGTAGCCTTGTTCCCACGCCAGAGTCCTTATTCCAGCTGTGCCTATTTAATCTAATTTTTGTACTGCCATCATTAGCCATGGAGTGCATATGTATAGCAAAACCACAGTGTGACAGCCCTTACAAAAGGTGGTCACCATGTCTTTAAGATCCCCTATTTGAGGACAATGAATATGCAATGGGAATGAAAGGTATTAGAAGGAAGATATGTTTTGAAAGGGCAGGTTTCTGAGTGGGCACAGAACCAAATGGAGGGTACCAGGGCACAGTGTGGATGGGCTCCTGGACATAGGCACCCTTAGAGGAAGGGTTCCTGAGCAGAGAGCCTGTGTAGAAGAGGGTCCCTGTCTGTAAATGTCCTGTGTTTGTCAGAGCACATGGCAGAGGTGATGCAACCGAACTGTCCTTGAGCTTCAGGCATTCAAAACTGCATTATATGGTCCCCTGGCCAGAAGAACCATGCTTCAGGGGATTTTTTTCTTCTACTTCCTCTGAAGTCCAGGTACAGAACAGGTTAGAAAGAGATCATCCCCTTGCTTTTGGGATGTCAAGAACAGAGGGAACTGGGAATCCTGTCAGATCCATTCTCACAAATCCCTCCAAATGAAGGACACTTTTCCCTGGGGCAAAGTAGTATTGGGATTTCATAACAACCCAATACCCATGTGTGGGAAAGACCAGGAAGAACGCAAGACACTTCAGATGTGTGGGAGGTTTGTACAAGGCTGTGTTTTGTGTTATCTACAGCTTGGCATGGCAAGATACAAGGAAAGTGAAGCCTCGATATGAAGTGGCATATTATCCTGTCCGGACTTAAGTGTCTCACCTTCCTGGTTTTGGGTGTTGGCTGGAGGAGGGGGGTCTCAAGTTCAACATCTCAGTAGAACAGAGCTCCTTTTTTAGCTTCCCTGCCCTGTCTACTGTGCAGTGAGATCACAGCTAAGCCCCAAACTCCAGCCCATTCCTTCAAGATCCACCATGTCCCTTGTTCTGTAGGATGATGTTGTAATGCATGTCTATCTGGAAGCCAGATGAACTGCAAAAGCCTGTCTCCAGGGGAGTCTGGGACATTATGTTTCCATAACTCCTAACTGCTAGAGACAGGCTTCAAATCAGTCTCTCTTTTCATTTACAGCAGTGTTAAGAGACCAGACAGGAAGTGATGTCATCTTTCTCCATCCACCCACACCTCCCTTGGCATATGACATCACTCTCATAATTTCCACCTCTGTCTGTATTTTTAAAGTTCTCCTTTAAAACTCTTGCTCTAAAGCATATTCAAGCTTTATCGACATGAGACACTTACTACTATTTTCCAAAGAAACTGCTTTTGCTGAAAAGCCTGAGATCTTCCCATTTGGAGTTCATGGCACCAGCATTCCTGGGATGCTGATTAATGGCTCTGTGCTAATGCAGGAAATGTAGCCAGCTGCTCTCTGGCATTAACAACTAGTTAAGGAAAACAGGGCTCTAGGAAACACATTTTATGCAATTCCACACACTTTTATAGTACCAGCAAATCTCAAAAACAATATTTTTGCTTAAAGTCATCTGAAAACAAGAACCTTCTAGTGCAGTGTAAATGTAGAGGGAAGTCGTACAACCACAGAATCACAGAATGGATGAGATTGGAAGGGACCTCTGAAGATCATCTAGTCCTGCTGAGCAGGATCAACCAGAGCACATTGCACAGGATGGTGTCCAGGCAGGTTTTGAGTATCTCCGGAGAAGGAGACCCCACAACCTTTCTGGGCAACCTGTCCCAGTGCTCTGTCACCCTCACAGTAAAGAAGTGCCAGCTCATAATTGAGCTGGAACCTCCTGTGCTTCAGTTTATGCCCATTGCCACTCATGGCTGGGCAGAACTGAAAAGAGACCAGCTCCATCCTCTCAACACCCTCCTTTCAGATATTTCTTTATATTGATGAGGTCAACCACATTGTCAAGCATAACAGAAAACCAAGGGTGGGTAATTCTGTTGTCTCACCACAACACCATTTTTTTTTACAGCCCGGAGAGAAAAAAAAGTCTGAAGCTAGAACTGAATTGGCTGGAATTGGAGCTGCCATGATGCTCAGAGAGTAGCTAGGCTGCAGCACAGGAAAGAAAGTCTCTGATGTGAAGCTCCAGTTCATGGTAGAGATCACTGCATATTGGCTCAGTAGGTCCTCTCTATGCAGCTTTACACAGCTCTAACCTTCTGTGAGAGTTGGTGCCTAGTACTGGTTCATGGCTACGGACATTGTTGCTAGCATGTCAATCTCAGCCACACCTCAGAGAGATTGCTGAAAACCTGACAGAGAAGGAAACCAAATGGAATGGTTACAACCTTTCCAAAACAGGCAGTGGAAACTGGGAAGGACTTGACATTGCTAAGGTGCTTGTTATCTCAGCATCCAGTGATCTGAAGCAGTCTGAAATACCTGTTCTGTAACATGCCCAATTGTGCCCCAGAACCCTTGTTCTCCTGACAAAAGGGTTGGCCTCTTCTCACAGGTAACTAGTGATAGGACTAGAGGGAATGGCCTCAAGTTGTGCCAGGGGAGGTTTAGGTTGGAAATTAGGAGACATTTCTTCTGCAGCCAGGCATTGGAATGGGTTGCCTGGGGAGGTGGTAGAGTCACAGTCCCTGGAGGTGTTCAAGAAAAAGTTGGACCTGGCGCTTAGGGACATGGTTTAGTGGGTGACATTGGTAGTAGGGTGATGGTTGGACCAGATGATCTTGAAGGTCTAGGGTTTTCCAACCCTAATGATTCTACGATTCATTAAGAGTGTTGCTATTTGAATGTATGGAAGCTGTTCTCCAGCTCTGGTTCACATGCACAAACAGAGGCAAAATAAGTAAATTAGCAGCATCTCTCCTTTGCTGACCTCAGAGTATAGGTAGGTAGGTAGTCCTTTGTGAGACTAGCTGATTTTCCTGATGAAATGAGCTTGTCTTTATTTAGGAAAATTGCCTTTCTTCCTCCCCACCAACACCCAGACAGAAGTTGACATTGTAGTCACACTAAGCCTTTTATTGGAGAGAAACTTCACTCCACAATCTCTGCATCTAGCCCAGCAATTTGTGGCTAGGAATAAACAGATTTTCAAGCAGGCTTCCAATCTCAGTGTTAAGATCCTCTGGTTTATAAAGCTTATTTCTTGCTTCGTCCTATCTCCCAGGAAACAGTTAGCTTTACTTATCAGATGGAATCTATTGCATTTTTTTTCATCTGTTTCATTCAGCAGAAAGAGACATATGAGGCTACACTTATGTTAGAGAAAGGTCTGGTTTCAGGGAAGAGCATCACAAGTTCACCCTCTGCTGGCCACTCAAACTCCATAGCAGTAAAACTGAAGTGGTGATGCAGCTCCACAATCTGCAGTATGGTCAGAAGAGGTCCCACAGCACTTTTCTTACAATGCTGTGGAAGAAAAAAAATAAAAATAATAAAATAATAAAATAATAAATAAAATAAAATAAAATAAAATAAAATAAAATAAAATAAAATAAAATAAAATAAAATAAAATAAAATAAAATAAAATAAAATAAAATAAAATAAAATAAAATAAAATAAAATAAAATAAAATAAAATAAAATAAAATGGGCTGCATGGTTGCATATGTGGCAACAGATTCCCTAAAGTAACAAAGTTCTGCAAAGAGAAGTGAATGCATTAGTCTGGGAATATCAGTAAGGGTCTATCCTCACAACTCTGGAGACCTCCTAGTGGAAAGCACAGGGTTAGTGCAGCCTCTCCCTTGGACTCTCCAAATACACAAGGAGTTCTTTGTTTTGGAGAGGGGTATAATCTGGGAAGGGAAATTGCAAGTAGTTTTTTTGGAACAAACCAGTAATGAAATCCCATCAAATTTTACCAAATAACAGTAGAGCTGGAGCCTCTTGGCCTCTTGGGCCTCTCTGTCTGCTGACAGCACCGAGCAAACAGGGACCTGTTCTAATTATGTGTGCCAACTGCATTTGCTCAGCTCTTCCAAACCCAGCAATTGTTTAAGGCGCTTTGGTGAGCTGCCAGGAAACGTGCTCAGCCTCCCCCGTCCCACATCTCCTCCTTGTCAGACATGGTGCCTGTTGATTACTGCTGCGCTTTGGTCTGCTGCTGGAGACTGCCCTTCAGGACAGACCTCCTGTTCCAACAAACATTCTCAGGTACCAGCCTTGGTGGAAAAAAAAATACACTCTTTTTTTTTTTTCCCGTCCTGACCCTCAGAGCCCAGCCACCACTCTGCTCCCTGTGATGCCTCCGTTGGTCCAGCACTTCCTCCCATTGTGGCCCAAACCAACCACAAAGACCTGTCTACCTCATGCCAAATACCCCTGCAGTTTTCCCTTCACCCAGTTTCTTCACTCAGTTTGTTAGAGAGGATGACAAATTAATTTTGTCTTTCACTTTGTCAATGATCTAGATGAGGGGATCAGGTGCACCCTTAGTAAGTTTGCAGACAATACCAAGTTAGGCACGAGTGTTGATCAGCTCAAGGGTAGGAGGGCTCTGCAGAGAGATCTGGATAGCCTGGATCGATGGGCCACGGCCAACTGTATGAATTTCAACAAGGCCAAGCGCTGGGTCCTGCACTTGGGGCACAACAACCAAATGCAATGCTGCAGGCTGGGAAGAGTGGCTGGAAAGCTGCATGGTGGAAAGGGTATTGGGGGTAGATGGCTGACTATGAGCCAGCAGTGTCCTCAGGTGGCCAGTGGCATCCTGGCTTGTATCAGGAAGAGTGTGGCCAGCACGACTAGGGAAGTGACCCTCTATACTTGGCTCTGGTGAAGCTGCACCTCAAATACTGTGTGCAGTTTTGGACCCCTCACTACAAGAAGGACATCGAGGCCCTGGAGCGTGTCCAAAGAAGGACAATGAAGCTGATGAAGGGTCTAGATTAGACCTATGTAGTGGGTTTACGTGGCAAGGTTTTGGTAGCAGGGAGCCATAGGGGTGGTTTCTGTGAGAAAGATATAGAAGCTGTCCCATGTTTGGGAAGGGCCCCATTGTTTTCCAGATCCGAGCCAATAAGCGATGTTGTTTTGTGCCTCTGTGAGAGCATATTTAAGACAGGGAAAAAACGCTGCGCCACACAGCAGCCGGGAGAGTCAAGGGAGTGAGGAACAGCACCAAGGTCAGTGTAGAAGGAGGGGGAGAGGTGCTCCAGGCGCCGGAGCAGAAGTCCCCTGTGGCCTGTGGTGAGGACCATGGTGAAGCAGGATGTCCCCCTGCAGCCCATGGAGTACCACGGTGGAGCAGGGTTCCACGCTGCAGCCCGTGGAGGAGACCACGGTGGAGCAGGTGGCCCTGCACCGACGGAGGCTGCCGCCTGTGGAAGACCCCTGCCGGAGCAGATTCCGGGCCGGACCTGTAGCCTGTGGAGAGGAGCCCACGCAGGAGCAGGTGACCTGGCAGGAGCTGCTGCCCGTAGGGGAGCCAGGTTGGAGCAGTTTTCTCCTGAGGGATGGACCCCGTGGTACGGACCCATATCTGGAGCAGTTCTGGAAGAGCTGCTGCCTGTGGGAAGCCCATGCCGGATCAGTTCATCAAGGACTGCATCCCGTGGGTGGGACCCCACAGCACAGGGGACGAGAGTGACCGAGAAGGAGCGGCAGAGAAGAAGTGCTGTAGACTGACCATAACCCCCATTCCCCGTTCCCCTGCGCCGCTCGGGGGGAGGAGGTGGAAGAGGGTGGATGGGGGGGAAGGTGCTTTTGGTTTGCTTTTTCCTTTGTTTTCTCACTTCTCTCGCTTGTTAGTTGTAGGCAATAAATCTTACTATCTCCTTATGCCGAGTCTGTTTTGCCCGTTACAATAATTACTGCGTGATTTTCTCGTCCTTATCTCAATCCTTGAGCCCTTTTCACATATTTTCTCCCCATTCCTCTTTGAGGAGGGGGAGTGAGAGAGCGGCTGTGGTGGAGCTCGGCTGCCCACTCGAGCGGAACCACGACAACCTAGAATTAGAGAACAAATTTTATGAGGATTGGCTGAGGGAGCTGGGGCTGTTTAACCTGAAGAAGAGAAGGCTCAGGAGAGACCTTATTGTACTTCACAATTACCTTAAAGGAGGTAGTAGCAAGGTGGGGATCAGATTCTTCCCCCAGGCACCAAGTGATGAGATGAGAGGATATGGCCTCAAGTTGCACCAGTGGAGGTTTGGGTTGGATATTAGGAGAAATTTCTTTACTGAAAGGGTTGTGAAGCACTAGAACAGGCTGCCCAGGGAAGTGTCTGAGTCACCATCTCTGCAGGTTTTCAAGAAATGTGTAGATGTAGAACTTAGTAGCATGTTTTTTTGGTGGACTTTAGTACTAAGTTAAAGGTTGGACTAGATGATCTTAGAGGTCTTTTCCAACCTGAATGATTCTATGATTCTGTGATTCTATGACGCACACATTTATTTAGCTTTGCATTCTCTGAAGCATTGAGCAGCGCTGTACAGCACTAAAGAGAGTTGTCTTTCTCCTCTCAAGGCTTGGAAGGATCTGTCTTACTGTAAAGTAAGATCCCTTTTGTTTTGCTTTGTGAAAGCCTTCCAGAGCACAGACAAACTAGGCCTGGCTGCTGCCCCCATTGTCACTATTACAATAGCCCTGCAAGATGCATTCAGAGATCAGGGCATATCACACCCACATATGGACAGAGTGCTCCTTCACGGAGATCTTGGTCGCAGACAGGGGACCCAAGGGAAGTGGAAGCTATGAGTCAATTGCACAGTAACGAATAGAGCTGTATATTCCTCTTACAGCCAGGGTCCATGTCTTTCCCTGAAGAGTGGACTGTTTTTGCATTTATTTCCCTCCTTAGCTGTTTAAAGAGCAGCCATGATACAAGAAGTCCTTTCAAAGGAAGATCTGAAGCTTCCTGCTGCCATTATCAGTCCTTTGCTTGCATCAGCCTAAAATATCCACACAGCTAAAATCTTGCAGTTTACAGCAAAGTGCTGTTCTTTTTCACTGCCTTCTTTCTGATCTCAGCCAGCAGACACTCCAAACTCACCAGTGCTGACTGGTAAGGACCATACACATTTCTCTGCCCTTGCTGCCACAGCCTCTCAGTAGGATCGTGGCATAGGCACACATTTGGTAAGAGCACACTGATTTCTTGAAACAGTGCAGTTGACTAATTGGTACGAAATCACTTAATTCTTTGGTAGTTTACTTGCTGACTCTGAAAGGTGAGACACAATGTATAGTCCTGGGCAGGAAAATCCCTTAGGAATCTTGCCTGACAAGTAATATGTGAGAATCAGGCAGACCCTCGCCTCCTCTAGCAGCAGGGCTGTGGGACACTTTCTGCAGGCAGAGCAGCTCATGTGGGAAGAGATATACCTCCAGTACCTGCTTCAGGTGATGTAGCTAAACACCATGTCTGTTCAGAGATGATGACAAGGACATTCTCCCCTCTGAGCATAAACAGAGGCAGCAGGGGGGGTGAGCAATCCTTCTTCCCTTTTTCATGAGACTGGCAATGGGAATGCCTTGGGCTCCCTTCCCATGTCTCCAGGCCCAACTCAGGGAGCAGATGGGCCTCAGTCAGCATGCTTTTCCCTGCAAGGAGTGGCCGGAGTCCTTGATCTGCAAAAGGATTGCCATATATCCATTTTGCATGGGCAACGGCCAAGTTCTATGCAAGGAGCAGGCAAAAGTGTTTACCTGTATGAAGCATCACAAGGACTGCTGTCACTTCTCCCTGAGTGTGCAAACTGGTCTAGATGTGCAAGTGAGATTATGGACAGGGCTGAGCAAAGGCTATGCATTGGCTAGTGGGGGATAGAGATCTCCCCAGAGCTCATCACGGTGACTTTTATCTCCATAGGCCCACATGCTCCTGCAACAGTCACCATCTAACTACATTCGCCTTACCATGGAAACAAATGTTGGACAGAGATCTGGGGATCTACTGAGACCTACTCAAGGTGTAGTTGCAGGTATTAACATACCTAAAATAGCTGTTGCCTAAGCCCATCAGGGTGATTCAGAGTAAAATGAGTACTTGGGGTTTCTGCATAGGCAACAGGGAGACCTAGATCAGGACCTTCTGAAATGGTGCACACACAGACTGCACATAAGGATCCAGATTCCTAGAAATACTCGAGAGTATGCAGCCTTAAATGGATGCTCAGATAATAAAGATATTTCAGGAATTGAGGAATCTACCAAATATCCTGCAACTTGCTCATCCCCACTGAAGCTTAGTTTTATGTTGCAAAGGCCAGCTCTTTCTCTGCTTGCTCCTAAATCACAGAATCACAGAACTGAAGGGGTTGGAAGGAACTTCGAAAGATCACCGGGTCCAACCCCCCTGCCAAAGCAGGTTCCTTAGAGCAGGCTACCCAGATAGGCATCCAGACAGGCCTTAAATATCTCCAGAGAAGGAGACTCCACAACCTCCCTGGGCAGCCTGTTCCAGTGCTTGTCATCTTCACTGGGAAGAAGTTCTTTTGCATGTTGTTGCGGAACTGCCTGGGCTCGATCTAAATCCCACCATATGGATCATTTAGCTCTAGACGTACATACACACAGACATAGGGTAGTCTTGTAACTATCAAGAGTCTAGCTGAGACCCTCAAGTATCTCTAAGATCTTGGCCTGAATTCTGAGAAATGACAATGAATAACAAAGCCTGGCCAAGCAGAAGCACATTGTAGTACCCATTCTATGGAAAACTACCAGCAGAAAGCAAGCACAGTGGGATAAAGAGCTCCTGGGCAGGTTTTCAGCTTGATGCTATTCCCAAGTGTTGGTTCTCCATTCAGCTGAAAGCCATTAAGAAGCAAAGGATTCAATTAAAATTCGGGAAACTTCCCTTGCAAAGTAATTTGGGGCCATGTCCGGACCATACTTCAAGAAACTGAAGTTCGCTTAAGGTCCTACCTTTGTGTTTACAGACTCTCTCCCAGCCTGAGCATGCAAGAGTTAATGTCTCTAGCTCTTCCCTCGATGGAGTGCAGCCCAGCACTGTCTGAACTGGCATGAACTGCTGCTTAATGCTCCAAATGGTTTCAAGCACATTCCAGCTAGGCCCCCAGAGCTGGGCTGTGTTCTGGCCAGACCAAACACCACAGTCTGTTTAACAACTGCAGTGCAAGGCACAGATCAAAGGCAGCAGCCTGAACGCCTGCTGCACACTTTTTGCCTTTTATCTCCCTGCCTGGGAAGCACATCCTACAGCTACTCCCAAGAAGAGGTTGCAAGTCAAATGTTCCTCTCAGTATATTTCTTGCCCTAGTGACGACAAGTGCATTATGAACATGGGCTGTTGGTCTTGCTCTTGTCAGAGAGGAAGAATTAGTAAGGTAAGCAAGAGATGATAAAGGACATTAGATATTCTCCTGCCATGACTGCTAGAGAACTCACCTTAGCCTTCCAGAGACGTGATACAAATGGCATGAATTTGCAGGGTTGGAGGGGGAGACAAAACCCTGAATTTCCCTCATACTGAGTGACAGACAGTCTACCCTGGGAATGGTGGGAGGAAGAGGCAGAAGGGAATGGCTGGTGGGCTGGGGCCTTGCCAAGCTTCGAGACTAGTGGCTGCCAACAGCTCTTAGACACCTTCTAGGCCAGACTATAAAGAGGTAAAGAGGGGAGAAATTTCTTTCCTTTTCCTCCTTTGTACTCATGGAAAAATCTGTTGTCTAAAAATAAGCCGTAAGATAGCTGCTGCCCAAGGGACATCATGTACCCAGGCCAGGAAGCAAGCTCAAGGAAGGTGAATTAATAAAGTTGGGATCTAGAGTGTAGGAAGGAGACCATCTGGACCTATCAGTATACCTAACATCTTCCCAGTATCCCAAGGTGCCTCTGCTGGAACTCTTCAAAGATACTGGCATTCTGGCCAGTCACAATGGAAGCAAAATGAGATGAGAAAATCACGGAAGAAAACTAAGCCCTTTCACTCATCCAAAGGTTTAATTTTCTAACAAAGAACGAAGTCCATCTCTCCTTACCCTGAGCTGAAAGTCTTTGGCAATGCCCAGGGGTTTGCATTGCACTGTGCTTTGGAGGGTTCCCAATACGGTCTCATGAAAAGCTTAGGGGTGAACAGGGTCCTTTTTTCCCCCTACTCTCTCCTGTAATGCATGGAATTGAAATTACTTCTTCCTTTTCGTTTTGTTGTCAGTGGCTTCTTAATAAAAGAAGATGTTAACTATTTTAACTATAATTTCCCTCACTTTGGTAACTGATAGTTAAAGATTCAATTTCCAAAGTTTTAGTCAAGTTTGATAGTATCTAGTCTTAAACCTTGATAAGCACCTTCATATTTCACTGAATTACAGGAGAGAGTTCCTATTGGTGCCCTCCAGGGAAGAAAAGGTGGTGGCGTGAGCTCTTGTGCTATTACACAGCACAAACGGGAAAGAAATGTTGTGTCTGCCCTAGC
Source organism: Netta rufina (assembly GCF_964035555.1). Taxonomy (NCBI): domain Eukaryota; kingdom Metazoa; phylum Chordata; class Aves; order Anseriformes; family Anatidae; genus Netta; species Netta rufina. The sequence goes on along the minus strand of NC_140152.1, from coordinate 2,406,774 downwards.
TGCAAGGGAAATACTTGGTTTTGGATCTCACATGTTATTAGGCACCGGAGAATCCAAACATGAGATTCTGATCCATGGGAAACTGTACTTCTCTAGTCCAGCTGCTCCTGGAACAGCACCATTTATCTAGGACCAGGAATGCCTTAGCTACTCCCACATGGGGATCCTGCAAGCTTTTGCATTTCCAGTCAGCTGTTGACAAAGTATCTGTTTCTCAGCAGCACTGGAGTTCAACAGACTGTTCTATGTTGCTCACTCAGTTGCACAAGTTCACAGGTTTGTTGTTTTGCTTTACTATGTTCCTGCTGAACTTTGGGCTCACTGATAATTTTGCATGAAAACAGTTTTTCAAGAAAAAATCTATTAACCAAATTTTTCACAGATAGTGTCTGTTCTCCATGTTCATTTTCAATATTTCACTGAAAAAAAATGAAAAATGCTTTGATTTCTCCCCCTCCCCCCTCCCCCCCCCCCCCAAAAAAAAAAATTAAAAAAAAATCCTAGGAAATGAAAATTTACTGTGGAAGAAACATTTGCTGAAGAGTTCAGCAGAGAAGCAGGAATCTGTGCTCCTGTGGCCAGTCCAGTCCTGAGCTTTACAGCAACAATAATATACAGCTCAACTGACTCCAGCTATATCACCTCCCAAAGAAAAGTATTAGCTACCTTTTCTCCAGAGCCAAAGAAAGTCAGAAAAGTCAGTTGTTTGTCACAGTGCTGAGGTTGAGGAACTGTCCTCAGCTCATCAAAAGCCTTTGGAAATGATTTTTTTGAAAAACAAAACGGAGAAAGATGAGAGAAGGCAGATTTCTAGATTTACTTTTTCTTCCATCAAGAAAGAATGAGACTTTTGGAACATGAAAATGGAAAGCAACTTGAGTGAATAAATGTTAACTGAGTGATTTTTATAATTCCAAATCTGGAAAGAGGAAACAGAAAAACGGAATAGATTTCAGTCAAAGACATGGTAGTTCCCCTCCTGGATTGGAAGTGTGAAAGCAAAAGACATTCAGGAGAACTGGCAGTTCCTTAAAGAAATTACTGAGAACGTAAGTGCAAACTCCCCATGCAGAGGAACTACAGGAAATGTGGCTTCATTGCTTCTTACTTGCATTTGAAGTTGCACAAAGCTTGGAAACTAGGTCAAAGTAATAAGGACAAGACTAAAAGAACAGTATGAGCTTGTTCAGGCAAAACCAAAAAGGCACAAAATGAAATCAGTTAAGGGACACAATGCAACAAGAAATGTTCTGTAAGTACTTTGTTAATAAGTTGATGAAGAACCTTCTGTTTGACTCCTCAGAGGAGAAAGAAAGGAAGCTGTAGACAGATGATGTGGCCAACATATTTGATGCTTTCCTTGAAACTCCTTCTGCCTAAAAGGGCAACTGCAAGCATCATCAGGAACAGGACAAATACTTACAGGTTAGAGTGTATGTGGAGAGGTTACATTTCATAAAATACCTGGCTTAAAGAACACCATCCCAGTATATTCAGAGGTGGTAGTTACACCCAGGGCCACCAGCAGTTGTCCGGACAATTAGGCAACAGTGGAGGCATGAAAAGGTTTAGAAGACTTCTAAGAAAGGAGATAAATGAGAGACCCAGAATTCTGTCATTGATAGAATTAAGAGTTGCTTGGATTCTATAGACTCAGCATCTAAAACTGAGGAACACAGCTAACAGTTTTCTGAAAATAATACTTAAATTCTTAAAAAGAATAAAAAAAAAAAAAAAAAAAAAAAAAACCATTAAATACTAGGAATTATTAAGAAATGACCATAGAATAAAACACAATGTTAGATGCTACTGTGAAAACTAATGGTTTGCCCACGTCTTTTGCACCTATGGTCCTCAACTCCATCTCAAAAAGGATACAGTAGTACTGGAAAAGTGTCAAAGAAGGACAATAAATAAGGATGTTGAATCCATCTTTGCTGATAACAATTAAATAAAGCAATGCAAGAGGTAACTGATGGATATGTAAAGTCACAAGTGTCATGGACAGGAAAAAGATGAAATATCTATCCCCAGTGACTTCCCTGGCAAGGTTCAGAATATATCAGATAAAGCCATCATAAGGCAGATTCAAACCTAATACAGAGAGATGAGTGTTCACACAACAGAGTTTATGTGTGGAACTTCTTGCCACAGGACACTGTAGATGAGAATATTATACACACATTCAGGTGGTGATTAGACAAATTTATGGAAAATGAGGACTCCAGATACAAACGCACTGCATTTTGCAGAGGAAGTGTCTAAGCTGAAAACTGCTAGAGGCAGGGTATATGGGGAAAGTATAATTTATTCTTCCCCATTCCTACATGCTTTCCCTAGGCATCTGTTGTCAGATGCTGCTAGAGAAATTTATTGGGCTGGATAGACTTATTTTTTGACCCAGAGCAACTGATGAGATTTACATGTAGCTCAATACCCAGAACAATTCCTTAATAAAATTGCAGACAGTCCTCTTGTAAGTATGTTATAAGCTGACAAGATGAGAAGCTATGAACATTTATTTTTTTCCAGGACAAATTATGACAATCCAATTTAATTTCCATATGCACTGGGTTTCTATAGATAGGGAAAAAAACATCTGGTGACAGTTATTTTGACCTGAAAATGGCTTTAGACTTTGTTTCATATACATTCTCATTAGGGCTTAGGGGAACTGGGATGATCAAAAGCCATACTGAGAGAAGAGATCTCAAGGGACAATTGTCACTACAGAGGAACATAGAAAGTAGACTTTGCAGTGGTTTCTTGGGTCCACTTCTATTCAGGGTTTTTACTAGTGTCCCAGATGGTAGGAAGGAGAAAGTGGTGTTTTTTTTTTGTTGTTTGTTTGTTTTTGTTTTTGTTTTGTTTTGTTTTGTTTGTTTTGGTTTTGTTTTGGTTTTAATTTGTAGTTGACAGGAAGTTAAGACTGTCTGTCACTGGTGCTCTGGGGCTCAGGCATGGTGTTGCTGGCATCCACATGTGAAGTGTCACCTGGGCCAGGTTGCTGAGAAGATCCTCTGAATCCAGGAGTCCTATAAGTCCTGGAGAAAAGGCAGGACCAGAGGCTCTGGTCCAGTCCTTGAGTAGCTCAGGGTTTGGAGGTCAGGCTGCAGGAAGAGAGGATGTAACAAGCACAGGTGAGGTGCAGAACCATCCCATCACCTCTCTGATAGTGGCATGATGGAAATGCCTAAGATCTTGTCCTGCTTGGGTCCTTGTGGTGCCACCTATTTACACTTCATCACCATGGTCTGGTGCAGCATCACAAAAAGTGTTCCCACAGATACTCATTTGCACCACCTGCCCATTCCACTACTGGGGTAGCCACAGACAGTGCCAGAGAAACTTTGGCCAAGACCAGGCAAGGAGAAGCCATTTGAGCAGGCAACATGGGGAAAAGAGATCAAGAATCAGAACAACTGGTGCAGAGGGGTGATTCTTCCATCAAAATGTGGACACAAGAACAGTCGAGTGAAAATAAGATGATCCCAAGAGACTGTGTGATGAGCATTAGGATGCTCCAACTCATGGGAGCTCTAATCAGGCTGTACCATCATGTGTGGGTCATTGGCGCCACTGAGTGGTAAATCAAGCCTCCTACATTGTACAAGTCCCAGCTTGCTGTCTCCATCAATTTATTCTCACCTCAGCATCCCTACAGGTGTGTGTGACCAAGGAAAGCTTCAAGGCACTCTGCCGCCCCTCCATCCCACAGTGCCTGGTAGGCAAGAGATTCATGAGGGTGCACACACAGAAGCCACTCTGGTTTTCTGAGGTACATTTACTGCATATGTTCTCCTCTCCACAAATCTAATAACTTGCTGGGTCTGAGGCTAATTGGGTGGGGAGCTGGGGGTCAGCCTCTTCTCACAGGTGATAAGACTAGCGATTGAGGATGATAGGCCTCAAGTTGCACCAGAGCTGGTTCAGGTTGAAAATTAGGAGACATTTCTTCTCAGAAAGAGCAGTCGGGCGTTGAGACGGGTTCTCCAGGGAAGTGGTGGAGTCACCATCCCTCTGGTTTGCCCTCTGGCTTGCCCTTTAGAGCACATATTGAGCAAGCACTTCAGCCTTTCATGTTTCATTGTCTCCTCCCAACCTGCTTTCCTCTCCCTTCCATCACTACTTCATTTTCGCAGCTCCAGCTCCACCCCAGTTGGGCCAGTCTGACTTGCTCCCTACAGAAAGTCTTCCTCTTGGATCTGCTGGCAGCCTCTTCTTAGCCCTCTGCATGCTCCCAGCTTCAGCATCCTACAGCTTCAGCTCAGTCCTCCTCTACAAACACTTCACAGGAATCTGGACCCCAGCTCTCTTACTTCAGTTGGCACAATCCAGGATTCAACTATTGCTAATAATGTGTTTGCCACAAGACAATCTAAGTCCTGTTCTGAACACAGAATCAATTCCCCTGGGTGATTTCCTGCAAAATTCGGAAATTTGAGAAGGGTGATTCATGTATTTTCATATATGTGCGTACACACACACTTGTAACTAGCAGAAGTGTTTACATCTTCATCTGAGGAACTGTACCACAGCAAAAGTAACACCAAACCCTCCCAGTAACTTGGGGTTCCCCTAAAAACAAATGAGGATTGCTTATTTCCAATAAACCTCTTCAGTGATTTCAGGTGCAGAGGCTCAGCACCACAGGATCTCAAACTCCAGGACAGGATAGCAATCCAGGCACTGTGAAAAGACACCATGTGTCTCTGAGACCACCCATGAACCACCTCTACAATATTCCTTCTCTCTGTGTCAGAGATAGGAGTTTGTCATGGTAGCATCATGTTAAGCTATGAGATTATCTTTTTCCTCCTTGCTACTTTCCTTCCCACTCCTGAAGTGTTTGTTGGAGGCTCACACCTGGATCACAGTTGCCACAGATTGGGTGTGATGGGAAGCGAGTAGCTGCACATCATAAAATGTGTCACTTGAACAATGGGTGTGCAAGCAGTAATGAAATAAGGTCATGAAAGCAGTGATGGAATAAGATCATGAAGAAACAGGATGACATTTGATGTCATCATTAATAATGCTAATTTAATTCTGTTTTCCTTCCTTCTCTCCCCCTCCCCACCTCCCTCTCCTCCCAGCCTCTATTCCAGATGATCCTTGTCCCTACTCCCCACATTCTCTGGATCTACTTCAATATCGTTCCAGAGTTACAGGTAGATCACCTTTGAAAGTAGTTTTTGTTTCACACCCCCACAGACACATATTCAAAGTTTGGGGCATTATAGCTTCTCAAAGAAAAGGCTGTCAGATTGTTTTCTTCATATGTCAAAACAATAGTTTTTTCTTGGCCTTATTTCAGAAATGGCCCAACTGTTTCAGCCCAAACTTTTCAAATAATTCAGCCACAGGCAGACAGGGAATGTGGTGTGTTTCAGACTGTGTGGTTAATGCTGGCAGAAGTACAAGGAACAGAAAACATGGTGCTACAATGGAAAGCATCAGGAAAACTTAGCTCTAGGCAATGCTATCAGCTCTGAATATAACAAGCTTCTTTCTTTTAAACTGAAATAATTTTTCATGCAGGAATTTTCATCAGTTTAACTAAATGGCACTTTTCAGTTCCTAAACCAGAAGCCTACCATCTGCACCACCATTCCTCAATGTTCAAAGTAGGCTTCAAAAAGGAACAAGGAAAAGCAAACACTTTCTGCAGTTCTGTCCCTCTCTGGAAGCCCTTGGAAGAAATTGCACTCCAAAGTTGTTGCAAGTTGTGCACATTCTCTCCATATGCCCTGGATATGCCCTTAGCACTTTCTTCATGAACAAAAACACTGCTGGTCAAATACCCTCAACTGAACCATCTCAAAATATAACAAGGTCTAACAAAAAAGAGTGAAGCAACTGAACTCTAGAGATGTTATTTGATTTAACCAAAGTCGTCTTCTCTCCAACATCCATCCACCACACAAACCTCTCTACAAGCTGTCCTGTGCACACACAGAGCATAGGGTCACAAACCAGCCCTTGAGTGGAGTATGGAGCACGGTGTGCCAATATTTCCTCTGTGCTGAAAGACTGCGGCAGGCAAAGAGCCAAAGCAAGCGTGCTTAAATTGCTGTTTTACAGTCCTGTGGAATGGGATGAAAAGGGAATGAGGAAGGTGAAGAATGTACTGTGCACACACCACTTGCTCTGCTCAATGGCTCCACACACTGTATGGAGCTGTGCCAGGGGTGACGCCATGGAAAGAAGCCCGTAGCACTGGCCAAGTGGTACAGAAATTGTGCTGTTCCTAGCGGGCTTCTTCGTCCACTGCCCACTCAACTCACAGCTGAACCTGTGAAGCTTGGTTTGGAGTCAATACTCCATCCCACACGCAGAGCAAGTTTTTGTCTTTCCTGCCAGCAAGGTCTGAAAAACACTTGATTCATCCACTTTTATGTGGTGTCAGCCAATATCTGCCTTGAGGGTTTTTTTCCATAAAAACCACACAGAAGTCATATGGTCATGACTCAATAAAGCCCCTAGCTGGCATCAGCATTGCCAAGAGCCCACCCAAACATCCTCTGCAAGTACATCTGAACTAGGCCCTCTCATACCTGATGTGGAAAAACAAACTCCTAGATCATTCCAAAAACACTTCTTGTTGTCCCTTTCTCTGTGACCTGGCCACCTTTCACCATCAGACATCTATCTAGCAAGATAGACTGCAGAAGGTGTCATTCATATAAGTGTCTACCATTGACCTAACTGAATCTTCAGGGCCACTAGGAGCAAGTTTAGGGACATGTGATGATGTTCACAGTCGGTGAAATGTGAACATGCATGTGTGTGGCTCCTTCTGCTGGGAACTGGATTTTCCTTTGATGTGTTCTTCATAGCTTGCTCACCTCGAAGGGAAATGAATCTCCTTAATCAGTAGTCATCACTCACTCCATCAGGCAGCAACAAAGTTGGGGTTACTCCACAAGAGAAGATAAACCAGGAGACCACAGCACAGACAGAGAACCCACCATGTGCATTTCTATAGTATCCGGGCAGGACTGGTGACAAAAGGCCCCACTGACAATCCCAAACAAGGCAAGGGTGTGAATAAGGTCCAGGGTCCGTCCAGGGAGTCTGGTCAGGAGCTGCAGGAGATGAAGCCAACCGTGCCCTGGGGTACATCAAACACGGCATTGCTAGCTGGTCAAGGGAAGTGATTGTCCCGCTCTACTCCACATTGGTGCAGCCTCACCTTGAGTACTGTGTGCAGTTCTGGGCACCACCATATGAGAAAGATATAAAACTGTTAGAGTGTGTCCAAAGGAGGGCAACAGATGAGGTAAAGGGTCTAGAGGGGAAGACATATGAGGAGCAGCTAAAGTCACGTGTATTGTACAGACTGGAGAAGAGACTGAGGGGGGGCATCATCATGGCCTACAGCTTCCTCATAAAGGGAGCAGAGGAGCAGGCACTGAGCTCTGCTCTCGGGACCAGAAACAGGACCTGAGGAAATGGCTTGAAGCTGCGACAGGGACTGTTCAGGCTGGATATCAGGAAAAGGTTCTTCACCAAGAGGGTGGTCAGGCACTGGAACAGACTCCCTAGGGGAGTGGTCACGGCACTGAACTTGCTGGGCTTCAATAAGCATTTGGACAATGCTCTGATTGTCCACGATCTGATTTTGTTATTATTATTATTTTTTGAGTGGCCCTTTGCACACCCAGGAGTTGGACTTGGTGATCACTGTGGGTCCCTTCCAACTCGGCATATTCTACAATCCTTATGAGAACCTTCAGCTAATCCTAGCCCCTTTACATTGTCAGATGTAAAAGCACATAAAACCCTTTAAAAGAGACCGCAATATTTCTTTTCAACCCCATTCTGCCTTACTTCAAATGGTCTGAATACATAGTATGGAGCTCATCTTCAGTCTGGAACTTATTGCATGGATTCAGATAAAACTTGATGCTCCATGGGACTGCCTTCCCTGTCGTTAGCATGGTTACAGCCGTCATTTTCTATTACAAATGTTGTTGTACCCATTGCTTCCTCCACTGACAACCAATAGATGGAGTCAATGTCTAGCGATATGTTTGAGACTTTATCAGAAACTCTCTCATATTCTCCTTAAGTGCCATAATTCTGAATTGGTCTCATTAATAAGTGGAATTAATAACTGGAATCTCCTTTCTAAGATATTTCCTTAAAAGTGGCCTAACTACATTCAAACGAGGCACTAATAGATGTGCTAACACTTTCTAATTTGGCATGCAAGTTTTCCTGAGTTTCTTTTGGGTTTTCTCCCTTTGCTCTTGTGCTATTTAATTTCAAATCTCTATACATAATCAAATACACTTTATTTTAGGGGACATACTCTACTTGATACCCTACACAAGAGAAAAGCTTCCAAAAGTATCAGATAGACAGAAAGTTAACTGAGAGGAAGTTAAATGACTTTATCCAAATAAACTTGATGATTCACTTGAAGCCCAAGTGTCCCATTGGTTTCTCCTTCCCTTTGTGAATTTGTAGAAGAGCCCCTGAATACCCCAGTGTCCCTAACACTGAGGTCTGAGCTGTGTGCTTCACATCTGAGTTATTTTTAGAACTTCTTCAAAACTTCAACATCAGGCTGAGCCAAACCCAGGAATTAAGACTCAATAATGCTTATCTGTACATGCAAGACTCTGGAGGTCTCCCCCTAGGTCCTGAAGGCAGAGTGAGTGTCAGGGATGCAAGAGTGCCCAGCTGGATGAGCTCCTCAAACAGGTGGCTTTGTTGCAAGAGGAGCTCACAGGACAGCATAGCATTTGGGAATCTGAGTGGGAGATTGACAAATCGTATTATGTCTGAGCAACAAACCTGCCTTAAGTCTTGGCAAGGGGAAGGTAAACCAGCTTCCAGCCCTGAACGAGCACATTTGAAAGACTCACAGGACAAGGGATCCTTGTCTCTGCATGGACCCAGAGGTGGGGTCTTCCCCTTGCACCTGAAGTGCCCCTGTGCAACAGATATGATGCTCTAGGGCAGGATGGAGGAGACTCCCAGAGAATTAGTAAAGACCTCAGAAAGGCCAGCCAAACAAAGGTGGCTCAGTCTCCCAACTCAGAATTGGGAAGTGGCTCCAGATCAGATGATACATCCCCCAGAGGTGTCATTTTCTTTTCCAGCTGTTAAAGGAAGGTTTATTGGCTGCCTAGTAGGTAGACATCTACATTTGTAATGAACTCTGCCCACATAATCAACAACCCCTCCACCCTACAGGCAGGAGTTGCAGCATTTCCCCTACCCAGGGCCTTAGGTAATGGTAGGAGCTGCCCGGGGAACTCTCTGCACACCCATCTGGCACCACCAGGAAGCACACCTGCTCCTGTTACCCTTTCCTTGAAGGCCATCCTCAACACACAGGAAAGAACCATCAAGCAAAAAGAGCAGACTCCTTCCAGATGTCTTGTCAGGCAGTGACTGCACAGCCAGGCTGTCCCAGTGTTAACACCTCAGCCAAATGAGCAGAGATGACAATTATTTATGTGGGGGAATTCATCTGTTTCCTTGGCAGCCGTGTATGACTGTAAACCAGGTGCTTGGGTCATGGCCAGACTTCAGAGAGCTTCTTTGGAAACCTGATCTGTAAGGCAAAGTCTGCCATCTAGTTTCTGATGTGTGATTAACTCCAGTCTCTCAGCCTGGTAATATCAAGAAGAATTTGAGAATTTGTTCCACGCTCTTATCCCAGGGCTTTACATGATTAATTTCCCTTCCCCTACTACTCTGCTGGCCATTTTCTTTGGTCTCTGGGGAACTGCTTCAGTGACAGACCAATTTTCCTCTGTTGATGCTGGGGAAGAAAAAAAAAAAAAAGAAAAAAGAATAAAAGAAAAAAAGAAAAAAGAAAAAAAAAAAGAAAAAGAAAGAAAAAAAAAAGAAAAAAAAAGAAAAAAAGAAAAAAAGAAAAAAGAAAAAAGAAAAAAAAAAGAAAAAAGAAAAAAGAAAAAAGAAAAAACATAAGCAGCTTCTGCAGCTGCTGTGGTTTGCATGGAACTGAATGAAGAGCATTCTTCTTTGGGGCCTATCTGCAGAGCATGCAACCACTTTTCAAATTCTCTCTGCTCTCATAGAGTCCAGACTAAAGCCCCAGGAAGACTTGCAGCAATTATGCTTTTTTTTTTTTTTTTAATTATTTTTTATTTTATTTTATTTTATTTTATTTTATTTTATTTTATTTTATTTTATTTTATTTTATTTTATTTTATTTTATTTTATTTTATTTTATTTTTATTTGTGTGTGTGTGTGTGTTGAGCCTGCTCTCAGAATAGTAATACTGTTCTGTTCACGACTCACTGTGCTCCTTTGCCCAGTGATGATGCTAGTGGCCATTACGGTGTCATGTCCATGAGGGCATATTGTTCTGAAGCTGCCATTTCTTTTGGGACATGTACAGCCCTCCTGTACTTGCAAGACTGATGTGTAAAATGATTTTTCATACCCTGAAGGTAACAACCATGTGGTGAGGGGCAGTATGGCAGTAAATGCCATACTGAAAAATGTTCCACTGAAAAAAGTGAACAGTCACAAACCTTTCCACTGAATTTGCAAACTTGACTCAGTCTCCAGATAAGATGCTCTTGGTTTCTGCTCTAACTGAAGATCAGACATTCAGGCTAATGACCCTTAAAGCCCAAGGATGCGTAGCTTTTGCTGTATTACTATACATTCGTGTTTTTAAAGAACCAAGACCCTCAGAAAAACAATCAAGTCTTTCACTTAAGCCTGTAAGTCTCAATTCCAACTATAGGTAAAAAGTTTAATGTTTCAGTGTTACAGGCAATGACCAGAGGATAAGACAGGCTTTTTCTTTGCAGTGCTCCACTTTGCTACCTGTTACCGCAGTGTTTAGTAATGTTAGACCTGGCAAACTAAATGCAAAACACAGATACAAGTAGATGCAACCATGCAGCTTATGGAAATGGCCTGGCTGATGTAACAGATGTTTTTCTGACAAAAGGAAAAGGAAGCAGAGCAGTACCTTAGCCGTGAAGCATCTCTGAGAAAAGCATCATGGCTCCCAGACCATCAGATGTCACAAGTCAGGAGGGGATTTTGCAGAATAAACTGTGGTCAGGAACAGAAGAATGCAATATTCCAATCTGGATTTTCCATCTGCTGTTTGAGGCTGTTTTCCAGCACCTTGCAACTGGATGAGTAAAGAACAGCTTGTAACACAGCTTGTAAATATGTAACAGCTTGTAATATATTTATCATGTCTTTGGTTATATCATAAATGTTGGTTACTGGAATAATTGATTAGAATAAGGCCCAACATAAACCATATCCACACCCCAGTGAGATCTCCTGAATGGGGGACATGTTCCCTATCGAGTGAGATCTGACCCAAGGTACTCGTGGGCCTGAAGCCTTTCCCGCTGCCTGATAAAGCCTGCACAACAAATCAACAGATGTGAGACTGATGCCCATATGCAACCACACTCAAACTGTCTCATTCAGGCATTCAGCTTAAGTGATACAAGACCTAAAGACAAGATGGTTGGCCTGGCAGTATAACTCAAGGCTATCAGCTAAGAAATTAGGCACTGGGAAGTTGAGAGTCAAAAAATGGCAGCTGCTTTTGGTCTCTGATTAGTTACAACTCCTTCACTGAGCAGGAGAGACATGAAGAGGCCCTAACCCAACTTCCAGCACAAGCTCAGGTCTTTGTACATGCTTCAGCTCTGGCCTGGGCTCTCTGTGCAGGAGCCATGTAGTGGGTTTACGTGGCAAGGTTTTGGTAGCAGGGAGCCATAGGGGTGGTTTCTGTGAGAAAGATCTAGAAGCTGCCCCATGTTTGGGAAGGGCCCCATTGTTTTCCAGATCCGAGCCAATAAGCGATGTTGTTTTGTGCCTCTGTGAGAGCATATTTAAGACAGGGAAAAAACGCTGCGCCACACAGCAGCCGGGAGTGAGAGAACAGCCTTGCACCAAGGTCAGTGTAGAGGGAGGGGGAGAGGTGCTCCAGGCGCCGGAGCAGAAGTCCCCTGTGGCCTGTGGTGAGGACCATGGTGAAGCAGGATGTCCCCCTGCAGCCCATGGAGTACCACGGTGGAGCAGGGTTCCACGCTGCAGCCCGTGGAGGAGACCACGGTGGAGCAGGTGGCCCTGCACCGACGGAGGCTGCCGCCTGTGGAAGACCCCTGCCGGAGCAGATTCTGGGCCGGACCTGTAGCCCGTGGAGAGGAGCCCACGCAGGAGCAGGTGACCTGGCAGGAGCTGCTGCCCGTAGGGGAGCCAGGTTGGAGCAGTTTTCTCCTGAGGGATGGACCCCGTGGTACGGACCCATATCTGGAGCAGTTCTGGAAGAGCTGCTGCCTGTGGGAAGCCCACGCCGGATCAGTTCATCAAGGACTGCATCCCGTGGGTGGGACCCCACAGCACAGGGGACGAGAGTGACCGAGAAGGAGCGGCAGAGAAGAAGTGCTGTAGACTGACCATAACCCCCATTCCCCGTTCCCCTGCGCCGCTCGGGGGGAGGAGGTGGAAGAGGGTGGATGGGGGGGGAAGGTGCTTTTGGTTTTTTTTTCCTTTGTTTTCTCACTTCTCTCGCTTGTTAGTTGTAGGCAATAAATCTTACTATCTCCTTATGCCGAGTCTGTTTTGCCCGTTACAATAATTATTGCGTGATTTTCTCGTCCTTATCTCAATCCTTGAGCCCTTTTCACATATTTTCTCCCCATTCCTCTTTGAGGAGGGGGAGTGAGAGAGCGGCTGTGGTGGAGCTCGACTGCCCACTCGAGCGGAACCACGACAAGCCATGGCACACAAGTGTTTGTCTAGGTCATGTAATGTTATTGCTGGCTTGGGTGATCATTATTGGTTGTGTCTGTTTAAAGTATCAGTTAAAGTGCAGATTTTGATTAACATCCAATTTGGAAGTTTTCATTTTGTTAAGTGGTCCCTCAATACAACTTAGAATTTCTTTATTTAGATGCATATTTGGGGATAGTTTATTTTATTTTTGACATTATTTTCTGGAGCAGAAATGCCCTGTGAAAACAATAGATAACACAACTTTTATCACTACTTCGCCAATTTAAAAGAGAATTTTAAGTTCCAGGATTTGTTCCAGGGATTTATCACCTACCATATATATTTAAATGCTTTTCTTTCTAAGCAAGAGCATTGTTGTAACCTCTGAGGATGGACCTCAGATGGATTCAGCTCCCTCCAGTACAGGCAGTTTGGATGAGGTTTTTGGTAAAAGGTAATATCACAGACAATATTTTAGAAATCAGTGATTTGGGGAGAAATTGGCAAGCATAAATTGCAGACACGTGTATCTCTATCTCTGACATCTGTTTGGTATATGTTCTTGACACAGCCCAGAACGATGTTTTAAATCAATTGGACTTAATGAACTGCATTTTTTCATTTTTTATTAATCAAAACTAATATAGAATTATGACAACTGGAGACGTGTTTTGTCCACATTCACTGCCAACTCATGATGGGTAGGAAAGGTAAATGCTAAAAACAGCACAGCCACGAAATCACAAAGAACTGGCAGATGTTGAGGACTCCTTAGCCAGTGTTGCCTATTCTCCATGTTACTGCAAGTGACCCTGTCCAAACCACTTGCACACATCCATACCAGTACTTGTATATGGATATGAGAGAATCAGTAAATTAAATTCAAGAGAGGATGAATATGGATGAATCAATTTTGTTTAAAATAAAATAACCTGTACAGTGTGCTCTGAGTTTTGCTGAACAGGCTGTGTAAGGGGAAGGGGGGAGGCAGGATGCTCTGACATTCTCATGGCATGCTAGGCACTCTCAGGACACTTTTCTCTCTCAGAGTGGAGGAGGAGGGACCAGTGACACATTCACCCTGAAAATGGTGCTGCAGGTTGAGATCACAGCAGGACAGGGCAGAGCCTAGTAGTAGAGAAAGGGCATGGGATTGCTTGCTGAAGTTGCAATACCTAATAATAGCCACAGATCATATACTTTTGTAGCTCTGTCAAGAAAGACAGAGATCCCAGGACAGCTTTCCTCTCTAATCCCCTGGAGCAGCACAGTCCCTTGAGGTTTGTAATTCAAATCCTGCCAGACTATACCGGGGAGACAAAGTGGTTGTCGGGTACTTTGGTCTGTCCTTAAAATAGGAACAAATCTGCTCCCATGTGGCTCCCCATACAGCCTTGGACTGGGGGGAGGGGGTTGCACGTCATCCAAGAGCACTCACAGTGCCTGCATTTCTCTTTTTTCTATTACCCGCCCAAAACCATAAATTTGGCTCAAGCTACTGAGCTTCAGCACCAGGCAGTAAGCCAAGTTCTCCTGATACCTGAGGCCATAAGGCCCAAGGACTACCAAGTCAGGCTGACACACAGCAAGAAAAATGTGCAAGTGAGGCCATGCAGCAGACACAGGCAGCAGAGGTGGGTAAGTGGACTGTGGGAAGCACTGAGACACGCACAATATGTTCGAGCCACTCTGTGCCATGTAAATGGCCCTGATGCATGTACATTTGTTTCTGCTGGTGGTCTTTCTGGGTCTTCTGGTGGTCATTGATAGTCTTCCCCACTTTGTTCGCTGGTTGAACCCAGTTCTCATGCATGCTCAGGCTCAGGAGGGATGCTGCAAAACAGCTGTGAGAAGGGGCTCTGCAGCTGTCTGGAGGCTATCAGTATTACTTAACGGTATTGGTATCATAAAATTGTTCACCATTGCCTGCTATGTGATTGTAGTAATGATAAAGACACCAGGAAAGCATCACATTCTCAGTATTACCATCAGTAATATCATCAGCATTGTGAGTATTTTTCCTTTGGCAGAATAGAAAGCTAGCATCATCTCTCAGGCTCACATAAGGAGAACAGTCTGCACAGCTCAATGGCCTGGGTGTCCAAGAACAATGCCTGGTTTTGCCCATGCTGCAAGGAGACTGCCTGTGAATGTACCCTTCCCATCCATTTATCTCTATTAATATCCCACTGTGGGATTTCTCATCACATTGGCTATTACAGCTGATTTACTTTAAATAACTAAGACTTATCTTTGGAGACTTTCCTCCAGCAACAGAGGGCCTTAAGCCTTTGCCTAATCTTCCCAGATGCAGCTGCGGAGCAGACTTTCTCATGTCAGCTGTGTGATTCTTGAGAAGTTATAATTTAAAGTGGCAGCACTCCTTATTTAGTCAAAATGTCATTCTCTGATGACAAATAGTGTCTCTGTAAATTTTCAGTACAACTGTTTGTTTCTAAAATAAGCTGTCATATCTTAATCGACCTCCTGGTTAAGCTGTGTCCTCCAACAGCAATACCTAAATCAAAATGAGATAAAACAGCTTTACTTCTGAGAAAATAATTGTGTGTCAGCGTCTAAGCCTTTGTCTCTGCAGTCTTAGAGAACACTAATATATACAAGTTATCCAAGTTATCTTCAAGAACAGGGTTGAAGCTGTTTTCATGCTCAGAGATGAATATACGATATCTTTAAAAAGAAACGCTGCTGACATCCCGAAAGCTGGGTCATAAAACGTTTGTACCAGATACTTTGCTGACAGTAGAGAATGCAGACAGGACTGCAACACTTGTTTCATGAGCAAACTGACTGTTTGAATTCAAAAAAGCAGCTGACAAAATTCAGCTAAAGGAATGAGGTAAGATAGATGGCAGGGTCTGAGGGCTTCATCTTTGCTTGCACAAATCTTGGCATCAGAGCTGTTTCCAGCATGCTATTGCTTCTTCATTCTGTGTGGCATGTAACACGCACACCTATCAGATTTTTCTGCTGGTCATTTCAGTTACACAGTTTCCCTTGTAACCCTGATTTCTGCAGCTGCTAGTTGGCTAAAATCACTTATGCATACTGGAACATCATCAAGGCTGAAATAATCTTTGTTAAATTAGGACTAAGGAAAGAGAAAATCTTCTTTTATTTTACTTTCAGTGGCATTGCTGCTAAATTGCAATGCCTCTACATGAGTGTTTGTGCCGGTACACTAGAAGTATGAGGACCATGAAGCCAGGAATAAGGTGTGGGCCAGGTTTGTAACAAGCTGGAACAGATCGATTTAACCTGCTGTTGAACTGCACTGCACTGCACGAGCTGCTGCCTCTCTTCAGTCACATGCATCTGGCTGAGCCAGTTTAAGCAGCTAAACTAGAAGAAAACTAACCCTGTATAAGATCTTTCTTACAGTGGTTTAATAAAAATAATAATAAGTTTTCTGGTGGTTTAGCTCCTCAAACTGGCCCATCAGAAGGTAAAATGAATGGCAGGACTGTGCCTCTGTGCCTGAGGGAATACAGGCTGAAAAAGTCAGGACAGCCTCTTTCTGCAGCAGGTAGCTACTGGGTAGATTTGTTGTAATTCAACGCTGCTCCCTTAAACAAAGGAGTAAGTCCGGTGTGTCTCAGACTGAGTAACTCAAAACTGTGATTTAGCCCTCAGTCCTTTCCAGGTGCACCAGGCCCGTGCTCAGTTCACAAAGATCTGTTCTCTCTGTCACAGTTTTACTTTTAGAGTTACAAAAAATAACATGAACTTTTATGTCTTCCTTCCTGAAGTGTGACCTACCCAAGAGCAGAGTCCATTGTGAGGGGCTGTAGTGGCAGTGGGTTCACCATGCAAAAAGCACCTGAGTAACTTGTCCGCTTTTCTGCTACAGTACTTTGCCACTGGGCCCTGCTCTTCCTTAAAATGCAAGGGGAGGAGAAACAACTGCCTCCTTGCCCACTGCTGTGAACAATAGAAACTTTGCAAGAAGTGCTCCAGTATGTGCATGAACAGCCTTTCACACCTTGGGTCACTTACTTGCTGCAACCCTCCCCGACTGCCATAGCACTAGGAACATTATCAACACTTGAACTGCTGACACAACCTCCCTCTGAGACCAAAAAAGGTCACCGGAGGGCACAGTGAGGTAAACAGAAGGGAAAGTAATTGAGAGGAAAAGAATTCAGTTTTGTTCCAAAACAGTCCAACATCACTGCAAGCTGCAATGTTTTGGATCATTAGAGAAGATTACGGCACTTTTTTAGCGCTTTTGGGAGCTCCTAAAAAGTGGAAGTGGATCCTGTTTGAACGGTTTGTCACGCTGTGATGTGAGGAAGTTCAGTTCTATCTGCATTTGAACACCTGAAATCAAAGTGAAAGAAGCATTTTAACAGCAGGAAAAGACTGGCATTTGTCTTATTACAGAGTCACTAGCAAGAAGTGCACAATTCATATTGCATTTGAATTTTTGCAAAAGTGAAGCTTCACACGTATGTTATTGGAAAGATAAATGCATGCTAAGATATCAGAACACTGGTATCTGCAAGCACAATTCCTGAAACTTCACCTTATTGTTACAGCCCTGACATTGCATCAGCAAGTTTTTGTGAATCTGAGGTTGTGCTGCTGCAGGTACCCAGAGGTGCCACTGCACTAGCTGAGCAGAGTTTCTCAGCACCCTTTTTTCACCTACACAAGCCAGATATTTCTGTTCCTAAATCCCCTGAAAACCAATGCAGGGAGAATTTTTTTAGAGTATGCCTACCCCTTAGAAATAACACTGGGGTCACTATGAAGCTGAGTGTTCATGAACACACAAATTAAAAAGCTGTAAAATAAATTGAATCGATTAAATTAAAAACATTAAATGGTATCTCCATTTATATCTAAATACATGGCAATGCTTTCTCAGAGGGGAAGAGGACTTCATTCCCTCCCTGTTTCTCCCTCTCGAGGTCTGTAAGAATGGGTTGGGGCTGGGGATTCCCTGGGGGTCTCTGGTTCTGTATTCCAGACTGCAGGGTTTACAGGAAGAGGTGAGATGATGGGAGACAATGGGGAACTGTGTATCCCAGAGAGGAATGTGCTTTCCTTCTGTGCTGCGGGTCCTGGTGGACGACAGGTTGATCATGAGCCAGCAGTGTATCCTGGTGGCCAAGACAGACAATGAAATCCTGGCGTGCACTAAAAGGAGCGTGGTCAAGGGAGGTGATCCTCCCCCTCTGCCCTGGTCAGGCCTCACTTGGAGTACTGTGTCCAGTTCTGGGCTCCCCGGCACAAAAAAGACAGGGATCTCCTGGAAAGAGTCCAGCAGAGGGCCACAAAGATGATATGGGGCCTGGAGCATCTCCCCTGGGAGGAGAGGCTGAGAGAGCTGGGGCTGCTCAGCCTGGAGAAAAGAAGACTGAGAGGGGACCTTATCAATGTTTATAAATACCTGAAGTGTGGGAGACAGAAGTATATGGCCAAACTCTTTTCAGTGGTCTGTGGGGACAGGACAAGGGGCAGTGGCCACCAAATGGAGCCCAGGCAGTTCCGCACCAACACGCCAGAGAACTTCTTCCTGGGGAGGGTGCCGGAGCGCTGGGACAGGCTGCCCAGGGAGGCTGGGGGGGCTCCTTGTCTGCAGATATTCAAGGCCCGTCTGGACACCTCCCTGGGCAACCTGCTCTGGGGAACTGCTTTGGCAGGATGGTTGGGCCCAATGATCTCTGGAGGTCCCTTCCAACCCCTACAATTCTGTGAGTCTGTGATTCTGTGACCTACTGTATATTCACCAGTACCCATTTATGTTTGAAGTTCAGTTGTACCGAGTGGGACAGACTGGGTGTGCAGGGACTTTGGTTTTCCACTTGAGGGTGCTGTCCAGGCTGACACAGTTCACCTTCAGGGTGTCCAGCACATCACAACCAAAGAGATCAGAGACAAACTGCCCACCAGATCTGGTCAGAGATTTATTTGGACTCGATGAACAGGATGTCAGAGGGTGACTCTTTCATAGACTATGAGCAGAGGACTTGTTCAACATCTGGCCCACGTTAAGCAGCTAGTGTATAAATGATCACATTCAAACTACCAGTTTTTCTTACTCATAGATATATTGTAATATAAATAATAAAATGGGTTTGTCAGCCTATGTTTTAAAGTTATTTTTAAGTACCTCAAATCCTAATTATTTCCTGAAAAAAAAAAAAATTGAAGAAGCCTGATATTTAGAGACTGAGTGTCCATCTTTGTGTTCCAGAACCCTTTGGATGTCTCAAGGTGCATATTATAAAAAAGAGTGGTAACTTTTAAGTCTTTAATGGAGCACCCTCTATGGTCAGAATGAGGGGCACTGTTCAGCACTCATAGCCAGAGTTCAAAATACATCATGATTCATATAAAAGACAAGGTATTCACAGGTCATGTCCCTGTGCACCAGGGCTCCTCACCAAGGCTTTGTGTCCCAAATTGCTGTGGGGCATGGAGGTTTGTGCTGTGTTTTGATGATGGCCCTGTGTGCTGGTGACTGGTGATTAAGCAAAAATTTCTGTTCCAAGTGGCATGACTCATATTCTACCTCTGTAACTGAGGAAGTCACAGCTAACCGGGGTGAGGGGGTGAGAAAGACAAATAACACCCTGAGCAAAGCCCCTTCCTTTGTTCCAGTGTTTTTAAATGTTTCTGTTTTATTTACCCTCTGCTCTGACATTAGCAGATTTTTGCCCAAGGAAGGCCCAATCCAAGTCCTTTGGAAGTCAGTGGGAGCTTTTCACTCAGGTCAGCAGGCTTTGGATCAAACCCAGAAAAGCTGGATTTATAATACAAAGACTGCTGGTCAAGCACTGTTTTAAATTGGTTTTGGTGATGCCATTCAACTAGCTACAGGAACACTAATGCATGTAGGAGCGTTGGGGTCCACCCAAGGGAATATGATATGGCTAGAGATTCCTGACATTATTACTCCATGGCCCAAATACTTTGTGCAAATATTCACCAGTATATTTGTACAGATGCTAGTACATTCATGGCAATCTTGAGCAGAAACCATTTTCAAGCCATCAGTCAGTTACATGTTTGACTGTGTATTGCTTGATTGGAACTGAGCATGTGAAATACAATCAGTAAGCAAGAAAAAAAAAAACTTTAACAAGTGACTAAATTTGGTTTTAAATTCTTAACAGCTCTATCTACACAGGTATTTACAGCTATATTTATCAAAACCATACTGGCTACAGCTTTAGAAAAGTCTGGAAATAAAGAACTGATGGAAAGTGTTTTAGTAAGATGAGAGAACAGTCTTAAGTGCTCCAAGAATGCATTATAGCACACTGGCAAACAATAATAGTACACATGATCTGTACTCTCAAGACTTGAAAGCAAGAATGATGGGGTGGAATTTTTTTTGGCCTACGTAATTCAGGAGGACAGAATAGATGAGCTTAACATTTTTTTTCTGGCCTTAAAATCTACCCAGCTGTACTGAAGTGATTCCAAAGCTGTAGTCCACCATATTAGCTCTTCCTCCTTGTTTTGACTTGCCTCATCAAGAGGCTGAAATAACATGTAGTACTCAATCCTTGTTTTTTCATGTAAAGGGCAGCTGCAATTTGCTCAGGGACTTTAGTTTGTCTCCTTTTTTATAATGTTTACCAAGAAAATACTGGGTTAAACTAACCAGGTTCACTGTTGGCAAAAGAAACATGGAACTGTAGAAATGTGCTCCAGCATCATCCATTTAAGCATTTATAGGCTGCTGTATGTCCTGCTTGATGCACAATGCTTTGATTTTAAAACATAATGGCTTATACATACTTTCATATGTGTGCATTTTTAAATGTATTTTTACACAAGTGATAGAGCAGGCATGAAATTAGCAAATCTCTGATCTAAGAGAGTAGTGGAGGTAAAAGAGGTAACTAGCAAAAGAAAAGGGGGAAACGTATGATGAGAAAAGGAGCAGGATCTGGTTCATAAGGTCAGTGGCAGGAAGGCTGTCATTACATCAAACTGCAGCAGGAGCAGGAGTATCATGACGAAGATTCCCATGACACCTTCCTTATCTTTTAATTTGCACTCATGAAAAGTGCATGTAAAGTAATAGTTAGGCTAATTCTTTAGCATTTAATTCTCACTTTGACAGCTATAAATGGTACCATGCAAAAAACAGTATTGCCATGCAGTGAAAAATCAGAGAAAATAAGGAAATGAGTGTCTTTGTTCCCGTGGTACTCCATCTGATCTTGGAGGTCTCTTGCAACCTAGATGATTCTGTGATTCTGTGATTCTGTGATCTGTATTACAGGTGTCACGGCATCTCTGTCCTAGCACAGCTGTTCCTTCCAGTTCATGACACCTGCTTCTCTTCCTGGAGACATTAATTCCCTCTTGGGGAAGGCAAACAGGCCAAATTTTCCTTTTAATGTTGAAACACACGTGGACATTCATATAATGGTCCTGTCATCTCCTAGGTGCGTCACACCTGGCAAGGCTCATCCAGGGTCACCAGAACCAGCCTCTCCTCCCTTGCTGGTACCCCCACACTCTCTTCACATCCTGGCCCCTGCAGTCCTGGGTGCCCCTGCTCATGGCCTCCTGGCTTTGGATGTCCATCAAACGGCCACAAGTTGCACCTGGGGACATTTAGATTAGATATCAGGAAAAACTTTCTCTCTCAAAGAGTGGTCTAGGGAGGTGATCGTCCCCCTGTACTCAGCTCTGGTGAGGCCGCACCTCGAGTACTGTGTTCAGTTTTGGGCCCCTCGCTACAAGAAGGACATCGAGGTGCTTGAACGGGTCCAGAGAAGGGCGACGAAGCTGGTGAGGGGCCTGGAGAACAAGTCCTACGAGGAGCAGCTGAGGGACCTGGGCTTGTTCAGCCTGGAGAAAAGGAGGCTCAGGGGCGACCTTATTGCTCTCTACAGCTACCTTAAAGGAGGCTGTAGCGAGGTGGGGGCTGGTCTGTTCTCCCACGTGCCTGGTGACAGGACGAGGGGGAATGGGCTTAAGTTGCGCCAGGGCAGTTTTAGGTTGGATGTTAGGAAGAGCTTCTTTACCGAAAGGGTTGTTAGGCACTGGAACAGGCTGCCCAGGGAAGTGGTGGAGTCACCATCCCTGGAAGTCTTTAAAAGACGTTTAGATGTAGAACTTAGGGATATGGTTTAGTGGGGACTGTTAGTGTTAGGTCAGAGGTTGGACTCGATGATCTTGAGGTCTCTTCCAACCTAGAAATTCTGTAATTCTGTGATTCTGGTCAGGCACTGGAGCAGCCTGCCCAGGGAGGTGATGGAGTCACCGTCCCTTGCTGTGTTCAGGAAGCGCCTGGACAAGGTGCTGAGAGAGATGATTTAGTAGCTTAATGGTAGCATTGATGACAGGAGGACAGTTGGACTAGATGATCTGGTAGGTGCTTTCCAACCCTATGTTTCTCTGATTCTATGATCAAAGCCCTCTGGCCCCTGGAGACGCTTCCCCGCGGGGCTCAGCACAGAACCATCCCACACGGCTCATGGAATAGAATCATTAAGGTTGGAAAAGACCAACTGAGACCACCCCGCGGCAGCTCCTCGAGGCCGGGAGGCCAGGCCCGGCCGCCGCCCGGGGTCCTCCTCCCCGCCGCGCTGGGAGCAGCGCCCGGCCCGGCCCCGCCCCGAGGCCGCCGCCTCCTTCATCGCGCCCGGGGCCAGGCAGAGCCCGGACGCCTCTCGGGTCTCCGCGGAGACCGGGACGGCGCCGCCCCGGGGGAAAGAGAAAGAGAAAGAGAAAAAGAGGGGGCCGGGGGAGGTGGAGGTGGAGGTGAGGGGCGGATATAGCCCGGCAGGTGGCGGCTGAAGGAGCCCGCGGGGGTGTCGGGGACGGGGGGAGAGTGCGTGAGCGCTGGCGGAGCGGGGCTCGGACGGTGCCTGGCGGGGGAGCGGGCAGTGCTTTTGGGGGGCGAAGGGACAGTGCCGGAGCCATCCGGCAGCGCCCGAGGGTCAGGTACCCATGCAGCCGGCGGGGAGCCGGCCGTGAGCGGAGGGGTGGCGGGGGCGGAGGTGGGGGGCACCGGGGAGCCGCGGGGGCAGCGCGGGCGCCGGGCCCGAGCAGCGGGCGGCGGCCCCTGTGTGGCCGAGGGGTTGGGATCGCCGTGACGGTGCGAGGGGCTGCTGAGGCACGGGTTCCTGCTGGGGCTGCAAGGAGCAGCCAAAAGGGTGCCCTCACGGCAGCCCCCAGCCCCAGTAGAGCAGTGCTGCGGGAAGAGCGGGCAGGATCCGTGTCTCACCTGCTGCCGGCTGGGGTGCTGGCCGGCCTGCTGCTGGCTGCCGGTCCGGAGGGGAAGAAAAAGCCTTGGTGCCGTTCTGTTGTAAAAGGAGGGCTTGCCGTTCTTCTGGTATAGCACGGCCAGTTAGTATGAAATCAATACAGAAATAAGGGGTTGTGTTGAGCTGTGTTTGCGGTGAAGAAGGTCAGAGCAGGCAATCGCAATGGTACTTTTTGAGAAACCATTCTGCCTTCCTCTAGGTAGCTGCTGGTTGAGTCTCCAGTACTTCACTCTTAGCCCTTTGCATGAAAGGAGGATGAAATTAAAGAAAGATTTTCCTTGGTGGCAATGAAAACTATTCCCAGAAGAAAAAAAAATACGGCAAAGCTGCCCACAGGGCTGCATGAATGCATTTGTAAATCTTTTATAATTATAAATCTTTTTAAAGATGATATGTTTGTTCATCAAAATTCAAGTGGTAAAATAAAGGAAAAAAAAACAGCTTAGGCTAAAGTTGAAACCAAAAATAATTTAGATTGTACTTTGCACTTCTGGAGTCATTTAAAGCCAGCTTGTATGGTAAGTTTATGAAGCAGTAATGGTTCAGTCTGAATCAAGTTAGGTATCAGAGCATGAAATGAATGTTTCCAAGATAGATGATGATGAATTACATGAATTCAGACATCTGAATTTTAGCTAGCAAGATTTGAATATGGTTACTTTCTTACCTACACCTTTATCTACATCTGAAGACAAAATTTTCGGGTTTTGCAATTTTAACATGAAGTCTTATTAAAGTTTTGCAAAAGTCAGACAGAAAGTGTGTTTGAGGGGACAAACGTGGAGACTTCTGTCCTCCAAAGGAGCCAGTCTTTCTTCTGACTGACCAGAGACAACTGCAAGATATGAAAATGTGCTGGTGACTCATCTATCTGCAAGCTCAAGTTTATCAAGATATTCAGGAGATGTATGGAGACTTAAAAACACAAAGGAACTTTTTTTTTCCAATTTCTTTTATATTGTTAACCCAATGCTGTATGTTGGAAAAAATCAGACTGATATGCTGATGCTTCAGTGCATCAAAGCTGGCAAAACTGAACAGTGCATCTGATATGAAGCCAAAATTTCTCTTTATCTAGAATCAATGCTACCCCGTGAGGAATACCTGTTCTGGGTTATTAGCTGTAACAAACGGATGAAATTCATATAAAATATTAATTTTATTAATTCCCTTCTTCTACTAGAATTGCATTAAGGAGATAAAGCAAAGAGAAGAGATTTCTCAGTTTGATAGTTGCTTCCGGTAGGAAGGAGAGCAAATAAATGCACTGAAAAGTAATTATTACATTGCCCTTCCATTGCAGTCCACCTAACTCCACAGAAATTGGATTTATTATTGTAGCCTATCACTCACATAATTCAGAGAGACTCAGCTTCTCTATGCACAAGTGAAAGATGAGATTCCTGCTGCAATCTCTACAGGCAGTGGTTGAGGAATTGATGATATATTTCAGCTCTAATCAAAATAAAAATGTCCCTTCTGGGCTGGTGCCTTTTCTGCTTGTTCTTAGAGGATGTCTAAGGACACCCTAGTCTACAAAGAAATGAAGACAGTGGTGGTGCTTGGGGGTGTCTAAGCTATCCACTCTTTCCTCCCAAGTTTACCTGTGGACACTCAATGACCTGTCTGAAATCTGAAGCCCAGAAGTTGGGGCTTCACCTGAGGAAGTCCTTTTTCTTCTCTGCACAAGGTCACAAGCGTGATGGAAGGCATTTTTTTTGTGGTTTTGAAGGTTACTTGTGGTTTTCTGACATCCTTTTCTATTCAGAATTTAAATAGTATTTGGTCTCAAGGAGAGAGCAAGTTCTGAAGGGTTAGTATCACAAAGATAGCCAATTTTAGTGGTGTCCAGTAAACACAAGAATCACTTTATCAATCATTCCTGAAATTGAGAGTTTTTCAGAAAGATGATTGATGTGGATTATGTTCCTGAGCCTAAGAGGGCTCAAGAATTAAAAAGGTTTCAGGAAAGTCTAATGGCTTTCTGTTTGAGATAGATACCCATGTTAAAAGTTCAGCTATCTTTTGTTCATAGAATCATACAATGATATGTATAGGAAAGGACCATCTAGTCCTTCCCCCCTGCCATGAGCAGGTACATCTTTCAGTAGATCAGTGAAAGTTATGGATGAACAGCTTCTGGAAGTGTTCAGGGCCAGATTGGATAGGGCTTTGGGCAAACTCATGTCTTACCACCCTCATAGTGAAGAATTTCTTCCTTATATCTAGTCTAAATGTACTCTCTTTTAGTTTAAAACCATTGTCCCTTGTTCTAACACTACACACCTTTGTAAAAAGTATCTCTCCATCTTTCTTAAAAGCCCCCGTTAAGTATTGTAAGGTTACAATAAGGTCTCCCCAGTCTTCTTTTTTTCCAGACTGAACATCTCTAGCTCTCTCCTTCATAGAAGAGGAGTTCCAGCCCTCTGATCAGATTTGTGGCCTTCCTCCAGACCTTCAAGTCCGTGTCCTTATATTGGGGGTCCCAGAGCTGGATGCAGTAGTCCACATCAGGTCTAAAGAGACTGAAGTAGAGGCAGGGAATCATCTCTCTGAGCCTCCTGGCAACTCCTCTTTTGATGCAGCCCAGGGTACAATCACCCTTCTGGCCTGCAAGCACACACTGCTGGCTCATGTTGAGTTTTTCATCCACCCATACCCCCAAGTCCCTTCTCCACAGGCTTGCTCTCCATCCACTTGTTACCCAGCCTGTACTGATGTTTGGGATTGCCCTGGCTCAGATGCAGCACCTTGCACTTGGCCTTGCTGACTTTCATGTATGCCCACTTCTCAGGCCTGTCCAGGTCCCTCTGGATGGCATCCCTTCCTTCTGTTGAGTCATCTGCAGCACTCAGCTTGGCATCATTAGCAAACTCACTGAGGGTGCACTTGATCCCACTGTTTATGTTGTTAATAAAGATATAAAGCATCACCATGGATGTCCACCTGAACATAGAGCTGTTGACTGCAACTCTTGCCATCCAGCCAATTCCTTATTCATCAGCCAATTCCAGTCCATCAGATCCATCTCTCTCCAATTTACATGTAAAGCCAAGGATATTGTGTTGGAATGTATCAAAGACCAAACCGAAGTCCAGGTAGATAACATTGCTCATTCTTCCCTTGTCAACTGACATAGAAGGCCTCCATCATAGAAGGCCACCCGGTTGGTCAGGCATGATTTGCCCTTGTTGAGGGCTGTCTCAAATCACCTCCTTGTCTTCCATATGCCCTAACGTTGCTTATCTGATCCATGATATTCCCAGGCACAGAGGCAAGGTCCACTGGTCTGTATTTCCCAGGGGCTTCCTTTCTACTCTGTTTTAAAGCAGGTGAGCTGTTTCGCTTTTTCTACTCATTGTGGACTTCACCTAACTTCCATGACTGTTTCACATGTTGTTCCACACTATCATAGATTTGGGAATACATGTAATATGTAAAGAAAGACCCAAAAATAAATTTCTACCTGTAGCAGGACCTTTTGACAGCTCTTGCTGGCCCGTTAAAAGTCTTTCTCCCAGATGTGGACATTTTATTGAGCATTACCTCAAGGCAGCAATTCAGAGCTGTGGCAGATGAAGATGCATTCTTAATTCCTTGGACAAATGTGTCATTTGTCTTGCTACTTTATCACTCCGCTAAGTTTTCATTGAACAGAAATAGGATCAAGCTAGGATGTACCATCCAGTAACTACTTTGTCAATTGCTCGTACGTTTTTTTTGTTTTGTTTCTGATCATTAACAAAACTTTGGAAAAGTTGAGTGCAGAAAAGTTTCTCTATGCAACAAAGAATCCACCTGCTTTTGCATACTTGTTGACAAGGTCCTTTAGAAACACAGTATTATGAGACAAGACAACTAACACTGTTTTCTAAATTTTTATTCTGTATTGTAACACCAGCTTCTAAATTATTCTAGAACCTTCCCATGCAAAGTTTTTGGGGATAAATTTGCTTTCTGTCTCATAGATCTAGACAAATTCGTATTTTCTGAAATAGGTACAGCTGAGGACAATGCTTTACAGACTAGTGTAGGAACAGAAAATCTCTGTAGCAGATGGTAAGGCTATAACCATGTAGGCATAGCTCTGACTTTTGCTTATTTTACAACTCTTTTGTGACCACTGCAACAGTTTCTAACATCCATCCTCTAGCAGCTGAGTTGCCATGTTAAGACTTCGGAAGCAATTATTTAAAATGAAAGATCTCTCAGGGAATTTTAAAATCTTAATTCATAGCCAGAATCTTAATTCTTCTCACTAAGAGGATAAAACGCAGCTAGGGTGTTATCATGTAGTGTTTGTTTTTCCAAGTCAAACATGAGTAAGGGAAGGTCTTGTAAGCTTCCTACTCACCTCTAGGAGAAATATGGGAGGAATATGGATGGAGTGATGTGATGCTGAGATTCCCTGCAATTTATTTGAATATGTACACTCAGAATTTACTTTTGGCTATGCATATAGAATATTTAAGCTTTTTTGTGTTTGTTTTTTTTTTTTCAGGTTCCTTTTCCAGAGGGCAATAAAGACTTGATGACATGAATCCAGATATTACCAGGTATGATGTAGCAGTTGGAGGTTTTTATTGTTCAGCAGAGACGTTTTCTGCAGCACTACAGTTTGATCAGATTGAGGTCAATGACAAATGAACCCCTTTGTCCTGCCACAAGCCACTTGGGCTTCTCTTCCCTATCTTGTTTAGCCTGCACAAATGATCCTGAAACCATGTGGTAAATTGCACTGAGGAACTGGTGTGGGGTGAAATCAACCCAAGTACAAAGAAAAAAAAATGTTTTAACACGTTTATTTAACACATAAATGGGAGTGCTGGTCAGGAATGGGTGGAGGCCTGGGGCCTACTCCCAGTTGGCAGTGTTGGTTTCAGTTGGCAGTGTTGTTAACACTGTATGGTAAGTTATCAAAAACCTGTGACAGCAGAGGAATCTCTTCACTCTGGACAGAGCAGTAGATTCATTTCAAAGTTTAAGAGGTTGTGTTGAATCTCTCAACCCATTGATATAATCTTAAAGGAAACGTCTGATTCCTCCCTCACTGTGGTCTCCTGTGCTGCAATCTGGCTTTGTTCAGGTGAAACCAAATTCACAAGAGGGAAGATTATAAAATTTCAGAGGACTAACATCCACAAATCAAAACAAATAGTCTGTCTTGTTTTCTGTACTCTGGGCACTGATTAACATATATTTGCCTTTGAAATGCTGAAGATTGAGTCCATAACTCACAGCACTATCTGGAAGATCGCTTTTTTGTTTCTTTTAATTTTGACTCTTTGTATGCATCCAAGCATTACTATGATATAACAAGTTCACAGTAATATCCAATCTAAACAGGTGAGAGCAGTTTTGAGCTGACTCTACTTCAGTTGTGAACTAGATAGTATATAGATAGTATATAGCCTGTTGATAAGAACAAAATTGTAATGAGATTTACAGAGTCAGGACAGTTTATTGTACCCTGTGTTTTATCTCATGCTTGTATTCCTGATGTCCATTCCAAATTTCTTTCCTGTAGCAGAAAACCTGTGCCTTCACCTGAAGAGAAAGGGGAAAGCAAGAGTCTTTATCTGACACAAGAACTTAAAAACAGATCATGTAATTATTTCTTACTAGTAAACTGAATTATTCTAGTTAATATATTAATTGAGTGTTGCAGGCACATCTGCAATGTAACATGTCACAGGTGAAGAATTTATGTGATGCTTTTGATGGCAATGCAACATACTGCAGGTTGTGTTGTAAAAGCTCCAGCTAACACAGTCTTTAGATCTGGAGTGCATCTGATGAACAGGTATGTAGGAAACTCTACCAAGAGCTGGGGTACTGCATAAACAGTGCAGGTTCTTGTATTGTTATGTTGGGTTTATCAGTTTCAGGAGCTGTTACCTAGCCTGGGCTGATATCTGTTGAAAAGCTACCAAAGCTAAGCTGAGCAAGCCAATCCTCTCCACCAGGTACATCCTTTCTATCAGAAGGAGACAGAGCTACTCTCCTTGGTCCTGCTAGACAGTCATGGTCCAGACCTCACACACAGGCTTTCTAGCTGTGGGCTGTTTTCCTCAGATTGCTGAAATATATTGCAGGGCTTTGTTCCACATCCTTGACTGTCCTTCTGTTTGAAGTAAAGGCTTTAATTTTATTGTGGGTCTCTATTACATATATATATCACAGAATCACAGAACTATCTAGGTTGGAAGAAACCTCCAAGATCACCGAGTCCAACCTCTGACCTAACACTAACAAGTCCTTCACTAAACCATATCACTAAGCTCTACATCTAAACATCTTTTAAAGACCTCCAGGGATGGTGACTCAACCACTTCCCTGGGCAGCCCATTCCAATGCCTAACAACCCTTTTGGTAAAGAAATTATTCTTAATATCCAACCTAAACCTCCCCGGCGCAACTTTAGCCCATTCCCCCTCGTCCTATCACCGGGCACACGAGAAAATATATATTATGTATGAAAAAAAAAGAAAGAAAAAAGAAAACATGAAAGAGGGAAACAGGCTCTGTTTGGGTTATTTTTCTGTAACAAGGGTTATTTTTACCGACTGGGGTACTGTCACAGTTTTTCTGGGGAACTGCTTCCTTATTGTCCATCTGTCTTCATACGGTATATGAAAGGTAACCTTCTTCTGAAAGATTTGAAAGATGTTATGCCAGAGATTGTTTTTAATATTTTTAAAGAAAAGATCATTGATTTTTTTTTTTTCTGTTTAGAGATGATACTAAAGAAAAACAACTTGAAATCAGAATTCCTGAAATAATTATTATGTGATTTATCTTGTAAAGTTTTTTTCCCCAGTATTTACATCGATTTGTGGTGAACTGAAGAAAGGAGAAAGTGACCCTGAGTATCTGTATTTTAAAAATAAACCCTGAGCTCAGCTAACATGAATCAGGGCTGTGCTGTGACAGCCAGAGATGTTAACTTTGTACAGGGAAATTGAAATGGCTGTGGCTGTCACTCTGGCCTGGTTTATGTTCACTTATCCAGTCACTGTAACTGGTAGAGGTGTAATTGTCTGAGCTCACATAGTTTATATGCAATTTTTTTAAAAAAACTAAGTATCTTCATATGGTAGATTGCATTACTCATTAAGCAGTAATGATTGTGAAAAGTGAGTCAGTTCTTTTAGTTGTGGAGAAAGGGAAATCTTTCTGTTGGTTGCTGTTTCTCAGACAATGTTTTAAATGTATTTTGCTTTTGCTGTAGCGTTGGGAATGTAGATGCTATTCTCAGATAAAGTTTTAGGTTTTATGTTTTGAAATGAAAGAAAAATAATGAAAACATACTAGTTTTAGAAGTATAAGGGTGTCATTTTTAAAATCTTAATTTTAGTAATTAAAATTTCATTTTTCTCTCTAAGCTTTGAAACAGCCTGGGGAGTTTGTGGGAACAAATAACCTGGGAAACTGATGGAACTGTTGATACTGAAATTCAAAGCCAGCTGGTAGAAAGTAATTAAAGCTTGTGTGTTCCTTGCGTGAGGGAGGAGAATGGAGATTGTGTGAAAAGTTATGATCTGCATCTGTAGGTGTGCTAGGTTATAATAAAGGATGCCTCCCTCAACCTAATGCAAACAAGCTCACCTAGCGTGGATGATAGATAAGAACTTTTCTAGTCTCTGTTGGCATTCAGAATGATCCAATTCCACTTTGATGTTTTATCTTTGTTAGATCTGTGGCATAGAAGTCACATGTATTTGTTCCTTTGTCTTACCGTTTCCTTATTATCACAACTGTTTCTTTCATTTTGTCTGAAGATTAACAGTTCAGGAGTTCAGTGCTTCGCTTAGCTGAATGTTCTTATTGCTGGGGGAAAAATGAGAAACACATATTTGGGGAAATGCCCCATTTGTGGTAGAGTGAAGGGTAACATAGGGCTTGACTCACTGCAGGGACTGACTGTACAAACAAGCAATGGTGAAGCTTTGGACTTCAGGGCAGTAGGAACTTTGGATAATACTAGGGATGAAGACCTTCTGAGAGCTGCTACAAGCTGTGCAGAACTAACCGTGTGGCCAGAGTGGCAGAACAGAGCAGGAAGGCCTTTCTGTTCCAGAACAGAACACAAACCCCTTCTGCCAAAGGTGATTCCTGGAGAACAGATTGGGAGAGGGCCATCAGACCAGAACCATACCAATATTTGCTTTGTAATGTGCTTTGGAAGTGATGAAGAATCAGATGACACATTGGACAAGCATTGCATTGTCACATGAATGTACATGAAAAAGACTTTGACAAGGGTTGTGCAGGATTTTAATTCTTCCTTTCAAATCCTGACTTAGAAATTGTGTTGAAATTTCAGTTTATATGGCAAGAAAATTTCCTAACAAATGTGGTTACATCAAGAAGTTTGAAGATATGACTTAAGATACAACCTTGGAAACCTGAACCTACTACCCTCTATTTGTTTTTCACAGTTTTTCAGTTTCACTGTTATAATTAAACATTTTGAGGCCTGATGTGTAGTTGTTGAGTAACAGGAACAGTGATAATCAGTTGAAAAATTTCATATGGCAGTAGAAAAGATGTTTGGGGTATGTACATATTGAAAGGTATGGGCTCATGGTTCCCATTTCTCCAGCATACAAACATCATGCACAGGACTTTAGGTTGTATAACAAGAACTTGCCTTTGGAAGAATTTTGTGTATCTCCCATAGCTGTCACTGTTACAGGCTTAAAATTTTGAGCCTTACTCAGTGTGTATTCTCAGTGTGTGATTTCTTTTATTTTCTGTTTCCCTCCAAAACCTGTGAAAATGTCTCTATCAGTGTACAAACTACTTGTTTGTACAGTCTTTGGGGATAAGTAAGCTTAGAGAGCTTTTTGGCAGTTTTTTACTGTCTTTTATCTCAGTTTGAAGGAAGATGCCTCACTAAGAAGCATCTAACATACTCTTGCTTTATTGAAATTGAGAGAAAGGAGATGAGTAGTTAAGATCAAACTAAGTTTCCTCTTGGTTTCTTTATGTGATCTCCCAGCGTGAATTCTTAGCTTACTGGCCTGAGTCCAATAACTTGATTTTCTTCCTTAGTTCTCTCAAGTGATGTAATCCAGTGAGTCCTATTTCTACAGAAAGACCAGAGGAGATAGCAGGCATTAGAAGAAAGAATGAAGGAAAAAAATCCAAAGAA
Source organism: Netta rufina (assembly GCF_964035555.1). NCBI lineage: Eukaryota > Metazoa > Chordata > Aves > Anseriformes > Anatidae > Netta > Netta rufina. Next base: position 2,374,613 of record NC_140152.1, on the reverse strand, counting down.
ATTGCTGAGTAGCTGGTCTGGATTTTATAAGTGCCTCCTTCTTGCATTTCATGTTGGTAAATGTATGCTTTCAAGAAACACACATAAAGATGTTAATACCTGTGTATATATTTTGGGGGGATGTTCTAGCTGGTACTTTGGATGCCTGAGTTGCCTTACTTGGATACTAGTAGTGTCTGATGTTCTTGCTAAGAGGTAATCTGTGTGTAGTCTTCTATGCACTGATGGAAGAACATGGTTTTCTTTACTCAGAGGGTGGTGAGGCACTGGAACAGGCTGTCCAGAGAGGTTGTGGATGCCCCATCCCTGAAGGTGTTCAAGACCAGGCTGGATGAGGCCCTGAGCAACCCGATCTAGTGGGAGGCATCCTTGCCTATGGCAGGGGGGTTGGAGATAGATGATCTTTGAGGCCCCTTCCAACCCAAGCCATTCTGTGATGGTTCTGTAGTGCTCTTATGCCTCACCGAAACAATCAGCATGCAGGTTTTTTTTTTGTTGAAAAATTGTTTGTAAACTTAGCATTCAGTAGCAGAATAGTGATTGTTCCAAAGTGTCAGAAAAACAAAGTTGATGTTACCTCACCCCACCCAGGAATTAAAAAAGGAACATTATTTCATTTAATAGTAGAGACCTAGGGTAAGTGCCAGACAGAGTCTGCAAAGGTCTTCAACTTTAGTCTCTGCTGCTTTTTACGCTGGTGACATACCACTTTATTTTTGTGACTTGTTTGACTAACAGGTGCTGCAGTTCACCATGAGTTTCTTCAGCCTTAGCAGGGAAGCATCCCCAAGGGTCTGGAGAAGCAGTATGGATGAAACAGCCATGATATTATTTCTAACTGTGCATGTAAGGATGACAAGTTCTTGTTGTTTTTTTTTTTTACGATTCAGGAGGACAGTTTTGGCTTGTTTGGGGATCTGCTTGGTAGGATTTCATGGGGGACTGTCTTGGTAGGTAAAGGGGTTGGACAGCTGGTTGGTCTTCAAGGTTGGCCTCCTCTAAGCACAAGTGTAGTCTATTCCAACATGCAAAATGTCAAACAAAAATAGCAGGAGGCCAGCAGGGATGAACATGAAATTGTTGATGGAGCTCAAACACAGAATAAAAGTATCAGGAAGGTGGAAGTGGGAGTGGCATGCAAGAATTGAGATGGGAAAGTCTGAGCTGTGCTGGGACTATGGATGTGAAGGGCAAATAGAAGGGCTTCTCTAAGTACACTGTCAGCAAAAGGCATGCTAAGAAAAATTTGGGCTCACTGTTAGAAGTACCTCCTGACCAAAGACCCGTAGAAGCCTGAGGTCCTTAGTGCCTTTTTTGTTTTTGTTTTTTCCTGGTTAAACCAGTACTTGGTTTCTACTGAGTAAAATCAAGGAATCTTACTCATCCACCTCAATAAGGAATAATAGAGTGAGAAGAGCTGTTGATTTGCATTCTGACGTGGATGACTGACATCAGTCTGTAAGCTGTGCTGTCAGTCAGACCTGGCAGTTTGCTTTGGAGTCAAACAGTCAGAAGTCAGAGAAGCCTAACAAGCAAGAAGCTGGCAAGCAGACCACAAGGTACAGCAATTAGTAGTTTATATTGGCTAGGGAAGAAAAGTGTTTTTCTCTGGACAACTAGGTAGTGAAGTTTGTTTATTTGCTAAACGCTGATTTGTAACTTCTAGCACTTCTTTTGTGTTTTTATGCTTTTTTGAGGGGGAACAGGGGACTCCCAAAAGAGCGTGTAAATGAAAATTGTTGCCTTTGAACAGAGCAGCACATGACCAGCCCACACTGAAGCATGAGGTAGGGCTAAAATTGGTGAAAAGTTGGAAAGTTTAGGAACCCCAGTGAGTTGAAAAGAGATGTTTTCTTAGTCAGAGGGTTGTGGAAGCAAGTTTTGTCATTCAGCTTTTAAAACAATGAGTAAAAAATTAAGCTTCTGTTGGACTAGTAATGGAACTAAACAAATAGAGAAATTCAATTCAAACAGATGAATTGCAAAATTAATTTATTCTTGAGTGGGCAGCAGACATAGTTGAGTATAACTGATCATTGGTGGCAAGACAAGGCTGCATAAATCATTGCAAGTTTTCAGCCTTTTTTTTTTTTATAAGCCTGTGAAGACTTAGTGTTGATGATTACAAAAGGAGGAAGATTTTGTTTTTTTCATTTCTAGTCACAGTTGGAAAAGTCTTATTTGACAAAAAAAAAAAAAAAAAAAAAAAGGTGGAGATTCTGCCAGAGCTTGAGGTTTTAGAGAAAATAAAAGCTCATTCAGAATCACAAGAAAAAACGATGAGAAGGCTGGGGAACACAGGAGAAATTAAGCAGAATTAGCTGCAGGTAAACAGAGATTCATACTCAAGATTCATACTAGAATCTGCCTGTGTGTTTGGAGGAGGTTCTGTGTCAGTTATGGTCAGAGCAAGCAGTCTTACAATGATCTCCAAAAGAGGTTCAGAGAAATGGTGGTGTAGAGGGCAATGGCATTTGTAGGAAATATAACTTTGACAAATAAAATGAGGAGAAGGCATACCAAGAGAGTGAAGGTTAATAAATTGTTCATGGACTGGTACGATAAGGAAAGATTTTTATTTATTTATTTATTTATTCCATCAGAGGACATTCTTATGCATTGTTCTTAATTAATAAATATCAGCTGAGTCCCTTGGACACTGGCAGGCTGTTGTTGAATTCACTTGATAGGTAAGGAAAACTTTAAATTAAAATGGGGAAGAACTAACAGAGGGAAAAGGGAAAGGGAGCAATCTCTGGGAAATGAAACATTGATAAGATGATATCAGAAAGCAGGTATATCCCTAGGGATGAGGGAAAGGAAATGAACATATCCAAGCTGAGATAAAATTTGAAAAGTTTAATGTATTCCCCTAAGGGAACTAGAACTTAGGTAATCTTTGTCTCAGCATGCTGGAAATACTAGTACATGTACTTAAGAATATTTGAGCAAAGATTTCTTTTTACCTATACGTTTTTAACAAATTGACAGTACATTAATAGTATGTTAGATGGAAAAATCATCCCACCAACTGTAATCCCAGTATTGTGATCCTAATGTGAAATTTTTACAAATAAAATTGGGGACAGAAAAACCTTGGAGACTGAGATGAAGACGTTGAAGGTAACATGGGTGTAGAAAAGATAGCCTATGTCATGTTAATCTAAGTTTTCTTTGTTAAAATTATTTCTCTAGAAGAGAACTGCAGTAAATTTCAGGTCTGAACTTGTAATTTATGTAACTGTAGCAAGTAGTTCGATGGGGTACTTAGGGACATGGTTTAGTGGGTGACATTGGTGGTAGGGGGATGGTTGGACCAGATGATCCTGGGGGTCTTTTCCAACCTAGTGATTCTATGATTATGGGAAGTATCAAATAGGTAGAAAACTGTCTAGAAAAGCTATTGGAAGGGAATCAACCTATGGAATTTTTGAATAATCGATTTCTTAGCTAAATTAGATAAAGGTTCAAATGCATAACATATAACGATAACCCAAATTTAGAAAGCGTGGATAAGTGCAGGACTGCAATACAATGGCTCTTCCTATCTGAAGTAACAGGAAACCTTTATGAATATGCATAGGATATATATGCATCTGTTTCTACACCCCAGCTGCTTCTGGAGAGCAGTGAAAGGGAGAGGGACCCGAGGGTCCTGGTGGACAGCGGGATGACCATGAGCCAGCACCATGCCCTTGTGGCCAAGAAGACCGATGGCATCCTGGGGTCTATCAGAAGGGTTCCTCCCCCTCTACTCTGCCCTGGTGAGACTACATCTGGAATATTGTGTCCAGTTCTGGGCCCCTCAGTTCCAGAAGGACAGGAAACTGCTTGAGAGAGCCCAGCACAGAGCCATGAGGATGATGAAGGGAGTGGAGCATCTCCCTGATGAGGAGAGGCTGAAGGAGCTGGGGCTGTTTAGCTTGGAGGAGGCTGAGGGGTGGTGACCTTACTGAGGATGTTCTGCTTAAATATGAGCCAAAACTTTTTTTATGGTGTGACAGGCTGCCCAGGGGATTGTGGAGTTTCCTTCTCTGGAGATACGCAAAACCTGTCTGGATGTGTTCCTGTGTGACCTGATCTAGGTGTTCCTGCTCCGGTAGGGGGATTGAACTAGATGGTCTTTTAAGGTCCTTTCCAATTCCTAACATTTGGTGATTCTGTAATTCACAGAAAAATAGGGAGAGCCTCTTCATTTTGCTCTCCAAAATATCAAGATTTAAGAGGCTTTTTTTGGATTTTGATTATTTCAGTCATAGCCCCATGCAAAAAATAGAGCAAGTTGAATCCAGAAGCAATATAACTGCATCCGTATGGTGGTGTGCTTCCACATTAACTAGTAATTTCCCCTGTGGCACTAATGTGCTGCTGGGGGTTAATTAAGTCCTAGGAAAACTGGCTATTCCAGGAAGTCTACTACAGGAATACCCGTGCTGCTTCTGGCAGCAATGTCGTTAGCATGATGCTGCACTTAAGCTAATAAGACTTGACAGACCTAAACAGCTTGGCCCAGAGGCACTTGGTGGATGTTTGTACCTGTGGCATTATCCACCCACAAACTCAGCTAATCCACCTCTAGACAATAGACCATCTGCGGTATCATCAAGAACTGGAAGGCCTTCCTAGCCGGAGTAAGAGAAGCCAGGTGGCATTTAATAGTAAAAAGTGCAGAGTTGTGTATCTGGGGACTAATAAGAGAAATTTGTATTAAAAATGAGGGTGTTAAAGCTAGACACTCCTCTCAGAAATCCTGTTCACAGTCTAGTCATAAACAGAGGAATGTGCAAGGAAAGGTTTTCTGTCTTTTCAACTATGGCTAGTTATATTAGGAGAGAATTAGAAGCCATGGACTTATTTAGCCTAGAAATAAAGGATTAGATAAAAGTACTGTTCTATAAACAGTAAGAAGAACTTGCTCGTGGTAAAATCCTGTGCTAATACAAAAACAAATGGCATTTAAATTCTTGATTGTAGTTGGTTTGTTAGTAGTGCAGTACCATAGTAAAACTACATTGCTGCTGGAACTAGCACTGGCATTCCTATAGTAAACAACCTTCCAAGGTATTTGCTGCAAAAATGTTGAGACACCTCTAATACATCTTGGTACCCTTCAGTAAGAAGATATTATTTTTGCCTCTTATAGCAAAAAGCTGAAAGTGACTCAGCACAGTCTTGGATGTTCCTAAGATTAACTGCTTCCTGAGGTAGAGAGGAGGAGGAAACAAGTTCGTGAGTTGTATTTAGGAATCTTGAAAGAAATTGGAAGTTCTGTGCTATTTTGGGCCAGAATTCCTATAGCAGAGACCTAAATCACTACTGCATCTATGTTCCCAGTATGTGCTGCGTAAACATTAAGGCAGGGGCAGAAGGGTTTAGGGGAGGAAATATTGATCAAAAAGCAAACTAAAAACTCCAGTGTAATCTCTTTTTTATTATTATGGATTTTTATATTATCTTCCTCCAAACGGTGGCTAATGCAATAACATCTAGCTTGACACTGCAGTTAAAAACTGGACAGCAGATACCTACACCTAGTTTTCTTCAGAGTGGGTAGGTAATTACCCTGTTCGTTATGAAGATTTTTAAGTCTTTTCTCTCTCTTTTTCCCTCACCCTTATCTCCCGTATTCACATATGCAAATTTATCTGAGTATTCATGTAGCTATATTCTAATGTTTTGCTTGGGAATAGATTCTGTAAGGGAAGCAGCAGAATGACTCTTTGAAGATATAAGCAACAGTTATGCTTTCTGGGTAAACCTGCTTGGCCATTTTAACTGTGAGACGAGGAGTAACCTTTCTAGCCAGATTCCGTGCTGCTTCTCAAACAGTTCAGCTTTGAAAGTGAAACTATATAAATACATCCCTACGGGAATTAAGTGTAGTGGTGTTACTGATCCACGGCTCAGATTTCATGGAGCCCTGTAGTGCTGTTCTCTGCTGCGGTGCTTAGATACTGCAGTTGCATTCGTCCTGCAAAGCAGAGTAATTTCTGCTTTCCCAGCAGCAGTTCAAGTGCAGCCTGATAGGAGAGACCTTTGTCACTCTAAAGATTCAGATAGAAATGTCAAGTTAAAAAGAAAAAATCAAGAAAGGTAAGATTTAACAATGTAAATGCAATTGGCAGGGCTGCTGGACTGTGCTAAATCCAGTTGCCTCAAGACCTTCTTGTGTTGACTTCAAGGAGCCATGTTCATGTATATATTGAGTGCCTGATCTTGTCATGGTATAGACTCAGCCTTGTTCTAAGCCTTGCCCTCCCTGTCCCCATGGCATAACTGTGATAATCCTCTGTTTTTGATTTCATTTTCACATGCATATTCTACTTCAAACTTAATGCTGTTTTCTCAGCATTTACTCTTATGCTCACTGTGAAATCCTAATGCTGATCTGTTCAGTGTCACGTATGGGGGAGTGTTTTGCAGTGTTGTTTTTTCCTTTGTTCTTGCTGAACTTTTCTTTGTAAAAGAAGCTTTTTGTTTCTCTTGTATTCAGAGCTGGAGGGCTTCCTCCTGTATATTATTACAAAGCTACAACTAATAACACAGGATGTTCTGTGAGGTGTAAAGGACTTTTGAAAAAGAAGTAGGCCAGTTGATGCTCTTCTGGGGGCGCTCAGTGGGCATTTTAGAAGCACCATGGTCTTCAGCTTCCCAGCTGCCTCAACTTGAAAACTTGTCCTGTCTAAATTGCAAAAATATAAATATGTTGCTTCACACTGTACCTTCTTCTATATTTTTGTGATGTATAATGATAGCTGCTGAGATAAAGAAAACTTTGAAGAAGGTGATCCTGACTGTAGTTTGCACATGAGAGTAGATTAGATAATGGATGTTTACTTCTTTAGTATTTTGAATCTTAGAATATTCCCCCTAAGCAAATTGCAGGACTTACTTTAAATATTCCCCACTTGGCAGAGTTATGTTGCTGTCCTCCACCAAGCCTGTGTTTGCTATCAGATACATAGAGTTCTGGAGGGAGAATTCCTGGTTGTGTAATACACCATGAAGATACCATTATACATCACAAAATATAGAAAAGGATACAGTTTGGTTTAGTGGAGGACTTGTTAGTGTTAGGTCAGAGGTTGGACTCGATGATCTTGAGGTCTCTTCCAACCTAGACAATTCTGTGATTCTGTGATGTGAAGCAACATATTTAACTTCTTGCAATTTAGACAGGCTGAGTTCTCAAGCAGAGGCAGCTGGAAAGCTGAAGACTGGAAAAAAGCTGTGTTTCTAAAATGCCCATTTGAGCACCCTCAGAAAAGCAAAGCTACTTATTATAGCATCTTTCCCTAACATGCCTATTGTCTGCCCTTTGGAATAACCCCGTGGTACTGAAGAAATGTGTTCTGAAGAGCTGAGGAAGGGGCGAAACGTAATTTCTCTCTAGGGTTCTCTTGGGTATTCCTGATGTCCTTCTTAGTTACAATAATCTAACTGCAAGCTGAAGCTGTTCCCAGGCTATGTCACTAAATTATCACAAATTTACACTCCATTTCAAGGATGTAACTCAACCTTTCTGCTCCATCCCAGGATGGAGTAGAGGAATCGGGTGCCTTGTCCCCAGGCAGGCATGCAGCAGCTGCAGCTATAAGACCCAGGCTTTTTTGGCCACCAACCAGATAACTTCACGAAATGCAGCCCGCTATGTCCATATGCTAGAAACTGCATGCGGGTTATGACAAGATAAGCCAACTGTTAGATCTGCTTTTTGCTGTGCAGTGTCTGTGGTCAGTTGTATCACCACAATTCACAGCTGGATGTGTTTAATACTAACTGCTAGCTCATGTTTTTCAGACACTACCCAGCTTTTCTGAGAACACAGTCCTGTGTGATTATGATAATGGGCAGCCAGAGGTCATACAGCATCTTGGTAGCTGTTTGAGAAACCCAGGAGGGCGTTTTCCAGAAACTATTGTCATGGACAACTCAAAATGCATGGCCTCTGTGCTCTTGCTGACTACACTTCCTAGCTTTAGTATTCTTCATATCTGTGTGGTATGTAGGTCATTAACTAGTCCTGTGACTCTAGCCTGCTCCAAGAGAAGAAACCAATAACTTATTTTCCAGACTTCAAGCACAACTGCACCACTATAGTGTTCTGCTTTTGGTAGCACACGTCATGTTATCCAAAAGCTCATTGTTTCCCACCATGAAATATGTTTGTGTTTTTTTTTTAAGATAACAGAATGTTTAATTTGCTGCTGGCACATGTAAATCTTTTGACCTATAGATATTACAATAGAAAATTATCACTTCTCTTCATAGCAATACTTGGAACATTTGTTCTGCCTTTGCCCCCATTATGCTGCTGATCAGTAACAACTGAAAGGATGAAAACCATAACAAGGATGGTTGGAAAATATAAATAGTACAAGCCCATCACAAGAAATTATGTTCCACTTCTGGAATCAAAGAAATACCAGCTTCTTTCCTGAATGGTTGTGTCTTAACCCACTTGCTAAATATTCTGAACTTTCCTTTGTTTTGTTAACCTTAGAATCACAGAATCATAGAATGGTTTGGGTTGGAAGGGACCTTAAAGATCATCTAGTTCAACCCCCCTGCCATGGACAGAGATACTTTCTACTAGATTAGGTTGCCCAAAGTGTCCTTGAAAACTTCCAGGGAAGCCTTATAAAGCTTATTTTTCCTCCATCACCTCTTGTAATTCTTGTGTCTTAACCGAAACATTTTGCATGTCAAATTGGATTTTGAGGATGGGAAAGCCATTTAAAATTTGACTCAGTTTCATATCAGAGAGTCCCATTATTGAAAGATGTGTCCAATGTATTACTTTTTCTGACTATGGCTGAGATTTTTATCAGCTAAGAACATTTACCAACACTGTTGAGGATGGTGTCTTTCATGCCTTGTGTAGCTCTTTCTAATTCAGACACCTTGCTTAAGTTATCTGACTTTTCTAGCTGCTGTCAAGTATCTATCTGAAGTGTACAAACTGTTTTGGAACATTATCACCACACTTCATAGTGACAACATGCTGAATTGATTGCCAGCTAAGTCAATACATATATGGTTTGCTTCTACATACACACTTTCTGGTCTATAACTATAGAATTTTGTGCAGAAACCTGTATTCTCACAGTCTAAAGGAGACTTAGGGACATCCTGAAAACTTGGTTCACTGAGGCTCTGATGTTCAGTGTATTTGACAGCCTGTCCCAGGGGCTTGTATCTTTGTCACCCAAATGGAACTATGCTAGTTAATAGCATGTTTACCAGGCAGTCTGAAAAGATTTCTCTAGCATTAAAATCACAGAATCACAGAATTTCTAGGTTGGAAGAGGCCTCAAGATCATCAAGTCCAACCTCTGACGTAACACTAACAAGACCTCCACTAAACCATATCGCTAAGTTCAGCATCTAAACGTCTTTTAAAGACCTCCAGGGATGGCGACTCCACCACTTCCCTGGGCAGCCCATTCCAACGCCTAACCCTTTCGGTAAAGGTATACTTCAACTAGCTTCTCTCTTTTTAATGTACAGTGAATCCTGTCGTGACTCTTCTGTGGTCCTGGCTTCAGCTGCCTTTGCTGAATCATCAAAGGCAAGACAGAAAGGGAATTATCTCTGAAGCATCCTATGGCAAGGGGACAGATGTGGATAGCAGATTGTTCCCACCTTAAAACACCCTTCATGCGGGAAATTAGCTTATAATCTATGTCCCAGAGAGTCAGAGAGATTCAAGAGATTTGGCAGGCACTTTAAAATCTGTTACATCTTGACTGGCAGGTTCTTAAAACACATTCTGAAGAGTCTATAAAAGGTGTTTATCTTCATTTTAAGTAACCAATGATCTTTGTGCAGACATTGCACTGGAAGAAGGGCAATTCCACAGACAGACTGGAGAACGGCCTGGAATTGGGAAAAAGCCAGCAGTTTGCAGAGTTCTGGAAGCTGCACGAGAAAGAAAATGCTGTGATTATTGTCAAACTGAGATCTGGCAAAAGAACTCTGTGTTCTTTTCAGTGCTGGTGAAGTTGGGTGCTGCAGCAAGAATGGATATCGTTTTTGTGGCCATACTGCTTCTACTCAGCTACACACCTACAGGGTAGCAGGCTCCAGATTTTTCAGAGTCATTTTTGTGTTGTGCATTTAGGTATCAGATGCTGAAATCAGGGAATGCAGGGAGGAAGAAGAGAATGCATTTTTAGTATGTTGTTTTTCCTTTTTCCTTGTGGAAAAGGGGAAAGTGTTTTCCTGCTTTGCATATCTTAAATGCTCTGAAAATTGCATACACTTTGTGTCAAATACACATATACATTTGCAATCAATTTTGTCATCATACTGAATTGGCTGTGAATGCTTCAGGAGAAATGAGAGTCAAATGTGAAGAAATAGGGTCCTGTTCTTCCCTGTTATAATCAGATCAGAAGACACACTGAGCTGAATAAGAAAGACCAAATCAAGAAGGGAGGTTGTGCTTCAGATGATATCCCTCAGACTCTCCAAAATTCTGGAATAAGCCATATCTTCAGTTTAGCTAACAAATGAACTAATCCTGAATTAAAGGTATCTTCAAAATAAAATGTATGATTTGTTTTCAATCTGTTAAGCAATTCTCTTTGCAGAAAATGGGCCAGGGTTTGGGCCTCTCCTGCATGAGATGTCTTATGATATTCGGGTTAAAATTACATGTTTTTTCTCATTGCTTTCGTAAGATGGCATTTCCTGTGTGCTGTTAAAATAATCTCAATGGGCATCTAATTCCCTTACGTAGTTTGTACCTACACAGAGTCTGTTTGATTTACATTCAGAACTTGTGTTCAGGATATTTGTTGTTACCAGTCAGAGTGAGAAGCCTGTGTTGGAGAGCAGCGCAGCTCCTGTTTGTGTGTGAGCTAGAATTACCAAGCAGCAGTATTTTCATGCTGAATGGTTTGGTAAACCCATTTCACTCTTTTATGCTCCTAAACTCTCTGATCATATATGTAAATCACACCTTCAGTCATGGTCTTTAAGATTCATTGAGATTTACCACTTAGCACAAAATTCTTACCTGGAAGTACTTTCCTTAATCATGTAAAGCAGAATATAGATTTTTTTTTTTTTTAAAGGACAAGCCTCAGAATAGTATTAATTACCTCACAGATGTACACATACACGCACAGTGGAATTGTAATATGTAAATAGAAACAAACAAATACAAAAGATCAAAGACTAAAAAGTAGGGATATGTACATATAAAGGAGAACTGGTAGCCAGCCTTGGAACAGACTTGCCAGATCTTCATAATACCAAGCTGTTGTTCCTATAGAAAGGGATCTATGAACCTGAGAGGTTACAGTACTCAGATTAAAACTTTCTGATACATCTTGCTGAGCATGACACTGGTGTGCTCTTTTGAATTTTTGGAACACTTTTCTCCATGTTAGCCTTTTTTGATTCTGTGCCAGGAATCTGCAGTCACTGAGCACCTGATAAAAATCTGTGAGTAGCTTATCAGGTCCTTGGGCATTGATGCATTCCACACCTCATCTACTTTCATAGCCAGATGCAACCTCAGCTAGGGTGTAATCCTTCCTCTGCTTCGCTGGCTTGTGCTGACAGGTTTGCTATGTGCTAGACTATCCTCAGTGTATTCTGGTCTCTCTTCTTTCCAGGATGGCACGCGCTCTGAATGAATGGCTATGGCAGCATGAGTTCTGGCTCCCCCCAGGAATTACCTGGGAGGACATGAAGGAGTCTGAAGACATCCATTATCCTCAGCCTCGTGATCTCCTGCTCAGTATTCCTTTTGCTCTAATCTTGGTTGTCATTCGATACGTCTTTGAAAGGTAAGTTATTTAGTGCTCTTTGGGGTGTTTTAGGGATAATACTGTCAGTTTGGGTCCAAAAGCTGGCTTTATTGTCTGTATCCAATCTATCATTGTGGAGGTTCATGGAAACTCCAGGTCATAAAGTGTGCTGAGGTAAATGTTTCAGCTCTTTCTATATAGCTCTGTTTACTTACTAAAGAAGCGCGTTGAATATAGGACACAAATCCTACCCTTAAGGTCTAATTAGAAGCAGTGTGACTTCCCACACTCAAAACAAGCAAGCCCTAGAATTAGGTTTACGCTTGTGCTCTAGAAGGCAGACATGCAGTTTCTATTGCACATTACTTGCTATTTCTGGGCCAGGTGCAGTGGAAATAATGCTTAGACTACCCAAATATAGTTAAATCTCCTTTATGTTGGCAAATGGGGATCTGGGATATCCCACCTTACAGAGGAGCCTGAATAAGATGCAGTAAGATAAGCTGAGACATCAGACCTCAGAATGAGTACTGGCATAGCCCATGAATGTATGCATTTCACTGCCCACTGTTCTGGATTCAGGAAGTGTAATTTCCTTGGGAGCACCATGTAAAGATGTTTGTAGCAGCTTCCTCTGGGTTGAGGCCTGCCACAGCCACTTCCAGCACTAGGCTACCAGAATCTCTCTTCCTTTTCTCCTTCTGCTACCAAAGCGGCTGCTTTTTGCAAATTCTGGGATATGACCTTCCAGGATCAGCACAAGAGTAACTCTGTCTCTAGGATTTTTCTGGCCAGAACCATTTCAGTATTTTACACATTACTATTCAGCACAGAAAAATTGGGAATTATGTGAAAGCATGGCTAGAAATACCACAAGGTTTGCTGGCTGTGACTTTCATTAAGGTCTTGAACTACTGCTGTTGCTATAAGCAGTTTAACCATAGTCAGTATTGTGTACTACTGAATATAATTTGCTTGTGGATTAACTGAGTGTTACCTTAGTGTCAGCCATTGTCAGGGCTGCAGAGTAAGAGCCCTTTTGAAAATTGTCTCAAATGGTCTTCACTGGATTGAAAAATTGCTATTACAAATTGTCTGAAGAGGTGTTCTTCTGAAATAGCTTAGTCAAAATCTATAGTGGTTTTAAGTTCAGAAAGATCTTAAACAAAAAAAAAAAAAATTAAATGAAAATTTTTGAAAATTAAAATTAAAAAAAAGCTTTTTTTTTTTCCTTTTCAAAAAGAGTCTGCACAAGAAAATGGTTATAGACCTTTCTGAGGGCTTGAAACATGTTTCTTCTCCAGATTCTCTGTGATACAAGGACAAATTGAAAAAGTGTTTACAAGTAGAATTCTGAGCTCTGCTGTGAGAATATTTTTACATAAAAATACTGACATTAAATTGGGTTTTTACTAAAAACAAATGCATGAATGATTACTTAAAGAATCTTCTTTTGATTATACAAACTTGGAATCCAAGTCTTTTCTTTGTAAATAATATGTTTAGTGTGCATTCCATTAATTCCATGGTTTTTATCCTGCATTTCCCTGAGGACATAGGTGTCTCAGTTACCTCCACTGATGTGGGAAACAAGGTGCTGTAGGTAACCATTAAAACAGAAGTGAATCACATTTCTTTCTTGCTGACCTGCAGGACATGGCTGTATACAGTACTTCTTTAGGCAGGTACTGTCCTTTGGTCACTTGAACACACTTTCAGTGTGAAGCTAGAGATTAAGCCCCAGTGTTCTGCATTGGCTAGAATAGTCCTATTGTGAGCTCTTCAGTACAGGGAAGACATGGACATGAAGAAGGATCTAGGCTTTTCTCAGTGATGCCCAGTGACAGGACAAGAGGCAGTGGGCACAAACTGAAACATATGATATTCTATCTGAACACAAGAAAACACTTTTTAACTGTGAGGGTGGTCAAACATTGGAACAGATTCCCTGGAGAGGGAATGGTCTCCATTTGTGGAGACACTGGACACCCAGCTGGACACAGCCCTGAACAGCTTGCTCTAGCTGACCCTGCCTGAGCAGCAGAATTGGACTGGATGATCTCCAGAGGCCACCTCCAGCTTCTATGATTCAGTGTTTTTGCAACTCTGTCCCTTTATTCCTCTCCCCCCGCCATACTGGTCCTAGTCAGCCTACATATCTTTACCATCTCCTTTAAGATGCTCCTGACCAGATCAAGAGATTCTTATATTTCCTTTCCAAGTTCTACCTAAGTTGGGAGAGTTTCCACAGGCGTAGGCCTACTCATGCATTTTAAAACTGTTTTGATTCACAGACTTCATTAAATAAAAGCTTCTTGTCACACCCTTAGGAAAGATAATATCTCAAGCCCATTTTACAGGTCCAGGAACCCTGTAATCATACCACCATCTTACCTATGCAAATTACAAACTAGTGTTCTGAGCTATATTCTTGTTTGTCCTAACTCTCCACAGTCATTTATTTCAGCATGAAGTTTTCTCATTCTTAATAATTACCATTTCACATTCAGTTCATCCTGGAGAAGAAAGGTTCCCTTAGAGAATGGGAGGTATGAATCAAGTCCTCTGTTTCTCCGTTACCTTGCGTATACAGTAGGGTTAGGACCGTTTAAACTCATTTGCACAGAGTTTTGAGAATTGCAGATTGAAAGGATGGGTGTTATTCTCCATGTAGATGGCCATAACTTTGTAGCTTTATATACCTGTGGGTCAATATGAGTGTGATTTCGGAGAACATAAGTAGGCTAACAAGTTTAGATTCAATGGCCTTAGCTTGGCCTCTGGCAATTGATTCTACCCTCATCTGTTACTTGCAACTGTGCATCAGCATTTTTTTCTCTAGATGTGCACCTTCTTCCTTGTGGTGCCTGCCCTAGGATTTCAGAAATGCTGTAAACTGTTACCATTACCTGGGTCAGAATTTCAAGAAAATACAAAGAAACGAGAAGTTCAGAGAAGGTTCTGCACACCCTGATTCACCAACTGCATCAGACCATGCTTGGCAGTTTTTAATAGTGCCATCTTCTTATTTTGGAGATTAAACCCAGGAAAGACCCTGCTACCTTGAGCATGTTTATTCCTCTCCTTGGCACCTGCTGGCTGAACTTGGAAATACCGAGACAACAGCGTCTGACAACCACTTACTGTGCATTAGGTGGTGGCTGTGGGAAGAGGCTATGCAGTAGCTGGGTGGGGCCTGGGAGAGCTAAGGAGGTTGTGGGTGCAGCCCTAGGGGAAAAGAAACAACTCACACTTCTGTGAAGCAACTCCTCTGTGAGCTTGTTTGCTCTGGATAAGTTGGGAAAATATGGGGCATTCGGTGCTGATGAGAGCAGAATGCACACTCCTAGCCCCTGCCACAATATTGAAGCAGATGCTGGGGGAGGTCGGTAGTTCTGTCCTGACTAGAGAGAGGACCTGGAAGTTGAGAAGCCCTTTCTCTAACAGTTCCAGATTGTGTTTACGAGAATGAGGAATGTCCTGCACCTGTATCTGGTGCCTGAGTTTAAACTCTTGCATACCCTTACTTGTGCCTGGGATTGCCCCGACCCAGATGCAGGACCTTGCACCTGGCTTTGTTAAACCTCATGAGGTTCACACAGGCCCACCTCTCAAGGCTGCCCAGGTCCCCCTGGATGGGCATCCCTTCCCTCCAGCGTGTCAACCACACCACACAGCTTGGTGTCATCGGCAAACTTGCTGAGGGTGCACTTCATCCCACTGTCCATGTCCCCAGCAAAAACGTTAAACAGCACCAGTCCCAATACCGACCCCTGAGGAACATCACTCATCACTAATCTCCACTTGGGTGTTGAGCTGTTGACTGCAACTCTTTGGATGTGACTATCCAGCCAATTCCTTACCCAGTGAGTGGTCCATCCATCAAGTCCATGTCTCCAGTTTAGAGACAAGAGACAAGTTTTATAATGTTTGAGACTTCACAGAATTGTAGGGATTGGAAGGGACCTTGAGAGATCATTGGGTCCAACCCCCAAAATGAGACTTCTTTCAAATGATGGACTTCTTTCCATCAAAGTCAGTTTCTTGGAGTTTGTGGTTATGAAGAAATCACAACTTTTATTGCAGTGTTTCTTGCCCATGTTGTTAAGAAAATATGGAAACTGAAGTGCTTTCAGGCTAATAAGGGAAAAAGTCAGTAAACAAAATGTATGTACATTTTAATAGTCCTGATTTGGGACTTGACCTTTGATTTTTGGGAACTGAAAGTCATTGTCAGTGCATTTGAATCCCAATAGCTTCCAAATTGTAGTACAGGAGGATTATATCTGAGAAGACTGTGTGCAGAGGAGGGTTTTCAAGACACCAGGTTCAGTGTCAGCCAGGAGACACTCTTGTTGCAAGTAAGGCAAACTGCATCTCGGGCCGTATTAGAAGGAGTTTGTACAGCATATTTAGAAGTTGTTTCCCCCTCAGCTTGGCACTGTTTGGAGTGTATCTCTGTACTGTGTCCAGTGTAGGGCCCCACTTAAAGAGGGAGAGTACAGAGACTGGAGAGATTCCAGGGGTGTACTGCAGGATGGTCAGGACCTGAGGCACACGTCTGGTGAGGAAAGGTGTAGGGAGCTGGGTTGGTTTAGTTGAGTGAAGAAAAGGCAAAGGATCAATCTGATGGTAGCCTATAGCTACTTGAAGGGCTTTACAAAGAATTTTTAACTTCTTCGGAAAACAAAGCCAAACTCTTCTTGGTGTTGTCAGGTGGTATGAAAAATGGTAAAGGCTAGAAAATTGCATCTTGGAAAATTCAGTTTGGGCATCAGGAAGAATTTCTTTTTCCAGGGAGGGTAGTACAGTCCTGGAACTTAACACCATAAAGGTGAAGGATCTCTGTGCGTGGTGTCCTCCAGACTCTTCTGTGTTGCATTTACAAGACTTAATGTTGTAGTCTCTTTTGCCCTGATCTGATGTTAGCAGTGGTCCTGCTCTGAGCTGGAAACTGGACTGGAGAAATCCATAGGTCTCTTCCAGCCAGCGCTATGATTTCTTGGGTACTGTGACACCCTTATACCGTGTCTTGGTGTGATGGTTGGCAGCCTCATAGGTACACTCTAGAGCTGTCTCAGTCACTCATTTCTTAACTGCCTGGGAAATACCTAATGAATTTGCAGCTTATGACATTAAAGTTTCCACAAGCACCATGTTGATGTGTTTTGATATGTTTCCGTGGTGGGGGGGGAGGTAGTGACTGCATTTTCATTACATTTCGTATGAGGAAAGAACTATTCCAGTAAATGTAGAAAAAGGTTTTTAATAGGAGAAAATGATAAAAGACATCTCAAACCTTACACACCCCAAGGTGGTTCTAGATTCTCTGAGAAACAGCTGAAACACCAATTTTCAGGCACAAGTACAGAGCCTGAAATTCTAGCCTGTGAAGCACTTTTCTGAAGAAAGCTAAGGGCTAAAACAAGCTCTGAATTGCATGGAGTTCTGTTCAAATTCACAGCAGGTGTCATTGCTGTTACAAGTCCTCAACCTAAATTGCTTTTTTTTGTCCATTCATTTCTACATTTTCTACTTGGACTGCAGTCTCTGAACCCATTCATGATTCATATGTGTTTCTTAAGGACTTGGCTTGCTTTCAGGTGTTACACAAATATCAGTCATTATAAAATATATGTCAAAATCAAAGCATTCTGTCTGAGCAAAAACCTGAGGAAACTCATGAATCTTTAGTTGTCACCAGCACAAAATAGAAGACTAAGAAAATTATTTGGTTTTAAACTTCTAAAACCTTTGGTAAATAGAACCATAGGTTCTAGTCCAGGTTAGCTACAATCAGCATAAATAAATTATCTGTACTATATATATGCATACATATGTGTGTGTTTGCATATATGCATACATACTTTGATACTCTTATATCAGTTTAATCCTGGGCTATATAGCATTGGTAATAATTTAGTACTCATTTAAATACGGTTCTATAAACAGCATTGATGTTTTTAAAGGTGGTGATCATAGATTTCACTGCCTGTTTGCAGAACAACTTTGCTAGTGGGAAGTGAGTGTTGTAGGTAAGGATGTTTTGGGGAGAAGAATGAACATGTTGCCAAATACTGTTGCTTTGGAAGGAGATGCAATGACAAGAGCCAAAATGGAGAACTTCTGGGTGGTTCCCCTACTAACTGGTCCTTCAAATGTTTGGTAGCATGTAGAACAACACTTGAGAAAAGGCTCTCTTATATTTGTTAAGTGATTCTGTCAAACCTTCAGGTGCACTTGTATATTCTGCTTCCTCTGAGCTGCATGGGCTGTGAAGAAATGTCTTAAGTCATGGAGAGACTGATTTTTATTTTTTTTTGCATTCAGTTCTGAAATAAGTGAGAGGAGAAATGGGTGCTGTTCTGAATGCAGTGAGGGAGAGCCAAACCTGCTAAAAATCAGCAGCTGAAAGTTAGCTTGTTACATCCACAGCCTGTCCCCATTAACTTCACATAAAGCCTTGCATTATTGTCAAAGCTGTATGTGATACTATCTGGTGCCTTTGCTCATTTTGTACTCTGCCTGCTGATTCTCCTCTGCCCTGTATTAAGATCAGCAAATTCAAGGTTGCTGTAGTCCAGGTTATAACATCTTTCTCTCTTCTGTCTGTTCAAGGACGGAAGTGGTGCACAGTAAGCCATTGAATAGGAGCCAGAGACAATTCAGTTTTAATTAAATTATTTGAAGTTGCAGAAATGAAAAAAGGCAGCTTCAGTTATGGAGCTCCCTCTGTCTTGATTATCCTCTGTTAGGCTGAGTCTGTGCTTCTGCCCCAAGTTTGGAATGGAAACGGTACCAGTAGAGCAAATTGTGGCCTTCTGAAAGTCAAGTGTTCCTTTACTGAATCCATTTCATCACCAGGGGTTGGGAGACACTATCTCACAGTGAGATATTCTCACTATTCTCACAAGTGATTCTGCTTCTTTACCTTCAAGATCCAGAGTAAAGTGTTAAGTGATACGTATTATCACTCAGATTAGTGAGAACGTGGGATTCTGGCATCCCAGTATCTCTGAAGGCAGTAGATGTGAAGAATTGGGTCGTTTTTTCAAAAAAAAAAAGTTTATGAATGTGGTAGTATTTAGAGATAACCTTATCTCAGGTTATCTTCAGATTTCCTTCAGGCTACTGCTTCATGATCCTATTCTAATATCTACATTCTCTTACCATTTCCCTCAATTCAAACAAAATATTTTTGTTGTTTTGTGCATGTTCACCGCAGGTTGACACAGGATGAATCTAATGTTGTGTAAGCTGACAGGTGAGGTTAATGAAAAGGTAAATGATGTTTAAAGCACAAAAGACTGTAACAAAGATCTGCCAGTTCACAGTCTTGTGGTTTAATTTTCATCCATCTTGCCAGATGGTGAACTGCCAATTAAATCCTACCTAGTGGATTTCAGAAAACTGGTTTGCAGTCAATCAGAAATGACATCTTCATCTTCGTTGGCGGCTGTGGTTTCCGTGGCTGAAGCCACACTGCTTTAGAGGTTTCCTTTCAAATCTTGACGTTAGTTCATGCTCCATCTTCACAGGACACCAGGGAGAGCAGCATAAAAAATCCAGATCAGTAATTAGGTCAGATCTGCTACTCCCCTTGATCAGCAGTGAACCCCAGTGTAGGTGTTTGGGGAACTGAAGTTCTGGTTCCTGAACTTCCAGTGTCCTGTTGAGCCATCTTTTCAAGCAATCTTCTTCAGCCATAAAGGTTGGAATCTTCTGGTTTTCAATGAAAGGTTACCTTCTGAGGTGGCTTTCTGATTTCTTTCTGATCAGTTTTGGCTTCATAAGACATCCAACATCTTCAGCTTTTACAACCTCACTATAAATGCATTTATAGTAAGGACAGAAGTATTTCATGGAGATAGCTTATACTTGCAGATTGTAGTGTGAATTTCTGCAGAAACATCCACTCAGAATTTTCCAATCCATTTGCCTTCAAAGGCAAACCATGCAACTGACTTTATTATTACAACAAAGTAATTTTTATTATCTGGAATAAAACCTTATGGAAAACAACTACTCCAGTCTTTAAAAAAAAATAATGATGCAATTTATTTAATTGTCTACTAGCACACACTCAGGTACAATTGAGATGAGTACAATGTATATACAGAGTATAAAGGTACAGAGCTTCAGAATTAGCACTCAGAATTAGCCCATGGGCAGTTGGGGATATAGAGGACCCTGGTCCACTGTGCTGCTGGGTGAACCTGGCTTATAGAATATCACTGTCTAGCTCCTCAACTGGTGAATTTGTTTGTGTACTGCTCATTCTTCATCTGGTGGAGAATTCAGCTGATGTAGACTTGTTTTTCAGAACTTCTTGGCTGCTGCTGGGGACAATAGATGTCTGTCATCACTGCTGTTACCAGTGCTTGGCAGCATGAATGGGAGAAGTGAGAGAGAAAATCAGTAAAAAGAATGATCTCTCTTCAAGTTGAAAAGCGGCTTCTGTCTTCCCTTTTGCTGATCCTGTGACACAGATTCAAAAACAATGATGAATTTTGGTCTCCTTGTAGCAAAAAGTTACAATGATGCTACAAAACTAGTAATAATTTATCCAGATTTTGCAGAATTCAAGATAAATGGTGCACAAAGTACTGTTTGATGCCTATTTTAAAAGCACATTCACTCTCTGAGACACAGTAGCTCATTCAGCTGCTGCCTGTCTCATCCTAGCTGTAGCTGCAGCTTGCATAATTCAAAAGATGTGAGGGAGGGGAGCCCCCATAGCAATGGTTTCATTCCAGTCCCATATGGTGAAGAAATGTAGGGAAAGGTACTCTGAAAGCTATAGAATTAGGGCTGCATATACACTTCCTGTGGTCCAGTGATTTGGGTCTGTTTGATTTCCAAAGATAAATATACAAATCTGACCAAAGCTTTCTTGCATTTTACTAGAATTGAGACAAATGAGCACAAATGCCTTAGCAACTTCTTGCTTTTTGAAAGTATGTGGGAGATAGCCGTGCTCTGCCGTGAGTGCTCCACATCTGAACCAGCACTTGTACACTCTGTCCTGGTTAGAAGGACATCCCGGGAAACTAATGCCAATCCTGTCTGGCCTAGACTAATTTCAATGCTCCTTTATGAAATTAGCCTACATGACTTTCTCTTCCTCAGCTTTTGAAGTGGTAGGTGACTAGTGGCTAGCCTAGGGACTCTGCCGAGCAGCTACAATGGAGGGATGACAGCACAGATCCTTGTGGTACTGTTTTTAGCCATAGGGTGGACATCAGGGGTACCTAAAATGTGGTGCTCTTGCAGTCACCTCATGTGACCTTGTTCCACCAAACCCCCTAAGGAACACCAGAGTGTTTTCCTTGTAACCTGGCCGTTGTTTTGCTTTGTTTTGTTTTGTTCCTAACTCTAGAAGACCATCCATAGAGATCACGTCACCCTTTTGCATGCACTGAACCATGAGGGTGGTTGCTCCTGTGCCTGCTCTCTGTGTGAGGATAGCTCCTGGTTTTTCCCTCTGCCTGTGGTCATTCTCAAAGACCTGTTCCAATGCAATCTGTATCCAGCAACAGGCACTTCTCAGGCCTGCTGTGAGGTTTAAGGGGAGGTGTCATTGCCCTCAAGGAACAGGCCCTGCCTCAAGAAGACCTTACAGATTTCTTGGTAGTTCCTGATCTGCATGAGTCCATGGCTCCATCTCTCTCCAGGGTTCTGCTGAACCGTTCAACCAAGACAGTTGTATTGTTCCTTTTATTTTGTATGGTAATAACTTGCTTTGTTTCTTGCTCTACCAGATTGTTAGGCAAGTTTATTCCTAGAAAATCTGTGTTAGCATATTGCTTTACATGGGTGAAGAGCCTTTGGGCCCTTCTGATAAAGGATATGTAGTGAGTACAAGGAATTGCTTTTTCAGTTAAGCTGTTGCTCTGAGCTTGCCCCTTCAAAAATGATTCAGAGGCCCTTTTAATAGCAGTCTGGCTTATGTTCTCTGACCTGTAGTGTCTGTGATTCCTGCATTGACACTGAGATATTTTTATACACAGAGACAAACAATTGGAATATGTACTACCCACAGACAATAGCCTACAGATAACGTATCAGGTTACTGTGGGCAGAGCAGGGGAAACAAAACACTGTGTCCTGAGCTTCTTCAGTAAGAGCTGTTAGAACAAGCTACATGAGATTTCGCTTTTTGTTCAGAGAGAAGTTTGTTCCCTCCCACTCTAACATTTGCCCTAGAATTTCTATGCCTGTTTGGGCAGCAGCTGCTGAACAGCAGTGAGCTGCAGCTGAGTTTGTTACTAGACATCTCCCCTGGCTGGGTTCAAAATGAAGGCTTACAAGATTTGCAGCTGAGAGTCACAGTGAAGCACAGACCAGTCTGGCAAATGGAAAGGGAAGCTGATGTTAAAACGGGAAGGAGGCACGCACAAAGCCTCAAGGAAGTCTAGCTTGGGTATCCTGAAAGATTCACTTTATCTCGGAAATCACAGGTATAATGCAAGAAGTGTTGTCTCAGTCCGGGACCTGGTTTATGTAGGAGTCAAGCTGCATGGAGACAATTTAAGGACAGATTGATAATGGCAAGGAATTATTCTCCTTGCTTCGATTATCCTATTGGTTCCTTCTGTGGCAAAATCCATAAATCTGCTGATTTTCTGTGCTTCTTTCCTTGGTAACCTCATGGGACAACATACTAATTGCAGCCTCTTAGAAAACAAGCTGAACTACTTAAAAGGCACAGTGAACTGCTCTGTGTTTGTGATTTGACATTAGCTTTAACCATCTTGCTGCAGAGAGAGCTGAAATAGCTCACTTCCTGAGTCTTTCCTTGTGAGATTCCTGCTTTTCAACAAAGCAGGGTGGGAAGAGGAGGATTTGGCATCAAGTTTGCATATGAAAAAGGGAGCTCCCCTGCTGATGCACATGATAAAGCAAAATAAAAAAAAATAAGAATTGCCTCTACCCTGTTGTGCAATAGTGGAAGTTAAGAACAAGCTTCTCAAGCTCCTTAGTAATTTAGGGCAAGTTTTGTTGGCCTAAATCTTGTCAAGAAGACTTAGGACCAACACATTAATTTACAGAGGATCAAATGCTAGGGAATGAAAGAAGAGATCATAAACAGTCTTACTCACAGATGAAATATGTTATTAACAGATACACAAAAATAACAGTATAACTTTGTTTCCTATCCATATATATTTTTGTATTCATAAGCTGTTATTGTAAGACTTTACAAAATAATTATTTTAATTAAATTGTGGTGTGTTTGTTTAGTAAAGTAGATGGAAGTTACCTGGAATTTTTTACCTCTCTGTCTCAATCAATATTTAAGTATTTTCCTCCAAGTGGAATGGTATAAACCTGAAAAACTTAGGGCAAATGTTCCAAAATACCAGAACA
This sequence comes from Netta rufina, assembly GCF_964035555.1. Classification (NCBI taxonomy): domain Eukaryota; kingdom Metazoa; phylum Chordata; class Aves; order Anseriformes; family Anatidae; genus Netta; species Netta rufina. Next base: position 2,351,481 of record NC_140152.1, on the reverse strand, counting down.
GAATTCTCCAGTGTCCAAGAAATCTCCAGGACCCTGTTAATTCAGACGTAGCAGAGCATATTGCCAAAGAAGGGCAGAAGACTGTAGCCCATTGAATATTAATTCTCCCAAGTAAGTAAATGATTGATAATTTCTATTTACGTACAAAACAAAGTGCCTGTTGTAAACTGGTGCATTTCTCCATGGCTACTACCTCTCATGGGAGCATGGCTGTAAATCAGGATTATTAACAAAAATAATAATAAAGGACTATTTTAAGTTATTTTAAACATACTCCCAGTTTAGTCAGAATGATTAGGTCTTTTCTTTAGGAGGGTTGCAATAGTATATGAGCTATGTTTTGTGCGTTAAAAGAAAGGAATACCGTTGAACTGCTGAGAACAGATGAACTCAGAACCAGAAGAAAGGTGGAAGAGAAGACCATTTTCAAGTATTTAATTTTGAAATGTATTTTTCTGCGATTCATTTTCCACAGAGATTTTTGTTACTGAATAGTAATCAAGAAGCATCTGAAAACAACTTCCTCTTAGGTGCTTTAGGCATGTATTTGGTGCAAAGATTTAAGCTGGCTATTTTGTGTAATATAGCTTTGACAGCTTCTTGACAGCATCCTCTTGTAACCACAAGAAAGTTGACGATATTGTAGGAGCACAGAGATAACGCTTTGCCACTGGAAAGTATGGGTCTTCAAGAGATTGTGCAGTTCGAAGAGTAGAAGTGCTGGTTCCTACAGACACTGGTTCTCCATTTCTTGGTGCTAGAAGATATTTGCAGAGTGACACCCTTATAAATTCAAATACATTTGTGGAAAATAAACTCACAAAAACTAAATTTTTTCCTGTGTCTCATACTATCTCTGAAAGCCTCTGCAAAGGGGCAAAGCCCAGTCTTGCAAGGTGAGGGAGTGTGGACTTAGGCCCCTCCATGATTAATCCATTTAATTTCAGCTTCAGCAGGTTTTGCACAAAATAGTTTGTTCACTGGTGATTACTGAATTGAATTCCTTACTATGAACTTCCCCTTGTAAACCTTGAAGTTAGAGAAGCTATCTTCACCAGAACCTTTCTGAAGAAGGAATAGGTTTGAGATAAAAGACATCTCACGGTCTGTGTCTTGCCTTACCTAGCTATGGAAAGCTGTACAATTTAGTCCTCAGGCTTCCTGCTTCCATATTCCGGACAGATGATAAGCTTCCATGATGAGACCATCTCTGCAACTGAGGTGATGAATCTGTGATGTTGAAATCAGTACAAACATCATCCTCTTTGAGTTTGGAACAAGATTCAACTGAAAAGTGAGTCAGAGCATACATCCAACATGTACAAACCTCCCTTAGGAGGAATTTCAGGGTTTGATTTCCCAATTGTGTTCATAAAAGTAGGATTGGTCCTATAATTCATGGTTAAACTCAAAACCTCAACAACAAAGTAATTGTAGCTCTGGTTAATCACACCCTGTCCTCATCAGCTGCAACTGGCTTGTTTCTGTTACAGTGAGATTTTATACCATGACCATAACAAACCAACAGGAAAGAAAGAGAAAAAGATTAATCTAAATTAAGGAGTCATGCAGAATAGTTGAAATAGTTTTTAAAAAAAAAGAACCAAACTTGTTGGCAAGCTGCCCTGACACCTGGCAGGAACGTTCTCTTTCCCTTTAAGGTGCTTGGAAAATTTTAGACCAGTTTCCGATGTGGACTGATAAGAAGCTGCAGTAAGTTTCTTCCTAAGCAGCAGAAATTTATTACATCTTCGTCTTCAGAGGAGCTTCAGAGGAACCACTTAAGAACCAAGACCTAGTACAGATCTTAGGGCAAATGTTTTCTCCATTTCTGTATAGTTATGGATATCCTTGAAATACTTTGTCATTGTTCTTAGCACAGGAGGGGCTCTCTAATACCACTGTTAACTGTTGCAGCAATGCCAAGATGCTGCTGAGTTTCACTAAAACTAATGAGAGCTTACACAGAGCGTGATACGTGTGTGTCTTGTAGTTAGAAAGTAGCTAGCAATCACACTTAACCACTGGACCCCCTCTTATGGTAGAAATACATCTTTTTCAGTGGTCTTGGTACATCTTTGAATGGTTCTTTAGCCAGTGATGTTAAAGGAATTTCCCAGAGAAGATGGAAAAGAACAACTGGAATATGGAGCTGGCCATGGAAAAGAATGGTTGAAATCATCTGTTACATGAGGGAACTAAGTGTACAACCATTCTGTGTTCTATGCCTTAATATAATAGAAGTTACAAAATTCCTTAGGTAGGTAGTCTCTTCGGAAAATTGCTTCTGAAACCTGTTTATTAAATGAAGATAAAAGTCAAAAGAACGCTCTGGTAGGATACTTGATCTAGAATAGTCCCTAAGCACACAAATGTATGGAGTGGCTATATGGCTAGAAGAGATCACAGGCAGCCATACCATATAATCCCAGTTATAAACATACCACATACAGTTTTTAAGTAAAAAGTCTTTAAACACCTACATAATGATGTAACTTCCACAACTTTTTTGCTCCCATGGAAAAAAAAAATGTTGTTTGGTTTCTGAATTATTAGGGATAACTGATCAGAGCTGCTGCTTGTACAGAATGAAGATGAACCAGGCAGAGCAGGCCTGCATCTCAGCACTCTCTACCTTTGCATGGTATTCATCAGCTCGTAACCACCCTCAACGCCAATTTACAGTTGCTAAGTTCAAGGAACCTGTTAGCACTTAGAGCAAAATTTTCTTTTTTCTCCAAAATGCAGAGAGAAGGTTTTCCAATGATTTTGCATGTATGATGATCAGTAGCAGGAATATATGCCCTTGGTGGGAGAGGGTCAGGCCAGGGAAAACATAAGCAAACTGGACATGCATAAGACCTCATGTGATGCACCTGCAAGTGCCAAGGGGAGCTGGCAGATGTCATTCCAAGGCCAATTTCAATGTTTTTTGATTTATTGTGGCAACTAGGAGAAATGCCTAAAGACTAGAAGAAAGCAAAGTCACTCCTATCCTTGACAAGGGCAAGAAGGAGGACATGGGGAATCATAAACTCATAGAATATCCCAAGTTGGAAGGGACCCACAAGGATCATCAAGTCCAAACACAGAAGGTTCCATCTGAACATTAGAAAGCACTTTTGCACAGTGAAGGTGACAGAGCACAGGAACAGGTTGCCTGGAGTGGTGGTGGAGTCTCCCTCCTTGGAGCTGTCTGGAAATGGTCCTGGGTGACTGGCTGTAGGCCAGAGATCCTTGCCAATCTCAGCCATGCTGGGATTCTATGAACAGTGCTGAAAAGTTCTAGGCAGACACTCCACTCTTTTTGGCTAATGAGATTAATTGCATGCCAGTGGCAATGTGTAAACGGTAGTGACTTATAAGAAACAAGTAATTCTATGATTCTGTGAACTAATTCTCCAGAAATGTGAGGAGCAGGCAGTTAAACTGGGCCTTTTTTGCAATTCTGATTTGCCAAGTTTCCTGTTTGTGCAGTGTTCATGTGGTACCTCACTTCACACCATTTATGAAGCTATTTCCTATGGTTAAAGAGGAAAAGAGGGTTTGTAGTGGAGAAGTTTAGTTGTTGAGCACAACAATTCTATGCCTAGTCTTGCCACCCGTTTGAAACTTTTTTCTATTTATGCAGATATTTTTCTTTGCATTGTTTCACCATGAAAGGCTAAAGGTGCACAGCAACATAAGCAACTATGCCTTGTGGTTATGTTTTTAGTTGTTATGCCCTTATGTTCCTACTGTCTGGCATGCTTTAAGAGAAACTGAGGAAAGTTTTTCCAGTAAAGACCAAGGGGCTGTGGTGGTTTTACTGTGCTAGGCAGCTAAACACGACAGGGGCCTCCTGTTTCATCAGGGTATTTATTGATCCTCTTGATCCTGAGCCAAGTCTCTAGTTCACATGGGTCCTCTGTATGTTTAACATCAAAACTAAACAGTGTTGAGGCCTTGTCATCAATGTGGTACTCTGCATAAGCTACAAGCAAGCCAAAGACCAACAGCAGGTATGACGGCTGTCTCTACAAGCCTGGGCTTCGTGCCATAATCTGGGACGCCCAAACATAGTTGATTTGAAAGCTGACAAAGCAGGATGTAGCATTTCCAACCTCAGTCAGTGTTGTGTATTGCAACACTGACCTCAAGGCCTATAGCATAGAAGCCCCACTGTTTCTATTGTAACCTTTTTTACTCAAGTTTCTTTATTTTCCTTACCTGCTTGACACAATACTTGTGCTTAGACCCAAAATTGTGGGAGATAACTGTGAGACACAACTGTTAATGTACTACACCATGTTGTACAGTGCTGCAGTATCAGAAATCACTGTTCTATTTTGGGCTGAACCTTGAATCTTTTCTCTTGCAGAGCCATAGCCCTGCCCCTTGGTGCCAAACTGGGTGTGAGGGACAAGCAGAGACCAAATGCTCAGCCTAACCCCATACTGGAAACATTCTACAGTACGCACTGCAAGAACCCTAAAGAAGTGAGTCTTTCTTCTTTGCTTTCCTCTAGATTTAGCCCTTGTATCTTTACCTAAATAACATCAGATTTGGAATCCTGAAGTTTGGTGATGCCACTTGGAAACTCAACAACGCAGCAGGAACCTCTGTAGCACTGGCCGCCTGACACTGACCAGGCATGGTGATCTTCCTGCAAATGCCATCAGCCATCAGCTCTGCTTCTGAACATGTGGGAATAACAGCTTTCCACAGATAGCACTCCAAAAAAATTAAATCTCAAACTTGTTTGGACAGGAAACTCCTCTCCCAAAGGAAATAATTACAACTCCTGTTTGTTCGTTTGCCTTCTTTTCATATATTAGCAAATCACTGTCACATCAACTCCCTTGAAGTGACTTCCCTTGTTGCTAGTCCTTGAAGCTTAGCACATGTGGATGGCATGATTCTCTTAGTTCAGGGAGGCAGGTCATTCTGTTGCTGTGCAATCCACAAGTTTGAGATTGGCCTTTCAGGAAGCCAACTAAAATCCTGTCTGTCGTTAGAGACAAAGTAAGGAGCACCAGAAAACTGCAAACACAAATGGTAGGTAGTTTTCCCTTGGGAGAGAAAAAGAGATCTTGAAGATCTTGGAAGTATAATTCAGTTATAATGGCTGCTGCTGAGGGAAAAAGCATTGGAAGGATAGTGTATAGTCAAGCTGTATTTGGATTTAGCCTTGTCAGTGGAGACCCTGGATGTAACCACGGTGGTAAGTAAGCGAATCACTGTGGTGATTCCACACTGATGGCTAGCTAAACTCCACCCCACCAGTTTCTCACTCCCCCTCCTCAAAAGAACAGGGGGAGAAACTATGATGGAAATGGGCTCAAGAGCTGAGACAAGGACAGGGAGAGGGAAATCACTCACCAACCACCATTTCAGGCAAAATAGGCTCAACAGAGGGAGAGAAATGTAATTTATAACCTATTACTAACAGGCTAGAGCAGTGCAAAAATAAACTAAAAACACCTCCCTCCATCCACCTCTTCTACCTCCTCCTCACAGGCAGCGCAGGGGAACAGGGAGGTGGTCAGTCTGTAACACTTCCATCTCTGCCACTCCTTCACAGTCATTCTCTTCACCTGCTCCAGCGTAGGATCCCTCCCACGGGATGCCGTCCTTCTCAAACTGATCCTGTGTGGGCTTCCCACAGGCAGCAGCTCTTCAAGAACTGCTCCCACATGGCTCCGTACCACGGGGGCCATCCATCAGGAGCAAACTGCTCCACCATGCATCCCCCATGGGCGGCAGCTCTCCCCAGACCCCCTGCTCCTGCGTGGGCTCCTCTCCACGGGCTGCAGCTCTGGCCCAGGGCCTGCTCCTGTGTGGGCTCTCCATGGGTCGCAACCTCCTTCAGGGCACATCCTTCAGGTTTCACAGGGGGCTCCTCCATGGGCTGCATGCATGGGCTGCAGCATGGAAATCTGCTCCATGTAGGACCCATGGGCTGCAGGGGGACAGCCTGCTCCACCAGGGGCCTCTCCACAGGCCACAGGAGAACTTCTGCTCCATTCCTGGGGCACCTCCTGGTGTCCTTCACCAACCTTGGTGTATGCAGGGTTGTTTCAGTCACTCACTCCTCTCTCCCAACTGTTGTGGCAGAGTAGTTTTTTTTTTCTCCTTCTGCAATGTGCTATTTCAGAGGCACAACCAGCATTGCTCATGGCCCAGCTCTGGTCAGCAGTGGTTCCCTTTTGGATCCAGCTGGAGCTGGCTCTGATCTGACCTGTGGCAGCTGCTGGGCTCTGCTCACAGAGGCCACCACTCCAGCCCCCCAACTACCAAAACCTTGCCATGTAAGCCCAGTGCAATCACATTTATTTTCAGTGCCTTTTTGCAGGCTTTCTTGGCCTTGAAGCAAAAGCTATTAGCCACTACCAAAGACATATGAGCAGGGGTTCCAGTCCTAGTACAAACAAGTAACTGCCTTGATGAGGCTGGTGCAGCATGTTTCATACTGCAGTGGGGCATGTGGAGCCCTGGGACATTCAGTACCTGCTTAAAAGTAAAAGAATAGAGGCTAAAATAAAAATGAAGGCATTCATCTTGGTCGTGCTGCCAGCCCTTTTCCTTAGCAGATGGAAGGAATGTTCTCAGAACACTTGCCATAGTCCCTGATCTTCCTCTTGCCTGTCTGAGCGATCCACAAGTTTCTCAAGAGAACTACTCCCATTGCAGAGATCTAACTCAAGGCCTACCTTTGGAAGCAGGCTTTCCACACAGCTGTCCCTGCACTCACATTGCACTGAAGGAGCAGAAGTCTGCACTTTTATCCTAGAGAATGTAAGGATATCAGAGTGAATCCTGACTGTGAGACTTCTGACATCATTCTGACTTCCTGACATGAAGAAAGAATTGTGCAGCTGGCTGATGTTTTACTGACTCAATTCACTGGTTGCATCTCGGTCTTTTAGCTTCCTCCCTCTCCTGTGAGCGCTCAGACTCCTGCTTATGATTCAGCTTTTACAAGATGTGATTTTACTCTTCTCAGCAGCCATCTCCTTGGGAGGAATACTGCATTATGGAGCAGTTGGAGAATATAAATCAATGTCTCCACTTGACTCCACCGCAAGAACAAAAGTCACTAAGTAAAAATAGAAAGGAGTATATCTGAAAATGACTAACGGGCACACTTTTTTACAGCACTCTCAGAGTATGTAAATCACTGTCAAATGATACCATTAAAGTAAACACATTCCATGAAAACCTATTGCTTTACTTAAAAAATAAGATTATCATTGATGACACTTAAGAAAGGAATATAAAACATGATGACTTCTTCTGTGTCACACGCCAAATTCTTTAAGAGCCTAAGGACAAGAAGGAAGGTAATTGCAGTATTTCTCTGAATAACCTATTGAAAAATTATCCCTACAGGTTTACCACAACAGGATAATATCCGGTAGGAAAATGGTGTTGCCTCTTCTCATGACATTGGTCAGGTTATTCCCTGATATTGCATCAGAATACTGAAAGGCATGACAAGATTCAGTGTAGAACTTCAAAAGTTATTTAAGCTGCAGTAAAACTTTCTTGGAGTGACAGATGTAAGGGACTCAGTCTCTTAAGGCCGAAAGAAGAAGTGATTGAACAAGAAACACCTGTGAGAAGGGACCAGAGTTTGAAAGTTGAAACTGGAGATGTTTACATAAAACAATAAAACATAAAGTTTTAACGTTTAGTATTAATAACCAGTTGCTTACAAGGGGAAATGAAAGATTTTCTATTATCTGAAATCTTTATAGTAAGGATGGACAGCTTTCTGAAAGATGCTTCAACTTGAACAAATTTGGGCTTGCTGGGAATCTCCACTGGTTGTTCTGTGGTGGCTCAAACCAGATGGCCGTGTGCCCATGATGACTTTCAAACCTGAATCTGAACCCTGCTTCCTCGCCTGTTTTCCAGAGTGAGCTGATGAGTTTAGCCAAACAGTGTGACCTGCCAGTGAGAAAGGTGGAGAGGTGGTTCCGGCGCCGGAGGAACACTGACCGACCGAGCCTATCCAAGAAGTTCTGCGAGGCCTGGTGAGCAGGAGCAGAAGCCATGAGCTGCAGGCGCCTTTCACTGGCACTGAGCTCAGCGGGCAGTTTGCTGCCTCCCAGCCTGCCCTGCACTCCTCCATGGAGAGCATCCTGAGTCTTCCCTGCCCTACCTGATTCTTCTCTGGCTCTGCTGCTGCTTCTCTATTACTGAATCATTCCTTGCTTTTCCCCTTTATTTTCACTCCCAAGGCTCCTTTTACTCCTATCTCAACTTAATCCTTACAGAACACCGGTTTCTGACTTAGTAAGACTGATGCTCTGCTTCAGAACACTATCCTATCTGAAAAACTCCCTATTGTTTTGCTTCCTACTGCTTCCTGCTGCTTTGCTGCTGCTTCCATGCCTCCAAAATAGCCTACCATTGCCTCTCGCTTTCTCTCTTTGCTTCTCTGTGAGCTGATTCTTTCTGCTACATATTTTTTGCAACTGTTCTCCTTTGTATTGCTTTTAAATGTCACAGACACTGGTCTAGACTATATTCTGCTGTCAGTTGACTTCAGCTTCCCTGAAAGTCACAGAACAGAACCCCTTTATAATAGCAGAAAAGCCTATGTGAAATCTTTTCCTGGGAGCAAAACTTGGAAACAGCTGTGTGGAAATCCTCATTATATGGAGGCACAAGAAGGTTTGACAAAAGCAGATCATCATCGGGTTCCTCACTTTTTAGGTACTTTAACTTCTGCAGATTAAAAAAAAAAATCTCACGTCAGCCACTTCTGTAAATGTTAATCTTGACTGAGCTTTCCACAGATATTGCAGAGCAATAACCCTAATAGACTTCATCTAGACACACGTTTACTTGTTCAGTGCTACACTTGGAGGCTGTGGTGACTTGACCCATGACAGCCTGTTGTACAACTGAGCTGTAAGCTCTTGTAGCTCTATGGCTGTCAGTCCTTATTCCTGTGCCTAGGCAATCTTTCTGAGCTGGGATTACCTCCTCGCAAGACGCCAAATGAGTCACTGTCAGGGTCATTTTACACCAAGAAATCAAAGTCTGCAAAGCTCTTCAATAAACTAATGGTCTACACTAATGTCCATACCCTTATGAGCAGGTCCCAGATAGTTACCTGAGTCTTTAATTCCCACATCCCTTGTGGGGGCCCCACTAGGTCCTCGTGCTGAGGCAGTGGTTTAAAATCACAGCCTAAGGTCTTTACAGATCTCTATCTCATCACATGGTAGACCATCACCCAGCAACTGGTGTTCTGCACAACAGTCAGAGCAGTTCCTGCATGTTGGGGTTTAGTGGAAGTAGAAATTAACCCATAGTACAGAATTGCATTCAGAGGAATGTCAAGAATCTTTTGGTAAAAATTCAGAAATTGGCCCCTCTTAGAAATGTTAGTTTTGTCTCAGCTTTCCACAGAGGAAAAGGATTCTCCTGATCTTAGTTGAAATGCCTTACTTAGAGTGGCTGCTCTGCTATGCTTGTAAGGAAGTAGATTCATCCAGGAAGGCCACAGAGATGAAGGAAGAAAATACCTACAGTGTCATTCATCTGACTAGAAGTGTGTACCTATAGGGTAGATATCACTTCTGAGCTAATCACCTCGTTGTCCATTTAATATTCAACCTCTAATTCAAAAATCCTGACTAAAAACCCTAGTGGAGAAAACAAAACAAAACTTCTGCTCTCACTGATTATGTTTTTCTTGAAGCTCCTGTTTCACTGACAGATTGAGTCTCTCTCTAAAAATGTTGTATCTTCTGATTTGTTATGGAGATTTTTGGTAATTTAAGGGTTGTTGCAGGCATTTTAACTCCTGTAAAGATTTCCTGTCTTTAATCTATTATTACTCATTTATTCTGTTGGGATAAAATTCCTCTAATTTCTTAATGTACGTGTATACATTCAGTACCACGGGTTTCTGTCCACTGGACATGGCAAACATATTTTATAAGTCCTCCTGTGTGGATTTAATGTGGATAAATCATTAGCAGCTCTGACTGAGATGAAACATGACAGTAATCAATTGCTTTACATGATAATGAATTTAGCACGCCTGATCTCCAAAAGCCTATGAGTGAAGTTGGCACTGTTTGAATCTACACATGCCTCTACTGGTACTGTGAAGAGTTGGGATGATTATCTAGGTGACTTTATTCAGAGATATTCTCATAGTTTCTATCGTCTAAAGCAGAAGAATTGCTCTTCATGGAATCTGTTGAATGTACCAGCATGGAAAAAAAAAAAAAAAAAAGTTCCTGTTATGATCTGCACAAACTTTGAGCATATTGATGTTTTTCTTTTATTTAGTAGTGTCATTTTTTGAAAAAAAGTAATACACAGAATTGTAGCTTTGTGGCTAATGGGGTACTAACACACTTTGTTTGTTTGTAGCTGGAGGTTTACATTTTACGTCATTGCTTTCTTCACTGGACTTGCTGTCCTGTACGACGTGAGTATGCAAACAGTGCCACCTGCTGTTCTCCAGGGAGTGCCTGCAGGAATGGCAGATCTTGTTGCCAAACCTGTGTATTCAAACTTTCTTTCAGAGATTTTCCCATCATGTCTTTGTCCTCTGCACAGCACACAATCTTCTGAGATCTATCTATCTATCGAACCATGCTTACTTTAAGAACTCCAACTCAAAACCAAGAGTTTTGCTCTTCCTCTGGAAAAGCAGTAGACAACGAGGATTGTGAGATGCTGTCAGCAATTGTAAAAATACGTTTCTGTGGTATGGCAGATAAAACATTTATCTGAGACAGGAGCTGCAGGGCCTGTTTCTGTGTTGTATATAGTACTTGTTTAAGGTAAAATGCTTAGGCTTCCTTTGGAGCATGGTCTGCATTTTAGTAATTTTATGTACGTGTTTCCTCTTCTTTACCCAAGATGTGAGAGGGTAAGGTTAATGCCTCTGCCTTTTCTCTGATTTGATAAATAATGATTTCTCTTGATACAAATGGAACAGCCTCAACAGGAGAAGACTGAGACTTGAATGATATGAGTTTGAATCTCTGAGGCAGAAGAGGTATACCATATGCTCTAATCCAGACCTGTGGTCACTAAGCTGGGACAAAGGACACCTGTTATCCTCTGGTTGTATTTTAGAGGTTACCCTGGCTCTTTTGCTGAACCCAATTCCTTGGGTGGGCTTTGCAAAAATATTCTACACTGAGACCTCCTGATGTGGTAAATAATGGAAAATCTGCTGATCCCAAGACAGGAGGCATAGACTATACTTGCACCTGCTTGTTTTTGTAACAGCTGAAGAATCATTGAACTTAGCAACTTTTAAGACAGAATTTAAGGTACTCTGTGAGTCTGCAGATTCCAGGATGAGCTAGCAGTGGAGTGGAGGTATCTAAATCCCACCTGTAGTGCTTTTTGATTCTTTACATCAAAATAAAAGGTTATTTTCTATTTCTCTGTTTCCAATAAAACACAACAAATCTGTAGTAGTAACAAGCTACAGGAATTAGGTGGTTGATAAGAGAATTCATCTGGGATCTTCCCATTCATGTTATATTTTCTTTCCAGAAGCCTTGGTTTTGGGACCATAGAGAGTGCTGGACAGGATACCCACAACAGGTGAGTCATCCAGGAGTAAAAATTGTTGTAATAAATCATGTATTCTCTTTAGATATCTTTTAAAAATCAGATTACTTTAGGGACAAAAGAGAGGGTACTGATTGAAATTCAGATTGATAAACCATAAGAATTCGAAAACAGATCCCTATCAACAGAGAACATCTTAATATTTTGCTTACTCTAGACACAATAGAGGAGGAGTCAGTACAGCAGAAGACAACTCTACAGTAGTAAAGGAAAAGCAAGCCTTCTGACCGGGCAAGCTTAGAAACTGAAAAATAGGGATGCTTCAAGTTTAGTTTATAGAGGAGACTGAAGTTAGAGTAGGACCTTTTGTCCAGGGAGAAGCGAAGACTTCAGTGGAAAGCCTGTAGAGCAGAGGACACGTTCTGAGTGATACGCTCCAAAGTAAGTTCAAAGAAAATTGTCGGCTAGGCACAAAATATGCTCCTAGGTCATCAAGGAACAAGGACAGCAACAAAAAGTGAAGTACTGTTTACCCAGCTGCCTCCATCACTATTCTATCATTTAATTCCAAATCCCCTTGCCATGGGCAGGGATGCCTCCCACCAGACCAGGCTGCTCAAAGCCCCATCCGTCCTGGCCTTGAACACTTCCAGGGATGGGGCATCCACAACTTCTCTGGGCAGCCTGTTCCAGTGCCTCACCACCCTCAGAGTAAAGAATTTCTTCCGTATACCTGATCTAAACCTACCCTATTTTAGTTTAAAGCCATTGCTCCTTGTCCTACTGCTGCACTCCACAGAATCTCTCCCCAGCTTTCCTTCAGCCCCCTTTAGGTCTACATGCCTATTGGAAGGCCTCTATAAGGTCTCCCTGGAGCCTTCTTTTTTTCCAGGCTGAACAAACCAAATTCCCTCAGCCTGTCTTCATAGAATGGGGCTTCATGCACTGACACAGGAACCATTACCTGCTCTACTTTTCCCCCTTATGTTTTTATGACTTGTGTATAGCAGCAGCCTTCCAATATAAGATATTACAAAGAGATAAATGTCATTAAAGTGAAAGATCTGATTTTGGCTTTGGAAAAGATTCCTTATCCTGTTAGAACAGCTGCCTTCTACAGGCTTAATTAGCATTATGAATAAATTGATGAAAATCCTGGGTACCATTTCATTCCTGCTTTAAGAACAGACAGTTTTCACTGGGCTGCATCAACAGAGAAGTGTCCAGCAGGTGGAGGGAGGTGATTGTTCCTGTCTACTCTGCCCTTGTGAGGCCCCACTTGGAGTGCTTCATCTAGATCTGGGGTCCCCAGCACAAAAAGGATGTGGATCTGTTAGAATGGGTCCAGAGAAGGGCCACAAAGGTGATCAAGGGGCTGGAGCACCTCTCCTACGAAGAAAGGCTGAGAGAGCTGGGGCTGCTCAGCCTGGAGAAGAGAAGCCCCCGGGGTGACCTCATTGCAACCTTTCAGTACTGAAAAGGGACCTACAGAAAAGCTGGGGAGGGACTCTTTGTCAGGGATTGTACTTACAGGACAAGGCATCATGATTTTAAAACAAAAGAGGGTAGATAGAGATTAAATGTTAGGAGGAAATTCTTCACTCAGAGGGTGGTGAGGCACTGGCACAGGCTGCCTAGAAAAGCTGGGGATGCCCCATCCCTGGAAGTGTTCAAGGCCAGGTTGGACAAGGCCCTGGGTAACCTGCTCTAGTGAGGGGTTGTAACTGAATGATCTTTAAAGTCCCTTCCGACCCAAGCTGTTCTATGACTCTGTGATGATTCTGTGATTATTTGCCCTTTCCAATCCAAAAGCCTGGTAAGTGTTTCTAGCAGGATAGCAGTTTCTCCTAGTATCATGCATGGATCTCCTGTGCATGGGATTTTACAATACTAGAATTTCCTGGCTGGGAATTTAATCTTTCATTAATTGAAGAAGAGGCTGAGGTACAACTTGATCACAGTAGCATAACAAAGTGAAAACTACCTGTGCTTTAGGGCTTTTTGGTCTGGTAGTCAAAGTTAGAACAAGACCCTCAGATTGTACATAAAGATTTGCAAACCTGTTAATTGTAATGCACAGTTTTTAACTGTGATTCATACAAACAGGTGGTGTTTGAATAGGAATGTAAGGCTGAGAGGATCTCTTGGGTCCTTATTTCCTGTTTTGTACATTTGCATTCCATGTATTTTCCAGAGAAATCTAAGCCATTGTAACAGAACACTTTCCTACACCTGTAGTAAGCAGAAAAGGCCCAAACCACAGCTGGTAACATCCCACTGGAAAAGAGCAGGAAAGGTCAAGAACATACCTGTGGCACAGCAGGAACAATGAATATATTAAACACAATTTCTACCAAACAAACCATGTCGTATGCTACAGACAAGGGTAAAAGAAACATCAATAATCTAATCTCTCTTTGGGAAAAAAAAAAAAAATCCCTTCAGATCCAGAAGATCATTTGGATAACTCCCAGAGCATGAACAGCACATACCAGCCTGCCAGATGTTAATATCCCCTCTGGTAGGACCAGTGCATCCAGCCATGCTTCCTCTTGTGGCTAATCACTGGTGCATCAAAGAAAAGCAAACTAAAATCTGTCTTCTAAGGACAGAAATCAGCACTTTGGGTAGAGGAAACCTAGATAAATTGGTACTTGGGAGCACCATACTCCAAGATTCTTTGGAAATGCTTGTTGCAAAGCCTCTGTAGTCATAGTACTTTTTTTTTTTTTTTTTTTTTTAAATCAAATAGGTTCTGGTTTAAAGATGCCATCTAGTGCCACAACAGAAAAATTACTTGTTAACTAGCACATGTCTTTGGTGAGTGGGTCTAAGCTTTTAGTTTTCCAGCTGTTAAACCCCAGAAAAATTAGCCAGAACAGCACAGAGTACTGTTCACACTGAGATCTACAGTGACTGCTCAAGAATTTTCCCAGAAGAACGCCTGAAAATATTCAGGATCTTCCCCCTCGTTCTTTAAATGTTTCACATGGTATGGCAAAATGGAGTTTCCCCTGCTATTTGTTCAGTTGAGGATTTACCCCATGAAGCTGCAGGAACCAGATCTTGTCATTTTGGTTTATCTGATTTTTGTTTGTTTGTTTGTTTGTTTTTATAGGTAGGAGTTTTCATTTCCAGCCCTTTCTTTACTTTATCTGCTGGGTATACCACTGTCTCTTTCTTGCTCTTACAGCCTCTCCAGCCTTCTCTGTTCTGGTACTACATGCTGGAGCTCTCCTTCTACTGGTCTCTGGTCTTCACCTTGCCCTGTGATGTGAAGAGGAAGGTGAGTGACAACCCCTGGGAAAAATGAAGCACAAACATGATCCAAGCTTAACACTCGGGAGAGCGTTCTCCAAGGTTGTATAGTGTATATAATGCTAGTCTGAGGTTTCAGGGGACTCGTCCTTGCTTGTTCCCAGGAATTTCCATTACCAGTCACTGTCTTCCCTCTCCTCTGGGAGGTGGAGAACACAAACCTTGACATGGAAAGGAGCAAACTAATTCAAAAGGTTCACTTCCCCAAGCAGAAATTCCTCTGCTGGAGCAGAGGTGAGTATGGGCATTGCTTTGTGACCGAAAGGAAGCTCTTTTTATGTTTGTCTGTACTGAATCATCAGCTCTCATGGTTCTGTCTTACAATTTGCACTAACACCGGACCATTTCTGGTAGAGAGCGGAGTGTTCTTTGCTCAAGATTCTCTGTTTACTCCATAAACTCATAATTCGTGGGTTCCTTGATTGCCTACATTTTGGCATGCATTTTGTTAAAGATTAATGTGGATAAAACTTTACAGTGGGAGGTTTCTTGCCCCATTGAGTAGACACATTTTTTAGCTACCAGCATGCTCTAACTAGAACAGAAAGTGCAATGTATTTTCTGCTGTCCCCTTTCTCATCAGGACTTCAAGGAGCAGATAGTCCATCATGCTGCAACCATCTTCCTGATCAGTTTCTCATACTGTGCCAATTACATCCGCATTGGGACACTGGTGCTGGTGATTCATGATGCTTCTGATTGCTTCCTAGAGGTGAGCTCCACAGTTTAAGTGCCTGGCAAGGCCTAGTTGGCAGTGATGATCTTTAGCCAAGTGCTGTCTTTTGATCTAGCACAATGAGGGACAATCATTGTGGGGTTTCACTGATAACTCATTGATGATCTCCTCACCCAGCTTAGGGTGCCCTACAGAGAGCCAGGAGGAGACATGAATACCTGCATGTGGATTGTATCATATCTGGCTTGTTAGCATCTTGGAGCATATGCAGATGCACTATCTTGACCTGCTTTGTTTTATTGTTCTTTCTCCTTCCAGCCAACTAAGATATTCAATTACATGAAGTGGAAAAAAACTTGTGACAGGCTCTTTATGATCTTCGCAGCTGTTTTCCTCATCAGCCGCCTGATCATTTTCCCCTACACGTGAGTTTGCTGCAGTCAAGGGAAATGAAAAAACTGTCTTCTCAGAGGCAGGATAATTCAGCTATGGGCTAAATCTTTTGCTGTGGCCTTTACTTTTCAATTTTGAGCTCATGTCCCTGCCTTCTGCATAGGCTGCATTGCCACATGGCTGTTGTACCTACCTTGGGCTAAACAAGAGTGGTCTTCCTTGGAGTTCAGAGAGTAATAGCAAAGACCTGAAATATACTGCAGAGGAGTCTTCGGCTTACGGCTCTACTCTGCTCATTTCAAGTGGGGAACGGAGAGTTGTCTAACGTGTTATGTATAAGAAGAAAGTGATTGAAGTGAAACTTCTGTGACAATAGCTTTTGGGGGCTTACAGCCGCTCTCTCTCCAGTGCAATTCTGTCTCTCTTGCAGAGTGCTCTATAACACCTACTATTACTCCATGGAGATATTCCAACCCTTCTTTGGATACTACTTCGTGAATGCTCTCCTGATAACTCTTCAGCTGCTCCATATCTTCTGGTCCTGCCTAATTATTCATATGGTCTACAAGTTCATCCTCCAGGGCACGGTATGAATCAGTTTGTAGTCCCCTGTACACCATATGGGGAGGGAGGATCCCCTGAGACTGCTTGGGAGCACAGGGAATACATCTGGGATGGATTCTTTTTTGTCCTAGTAAAATTATACATGTGAACTCCTAACAGTGAGGTAAAAGGGTCACTCGATACTAGTGAAAGTTGACAAAAGAAGTAAAGTTTTTATGAGTTGATATAATATTTGGGTTCACTTATGAAGTGTGTATTCAAGAAAAAAATGTGTATTGGACTCCATGGGAGATTTCTATGAACAAAGCCAGTGACATCTGAGTGAGGATCCCAACGCTTGGGTCAGTACTGTGTTTGTAACAAAACTAAAAAATCAAGGCAGGGAGTGTTGATGCGATTGATGAGGCCAGTGCAAAAGTGCTTTCCTATAGTTTCTTCTCCAGGGGATTTCCAGTACAGGATTTTTAATTACAGTGTTACTAACATCACAGAATCACAGAATGGCTGAGGGACCTCTGGAGGTATTGTCCAACCTCCCTAGCTCAAGCAGGGCCACCTAGAGCAGCTTGTCCAAATCCATGTCTGGATGGCTTTTGAGTATCTTCAAGGAGGGAGATTCCACAACTTCTCTGTGCAGTCTGTTCCAATGCTTAGTCACCATCAGGGGGAGAAAATGTTTCCTAATGTTGAGATGGAACCTGCTGTATTTCATTTTGTGCCCACAGCCTCTTGTCTTGGCACTGGGCACCATTGAAAAAAGCCTGGCTCCAATCCTCTTTGCACCCTCCCTTCAGACATTTATATATACTGATAAAGTCCCCCCGAGCCTCCTCTAGGTTGAGCAGTTGCAGCTCTCTCAGCTTTTCCTCACAGGAGAGATGCTTCAGTCCTTTAATCATCCTCATGGCCCTTTTGTTGGACTCTCTCCAGTATGTCCATCTCTCTTGTACTTAGTAGCCCAGCAGGGCTACTGCCACAGGACGCAGTACTCTAAACATGGCCTCACCAGTGCTGACTAGAGAGGAAGGATCCTTTCCCTTGATCTGCTGGCAATGCTGCTCCTAATGCAGCCCAGGATACCGTTAGCTTTCTTTGCGTCAAAGGTACATTGCTGGGTAATGTTCAACTTGGTTTCTACCAGGACTTCCAGGTTCTTCTCTGCAGTGCTGCTTTCCAGCGGAGCAGCCCCCAGTATATATGAGCGCATGGGGTTGTTACTCCCCAGGTGCAGGACTTTGCACTTCTCTTTGTTGAACTTCATGAGTTTCCTGTCAGTCCACTTCTCCAGTCTGCTGAGGTCCTTCTGCATGGCAACATGACTTTCTGGCGTATCAGCCGCTCTTCCCAGTTTTGTGTCATTGGCAAGCTTGCTGAGGTTGCACTCTGCCCCATCACTAAAGTATGTTTTGTCGGGGTTGTCTTCCAGTACTTTAGATGTCTGCAGAGTAGATGCATTTGTCTAAACTAGCTGTCTGGGCTCCTTACATACTAGCAGACAGGCATGTCCTAAGCATACTCCATTCAACGTTGCGCCAGGCATTGCCTGTTTGTCGCTATCAGTAACAGAGCAACCTTGGATATCTGAGATGCAGCTGTATAAACTGAAGTGACATGCACCCGACTCTTTCTGACTACAGCCTGTAGTATCTGCTGTGAAACCAAACTGCTGCTCAGCATGAAATTATTCTCAGAATCAAAGACATGACATAATGTGGCCACTTGCCAAGGATGTAGTCCAGCAGAAACAAGTCCATGCCCTGTGGGAGTTGACCTCATAGCCTGGGATGAGTTGTTTTATTACTATCCAGCTGGGAAATTCTGTCTTATGGGAACTGAGAACAAGCAGGAAAGGTTCATCTTCATCCATATTGTCCACAGCTTCCATTGCAGTTATTACAGTGTCAAATGATGAGGTAGTGGATAGTGTTATTAGAAAGAAATGATCCATCAGGAAAAATATACTGAAGCACATCCAGATTTTTTCTTATTTTATCTATAAAAGCTGTGATTTAACCCCAGCAAGCAACTAAGTACCTCACAGACTCTCGCTCACTCTCTCTCATCCCCTCACCACGGGATGAGGAAGAGAATGGAAAAGATAAAAGTATGAGAACTTGTGGGTTGAGATGAAGATAGTTTTATTAGATAAGGCAAAAGCTGCACTTAAAAGCAAAGCAAGAAACTCATTTGGTACTTCCTATCAGCAAGCCTGTGTTCAACCACTTCCAGGAAAGCAGGGATCATCACATGTAAGTTTCTTAGAAAGACAAACACCATCACTCTGAATGCCTGCCCCCCCCTTCCTCCTTCTTTACCCCAGCTTTTATTGCTGAGCATATGGCCAGTCTGGGTCAGCTGTCCTGGCTGTGTCCCCTCCCATCTTCTTGTGCACCCCTGGCCTCCTCACTGGCAGGGCAGCATGAGAAGCTGGAAAGTCCTTGGCTCTGTGGCTCTGTGCAAGCACTGCTCTGCAACAGCTGAGAGCAGTGGTGTGTTATCAATGCTACTTTCATCAAAAATCCAAAACACAGCATCACGTGAGCTGGAAATTAGGAAAATTAACTCTATTCCAGCCCAAAACCATGACAATAAATTATCTGCCATATTTGATGCAGAATATATATATTTGAGGTCTTTCTGTATTGAACCATAAGTAGCAAAGAAAAACAGTCCCAGGCAGATGTTTCATGATCATTTCAGACATATGGCTTAATTTTTATGTAGTCCTGTGTTGAGCCTGATTCAGTGATGCTTGTGGGTCCCATCTAACTCAGGATATTCTATGATTCTAAGACATTTAGTAGCCCAAAGCAGTATCAGCAGAAATACAGAACATTCTCCCCTTTTGAGAGCCATGAAATTCTCACTCCAGTCAGAAGTTCAGATTGTTCTGATAGGTCTTTCGGATCTCTGTAATTTTCCTCTGTGACTACAGGATTATCTGCACCACCTTCTCACTTGATGTTTCCTAATCCCTAGTACTTACAGTTCAGCCTTGATCTTGAAGTAAGGGGTTTCACTTCCTTGTAGAGGCAGCTGTCTTTTTAATTCATGCAGCTATCTAGTTCCTTTGTGAATCTTGCTAGGTTTAAGACCTAAACCATATTCTAAAGGCACTTAGGAATACTGATTATTGTTTGTGTTTCTGCTGCAGAGCAAGAGACTTTGTATATAGTTTCTGAACTGCCAACTCTAGAACAACTTGGGATTGAGATTGTTCACAAAATGTGGCATCTGCTGTTTCTATTGTCCTTGCAGGCAGTTTGACTTGAGTACAACTTCACATTCTTACAAATCCTATCTGCTTTTGGGTGTGGTGATCTTTAGAAAAGGCATCAGACTAAATAGTCTGCTTAACATGATCCAAGTGCTATCCCCAGAAGAATGTATATAATAAATGGAGACTACAGAGCACATCCAGAACTAACAAGCTCCTGAGGAGTTTCCAGGCCTCAGGTCACAGAAGGGGTTTGCTGCTTTCCTTCCGTGTTCTTTCCAACAATGGGTGTGGACACTGTGAATTTGTTCCCAGTTTTGGCATCTTGTATTGCAGAGTAGAAACAGCCTGAGAAGCCAGCAAGTGTTAAGCTGCTTTCTCTAACTTGCCTTTTTACTGCATTATTTCTTTTTTTGTCTTCCTTTTAAGGCAAGGAATTAAGTATTCACAAAAGCGGACTACTGATCTCTTCATAGCAAGAGAAAAAACCTGAATATAAAACTACATGTAGAGTCGAGCAGCTTTGTGTTGGGCTATTGGATTGTTTGAAAGCATATGCTGTCCAAACCAGAGTGCTCAACTTGCAGCCACCCAGAATCTAGCTCCTTGTCCCTTTTGGAAAATATAAGAGTTTGATTAACTGCTTCTTCCCATCCTTCTTTTGTATGCAAAAGACAACATAAATCTCTTCAGCTGTATACAGTTGTCCTCAGTCCTGGGCGTATATGATTTGGTGCTTCTTCTCAACCTGTATAGTAGTTATTCATGTTTATCAGGATCACAGTTAAGATACCACTGAGACAGAAGCCAGGTAGATGAAAATAAAATGTTTCCAAAGGTGATGTAAAAAGACATCATAGAAATGTGTGCCAAAGGCAGGCGGCTGAAGTAGCAGCTGCAGTCTTTAGCCTGTGTATCAGCTAGCACAGCTTCTTGTGCAGACTTCTGCATTTGTATTGTTTCTCATTTACATATTTCTTTAGATGGAAAAGGACATGAGAAGTGACACAGAAGAAAGTGACAAGGATGAAGAAAAAGAAAAGGTCGTGGAAAAGGAGAAAAATGGGATCACGTGTTTCAGCAATGTCACTAGCAGCAATTATATCCAGAGGAATGGGTCTGAGACACTGACCAACAGAGCCCATCTCACCAATGGCCACGTCAAGGAAAGATAGCTACTGCTCACGTTCTGTCTGATCTGGTCTTTAATGAATCCAGTCCACCGTCTTTAGAAAATGTTCTGCTGATTGCGTAGATATAAAGGATTGCCATTGCAGTATCATAGTTGAATTCCTGCTTCCCATAAACATAATTGTTTATAGTCACTGATATTTGAGGGAAGTTTTTGGTCTTTCTTCAAGAAAAGCTTACTATAGGTTGTTGCCTTGAAGCATATAGAAAGGGATCAAAGTGGTTTGACTTGTATTAGACTGTACCATAATAGCTGTTAAATGTGTTAATCTTGAAAAATACTCACAACAGTGGATAAACTTTGGCAATGTCAAGTCTTAATTGCCTAATGTTGTTTGGTAGGAATCTGTTTATTCTTGATCAGCCTCTGGAGGCCCTGGCCCATTGCCACTAATGATTATGGAAAGTAAGTAAGTGTGAAACTCTAAATCTTATTATAGGAACACCTCTTCCAAGAAGACAAGTGCCCCATACTTACTCGTAAAATTGAAACTGTGCATAGTGGAATAAAAGCTTTGGGAAGACATAGGAGAAAACTTTTCTTTTTCTGACAGGAAATGCTCCTGTGTGCCATATACGTGTGCCAGTTTTGTAATTGTATGGAACTCCGTCCCTTCTATTGTCTCAAAGGTGGAAACTCCAAAGCCCAGTCTGATGACAGTTCCCACCCAAATCATGGTTAGAAGAGCTGGAAAATCCAGGCAGCTGTGTCTCAATTGCCAGGTAATCCGTTAAACCTGTCTTGGAAAGGAACACTGTCACAAGGGAGGGGACAAGAAACTAGATGCTCTAGAAGACAACACTGATTAAGTGCTCATGTTTTTATCTAGTGTAATTGGCACAGTGGAAGATGTTTACAGAGTCAGCTTGGTAAGAAGGGAATCGATTACCCCTGTCCTCAGAGGAAAAAGGATCCAGAGAGGATCTGCTGAACTTCATGAAATAATGCTTTAACTTAGCCTTCTAAGTCTAGGGCCTTTGTCTAGATGTGTCAAAAGTAGAAAGTTTAAAGCAGTGGACCATGAAGTTATGATGCAGTTCTGATTTAGTTCCTTTAGATGTTCTGTATTTTATATCATCCAGTGTAGTACTAGATCTTTGATTCTGTAATCTCTTAAAAGAGTTAAATTAGTATGGCATGGATTTCTGTCTTATAGATCAATTAAACTATGAAACCAAAATATTAACAGATTCACTGTTATGAGAGTAGGGACTTAGATTGCCAAGGCCATGCAGATACTTCCCTGTATATACCTGGTAAGGTTCAACACTAATGGGGGGACACGGACCAAGAAAATGCCTGATTCAAGGAGATGGCGCACATTGTTAAAGTTAAGAGGCAAATGACAGTCTAGAAGGACAAGAGCATTTTCAGCAGCCCACCAAGTTCACCTGAAATGCAGGAAGGATTTGATCTGAGCCTTTGATCTTACATTTTAGTCAAAATACATTGGATAATTTCAGAGGAAAAAGTGGTTCTAGCACAGGTGATGCCAGGGCAGCAACATGCTCTGGAGCAGACCATCATCGTTTAAATTCATATTTGTTGAAGATAGTTTCCCTCTGAAATGTTGGGCTAATTCAAAGTTCAAAGTATATGTTCTGTATTACTGTCATGTTTCCTTAATCCATACGTACAATCTTGCCACTCCTCTGCAGGTGATGTGTTCAGGAGGAATGGATATGTATCATTTTGTACTTCTGAATGTAAAAGATCTTTATAAATTACTTTTGAAAAGTTTGATTGTCTGGGCTCTTTTCTATTTCTTTGACTAGCAGGGGGTAACCTGGCTAGTTGCATCACCTGGGTGGATGAGGGAGTGACACAGAAGACACATACGGATTCCTTTGCCATGGCTCTTACACTTCCATGGAGAGGATGTTGCATACCCAAAGCATTCAGCCGTAGTAAGTCACGCCAGTGAAGAACAGCAGCTGTCTTGTTTCACTCCTACTAGGTAAAGCTGCATGTGGCCCTGGATCAGGACACTTTGGGGCACCCCTACATTAAAGCTAGGGGCAGTCCAGGTTACCTGGCACTGCCAAGGCAATTGCAAGTCCATGACTGCAGCACTGGGAAGATGCTTTGGAACTGCAAGGTCATGGGAAGGGAGAAGAATGCCTGGTCTTCTTTTTAATGAGGTTTCTGAAGGGGAGGAAAGGTCTATGTTGTAAAATCACATCTCACCTGAGAAGCAGAATGCTTCCCGGAGACTCTGTGATGCACTGTGGAGCCAGTACAAATATATACTGATGTCTGCTGAATTTTACCCTCAGGGCTATGCTATCCCCCTGAAGATGGAGATAAGCTCTTGCCAGGCTCATTAGTAGGTAAATCTGTTCATTGTGAAAGGATACATCAAGGATTCAGGAGGGCTGTTGGGGTTAATTACAAATGTTTTTAACTGAATAACTGAGTATGAGTGATGAGTCACCAGGGCAGATCACACTGCAGAATTTGTTTTCTTTCCTATGCTATTTGCTATGGCTTAAAGAAGCTGTGTGCAATCAGTTTGCTCCCCACAATGGCTCCACCTTCTTTCCTTACGTCTGCTCTGGTATTGGGAAGCTTATGAGTGCTGCGTAACAACTCACTCTGCCACCACCATCACCTACTGATTCCTCTTGGAGTATCACAGCCCCCTGCACAAAGAAGCTGCTGTAAAAACCTGCAGCGAGAATCCTTGTGATTTGTCTGTTAAAGAAACCAGCAAAGCAGCTAAAGCAGTGGGCACCAGAGCAGGATCTACTTTCAATGCATCTTAATCATCCATGCGCACAGGAAAGGTGTGCATCACATAAATGTCATCAAGCAGTTGTGGGGATGGGGTTTCCAGCAGCAGGTGAGCTATAAGAGATGCATTGAAGAGTGTCAAGGACTGGCAAAGTATGGCCCCCAGGGCTGGCAGCTAACATGGATCTACCAACTCCAGTGACACAGGTATCTAGTACTATTTTGGATCTTGTTTTAAGAGCAGTTTGCTTCATGCCTTCCCTTGCACACAGGAAACATGGGCAATGTGCATCCACCATGTTTTTATCATTCAGACATATGCCCAAGGGAACCTTTACTTGGATGACTACACTTTGAACACCATTGCTTTTCTCATTTGCACGTGTACAACAGACACAGTGCCTGCAGGTAAGGGCGTCCCTAAGAAACAGCAAGGCATTGTTCAAAAAGCCAAAGTCATGTCTAAACACGGGAAGTGGAAAGGACCTGTAACTTTGGTAGATTAATCTGAACAGGCAGTAAAGCAGGCCAAGAAATATATTGAGAAACAACTTAAAAGGCAATGACAATCTCTGAAAAACACTGGAAAGACTGTAGGAATCATAAGATTATCAAAGCTGAGACAAGATCAGGCTAGAAAAAGAAAAAGAAAAAAGAAAAAAAGAATAAAAAGTGCTGCCTGCGACTTCCCTGCTTAGAAGCAGAGGGGAGCCAATATCAGATGTCTTCTTGCTGAGGATGTGTCTCTAGAGGATTTATCCAAAACTGATGGGTGAGAAGATGTTATATAGCAAAGTAACTGAGTAACAGCAAGCCTTCCAGCTTGGGTGGTATTTGCTCAAGTGTCAAGAGGAAACTTACACAAGAAAAAGTTAAACCAGGCATTGTGGAGTACCATTTTGTTGTTGTTGTTGTTTCAAATCATCTTGTTGTCCAAAATTTAGGGAGGTCCCAAGTGGGAATGTGAGGAGCTTCTGACATCTGTAGCTTGACACCTGTACTGGTCAGATTGGTTAAAATATCATGAGTAATGTAATTATAGGAAACATGTATGAACATAACATTACGGCAAAAAATCCTCCTGGTTCGTGTATGAGGAGATCATGTCTTTACTGGAGTTATCCCAAAGTGTCAGTGAACACAGGCACAGGAGAAAACCTGTTGATAGTGCTTGGCTTTGAAGAGGCATTTGGAAAGATCTCTCACCAGAGATTTCACAGAATCACAGAATTTCTAGGTTGGAATAGACCTCAAAATCATCGAGTCCAACCAACCAATTTAATGAAATCCACCCCAGGTTACCATGAGAGACCAACAAATTTTTTGCAATTATGAATTGTTAGAGAAGCCCCATAAATGGGGAGCTGATTAATAGGTGAGAGCTTTGCAGCCTGGGAAGGAAAAGGTTGGTACGAAGAGGGGGTGGGATAGGTGCCCCTTCTGTTATTGTCACTAGGAAGAGACTTCAGCTGTCTATGCACTGAAGTATAATTGAAGACAGCCACCTCCTTGACACCCACTGAATGACTTTCTTGTACTAGGACATCTTACTCCACCTCTAAGCTCATGGGCAGGTCAGAACAAGTGATGCTATTTCAACTAGTTTAAAGTCGTAGTCATGGATTGGAGTGAAAGGTGTGGAGTGTGAGTGACGAGCTGTGGGGCTGGGTGTCCCGGAGCGCTGGAGTCCTGGCTTAGGAGTGAATTTTACGTCTCAGCTGTACTTGTTTTTTGAATCCCTGAGCCTCTGCTGTGCTCCCACAATCTAGATCAGGATGGGACTGTTAGAGGAGTTCTGGCACCACAAGTACTGGCTACCACCTGGAGCTACCTGGGAAGACATGAAGGAGTCTGCTGACGTTCGCTACCCAAAGCCTCAGGACCTCTTGCTCTGCATCCCTGGTGCCCTGATCCTGATCATTGTCCGATACATCTTTGAAAGGTGAGTGCAGCAAATCCAGCCTCTTCTGTGCTGTCATCTGTGTCTTGAAGGGTTGCTCTGGACTTCTCCTTACCCACCTCCTAACCACTACAAAGGGGACAGGGAATTCTCCCCAGGAATACTGAAGCTTTCTGCTTTTTGTGGTTTATGGCATTTGTATGTCAGCAATTTGCCCTGCCATCTCTCATTCCCATACCCGTAACATAACCTGTACTACCGGGAGTGAAAAGACAAGTCACTCAGCTGCACCTCAGCTGTGTGGGGGAATTCACCCTGGAGAGACAGATTTGGGCTCTTGAGAGACCAGCTGGGAGCATGCAGCACAGGATAAGGAATTTGCTGGGTACATCAGGGTTGGGAGACCCCAGATGAGCCAGGCTTCAGCCTGGTCTTAGAGGGTACTCCCAAAGATGCTGCATGAGTCCCCAACTTCAGCATAGAGGAAGGAGAGGGCAGCCATGGTTCCTGCAGCTTCTTGTAGGACCACCCTGTTCACACCACTCCTTCCCCTCAGCCAGTTCTGCCCTCCTCGCTCCTCCTGGCACCAGGGGTCCCCAGTTCATGTACTACAATGCCCTAGCTATGGGCATTCACACCTACCCAGCTGAGGGAAATGGTACTCCCAAAGGGGACCCTGCAAACTGACAGGCATCTCCTTGGAACCTACGTGTGGGAACAATCTAGGTCCACATGGCTGAGCGCAGGAGATGGATCCAGATTGGGCTTTGGGCCCCTTTTCCAGAAAGTGAGACAGACATGTGGAGAGGTCCAGCCCTCACCCAGAGGAAATCAAGGGGTTATCAGTTAAAGCAGGGCAGGGGCTGACACGGGCAGGCCTGACAAGATGCTGCCAGCCAGGCAGAACAGGACAATGGTGTGTGTGAAGCAGGAAGGCTGTGCTCAGCAAACCTGCCCTCAGCTGGAGCATGGGCCTTCTCCTGTGGCCCAGAGAAGCTGGGGGAGCTGGGGAAGCACTGTCCCACCTCTCTGGAGAGCTGGCTTTTGGCTGCTGTGTTCAGCTTTGTGAGAAGCTCTGGCAAAAGAGGCTGTAGGAAGAGCCAGAGAAACACAAAGCAGTCAGACCCCAAGGAAAGCTCTGTCCTGGGGATTATCAAAACATCTCTCCACTACCTGCAGGCCTGCAATGGCTTAGCAAATCCCATGTATTTGTGGGTCTCAAGAAGCTTGAAGTCTGGCCAATGGCCAGCACTGCACTCCCAAACAGGGTCTCACTTCCAGGTTAACTCCATATGTGGAGTGTCTTAAGAGCTATAAGGAAAGACAATGAGAGCGTAGCAACCCCCTCCCTCCCCCGCCTGGGTATCAAGTCAATTATTATTATAATTAATTATTGCTTACTGTTATTAATTGTAGTATTATAGAATCATAGTATCGTAGAATCATAGTATCATAGAATTATTTAGGTTGGAAAAGATCCTGAAGATCATCAAGTCCAACCATCCATCTAACTGCCAAATCCACCGCTAAACCTTGCCCCCAAGCACCATGTCCCCATATCTCTTAAATATGTCCAGCGATGGCAACTCCACCACCTCCATGGGCAGCCAGTTCCAATGCTTAACCACACTTTCGGTGAAGCAATTCTTCCTGATACCAATCTAAACCTCCCCTGGTGCAACCTTAGACCATTTCCTCATGTCCTATCATTTGTCACCTGAGAAAAGAGACTGGCATGCACCTCACAGCAACCTCCTTTTGGGGAGTTGTAGAAAGCCACGAGGTCTCTCCTCAGCCTCCTCTGCTCCAGACTAAACAACCGCAATTCCCTCAGCTTCTCCTCATATGTCTTGTTTTCTAGTCAGCTTCACTGCTCTTCTCTAAATGCATTCCAGCAACTCAATATCTTGCTGTGAGGAGCCCAAAACCAAGCACAGCACTCAAGGTGTGGGCTCACCAGTGCCAAGTACAGGGGGACAATCAGTTGCCTAGTCTTGTTGGCTACACTATTTCTGATGCAGACCATGATGCCCTTGGCCACCTGGGCACACTGCTGGCTCATGTTCAGCCAGCTGTCGACCAGCATCCTTGTCTGCCAAGCACCTTTCCAGCCACTCTTCCCTCAGCCTATGGGACTGTGTGGGGTTCTTAAGGCCCAATTGCAACATCCAACATTTAGTCTTGTTGACTGCACATCCCAATAGGATGTGGCCCATCAGTCTAGACTATCCAGATGCCTCTTCAGAGCTTTCCTACCCTCATGATCAACACTCCCACCCACGTTGGTTTAATCTGCAGACTTACTGAGGGTGCACTCAATCCCCTCATCAAGATCATTGATTAAAATGTTAAACAAAACTGGCATCAATACTGATTATATTTGTTAGTGTTGTCTCCACTGCACATCCAGCATTCCTCAGCATTGCCTTGGTGCCATTGTGTCTCTCAAAGAAGAGCACTGACCCAGTAGAGGCACTAGGCTTTGTATGTGCCCCTGAAGCAGTGCTGGACCCCTGGGGTTGGGTAGGTTTGCACCCAGTGGGGCTTTGGACTTCTCTGGCAGAGTGTGTGCAGCCAGAGCAGTGCTGAACCCCTGGGGTCCATGCACAGGATACGGAGCTGGCACAATCTTGCTGTGGGCTGGCCCTAGCTCACAGTGAGGGTGCCTATGTTCTCTCCTGTCTGAACTTTCTTTTTCTCTTCTAGAACCATAGCTCTACCCCTGGGCAGGAGGCTGGGTGTGAGCAACAAGCCGAGGCGCAAAGCTCAGCCCAATGCCACACTGGAAGACTTCTACAATCTGATTGGCAGGACCCCAAAGGAGGTGAGTGTCACTTGTGTCCCAAGAGCCCAGCTAATCAATACCTTCTTCCCCTACAGATACCCCAACCCAAGCACACCAGCCGCACAGGCATCACAGTTACTGCTAACCACCATGCTAGGGAAGAAGCAGATACTTCTGCACCTTCCAACATGTTGAAGAGCTACAATCTCGGCATCACCTGACTGACAGTTTATCAGATAGAGCAGATAGTGTGAGAGGTGCTGGCTTTCCTAATGAGCCATTTTGAGTAGTGCCTATAGATAGGACTCCTTTTTAGCAGAACTGCAAGTCCTTCAGATCATTATTCACATTGTTGCATGTTCCAGGATTTTTAAAATAATTATTGACTTAAATAGGTATGAAGCTTTGTCAACTTAATTCAAAAATGCTCATGAGCTCATCTCTACATTAGTTTTAATCACTGTTTATAAATCATAAGACTAGGTAGTTTTATTTGGACTTTATGCATAAAATAGAGCATGATGGAAATGGTGCTTTTGAGACTGAATACACAGTTGATCAAACAGCTGGATGTTTTATCTGACATTACTGAGTGATTCCTTATCACAAACCAAAACTTTTTTTAATCTTCATTTGTCATCTGTAGCTGATAATCATGTTAAACATACATCAGAGATGGAAAAAAAAAAAAAAAAAAGGTATTTAGGCTTTTACTGCAGATGTTGAATCCCATTGTGCATAGCTAGCAACATTTAACCAGGGAGAGCCTGTGGTAAATTCTGAACCTGTATTTACGTATTGCTGGATTGGAGTTTTAAAATGTCCAAAATGATTTGGGAGCTCACAACTGCAAATACAGCTGATCTATTTTTTTCCAAAGCAATGTGGTCTTCAGGGAAACACAAGCCCACAGGGCAGAGGTGGCCTCTTCCACCCACATGGGGGCAGAAAGCATCAGGAAGGCTAAGTCCTGTTTTCCTGACCTGTTTTCTAGGAGGACCTGATTTCTCTGGCCAAGCAAAATGACCTCCCAGTTAAAAAAGTGGAGACCTGGTTCCGGCACCGGCGGGCCCAGGACCGTCCCAGACTGATGAAGAAGTTCTGTGAGGCAAGGTAGGTGAGCCAGCTGAGGCTTTTGATCATGGAAACCTCCAACAAGGACTGCATGCCATAATGCTGGGAAAGGAACTTTTAAAATGGCCAAATTCCTTCTGACATCAGGAATTTGGGCACAACATGGACCACAGCAGAGCCTGGGTGGGCTGTAGATACCCCATTGCCTTAACAGCACATTTGTGCATGTGCATACATAGCTGAGGTACTGCAAATCTTTATCCAAATGAGTAGGCTCTCCCATGGGCTCTGCAGCTGCTGGGAGAGCACCTGGGAAGACATGATACCACATTTGTTTGTCTGCACCTCATCCTTCTCCAGCTGTTTCTGGCCTGCAGCCATTGTGCCTAAATGTGCCAAGTTTAGCCACTTCCACACAGTTGGGTGCTGGATGCAGTGGCCTGGGCACAGCCTGGTGAGCTATCACAATTCTGGAGGAAGTTTTAATTGCCCGTGTTTTTGTTTGTTTGTTTGCTTGTTTTTCTTTTTCAATTTTAGCTGGAGATTTATATTCTATTTCACATCATTCTTCTCTGCGCTGGCTCTTCTGTATGATGTAAGTATGTCAGCTGGGAGACACTGTGACGCGACACCTTTCCAGAGTTCCTCATTCATGGAAAATACGTCTGATGGTCCTCGGCCATTTCAAGGAACCCACTGACCATTTGTGGCCATGACTAGGGGTTAGACCATGGCTTCAGAACCAAATAAGGACAAATTTCAGGGATGTGGTATGGAAACATACCCAATCTAAATCCAGCAGAACAGCCCCCTTATCCAGGTACAAACCTGGCTAGGTGTCAGTAATGTGACCATGGTTTTCTTCATCCGACCCACTGTGTATCAACACCCTCCGTGGAACATTCTGTACATTCACTAACGACAACTGCATTTTGCCAAGCACTTTCACAAAGTTCAAAGGCAGATTGGCCCTACCACAGGCACACTGACATCATGTGTTTACTTAATGGCAACATGAAAGAGTACTTTATTATATGTTATAATGGCTATGGGTTCTTACTGCTGCCTTCTCTTTGCACAGAAGCCTTGGTTTTGGGACCACACTGTCTGCTGGCTGAGCTTTCCACAGCAGGTGAGCTGCATGTATATGGTATAATTCAGTTTGGAAGGGGGCTCAGGAGGTTTCTTGTCCAACCTCCTGCTCACAGCAGTCAGCTGTGAGCTCAGATGAGGTCACCCAGGTCTTTTCCAGTCCAGTCCTTCAAGGATGGAAACTGCAGAACCTCTCTGGGCAACCTATTCCAGTGTGTGACTCACGTGATGTGTGACACTGTGTGACACTCATGATGAAAAAGGTTCTCCTAATATTCACCTCCTGGCTCCAAGTATGCCCTCTCTCTCTCATCCTCCCACCATGCACCATGTGAACAGCCTGACTGTCTCCTTGGCCAGCTCCTTGTAGGTGGTCCATATGAAAGAGCAGCAGGAGATTCTCTCTGCCCTGAACAGTCCCCTCAAAGAGTTTCTCTGTAATACAAGCCTGGCTGGAAGCTGCTCCATGTGTGCGGCCTTGAAAGGGACCTGGCAGTCAGGACATCCCCTGAACTCTTGAACAGGAAGAGAAATGAGAGATGAGAGTAGTCTGACCCGCCGTAGAGGGGAGATCTCAGCTCCTCTCAGTCCCTCTGAGAGAGTCTGGGGCTTGTCCTGGCTTTGGAGCAGGCTGCCAACACACCAGCAAATGTTTCAGTCACAAAGGACAGGAAAATTTAGAAATGACCAAGCCCTGCTGACCTAGATGCAGTTTTCATGAATGCATTTTGCCTGGGAAAAGATTTGCCCTCTCCTGCTCCCTATGGCTAAGCAAGCGTGTCACGCTGCCTTTTGCTTGTGTTGCAGCCTCTCCTGCCTGCACTGGGCTGGTTCTACCTGTTGGAGCTCTCTTTCTACTGCTCACTGGTTGCCACCCTGCCTTTTGATGTGAAGAGGAAGGTGAGTGACAGCAGCACAGCAGCAACCCACTGGCTCGGTCAGTCTCCACCATGAGGCTCCCCCCTCCCACTGTCAGCACCCCAGGGACTCACGGAGCTCTGCCAGGCCTCAAGGCAGGCAAGGCCCCAGGCCACGTACACTCTCTTGTATCCTACCTTTGCATCTCATGACAGTCCCTGTGACTGGCCAAGGGACACCAAGAGATGGTCACTAGGTGGACATGGTAGTGTGGCCCTTTCCTGCCTTGCTCCCAAGTGCAGCCTGAACCAGAGGACTCTGGTTCAGAGTATTGAGAGAGGAACTTTGTAAGGAAAGTTTAATTCATGGAAAATACAGAAAATCTGTCTTCTAGCACACTTGCACCTATGTGTACCTCACTGGTATTTATCTGCATTTCTGCATGTAAAGTTGTTCCTTTGTCTTGGCTTTATGCATAACACTAGAGAACCACAGAACAGTGGGGTGCACTACTGTTTGCCATGTCCTAGATGCAGCAGCATCTTTGAACAGGTGCTGCCAGGTCAAGCTCAATGACTGACACAACCTCTCTTCTCATACCAGGACTTCAAGGAACAGATCATCCACCACATCGCCACCATCACCCTGATCTTTGTCTCCTACTGTGCCAACCTTATACGGTTTGGGATGATAGTCATGCTGGTCCATGATGCTTCTGATTATATTTTAGAGGTGAGTTACCTTCGCCTAGAAATGCTCATCTATTCTCTTGTCTGTGAGTAGCAGTGGGAACTGTGCTGACCCACACAGGTGGGCCACATGTATGTTCTAGTGCTAGGGCATTTAGGAAGTATCAGATTTACTGTTCTTGGAGAAAAGTGAGTACACAGGGGTGGGACAATCTCCAACAAGTCCAGTAACCCTTGCAGGACATGGGAAATCCCTGAAGTCTTTCAGGAGAGTGGTAACAGAAGAACACAGCCACATGGTATAAATGGCAATATGTTTCTCTACAGCTGGCCAAGATGCTCCATTACATGAAATGGAAGCGGGTCTGTGAAGCAGTCTTTGTTGTTTTTGCTGTGGTGTTCATCAGTTCCCGGCTTGTCATTTTCCCGTTAATGTGAGTTACGTTTTAATGTTCTCTAACCATGGGTGTCATGGACTATTTGTACTTCAGGAGAGATGACCCTCCATGGTGAGGGCAGGAAAGGCAGGGAACAGGACACTACAGGTAAGCTTAAAGATGAATCCAGATAGAACTGAGGAACCCCAGAAAAAGCCAGGGTTTTTACATATAAATTAATGTGGAGTCACAGTCTCTGCCTCTCCATTTCCAGGCTCTCACTGTCTCCTAGGCAGGGACTGTCTCTCCTCTGGAGCTGTCTCTCTTGCTGGGATAAGATGTCTATATACAGCTACAGCAACTGACAATTCATGAGCTATCATAGCATTGGGAATTTTTTATGACTACCTTTCTCCATCCTTGTAAGGTCACACCCACCACAGTCTGAGGGTAATCCTTCATCTCCTCTAATCCTGCTCAAGACCTGGTGTGACTCTTCCATCAAGTAGGAAGTGGCCTCCTTCTGTTGCAAACACTGGTTCGTACAAGAGAAGGAAGGTACAAAGTATGCTGGTTAGAATTTCCCAAGAATTTCTTCACAGACTAAGAAAGTCGTGCTTAAAGCATTATTAAGATAAAACTAATATAGGGAAAAAAAAGAAAAAAAAAAAAAGTAGGAATTTAAGGTGACCCTGCATCTATTTGAAATAAAACAGGACAGTGATGAGTTCAACCTCAGGATTCAGGAGGTCAGACACCGGACATGCTGGGAGTGTAAGAGCAGCATTATCTCCAGAAGTCACAGACACCAGTCTTGGAGAACGGTGTTTGCCTATACACATTTGACCACACTCCCAGCCTTTAACTATGCTAAAATTGTTCCCCCTTCTTTACCACTTCCAATTTGCCTAGCTGATCTGACTTACCTTCCCACAAATTCATTCCACAATACATGCATTATATATACTCTAAGGTTTCAGTTTTCTTCAAAAACCAAACGCTTTTCTTAGTATGCCTAAAAGGAGTGGGACATGTTACACATGCATAAGGACAAGTCTGCATAGGTGTCCTCTGTTCCTGCCTTGGCTCTGTACCAGCACTGACTATGCTGGGTTTTGAACATTGGTCCTGCTTCCCTTTAAGTCTGGATGCCTGTGAAGCTGACTTTGCATAACAAATCCCCAACTCTTTGGCAGTGAAACAGCTCCCTCAAAGGGAAAAGCAATAAAAGTTTGAGGCAACTTTTCTGAGAAGCTCAAATAACACTGATTTCAGTTGTCTACAAGAAGTCAAACAAATCCCAGTGACGTGCTGTATTGTAATGGAAGAACAAAGCAGATGGATGTTCAGGATCAGACCAAGGGTCCGTCAAGGTCAGACCCTGTTTCCAACAGCAGCAAGAAGCAGATGTTTAGGGAGGAGCATAAAGGCAGAGCAAACGGATGTTATATCCACCAAATGTTTCCCAGCTTGTAACATCTTAGATTTCATGTCAAAGATACTTGCAGAGGAGCGCACATGCCAGTGTTTGTTATTTCTCTCCTGCACCAAATTCTGTTCTGTTCTGTCTGATTTCCACTTCCAAACCAGATATTTATAAACATTGATCAGATCCCCACTCAGTCTTCTCTTCTCAAGGCTGAACAGACCTAGGTCTCTCAGCCTTTCCTCACAGGGGAGATGCTTCAGGCCCCGTATCATCTTTGTGGCCCTCCACTGGACTCTTTCCAAGAGATCCCTGTCTTTTGTGCCGGGGAGCCCAGAACTGGACACAGTACTCCAAATATTTTCCTCCCAGTCTCTCTGACTACTACATTCACAGAAAAGCTTTTAAAGCCAGTATTAAAATGACAGTAAGTTGCCCTTGGCCTCACCCCACGACAGAGGCAGTGCTTTGACCTCCCAGTGCTGCCCATGAAGAGGGACCCGTGGAAGTGGGCTGGAGATTCTGCAGGTGAGGAGCATGACTTCTCGCAGAGAGAGCTTCATGTGAACAGAGGGTCTTGCAGGGTGGTTTGTGTCTGCATGGTCAAGCCTGTATGTATAAAAGCAATGCCTTGGGGTACAAAAATATGAACCCTGAATGCTCTGTGGAGGTCTTGGGAAGCCAAGTTCTGTCTCTGGCCCAGGGAGGACCACTGCCAGATGGTGGCTTCCTGCTGCTTCTGGGAAGAATTGCAGATACACTTTGCAAACAGACCTATTTGCAAACACTATTGTATGGTTGGCAATTTTAATAGGTCT
Source organism: Netta rufina (assembly GCF_964035555.1). Lineage (NCBI taxonomy): Eukaryota > Metazoa > Chordata > Aves > Anseriformes > Anatidae > Netta > Netta rufina. The sequence goes on along the minus strand of NC_140152.1, from coordinate 2,316,828 downwards.
TCTCCAGGTCTTCTGGGACCTGTGATATGTTTTGTGAAAGATGGGTGAAGTCTTTTTCTGGGACAGAGCAAGAAGTCATTGAAGTGAAGCATGATTACACAGGCCTAGCACAGACTGGTTCTTCCCAGGGAACCCATGAGCCAACTATTTGCCCAGTAAGTCTTTTGACCCTTGTAATTAAGAAGACATGCAGACTAATTCATCTCTCCCTCTCTCTCTTTCCCCCAGCACATACTATTACTTTGTGACAAAATTTCAGATGTTCCTCCTAAGCTGTCTGATAAATGCTTTCCTGATGATCCTGCAGTTGTTGCACATTTTTTGGTCCTATCTAATCCTCCAGATGGTCTTTGGTGTCATCCTCCACGGTGCGGTATGAAAAATCTTTTTCTCCTCTGTGCCACCATTACTCATGAGCAAGCCTGAGATCCACAGTGATTCCTGCATGCCTGCAGGGAAGGGGTGGGAGAAGTGGGACTACTCAAAAAAAAACAGTCCAAAAGCTTCTGAAGGCACATGGTGAGAGTTGTATTGATACCATTGTTTATGGGATGTCATTAAAATTCAGTTTTCAGTGCACAAGAAGTAGCCATGACTATCGCCTTCCCAAATAACCAACTGCCCTCAGCAGAGGGCAGTAGTAGACTGAACAAATATATATTGACTTTCAGAGCTTCAGCAATACAAAAATAGAGAGGCATATATGCGGAATAACTATATGTAGAATTAACACTAAGTTATTTTCAGAAGGTCACATTACAAGATTATTATAAGGATTACAAAAAAAAAAAAAAAAAAAAAAAATTCAAAAGTCAGGAAAACACATAACAAACTCCAGGTAGTTCAAGTCAATCTCCCAAATTCAGGGACAACCACACTGATTTCAAGGATATGATCTCAGCTATTGTTTTTATTTTACCTCTCAGGTTAACATGCCAGTGCTCTGAATGAAAGCAAAACCAGTCCCCTTTAATGTAGCAAGACATCAGATTTGCAGTTTATTTAAATCATCTTTCTCTCCTACAGAAAAGAAAAGACGCAAGAAGTGACACCGAGGAAAGTGACAGGAGTGAAGCAGAAGATCTGGCAAAGAGCAAAGAGTAACGTGGGGCTCATTGCAAAATACCAAAAGCCAGACAGACTCTCAAAAGCAGGAAGGCAGAACAGGCCTGAGGGAGAGGCCAGACAGGCTCACAGAACCCTTTGCAGCAGTATACCTGAGGCATCATCCAACATCTAGAAGAAAGAAAATTTCATCATAGAGTTTCCAGGCAACAAGTAACTTCAGAAGATGTTTTCTTCACCTCTCCTGTTGGGAACATCACTTTACTAACACTCTATCCAGAAAAAAAATTGTCAATCAGCCAGACTCTCACTAAAAACAGGATAAGAGGGATTAAACAATCTGCTGAAGTAATAGCACTTAGCTGTGGTTATCTCAAAACCTTCCAAAAGGTTCGTAAAATAATAAATTACAACTGCTGAACATTTATCTGAACCACAATTTCAGAATATGTTGGCAGTCAGTGCTAACCACCTTATGAAAAAAAGTTGCATGTAAAAAACACTTGTTTTAACTGCCAAATAAGCTTCTAGTTGTATAGTCCAAAACTGTCAGGTCTGGGGGCAAGGATAGACCATTTCCACACATAAAGCCTGGCCAAGTGAGACAAGCTGTGTTTGCTGCGTGAATTATACAAAATAGCTCATGCATCTAAAAGGTTTTGCTAACTGAATGTGTACTTAGTGAAAATGGTCATAAAATTGAAAGCAACTGAAATTCTTCTGAAGGCACACTTTTCTACTAGTCTAAATGGAAACTTTCCATAGGGATGTATTAATGTTGTTGAGGTTTCATTTTTAAAATCTGAAAATAAGTGTTACAATGCAAACATTTTAATGGGATATTTTAAGGGTTTTCTCTATTTTGGATGACTCTTCACTTTGTAATATATTGTATCTGATGTCATTTTCAGAATTTATACTATAACATTGGATTTAAAGTTTATGTAGAAATGAATTATTACACCTAAACAAGCCCGTTTTACCTTGATTTTGCATGATGCAGATTTTTTTATCATCATTTTTTGAAATATCAGTAATGTCAGCTCATGTCAATCAGCAAATTTTGCTGATTGTCAATCAGCAAATCTTTGAAACCTGCTAGAGGTCTGATATTACCGATAATTCAAAGGCCCAAAAACTACAGAGAGACAATATATCATCATATACGTTTGTCTACAAGCAATATATAGAAACCTACAAATGTTGTCTTTAAAAGCTGTTTTCTACATAGGTTTCGAATATGCTTCCAAGGGGTCTGATATATTTTGCACAAACATTAGGGAAAATTAAACCATTTTAGAGAACTGCAAAGAGGTTGGGAATGAAGGATGGTGTCCCCAGAACAGTTTATCATTAAGAACCGTGGCCTACCTCCCAGATCTGACCCATCAAAGAAAAATATAAATAATTCAGGAAAGATATGTGAGAGAAAGGCAGAAGGAACTGGAGCCAACATGCTCTTGTCCTGCTGTTTCCTACAGCAGTGCTAAATCCTTAGTCCTGCCCATCAATCCCCTCTTCTTCATAAGCGATCTTTAATTAAGGGTATATGCAGGTCATATACTCCTACATTAGTTTTTTTAGTTGTTTGTTGTGTTTTGTTTTGTATCTGATGCCATGACTTTCCTGTCTCTCCCAACTGTTCAAAGGACAGAAAACTAGAGAACTTAGAGGACAGAACAGCCTTTTGTGTAACATCAACGCTGAGGCATTTGTGTACTCTTGTGTACACTGACCACTATTTCCAGTAACAACCTGCAAACTACATGTAGTCGCAAAGGTTTCGCTGGCTTTTGCTTCAATATAATTGCCAAGTAGAAAACAGAACAGCTAGAAATGAAACAGATCTATTTTTAAAATTAAAAATTAAAAAATAAAAATCGCAAATCAAATTTGATACAATGCAGTTCCCGTCATCTGTAAAGCACATGACTTTTTCTTTATGGTTATGTTGGATCTGGTATCACTCACACCCATGTATCAAACCTTCGCACAGAGACACAGCCACGAATAGGAAGGGGGCAAGGCAGTTTGTTTTCTATGACCTGGCACATATCAACATAGGGATCAAAGAGGACTACAATTGGGAGTGCACTGTTCCCCTTTCTCTGTCCAAGGAGATAAATTTGTCCATTAACAGTGCTGCATCCCATGAAGAACTTCTTGGTCAAGCATTCCTCATCCACACGAGTCCATTCATCTGTTTCCACATCGAATCTAAAAGCTCCCCCTCCTATGGTGTACAGAGCACTATTCAGTGATGTGATGCAGAGGTCATACCTGAGAGGGAATCACAGAATTACAGAAAAATTAAAGTTGGAAAAGACCTCCAAGACCATTTGGTCAAACCATCCCCCGACCACCAACGTCACCCACTAAACCATGTCCCTATGCACCAAGTCCAACCTTTCCTTGAATACCCCCAGAGATGGTGACTTGACCACTTCCCTGGGCAATCCATTCCAATGCCTGACTGCTCTTTCTGAGAAGAAATGTCTCCTAATTGTTTAAATTGTTGAAGAGTAGGGGCATGACGTTTCCATTTTTCCACTCACCAGGGACATTGCCCGAATGCCAGGACTTTTCAACTCAGATGGAGACAGGCTTGGTGACTCCATCAACCAGTTCCCTCAGGACCCTGAGATACATGTCACTAGGTCCCATAGACTTGTACCTGTTTAGAGTCATCAGGTGGTGTTGAACCTGCTCTTCACTTACAGTGGGTGGGACTTTGATCCGCCAGCCTCCATCTATGGTTTCAGGGAAATGAAAGACTTGGGAAGCCTGTCTACCAGTGCAGATGGAGGCAAAGAAGTTGTTGAGTACCTCAGCCTTCTCCATGTCAGTCGTTACCAATTACTCAGCTATAGAAACTCACTCCTAATATAAGAAATTAGCCACCTATAATTGCTCATACACTATTTTCACCCCTTGGTTTATTTTCACAAATGTTAAAGGCACACGGTGGCCTTTGGGGACTCCTCCTGTCCCCCCAGTGCAGCAGCCCGAAGGAAGCTGGGTCCTCTCTCGTGCTCTTCCTCAAGGCTCTGTGCAGAAGGGCTGCCACCTCTCGCACAAGGGCTGGGGGATGGGAAAGAAGCACTCACACAACCCCTGAGAATTGGCAAGAGTTGTTTATTGCCAGGACATCCTGCAGGTGAGCCTGCGGGATGTCTGTGGTGTTCGGTGGCCCCAAGCTAATGCTTGGGATGGAGCCTGAGCAATGAGTAGGGAGCTGGGCGGGCACTCCTGCGCTGCTGTTGGTGCTCTCGGATGGAAGAGAGCAACGACATGCTGCGGTAGTCCCAGGTCTGTTCTGGTGGAGGTGGATCCACTTCCATTTGTTCCTCCACCTCCTCTTGTGGACCCAGCTCCATGGGCTCCACAGTGCTTGGCAGAAACTCAAGCCAGTCTTTGCCCAGGACCGCCCAAACAGGTTGCCTTCCATTCCGAATGTTTTCAGGCCAGGGTGCCGAGCCAGGTGGTCGTCCAGTTCCGCCTCCAGGTCCCATAAAACTGTCAGCTTGATTTTCACACATGGATTTGAGGCTGCTGACAGTCTGATGGCCATGCCTGGGTCCCATGCTCTGTTCTGGACTGTTGGCACGCCTCTGCTCCCCGTGGCTATCTTCCCGATGCTCCTGATTTTGCCCCATGCCACCGTCACGCCTCTGGGAAGGCCCAGGCCCCCTTTTGCTGGGTGCTTGAGGGGCTGGCCTGTTCCCCGCGTCGTTGCGGTACCAGTGGTACCGCCGATATCTGTCAGTGGGCTGGGCAGAGGTCTCTCGAGCACTGATGTCTCTTGTGCTGCCGGCGCTCTCCCTCCGCCCACGACACATCTCCTTCGTGTTAGCTGCATTCCTTCTTGGTGCTCTTTCAGACGGCATCGCTGTCCTTGCACACCAAGAAGGGCCGCTTCTCGCTTTGATGCTTCTAGTCGTCCTCCTGCCGCTTTCGCTGGCTGTCAGAAGAGCTAGTCGCTGAGCGAGTGGTGGGCCAGTGGCAGGGGGCTTGTTTTATAGGGCCCACGGGGCAGTGGTGGCCACTGTGACCTCAGCAAGGCTCTGTGATGGAGTGGCCCACGCGTGGCCAAAGGCGGCTGTGTTGGGAGCAGCCTGGAAGATGCTCTCACGTGGAAGGAGGGAGGAGGGTTGGGGGGGCTGAGGGCCCCTTTTCTGGGGCTGGCTCCCCTGGGCCAGTTGGCCTCCCAGAGAGAAAGGCTGCCCCTCGGCCACAGGGACTGCCCTCCACCTCCCATCCTGTGCCATGGGTTTATTTTTAACACTGGTTTTTAGGTAATTTCATAGAATCATAGAATCATAGAATATCCTGAGTTGGAAGGGACCCTTAAGGATCATCAAGTCCAACTCTTGACACCGCATTTCATTCTATTATTTATGGAAAAGAACAGAAGCAAGGTGTATCTTCAGCCCTAACTCCCATGTGCGCTTTGTGCTCTGAGTGGAGGATTTTTTCCTCACATCACATCTAATCTAAATCTCCCCTCCATTTGTTCAAAGCCATTATTCCTTGTTCCATCACTACACTCTCTGCTAGAGCCCATCTCCAGCTTTCTTTCATCTGAACTTCAAGTTGCTCAGAGGCTCTAGAGGTCTAGGGACTCGAGACCTCTTCCCAAATAATCAGTATCCACAGTACACACCATTAGCTTCAGCTATCCCCTGCCCCAGTCTCCCCATCTCCAGTGACAGCAGGAACACTACCTACTCGTGTTTACTCAGGTTGCAAAGATATGAAGTGCTCCTACTCCTGCCCAAAAGCACAGCCGCTGTCCTATGACTACAGAGCATCATTACCACAATTATCGGCAAGCAAGAAATCAACATTTTATACTAAGCCTCATGTCAGTGAACAGCATTATCGGGGAAGCTTGCACAATTAAACCATAATTCAGTGGATGGATGTTAAGTACTTTACAGATGAGCAAACTAAGAAAGCATTAGCTGCAGGATTCAAGGGTGCCAGCTAGTGACCAGCGACGTCCTGTGTGTGCTCCCAGCACACAGGAGGGTCCCAGGCAGCCACAGAGGAGTCAGGAGGCCACCTCCTCCCCTGGATAATTCTTAAGATGTGGAGGAGGAAGTAGAGACTAAGAGGGGGAGACTTAAAGTCAGAGGCACTGCAGATAATGCAGGATTATGTTTGCTGGAAAGTGTCTTTATTCCTGCTGCAGAATGCAGAATGTTTGCAGTGCTGGCTCTGGACAAAACATCCAAAGCAGCACCAGCTACAGATGGGTCCTGCAGGGCCAGAAAAGCACCCAGGCTATCAGGAGATGCCATGGTTCACTCAGCTACATACCCACTTAGAACTGACTGAGAAAAAACACTCCTGATTGCTTTGCTGCAAGCTGCTAGAAATAGTTCCATATCTTGCCAATAAATCCCCACCACCAGACTAATGGACCATGGACAACTCCAGCAGTCTTCCATTGAAATGGAATTACTTGCACACACAAAAAATGACTGGAAATGGGTGTTGTGGGAACATCCATCTCCTGTCCAATGTGCTGACGCAGGGGAAGGAGGGAGGACAGGGACAGTTTGCTTCGAGATGTAATGGAGAGCTTGGCTCTTACACACTTGTGGCTGCATCAGCCCTTTACCACGGATCCCAGAGCTCAGGGATGGGAACCGGTCATCTCCTGGCAGCCAAAGCAGCAAAGGATGCCACTGGCTTCAGGAAGCTCTGCCTCAAGCTTTATATATTTCAAATACGGGTGACTTTTAGCTGTTTTCCACAGTCTGTGGATCGTTTCTCTTGCTCAAATAATTTAGCTTTAACCTGAGGCTGTGGGCTCAATCCTTGCTGTCAAAACCCAGCATGTAGCTTTGCATGCAGCCCCTGCAGGTATGGGGGAATACAGCATGAATCTCTCTGACTTTTAAATTCTAGCAGAGCTGCTTTATGTTTGTAGAAATCGACATAAATAAAAATATATCTGACAGGCTTTAATGTACATTTCTCCAGTATATCATCATCTGTGCTGGATTTACCATCTTATAACCCTCCACTGACTCCTTTCCAGGTTCTTTGCATCTCTCTTGTACTGGAATCCCAAAACTAGCCACTGTTCCAGGTGGTCTCATTGGTGCAGAGGGGAACAATAATGCCCCTCTCTCTCGAGCATCTCTCCTCATCAGGTCCCAGATTTCTTACCTTGGAAGCGGGGAAAATGAGATGACATCCCAGCTGTCCGTCTCTGTGTTCAGCCTTTGCACTCCACCATAGACGTGTCCATTTTCATCCAAACCACAGACCACATAGATCCTGGTCCCCACACTGACCGCATCTCCTCTCTCCACAGGTTGAACCATAGGACTCATGCTTTCCCACTGTGGGTCCACCAAAGCCATGCGCTCCACTTCTGCGATTATCCCTTCATCTGTGCTCCCTCCAAGTACATACAGGTAGAGCCCTGCTCCTACTGCACAATGGCTATTGCGAGACTTCTTCATGGCAGGCCCTTCCAGCCAGCTATTACTCAAACAATTGTAGATCAGCACCCAATCGACACTATACCACACAAACTCATCCCGGAAATATCCTCCTGTCACAAAAAGGAAGTTCCCTGGAAAGACAGCAGAGAAAAGGATCAGTTACACAAAGGCTAAAAATTGGTCCTGAGGGCTTTCTTTTTATTATTATTTTTTTTTCCTCTAAGCTGTACCAGTAGGCTGCAGGATGAGCAAAGAAAACGACTGCTCTTTGTATTAGCGGGCAATATTTGATTCCTCATCTGTCCAGATATGCTGGGCCCACAGGATGAAGCAACTCTTTCCAAGTTGGCTCCCACTATTGAACAGAAACATGAAAGCAGAAAAGAACCTCTGGGGATCTCACATCCAGCCTTCCACTTGAAACGGGACTATCACCAACACTAAGTAAGGGAAGTCATGGTTTTTGAGCTGTCTTGAAAGTCTCCAAGGACGAAGACATCACAACATTCACAAGTAAATTTATCTTAAAGGCAACTATAAATCAGCAGTCACCACCTGTCAAAACCAAGGCCAAAAAAATGCTTAAAGTCATTAGACTCACTCCAGATCAAGCTAATGTGAGGAGTCCAATACCAATACATTTATTGTTCCTGCTATAAGAAAAAATAATTCAGCCTTGCCTAACATTCTTCCAGGGCTATGGAAGACAAGGCCATTCCTTGAACACAAGCAAGGTTTTTGGTTATATTTTATAGGAAAAAGCAGCTGAATTTGCTGCATTTGAGACTCTAAATAAACCTCAGCTTTTCTTTGCGTTTGCTCAGTCCCACTTGTTGGCATCACTTGAGGTACAAGTCTGCAAGTTACCTACTGCTGCCACTGCATATTGCGTGAGGTTTCTGCGCTGCAATGGAGAACAAGCCTGCCAGGTCCCTGTTTTAGGTTGAAACAGAAATAATTCTTGTTGTTCGTTGTCATGCTTTCCTCCCAGGACATATAAGGTGTCATAGCTCCGACCAGCATTAGGACACAGCTTCAGATTTTGCCAGCTGGGTGGAGGACAGCTGTCTAACTTCCTTATTAGTCTGGAGAAGGTATCTGACTGTCCATGGCGCTTGCTGCGTTTCACCAAGACATCGAGGAAGGACAAACTCAGAAAAGCGACCCTGACTTCGCCCACCAAATCCAAGAAGTCTTCCTCCCTCGTTGCTGGGTCCTCCATTATCCACCTCATAATACTGTCAAAAACCACATCTTCTCGAGGAACAAATAGCTCATCACTTTTTAGGAAGTGCATCAACGTTTCTTTAGGTAGAGCCTTAAATTCTTCCTGACACATCACATCCCCCCAGTGGGTGAGAGCTACATTCATAGCAGATGCATGCAGCTCTACAAAGGCAAATTGCTGTGAGTAGGTCATCAGGCCCAGGCAGTTGGAAACATGCAGCTCCCTCTCCAGAAATTTCTCACACAACAGTTTCACCCTGTCAAACTGTAAAAAATCAGCTGTTTCCAGTAAGCTGATCACATTTTCTTGACCTATTAGCACTTGGGCTGTGCGAGTAAACTCAAGAAGTGCCTGAAAAGGTGCTGCATCGATCCCTCTGATCACTATATGGTGCTCGGTGCTCTCTCTTGCACCCCCAAAAAACATTGCTTCAAAATAACGGCTGTGCAGTGAAAGTGCCCTTCGGCTGACCTGAAAGAGTCTCTCTCCAACCTCAAGAACCGTGTCTGCAACCATTTCTGCCTGAGTTCCCAGCTCTTCCGCGTCTTGCATGGACTCCATGTCTGTTGACTGCTGACCAGTTAAAATTAACTCCGTCCCTACGCAGTCTTTACTCATGTGAGGTCTCTGGAAACATTATCCGCCCAGCTCCAGGATAAATACAAGATAAGCCAACCTTAGCCTAAAAATAGAATATGTTTTCCACCCTCCTGCTTTGCTTTTCAGCCTTTCCTGCTGCTTTCAGAGCAGCAATAGCAGGAAAGCTGTTTAACTACAAAGAGATAGATTTAATTGCCACCCACCTTTGCTAGGCAATACCAAAGTCAATTGGGGGAGCTGTTCTCCAAGCAAAAAGCCTAGACTAGGAGGAGGAGGGAGGTAAAACAATCAAAACCTTCCCAAGCACTGACTACACCTAAGGAAGTTATAGATTATCATTGAACCTGCTGGTAGAAGTAAAAAATGACTTATTACAATGCTTTTTATTTCTGAAAAACAAAAACTTAAGACTTTCCAAGAAAAACAATTTCCCAAAAGCTAGATCCTTCACCAATTTAACTTTGATATCAAATTCCAGATTGCTTGCAGTATTTGTTAAATATTTAGCTTTAAGCTTTAATAAGACATGGGGAGACGGAAAGAGCCCCCACGCAAATACCAAAGGCAGCCACGTACCTAGCCAGCCTCAACCTCGATGCACTAAACCAATAGTCATAGAATGAGCAACAGATCACTCGCTGATTCCACACTGTGGATTTCCCAGAGCATTTAGACCAAGCTGTTAAGTGGAGGGATTTGCACCCTGACTTTGAACTAGGGCTACTTACCCTAGTGGTTTTCAACAAACAGAAGAGTGCTACATGGATCTAGTACACCTATTTCTCTCTGCAGGTGAACAGGGGGAAGTGCCAATCTCTCCTGGTAACCAATGATAGAACAAGGGAATAGCACAAAACTGCACCAGGGCAGGTTCACACTGGATGTAAGAAAAAAATTCTTTACTGTGAGGGTGGTCAAACACTGAAATAGGTTTCCTTAGAGAAGCTGGTGATGGCCCATGCCTGTCAGCATTCAAGAGGCACTTGGACAATGCCCTCAATATGCTTTAACTTTTGGTTAGCGCTGAATAGGTCAGGCAGATGGACTAGATGATCTTATGGACTAGATGATCTTCGAAGGTCCCTTCCAACTGAACTATTCTGTTTTGCAGTATTACAAAAATATGTTGGAATGAGCATGACTCTACAGACAGCTATGGAAAACACTTGGAGAATTAACCCCTAGGAGCTGAAAATCCAGAAGCACTTGTTTATACAGGGTTTTATGTCACACTAGACAAATGGTCCCTACTGTCATAGCTCCCTGGACAACTCTGATGTACTGACCTTGCATCGACTTACTACAAGTTCCCAGTCATTTTAGAGTTGACCCAGGAAAAGCCATGAACAGGTTGTTGTTGCCAAAATGAACAGCCAGTACAGCCTGCCCTTGCCATGCTTTCTCAAAGATGTCCAGGAACAAGACTCCTGCTGCCACCAAAACCCTTCACCCAGCTACAACCTCCTTGTAAAGGGTCCACAGGAAACAGAAAGTAGCAGAAGCAGGTTGCCTACAGGCTAGATGCAGGCATCTTCTACAAGAGAGTCTAAAATGCCTAACAAATGCAGAAGTATTCACATAAGGGACCTGAAGCTATCATTTTTCATTGCTTTCCTGCCTTAGAATAGAACACTATTTCTGATCTGGTCACTTCTTGTTTTGCTGTGTTCACCCACCCCTTGAACAAACGTCTTTTAGGTTTAGAAATGTGGAAAAGTTGCAATGGCAGATGTAGACCCTTTTTTCAAACAAACAGACATTTAGAAACAAGTTAATTTGCATTTATTCACTCACAAGTCCTCAAATCCTGCTATTTGAAGTATAAAAGAAATAAAGCGTTCACTTACAAATCAAATTATTATAGCCATCCCCTCGTGGCTCTGTTATATAAAAATCAGCAGTATTTCCAGACACTGCCTACAACTGAACATGCTTCCTCTAAAGTTTCAGCTATCAAACAGACACTTCCGTAAGGTTCACATCAATCAGCTGAGACACAATCATGTGACAAGTTAGTCCAATTTTCCTGCAAAAGTGTGGGAGCCTTCCAATTGCAGATTTTTTGGGTTGTGATCTGTGCAACAAGTACTAGAAAATATCTTCTTAGCTATGTAGCTTGTATAGGTGATAAGGTACCATATGATGGAAGTATTTCTCCTGCATGCACTGGAACAAGCAGGAAAGAGACCAAAATCTAAAGAAGGAAGACTAAAACACAACACAAAATGCTTCCCAGCTGAGTCCTGAAAACTAAGAGGAAGAAAAACACAATCTAATCTATTTGGATCCATTTAGTTTAAAAACAGTTGTAATGTATTTAAAGATGCACAACATATAAACAATATTTGGGGCATTCTTTACTAATTTTAATGTGGTTGTTTCAAAATTCACAATATCAAGAAGATTTCTGACAATTCCTAGATAGCATATTCTCTCCTGTCAGCTCTAAACACTGTAGAGCTTCACATTTATTTGAAAAAAAATCAGAACTTACTTCTTGCATACCACACCCTATCCTGCACTTCTTATGGAAAACCACAAAAATAAAAGCTGTTTTTCACACTAACAAACACATGTTCAAACTCCTCCCACAAATCAGGGAGCTTCACACACACGGATAGTTTCCTCCATGATTTGTACCCCCGAAGTCTTCAGAGATAGCACAAAGCCATTAGCCATCCTGCTGCTGAATGAAAGGGTTTGGAATTGCTTCCATGCCATCCTGTGGACAGATGAGAACCACAGAAGTCCCTCTGCAGACCACAAGTCCCAGCTGACGTGTGTCTTCTGTTAATTTGTATTGATCATCTGGGTCTGAAAAAAAAGAGATCCATAGTTACAATGGCAACATAAGGAAGATAAACCAAATTTCCTCAACTTCAAAAAGCACAGATGTTATTTTTCCAGACTTCCCAGCTTGCTTTTTTTTTTTTTTTTTTAAATTGAGCACAGAAGACTACAGAAATAATGCAGTAACATCTGACATTTTCAGCACATTATTGCTTTATTAGCTTTCAAAGCAACAAATTTATCTTTTAACAAATTCACTCTTTAAGTCACCTAACCAAAAGCATAGATACAAAAGTTAAAAAAAAGGAAGAAAAAAAAGATCCTGATACCATTTCAAATGACCTTACAGACAAACACTTTCAGTGGATTGAAGTGAGACCTCATAGTGGCCTATAGCTTTCTCATGATGTGGACTGGAAGGGTGACAGGACCTGAGGAACAGCATAAAGCTGCTTCAGGGGCAGGTTGGGTATTAGGAGAAGGTTCTTCACTGAGAGACTGGTCAGGCACTAGAACAGGATCCCTGGTGAAACAGTCACAGTTTTAAGCCTGCTGGCGTTCAAGAAGATTTGGACAACGCTCATGGACATACGGTTTGATTTTCAGGCTGTCCTGTGTAGAGCCAGGAGTTGGATTTGGTAGACCTTGTGGGTCCCTTCCAACTCAGAATATCCTATAACTCTGGAAAAAAAATTATAGCTTTATTAGCTCTAAGAAGCTACAGAAGACTTTAGTTCCATGGGTATAAAGAGATTGCATTTACAGTACAGTTTATAAGACTATAAAATACTAATTCTTGCTGAAAAAATGCTTCTCATGCTTTGTGCAAGACTGGCAACCCTCCAGGTCAAAGGCACTCTGCCTATCTGAAAGAGAACGCTTCTTCATTCCAGCTTTATAGGACAGGAGTACCAAATAAAGGAGCTCAAACAAAGACTAGCAATGCTCTGCAACAGAAAATACACTTAACCTGTGTTATTTCATCCACTCATGCTTAATTCCTGTCTACAAGTCTCTGTTCAGGTGATGTCAACCTACCATTTTTGGTTATTCACTCACAGAGCCCTAAGTTTTCTGTTAAGCGAATCATTGGGGGGGGGGGGAAGAGATGCTTTACAGAGATAGTGTATTACTTACCTCTCATATATTCAATGGTACCATCAAGCACAAGGTTCAGTAGAGGGTCAAATCCTTTCAAGACACCGCTTGCTATTAAAAACCACACACAAAAGAATAATTAAAGACCAAAACCAGGAACACAGAAACGCAGAAGGTTGAGAACTCACTCAGTTCTCCAGATACATTCCCTTTCTCAAGCAAGAGGATCAAAAGAGTGACAAATATTAAACAGCACACTTTATCAAAATGCAGAAGCGTGAGAACCCAGCCTGTGTTGTATTCCAGTTTTTACAACTAATTACAGAACTGTTAATGCCTTAAAGATCATTTTGAGTTTTCAGCCAGTTTCATAAGCATTTTAAGAATATCTCAGCATAACAAATCAATACAAAGTCAAAACATTAAATAGGTAAAACAAAGACCCCTTACAGAAGTGGAATGTCAAAAAGGAGGAAAAACTTTTAATATCTGCCCTCAGACAATCCATTTTCTAGGTGCTTTTCTGGGATGTAACCTTTTCAGCATAAGCACTAGCTTTATAGGAATGCACTGCAGACAGTCAGTGGCTCTATTATAAAACAGAACACAGTTCTTCAGGACTGGTCACTAAAATTGCAGGACTACACAGATAGATCTCTCTTATTGAAAAATACTTGATTATCAGCATTACTATCATTGCTACCAGCCCAAACCAAGGAACAGACTCCTGTATCTGAGATGTTAAATGAAGATTATAAGAGTAATAGCATGATTTTTCTGAGAAGAAAATCTAAATCTTTAGACTCAACAGAATTGAACATTGCTCAAAAACTACCAAAAAACCACCCCCCCACTTAACAGTAGAGTACAAATAACCTCCAAAACTCTGTAAGCATCAAGGCCCAGCAGACTTTTAAATGAGATTTTTGCAAACAAATTCGCAAAGCTAACTTCCAGCATCTCCCACGCAGCATTTTGTTAGCTTTCAGACAAACAGGTGGCCTGCAGGTGGCACTATCAGATGGTCACGGATGGATAGCTGTAAATACGACAGGAGCAAATAAGGAAGGAAACATAACTGCTTTGGAAGTGATGGAGAGACATGGAAATACCATTAAACAATCTAAGAACTCCATGCACGTTTTAGCAAGCTAAGAGATGAGAGGGAAGCCAGGTGTGTGAATCATAACACCTAAGAATGTTTCTTTGTTGCTTTAAGAGCACTCTTGAAATGTAAGGAGTCGGGAAAAAGGAACGAGAACTAACAGAAGATGGAAAAAGGTGCACAGATGAAATACAGAGATAAAATCTCAGCCAGGGGATTAATAGAAAGATCAAAGGAGATACGCTTCGCACAAGTAAATAGCAAACTGTAATGAATGAAAGCACTCGTTATTCATTGCCTTTCCTCGAAAGAAAACAAGAAAGAAGAACGCAGCCCCAGAAGAGAAGGGAGTCATAACGTGAGGAGATGCACAGAGAACCTCACTCTGGGGGCACCCGTGCCCGGACCCAGCCCGGTGCCGGCTCACCTTCTCTCCCCCCTTGAAACTTCACCCGGATCGTTTTGTCGATGTACTTGGAGAGGTCCAAGATGCTCTCCTTCTTCTTCTTCTCCTTATCCTACAGCAGCGGAGCGGAGGCAAAGCTGGGTTAAAGAGGAGCCTCCCCCAACCCAACCCAACCCCCCTTCCCCCCCCGTCAACTTAGGCGCTTTTTACACCACCCTCTTTATAGCACCGCTACGGAAATCACCCCGAGGCAGCTACGGACGAGCGCGGAGCGAGGGGAGCGGTTGCCCGGCGCCCCCCGTGGCGGCGCAGCCCCCTCCTCACCGCCATCTTGCCCGCGCCGCCACCGCCGCCGCCGCCACCCCCGCCGACGTTCGCCATTTCATTTGCCGCCGCCAGAAGTGACGTTGCCTCCCGGGTAAACACCCATTGGCTTGCCGCGGGGCGAGGGGCGGGACTTCCGGGCCTGGTTGCTAGGTAACCGGTGCGGAAGGGGCCCGGCCTGGCCCGGGCGGAAACAAAAGCGGGCGGCGGCGCGGTGGGGCTGGGATGGCGGCGCGGTGGGTCCGGCTCCAGGCCCGGTTCCTCCTCCTCTTGCTGCCTCAGGTGAGCCGTCGGTGGCCGCCCCGAGAGTGCCATGGGCTCTCCCTGCTGCTGGGGGTGCCCTGCTGGGGTAGGCGCATTGGGTAGATAACGGGAAGGGGCCGTTACCGCAGCCCCCCCCCCCCCCCCCGTATGTGCTGTGTGTTCTCCGTGAGCTATCAGTGTCTGTGCGTTATTACTTTGTTCCGCAGTTGTCAGCGTGTTCTTTATCGTGGTGGCTTTGCTCAGCCTGAGCCTTCTGCAGGCAGCCCCTTGGGAACAGCGCGCGGGGCAGCGGATGGGTTTGGGGCTGGGGTCTCCCCAGGGGTGGGTTTTGGCGTTGGGGTCATCCCAGCCGATGGATCTTGGAGAAATCCCCCGTAGTAAAACAAACGGGGCTTCTGCTGAACCCACAGATAGCTTTGATCCCTGCGTTCTTCTCCTGTAGAAAAAAAATTTTGTGGGACAAACTTTCCTAGGTCTTACAAACATGTGTGACAAGTCGTGCAAGTAATCCTGACACAGGAGAGAATGGGTTTTCTAGCTGTTGTGTTGTGGCACAGTACATAGTTTGTGTATTTTAAGCTCGGGTGTTCTGCATTCTGAAAGTATCATTAAGATATCTTAACTGCTTACAAGTACTCTGTAGAGCAGCATTTCTTCTTGGATCTTCTTGGTGCAAGATCTTAATATGATGGTTTGATTTTTCTCTCTTACCTGTCTCCTTAATATTTCCTTGTAAGCAATCTTTGGTTACAGAATGAGCTGATTACCAGTTAACGTACTTCTTTTCTTACATCTGCATAATGCTTTCTCGTCCTCATTTTTCACCTGCTTTGTGTATTTTGCAGTTTCTAATAATGCTTCAAATGTACTGGTAGTGCCAACACGAGGCCCACAGATTAATAAGGTATAAGAAAGGGTTGAGGTCTGGCATGGAGTTCACCATCACCTTTGAAAAAGTGACCCCTGTCACTTACCTACTGTAAGCTACTAATGTTTCAGGTGTCCAAGATGGCTTGTTCAAAAACTATTTGAAGAGCTCTGATTTTGCAGTATTTTACATCTCCTGTACTTGCCTGTAGGAGTTCTAGCTAGTACCTCATCCTCAGCTGGAGGCAGGGAAGAGTGCTCTGATGCACTTGTACCAAAGTGAGTACAAGTGACTGATGGATGGGATTATTCCAGGAGGACAAAGCTGATGAATGGGATTATTTCAGGAGGACAAAGCTGACAGCTCTTACAATGAGTTGTGTGTATTTACTGTGTGCTAGTTCTACTTGTCATATATTTACACAGACCAAGATATAACCGTATATTTATACAGACCGAGGTACTGCTTATGATATAACTCTATGAACCAGTGTCCCTAAGGCAAGGACAAGGTAATAACTCGCTGTTCCTGTACCATGGTGTACCTTGTTCTTTTCTGCTGGCATTACTAGATTATGCTAGAAACTGGAGTGTTGGAGTGACAAACTTAATGCTCCAGAGATTTTTTTCTTAGTTTTCATTATTTCAGTGACCTGACTCAAGCCTAGCTCCCCAGCCTGTTATGTTGGCAGAACTGTGAAGGCTGTGAAATCAGAGGCAGGTCATGAATAAGTCCTGTCTTCTCCTCTAGATACTGCCGTACAAATTTATAGCCCTGTCTTGTAAAACTACCTCTCTATGTACATCCAGACTTGTGTGACCTCCTTATAGTATAATTTGCCCCTTTCTATGTTGCCTTACACTTTCACCATGAAATGTAATCCCTTAAAGTTATACAGACTGTATTGTCCTGCTGTGACTCTTTCTTCCTTCTGTGGAAAAACAAAGGTTTAGATAGTTAAAGGTGTATGGGGTGCCCAGGTGAGTTTGGAGACATGGCAGAGACGAGCAAACAGCGAGAATGAGCCCATCAGTTGGCTCAGTTGCTCATGTTGCAGTTTCTCAAGAAACTTGGTGAGCTGAGTTCCTCTTCTCCACCTTCTTCCATCGTTTAACTTAAAAGCCCAGCTGCTCGTCTGCAAGCTGCATTAGCTCACCATCATGGGCAAAATTTGGGAAGTGGTCTGCTTTTTTAACACATTAAATAGACCACGTAAGGGTCTGAGACTCAGAGCAAACAAGTGTGCTCTTCTGGTGCCACAAATTAATAGATTGGCTCAACTGCCTTTTAAGTTGTGCACTCAGACTTGATGCTTCTGTGTGAGAACCTTTACCTTGTTTTGCAGCTTTGTATTGTAAATTGTGTTGATTGTAGGGCAGTCTTCAGAAAGCCACGATTCTAGCAGGTTGCCATCTCTGCAGAAATCTAGCTTGTGGGGATATCTGGATGTCTGACTGTAAATGTTCTGTTACCATACAAGCATTATTTATTTACATATGGAAAATGGATAATTCCCTACTGAACTGGGAGGAGTTACTTCTATTTGAGGCTAAGAAGCCTATTCCATTTTAAGCTTGTCACAATCTTCTAAATCATATGTACTGTATGAAGCAAGAATCTGAAAACAATTTATCATACCAGCTGTTATTTTTTTCCTGCAGATTTGGATATAAAGCCCAGCCTTTTCCAAAACCCTTGAAAAAGTGCTTTTTGGGCTTGTGGGAAGGTTGTACAGGATCTGTGCAGGAGATTGTTTCCTCATAGGTTAATCCAGGATACAGAGTGATCTCTAGGAACCGTGAACAGTAACAAAGGTTGCCGCTGTCCCAGTGCATCAACCTCACTGCTTTGAACTTCCTCTGGCAATGTGATGCCTAGTGATGTAAACAAAAACAAAACTGGAAGCATCAAAGCCCTACAGTGCTGACAAAAAGGAACCCTAATGCCCATGACTCTCCTTAGGTGGAAGAGAATGAGAACAGGATCGAAGTGGTTGTTAACAGACTCCAGAACTATGCTTTGATGCTAAGTGATAATTGCATTGTAAAAATGTTTGTTAATCCCCGTTCATTTCTGTCCTCTGTGGACAATCTGTAACTCCTTACACCTTCTGCTTTCAGCCTTGATTGTATTCCATTTAATTCCCCTCATCCTTGATTTTACTTGTCTTTTGGCACACAAGTGCACAGCTTTCTGAAGTGTTTTGAGCACTACACAGTAGGAACCTTTTACTCCCCTAGTATTTCTTTTAAGAACCATTAAGTTGCTCAGAAAGCCTAACTGTGTATTGCTGTCTTCAGTGTGGCTCTTGGGGATTCTCACGAGTTTCAGTAATGGTAATGGAAATGAAGCAACACACCCTATGCCTATTCTCTCCTCTTAAAGATGTGTAGTTTCTGTTATAAATGCCAGATCTTTAACTGTACAAGCTGATGGTTGTTCAAATGCATAAAGCCATCCTGCTGCAGGTAGCTAGCACCTGCAAAACTGCCTGAAGCATTTAGAGATAGCTGTGCATGTAATATTCAAAACCGAGCTGTCCAGGTTTTGGATGTGATGGTGTAAGTACTGCTCAGCAATAACTAAAACACTGGTGTGTTAGCAGAATTATTCTCATCCTAAATCCAAAGCAAAGCACCGTGCCAGCTGCTAGGAAGAAAACTAATGAGGTTCAGGACTTCCCAGCTTCTAATGCTGTCCTGGCAGCGAGAGGACTGGAGGTGCACAAGAAGCTGGAAGGGGACACAACCAGGGCCAAAGGGATATCCCATGCCATGTGTTATGCTCAGCAATGAAACTGGGGAGATTGGCCAGAGATGGGGCCTTGCTGCTCAGGGACTGGCTGGGCATTGGTGAGCAATTGTGTTATGCATCACTTGTTCTTTTTATATTCTTTTATTCTTATTACTTATTATTTTTCCTTCCTTTTCTGTCCTATTAAACTGTCTTTCACTCAACCTGTGAGTTTTACCTCGTTCTGATTCTCCCACCCCACTGGGGTAGGGTGAGGGGAACAAATGTCTGTGTGGTGCTGAGCTGCCTGCTGGGTTAAACCATAGCAGTCCTTTTTTAAACCCAGACAGTTTCTGTAACAATAAGCAGGAAGCACTCTTGTTCTGACCATCTCTATATCTATGCTAGGGTCTCTGGCGTGTTACTCGTGCAAGACAAGTTCAAGATAATGACTGTGGGCTATTATTTAGCGATGCTTCCTTTTATTGAAATGAAAGTGGTTTAGGTGCTGTGGTTAAATAGCTCAGATGTGAGCTAAAGAAGCACACTGACAAGTAGGTATCTCTTTTTCTTGTTGTTTGGTTTTGCTAAATACATGTTTGGTTTTTTTTTCCACCACCATTCTGCATGGTGATATCTCCCTTTCCACAGCAGCTGTGTCTTGAAACTTGCACTTTGGTTACAGGGCCTTAATCAGCACTGAAATAGGCAGTGTAGCCTGCTATGCCCAGCACACTTCAGGACAAATCTGGTGTATTTTAGAGAACCGAATGAACACTAATACTGAAGAAGAAAATTGCCGCATCAGTTATCCAAAGTTAATTATACATAAGAGCTAAAGATCAAATATTTCTACATCCTGCATATTTGGGGTTGATTTTTTCTTTACCCCTTTGCTGTCAAATGGTATAGTTTATTCTCCAGGCAATTTGGAGTTTGTTTACAATTAAAGACAATTCTTCAAAGTGTTCCAGAAAGCATGCTCGCTGCGAGTGTTTCCAGGGGTGCAGCGTAGCATCCACTTAGTAGGTTTGAAATAAACGGGGAGAAATGTCTGAGGGATTCTTTCAATGAATTTTAGTACAAGCACGTTAAGATTCAGCTTTGCTTCCAGGTGTCTGTCATCTTGTTTCTCAGCAGCTACCTGAAGAAACAAATGTATAAGATGTATTTGTACAAGCGTATTGTTATCAAACCATTAATTTGTTTAACATATGAATGTTAGAAGGAGATGTGACAGGCTCATCTGTCAACACCTTTCTATCTAAAATTGTTAGTCTAAGCCAGCACAGCAGTGTGGTTAGGGATAGTCTGTTGTGTTTCTCTCATAATCTTGAAATCTTTCAATTCATCCAAGTTTAAAAGAGAAAGGGTCTTCCAGATGACACTTGTGCTTCAGATGCTGAGGCAGGTTTTAGGGTATCTACATGGAGGGATCTTGTGAATATACAGGCTGCTGGAAAAGCTCTGCTCATAGAGTGCTGGACAAGAAAAAGTAGCCAAGAATTGGAACAGGAGCTGGGTCTTTGGGTAGGGGGTAGTAGGACATGAAGGCAGTTGGTAGGAAGATAAAATGAGTTGGCTTTGAGTTGTTCAGCACAGGGCTATAAAAGCACTGCTAGGCTGGATTAAGGGAGAGAGCGTCTCTAGCTTTCCTCCTTTTGTCATGCTGGCTTTTGGGTTTTGTCTTGCCAGCCATTCTTCCTGCTCTGCATCTGCACTTTCCATGAAACCCCTGAGGAGCTGCATTTTAGGTCTGTGATCAGAACAGTGTAGGTGTTAGCTGTTGCTGATCAGCTCTTGCACGGTGTTAAGACCTTTGCTGTTTGTTACCATCCTGCATCCCTGGCAACTAGGCTGGGGGTGGGCAAGAGGCTCAGAGGGAATGCAGCTGGGACAGCTGAGCTGGCTGAAGGGTTGTTCCATGCCATCTAGCTTTGTGCTCAGCAAAAAAACTTGAGAGAGTTTTTCCAAAGCAGCTGCTGCTCAGGGACTGTCTGGGCTTTGGTCTGCTGGTGGTGAGTGACTGCTTTTGCATCATGTGTCTTTGCTGTTGTTGGTTTTGGCTGTATTTTTTCTCTTCTTATCCTCTGCTTCTTAAACCGTATATGGCTTGACCTACCTTTTTTTTTCCCCCCTCATTTCTGCCCTTCTTGTTCTCTCCCCCATGCTGCAGGGGGAAAGTGATCGATCAGTTCGTTGGGGGCTTGGCTGCCAGCTGAGGTCAGCCCACCACAGCTGTGTGATGGGAAATCAACCCCATGCTTTTGCCCTCCCTTCAGGGCACTTAAGAGTTTGTACAAGCAGTGCAGTGTCAATGCACATTATCTTTTTATAGTCTGTTACCTGGCAGCAGTACTTCACAGTCCTCTTGCAGAGAAACTTAAGTGCTTGAAGGCCTGAAGCAGCAGTTAAAGATCAAGACTTTCCAGCTTCAAAAAGAGGCATTGATCTGGATTTGTGCATTTTAATTAAAAAAAAAAAAAAAAGTGAATTGTTCAGAAAGCAGGACAAAAAGTCTCTTGAATGTGAACGAAGCATTTAAAGCTTTCTACAGGGACTGCAATGGTCAGAACTTGGCTAGTCCCTAAGCACCACGTCCAACCTTTCCTTGAACACCCCCAGGGATGGTGACTCCACCACCTCCCTGGGCAACCCATCCCAATGCCTGACTGCTCTTTCCGAGAAGGAATGTCTCCTCATTTCTAACCTAAACCTCCCCTGGCACAACTTGAGGCCATTCCCTCTAGTCCTACCACTAGTTCTCTATTAGAAGAGGCCGACCCCCAGCTCCCCACAACTTCCTTTCACTGAAGGTCAGTGTGACATGAAGTGGCACAGAAGGAAGAGGGACGGGAACAGAATCTCCTGGTGGTGGGATTGTTGTTTTTAAAGCCATATTCAGGGAGGCTTCATTTGATTCTCTGACCAGTTCCTGTGTAGGAGGGAATCTGCCTTATGTATCTGAATTCTTTGTTTGAAGTATGATGGAAGTGATAACGAATTCCACTGTATTCCCTGCACAGACCCGGAAACTTCTTAGTCTTCTGTTTTTCTTTTAAGTAAAAAGCAGATGAGCTGACAGCAAGCTGTTTCATGTATCCCAAGCTTCTTGTGCTGAATTTTGTTATACTTTCAGGTGTACTGCGAGTATGGAATGGTACATGTCCTTTCAGAGAAGGGGAGCAGCAAAGGAAAAGACTACTGTATCCTCTTCAACTCGCAGTGGGCCCATTTGCCACATGATCTGGGTAAAGCTGTAAGTACCTAGCTAAGTATTAAGAAAAGAATATATACAAAAATGCCTTTGTTATAGGGGAAACTTCTAATTCCTATCTTGGATTTAGTAGAATCTGAAACACCTAATTTGCTTGCTGTGCTTTGAAAAATATTTTCAGTCTGTTAAGATCTCCCTAGACAGTGCTGTGATGGTGGTACTTCTTTCCAAGCAGCATGCAGAGAGTTAACTATTTCAGGTTCAATCTTTCTTTTGCACATTATCAATTAAATGATAATAGAACTTACCTGTGCTTGGAAAGAAGTTTTTATGTTAGTGTGATACAAAAAGATACCACATGACCTTCCTGATATCCTAAATTCATAGTTCTGTTAAGTTTAGGAATAAATACAAACTGTCACATGTGTTCTGTGTTATCCAGAGCTGTGTAAGCTGATGACTTTTTTTCCCACTCAGTGGTGATAGGTGGCCACTTCTCACTCATGAGACCCTCACTGTTTACAAGCAACAAATCTGGGAGATCACCGTTCCTAGACAGTTCCTTTAGTACCTGTACCAAGCAGTTACCATCAACGTGCTTTTCAAATTTCCTGGATCTGTTGTAGCAGCTGTGTGGTATTCCCACTTAACATCTGGCAAGTTGAAGTCACCCTTAAAGACAAAGGCAGTTAGAGATATCCCTTAGTTCCTTATACAATCATCGGTGTCATCATCCTGGCTGGGTGGTCTATACTAGACTCCCACAATGACATCTGATCTGTTTACTTTTCCCTTAATCCTTACTAAGAGGCCCTCTGCTGGGTTGTCATCAATTTACAAACTCTGTACAATCCTGCCCCTCTGTTACAGAACCACCCCGCTATATTGCCTGCTCTGCCTACAGAGAGAACAACACTTGCTTCTCTGAGAATACTCTCACTTTATTGTAAATTCTAAGTTGTCTTTTAGAAACCCTGTGCTTTTTTGCTCTTGATTTTATTTTTATGTATATATAAAATATTTTTTCTTTTCAGTCACTCTTGCAGCTGCAGGATCAGACAGCATCTGTTTTGTGTTCTCCTTCTGATGTACCTGATGGGGGATTTAATAATCAAATCCCCATGGTGATGCGAGGGAATTGCACCTTCTATGAGAAAGTGAGGCTTGCTCAGATAAATGGAGCTCGTGGGCTGCTGATTGTTAGCAGAGAGAGGCTGGTAAGTCTATTTCTGTCTTCGCAAATTACTGATGCTCCTCTAGCGTTAGATACTGTCTTATTTTCAGTGCTTATTGCTGGTATCAGATGCTCCTCTTTAAATATACACACATGTTATCTATGTTTATTTTCATGCATCTTCCTGCCTTGCCTAGCCATGTGTGGAAATAATACAGCTGAAGAAAATATTAATGAAACAAGAGGATATATTAATTTAAGTAGGCAGAGTGCTGCATAGAGCCTCTGTAACATGAAGTCAAAGGCTTAGAATTTTCCTCACATCTTATGAAATACTGGAATCAAAAAGATTCCAAGCCATTCTATGGTTCTTGACTTCTCTGGGTGCCTTTACATACTGAGCTGCTAACTTCAGAGAACTGTTAATGATTTCAGGATCTATTTCTGAGTGGTAACCACCAATTCAGAGTTTAGGAACATACTGGCATAGATTATATTACTTTTTCCAAGTTGCATTACTTTATATTTGTGCTAAAGTGAATTGGCCATCTTTTTCCACTCACTCAGTTTGGTGAGGTCTTCAGGATTGGTGTGTGCAGGGCTGTTTCTCACTCCTCTCTCTCTCAGCTGCTGTTGCACAGCAATATTTCCCCTTCCTGCAATGTGCTCTCCCAGAGGCAAAACCAGCATCACACGTGGCTCGGCTCTGGCCAGCAGTGGGTCCCTTTTGGAGCTGGCTAGAACTGGGTCTGATCTGACCTGGGGCAGCTGCTGTGCTGTGCTCACAGAGGCCACCCTTGCATCTTCCTGCTACCAAGCCCTTGCCACGTGGCCCCAGTGCAGCATCTTTATAGTTGGTTTAAGATTTTTGATAAGGTATTAGCAGTATTTTTTTGTTTTGTACTGTGTTTTGGGTTATTTCTTCTGTGGTTTGCCTGTGTAAAGATAACTTTAGATTATACTTTTTCTTTGTCCCTTTTGCTTCCTTTTAATTCAGAAAATACTCTAAAAACCTTAACCCTTTTGATGTAGTCTTTGCAGAAATTAATATATTTTTGCCTGATCTGAACTGTCTTTCAGGTTCCTCCTGGGGGTAACAGGAGTCAGTATGAAGAGATTGATATTCCTGTTGCTCTGCTGAGCTATTCTGATATGTTAGATATTGGCAAGGTAAGCTCAATACTAAATACTCTATTTCATACCATCTCAAATGAGTTATTGATCAGCAGTATGTGAAGCTCATCTTAGGAGCTTTGGATCTGTAGAATTATACTCACAAAGTGTGTTATGTTATGTTTTATCTAGTTATGTTTTATGAAGTGTCCATCCTATACTTATTTTGGGGAGCCTTGCTTTGGAATAGTCCTTATCTGGTAGTGTACTTTGAATAAAGTACACTTTAAGGAAGGAGTTCAACCATGTGTGATGAGGAAGCTAACTTCACAAGTATGTTAGTGGTGTAAAAGAAAACAGGCGTGTGTAAAGCATGTGTAAGCTCTTTCACTGTTGTAGTATCATTATCTCTATCTTCTCTTGAACTGAGGCAGCAGAGGAAGACCTAGATGTGCCAAGGCGGTTTTGCAGAAGCAGAACTGCAGATGTCTGTAGTACTTCTAGATCACAGAGAAAGATGTCTCCTTAAATTGTGTTTATATTTGGAATCTCTGAAGGTGTTCTTCGCATTCCCTTGACACATAGCCTTTATTTTTTATTTTTTTAAATACCTTTCCTGGGAAAATGATATCAAAAACAAACTTGGGAGACTTAAAGAACAGGGTAGTTCTAACTGAAGAATGATCACTAAGTTCCTTTGAATTTGTGCTTGCCTCTGCAGAGTTTCGGCAGGTCAGTGAAAGGGGCGATGTATGCACCAAATGAGCCTGTGCTAGACTATAACATGGTGATCATATTTGTCATGGCCGTGGGGACTGTTGCAATTGGAGGCTACTGGGCGGGAAGCAGAGATGTGAAAAAGTGAGTATGGGGAATATAATATGCCAGATTTCTTCTTATGGTTTTGATGGGGGCGGGATGGAACCACGGTGGTGGTGTCCTCTAAAGACATCCTGGTAGCTGTGCAGCTGATTGGAGACTCTGTATAACTGGAATGGGAAGATACTAGTGTAACATCTGAGAGCCCTTAAGCATGGTGTATAATTTTAATGTACAGTATTTGAGTGTTTTGCCTTTTTTCAAAAAGCCAAGCATTTGAAAAACTTGAAAGGGAAATTGGATTGGAATAGGCTATTTGGGCATTTGCAAAGAGTCATTTTTAAAGGTCTTTTATGAAAATTATAGTGATTTGATTTCACTAGTATAGTGTAAAACAGATGGTTAACATATGATGTTTATTATAAATGTTTTACTGAAATTTTATGGTTACTTTTAGCAAGTAGATGTGGAGGAAATATATTCTATGCATTTCCAACATTTACTTCATGCAAGCTGATTTCAGGATTTCTTCTGAAGTCAGCAGTGTATTCTCTGGGAATTTTCAAGATTCATAGTTGTAAGTGAATGAAAAATAGTACTCTTGATATAACAATTTTGTGATTACTATTACACCAGATTATTCTGGTGTTCATACATACATGTAAAATGTTGAATTCCACTGACTTCAGTGGAAATCCGTGCAGGTATTGGTGTAGTGTCATCTTTTCCAAGTCCATGTAACTCTTACTGAAGTTTCAGTGCCATTTTCTTGCAGAAGTAATGGTCTGATTATAGCCATATTACTCTTTCAGGCGATACATGAAGCACAAACGTGATGATGGGGCAGAGAAACATGATGATGAAACAGTTGATGTGACTCCAATAATGATCTGTGTATTTGTAGTAATGTGCTGCTCAATGCTGGTCCTCCTTTATTTCTTCTATGACCACTTAGGTACTCTTAAGTTGTATTTCTATTGATACATTTTCAATACTACTAGGCTGCCATTGCTTCAAGAACAATTTTACTGTAGAAGTGATTACGAAACAGCTGTCTTCTACCATCTTTTCTCATTGCTATATGATTTAAACACTTTAAGAAAATCCTCAGAGTAGACCTCTGTACCTACTTTAGTAAGGTTGGATTTGGTATTCATAGCACTTCTTTCAAATATTAAAATCTGTTAAGTAGAATAAAAGGTGTAAGACGCTAAGTCTGCATTTTTATCAAAGGATTTCTCAAACCTATACTCTCCTTTCTATTATTATTCAAGTTGATTTTTCTAGCTTTATTAAGTAAGGTAATCATCTATTGATTACTTTTTATCAAATTAAAGAAAGAACTTGCAACCTTAACACCCTGAAACTTCCATTCTCCTATTTCTGAGGAAGCTATGAAAGATGCATACCAGCTGTGTTAATTCCTTTTGTTACTGAGTGATTTTAATTGTTCCCTTGTGACATTTATGTGTACCAATTGCGAGAAGATGAACACTTCACAGTAAATTGTCTCTGGCTTCTGATTTAAAGCTTACTTTAAAAATAGTAGCCAGGAGCTTTTGATCTGTTAAAGTAGCTGTTGCATAAAGTACCTGAATAAACTAACCTGCAATTAGATATTTAAAGAGCATAAATCTAATCAACAGTTATTTGAAATCTGTTTAATTTTCACTGATGAATTTTAAGCGTTATTCAGGCTTTTTCTTTGAAAGAAAGCATCTCATAACTTACCCTTTGTGGACTTACTATTTTTTATTTGTCAGTCTATGTTATCATAGGAATATTCTGCCTGGCTGCCTCAATTGGACTTTACAGTTGCCTGTCTCCTTTTGTAAGAAGATTTCCCTTGGGAAAGTGTAGGTATGTGACAACTTGTAAGTTCTTTAATGGGAAAAATTAAATTTATAGTATAGGGTAATTAAGGGATTTACAGGGTGATTTTGTGTTTCAAAACGTTTATGAAGGAGGAGGGCAACTACATATATGACTGTACCCGTTTGTGTTTCATTTTCAGAATCCCAGACAACAACTTGCCTTATTTTCACAAGCGTCCACAGGTCCGGATGTTGCTGTTGGCAGTATTTTGTATCTCTGTCAGTGTAGTCTGGGGAATCTTCAGAAATGAAGATCAGTAAGTGTATATTTTAATTTCTATGCAAGAAGACTGTAATCTGTGTTATACTATGTTATTGCTATCTGTAGAAGCTTAAACATATCCAGAATCTAGGAGTTGGAAGAAATTAGACTTCTATTGATTACTTTTTGTCAAATTAAAGAAAAAACTTGCAATCTTAACACCCTGGAACTTCCATTCTCATATTTCTGAGGAAGCTGTGAAAGATGCATACCATCTGCGTTAATTCATTTTGTTACGGAGTAATTTTAAGTGTTAAAAAAATAGAAATAAAATTCATAGTTGCTCTTGATGTACTTCATCTTTTTCTCATTGGTCTAGGTTACAGGAAACTGTCTCTTGCTATACCTGAGTTTCTTCCATAAAATTCAGGCTTCACTGGTTCTGGATTCCCAGCCAATATTCTGACTGGTTTCATGCAGCTTTTCACAAGTGGTGTAGAAGTTTGGGTGCAAGTTGTCTAATTTATTTCTTTAGGTGATGGTCCACATGTGAAATTTTTCTGAGAGAATAAGACCTATGACAATTGTCAGATCTTTAGAAAATGGTTTACTCATGCCAGACAGTTGAGGGGAGCTATGTCCAGTGTTGCTGTGGTACCTAATTACAGCATGCTCATTCTTCTTACTGCTTCAGTTAAAAGGATTCTATCACAGGTTCCATGTTAGAACTGAAATGTTGGCTTTAGTTTCTGCTGTTAGTACTGAACGTGTCTTTCTTGTCTTGAATGCCTTTTATTGCCTTTGTGGGGTCTGTTTTCTGTGTTAAGGCTTTGGATCATTCACTGACAAAACTCAGAAGGCATCAACTCTGAACCTCTTTTAGAGCAATAAGGAACCAGTGTCAGACTGAGAAGTACAGAAATGCTATATTGCCATTCCAATGTGTGATAATTAGGACTGGGAAACCCTTAATCTTCTGCCTCAAATCTGGAGTGGATTTGAAGCGTCCTGCACAAAGCTTCATCAGCAGGTACTCAGGTATTGATCAGAGGATCACAGAAGCATAATGTCTCATCTGCATCTAGTCTCTAGCAGTTACAGGGAAACACTAGTGTTCCATATCTCAAGTCCTACTTTTGTTTCATCCTAGCTATCGAGTAAAACAAAAAGCTTTAGTTCTTCTAGACTTAACTTGCAAAAATTTGCCCAGGAAAAATTCTTCCATTCACTGAGATTCCTAGACAGGAGGCTTTTCAGCAGTGTTTTATCCAAGGAAAAGACCACTAGCAGCCTCTGAAAGGATAAGTACATCTTTCTTTCTGCGGATGATTCACTCTGTGTTTCCTTTGGAGAGTCAAGTTGAACCAGTTTCTTTTAAGACTGGCATATGAAGAATTATTCCATCAGGAAGTGTGATAATAAGTAAGGTGATTCTTAATTACTAGTATTAACCAAGAATTAATCTGTTTTTCCATCCTGTTTTTTTTGTTGGTGACTATACCACCAGCAACCATAGCTGCATTTTTATGTTGCTATAATGTAAGAGCAGTGTGTATTGTAAATGTGAGACAAAGTATGTAGGGAGAGAGAAAAATGTTCTGTTAGAACTGTCACAGATTTTAGTATAGCTAGTTTTATTCTCTATTCACTAATTTCTTTAAAGAGTCAGGACGTTACTAGTTTATAATAAGTGGGTATAAACTCCAGTATTTTTCATCAGCATTATAAATCTAATCGTTCATGGAAAAAATAATTCCAGGTATTGAAAAGGATTGGAAAAAGTAGAATTTGAAAAGCAGCTACTGGCAGCAAATACATATGAAAATTTGCTGTGTGAGGTTAAATGCACTCTGAGGTAGTTATGTGTTCAAAGACCGTTTAATTGCTCTGAAGAAATCGGAACAAAGAG
This sequence comes from Netta rufina, assembly GCF_964035555.1. Taxonomy (NCBI): domain Eukaryota; kingdom Metazoa; phylum Chordata; class Aves; order Anseriformes; family Anatidae; genus Netta; species Netta rufina. The sequence continues at coordinate 2,287,578 of NC_140152.1, read as the reverse complement.
GATAAAGGCAATTAGCTTGTCCTAAACTAAATTGCTGAGTATGAATTACAACTTGTTTTAAAATCTTAGTCTTCCAACCAAGAGATTAAAGAATGTCATATCTATGTGCTAGATGATAGACTAAAACATGGGTAGTTTGGACCAAAAAAAAAAAAATGCAGAATTACAGAATGTTTGAGGTTGGAGGTCCTGTGATCCAACCACCCTGCTCAAGCAAGTCAACCTAGGTCCAGTTGCCCAGGACCGTGTCCAGATGACCTTTTTTTTTTTTTTTATATCTCCAAGGAGAGAGACTCCCTAGCTGCCCTGGGCAACCTGTGCCAGTGCTCATTCACCTGAACAGTGGAAAATGAGAATATTCTGTGATTCAGTTTTTGCTTGTCACTTCTCATCCTATCACTTGGTGCCACTGAAACAAGTACGGCATCTTTGCGCCCTCCCTTCAGATACTCATGTACATTGATAAGATCTTCCCAAGCCTTCTTTTATCTAGGCTGAATAGTCCCGTCTCTCTCTCTCTTTCCTCGTAGGAGAGATGCTTCAGTCCCTCCACCATCTCTGTGAGCCTTTGTTGGAGTCTCTCTAGTAGCTCCATTTCTTGTACCGAGGAGCCCAGGACTGGACACCACACTTAAGGTGGACCTAAGGCTGAGTTAGAGGGGAAAGATCACCTCCCTCAGCCTGCTAGTAACACCCCTCCTAATGCAGCCTAGGATACCATTGCTCACCTTTGTTGTAAGATCATATTTCTGATTCATATTCAACTTGGTGTCCACCAGCACCCCCAGCCTCTTCTCTGCAAAGTTGCTTTCCAGAAGGTTGGCCCCCAGCATGTACTGGTGCATGGGGTTCTTCTTCCACAGTTGGAGGATTTTGCACTTTCTCTTGTTGAACTTCATGATTTTCTTTTCAGCCTGTTTCTCCATCCTGTTGAGGTTCTTTTGGATGGCAGTACAACCTTCTGGTATGTCAGCCACTCCTCCCAGCTTTGTGTCATCTGTAAACTTGCTGAGAGTACATTCAGCCACATCATCCAGATCATTAATGAAGAAGTTCAACAGGATTGGACCCCATGTGGATCACTGGGGTACACTGCTGGCTATTGGCCTCCAACTAGACTTTGAGTCACTAATCACCACCCTCTGGGCCTGGTCTTTCAGCTGGCTTGTACCTCCTTGTCTGCCCATCTATATGGGCATATATAAATGTATCAACAGCTTTCTATGGGAAAATTGTGGAAGACACTGTGTAGAAAGCCTTCCTGAAGTCCAGATAAAGTATCTGCTGTTCATATAATGAAAGTCATTTACCTTGTAGAAGGTTATCAGGTTGGTCAAGTACAACTTCATATTTGTAAGTCCATGATGACTACAATATTGATTGCAAACAAGAGCTTGTAATAAAATTTTTATTTTGGTTTGGTGGTTGTTTTATTTACTTTTTTTTCCCCAAGCAGGTACTTAGTGAAAACAGCTTGGTCTGACTGTCCTGCTGCTTCCTGCAAAAATATAAATTTTCTCTTCCTTTAGGTGGGCCTGGGTTCTGCAAGATGCTTTAGGAATTGCTTTCTGTCTTTACATGTTGAAAACAATTCGCCTGCCTACATTTAAGGTATGGATGTTAAAGAGATATTAAATTTTGGTTTACTTTAAAATGGTTTACTTTACAGCAGTGTGAACCAGTGAACTTCTCATCCATACAGTGATGATTTCATGGTATAGGTCTTTGATTTAAACACAAAAAATGCTGAAGCACCGTATGATACAGATTTTACTAATTGTGATTACTTCATAAAGACTTGTTTCTTGAGATCTGTCAGCTGTGATTTTTCAGTCCTTCTCAATGTCATTTTGCTGGAAATCAGATATGAGTAGCTTCCACCACTCTGTTTTGTTTTTCCCTTAATTTGACATAAGATGGATGCAATGTTCTAATTTTCAAATCTTTTAGAACTTAATCAGTATTCCAAAATAAAAATTAGCGTTAGTCATTTAGTTGCTTCTTAGGCAGCTCTTCAAACTCTTTTCCAAGTTATCTTTACCTATAAATCTGTTCCCCTGTAGAAATTGGCTGAGATAGCGTAGATGCTGTTTCGAACTATGCCTAGCATCATTCAGAGAAAATGCAAAAGTTTTTAGTATCTCCTAACAAATTGAAACATAATTTTCAGATTTTATAGGATAAAGAATTTGAGGGACTAACATAACTTTGTATCTGAGAATTATATTCTTGCTACATGCAAAATGAGATTCTTCCATTTAAAATATTTAGGAATTGAGAAAAATTAGGGTGTCTTGTTTAGTCCTAATTTTTTATTCTGAATACTCAAGCTGCTGAATATATGCTGCTGGTAACTAATGCATAGTATATAAATACACACCAATTATCTTGTCTCTTCTTCCAGGGTTGCACCTTGCTCCTCCTGGTTCTTTTTGTCTATGATGTATTCTTTGTATTTATCACACCTTTTCTAACAAAGGTAAGTAAAGTATTTTTCTGTTGCCTGCTGCAGACAGAGCAAAAAGTAATGACATGTTTCACTGTGTATTCCTAAATAATCCCTGGCCTGCTGATTGATGTGCTGATTTAAAATTTTGCCATTTTTTTCTTTAGACTGGGGAGAGTATAATGGTGGAGGTAGCTGCAGGCCCATCTGATTCTGCCACTCATGAAAAGGTATTGTACGTAGTCTGAAAAGTATGCATTAACTTCTAGCTATTAAGCTTTCAACTTCTGTAAAACTCAAAGACTATGGGTCTGAAATGGATATGCCACTCAAAGAATTTTACATGGAAATAAGCACTCCTAAGCTCTCTGGAAATCTACAAAAGAAACAGGACCAAGCAGACTTCTAGTGACTCTTCATGATAGCTTTGGTCTTCCTTTATCTTGCTTTTAAAGAGTTTCAGTAAAAGGAAGCTGGTTAGCTCAGTTTCATAAAAGTATGTGAGCATATTTGTAATATAATTTCTAATGGAGCATATCCATTTTAACCTGAAGAGATTAAATGCATATGATGTCTCTTTCCTACCATCCAGCCCCCCCCAGTTTTGACAATTGTTTTATGAAAACCTGAAGCTAGGCAAAGGAGAGAAACACAAACTGGAGATAGAAAACAGAAGTCAGAATTCAACACTTCTATAACCTTTGACTACAGCCAGCTGCATGCACAGGGCTGTACAACGTGATGTGGCTGAGTTGAGGAAGAAAGTAGGTGAGATGTAGAAAATGATGAGTTACAGTGTAGAAAATAAATACGAAGTGAATCTGTAGGAAAACCAGTTTTGTTTAAATTACACTAGTCTTTTGCTCCCACTTTAGTTCAAATTTTACACACAATTGTATGAAAGAATAATTATACTATAAGTAGATACAATGATTTTAACACTATTATAAGCAAAATATCTTTTCTTTAATAGTCTAATATAGAAATATGTTTGCACTGAACCTTGTCATACTGTGCCTCAACACTGCAAGTTATGTAATAAACAGAAATGTTAGAATACACGCACAACAAAAAAAACAAGTCTCAAAGTGATTGGAAAAATTACTTTTTAAAGGGTTTCCCAAGTTTTTGCTCTTTTGATACATCCATTGCAACCAGTAGAACCAAATATAAAGCTATTTCTTATACATGTGGCAGCTTGTCTAATTTTGTTTCTACTGTTAAACCAGAGTTGATACCTACGACATGTGAGGACTTTGACATTAATATAGAGTATTTTGAGATGTGCATCATACTACAAGTTGTCTTGGCCATTTGTTTTTAATAGTATTTCTTCACTCCCATCTTAACTGTATTTTTATTGTTGTCAGTAATGAGATGTATAATGTTTAAAAAAAAAAAAAAAAAAGATGTTTTTGCTACATCTGTGTAGCCTCTAGGTCCAGTACAACAGTAACAAGTTCTGGTGTCAGTATGTAGAGAAGAAAGCTTTTCATAAGGATTATGTCTTTCTTTCTAAGCTCCCAATGGTCCTGAAGGTTCCACGACTGAACTCTTCACCACTGGCTCTGTGTGACAGGCCTTTTTCTCTCCTAGGATTTGGAGACATTTTAGTTCCAGGTATTTCTTGTTTAGTGTGTTAATTGTACTTGTTGCACTGTCATATTAGCTTATTCTTCTGCTTCCACTTCAAGTGGGAAGTTTGATTTGACATGTATAAACCTGATATATTTGTAAGTATACCTTTCTGTTTTTTTTTCTGCACTATTTACTCTTTCAATAAGAAATTAAATGCCTACTAATTTGATGGTTCAGTTTCACATGCAGTCAAGTCGAGAAATGTAGAGAAAACTGAAGAATTAATTCAGCAGCTAATATTACAATATAAACATTTTTAATAGTGAGATCATAGAGGAAGTGACTTGCCCATTTGCCTGTGATTTGAGTGCACATATACCTCACTATTCAAAACTTCATTGTTTTGTTATTCACACAATGAATGTCCATTGTTACTACCTCACTTTCTCTACTTACCTGCATCTCCAGCATCATAATGGTCTGTTTGAAGACTGCTCTGGTTCTTATAGGTTGTATTCTTAAAATGAAGCTTCCAGTTTGTCAGGTTGATGATCTAGTAAGCCACTTGAAGCCATCCCCATCCATAGGTTGCCAAAATGCAAAACAGGCTGTGATGACAGCAATTTACAACATTAACATTTAGAACATTAGGTTGGAGCCATCTCTTGTCATGTGGTCAGTCATCAGAGAGCTGTCTCCACCTTTACTGTGCATTAGCTGCCACTGAGTGCTCTGTCCATGTTTCTTCCAGTACTATGCCAATTGAAAAGCATCTCAATATACTACAGCACTTGGCAGAGTAGATTTGCAGTTGCTATTGGTTGGAAAAGCTCCAGAACTCATCTCTGGGTACATGTGGATGTTATGGACAATTCACCTGAAAATAAAAAAAAGAAATTCACCAGTAATTGGAGTTCAAGAAGTGCTTCCCATTTGCACTGTGACCTCCCTTCTGCCTGCTTTCTAATTCTTTGTACCCAGGATCATTTATTTCCAAGCTTCAGAGTTAAGAGTTGAACTAAATCTTACACAAGGAGCTTGATTATCCAAGGAACTTGGATAATCTGAGATTAAGAGAATTATCTACATTCTAGTGATGAAACATTCTGTGGACAATTCATCTAGCAGCATTCTTTCTGTGAATAACTTATTTTTCACTAGCTGCGTAATCTTCTGTGGTACAATTGTTAACTTTTGCTTCATTTGATTTGCCAGAGCAATTACTTTTTTTGTTGTTGTTTTTGTTTCTTGTTTTCTTTAAAATACATGAACAAACAGGTTCATGTGCATTGCTTTGAAACTTACTTTGTTTCATTTTAATCAAGAACTCTTTAAAAAAAAAAAAAAAAAGCACACAAAAGTACTGTGCATTTAGCCTTGATTTCTACAGAACCAAAGTTTCTGCAATCCCTGGTTTCAATAAAATTCAGCAAAACCTTAGACAATTATATTCCTACAAGTTTCATGGAAAAAAAATCTATTTAAATAGGGTGGGGTGGAGAGGGATCCTTCCCACAGGAGGGAAAGGCAGAAGCATGGTAATAAAAAGAATTAACTTAAGGGTAACTTTGACCATTTATGTAACTATTCTGTAAGCTGTGGGGCTTACTGAATGATGCTGTCATGGTTCTTAAATAGTGGAGTACCAAAGTATTGGAAAAAAAAAAATCTTAAAAGTTCATAGATAATTTGATATACATTTTCATTTATCTCAATGCATGAATGGGTTGAAAATGTAATTGTTCTTTCCTTTCCTAGGTTTACTGGTAGCCTACTGTCATAGATTTGATATTCAGGTCCAGTCATCCAGAGTCTATTTTGTAGCCTGCACAATAGGTATGTTTGACACTTAAACGTGATATCTAGAGGAGTCACTCCCTTCAAAAGCATACTATTGATCTCATACTATGTTGTTTTTTGATCATTCTGCTCCATTCATTATTAAACAGAAGTAATAAAGCAAATAAAACTCTGTTCTTTAAAGGCTAGACCTTCTACTACTGAATTATGACATCACTTTCTTGAGCTGCCTTGTCTGACATAAATAAAGGAAACTACTTCTGATCATGATTTGTGTAACTGTAACCCCTACATGTATTCTTACATTTGCTAAGCTACTCATTCTGGCTTCTTGATTAAAGATTTTTTTGAGTTGGTGGCATATGAAAATTCAGGTTCAAAGATATTGACTTTGTTCTTTTTGTGTGTTCTAAAAATCTGTGATTTATGATGTAATGAATTATTTTGTAATGGATATAATACCTCCAAATGGGTTCCAAATTGGTTTCAAACTTCAGTTTGTAGAATCCAGAGTTGTACACCATGGGCTTCAAGGTGACTGACAAATGCTATCTTAACTTCTAACACAGCCAACAGAAACCTGTATTTATGCTAGCAAAGACTTGGAATGTTTGTAGTTAATGTCATAAACTTAGGGGAAAATGCTTTAGAAATTCTTGCAAATATAGCTAGATTCTTAAAGACTTAAAGCAGCATTAGAGTAGAAAATTTTAGACAATTTCCTCTCATAGGTTCTTAAAGTAACCTGTTGTCTTGCCTGGTACTTTCAAAACATCTTTACAACATTTTCCTATCAATTTCTGTATCCGTGAAGAGTCAGTGTTGTTGAAGCAATAAAAACTAACCACATACTGCACTGTATTAGTAAAATTAGAGTCAGCAGGATGAGAGAAGTGATTATTCCCTCAGTTTGTCATTTAAGACTGAATCTGGAATATTGTATTTAGGGGGACTGGGCATCCTCAGAGCAAAAGAGACACTGATATGCTGGAGTAAATCCAGTGCAGGCCACTAAGATGGTTGGGTGCTGAAGCATGTGATGCTCAAAGAAGAGAATGCAAAGGGGAAATTCTTTTGCTGTCCAAAGCTACTGAATGTGAAGTAGCTGAGAAGACATAACGAGACTTCTCTTGCTAGTGTGCACGGCGAAGATGTGAGGCAATGAACTTAGGTCACAAAAACTAATATTTCAGTTAAATACAAAGAACTATCAATAATTTAAAAAAAAAAAAAAATGGATAAAACTATTGAGTATTCCAGTAATCTTACTTGTGAACAAAAATCAGTTAGTTTTAGCTTCCTTCTTCTGAAAATGCAATTGAAAATAATTACAATATAAAATCCTAAATGTTTCTGTTCTGCTTTTCTGCACAATACAAGCAGTAATTTAAAACAAAATAGTAAATTATACATCTGTTTTTTTAAGTAATGTTGCCATGTAGTAAGAAGCAGTCAAAGCCAAACCAAGTATATAATATAATATGGTCAAAATAATTGTCTCTATCTGAATTCATAAATATAATAGGAGAAATAAAATATTTATTTTGCTTCTCTAAAACTGTTTAAGATATTGATTTAATCACACAGCATGGACTAGGTCAATCACACTACTTTCACATTGTACTACCAATAGAAAGAGAGTAGTATCTCAAAGTAGTAGTCGAAGTTTATAGTGTATGTATAATGCTTCTGTTTAAAAGCCTGAAAAAAATTTGGAGAAGTTGCTTTATGTACTTATTGGGGAAAAAAAAAAATCCTGTTAAAATGCTTATTTAGCTATTTAATTGTTTTTTCTTAAGCAGAGCTATAGCTGAATTTTTTTTTCTTATTTTGTTTCCTTCCAGCATATGGCATAGGCCTTCTTGTGACCTTTGTCGCCTTGGCATTGATGCAGATGGGCCAGCCAGCTCTCCTCTACTTGGTGCCCTGCACTCTAATCACGAGTTTTGCTGTGGCTCTTTGGAGAAAGGAGCTTGCAATGTTCTGGACGGGCAGCGGCTTTGCGGTGAATACCAGTTTGATATGAGTGTCTTCAAGAAATACTATTATTATAAAAACCTAACTAGAATTAAAGTTGAGTAAAATATTGTAGTATTATCCACCAAAACCAAAGATTTTTGTTTTGCTTGATTGTTACTTTTTTGCTTCAGTGATGTTTTCATTTTCTTTCTTTTAATATTAATGTTAATATTAATGGCCATGTAAACTAGCTAGTGAAAAGTAGACCCTGTCTGTCCTTCATTCTGACACAATTTTTACTGGTTTGATCTTTGTTGAAAGTATTATTACTGTTGTGGTAAGTAACTCCTTAATACTTATCTTCATATCTTTTTAGTAGCCTACAGCTTATGAAGATAGAGATCTAGATCAGTTCATAATAGATTGCTTATAGTCCCTTAAATTTTACAGAAGGTAGTGCTTCTCTTTTCATGGTTCTTCAGTAAGAACATAAACTTTAGGACTGGTTGAGTTGGCAAATACTGTTTCTTATTACAGGAAGCTAAGTAGCATGCAGTTAGTTGAGTTGGGATTGCAGTCCTTTGTATGCCTTACACAGGTCATGTTTCTGGAAAACTGTCACAACTGATGAATCAAGAAATAGGGACTAAAACTGCTACTAATGTGTCACAGAAAGGTTGCAATCAAAGAAATGAAAGGCATTGTCAGTTTTTTACAGACATGTGATAGCAAGAGACCCAGGAGGATCTTAGCAAATAAAAGTTCTTCCTATTCAGAGAACACTTAAAAATAATTCAGAAATTCCTGCAACTCTGATTTAGAGAAATAGTATTTCCTGGTTACAAATCTTTTAGGCATTTCACTACTGTTCTGTGTTAGCAACCTAGCACAAAGACACTTTAATAGTATTAAGGGTGCCAATACATTGTAGCCTCATATCTGAATTTGGAGCTTATAAAAAGGCGGAGGATTTTTTTTTTTTTTTTTTTGGAAAAAAAATCCATTCTGCAGATGACTAGCTAGAGCTTTAACATACAAGGTTACCAGAAGTACAATGCAGATGTATAGCATAGCAAGCAGCTACCTCTTACCATTCTTAGAAATACATATTTTAAAAAAAAAAGTCAAATGTTCATCTGGAAGTTGTTCTCTATTTCTTTAGGACCATCTCATGTAATAATACCTTCCCTTCCTTAGCCTTAACAAAATTGTCTTGAAAGTTTAGACTAGAAGTCATGAATTCAAACAACAGTTTAAAACAAAACCTTTTTTAGAAGTTTAGTAACTTTTTTTTCTGTGTAGACGTGAAACTCTTTGCCAAAATTGTTGTGAATAAGAAAAGTTTACAGGGTTTTTAAAAATTATTAGACAAGTTCTTGGAAGAAAAAACTCCTGTGCACTTTAAGATGCAAAAATAGGATCACATTATGCATGTGTCCACTGCTGAAGAATAGTGAGAGATGTGCCTTTTATCTTCACCTTGTGTGACCATTTGATCTGACCACTTCACCTGATAACTGGAGGCAGTTGAAAACAGTTTTTACAAATCCTAGTGTATCTCTATATACAGTTAATACCGTTCTTGACAGCAGTGTAACAATTAATGATCTTCTTCATTCTAACTGTGATCTTCCATTTGCAGAAAGACCTACCTCAGCCTCCCTTGGTGATAGCTCCTGTCAACTGCCCTGAGCTTCCCAAAGATAGCAATGTACCAGCCTCTCAACAAGAGACAGAGCAAATGACCAATCCCACCCTCCATGTGAAGGAGCTGCATGGCCCCACCTTGACTGCAGAGGAGCTGGCTGATAATGACACAAAGACGGAACAGTCAGAAATTTCTATCACACAGAGTGAGGAACCAGCTGGGCATAACAAGGACGACCTTGAAAGCAAATGCCTAAACCTAGAGCAAAAACAGGTGGAATAAACAATGTGATAGGAACTCCGTATCTTCTGTCACAAACATCCATGTAAAGCCAGTATGTATTTAGACTGGTTCAGTAGTATTCACCTTCATTGAGGAACCTCATTGGGAGTCTGATCATCAAACACAATGCAGAATGTTCTGCCTCCAGCTTCGGTACAGCTATACACTTCAAATATATTTCTGAAATATGGTGCTCTACAAGGGTTCTGATGTATGGATTTCAGTGATCATTTTATAAGTGAATGCCTTTGACTGATGCATTTTCATTATACCGGGGTAGTATTAAGAGTCTTTATTTACACAGTACTCTGTGCTTGTGTGGCTATTATTGCTGCTTTAGCATAGTGTAGGTTAACATGGAGGAAAAGCATTGAACAAGTCTGCTACAATGCTTAGTTGAGAGAAACATAGGTTTTTAGCACTTTGCCTACTGTCACGTTTTACTCGTCAAAGCCATTGATGCAAGGGAATGCTTTAGTATAAGCTGACATTCAGGAAATGCAGAGGATGGTTAAATTATCAGCCTCTGAAAGGATTTATACTACCGTGGTGCATTAAATGCATCTCTTAAACTTTTTTGTCTTTGTTTTTACTTCCAGGTATCTGTGTTGGCTACTAGTCTAGTTTAAAAGGCAGGATTAATGGAGCTACAGGAAGCTCTCTAAGCACTCCTATGAACTCCAGGGGCTGTCTCTGAAAATAAAGTGTTTGTCACAGAATAAGTGTATTAAGAATGTTTGCTTTAGAATTAAAATACAAGCCAGATAAATAAGAAAATAGGTAATTATATAAGCGTTGTATACGAAGCTTAATAGGCAGTACTTTCACTAGGAAAAACGTTAAAGTAAAACAGCAAAAAGAATCAGTAAAAGCTCAAAAATCCAAACTGCTGAACTTTAAGGAATGTAGTTGTGATCATTAATTCTGAAGAAAAGGGTGTTTTCATTCCCAAGGGAACACATATGGTGCTATAGTCACTCGTGATTTAGAGCTACTTGCTGCTCAGTAACTAATCAGCTGCTTCAAAGAATGTTTTGTTTTGTCCCAAGAGTAGCTAAGTGTGGCCTGTCAGGTTCCAAAATGAGGCTGTGATCTAGCCTATTATTTTGCCCCTCTTGCTAAATGACGTTGTGAAAGACTAAATTGATGAATTTAAAACTATTTGAGGTGCAAAACTATTTGAGGTACAGCTCGTCTTAATTTATATTCCTGAAAATGTGCATTTTCTTACATAACATGGTTGAACCGTTTATGCATCAGCTTTGATACACACAGATGATGAGATTTGCATATCATTTATTCAATTTAAGAACACTTGGTTTCATCAAAGGTGTCTGTGTTCTACACTTAAATTGCAATTCCCTAAAATTTTGAACTTCAAATATTTTACATTAAAGCTGAAAAAGGAAATATGATGTGAATATCATATAAAGAATATGATTCCAAATTGCATGGAAGAAATGCTTTTCAGAGTATTTCAAGAGCCTAAAATGTCATTTACAAAAGCATCATCATTGTGTCATGATCTGAGGCAATGCTTTTAAATTAAGAGTCTCCAGTTGGCATGTTGAGTTGAATGCTGAAAGGCTCTCCTTTGAATGTCTGTCTGTTAAACTTCAGCCATTATCTCTTTGGCTAGGTCTTCCAAAAGTTTGCCCTATATTTTTTGGGTGTTTAACCTCTCTTTATCTGTTTTGCATTGGGTGGACAATATTCTTTCTCTAGAATGTGAAAGGCTTTCTGTAAAACCATACCATGGGTTCAGGATTTTACCAGCTTCTGCCTAAAGCTTCAAGCCCTGTCTGATAGATTGATTTTTAGAGGTGAGTTTCTTGAAAGGCTTACTGAGTCCTAAGGCCTGCACCACATTAATTTATGATTGGCCCAAATGGATTAGATAGTAGGATTAGAGAGATCTGGGTTATTTTTGTTCTTCTGTTTTATCTCCTCTTTAACAGACTATGTTACTTTTGCCAGGGGTAATCTGAACCAATTAGTGATTAAAAAGCAACAGAGACATTTTATTGAAAACATCAGCCAGCTGGACTATGCCTTAATTTAAACCATTGTACAAGTATGTATATTAAAAATACAATCCTGTGTTTAAATAATGAACTTGACAAATAGTGATAAAACGAATTTGGAGACTGACTCAAAGTTCTATGTTTTTTTTCTTGATTATATTTCAGTCATAATATTTTTGGGAGTAGTTTTTATATGCTTATGTCAGTAGTTTTTTGATGATGAAGCATTAAGATTTATCACCACCTTGAAAATGTATTTTAACATTTGTTCTCATGCAGTGTGGGGTAGGTAAGAGTTTATTTCTCAAGTTGTTTATAACTCAATTAAAATGGAATAATTTATAACACTGATTAACTTAAAGACATTCAGTAGTTGCTTTGTTCATATTTCACTCCAGATGGGTCTGCTTGTAACACATGCTTCACCTTCTTGTTTTTGATGGTTTTCCATCTAAGTGTAATATTTCTTCAAACTCCAGAGATCGATGTGGAAAAAAATAGTGCAATAATTCCAGTTGAAGTATGTAAATAATGAGTTATATACTTTGACTATTCTAGTACTGTACAAATCAGGAGACCCTGGTGCACTAGTCTGGCTGTGACTGTTTAGACCCTGATCCCACATAGTTCAATCACTTCCATCAAAAAACAAGGCTCTGCTTTTCTGTCTTTCAAAAAACCTCCCACAGCAACTTAATGTAAAACATAGTGCTTTATAGGAAAATGTCAAGATATATTCTATGTAGTTAATTCTGATTTTTTTTTTATGATTGCGGATGTACATTCTCCACCAACTTGAGTTAAAAGGCTGCTTTTTAAGTAATGTTAAAGTGCTTCTTGGTTAACACAAAAGCAACCAAAAATCTTTCTTTGGATAACCACAGTAATGAGTGTCAGATTCTTTCCTGGCTCTGAAATTACTAAATATGAGTCAGTGTGGTGGTCCAAGTGTTTGGTTTTGATTTGTCCTCCTGAAGGGTTCCACAAATTCAGCTGAAGGTAGAATGCAACCTGAAAGACCTTAGTGACTTAATGAGAGTGACAAATAAGGGAGAAGTACCCCAAATCCTGTTAGTTTGTGTGAATCTTCTTTTTCACTTGTCACAGATGAAGAGCATTTAAAACGAAATACAATAATATATCTGTTTTTAACAGTAGTAGCAAAAAAGCAAAAAAAAAAAAAAAAAAAAAAAAGTCCACATATGGAAGAACTATACTTGTTTATGTTTAATGATTTAATGTTATCTCTAAACTTGGACAAATGTCAAAAAAAAAAAATACTACTACCCATAGCACAACATTGTTCCTAACAGGTTTATTAATATAGTATTTAGAAAACATGTCATATAGAAAATTCCTCTTTTCATTTTGTTTCCTTTTTGTTTTAACCATATCAAATTTCTTTTTTTTTCTTTACCTGATAATCTTGATCTCAGTCCAGCCTTTCCTGCAGAAGCTGCTCCTTTTTGCTTACAGTAGCCACCAGTCTGTCTTTTCTTAAGAATACCTTGCAAGTCCTAATAGTGTTTTTCAGGCATGTCCATTTCCATGTTTCAATTTGGTTTTTGCATCTGTGATGCATTTCTCACTGAGAACATACAACCATAATGATAGTGCCTGTAGACTTCTAAGTATGCTGGAAAAATAGCACTGATGCTGGAGCCAGAAAAAAATAAAAAAATAAACAGAACTGAAATAATAACATTTTAAGCTTTGTTGAAGGTGACTGCATTCATCAGTCAATTAGCATGACATTGGGGGAGATACGTATTTACTTGCAGATATTTTTTCTGGGAGGTCTGATGGACAACAGAATGCTTAGAGTTGTTTTCTTTTTTCTTTTTTTTCTTTTTTTTCTTTTTTTTTTTTGGAGGAAAAAAAGTTTTGTTTCAGAACAAAATCCATGGAACACCGTGTAATGCCTCTGGATATATCACGCTCCAGTTTGTAGAACCTTTCTGACTTAGGAAGTTTCTCAGTTGCCTGCTTAACTGCTCTGCTTCCTATTAGATGCCTTTGGTCCTGAGGGGTTCCTTTGTTTCATTTAACTGTTTTTATACCTTCCCAGGCTAGCGAAATATAAATAAACTAAAGAATGAAATCACTCCTGTACTGGGTGTTGGCAAAAACAGTGTTGCCTTGAAGTAAATGCTTACATACAGGTCTTTTATTGTAAGACACTGCAGTTTTCGCCTGTGGTTTTGTTCCTTTCTCCCTTTTCTTTAGCCCTATGGTTGTGTAGTGCATATATTTTTGATTTCTTGCACTATACTGGATGTTTAGGATGTTAAGCCCAGTAATATTACTTATTAGTGGCAGCTTCATTGATAATTTTAAGTGATTAATTTATATACATATGCTTTCATCATTTGCCATGTTATTTGTAGTATATTCCTATGTGTACATAAGCTAGCCAAGCCATAATGCACAACTAGTGTATAGCAATACATGGCACACCTTACTTTGGCACAAGCACAAATAATGTATGCCAGATGTGCTGGCAGATCCAAGCATTTGTCCATAGCTTGGGGGGGATGCCTTTTTTTTTTTTTTCTTTTTTTGACAAATATAGTCTGTGATGTTTTTAAAATAAAATCTGTGTAAGGGCTGCACATTGAGGAAAAAATTAGGACATTTAGGAAAGCATTGTGATCGGAAGTTCAGAATACAGAATAATAGAATGGAATTAGATTGAATCATAGAATCTAGAGTTATAGAATGGGATGGGATTGGAAGGGGCTTTAGGGACCACCTACTTCCAACCCCCTGCCATGGGCAGGAATGCCACTCGCTAGATCAGGTTGCCCAGGGCTGCATCCAATCTGGCCTTGAAAACCTCCACGGCTGGGGCATGCAGAACCTCTCCAGGCACCCTGTTCCAGTGCCTCACCACACTCCAAGGGATGAATTTCCTCCAAACATCTAATCTAAATCTACCGGTTTAAAACTATTCCCTCTTGTCCTATTATTGTCTGCCCTAGCAAAAAGTTGTTCTCCATCATTTTAAGAGCAAAATTTGTATACGGAAAGGCTGCACTGAGGTCCCTCCGGAGCTCTCTCTTCTGACAGAACATCCCCAGCTCTCTCAGCCTTTCTTCATAGGAGAGGTGCTCCAGCACCTCTCTATGATCATCTTCATAACCCTCAGGACCCCTTCTAACAGCTCCATGCCCTTGTTTTGCTGGGGCAGCAGCCATGTGGAGCCTCACAAGGGCAGAGCAGAGGGGGACAATCACCTCCCTCCACCTGCTGGTCACTCCTCTGTTGATGCAGTCCAGGATGCAGTTGGCCTTCTGGGCTCCAGGCACCCACCACTGGCTCACATTGAGCTTTTCATCCACCAGAACCCCCAAGTCCTTCTCTGTAGGGCTGCTCTCAATGAGTTTTTCACCCACTCTGTACTTATTTCTGGAATTGCCCCAGCCCAGGTGCAGCACCTTGCACTTGGACTTGTTGAGCCTCATTAGGTTCAAATGAGCCCTCTTTTCTGTCTTGTTCAGGTCCCTTTGATGGCATCTCTTCCTTCTGTTGTATTGACCAACCATACTACTCAGCTTAGTGTCATTTGCAAACCTGCTGAGGATGCATTGGATCATATTGTCTATGTCATAGTTAAAGATACTAAACAGCACTGGTCCCAAGACGCATCTTCTCTTACAAAGAGTGTTTTGGTTTTGTTTTACTAATTTAAAAATCGCGAGTTCTGTGGACAGAAACCATGTCAAAACACTTGTTAAATAGATGCAGTGCTCCTACTACTGAGATAAATCTTATCTTTTGATTTAGTACATTTAAGTAACATGCATGGGACCAAGTCTATGGGAGGAGATAACCATGTTTCTCTCTAATTGGTAGTTAACGACAATGGTATGCATGTGCTAGTGCAAATAGCTCTTGCCTATTTGTCTTCAACTCGTGCTTTGTCACTGACCTCTCAAGATTGGAATAGAATAGTTCAGTTGGAAGGGACCTTCAGAGAACATCTAGTCCAACTGCCTGACCTCTTCAGGGCTAACAAAAAGCTAAAGCATATTGAGGGCGTTGTCCACATGCCTCCTGAACACTGGCAGGCATGGGGCATCAACCACCACACGGGGAAGTCCCTGTTTCATAGTGCACTTGAAGCACGCTCTGCACTAGTCCATTAACATTATCTTTTCAGATAATGTGTCTTAACCATCAGATACCATCGCCCACCCTGACTCTTGCATTACGCATTGCATTCATTGTGTGGGACTGTCTCATTCCAACATTTCCAACAAATCTTTTCCATCCTAGAAGTCACTGGCAGCATACAAGCTCCAATACATTCAGTTTGGCAATATGTGAAAACAGAACCATTTTCTGAAAGAAAGATACAGATTTTCAACCCTGACTGTGGATGATCTACTTATTATTTTTATCACTTTATTTCACTTTTTCAAATAGTGCAGTGCTGGAGGAACTGAGGATCTGTTAACATGCTAGCAATGTTTGAACAATGTTATCATTACTTTATTAAAAGTGAATTACTAGTGCTCTGTATGTGGAACATATGGGAGAATGCAGGCAAAAAGAGCAGCATAAAGAGAATTTATGAGATAAGACTAGAGAGGAAAATACAAATCTGTTTAACGCTAGTTTATTGGGTGCTTGTTAGTAGCTTCTTTTAGGGAGCAGGAGATAACAGTAGAATAGTTTAAAATGTCCAATGTCTTTGTGGAAGGTCTTTGCAATAATGTTCAACTAATTGTGTATAGACTAGTGTTATGAAGACTGCAAACTCAAACGGTTATTAATTTTAGTGCTTGCAAATGCATACCTTTATAGTCAAGAGGAATAAACTTTAATGCTCTTGTTTCATGAAGTGCTGAAGGAAGCTTTTGTGTTTCAAAAGCTGATACATTTTTGTTATTGAAAATCTTCTTTGCTATTGGCACCTAAATAAATAAATAATAAAAAATAAAATTCCAGCTAAGAAATTTTGCCAGGGTAGGAAGACTGTGGCATAAAAGCTCCATTCAAATATTTCCCCTGCACAGTGGCTAGGAATGTCACTGTCAATAGCTGTCAAAATAAAATGCAGATGGGACCTAAAGAACAAGGAATTTAGTTCCCTATAAAGATATAGTCAGTCCTCAATCGTTGCATCAGGTATGGTGATAAAATGAACATCCTTCCCTGATTTTATCTTGCCTCTCATTTATCTCGTCAGATAGGCAGTCACACACAGTATGAATATTAGTTCCACAGTTTTAATTCACTGAATTGCTGAAATGTAGACAGCCTGTTAGGAATTGTAATTCTCTCCCTTCAAGCAAACTGTAGCAGGCATGGTGTTTGCTAGATGATGATTTGCAAAATTGGTGCATGGTATCTACAAGGATAGATAAATTGGTAGTTTTGTGATTTGTATCTATGATACAAGTATCTAGTATCTATGGTACAAGTAAGATTTTAGTTGTTACTATTGTTTGCAAACAATAACAGAGAACTGAATATGTCATGTTACTACTGTCTTCCTCTGCTGACAGTAGAATAGAGCCATTGCAAAACTCAAGAGGATAAAGTAGTGTCCAAGTAGTAAAAGACACTTTTGGTGAACGTTTTCTGTTTTTCTGACGTTGTAGGTCTTACTGTACTACTTGCATCAGATCTTCCATTCAGTCTGGGTGGGTTCTTTCCCATATAACTATAGAACTCATCATGGTTTTGATATCAGCCTCTCCATCTGAATGATTTAGTCACGTACCCAATTGCACAGCATATCATAATATATAATTTTATATATTTAAATATATTGTAAGACACAGCATCTCCAGTGATCAATGTAGATTTGTTTCTTTCCTCTGTGATGTAACATGGGGAAAATCGTATTTCATAATTAACAGTGGGAGAAACAGAATCTGATGACAAGAGATCAGAAATATCCCAAGGGTTTCTGCAGAGTGATTCTTTTGTTTTGTTTTGTTTTCCATGGAGTAATTTAGCCTATTTCAGGCATACATATATATGGCAACAGAAAACAATCTGAAAAAAAAAAAAAAATCAACTGAAATTGCGGTGTTGTTTTTTTCCTTCTATTTTGCCTTTTAAAAACATTGGAATTTACCTTAGCCTGTTTTAGTTTAATAATGTAAAAATTTTCTAAAACTGTAAAATAAAGTTATTTAACTTTTGAACTGAATTTTGCATTTTTTTTAATCATTGTTATGTTTGAAATCCAGTTTACTTTTATTCTTTGCACTAAAATATGATATTTTTTTTTGTGTGTGAGATTTAAAAGATCTCAGAAGCTGCTCACAGCTTCAGTCTTGAGATGGATTACATGCAAAATTCTTGTCTATGGTCTTTCAAGTCTTGCCTGTTGCATTTCAAGTCTCCTGCTCATATGAAAGACTCAGAACAAATCTCTGTCTAAATGAGTAATCAAGCTTTCTTTCTGCCTCTGATTCTAACCCTGATGGGATTATTGTACAGATAAAACCAATGAGTTGCACATTGTGCTATTGCTTGGAAAGAAAGTTGGGTACTTTGCAGGTCCTTTTAAAAAATAGTAAGTCTAATGAATTAGATTGCAAGTCATAGAGGTATCTGAATTCTGCGAATTGAAAACAAGTGCATTTCCACTCTGGTTTTGTAAAATTGGAAAATCTCCTGCATTTTCCTTTTACATGTGTAGTATAGCTGAAAAGATAAAAATTAAGAAATTTCTTGTGTCACCTACCTTGAAAGAAGAAAGACAAGGAAGGAAGGAAGGGAAGAAGGAAGGAAGGAAGCATTGCAGCTAAACAGCCTTTCTCTTTGGACTGTTGCTGCAGAATGACAGAACAGCTACTTCTGTTCAGACAAAGAGGGCTCAAAACCAGAAAGACTGGTTTGTGTTAAAAAAAAAAAAAAAAAAAAAAAAAAAAAGGATAATAAAAATTAAGATTCAGTCTGGCTACAAAACTCATCCTAAAATGCTGACAGGCAGTATTTTCTGGGAACAAAACATAGTTATCACGTCAATACCTTTACCGTTTAGTCAATTTTTTTAATCCATCACATGTAACATCACTTACTCAACAAACAATTGTATCACATAAACCTCTACAAATACTAAACTAGTAGTGCCATCACTATTTTTGTTGTTGCTATTAAGCAAAGAAAAAGTCACATTTATTTTGTAGTAGCACATACAGTTTCCTGTATTAGTTGAAATTGTAATTTAGATTTAGATATACATCTGCATATTAGAACAGAAATAGAATAAGGAAAAAAATGTGTTGCTTTTTTATTCCTGTATCTGTTGCCTAAATATGGACAGAGCATTTGTTTACAAAATAACTAAATTATTGGTATTTTGGCACAGGGTAATGTTCTAATGGGGAATCAAATCACTCAAACAGAAGGATGTCTCAGGATGAGACCCTGAGCTGCTGTTCTGCTGAGTTCCTACAGTACAGCTGGTCTGTGGCTCTATGACCAGTCCTGCACATGCATATTCCGTCACTTTTGATTATCTCAATTGCATTTAAAACATTTCCAAAATATGCACTGCATAGTTTCTGCATCTGCAGGCACAGTTTCTGTTGACTACTTACAAGCATCTTATCTGCTTAGGCTTTGCTCAGTTTTGCAGCAAGAACCACCTAGGGGGATGTCTGGAAGGAAGGAATGAATTTTCCACCCCGAGTGACAGCTCCTTTGAGCACAGGAGTGGGTCTGTGCACAGGTGCCACCTGAAGGTTGCCCTCAGGGCAGTGTGAAATTCCTTCCCAGAGAGCTCCTGCACTAATTGCTCAAATACTTTTTAGTGAGGATTGCACAGTTTCAAGTCAGTTCGTTGACCGAAACCAGTCCATTATCTTACCCGTGCATGTGACTAAGTGGAGAGTTTCGGGACCACCAAGGGCCTTGATGACTTAATGGCACTGGATGTACAGGCAGGGACAGCCTTGATCACCAGCTATGCCACAGCTAGAACTAGAAGACAAACCTGAGTTTCATATTTATAGCTCATTGCAGCCTAAATTCTGTAGCTCTTGCCACATATTCAAAATTAGATGACCTATGTTTCTTTTGTTTTGGTATGGTGTTTTTTTTTGTTTGTTTTGTTTTGTTTTTGTGTATGTTTTCCTGTTTTAGAAGGAATACAGATTGCATATCACACATAAATAAGAGCTTTTTGCTCACTGTAATGAACTGCAGAGGTCCAATCTTCAGAAACCCAATGCTGTTGTTCAGTACAGGTTGGAAGAAAGTTACTTGAACAGAAAAACCAGTCATCAGTGATGATGACTGAAAATACAAAGCTCTGAAATTCGTTAGCCTTTTCAGGCTGAAACAAAACCAATTCTCAGTTTTTCACGTGTTTTTCATCTTTCAAGAGGTCTTGGCAAAAGGCTCAAATGTTAGCTTCAACAAAAGGCAATCCCTGTCTGGTTTTGGCCTCTGTTGCAAGTACGTGTGATGCCAGGTAAGCCCTGCATGTCCCTGTGCAGCAGGTACGGCATTTTCCTCACAGGGATTGTTATGACGATAAATAAAGTGTGCACCGTAAGTGGTATGGATGCCTGGCTGAGGGGGCTGAGGGACTTTTGCACAAGTGCTCCCCTTCAGCGATTTCCACGTGCGTGGCCCGTGCGTGTTAATCCACCACCCCGTGGTTTCACTGTGTGGGGCTGACAATTTGTAGCGACTGGGGCGAATTCAGCGTTGCCAGCGCGAATCCCCCATCACTGAACCACTTCAGGAGCCAGCTCCTGAGGGCGAGGCCCCGGCTCCTCCCCGCGCCTTTAACGGCCCGGTCAGGCCCGGCCCGGCCCGGCCGCCCCCCGCCCCTCCCGGCTGCGCTGGGCGGGAGGCGAGGCCCGGGGCCGGGCGGCGCCGTGACGGGAGGAGAAGCGGAGCAGGTGAGTTACCGCTCGGGAGGCTGCCCCTTGCCGATTTCGGTGCTTTTTGACGTTAAAATGACGGTGCTGAGGTTGGGGGCGCTTCGCACAAGTGACACAGGGATGCTGGAGGGGACCCGGTCTGCCCGTCAGTGCGAAGGAGCCAAAACTCTCCACAGGAGCGAGCTCACCGTTGAATCTCCACAAGTTTGGCGTGTTTCTGCCGGGTGTCCCCGGAATATTATATTTCTGTAGGGTGTTTCATCGTGTGGCTATTGACCAGTGGGTGTCCACCGACACCAAATGTGCGGCCGTGGTTTCACAGGAAAATAGTCTCAGGAACCTCCTCTCTGAAAGCACTGCGTGAGGAGGAATGCTTAATATCATCAGTACCATGGAAAACAAATGCAGACCGTGATTTGTGGTATTTAAAAGCTATAAGGACTTATGTTCCAGCAAGTTCAGGTAACTTCATGGGAAATAAAAAGTGCAGGTTTAGCAATGATGCAGACGTAAGCACTGAAACAGGCACTGCCATCACTGTACGAAGCGTGTTGGTGAGACAGCCAGGGATGTGCACGGTTTTGACCTCGGCATGGGACAAATCCTGTAGCAACGTCCCCGGGCTCCAGGGGTAGGACAGCACTGCTGTTTGAGCTAAAGAAGTGTACCTGCAGTGTTTTGGGATGGTGCTCAGTCCCCATGGCCGGAGGAAAGGGCCTGGGAGTGCTGTCTTGCTGCTGTGCACCCAGCCTGTCTTCCAGCCACGAGGCTGCCCTGCAGGCAGCTCTGAGCAGCCCTATGTGCCAGTGTCCCACAGCCTGTGCTCAGGGACAGTCCCTTCAGGCAGGAGGGCTGGTCACAAACCCCCAGTGCCTGAGTTTAGTAGATGGCACTATCCCACACCGCTATGTCTGGAGTCTCGTTCTGCAACCTCCCAGGTCAGTGGCAAAAATCCCATCACCTCCGGCACTGCAAGTTCCTGGCTTGAATGCTCCTCAGTCATCACCAGCTGGTTTCTATACACGTGTTCTGTCTTTGAGGGAACCGTGCACTACAGATGACTGGTTTCAGGGTAGTATGAGGGTTTTATGCCCATGAATATCGATGCCTATCTGCCAAGCTGTAATAAGGGCTGAAGCTAGGTACTACAAAATGTGATTTACGCCTTGCTTCAAATCTATGCAAGCTGGTAAGAAAAAACAAAATGTGGTTACATGGAAAATGGAAGCATCAAGTTTAGCCCCCTGCTGCTCCTCCAGGATGCTCTGGTCCCAATACTATACCAGTATTTTCACCAGGTGCAGCTGATAACCTCCCTTCACATGCTGCAGCCCCTGAAGCCAATGTAGGGCAGCACATTTAGAGGGTTGTGACCAAATGAAATGCCATGAGTTAAGCATGTGAGCTTTCCTTGGCCATTTGTGAGCTGAAAAGTATCAAATTATATTGTTCTCCTATTCTGAAAAGTAATTGGACAAAAATGGCACTTCTTACCTACTGGATACTCCCTGTGTGTACTCGGTATTTACTATTTGTAAAATGTGGTCAAGGCAGCACAGTCAAGGGGGAGGAAGGCAGCCTTTATTTTGCTCTCTAACACATTGTTGAAGTTCAAAACCCAACTGCAGGTACAGATCTGCCCGGCACTCTCTCAGCAAGGGGAGAGCTCAGGGGCTGAGTGTCTTCACGGTGGAAATGATGTTAGAGCCTTTGTTACTGTGATAATACGAGCACTGGGCAGCTCAGCCTGTCGTGTCACAGCTGAGACTGCAGAGCTGGCAGGCAGGAAGAGGATCTTCTTACCTGTAAATTGAGAGACATTTGAAGTCCAAAACAGACAATAAACAAGGCCCGCACAGTGTCACTGGGCTTGCTGAGTGCAGGACAACAGGTGAACCAGATGCACCTCCAAAAAGGATGCTGCAAGTCAGCAGGTATTAAGGATCATCTCTAAACCTGCATCATTCGAGTTGGAATTGCTGGAGCTGGTAACACCCAGAGCAGGCTTGTTCACTTGCAAGATGCTTGCAGTCTGCAGGCAGACAGCGCTGGTGGCATTTTCCTAACTTACATGATTAGAAAAAGAGGTGTCCTTGACCAGGACTTACAGCCTCTGGGTGATAGTGTCTAGTTCTGTGTGGCAGCAGGGCGTAGACTTTCAGGTGCAGCACAACCCTACTAAAGGTTAATCCACAGAGAAGTGGGGGGCATGGGTCTACATGTGCCAGCTACCGAGGATGGAGGTGCATTAAAGCAAAAGGATTAAACGTTGTGTTAGGTGGTTCAAGGAACCACTTTGGTGGCTGGAGATGCTCATGCCACGTGAAACAAAAAGGCCAGGTGTGCCAAACCTGGCTTGCCTGTCTGCTATGTGTGGATGCTTTGTCTTTGCTCATGAAGGAACTGTCCACTCCAGCTGGAGTGACACCGAGGAGCTCAGTCATTCCTTTGTGTTCTACCAGCTGCCTGCTGTTTCTTCATGTACGGTTTTCACAGCGTATCATCATCTCATGAGGAGAATTAAGACGTTGTACTCATCACAATGCAAAGGTTTTATTCCAACACTCCCTCCCCTCTCTGCAGCCCCACTTCTGGTGCAGCCTTGGGGTGCCCTTGAGCCATAAAGGGGCTGATGGCAACTGGCATGTGGTCGTTGGCCTCTCCAGACTGCCATGTCCTTGCACTGTACCACCAGCCTCTGGCTACTGCTGGGGAAATATTCTACCTTCTGGCAGCAGCTGCTGCTACAAGATGCCAAGCTCTATTTACATACAGTTAAATTACCAGATACAAGGAGAAAATCACACAGGGGTTTTATTTTAACCCTGTTTTCTTGGATTAGATGATCTTTGAAGGTCCCTTCCAAGTGAACTGTTCCGTTCCGTTCCATTCCATTCCATTCCATTCCATTCCATGGTCACTGAGACATTTGGGTTTCATTGTTCTCACCACTGGGCTGTGCCAGCAGGCCTGTTTGCTAACCCACGTCTCTCTCTTCTGGTCATGTTTCTGTTTTCACTTACCACAAATGACTCTCTCCTCTCTTCTGCTCAAGCTCATGGTTTGCTGACCCAGATGTGATTTGTTATTCTGACATGTGTGATCTTGAATAATGATGAGTGAGGCACATTGGAGTTTAATTTTTCATTTTGTGCTTTTTTTTTTCCTTTGGAGAAAGATGCTTCTGCTATATTCCTCCTCTGAAGCACCGAAAGTCTTATGGCAGTGATAAAATCACTAGTCCTTCACTCACCCTTGACCAAGTGCTCATTACTTCCTGACAGTGCAGGTAGATTTGCTGCTGATCTTGTTGTCTGCCTCAAGCAAGTCACATATTTCTCATACCAACACCATCATTCCACAAAAGCCCTGTTTGGGAGATGCCTGACCTTAGACCATGAGATGGTTTTACAACCCCCATGTCTGAAGACTCAGCAGACTGCAGTACTCAGCATTACTCTGCTGAGAGCCAGACTACCCTGTAATAGTACCAAACTAATGCAGAGTAAAGGCAACATTTTTTTTTAACACTTGGTTCTTCAAATGCCTGCAGTAAATTGGCTTTTTATATTTGTTGTGTTAGAATAAAACATCTAAACACAGCGGAATACAGAAAGACAACACAAAGACTCCAGAGCAGTCTGAAAGCTGCCCTCAGGGGTCATTAGGGTTTTCTAGCATTCATTATCTGTTGCAGAGTAAATTAAATTGACTTTTGAAGACACATGTACCACTGTTTCTTTTCTGTGCTTCTTTTCTTGTTTTTCTTTCTCTGGTCAAGAGACCAGAGGAGAATCATAGAAGGTTATAGATAGGTTGACTTGGATTGGAAGGGACCTTATAATCTAATTCCACCCCACTGCCATGAGTAGGGACACCTCCCACTAAATCAGGTTGCCCAAAGCCCCATCCAGCCTGGCCTTGAACACCTCCAGGGCTGGGGCATCCACAGCTTCTCTGGGCAGCCTGTTCCAGTGCCTCACCACCCTCTGAGTAAAAAATTTCTTTCTTATATCTGATCTAAATCTACTCTTATTCAGTTTAATCCATTACTCCTTGTCCTGACAGAGTCCCTCTCCTGCTTTCATGAGGATTGATTCATATCCTCGTGGTGGAGAGCTGCTGCTGAGGGTAGGAAGGGAACAGAAAAAGCTGAAGAAAAGCAGGAGGAAGCCTGGGGCAAAGCAATGTGAGATATGGGAGTGAGCATTCCTGTTCTAAAGGGGAGAGTAAGGGTGCAGAGCTGGAGAGGACAGGGAGGGCTGGGGGAAAGACCTTAGGTGGTCAAAGACACAGCAGAGACAAAGAAAGAGAAATACTGAGTGGAGAATGACAAGAAGCAGGGAAATGGGGAGGTACGTGGAGAAAAAGCAAGCCTTGTTGGTGGTTAGTTAGCCTTCAGCACAGTGCTGGAAGGTCACCATCGTGTTTCTACCTGAGGTGCTAGCCCATTTTCCAAGAGGCCAATTTCTACCTCAAAACCAGCACTACCACAGTTTTTGCTGAGCAGTTGTGTCCCTGAAACAGACGTTTCATGGGGAGGCTGTCACCTTTACCCAAGGCATTCAGAGACATCCAGGAAGGTCCTTCCTTGCTCTCGTCCTTGGTCTTGGATGTAACGTGCCCTTGACCCTCTGCACAAGCGCACACCCATGCTTGCACACAGTATTGCTCTTGTCTTGTCCTCCTTGATGAAAAGAACTGGTGTTAGTGCCAGTTTGGCTAATTAGGAGAAATATCAGGGATGAATGAATATTTACACCATTCCACTTTATATTTTAAATTTTCTCTATCTCTGTCAATTAAGGAAAAACTTTCAAGGAGATCCTGTGAAATGACTCAAGGTGCCCCGGAGCAAAATCCAGACAGAGGAAGAAACAAAGCCAGCGCTGAAAGAGCTGTTTGCAGATCGTTAGGGACAGAGATTATTTTCACTGGGCAGTTCTTGTTGGCTTTCTCTGTTGCACATCTTACATGCATTCTCTACTAAACTGGAGCAGTGACAAGAAAGCCCAGTAACATTGGGCTGGAAGGACGCAGATCACTTGGTTTCCCCTCTACTATCAGGGGCTTTATATTTTATAACCACTCACAATATTTACTCTGAGAAAAATCCATAAACGTGCTTTTTCTTCTCAGCATTTGTACTGGAAACTCATGTTCCTTTGACAGTTAGCACTCTTCTGATTTCTGCCCACACCAAAAAAATTTACCTTTTGCTCATCTGTTTTTAATGGAATGATGTTTTCAACACATATAGCTCCTTGCTACTCATCTCCTTTATGTTGGTCCCTATTGCTGGCAAAAAAAATAAATAAATAAAAAATCTACCCACTACTATGCTCTTGCAAGATGGATTTCTGATTTACATGTCATTAAAATAATCTTTTTATTTCTTCTGGCTTAAACTGTTGACATGGAATGTAGGTGGCTAGAACCGCATTTAGTAGAAGAGCCCACCTCGCCTTTGTTCATTAGTGCTTTCCTGTTTGTTAATCCCTGCTTCTTGGTGAACGAGTCTCTTAGCAGACTTCACTGTTCCAATGACTTTGTCCTCTAGGAAATGGCCCTGAAGGAGAGGAGGAACTTCTCGCACCTCAGCGGATGAAGCAACTGGAGTTCCCAGGGAATGACTGTGGTGTGTGAATTAATCTGCTCTTTAGTTCAGCCAGTAATGTCTTTCCTCATGTGCTGTCAGCCCCACTTTCAGATATGGTTATTACCTACTGCAGTACCACAGGCTACATTGCTGCTCTCCCCATAAACCTTCCAAAGTATCAACAGTGACTGGCTAAATCGTGTAAAGATTTGGACAGAGATATTGAATGACTACTACAAAATCAGACAAACATGGAATCAGCTGGGGCTCCTAACAAAAGAGAAGCATTGGTTTTTTTACAATATATATACATGTATATATATATTTTAAACCAAGGGGATTTGAAAATCCCTTGAGACCCACCACGAGAACTGTTGATGCTGATTCCTGCTGTCATCTCCTTCCCGACCCAGCAGTAGCTTCTGAAAATTCTCAAGAAGTTTCATTTCAGCCAAAGGAAAAACTGACAAGTTGAACTTGCCACTGAACATCCACCAGAAACCCTCTTGCTGGCCAGAGGGGTCTTATCTTTTTCCCAGAAAACTATGTAAGGGCAAGGCCAAGGGCACAGCGGTGCTATAGTCCAGCACGTCATCTTCAAATACACCACCTCAACCTTCCTTTGGCTTTCAAACAGTTTCTTCTCCATTATCAAAGGCAATGGAGATGCATTAGGTTCTTGACACGGTTCTGTGTGTCCACTGATTTCTTGAGGCAGCCCAACTGAAAAGGCTACGAGACAAGACAGTTTCTTCATGGAGAGGATGGTTGAGCACTGGAATGGGCTGCCCAGGGAACTGGTGGATCCCTGTCCCTGGAGGAGTGGACATGGCACTAAGGGACGTGATACAGTGATGGGACTTGGTGGGTCAGGTTGGTGGCTGAATTTAATGATCCTGAAGCAGTTGGCAAGCTAGAGTGAAATGAGGTGGGTCATTCAGCCAAATGAATGTGAAATGAGGTGGAAATTCATTGTTGCTGAGTTAGTTAACTCACCTGAAATACCACCCCAGAGGGTATGGTCAGAATAAAGCTACAGCCAGGTGGGTGTGCTCTCCTCCATCATCTGCCCCTGCTCCCTCACCTCTGATGGACGTTATTTGATTTCTTTGATTTGCAGCACAGCCTTGGGCTTCCTGGTAATTCACGGCCCCTGTGAGAGAGTCTGAGGCTGCAGGTAGGAAGGAAGAGTGTACATTTCTTTGCCTTTTCATTTCATGTGTAATTCTCTTTCAACTCACACTACTTGCTCAAAAGAAAATAAGTTTTCCTTATGCTAAAAGGAGAGCAAAGAAGATGAATTTTGATTGCTTTGCTAAGTAGGTTTCTGTCTCTAAATACTTTCTTTTTCCGGTTACAATGCTAGTGCAATCGGTAATAAGAACTTCTTGCTGGGGTTCTAAGAATCGTTTATCATAGTATAACATTTTATTTGCTGACAAAATTAGTTCAAACTAAATTGTATTGTCCAATTAAAAAGCAGCCATAGCCAATTTTGCCTGTGATGTTATTTTTTTCTTTCTATGCCATTGTCTTACCTTTAAAGTCCACTGGTAGTAAGACCTTGCACTGATCAGCACGTCTGGAATAGATTTTCGAGCTCCCACATGTGAGACAGCCGGTGACCCCAAAACCTATTAAAAGAGTGGAGAAGGGAGAAGGGATTGCTCATCTGTATGCATTTAGGTCACAGGGACCACTGGATAAAAAAAATGTTTCTTACCTGTCTCCTCTTAGCAAGAGCTGAATTGTCAAATGGAGATATTGTTAACCAAACACAGGGGCCCGAAGTGCCTATCTCTGCCAGGCTCAGTTACCACTGAAAAAGAAGATATGGAGGTTTGTTAGGAAAAAAAAAAAAAAAAAAAGGCATCCTGGATGGACTCCCTTCCTCTCCCCCTTCTCTGTTTCTTGCCTCACAAAGAAGCGACCTTTTAAAATCTCTTATCTGGAAGCTTCAGTTTAAAGAGCCGCTGATGCCTCTTGGAAAACATTGAAAAGCTCTTCAGAAGCAGTTCTGCTGCTCCCTGTGTCCTGAGTGCCTTTCTTCTCTCTTTTTCTTTCACTGCTAGATAGATTTGCATTAGAAAAGGCTGTTCCTTTGCAGCTTCCCTGTTTGCTGAAGTCTCAGCCTGATTTATAGCATCAGTAAATGGTGTTTGGGCCCAACCTCCCACAACATCTTCTGGATCAGGAGGAAATGGCTGATTGAGAAGGGACTGGATGAAACTTCCCTTGGCACACCAGAATTCGGAACTGAGGAAGGAAAAGCTGAGTGCATTGTATGTCTTTGAAGCTGTCAATATCTAGGCAGAGGAAGTTGGAGATATGAATTTGCCTTACTACGCATTTCTGGTGTGACCCGTAAATCTGAAGTTTCCCAGAAGCTGGAGGTTGTGTCCTCAAAACAAAACAAAACAAAACAAAAAAAACATTCTGAAGCTGATAAACTTCGGGTCTTTGGTCAATAAGACTGAACTTGCATGTATTTCAACTCTTGGCAACCCAAATTGTCTTAGACTTTTGTGTGCCAGTTTGAGGGGAGAAATGTGTGTCTTTTTTCTATGGGGCGGGGATGAATATTAATACAGTAATTCAACTGATCTTAGGGACAGAGGAAATCGGTGCCCTTCCTTGCCTTCTTAGGCTTCTTGCAAAAAGTAACATGGCAAAAGTACAGTTGACTGGCTGGCTTTGGATAAAGCAGGATAGCACGGAGATGGAGGCATTAGGCTGGCTCGTGATCACACCACCAGGAAGGGATAGGCCGCTATGGTTGATGTGTTCAGGTCCTACAAACTGGATGTATCAGAAAAATTTCCTGACTGCAGCCTAAGGCATGGCCAGGGGACTCAGGGTGTTTCCAGTCCTTTTAGTGAGGTAACCGTAGCTGGTATCTCTCATTTCATCCCAGACAAGTCCTTTTCCTCCTCTTCTTTTTACTCACAGAGCTGCTCAGAAGGCATGGACCAAGTAAAGCCAGTGCCAGGCAGAAAGGGACGGAAAGCCAGCTGCTGGAAGTTAACCGTCGTGGCCGCCATAGTGGGCAGCGTGATGGCTCTCTACGTGGGGATCCTGCTGGGTGAGTGCACGGCCAAGGCTGTTCTTTTGGTTTATCATCTGCTCCAAAAGAGTAATGGTCTGCACAGCTTACAGCAATAGTTCTCATACCAAAAATTCTCAAAAGCCTTTTTCAGAGGTCAAGACATGGTCAGCTCTCCCCACGTACACAGCCAAAATGCAGAGGCTGTAGTCACCTCATATTTTGAATGACATCTGACTAAAGCACTTCATCCTTAGTGCTGCATGTGATTTATTCCTCTCTGTTCTCTTCCAGTAACTCCTAAATCTCTTGTCACTTCCTCAGCCATCTCCTACCTCATCTTGCATCCACTGACCATTGCTTGTCCTACTGTCCTCTAGAGTGTGACCACCGTCTCCTTGTCTCTCGCACATCCTTCCTGCTGCCTCTGGTGCCCTATGGCCAGATGTCACCTCAGGCTGGGATGCTGGTGTGGAGCCCAGCCTGATGTGACTGGCAGAGCCCACCAGCACATCTCTGCTGTGCGGTGCCACTTTCTATGCTGACTTTGGTAATCAGGACACATTTCCTCAGCCTGTTCCTGCAAGGACAGGGCCAGTCTGATTGCTCTAGCAAGCTGTACCCATTTGATTCTGATCTGTTTTCTCAGGCTTGATAAAAATCTGCAGTGTTAATATTCAAATTAGCTACAAATTCAAAATTCTCCTCCTGCATATATGTGGGGTAGCCCAGCACAGCCATGTGGCACCCACAAAGCACCTCAGAGATGGTCAGGGACAGTTAAGCTGCTGAAACTTGGGGGTCTTAAGGACATGGAGAGACCCATACTCCAAAGCAGACAGCGAGGAAAGCTGGGTCCAGCCATGGCCCTAGACCTCTGTGTGCCCTCTGTGTCTCTAACAGACACTTTCCCTCTCTGGCAGCCTGTCATCCCGTGGGAGAGACCAGCTTTGAGCACACAGTGGAGCTGCAAGGAATCATGTTCAACAGCAGCTTGCAGAGGGAGAACTCGGACTATTACAGGGTGCTGACACCTGCTCTTGAGAGGCTGGTAAGTTGAGCTGGGCTTGCCATGCACATTGCAGCTCTTCACCCCTCGCTTGGCACAGGACAGAGCCAGGAGGCTGCTGGGTGGCCTGGGCCCCATCCCTGCTGAGGTCCGTGCCTGTGTGGTTCCCCAGGGCCCAGCTTGGCTGTCCTCATTCAGGGGCTTAAACATCAGCAAGGAACACTGCAGGGCTGAGTTGCACTTCGAGAGGCCTCATCAGGGCCCTGAGAGAGACTTGTGGAGTGGGAAATGTGTGCTCAGGTCTGCTCCTTGCAAAAAAAAAGCGGTGGTGGGAAGATGTTATCTTCATGCCTGAGCCAGGGTGGAAACAGGGTTACATGTGCTCTGATGAGCTGGACTCAGGTGCTCCTGCCATCTGTGGAGGCAAGAAGATCCTCCAGTTAGCTCCAGCTCCCTGAAAAATACTAGGCACGAACTAAACCTATCTCATAGGGGTTTTCTGCCCAGTGTGTGACCATTGTTCTTTGCCTTGCAGTTTCTGTCCAGTTTCCAGGACTCCCAGCTGGACTGGAGCTGCACTGGTTGCACCATCCTGGGCTACAGGTGAGTGTAGGCAGCTTTGTCTGCAGATCGTGCAGCTCATGTTTTCAGGACGTTTTGACAAGCTCCACCAAAAAGTGAGCTCACAGCTGTGTTCTTGTTCAAAACTAGCAAAAAGAGAAACTGATTTTAAGTTGAGGCCGGATTCTTTTATGGGATTGGACCTGTGTTCTGGTTTATTTAATTTGGAAGTGTAGTCGGAAAGGCAGAGGAAAATGGCCTTGTTCAACCAAAGGAGAACGTTGGGCCAAAGAGAATGTGAATGACTGTTTCATCCCAGACCACACCTCCAGAGACACTTGAGCCTTAAATTATTAAGAATCAATTTTGTTTCCCTCAAGTTCCCTGTAGGCAGTTAGCACAAGAAACTGTTCCTTCTAATGGAGCCAAAGTGCTCAGTAATTCTCTGTTTTCCAGCAGGAATGGGAACTCAAGCGTGCTTGTCCGTTTCCGCCTCCGCTTCAGCCCCCAGGATTCCCATCCCCTGAGCTCTGCCACGGAGGAGGAAGCTCTCAGACACGGCCTGGCAGCTGCCCTGCACGAGCAGGGTCTCTCCCTGGCTGCCTATGGGACGATATCCTCAGCTTCTCTTACAGGTGTGCTCCTCCCATAACTGCTGGGCAACCGGAGCAAGGCAGCCTGTGCTGGTGCTGCTAGCAACACGGGTCATACCAGCAAAACTGTCTCAAGTAGCCACACTGCCCTGGGGCTTTAGCTTTGGATGTCCAGTCAAGGCTTCATGCCCAGCATCAACATTAGAAATGGAGCTGCTGCCGGGCACCTCCAAAAGGTGCTCTGGTGCTTCACGAGACAGCAGCAGAAACATGCTTAGCTCCTGGCAGTTGCAGAACAGCTGGAAGCTTCATGGGAAGCCCCCAGATCCTCCTCCAGTGCTAACATTGTCCTGCTGCTCTCTGCGCTGCAAGAGTTGTTTTGGGAGTCTGGGGCAACAACAGAGCCTAAAGCACAAATTGCAGCCTGAGGAACCAAACCTCAGCAGGTTAATTGCTGGGTTGCCTCTACTAACAACTGTGAGCAGTCCTTAAGCAATCCTCAGAGCTGCAGAAATAATTCCTGCTAGGGTGGATATTTCTCATATGTAAAGTCTTCTCTGAAACCACCTGGAATTCACTTTTCCCTCAATAACTGTGCAGTTGCACGTGATCGTAGGCCTTTCTAAAGAAACACGCCCAGAAAACCTGAAGCTGTGGGCTCCCCTGCAGCTCCCTCTGTGCTCTCTGCAAGGATGGGCAGAGTCCCAGCCCTCTGAGAGCTTTGTGCAGCCCAAATGGAGGGTGCACCTCAGCTTTGGGCAACAGCTCCGTGTCGCTTCCACCTTGGAGCCTGCTCCTGGGCTGCCGATCACTGTCACAGCTCTTGAGAACTGGTCTCTGCACCCCAAAAGCCTGCAGGGCTATAGGCAGCTGCTCACCCACTGCACCCTGTGCCTATGGTGGAGCAAAGTGGAGGAGGGCTCCAGGAAGTGAACTGTGCCAGGAGCTCACCACAGGGCCTCCCACTGGCAATGGGATGGGGAAAGCAATTGCCAGGCAGGCAGGAAAAGGTGAAGCAAAGCCTCTGCCAGTCCTGGCTGGGAGCGGCAGTCATGAGAGCACACAGCTCCTGTACACCCCAACTGGGATGCTCTTGCTGATCCCCATTCCTTCCATTTGTTACAGGTCCCAGTGAGGTTTCTCCATACAGACCAGGACTGAAATCAGGTAAGAGCCAGGCAGCAGGAAGAGCTCTGTGCCTTTCTAAGCGTTGCCAGGGCAAAGATCGGCCCCAGTTCCCCAGGTTGCATGCTGCAGCCTGACCTCTAGCCTCCTCCTCACCAGATACAAAAGGTGTTTGCATCCCATCTTGTTCATAACCTGGTGAACCAGTGCTCTGCTCCCCTGTTCCCCCTGGAAGCTCAACAAGAGCTGCAGCTCAGCTGCCGGCTGCATCCCATGGGGACACTGGCACTGCCGGGAAGCAGGGTGAGCACGGACACAGTGGTGGTTGCCCCTGGGGGAGCCAGGGGGCAGCTGCTGGGAGGTCTGCAGAAGACACAAGTGACTGAAGCCTTGCTGTCCCCAGGGAGCTGCCCCGGAGACTTGTTCACTTGCCGCAACAAGCAGTGCGTGTCGAAAGAAAACCCAGAATGTGATGGCCAAAAGGACTGCTCTGATGCCTCTGATGAAAAGGGCTGCGGTGAGTCCCTTGCAGCAGGTCTCCTGGGCTCTGGGGACAGGCCCCAAGTCACCCCTTGCAGCCGTAACAGCACCAGTCTTCTGGGCACTGTGCTGCAAGGACAGCTTAACTTCTTAGGCCAATAGTAGATACCGACATCAGGACAAGGGGACTCATACCTGAAAAACATGCTGGTCCCATTGCCAACAGCAAAGGAGTAACACAATGTAGGGATAGAGCAGCACATTGCCATAAGCCCGTGAATCCCACATGCCCAAGCTGCAGACATTCAGTGGATGCAGTCAGCACCCACTGACATTGCCCCAGAAGCCTGGCCACGAGGGCATGCCCAGCCCCGTATCAACACCCCCGGCAGTGTGGAGCTTGAGCTATCTTTGGGCCTTGATGAGCATACTTGAGACATGTTTTGGTCAGACTTGGTTGCTCAGAAGTAGAGTAGAGGCAGAGTACCAGGAGACCCAGGCACCCTGCAGGCATCTCCCACGATCACTGCTGAAGATAGGGAGCCTCTCACATTCCCCTTGTAATGCTACCACTCCCCTGTGCATACCCATTCTGACCCTGTGCATGCCCAGTCTGACCCTGTACAGGCGGTGTAGGTCCAGGGACCAGCCCATCCCCTACTGCTGTGCTGGAGGCAATCTCTGCACACCCATGGGCTGCTGGAAGCAGCTCAGCAGTGCCTGAGCTTGTGAAACTAACAGAGCTATTTCTGTCTAGACTTTCTTGCCATAAGGAGTTTCAGAGAGGATCCCATGATGGGTCAGTGCTTTGCAGAGCTTTTTTTTCTGGAATTGCAGGTTAAAGTCCAGTCCCTTGTGACATCCCTAGCAGTGTACTGGTACTTGAGCATGTGCTGGGAGCATGCACAAAGCTGAAGCAGATTTTTTCCCACCTGCCCCAGAAAGCACACTGCCAAGGCACAGCTGGCAGGATCCTGATGCCCTGGCTCTCTCCTCCCTTTCAGACTGCGGGAGCCGCCCTGCCATGCAGACTGCCACCAGGATAGTTGGAGGCTCAGAGGCATCCAGAGGGGAGTTCCCATGGCAAGTCAGCCTGCGAGAGAACAACGAACATTTCTGTGGTGCTGCAATCCTCACAGAGAAGTGGCTGGTGTCTGCTGCTCACTGCTTTACTGAGTAAGCCCTAGCCACGCTATCTTGCACCATTTCCAAAAGCTGCTGTAGCTTCTGGCCCAAGTTCCCGAAGTACCACACTGCCTCGTCAAGCCTGGTTTCCTTTCCCTGCCAGATTAAGGCATGGGGAGCTGATGTCCCAGAGCTGATAGCAGGATGGACGAGAGATGGCACCACTTGCACGGCTCTGGTTTGCAGGGTGCCACTGCAGGTCTGCAAAGCCCCAGCTGTTTCTCTTCCAGGTTTCAGGACCCAGCCATGTGGGCAGCTTACACGGGGACCACCTCCATTAGTGGTATGGACAAAGGGACAGTAAAAATGGGCATTGCACGGATCATCCCACATCCCTCCTACAACACAGATACAGCTGACTACGATGTGGCTGTGCTGGAGCTGAAGAGACCTGTGACCTTTACTAAGTACATCCAGCCTGTGTGCCTGCCAGATGCTGGGCATCACTTCCCCACCAGCAAGAAGTGCCTTATCTCTGGCTGGGGCTACCTCAAGGAGGATTTCTGTAAGCAAAGTGTGGCAGGTGGCAGAGGAGGCATGGTGGGGTGTGAGTGGTGCAGGAATGCACCAGGGAAGGGCACTCAAGCCAGTCTCTGGCCAGCCAGGATGGCTGCAACACAAGGAGCTGGTCCCATGCGAGGCTTCCTGCGGGGAGCTAACGGTTGCATCTCTCCCATTTAGTGGTGAAACCCGAGTTCCTGCAGAAAGCAACAGTGGAGCTGCTGGACCAGACACTGTGCTCCAGCCTCTACAGCCATGCCCTCACAGACAGGATGTTGTGTGCTGGCTACCTGGAGGGGAAAATAGATTCCTGTCAGGTAAGCATTGTCCAGGGAAGCTTGCACACCTCCCAGCATGAGTCTTTTCCTTCCCTGTATGCACCAAGTAGTACTTCAAGAAGCGGGATCTGACACCATGGGCACAGCATCCCACCAAGGTTTGAGGCCACACCTTGTATCCAAGCATGGATCAGGGACTGCAAAAGAAAAAAATGAAGATATATTCTGTAGTGCTTAGAGCAGGGCACTGCTGTTAAAAGAGTTTTTTGGGGCTATATAACTACTTTTCTCTATTTGCTGACCTGTAATCAGGTCTGGTGTTACCGACCTACCTGGCAGCTCCTCAGATCAAAATCCCACTGGCAAAGAGCAGAAGTGGAAAGTAAAATATATGCAACAGATCTTGATGGTTTTCCTAGATAGCTTTTATCCAGTCTGGAAGTGCTGGAGAAAACCCTGCCTTTCACAATGTGTGGGGAGAAAACACTGTGCTGTGAGAGGGGGACAGTGATTTCCATGGCTGCTCCTGTGGTTTGTCAGGGCCCTTCACAGCCGCAGCCACTAGCTCAGCAAAATTGCTCTTCTGTGGTGGCAGCACTTCATATTGCTGCAAACACTCAAGCACCACATGTAGCACAAACACTGGAGAGGGAGACAAGGATGGAAGATTTGAGGTTGGGAGATGAACTTGACTTATCAAATTATTATCCATGTAGAACAATCCCATCCTCCAGCTGGGACTGCCAGCTTCACAGACACCAACTGTGTGCCCTACAGCAATGACGTATAGCCCCATGGTACCAAAGAATTGACCAGGGACTATAAGCCAAATCAAAAAGCATCATGCAAAGATTAGCATGGCCTCTTTGTATCATGCAATGATCGCCTACAATATGGCTGTTGAGGGGCTGTGGACCTAACCTTTAAGAGCAGCAGCTGAACAACTCATACCTGTGTAATGCTTGCACTAGATTTTATGGAGGAAAACCTCGTGCTCTTCTGGCATATCAAGGGCACAAGTCTACTACTTAATAGTAGGACAGTGCCTACATAGTGGAGCACCCAAAGGTCAGCATAGGAGAGGCTTCACTCATCACTAAGATGGAGCAAATCAGCAGGGGTGAGTGGGGCTACACGGGGAAAGAGAAACACAGACTTGCAGAGGTATGCTCGAGGTGGCTGTGGCAAGCTTGGAGCGTCCCCAGGAATAGTTCACCATCTGGGCTTCCCTTGCAGGGTGACTCTGGTGGGCCCCTGGTTTGTGAAGAACCATCTGGCAAGTTCTTCCTGGCAGGAATTGTGAGCTGGGGAATTGGATGTGCTGAAGCCAGACGGCCTGGGGTCTACACACGTGTTACCAAACTGAGAGACTGGATCTTGGATGCTATTTCTCCCTTTCCCAACT
The DNA here is from genome assembly GCF_964035555.1 of Netta rufina. Classification (NCBI taxonomy): domain Eukaryota; kingdom Metazoa; phylum Chordata; class Aves; order Anseriformes; family Anatidae; genus Netta; species Netta rufina. Next base: position 2,251,204 of record NC_140152.1, on the reverse strand, counting down.
CCATAGCGCGTACTGTCCCACTAATACACTCCAGTACTAACAGTAACGTGGTCACCACTGAAGAGCTCAACACCACCACCACCAGAGCAATTCCCACCACCTCACCAGCCCCAGCTGCCAGCAAGCCAGCACCTGCAGCCAGACCGCAAGGTAAGAGACCGCAGGGTGGCTACAGCCTTTCCAAGAAGAGAAGCTGGTACAGGTCCAATTGCAAGATTCGTTGTTCCACTGAGCTGAAATTACCTTTGGTAGGGTGACCCACAGAACTGTTACTTAAGTGCTAAGGGCACAAGTGACACTATCGTCTCGTTGCCCTGGGTTACTCCAGAGCAGCCTGGCAGTCACTCAGTACCGGCACAGATGAGTGTCATGGACTCAGGCCCAGAACAGGGCCTAAGGGACCAGGGACTACAACATAGCAGTGCCTGACACTGCTTAACTTGATCACTCACTTTTGTTTGCCAGCTATGAGTTTCACAGAAGTTCAAGCTGATGGCTGTAACCTAACAGCAGCCATGCACCTTCTCACTGAAGTTCCCTTCAGGAAGGTTGGTGTCTACAGAATGATTTGTCAGATCCAAGGAGTCTTCCCAGCAACTCTGCAAGGAGATACAGATGTTAGGTATTTTTCTAAATTTAGGATTAACTTTCTATCTAGAATAGCAGGGCTAAGAGGCACAAACCTGCTGTGGTTACTCTATTTTCAAGAAAGGCATAGACCTAAGGACTTGCTAAGAGCAAGCTGCAGAACAGCAGTTAGGATGAAGGCCCATGTATGGTTGTGCACAAACACCATCACGGAACCCCATGATCAGCAGGCAGGGCTTGGGCAGGTATCTCAAACTTCAGCCCTGACTTGTCCCTGCTCGGACTTACTGGTTAGAGAGAGCAGAAGCCTCTTCTCACTTGTCTTCTGCTCACAGTACTCACAAATCACGCTTTGGCTTTTGTTCAGAGTGCGGAGGACGACCTGGGCTCTCTAAACCCAGCAAGATCGTGGGAGGAACAGATGCTTCCAGAGGAGAGATCCCCTGGCAAGTCAGCCTGCAAGAAGACTCGATGCATTTCTGTGGAGCCACCATAATTGGGGACCGCTGGCTGCTGTCAGCAGCTCACTGCTTCAATGAGTAAGAGTCCATCCCTGCTGGCGCTGCTCTTCCAGCTTGCCTGCCCACTGGCATAGAGCTGCACAGCTCTGCATGGCCATGCAGCCAAATGCACAGCTATGGCACTGGAGTTGCTGGTGAAAAGCAAGGATATGCACTGAATATTCATTTTTGTTACAGCTAGAGGTTAATAGTAAAAGCAGTTTTGTGAGGAGGCTGGGATGAGGCGGGGAAATATTAAAAAGGCCCAGACAGAGTGAGAACAACACTTCACAGGGGTGGAAAAGGGCAAATACCATAAGATGGCATATAGAAGTGCCACGGGACAGCAGCTCTCTGGGCAGTGGCAATTAAAGTGCAAATGAATGCTAGTGATTATTAGAAAAACAACCGAGATTGCCAGTTTGTTGGTACTTAGATCCACTGCAACTCACTTCTCACATACTGCACACAGTGCTAGAGTAACACATTGTAAAGAATGACACAATACACACTGCAGAACAGCATCCAAAACAAGCATGACATACACCAGAATAGACATTGGGAACGAGAACTGGGTGGGAAGGGTGTGTGTTGTAGGGTCTATGCAATTATGAAAGGTACAAAATGTTTAGGGAATGCCTTTTTATTGTTTCTGCATATTAAATTAAGCCATTAAGAGCAGATAGGAAACAAGAAAAAGGAAGCAGTTCTTCATAAACGACGTTAAACTGTGAAGTTTTTCATCATAAGAAGTGATGAGAATATTTAAAGTCCACATGGGGTTAAAAGATTAAAAGACAATTGTAGAAAAAATCAAAAAAAAAAAACACATCTGTCAAGATATTCTGAATATAGAGACATCACTTGCATGCCGGAACACTCCTGAAATCACACGTTTTTGGAGGCAAGGAGAGGATTACTACATGTTCACCCTCTCTTGACATCTAACAAGTGCCACTGCTGGAAAGAGAGGTTCAGCCCCCTGTGTGTGCTGGGCTCTGCTTTGGTAAAGTCAGGTTTCAAACACTAATCATTTAAAGTTGTCTGCAGCTTAAATAATCTGCCAGCTCAGTATTTAAGCTAGGTACATGTGTGTGCGCATACATATTTAGGACTGTGTATTTACAGGACAGATCCAGAAGAGATTGAAGCCTACATGGGAACGACATCACTAAATGGAACAGATAAGAACACGGTGAGAGTCAACGTAACAAGGGTCATCCAGCATCCTCTCTTCAACCCTATCCTTCTGGATTTCGACGTGGCTGTACTTGAGCTGGCAGAACCCCTTGTCTTCAGCAAATACATCCAGCCCATCTGCCTCCCGCTTACGGTGCAGAAGTTTCCTGTTGGCAAGAAATGCATCATTTCTGGGTGGGGAAACCTCCAAGAAGGGAATTGTAAGTAGTGGTGCCTTATCAGTTGATTTGCTCTGAAACAGTGACAGATTGAGCAGCAAAGCCTGTACCACTGTGACCCAGACAGTCCTGGGTGCATACACGACAGGGGACAGTCAGGAACTGACAGAAACACAAGAGGAAGTAAGAATAAGGGAACACCTTAAACTGCAGTTATTTAGGAGCCACCAGAAAACAAGATAATGGGGATAGCAGCTTGACAAGAACCAGGAGAAAACAGATGACTCCCCTCAATAGTTCTCCCATATTAAGCAGCAGTGGGGTATTGCCTTGGCAGCCTGCTGTAGCTCAGGCAAGATATTCAGTGAGCAGGGTCAGTCACAAAGATGTTCCAAGCTATTAGAAAGAGCAAGGCTCCCAGTGTAGGGAGAAGGCCTGAGGGTGGCATATGTGCTACCAAGGAGGCTCTACTGTCCTTCTAACCATTGGCAAGGAGCCCACAAACTGTGACAACAACAGAAACTTGCTGCCTGTGCCCTGTAGCCTGTAGACAGGCATAAAACTGCGTCCTGGGGTGAACCAGGAGCTGCAGAGGCTTCCTAGATGAGTGTAGCTCATATAGGATTCATCTCTCTTCTGGGATTAGAGCCTGTTTTTCTGAAGCATGTGTTGGACCATCCTAAAAGCCATTAGGTCTCACTTCTGTCTGCTTCACTCACTAATCCCTTGGTTTCCATGCAGTCACCAAGCCTGAGAGCCTGCAGAAAGCTTCTGTGGGCATCATTGACCAGAAGACCTGCAACTTCCTCTACAACTTCTCCCTCACTGACCGAATGATCTGTGCTGGCTTCCTGGAAGGGAAGATAGACTCGTGCCAGGTAAGAGTCTAGGATTTCTCTAATCCTCTGCGTATTGCTCCAGAAAACCGGGCTAACTCACAAGTTATGGCTTTGAGAAATATTTACTGAGTTCCTGCGGCTAGGCTGAAACCCACATGCACCTTAACTCAAAAGAACAGCTCACTGCCACAGGGCTTTAAAAAAAAAAAGCGAACAAAAATTAAGCATGACATAAACCAACATCCTGCAGGTCTCCTGTGGCAGCAGGACAAAGTGGCAGATGTTGATGACTCTCCTTCACTAGTGGAAAGGTGCTGTCAGATATCAGCATTCATAACAAATGCCAGAGTAACTGCAGCCAGGCTGTTTCAGCCTCTGCACACTCATGTTTTGCACACTGTGTGGGAGCAGAGTCCCTCAGAAAAATCTGAAGTTAGCCAACTCCTCCTAGTGTGGCTGAGGAGCAACTCTAAGCAGACGTGTCTTGGGGAGAGTGGGCTGAGCAGCCACTGCCTTGCTTCTTCTTCAGGGAGATTCAGGTGGGCCCTTGGCCTGTGAGGTCACCCCAGGCGTGTTTTATCTGGCTGGCATCGTGAGCTGGGGAATTGGCTGTGCCCAGGCTAAGAAACCTGGCGTGTACTCCAGAATTACCAAATTCTACGACTGGATCCTGGATACCATCTCACAGTATGCCAGTCCTGGCACAAGCACTCCTTCCAGTTCAGCCATCACCAGCACTTCTACTGCAGCCATCCTCACACGCCGCGCCACTACAACAGCTGCAATAGCCATCAACAGAACCACCCTGAGCATGAAGACCACCACACCCACAAAAGAAACCTCCACAGCTCTGGGAACCACGGAGCCTGCCAAGCCCACCCAAACCCCAGGTAAAAGTCCATCAGTAGCAAATTTACTGACATGCTGCTAGGAGACCTCCGGCCCCAGCGCGGCAGGTACTAAGCAGGCCGTGGGTTATTGCCTTCCAGTGGTGCCTTGTACCAGCTTCACCTTCAGGTGTTCCAGCAATGTCTGTATTGGAAAGGAAAATCCTGAATGTGATGGAGTTGTTGACTGCAGCAATGGCTTTGATGAAAGCAATTGCGGTGAGTCCTGTTTTGCAACCTGACACTGCTACCTGTCCTTATTCCATATTCAGACTCCCCAGTGCAACCCATAAACTTCACATGAGCTGTCTGGGACCAGCTCCTTGTGGTCCTGGTCTTACTTGGTGTTTGAGAGACTACAAGATAAACCTGGATGAGCAGTGTCCAAATTTTCTACCAGGGAATGTGGCCTATTCTATACTATAACCATTGGACACATTTCCCAGCACACAGACCTTCTGCCAGTGTGCTAGAGCAAGCTGGTGTGACAGCTCTGCACAGCGTTGCAGCCCAGATCTCATGCTATCTTGGGACTGGTCCTAGGACTGCACATCCCTTGCTGTGTGACAGCTCGGCCAGTTCATCTGAATTTGCCATCCTCACATAGCACATCCCCGGAAGGCGTGGCGTGTGGTAACAAGGAAATGTTTCCAACCTGTGTCACGTCTGCCAAGCTCAGATGTATGAATGAAATTCATCATATCCTACTGCCTTGTGCATGTCTCTCCAGGACACTGCCCCCTGGTAGGGGCTGTGGAAGGACAGGTAACCCTTTCCCTTAGTCACAGAACCACGGTGCCTTTTTCTGTTCCAGACTGTGGCTTAACTACTGCTCTGGCCTTCAGCAAGATCGTAGGTGGGAGCACTGCAGCTCGAGGAGAATGGCCCTGGCAAGTCAGCCTCTGGCTTCGGCGGAAGGAGCACAAGTGCGGGGCTGTCCTCATCGCTGACAGGTGGCTGCTCTCTGCAGCTCACTGCTTTGATATGTAAGTACGGGTGGGTGATGCCGGCCAGCCCCTGGCCACACTGCCATCGGCCCACCTTCCCCTTCCTCACGGTCCAACGCCACGGCTGGGGTGCTGTGCCCCACTGGAAGCACACACTGCCTGTTACAGGTGTGCCCCTACAGGTAAGAAGGAAGAGGACTGAAAGGAGCAAAGCCTGGGCATATCTGCCCACACTGTGATGGAGACAGGGGCCCTGGCCACAGTGCATCCCAGCCACACAAGCAGAGGAACGGCACTGCTTGCTAAGCCATGCTCCTAACGGCCAGGTTTGCTGTCTTTCTGCAGTTACAGTGACCCCAAAATGTGGGTGGCCTTTCTAGGAACACCCTTCCTGAATGGCATCGATGGCAAAATGGAGAAAATATTCCGTATCTACAAGCACCCTTTTTACAACGTCTACAGCCTGGACTACGACGTGGCACTGCTAGAGCTGAACATGCCCGTCAAGTTCAGCAGCACCATCAAACCTATATGTCTCCCAGCCAGTTCACACATCTTCCACGAAGGAGCCAGATGCTTCATCACAGGCTGGGGTTCCACGAAGGAAGGAGGTACTGGCTGAGAGGGCTCCCTCACATCCATGATGGTCAGGTTAAGTGCCAGCTACCCTGCAAGGCCAAACATCTCCATCCCCACTCCACTGCCCCACACGCTACCCCTGACAGACCATACCCTGCTGGGGATACCACCCTGGGCAAAGCCTTGTGCCACCACAATCTCCTCTACAGCAACCACACGCTGTACCCATCCCTTTGGTTACACCTCTGCCCTGCAGCCTTCCCAAGCTTTCTACATGCCAACCATCACACTCCCCATCCCTCTAACAGCTGGCTCAGCTATGCTCCTGCAGAATGAGGACCACCCCGATACCATTTCTGTCTGCTCAGCTGCACTACCTGCCAAACTATACACTGAAGAGACCTTCCTGGGCTTGCTCTGCTGGGGAAGAACCAGGCCTGGTACACTTGAGAAAGTGCAGATCTCTCCCTTTAGAATACAAGCAAGGCTGCAGAATCCCCACTCTTACACATGCTGCTGTTACTTACGTGCCCTGCGCCAAGTTAACAGAGATACTTTCCTCCTCAGGTCTCATGTCAAAGGATCTGCAAAAAGCAGCAGTGAACGTGATTGGAGACCAGGCCTGCAAAAAGTTCTACCCTGTCCAGATCAGCAGCAGGATGGTGTGTGCCGGTTTCCCACATGGTACCGTCGACAGTTGTTCGGTGAGTGTGAGAGCAGCAAATGCTGCTGCAGGGCCAGCTGCCTGTTGCCACCACTGGAATCCATCCTGCACCTTGTTCTGCTTGTCCCACCAACCTGTGACAGGTCAGGGAAACATGCAGCGAGGTAACACCAAGCAAGACATCACAGGGATATCATGAAGCCCATTTCACGTCCCTGCTGCATCTCTGGAAATGCTCTTCCATGTCCCAAAGTCCCCATCTGTGGGCCCTCCAGCTTGGAAATGGGCTCCCAGGGAGGTGGGCAACAGGACAGAAAATGCTCCCATGTCCCAAGAGCAACATCTCACAGCTGGGGGGGGCTGGGCTGGCTTGACTCTTTTTGCCTTGATACAGGACCCTTTTCCTCTTTCTGCAGGGTGATGCTGGCGGTCCTCTGGCATGTCAAGAACCCTCGGGAAGGTGGTTTCTAGCAGGAATCACAAGCTGGGGCTACGGCTGTGCCAGGCCGTACTTTCCTGGTGTCTACACTAAAGTCACAGCTGTCCAAGGCTGGATTGCGCAGAACCTCAAGCTCTGAAGCTGCATTTTACCACTCAGGGAAGGCAACGAATGACAGGGGATGCATTAATCCTGCACCTACTGTACATTTTTTGATACTGCGAAAGGGTAACGGTGACCTGCAGGTATTAAGCAGATGAGTCTGTTGTGAACCTCTGCAGTCATGGCACCAGCATATTTGATAACTGCTTTGCATAGAGAGGTGCAGTTCTAGACGTTTTTTCTATAAATAAATGAGGCCTGTCCCATCTTCAGAGCTGGCCAAACATCCTACGCATCAAAACCTGGCCTCTCAAGTTGGAGTGGTGCCAGAAACATCTGCCAGAGATTCACGTAGCGTGGTCTAGCGCTGTCTGTGCACTGTCCTCCCAAGGGCCATCCAAGAGATGAGTGGACTTTGTCCCAGCCCTGAGCTGAAGCCTCAAGACCTCACTGCCTGGATGGAGCTGTTATAATGTGCAATGGCTTTCGGAAAGGGCATGCTACCACTTCAAATCAATGCTTGGTACTAGTGCCTGTAAGCTCCACGGCTTACTGTTTGATCACAAGAGAAGCTTAGGATTAAGACACTTGGACTTCAGACTGCCCAGGCCCTCATCCACATTAAAGAATCAGTACAGGCTTCTCACCCCTGCCACAGCTCCCTTTGTGTAAGTTGATTCAGTTGTCAAGGGCTAAGGCAGAGCACTGTTCTGGTTAAGCCTGGTGGGAAGAATTCAACATGCTGGGAGTGGCCCAAGCATCCAATTCATCCAGTGGGAAGCCCAGTCCCGCTAGCTAGCTAAGGCACACAGTTGCATTTGTTCTGAAGAAAAAAAATGCTGCAAAGCTTGTGTGTAAAGTCTTAGATCTGGACATCTCTTCATAGCCTTGACCATCAAAAGAGAACAGAGGTTAAATTCTGTTAGTTTCCCAACCCTATTCCTAGGATTTTGAAGGTAAGCTGTGCATTGGGGTACAGCAGTAGGTTTTTTCTTTCCCAACCTGTAGAATCATAGAACGATCTAGCTTGGAAAAGACCTACCAGATCAAGTCCAGCCATCAATCTGACCCACCGAGTCCCATCTCTGTCACATCCCTTACTGCCACGTTCATCTGGCAGTGAGACTCACAACATTCCCAGCTAGAGCGCCAGCAAGGAGGGAGACCTGGCTTCTAGGCTCAGCTCACAGCAGGTTCAGTTCCAGAGCCGGAACACTTTTGGGATGTTCCCGCTGCTGAAAACAGGACTGCTGCATAGCCAGGACCACAAAATTCAAACTGAAAGAAAAGTAAAAAGACCCCTGTAAGAACATGGCTGGAAGGCACTTGTATTTTCAAGTACTCAGTCTGCTTGATTTGGGTGGGAAACTCCAGTTTAGTTTCAATTATTCCAAACTTCCAGATCGCTCTTAATATATTATCTTGTGAGAGCACTTTCTTCCCTGTATTGAAGCCACCACACTGGAAGATGAAATGAAATCCAGTTCCCCCTCATTCCTTTGATCATCCTAGCAGGTTAAGAAGCCAGTCTCTTCTGGTCTGTCTCTCTGCCTCAGCCAGTACTGAAATATTTTATAAAATATGGAAGTGCTGTAACAGAAGGAATTCCAAAAACGTCATTACAGGGGTACAGGCATTTTTAATATCCAACACACTGCTCTTCCAGCTGCTGGCAGACCACACAACACATAATGACCATTCCAGGTGTGGTGTGCAAGCTAAGCACAATACTGTGTACCTGCAAAGGAGAAGTACTGTTACGGAAGTGCTCCTTCCCAAAGAAATGAAACCTGAAAGGTAGGCTCCAAGATGGAACGCTCTTGTCAGTGCCAAACCAGAAGTTACAGAAAATCACAGCCACATATTTATTTTTTTCCTTTGAAGAAATCAACCTGTGTAGTTCCTAACCCATTTCATACACGGTCTATCACTCCGAAGGTGTGCTTGTACAACTATTTGCAAGGCTGTGCTGTGAGCTCAGTAAGTACGCCCTTGGCTCCCAGTGCACTGCTTGAGCTAAATCTTCATTTCAGCCTCGCCAACAGCTATATAAACACAAGGGAGGAAAGGGCCAACTGCGGCATGGGGAGCATCTCATTGCAGTATTTCTATTGATGAAAAGGGACTAGGTAACTACCTGATGGCTGGGTCCAGGCTTGCTTCCTGGGCAAGGGCACTCTGCTGCTGGCTTGGCCCCCCCTTTTCCACAGAAGGCTCCTTGCCTCGCACAGCCGGGATTTATCAGCCGCTATAATATGCCTTGGCCAGTTGGGACCGTTGGGAAGGGCACGAGGCAAAACAGCAGCTCACGACGGCTCTCGAGGCTGGAAAATTCACTCACTCCTGGGTTTTGGTGCTAATAAAAGCCAAAGGATGCAAACGGTTCAGCGAGGGTTTATTGCTCTGCCACGGCAGGGGCTGGGGAGGCGGCGGGATCTCGCCTCCAACCACCTGGACTGGCCGCTTGTCCCTTCCCCGCATGGTCCCTCCCTCGTCCAGGAGCCGGGAAGCTTCACATGTTGGCTCTCTCCCGCTGCAGCCGCGAGTTGTAGGCTCGGGAAACCGTGTTCCAGGAGTCCATGTAGCGGTCCATGCACATGGCGATGCACTTCTGCGGCAAAAAATAATACAAAAAAAAAAAAAAAAAAAAAAAGGCCCTGAGCTGGGGAGCGCCGCCGGGGTCACCCCTCGCTCCTCGCCTTGCCCCGACCGCGCTCACCTGCTCCGAGTTGTCCAGCGAGCCGCCCGGCTTCCCGATGCACTTCCGAAAGCATTTGTCCGTCATGCGCTGCGGAGAGAGGCCGTGAGAGGCGGCCGCGGACCCCGGGCTGGGGGCACCGGGCCGGCACCGCCGCTGCCCCCCCCCCCCCCCCACGCCGCTGAGGCGCGGCTCAGGCCCCGCCGCCCCCCTCACCTGTAAGAGCTCCTGCGCGTTGGCCACGGCGATCTGCACCTTCACCTGCTCCATGATGAGCCCCGGGTCCAGCTTCCCTCCCCCTCCGCCCCCGGAGCCGAAGTCGGAGCCGAAGTCGGAGCCGAAGCCGCTCTCCATGCCGCAAAGTCACCGCGGGCAGCGGCCCGCACGCTGCCGCCCAAATGGCCGCCGGCCGGAACTACAGCTCCCAGCGCGCACCGCGGGAGGCCCAGGGCCGGAACTACAACTCCCGGCATGCCCCGCGCCGCGCTCCCTTTGCTGCCGGGTGCTCGCAGGGTGGGCTCCGTGCCCAGGCTGCCAAATAACTCGCCCGTTGCTGGTGGCTGGGCTGCGAGTGCCAGACCTGTGACATTTTGCAAGTTAAATGCGGCGCAGCGCTGGGGTATCGGGTTTAAAGCAGGGCCTCACACGCTGTGGCGGCGGGAAGGGAGCGAAGCCAGCTTTACCTCAGAGAAAAGCGCTAAAAAAACGTCCTCAGGTGCCACTTCCCAACATCACGGTGAGCAGTAGGATTTGGGCACCCTGCAGAGAGCAGCTCCCCAGTGAACCTTCTCGTTATGGGATTGAGCCGTGTTTCCTCTCACTTAGATACCTGGCTCAGCAAAGCGGCTCATACCCTGAGCACCCGCACAATGGGACAGCCTCCAGAACGCTGTAGGAGGTCATAGAATCAAATGGAAGATGGTAACACATTTTGTAGCTTTTTTTCAGGTAGATGTGACACATAAAGGATGTTGCTGTTGCCCTCTGAGCACTACAGGAGAGCTAAAGCCAAAACTGGTCTCATCTTCAGTAGCTAGACAGCAATCAGAGTACTGCAAAACCACATCATGCCTTTGCGGGTCCATCCACTTAAAAAAAGATGCACCACAGTTCCTGCACCTCAGCATTCCAAGCAGCTAATGCTGAAGGTAGGGTGGTTACCCAACGTAGAAGTTTATGAGTACAGACAGGTGAAAAGAAGTGGATAGTGAACTCAGAAGACTGCATTCTGTTTACCTTCTGTTTATCCAAAATCCAGGTATTCCTTTTTCAAATGTGAGAAAATGGGATGGTTTAGGCATAGTCAGAAAAGCAAAATAGTTAATTGGAAGGTGAGGTAAGTTGATGATGCGCATAGGTAATCACAGCAATAATTCAGCCCATTTCTCAGTTCCTAAGTCTCTCAGAATCTGCTTTTTACTCTTGAGTCAGGAACATCTTTGCTAAATGGAAACAACCCCTGCACTGGAAGGGCTCCAGAAGGACAGTGGGATGATGAGAGGGAATGGAAGTTGATTTGTTCCTGATACTCAAGTTCTTCCTGCTGCTTGAGTTAGAAGCAGTGCCACTGATCAGTAAGGACAGCAGTTTCCCCACAGCACTGCCTGCGTAAAATTTAAAGGAAAGGGCTTATTTGTTTCTGGACACACCACTTCATTCAACCAATTTTTTTTTTTTTTTTTTAAAAGGAGCACAGAAAATTCACTGTCCCATCTCACTACACACAGGAAGGGCTCCTGGGATAAAGCATCTCCAGCAGCCCAGGTTACCTCAGCATTGGTTTAAATGAAAGACAAACAAATAAAATGCAAAACATTTATTTGAGTGTGTTGTACAAAAAGTTTCCAGTCATAAAATGTATATTACAAATCATTGAAAAAGACAAGACATTTGGCATGCATATTCTAAAAAGAAAAAAAACACTTTGAAATGGTAAAGTCTAGATCATTATGTAGTTTTCATGAGCTCCATGTAACATTTTCATCCTTTTGCTTATATTTCAATTTGTAACCTTTCTCACAAGTCATTTTAAAAATCTGAACCTCCCAAAAATTAGTTTTCAGCAGCTGACTGAAGATGGTCAGTTAAACTGGCCAATGACCAGAGCTAAATAAAGTCTGTGCTAAAAAAAATAAAAATTAAATTAAAATCACAATTCAAGTCACAAGGCATCACTGTTATGAAAATAGAGTTCAACCCAGAAGGTACTATTGTGCCCAAATGTAAAGCATTTTTGCTTAACCTTGTTTAAAACAGCTTATTGCTTGTACTTTTAGTGTAATGATGATCTGGGTAGCTGGAATAGAGTAACATCCACCTTATGGACAGAATTGTCACTTCATTAAAAGCTAACAAGACAATTTAGAAGTTCAATAAGACACTTTTTTTCCTGAACTCTAAGTCAATTCACTGCTAGTGCTATTTTAAACAGAGTCTTTCAACATTAAGCAACCTTTTCACACTCTAGACCTTAGCATTTCAAGAAAGGCATTATGCTTACAAATAATAATTGTATGTAAATATGGTCTTGTATAAAAACAAAAACACTTAAATTATTTTAAAGTGGTTTAAAGCTAAGCACGTTGAAGGGCAAATAAAAATTCTGTTTCCCAGGCCATTTTAAATGTTTGACAAATGAAAATTTCTAATTTGTCTTGACATTCAGCTAAAACAATACTTTCAAAAATGCAATCACTATCTCACCTTCCACTCACTGGTTTACAACAAGGCTTTGTCTCCTGGTTATGTAGGATGTGGGGTTTGGACCCAACAGTGGCAATAAAATCCAGTATCAAATATGGATTTGCCTTCGTTTAGAGATAAGACTTCCAAAACAAGATACAGAAAGAAGAGACTGAGTAGCTTAATAGTGAGGAAATACTAGAAGTGGCTACACAACATAAAAAACACAGATCATGGATGTTTCCATACAGCATCAAAATCTTCTTGGTACACACGAAAGAAAAATATTCTCAAATGTTCTGGTGTGTAGAGAGGATTTCTATGAGCCTCTTCTAACCAACCCTGCTCAGGTTGCAGTTAAAAGGCCTTCCTACAGGATGAGCATTAACAAGAAGGAAAAAGGGTGTATAAAAAAATAGTAAGATCCCTGAACTGAACATGAGGTGTCCTGTTGCTCAAGGATAAACACACACAAAGAAGTGAATCTCCTTTCACAGTAAGGTCTGCTTCGCACTGCAATATGATTTTTGTGACTAACGCAAGCTGCAGACAAACTTGTCTGGCTTTTACATTACAGTCCATGGGAAGCAGGTGTTTATTTTCTTCCTGAGACTTTTGGCTCCTGCTACAAACACAAACAATGCCAGCTAACTCCCACCTAATGGCAAAACAGTGCTGAAGACAAGTGATCAATACATCAGTGTAAACTACTGTTTTTGTCAGGGCAAATCCAGAGTCCTAAACTAGCCTAAGAACACAGACCGTGAAATAAAGGTGTGCAGCAACAAAGCAATCATAGCCACTCTATTACATGGAATAAGTCACTGCAATACAACGGCTTAAGTAACAAATATAGAAGTGTGGTGAAAGAAGTGTCATGAAACAGAGGCTCTATGTAATTGTATCTCACTCCACAGGACTCCACGTTACCCATGGTTTTGCAGACAGCTGGATTTGTTCAAACAACCATTTTTACATAGTACAAACTTACAAGTAGGTATACATTTACGAGTATTTTATGTGATTCTCTGTGCTCTACACAATGAAAAGATCAGCTTAACTCTCTTCCTGTAGTTACGCTGTTCTTATTCCTTCCCCTTCACCCTGGTGCAAATTATTCAGGAATAATTTTTATTATTTCATCCAGAATAAAATTGTTTGCTTGTTCTTCTGGAAGGAGAGCATCCAGATGGGCAGTTACACTCAAATACCTACTCTGACATAAGCTATATTGGTTAATTTCTCTAATCAGAGAAGCCTTAAAATCGTTTTTCCTGATAAGTCGAATATCTTATATATCAAATACCTTCAAAGCTCTACACTTGGTATCAGACAATGGAGTAGAAGCGTCGACTGTCATCTAAATTCCTCAAGAGTGGTGAGTGGCTTACCTACAGGATCAAATAGGAAAGGGGACACTGCTTTTTATTTGAACAAAAAAGCTTCCTTTAAAGAGAGAAGCTAAAGAATCAATGCTTTTTGCTTTGGTAAAGCCAAAAAAATAATCTCCTAGTAAGGAGCACCAACTTTAGACTGATAGTACAAAAAGTGAAAGTAGTTATACTGAAGCTCAGTATCAAAAGCAAGAGGAAAGGATAGTGTCTAAAGAAAACAGACACAAAAAGAAAACAAGAAGTGGAATACAGTAGTTTTTCTGTGTCTTTTAGTTTACAGCTTGGAATTATTTCTTGAATTCTAAGTAGCCATTTAGAAAGCACTGTGGTGATGGAATCATACATTTAGACTGCTGTATTAAGCTTCTCCCACAGTATCAATCATTGTTGTCTATGAACACCTATAAATGCCTAAACTTCAGGAAAAAAGGAAGTGTTTCTAAAGTTACAAGAACAGCTTCAAATCTAAGGACAAATTCTGCAGACTGTTAATGAAGGGCACAGTGCTCACCACAAAACACCTGCAAGCACTGATCCTTAAGGCTACAAGAAGACACATTTCCCATACAGTAGCTGTTAAAAAAAAAATATGGCTCAGGTAGCAAGAGGTTCTTCCTCATTCAAGCTGCCTTTCTAGCCCATTCTTTACAAAAAAAAAATCACAGAAAAAACGCAAATGAACTGCACATTCATTGCTTAGTATTTAAGATCACAGAACAATCTTATATTTACAGGACAATCTTAAAGGAGAATAAGAAATCTGAAAACTGGCCAATGTAAAAAAATAAATATAGATCTTAAGAAAAGATGCAAAAAAACCCTCAAACACTATGGAAGGATATTATAGAAGCTGTGGGTCAGACAGGGAAATAACATCCAGTGGTTGGAAGGTGCATTGCAAAAATATTTTTACACTGATTGCATTCATTTGTGTAACAGCAATTTAGAAAAGGTAATTGGTAACAGTATGTCTGAGAAACATAATTTCATTAGATATGTTTTAGAGAGAGAAAGAAAGACATGACCTACTACATATTTAACCTTCTACGCAAGCAGAGTGGGAAAATTACATTAGAAAAATGGCCAACAATGTCAATAAATTGATCCCATTAGCCCAAACAGCCAAATCTTCCTACTGCTTTTTTGTAACGTATCTTTTGATAACAAGCATAATTCTAACTTTGCATTAGTTTAACGTCAGTAATTCAATTATCCCACCCAAAGAGAGAGAAGCAGCATCTTGAATTTATTTTTAGATGGCAAAATATATCCATAGAAGTCACTTCTGTTCCCACCCTGCTTGCATTGCAAAGCCTTCAGTCAGAGCCACTAAACTGACTTTCTAGGTTATATCTGTCAGTCATAACATTGTTCAGAGAACATACATCCAAAAGCCACCGAAAACATTCAAACCTTGTAGTCTGTTTGATGAGTCTAAACTATTTGAATGACAAGATCAGAGTTCAAGAGTGCGGGTAAAAACAGGATTCTATGCTGTCATTAAATGGTATCCAAACTACTATTGGGAAAAAAAATATTTGCTTGTACAGTAGCCAATACGTTCTTTGGAACAGTCGATCACTTTTCCTAGTGCTTAAAGATGCACTGCTATCTGAATATTAACCTTAGGGGAGTCAGTTACCTCCACAAAAATGCAGCATAGGAAACCTGAAGCTAAAGGGACATGGTCAGAGACAAAATGCATCACACTGAAATAAAAATCATCTGCTACTAATACAAAGCATTCTTTATATAAAAAGGATTATTCACTTCACTCACTGTTACTTTGAGGATCTGAATACTGCAAAGCAATACTTATGTCCAAACCAACAGCAGTTCCTTTTAACTTTAAAAAATGTCATTAAACTATTTCTGTGCTATTTTGCAAATAGTGCTTAATATATCTGACAATGCCCCTCGGAATATATGACAAGTATGAACAAACTGCATCTAGGTTTGACTAAAAAACTCAACATTTACACAGGATAACCTTTAAAACTCCAAATATTTATCATTGCCAAAAGTAAAAATATTTTCAACATTAAAATCTTAAGTCATTCTTTTCAATGCGGAATATGTCAAAATGATTAAATCATGATGCTTAACATCATAAATACTGTACATCACAACTTGCATTCACAATTTAACAAGATCTCATTTGCAACAATGTCAAAATCCCTGGAAAACACAACAATTAGAACTCTGGTTTTGACACTTCCATACATTAAGATGGTGTCTATCTCAGGAAAGCAGAAGCCATCACTCTCCATCTTCCAAAGTAATGATATGGAGCTATGGTGTTGACAAGATTCATCTGTTTGTACTAGGCTGTCAAATCCTGGAGCAGGACAAAATGCCATGGTCCTGAGCCAAGACCAACAGAAAATGCAACTACCCTTTGTTACTTCCACTGGTGGAGTAGCATTTCTAATGAGCGCGGTGTACAATTTTCTTAAGCTGGGCACTGCTGAGGACACCAGCAACTTACTACCATTTCTTAAAGGACAAACTATCATGAATCAATCCTGAGGCCCTGCATTTGAACATGTTTTCTTAAAATTCCCTCTTTTTTTTTTTTTTAAATATAAGTTATCCTGGTTATATATGCACCGACTATAGATTTACCATACACTCAAGGAGTCTCGTCCCATTTTAAGTAAAAAAAAAAAAAAAAAAAAAAAATCTTTTCTGCTGCAGGTTTGTACATAAGACTTTAAACTCTGTATGGGGAAAAAAATATTTCAGTACAGTGATTCAACCAGAGGGAGAAATAAAGAAATCTATTAAAAATTCTGGCAGTTTTGTTCAGTAAAGGTTTTTTTTTTTTGATTTTTTTTTATAAAAATGTACCAAGGAGTAAACTTCAAAGAAATCAGATGATACGTATAAAAATAGTTTTCAGTGGCTCTGGAAGGAAAAAAATAGCAAAAATAAAAGGAAATAAATGGAAAAAATAGCAAATAATAGTTTCTTTTTTTCTTCTTTCTTCACATCACTGCGCATCCTCTAGAGGTTGTTCTGGGATCCCCCTAAAATAAGAAAGACAGTGTTAAACTCAACTACACGACAGTGTTAAACTTCACTACATCCTTACTAGCTCTTGATATGAGCTTGACTCAAGTAGCAGTTCCTGGAGGAATTGCTCACACTGTATTCTCTCTGCACACTGTAGTGATGCTGCAGAGCTGCAAGCTGTTCTGATATTGCCCTCTGCAAGCATCTGTTGGAAAAATGGACCAGAAACTCAGAACTAGTGAAAACTTGAAGGGACCACCACAATCTCATTGCTGTTTAATCTAACCAACCAGGCACAAATTAAAAACCTGGTCTGCATCTTATTACCTGTTGGTTGAAAATGTCCTCCTCTCCAAACTCTGCTTCATCCTCTTCCTCTTCATTCTCTTGCATGACTACCGACTTAGTAACAGTTCTCACTGCAACTTCCTACACAAAAGGAAAGACAAGGAGATGGCCCATAGTTTTTGCTATACCATCAATATAACACCCCACTTAAAGTTTTGAGGATTCAAAGCAATTTGCTCCAGCTTCAAAGTTAGCTGTGCAACCAAATACCTGTAACACCCTGAAAAGCACGAAAACATTCCTAGTTCTAACTACCAAAAGACAAGTAATGTAATTTAGCTTCAGGAATTTTCTTTCATTTCCTAGGTATTTGAGCAGTAGCAGCCATGTTTCAGGTGGCCATTACTCAATTTTATACAAGCTCATAGAAGACTCAGCTAGGAGCTGTCTGAGAGATATTGTAACATCAGAAACTAAAGTTTTTCATTATGATTACACAGCATTAAGAACAGTCATTATTTGTTAAGCTTTTTGTACCTATTGCATGTGAATTATCAGGACAGTCTTCCAAACCAGGCACTAAAAAGAATTTTAAAACATCAGGGAACTTCCTTTACTACTATTTTTGAACACTTTATTAGCAGTACGAAATTCTTCTGTAAACCTTGCAGCCTTGAAATTGTAGGAGCAAATTTTTAGTTGTGGAAAAAGTTGCCCTCAACATACACTTCTAAGCAGGGATACTACAGGTAACCACAGCAGGTAAGGACATGGATTTGAAGTATTTCCAGACACTATTTTAACCACTTCTTCTATTTGAATACTAAGCCAGAGAGCTTTCTATCTATACAAATGACCCTCCCTCCTACCTTGTCCTGTGCTGCTGTTCAGGCACAAAGTGCTTCCACAGAATTGCCAGCAAGAGAGGCAGCATGAAAACTGATACAACTGAGGTCTGTTTCAGTTTCCTATTTCTATCGGACCACTGGGATAATGGCACATTTATGAATAACAGCCAAAGCACGATCTTCCCTTGCAGGAGTCTTCTGCAGGGATAGTTCGAAAAAACAGTTGTGGGCAGATGTAGGACAACGAAGAACACAGAGAAACCAGTGCCAAATGAAAACTTCTGATATACTTCCAACACTGAAAAAGCAACTATCTTTCCACATTAATAATGACACTGCATCCCAAAATAAGGTGGGTCCTACACACTAACTTTTAATTGCCAGCAATATTTATTTTCTCTGCCTCTTTGAAAACACAAACTTAAATGCCAAGCAAATCCACCACTAGCAGGGAGTTTTTCTAAAAATGAGAAAAAAGTAGTCTACGGATGTAATAAGGATAACAATCACAGTTGTCTGAAGATTCCAAAATCACAAAGATACAGGTATTTAATTACTTCAGTGTTGTAACTTATACTATATTAGAAGACAATGGGGGAAATCTTTTTTGCTTGTTTTGTTTTCCCCAAAACAATTTCATCAGTTTGGGAGATAACCCAACCCACATTCTTATTCAACAGGCAGAGCCTACCTCTCCATCAGAGTTTACGAGGTATGTGCGGATATTGCCTCCGGTGCCCCAGCTGCCTTGATTCTTCCACACGAGAACAGAAGGGGGGCTATGAGATACACCTGCATCTGCACCCCAAATCTAGTGAGAAAGATTCTGTAATCAGGTATTTGTGTACATTTTTTTAATATCCAAAAACTTCTAACTTTCCCACTTCTCTCTCCATGTTAGTTTTGTTTCGGATCTCCAGTGGTAATTTTACCCTACTTTTGCCTATGCCAGTACTTTTAGGAAGACATTCTCAGTCTGCAACAAAATTAACACTAGCCATAGCTAAAGGCAAGAGAAAAGAAGTTATTCTAATATTGCAGTCATCAATTCTTTTCTGAGTATAGCAGTTTCTCCTACCACAGTCTCAATGACTACACTGTATGAAGCCAAGACATAAAATGCAACTTGTAATGTACCAATTTCATTTTTGGCATGCATCTGAGCAATTGATACTTTAGTAATAGCTGGAATTGATCAAAGGAAAGCCATTTTTTTTTTTTAATTCTGAAAGGACATCTATTGCAGACTAAATATCAAACATAAAATTACAAAAAAGCAGCTGTTCTACTATATTTAAGGCTTAGAGTATCTAGTCTTAAAGTCTACCAGTTCAAATAAATGCTCCGAATTTTTCCTATTTCATGAAGTAGAGCAAGATTAATGTTCCAAACCTGGACAAAGGTGTTTGAAAATCAGTCCTTGCCTCTCCTCCCACCCCAAATACCTTTTCATCTCTTTGTGTCACAAGTAGTCTTAAATACTAAGTGTTAATATGGAAATCCAACTTGTATTTTGCCTTTCTGTAACTGAAATCCTACTCCTCTAAAGTAAAATGCAAGAAACCAGAAGTTATACCCTAAATCAGGCCAAACCAAGTGTTAGATTTACAACTGCTGCAATATCAACAAAATAACATTGTTTTTGACATACTCGAAGTATGACTTACTGTTACAGTCTGCCCAGCCCTGAGGACATACTTCGGAGTAAATTTATAAGCAATTTCCTCTCCGTCTCCGATTTGTCTTTTCAGTCTCCAGTTACCCAAAGACTGATCCTAATGAGAAAAGTCAAAGTTATTTAGGGTGAGCAAAACAGAGCAAACAGGCATCAGAACTTTCCTTAGATCTTTTTCAATTACATTTATTTACATGGTTGTTAGACATCTGCATTCTAACTTGAAAATATTTTTCTATACCCAAAAACAGTGTTATTTGTAAATCCTACAAGGTCATTCAGTAACAATTTAAGAGAGATTTCACAGTTCTGTTACAGCCAGCAAGGCTGTTTTCAACAAGCTAGGTACCAGCATACGTGTTTAGATATTCAGGGCACAAACTACATTCTCTTACTGCATCAAACACTACACTCATGCTAGTGCAGTGGAATAATATTCACCTTTCAAATGCCACTGTTAATTACTGCAGGATGACACACCTTGAAAAATGCAATTTCTCTCAAGAGACTTTATCTACGTGCGCTTATTAGGCTGTGCAACATTTCAATTTAGCTTCTTGTTTCCTAGGAGTTCAGCTGGCACTCACCTTCTCCGAGTTGTTCTTCAGTTGAACATATTTGCCCTCCAGGTCTATCTCATCTATGCTGATACTTCCAGTAGCTGAAGCTTGCTGGGACATTTGGAAGCTACTGCTACTACTGCTGCCACTAATACTTCCAGTGCCAATTCCACTTGTTCCACTGCCTGAAAGCTCCTCTGCTTCAATACGTTTTCTCTTGCCTCGGGAAGAGCGAATAAGTGAAGTGCTGCTACTGCTGCTGCTGGAGGTAGCCCGAGAGACTGTAACACGGGACGAGGGACTTGGAGACAGCTTCAGCCTTAACAAAATCAAGCAAGCATTTTATTGAAATGGAAGAAAACTAAGTGAAGACTTTTTTTTTTTAGCTCATTCAGGGAACTACACACACAATGAAATGCAAAATACACTCAGTAACCAGACTGTAATATGCCCCAAAGCTGGTAACAGCCTCACTGCGTCTTGCCAGCAGGACTTCATATAAAGGAAGAGGGAGGCTATCCAGTCCTCCCAAGTTTTCTAGTAACATGACTACATGAGGTGAAAGTGCTGGCAAGAGCAACGCAAATCACATCATCCCTCCCTCCAGTATTTCTATTACTAAACACACTATTCTTGGCCTAACAATTTAAAAACAGGAAAACATAGAAGTATAAGCACTTAAATAAAAAGAGGAGATGAATGTCAAGTACAGAATAAATTGCACCGCACTTTGAGATCATTATGAGAAACAAAACAATGTAAGGACAGGTGTTTGGACAAGAACAGCTGCAAGTGTTCCATGTAACACACTGCAGTGCAAAGCCAATGTGACTGCAGGGAACTGTGATATGGTCACTTCTGCTAAAATGTTTAAAAAAAAAAAAAAAGGTAAGAAATGAAAATAACACTTGCTAGTCCTAAGATAAGCATATGGAATCTGTACTTACCTTTCCTCTTCTCCTTCCAGGAGTTTTCGGTAAGCACTGATCTCCATATCTAGTGCTAATTTCACATCAAGCAGTTCCTGGTATTCTGCAAGCTGCAGCTGCATCTGGTCCCTCATTTCTGTCATCTCCCTCTCCTTGGCATCTAGCATCTTCCTAAACTTATCCCGTTCACCAGCCATCATTTCCTCCAATTCATGAATACGATCTTCTGCTGCACTAGCCTAGGGAGACAGTGTAACAGAAAACCCAGTTGGCATCCATGTGGGGTGCAATAAAAAAAAATAAGTTAAAATTTACCACCCTTCCAAAAAAAGATAAAACATTTATCTCCATAAACTTCAGAAAATATGGAGGGACAGAAATTTGAATATTTGCAAACATTACAGTGCTTTATATTAAAAACAAGAGCAAAGTTGGCCCCTTTTTCCCCTTTTATACCTGTTTCTGAAGGCCGGAAAGCTGGTAGCTGAGAGATTCTATCCTCATGCGAGCCTCCTTCAACTCCTCCCGAGCCGCACCAGCAGCTTTGTCATTTTGGTCAGAGGCCAGTTTGGCATTCTCCAGCTGGAAGGCAAGTTTTATAAAAGTCAGTTGCATTGAGATAGATATCCTGAAAATACCCTTTCGGTAGGAAATGAAAGACATTCAACCTTAAATAATTTTAAATGGAAATCTAGTAAGTTTATGACCAGAATTTCATAATATCAAGGAAATGTCCTAAGAGCCAAGAAAATTTGAGCCATATTCCTGTAAGATTATACTTGCAGCCTTAGAGTTTCTAAAGGCTCAGGTTCATGTTGCCACACATGATCTGCCTTCTTGCCATAAAAAAGACGCAATGGACTGGAGCAAACGTTAGCAAGTTCATGTCCTGGTCTAACAGTTCCCTGAATGCCCAGGGTGCAGGTTGAATAAAGAATTTCATTAGTGTCATGTCTCAGCTGTCCAATTGTAACTTCCTCAGTTGGAGACGGGATCCTGATGCTTAAAAGCTTTCAACAGATTCTTCAGGCAGGAATTAGCCTCTGCTCTCTGCATCCACACAGCACAGAGCATTTTTCTTCTGTCCCTTTTGAATCTGCTACTGGAGAGTTATGATCATTTTCCTTACTTCTACTGAAAAATAATAAAGATTCACCTTCTCTGTGCCATTCATCCTTTTACAGACATCATCTTTCCCTTCTCTTGACTCATCTCTTTTTCCAGGTCAGGTTTCAAGTATTCTTCATGCAGGACTTATTTCATACTTTGGATAGTCTCCTGAGCTGGTCTTCTCTGTATTACTCTATGCTACCTTCTCCAAAAGGACCAAAGCTACACACAGCAAGCACTTCAGATAATGTCCTGCCATAGAGGCAAAATGATGCTTTTGATTTTTTTCTATTTTTTTTTCTAGTGGTTCTAACTAAACAATCTGGTTTTAGTTGTTAATTTCACCTAGTGAATAAGCTTCATTTCTAGTGGCCAATTTTAGTCAACTCTGACAGAGCAATAATGGAGTTCAAAGCTATTACATTAGAAGTTGCACTGAAATAGCAATAAAATCTTCCTTGGGTTGTGACAAGTCAATCCAAATATCTGGTTGTATAAAAATATGCGTTCCTAGCTTCCCTGAATAACGTCAAAATAGTTAACTTATTTTATATATTATCCATGTTGTTATTGCCCTTTGAAATAGTTAATTTTTTTAGATCAATGTTCCTCAAACTGCAAATCATCAAACCAAAGATCTCAAAGGGAGTCTCAAAGTGGAGCATGTGGGAGAACAATGTTAGCAGTAGCACAATTTATCCACCACAAAAAGAATTAGAAGTGGCTACAATTATTGCTAAGTATTTACAGTAACCAGAAGATTGACAGTTACTTTATTCCTTCAGGTAGAGTAATGAATATAAAAATACATACTTGTAGCCAGCAATTGCACCAGTACCAAAGCTGCTACTCCCCTCACACCTCCAGTGCTGAATGAACTGCGACTTGCTAACTCAAGATTTGTACAGGCAAACAAAACAAAATAGAATCATAGAAGTTGGAAGAGATTTTCAAGATCATCTGGTCCAACCATAATCGCCTACTACCAATGTCACCCACTAAACCACATCCCTAAGCACCACGTCCAACCTTTCCTTAAACACCCCCAGGGACGGTGACTCTACCACCTCCCTGGGCAACCCATCCCAATGCCTGACTGCTCTTTCTGAGAAGAAATGTCTCCTCATTTCTAACCTAAACCTCCCCTGGCACAACTTGAGGCCATTCCCTCTAGTCCTATCACTAGTTACCTGTGACAAGAGGCCAGCCCCCGTTTCCCCCCAACTTCCTTTAAGGTAGTGCAAACAGTTTAAGAAGTTTAAGAAGTGTTCTTCTGGATAAAATTACTCCTCACTATGCTCACACCTCCAACTTACATACTACGGTTTTCACCATCAACACCTGTTAAAAAGTCCAGTATCTGGTCTGACCCCCACCAATGAAACTACAACTGCACACAGTAATTTTCTAGAATCCAGAACTAACTTAAATCATTTAAATGTGGTAATATTTACACACATTTACTGTATCAGGGCTAGTAAAAGCACTGCAAAGGCCCCAGTAAGAGAAAAGTGACTATGCAACCTTGTAACGTTCCTCTCAATATGGCCACAACTAGATTGCAAGCTTGATCGGACAAAGGCTTGTCCTGAAATCCACCCATTCCCCGAACTCCCCAGTGACCAGAAGTTCCAAGAGTTCTCTTGGAAACTGGCCTTTCTCAGCTAATGCTATTCCTGGCTATTACCTTGGGCTATAACCTCAGTGGAAATGGATCTGCACACAAGCACAAGAGGAAACATTTGGGCAGCAGAACAAAGCTTGTTTAAAGTATAATTACTAGTCTCCTTAAAAGCACTAGGACTAATGGAAATGGTTTTATTTCCCTGACCAGAGTTCCTGGCAGACAGCGCTGTGGATAGCAGTCGTTACCTTAGCCTGGTAGGTCTGCTCCAGCTCCAATTTGTACAGTTTGACTTGCTCATCATGTTGATTTCGCAGATCCTCTAGGGCCTGAGCCATTTTGGATTCATACTCCTGCTGACGACTAGTGTCCACCTCGACCAAACGATGTTCATGCCGTTTTCTTGTCTCCCTTATCTCCTGCATAAAAGAAGATAAAAAGATTAAGCTCCTGCTGCTTGGTGGTTTTACCCCACTGTGCAGCTGAACTCCACTATAGCCACTCTCTCACTCCCCCCCTCAAAGAAAAAAGGGGAGAAAATACAATGGAAACAGCTCAAGGGTTGAGAAAAGGACAGGGAGATCGTTCAACAATTATCACAGTCAAAATAGACTCAGTACAGGGAGGTTAATGTAATGTATGGCCTATCACTAGCAGACTAGAACACTGAGAAACTAAAAGGAAACTGAAAACACATTCTGCCCACATCCACCCTCTTTTACCTCCTCCTCCCAGGCAGTGGTCAGACACATGGTCTGATTTTTTTGGGTGGACCCCCCTTTGGGGACCCAGGAGTTGGACTCAATAATCCTGGTGGGTCCCTTCTAACTTGGATATTCTGTGATTCTATACTCCAGCACCTGTCCTTAGCCACACAGCCTTGCCTAGCCCCTTAATTCAGTTTGAGCACTCACTTGATTCCATGGTAAAACATAACTCAGCCACTACATTAGCAAATATTAAACTCAACAAGAAGAACCAGAAGTATTTCCTAGTTAATCAGACCAAAATGGTTTGGTGCATGGTCAGCCAAACATCACATCTGGCATGGGTGAGATGACGGGTGGAACACGTGGCAGCTGCTCAGAGCACTAATTAAATGAGCTCGGGCTGCTAAATAATCAAAGGTCAGAGCTGGTGTTCACAGGATGAAATAAACTGACCTGATATGTTTACTACTAGTACACAAAGGCCTTGTTTCCCTTTCTCATTCCCCCCAGTCCTCACATGTGCATTCTCACTACTTGCTTCAGAGAAGCTCTAATCCTCCTTAGAACCACTATGAGCCAGTCCAACCCACTAAACAGGCAGAAAGTTTCCCCAGCAAAAAGCAGGGCAATTGTATACTGTTCTCATCAATGAATACAGGTTACACTCAGGTCTAACGATCACTGAGGGTGGTGCAAGTAAGGGGCAGGGCCATGCAACCAGGTGTAGAGAAGGGGAATAAGACTTACCCTTTCACACAGCAAGCAGTTACATTAGCTCAACAGCCCAGGGAACAGTAATACCCTTGTCACTTGGCTCTTATGCCTATGCAACCACTGATTTATCATGCGACTCTTGCAAAACCTTTAACTCTTTTATTACTCAACCAATTCATAGCAAGAATAATATTGATTTTCCCTACGTGGACTAGCTAGTAATGGTTTATAATCAGTGTGAACAAGATCTACATACGCTTCACAATATAATGAGATTACAAGGTTGATAATACCTCCTCAAACACATTCTTCCTGAAATCCAGATCCTCTTGCAAGCTCTGGCACCGATTTTCCAGGTCCACACGCATGAGTGTCTCCTTCTCCAATTGCTTCTTAGCCACAGCATGACCATCTTCAGCCTGGTAGAGAATTTGGAAGATAATGATTTGACTGGATGTCTTTTTTCCCCCATCCACAAGCCCTTTATGGTCCTCAATTGATATTTTTGGACCAATAATCCATAACGATAGATCTAATCTCAAGTTATTAATTAAAAAAACAGAAAGTGAGAATGTGTGCATGAGTACTTAGAAAAGCTTTCATGTTTATAAAGCACCTGTTTAAACCACAGGATTATTTCAGTGCAGACTGGTAATAAAACCAAGGATTAGTAATTTCTCAAGCATATATTTCATGTTCTTTTTCTTGCCAGCACAGTCCCACTGGATACGTCAGTGTAAGTTTAAAATTATCCAGGATGTTACAAAGGACAACATTTAGTAACAAAAATATTTGGTAAATGTTTCTAAAGTATTTTTTTCACTATCAAAATTTCTAATATACCATGTTACTTTGGTTGTTTCACAAACATTCACAAATTCTTAAAATTTATTTTTATATCCAAGAAGAAAAGGTAAAAATTAACCATAAGTGAACTGAACCAGTGATATTCAAATATAAACTAACAACAAATTTATTTATTTATTTATTTACAAGGAACAACCTTTCTCGTGCTGAAGGAAACATTCACTGCCATACCTTAGCAAGTTGGGCACGCAAATCGGCCACCTCTGCTTCCAGAGTGCGTTTCTCATTCAGGACAGTATTGAGTTCTGCTTCGCTTCTATGGAACAGCACTTCAAGATCCTTAATGCGACCTTGAGCCACAGACAAATCTGCATCTTTCTTTTTGTAGCTGAAACAAGAAAAATTTACCTATATTTACACATGGATGCACACACACCTTGAGAATACCTTGGTTGCAATTACAGATTTGTGTTACTATACACTTATACTATGACTGTTGTGCCACTAGGTGGCTCCAACTGCAGCTAATTAAAATAATCATAAACTTGTCTTAGAACTCAGCTTGTGCCAATGTATTTTAAGTGTATTGCCTAGAAAAGATGAACACATCACTGGCAGGCAAAAAAAAAAAAGCCTACCAAAAATTCTATCTACTAGTCTTCATTGCAAAAGAACTGTCCCAAGAAGTGGGAATTCCTCTCTCATCATCTGTTTCTTCACTTACACTTGAAGCCTCATCATCTTGATAGCTTATCAAAGAACGTCGTAAAGGACAACGACACTAAAGATGGGTATTGTGAACAAAAATACCTAAATGAAATATAACTGTTCTCTGAAGCTTTTCAATCACCACCTCCTGTTGTCACGTTTATTAATGTAGTAGGAAAGCTGCAAGCAGCGAAATTAAGTGCTGTAATAAAGAAATCATCCTGCCATGTTTCTACTTCCACACTGTAGTAGCTATTCCACTCTGAGGAACAAACTTAAGAAGAGCTTAATTGCATTAGGAGAATCAGGATAATATAAATATTTTATCTTAAAAAGACTGATGTTTCAAAAGCACCTGAGCACAACTTAGAACCTAGTTTCCATGGATTTTGCTTCCTCTCTGGCCCTAGCACCAGCGTGTCCCTTCTGCTGTGCTCATTTTCAGCAGAAGCACAGAGCAAGCACATTGACACCGTGGTTCCTTCCAAGTAACTTTATTGATCCTTTCACAGGATGGCATATCCTTTCACAGGTGGGCATATGCATAAGCACAGATGAATTTGAAGAGTCAGGGTGAATTTAGCTTTTGTAAAGAGAAGATAAGCTTCCCAAGAAGTCAGTAAAAAAGCATTTGGAAAAGAAAGATCAACCTAAGCCAGTCTGCTTGGACTCCCAAGGTTTCAACAACATCACTTGCCAAAGATGGCCCAATTCAATATGATCCGCTCTAAGAAAAAAAAAAAAAAAAAAGGCTTGGGATGCTTCTTTTTGTTCAATTATCCCAAGTACTAAAACACAGAAAAGGTTAGAACATCAGTATGCTACATGGTAAATAATAAATAAATAATTAAAATATCTGCCAGGGTATCCAAAACCCCCAAGAGATGGATCTGTACTCACACAATACTGGGGTGATAACATTTGTCACTAGCTGAAGAAGCTGCCTGAGTACATGGCAGAAAGACATCAGCATAAATTCTTGCACTGACAGACAGAACATATTCTCTCCTAGACCATAAGCCCTGACATAAATCCTCATGTAGCAAGCAAGGGTCTTGCAGCTTCCCAAGCGTGCTGGTGTTGCGCAAGCAGACAGCCTCAGGAACAAGCCAAGAGCGGAGTAAGCCTCGGGCTCCCTCCTGTGCATGAACTGGGCCCAACACCACACCCAGCCACACCCCAGGGCCTTCCTGGAGCATCCTCAACACTTCCAGGAAAGTGTTTTGCATACTAACAAACGCAGGCTTTAGCGGAGAAAGACAGGGAGAAAGGCATCTCTTGAAGATGTTAGCTGTATCTTGAAGGCATCTCTTGGAACTTGGCTATATTCGTGGCAGTAGCTAGAAAAGCCCTACAAGCTTGTAGCTCCACAACTAAAATTCAGTTCAGTTTAATCCTCAGGAAAAACTTCCCTGCACCCTTTTCAGCCATTGTTTTCTCCTACTGTGACTCCCCCAACTATCCATTTTCTTCCCTCTCTCACATGGGAGACCAAAGGAAAGATGCCCCAAGACAGAAGCCTGCTGTCTCCTTTCCCAGGAACCCAATCTATTCCAAGCAATCAAGGGAGCAGCAATGCCTGGGATCCCTCCTGGCATCTCTAAGCCTGCTGTGAGCTTGAAAGAGACACTGAGGTAATTGTAAGCAACCATAAAT
The DNA here is from genome assembly GCF_964035555.1 of Netta rufina. Classification (NCBI taxonomy): domain Eukaryota; kingdom Metazoa; phylum Chordata; class Aves; order Anseriformes; family Anatidae; genus Netta; species Netta rufina. The sequence goes on along the minus strand of NC_140152.1, from coordinate 2,222,883 downwards.
TACAGGCTGACCTGCTCTTCCATTATACACAAAGCACTGACCTAAACTTGGCATGGGACCAGAAGCATCTGTCAGCTTGGGCAGGGATGATTTTGGTCATCAGCTGGCTGTCAAGAGGACACCCTGCAAACAGACTTTTCAAAGCTGTGTTTGCAAGACTCGTATCTGAGATCTGGCCACATCACGAGCATAACCTTCCCTATCTGTCCCCAGACAGACACAGCAGGAATACTCCAAGTACCTTACAAGCATCTTAAGGGACTGGAAGCAACTTGGTAGAAGAGAATTCAAAGCCAAGAAAGAATTCAATTCTACTCCTATAAACTAAGAACAGACAAAAAAAAAAAAAAGGTGTATTTTCCTCATATTTAGCCTATGAGCAGAATTACCCTGTCAAGTCAGTGAAGTGACAGATAATGGTACTCAACTCAATTGTCCAAGAAAAGTGCAAGGGAGATAACTCAAGGGAAAACACCATCACCACCACTTCAACTGCACAATGTTCTACAAAATATCTGCAAAGTCTCTCAGTGCTGTCAAAAGCCTAAAGAACAGGAGACAACTTGCAGTGATTCTCATCAGCTGCAAAGCGAAGATAGTTCTGACAAAAATATCTTAAAGCATAGAAATACACACCCTGCAGAACAGGAAACATGAACCAAATTCCTGGAGATACTGGGGCTGTTCGTTTCTGGAGCTTGCATTAAAACCCAAGCAAGCAGAATATTTGCTATCACCAGGACAACCCTGATGTCCATCTAACTCTGACTGCCATGCAAAACATAATATCTGAAATCAACATTAGGACTGTGTCCTGGTTTCAGTTAGGACAGAGTTAGTTTTCTTCCTAGTAGCTGGTAGGGTGCTGTGTTTTGGCTTAGGATGAGAAGAGTGCTGATAACATACTAATGTTTTAATTGTTGTAGAGCAGTGTGTACACCAAGCCAAGGATGTTTCAGCTTCTCACTCTGTCCTGCCAACGTGCAGGCTGGGGGTGCTGCAGGAGATGGGAGGGGACAGACCCAGGACAGCTGACCCCAACTGGCCAAAGGGATATTCCACCCCATCTGGGGTCATGCAAAACAATATATAGGGGCAGCTAGCCAGGGTATGAGGGCTGGACTGGTCAGGGTTCGGCTGGTGAGCAACTGCATTGTGCATCACTTGTTTCATACACATTATTATTCTTTGTACTATTATCATCATTATTGTTATTATTTTTCTGTCTTAATAAACTGTCTTTATCTCAACTCACAGGCTTCACTTTCCCATTTCTCTCCCCCATCCCAGAGAGGAGGGGAGAGGGTGAGCGAACAGCTGTGTGGTGTTTAGCTGCCGGCCCAGTTAAACCACAACAGACTGCTGGCCCATGGCTTTTAAGCAAGAAGTTAGCCCCAACAAGAGGGACATGGAAGTAGGACCGGGTGGTATTCGTCTCACGTAACTTCAGATGCCTACACACACCACAAGGTCTTTTTATGGTTAACAAAGGCCTCAACAAGAGCCAGTAAATATTAAAGCACAATTCTTCCAACCACATGCAGGCAAATTTTCTGATATGAAGCATGCACCAAGTTCAATAGGCTTTATGGTGACTTATTCAAACAGAGATGTTTACACTACAGATATTTCATATTTGACCATTTCATTTAGGAGCAAAGTCCACAAAGTCTCTCTGATGGCTGACTTTATTTTCTGTGCTGGACCCTCTTGTTAAAGATCCAGTGATAGAAAACAACAAAAATGCTCCATCATAAATAAATTAGCTAGTCAGAAAAAAAAAAAAAGAATATATTTCATTATTTGTATAACCAGTTAAATGCAAATGAAGAAGGAAAATGGGAGACTTACGGTAGGCTTGTACTGGCATTGCCAGACTAAGAGCAATTTTATGTCCAACAGTGTTTACAAACATACTGACTTGCTCAGGAGAAATCTGTACATCCCAAACCTTATCTACTAAAACAGGTACCAAAATTCAATCAGAAGCAAAAATCTTTTTGCCATGGCATATATTCACTTTTAAATTAGTTTTCAGCTGCTAAACAGTATTTGAGCACAAAGGCTCCCTAGTGCAAACAGAAATAATGGATTACATTGGCTTCATTAGCCTGTTTATTAGGTCAATTATCTTTACTACAGACTAAACAGTTTTTTTTTTTTTATATAGTCACTACAATGTCTCTTACAGCACGCTTATGCTGTAGCTTCATGCATTTTCAAGCCAACATCGCTTCTACATTCCCAGTGTGCTCAGGGCCATGAATTTCCCTTCTCCTTCATTTCTGCTATCAGACATGCACTGGACCAGACAATAAAATTGATACTGTTTAAAAATTAACCTTCCTTGGATGGGTTAATTTTAATCTAGTTTCTCGATCCATTTTACTGAATAGCTGCATGTGTGCACGCTCACATCAGAAGAGGCACAACAGGACAGAAGTGGGCACAATTGATTGTTTCAGCATCTAGATTTCAAATTGCTCATCAAATCACAGTTTATTAATCTTCCATTTACAGATATGTTTGTGTACATACCAAGCTGATCATTTGCTCTGACTAGCTGTACATTCTGAGGAATTCCCCTCTACAAGCCTGCACCTTCCCATTGATCTGTAACACTTCCAGAAGTCACCCACTAAGGCATTTTAAGAAGCATCAGCAGCATCGGTCACGCTGCAAATATTGCCCATTATCATATTAAAAAACAAAAAATGATCACACAGGGCTTTCCTTACCTTTTATTGAACTCCTCAAGTTCTGCTCTCAGTTTTCCAATTTCAATCTGTAATCTAGCCCTCTCTTTGGCGGTTTCATCCAGAACTCTTCGAGCATCAGCCAGTTCAGACTCATAGAGACTCTTGATTCCACTCACCTGAAGTAAAAAAAAAAAAAAAAGTATTCAGACATGAGAACATCCCAAAGACTAAGCATCAAAGAACTGAAATGGATTAACAGGTTTCATTTAGCTTTCCTTAAAAAGAGTGTATGATATGACTTTGTTGCTTAAGAGCATTCTATATTGAACATTTTCAATTATTATACCCCTACAGTTAGCTGTGATCTAGTCCCAAAGACAATATTTCAGATTTATTCCCAGTGGAATGTAACAAAATATACCAAGTTCGAAGTGTGCAAAGAGATCAAGTGAAGCAAACCGGCACACCCTACAGATAGACCTTAAATTATTCACACTTGTTTCCAAGATTGGTGCTTTGGGTGATTTTTTTGAAGCAGTAATATCATTTAAAAACAAACTATGACAAATATTTTCTGAATACAGACTGAGGTCCAATTTAGCTCCACTGTTCTTGTACTATGAAGCAAAAAAGAAATTGAAATGAGATGAACTACAAAAATACGAACTGTTCAGAGAAACTCCCACTCCTGTACTCTACCTCAGAGGATAAGGATCTATAGACCTCTCCCTGTCCAGACTCAGAAAAAAAAAATAAAAAAAATCTATTATCAGCCATTCAGACTGCAACAATGCACATCAAAGTCTTCAACACCTGTATTTTTTATTTATTTTTTTTTTTTTTAGAACATGAGATCATTTGAAAGGTGTATCAGATAGCAAGAATTTCAAGATAAGATTGTTGGTATTGCTTCTATCAAAGGGTGCCACAACAGCTATTATTGATGTAAATTCAGACAGAGCAGTAAGGGAGTGGGACGAGCCAAAAGCCGAACATACCAACTTTAGGAAGAGAAATTTCATAAAGCATAAAATGTAGAGACAAGAAAGACAACTGTGTTGCTCCTAGGAGTGCCTATTTCAACAGAGTGGCACCAATGACAGACTCAACCAACTGGTCTTCAAAAAGACTGATTAAAGGCAGTCAGGATATAATTCAGTTCTTGATAGAGTACATTTCACAACCCTTCTGAAATTAACTATGATACGACAGTCTGAGGGCTGAAAAGCCTTAGCTTGCAAGCACACTGCATACCAGAAACAACTTGGTTGGCTATCCATGCAATCTTACATCTTTCTCTAAAGAATTCATTTTTTCAAGCCTTATTCAACTTGTTTTGTTATTTTTTTTTTTTCCATAGCTGATAGACAGGAATTGCCTGTGACACAGGGCAATACAACTCTGCATTACCAGTTACAAGACTCAGGAAGTTCTACAAAGATGTGTATCTTGACTATGCTAAGATCCTTCATACAGCACTCCATTATGCCCAGAAGAAAACAGAGATTTTAAGGCTGTAAAGCCTTCCACTACGGACAACCTGTCAGTGAAAATACAGCATTTGCAAATACCAGTACAAAATCCAACTGTCCAAGGGCCAAGCACTGATTCTGTACCATCAAGTACTACATCCACAACACTCCCTCCCTAATGCTGGCCACCTCCACACCATCACCCCTACAACTTTTATTTACATTTACTAAAATACTTGCACTAGGATGTCCTGTGGGAGCTTGGGTCTGTGTTGCTGTAGGTTCAGAGAGATAACGTGAAATCCCAGCGAAGGACACAACCACAAATCACTTGCCAGTCCTCCAAGGCATTCACCAGAATTGCATGTACAAAGAAAGCCTCCTTCCCCAGATTTTTGCAAACACTGCCACAAAAAGGTAGCGTAAGGATCAGAGCAGCAACAGGCAGTGAATGATTTACGCTTCATATTCAGGGCACTCCAAACACCACCACCACCAGAACAATATTATGAACTGTGAATAAACAAAATGCAATCCTTGTCTTGAAAGAAGATAGCAAGAGTGAACTAAAAATGGTATGATGCAAGCCATTTCAGAACCTACTGGTAAAAAGAGAACCAGAAACGATGCTACTTAATTAAAAAGGACTGACTCACACTGCTGTTGTAGTAACTTAGTATGCTTTTTTTTTTTTTCCTGCTGTAGCATGTCAAGCTCTACTCTGCTCCTGTTCCAGTAACAAAGATGAGAAGGAAACACATAGCTCCAATTCACAGTCTGAAATGTTATCACGACAGCCACTTTCAGTAGCATTTTAAGCTAATCAGCAGACAGAAGTAACTGAGAAATGGGCCTCATCTAACCCGGCCTTGAACACCTCCAGGGATGGGGCATCCACAGTCTCTCTGGGCAACCTGTTCCAGTGCCTCACCACACTCTGAGTAAATAATTTCCTCCTAACCTCTAACCTAAATCTTCTTTTAGTTTAAAACCATTCCCCCTTGTCTTGTCATTATCTGACTGAGCAAGCAGTTGCTCTCCATCTTGTTCAACTAGTGATAGGACTAGAGGGAATGGCCTCAAGTTGTGCCAGGGGAGGTTTAGGTTAGAAATGAGGAGACGTTTCTTCTCAGAAAGAGCAGTCGGGCATTGGGACAGGTTGCCCAGGGAGGTGGTGGAGTCACCATCTGGGGATGTTTAAGGAAAGGATGAATATAGTACTTAGGGACATGGTTTAGTGGGTGATATTAGTGGTTGGGGAACAGTTGGACCAGATGATCTTGGAGGCCTTTTCCGACCTTAGTGATTCTATGACAATCCCCTTCCTCCCATGCTGGCCATTCCTCTGCTAATGCAGCCCAGGATGCAGCTGGCCTTCTGGGCAGCAAGCATGCACAGCTGGCTCATGTTGAGCTCTTTGCCCACCAGAACCCCCAAGTTCTTCTCTGCAGGGCTGCTCTCAATGAGCTCTTCTCCCACTCTGTGCTCGTATCTGGCATTGCCCCAACGCAGCTGCAGCACCTTGCACTTGGACTTGTTGAACCCTCAGTAGGATCACATGGACCCATTTCTTAACTTGTGCTTGATGACATTTCTAGCCCATGCTGGCTACTCATTAAGAAAGACCAGAAAAATTAAAAAAAAAAAAAAAAAGAGAAAGGAAATTCAATAAATGCATCTAGCAACTGTGCATCCCATTTCAGGGTCTTTGCCTAATCGCAATTCCCTGCAGAGGGCCACCAGATAGAGCCTACTTGTCCTTGAACACTCCTAAAGAATACTGGGTGCAAGAGAAAATTTCCAGTATCTTCCCTTTTTTTGGTCATTTTTTAAAGTATCAGTGAAATTATCAGGATGGATCATAGCTTAGAGGCAGAGATCCTTGCATTTCAACCCAGCTCTCTTGGACCCCTTTTCTCTTTGGAATCCTTTTTTTTGGCTTCTTGTATCCATCTGTTGCAGCACTCATCATGTGAACTATCCCACTTCACCTCCATGACTCCAGTGAGGTTGTAGTGACCCCAATGCCCTGTTCCTCTGGGTTGTTCCCCACATTGCACACATTAGTATCCAGATGTTTCAAAGAAGCACCATGATGATCCCCCAAGAAGAGCCCAAGAGCTTTCCCCACAAGGCTGTCCCACAGGCGCTTCCTTCTTCGCCTGCCTATGTTGTGGAAGATTCCATTTCATCCTTGTTCTGTTAATTACTGTCTCCTCTGTTCACATAACCCCAGGCCCTTTGCCTACCTACCACTTCCTCACCAGATCTTAGAGGAACCTCTCTCCTCCTCATTATTCCTAGTTTGAAGTTCTTATCAGGCTGACCAGTCTGTTGACAGAGATACCTTTGCTCTGCTTAGGTAGAACCTCTCTTCTAAGCAGTTGTCGATCCTGAAAGACGGCTCCATGGTTCTAGAAACCAAAATCCTGTTGTCAACAGCAGTGCTGCAGTCAACTGCTGCTCTGCAGGATCTGTCCTGTCACCCTCAAGCTCCACCTGCTCAGCAAACCATCTGAGCCTCCATCACATGAACAGCTGCCCACAGAGACGCGGAGTCAAACTGGATGCTCTCCAGGTCACCCCTGCCAGCATCACCTGGATGAGCAGCAGGGGTTAACAATCAGACGGCCAAATGAGTCCCAGGAGCTCCTCCGCAACTACTCGAATGCCCTGGTCAGCAGCAAACCTCCCCAGAAGGCAGGTCAGGTCCATTTTGAAAATGTAGGCACCGTCTGAAGACGGGGGAGAAAGGAAATGAGCACGTGAAGCACAAGAAAGCAGCAATATGTGCACAGAACACTTTGAAAGGCAGAACTGCTGGATGTTCTTAAGTCTACTTCAACCTTCCTACCTACTGTAACCCAACTGTGCTGAGAGCACTCAAGAAAGCCCTGTGTAGCAGCTGAAGGGCAAACAAATGAACACAAGTGGTCCTACATCAATCACTTGAAAATCCTCAAGACATCACTCAGTGAAGACACAGGAGGCACACCAAGGCAACAAATCCACAGGCTAAGAAGCATGCCCCGTCCCCCAAGCAAGCCTGGACAAACTGTGTGAGGAAGCATTAATCAGATTAATGTGCATCAATGTGCCAAAGGTACGTGCATTCCCACCAGGTGTGGCTCCACACGCTCCTGTTCACCTGCTACAGGCTGCTGAAGGACTACCAGACTCACCAAGAACACCTGTTACGGCATGGGTACTCTTTTTTCTGATGTGATCCCACCCCTCCAGGCTATTGAAACATCTGCCTAGGACCAGGCACTCATCAGCATCAACATCACTGACAAAGGTAGATCATTCCCATTTTGTCAGTAGTATCGCACCCGTTCAAGGAAATCTATAGGGTTGAGAACCAGCTTCTTCACAGAGAGATGCTTGGTGCCACGGCACCATCTGAGTGAAACTCTGCACATGAGGTCACAGGTCTTGGAGGAACAGGGTTGCCTTTGCCCAAAGACTTCAGTAAGACAGCTTATGCAAGCATTATCCCTTCTTCTTCATCCAGGCACAGCAGTTCAGCAGGTGTGAAACTACTGCAGGAAAGTGAGCTGCATACAATCACCACCCTACAGATGATGTCTGCAGTGGCAGAACACCCTTTATCCTTATGCCTTGAGGCTATGACTCAAACGACCCAGCACTCACAGAAGCATCTGAACACGTATTTCTCAGAGGTGGCAATGAGGTAGCATCAAAGCCATGTATCACAGCCCTGACAGTAGCTGTTTGCACAGCAGCTGCAGCACTGACAGGTAAGTGATAAACCAGGTGAGACCGCCGTGAAACTTTTGGTGGCTGTGACATACAAGGCTACAGCCACCTTCAGTGACACCCACAGAGGTGAGAAAACACAAGTGAGCAGGGAAGCCTGGAGACACTGCCTCTGCCACAAGTGTGATTGCTGCCAGTGCTGAAGTCTTCCAGGGATCTTCAATCCCCCTACTCATCCCACCCCTCTTCCTGAGGGTGAGAACAGCGGGATGTGCTCAGAACAGTGTACTAACCCCCGCCAGGCCTTAAAAATGCCTTTTCTGGAGTTAGGCAATCATAAGCACTGCAGTGGGAGGGAGGGTATTGGTAGTTCTAGCCACAAAGCCCAAACGCCAGAAGGTAAATGCAGAGGCTGGGAGACTGAGGAACCACTCACAGTAGGAGACGATCAAGCTTGCAGCCATCTGAGGAACCTAAAGGTGGACAAATCCATAGGACCTGAGGAGATGCCTCCAAGGGTCCTGAGGGAAGTGGCAGATGAAGTTGCCAAGCCACTAACCACCATAGCTGAGAAGTTGTGGCAGTCCAGTGAAGCTCCCACTGACTGCAAGAGGGGAAATAAAACCCCCATTTTAAAAAGGAAAAAAAAGGAAGACCTGGGAACTACAGGCCAGTCAGCCTCACCTCTGTGCCTGGCAAGACCATGGGGCAGATCCTCCTGGAAACTCTGCTAAGGGGCATGGAAAATAAGGAGGTGATTGGTGACAGCCAGCATGGCCTCACTAAGGGCAGATCATGCCTGACAGATCTGGTGGCTTTCTACAAGGGGGTTGCAGCTTTGGTGGATGGGGGAAGTGCAACTGACATCTACATGGGCTTGTACAAAGCATTTGAGACTGTCCCCCATAAAATCCTTGTCTCTAAATTGGAGAGACATGGATCTGACAGAGGGACAACTCAGTGGGTGAGGAACAGGCTGGATGGTCAAACAAGCAATGGACAATCACCCCTCTACCGATCCCATGACTTTTCCTACTGCTTTTCAGAACAACCTTAAACCTCCCATTTGCCTTTGATCATAGACATGTCACCTGCTCTCAAGGCAGAAGTTTCAGGTGTTAATGCAGAGCCCAGCGGGTGAGCAGTCACTCCTGCTTGCAACCCCATGCCACGCATCATTTGGATACTGAGGTTCTTCTGAAAATCTTCAGCCAGTATTAGGTTAAACTATCCCAAATGTTCAACATGTGCGGCAGCAAGCTGTCTCCTACCGACTATGTATAAGTGGTAAAAAAAAAACAAAAAAAAAACTCTGGAACAAAAGCTAACAAAAAATTAACCAGGCCTGCTCCCTGGTATTAAGAAAAAAATCTTTGATTCACATTGAATATTTAAGAGGATAATCAGGATATGGAAGTGTCTCAGTTTCTATAAAGCGCTGAACCATACCAGAATACCATCCTTCTTTTTGTGGGAAGGGAACAAGCACTCTACTCAGACTTACTCAACATTACACTATCACGACCAGCAGGTCATACATCATAGGCTTAAAGAAGTCAGATAACCCCTTTTAAATAACATATTTATTAGAAAGAAGAAAAAGTAGCAGACCTAATGCATACTGAAATTAAAGTCTTGGAGTGCAGAAAAAAATCTGTAAAAGGTCAAGATAGTTATTAAACGTGGTAAATGTAACAAGAAGAATATCAGGAGGGAAAATGCAGATAACCACAGATAAGCCAGAGATATTCAAATATTTAGACAGCTAAAAAAAAATAATCAAAGGAGACAAAACTTGCACACAGCTGAGGTTAACCAAGGGGAGTTTTCACCATGAACACCCTGAAAGAAGAAAATAGTATATTTTAAACACGCAGGACTAATATAAAGATATAATGATGTACCCAAAGAGTGTGCCAGTATAACTAGACTACACTTAATAGTGCTTCTGAATAGTAGTTTTTTTTGTTTGTTTGTTTGTTTTGCTGGTGGTCTTTTTTTTTTTTTTTTTAAATTAGTATCTCATTTCATGTTAAGTCTGATTATTTTAGGAACACAACTTCTAATGGTGTTACAAGAAAATTGAGCTATCAGCACAAAATCCAGTTGACCAGTTTGGTACTGAAAGGACAGGATTCTGCCACCCCAGGAAACCCGAAAACTGACAGCCACTTGAAGTTTTAAGGCTCACACAACCTTGAATCGCTGTCCACAATCCTGAATCAAAACACTGATAAGACTGCCAAGTCTCTCAATTCCAGACACATGTATAGAAAAAAATAAGCTGTCCTAAAAGGAAGGGGGAAGCATTTAACAGATAGTCCAGGAAGCAAGTGAAATATCTTACAGGCATTGGCTCTTAGCACAGAAGGGCTTGAGGAATCCTAGAATATGCCCAAGAATTAAGATTTAATAAAAAAGGTCTGGAATAAAAGTAAAGAAAGGAAAGCTCCAGGGTAACGTAAGCAAAGTATTTATATCAAAATCTTCAGAATCTTCAGGCTTACTTTCCCTAATTACTGCATCTGAGTATTTTTCCAGAATTGGTAACACAAAACAGTTATTAGAAGGTGGTTTAATTTATACTAGATGTAAGATTATTTTTGTGTGTTGTGCTTGCCCTGTTCTTCCTCTCATTCCATATGTTCTTGTTAATGGAATTATATTCTGCCTCCTATACTTGAAGCATGCAGTCCCTGTTTTTATCTCCAGCCTCCAGCAATCTACAACTCAGAAGTTCCCTGAACCAGACATGGTTATTCTGTTTATAGCATGATTTCACACAGAACAAGTAACACAGGCAATTTTTTATGTTTCACAATACCTAGTTATCTCGAAAACACTGAAGTTATATTACAACATTAAGTGATACACATGCATTTCAAGGTACTTTGGTGTACACTGACTGCAGGTAGGCTGACCACTCCCCAAACAAGCCATAGCCACATCTGGCCTACTTAAACTGAATTACATGAATGGAAACCCTTCTCCCCCTACCATCACCAAAACAGATCCCTTAAAAAAAAAAAAAAAAAAAAAAAAGCCTACATTAGTGCCACAGCAATCCTTCACATCACACAAGTTTCAATGCTGCTATCTGCCAGCTTTCCATGAAAATTTAACTCAATTAAGTTTAATTTGTGAAGTGGGACACCTTACCTCGTAGACCGCCTCCAAGAGATGGAGGAGGGCTTGAGCTGGTACAGGATGGGTGGGACTGCCCCCAGCTGCACCCCTGACTACACCCTTCCTCCATAGGGGAAGGGGAGTCCTGGGGGAAAGGAAGAGAGGAGGGAAAAGCAAAACATGGCTTAGAGAAAAAGGACCAGCCAGTCTGCCTCCCGGATCACAGGGAAGAGACCAGATCCCCTTCCACACTAATGGATTTGATCCATGGCATTTGAAGGGACTAAGAGAGATTTTTCTCTAGTTATAACCAAAGTTAGCATCAACCCTTTCAAATTCTTCACCTCATCGTAACAGCCACAGGGCAGAGGAAAAAAAAAAAAAAAAAAAAAAAAAAAACACAAAACTTGACAGTCTGTTTGCTACAACTCACACGACGCGGGGGTTCAAGCGCTCAGCCTTGTTTTACCTGTGACTGGTTTACCTGTACAGGGGAACGGGCTACAAACTACAGCGGAGAACCAGCATGCAGCAGATGAGACCTGCCCAAACGTTTCGATGCCTCCGAGAGCCGCATTTTGGGCGGCAAGCCCTACCCGGCCAAAAGGAGAAGGGCGGCGGGCGGCTCCAGCCCAGGCGCCCGCCTCAGGCTCCTTCCCGCCTCACGAGTTTCCCCTCGCTGCCGAGCCCGGCCTGAGCCCAGCTCCGCGCGCCGCCAGCAGTCCCTCAGCCCGGCATCGCGGCCCCTACGGCTCCCTGAGGGGCCACATAGAATCAGGGTGGGCACAGAAACAGGCTGGGATTTCTACAAACCCGGCCCGCGGAGCCTCCACAGCGCGGCCCGCGCCGGGCGGGAACGCGGAGGAGCCGCGGGGGAAGGGGTCGGGCGAGCCCCAGGGCCGCGGACTCCCCCCTTTTTTCGGAGGGAGCGGGGAAAGCGCCTCCAGCGAGCCGCCGTCGTTACCCCTCCCGCCTCAGGAGCCCCGGGAGGGGGCCCGCAGGCCGCCCTGGGCCGTACCTCCCGAGTAGTGACCTCCTCCTTCTCGGAGATCTTCACCAGCAAGCGGTCATTCTCCAGCTCCAGCGCCCGCACACGGTCGATGTAGACGGCCAGGCGGTCATTGAGCTGCCGCAGCTCCTCCTTCTCCTGCAGGCGGGAGATGCGAGTCGGCGACAGCGGGGTCCCGCCGGGGGTGCCGCGGCTCGGGGTGCCTGACATGGCGCTCACTTGGCGGGCAGGCGGGCAGCGGGCTCATTCAATCCAGCCGCACCGGGGGAGGAGGGAGCGGTAAGATGGCGGACATCGCCTCCCCCACCGCCGCGCCGCCTGGGAAATGAAGTCTCGGCGCCAAGATGGCCGCGCTGCGCCGCAGGGCGCGCCGGGAGGCGCAGTTCTCCTCACGCCCTCCATTTTGTGGGCTGCGGGCGGCTGGCGGCGCCGCGTGTGATCCTCGCCTGGAATTGGGAGTTTGTAATGTGCTTTAAAGGCTGGGTTGGGCTGTCGTGGCTATGAGTAAAGCACAACGTGAAAGCGAGCAGTCCTGAAAGTGGTGTTTTTACTGCAAACGTGAGGGATCGGAGCTATGGGTCAGGGCTGCTCCTCAAGTGTTTATCGGTGCTTGGATCTCAGCAGCAGATCCTAGTGTGTTGTGCAGAGCAAGAACAAGCACTGCTCCTGCTCCCCACCTCACCCCCAGCTCCCGGGATCCTGCAGTGATCCTGCTGAGGTGCTGCAAAGCTGGGATGCAGAGCAGCTGCTCCTTGCTATGATCTGCCTCTGCTCTTTGTTAACAAAGCCCCATGCCCACCAAAAATGACTTTGTACAAATAGACCTGTACAGTCAGCAGCCTTCCATATCCTCCAAGGGAAGCATTGATTTGAAGTGATGCTGTGTTCATAATTCTCACAATTTTACTGCATTCAGCTCTGGGGCCCCCAGCACAAGAAGAACAGAGGGACATCTTAGAACAAGTCCAGAGATGGCCTCCAAGATGATCAAGGGGCTGGAGCACCTCTCCTATGAGGACAGGCTGAGGGATTTGGGATTGTTCAGCCTGGAGAAGACAAGGCTTTGGGGAGAACTTACAACAGCTTTCCAGTACCTAAAGGGGGCTTCAGGAAAGCTGGGGAGGGAGTCCTTGTTAGAGGGTGTAGTGACAAGGAGTAATGGCTTTAAACTAAAAGCGGGTAGATTTACATCAGGTATAAGGAAGAAAATGATGATTTTCAGATGAGCGGTGAGGCACTGGAACAGGTTTCCCAGAGAAATTGTGGATGTCCCATCCCTGGAGGTGTTCAAGGCCAGGCTGGATGTGACTTCGAGCAACCTGGTGTAGTGGGAAGTGTCCCTACCCATGGCAGGGGGGTTAGAATTAGACGATCTTTAAGATCTCTTCCCACCCAAACCATTCCATAATTCCATGATTTTACTGAATGTTGTAATATTTTTCTTATAGGATCTATTTTCACATTACATATCTAAAAGTGTTGTATCAGCCTGTTTTGAAGTGTTTATGAATTTGCTGTAATTCCTGTCTGCATTGAAATCCTGTAGGCCAGGGACCTGCTGTTTGTTTATAATGGGGGTAGAGCATTTCAAAATGAATACCAATTAGCTATTTCCAGGAGGGAATTTTTAGGAGTGCTGTTTTGTAGGTGTTAGAAACTTCCCCAGTCTTACTGAGAAGGTATAAGGCTTCCTAGCCTCCAGCCAGGCTGTTCAAGAAGGAAGTTATCCTGAGATCCTTTTGCCATCACAGGGAATGCAGCCAAATTTGTAAAAAGCCACTTGGAAGTTTTCACTTCCTAAATGCTTGAAGTATTATCTTCCCCAAAGCATATTTTTACTGAACATACACCAATTTCTGTCATTCTTACACATAAACTACTATATATTGTATTTCCATTTTCATAAGCTAGTTCCTAATGTCACAAAACTTCTGAGGTTGAAAAGCACTTACTGCAGTTTTGCCTTTTGGCTACCAGAGAAGGCTTAGAAAAGGAAGATTTTCTGCCCGAGAAGATGGAAAACTAGATACAAAATCAGTGGTATGTGAACAGCAAATAAAAACAAACAAACAAACAAACAAAATAGTAATTGTGTGACGTAAACAGAAAGAAAGTGAAAAAATATTGCATGCAATTTATGAAAACAAACTGATGGAGGCAGGCTGAACAAATAAGCACAAGTGTGTTTATCTTTAACACATAAGCTAGATGATTCTCATGTTAGAGGATCTGGGATCCTAAGATCAAGTACACCTCAATCTGGAAAAACCTCAGTACATCAATACTCTGTTGTTGGTGAATAGCTTTAAGTCCCTATTGCAATAACTGCATATCTTTAGCAGTTGACCCATATAAACAGGTTTTCACCTAAGTATATCTATTTAAAAAATATGTATCCAATATGAAAGAGTTGTCTTGCCTTCCTCTCTTGAAAACAGAGCATGCCCTCCTGGCTGCAGATGATCCCACCGGGCCTTGGGTGTCATCTCTCCTAGGAGAGGGTTGGTTGCTTCTTCACCTCTGTCTCCTTCAGGGATTTCCACACTGAGCCTGTGAAGCTGTGGATGTCAGCAGGTTACTTGGAGGGAGTTTGTGAGAGATGAAAATAAGCACCTAGATCATTATGCCTGTCATTTCTATAGGCATTTATGCAATGTTGGTATTTTACCATTACTGTTATCAGATTTTCTGTGTCAGTGAGATCTGATAATAGGTTATACATGATTATAATATGATTACTGAGTGTGAAACACTCAGCAAACACTCAGTGTGAAACAGCTTCCTGACTGAACTCATAAACAGTTGTCTTTGTCTTGAAATGGATCCAGGAAATGACAAAGAAACGACAGACTACAAATCCCAGAGTGCTGTGGCCTCTCTGCTCAGCAGGGAGGTCTGACCCACCATCTGCCCGCTCAGGGCAGGGAGCCACGCCAAGGACAGCCCAGGAGGCTCTGAAGCCACCTCCTTCCTCATTGTTTTCATCTGCGTCTCTAGATTTGAAGTACAGTGCGTTTTTTGAATTTCGGCGCCACTTGCAAACTGTAAACCAACTGCTGCTGGATCGGCTCCAGCCCCCAGCCTTTGCAGGAGCTGCCCGTGTGAGTCTGTGTCATTTCAAACGTAGCTGCCTTCCCCTGGGCGAAGCAAAGAAAAATGCTCGTGAGCCTCAAGCTGTGCACTTGGAATGAACTTTTTCTCTCCCAGCATACAGTTCCCCACACCAGGAAAATCGTGGAAGACCACTAATAAAGTTTGGTTATATTAAACCAGAAGAAAAATACTTTTTGGAATGCTGAAAGCCTCTGAATAAGCATTTTTGGGCTAGCTCATTTCTTTTGTTATTTGATGTGACACCCTGCACATCTATCATATTTTGGAAATTCCTTTAAACCTTTTTCCTCATTTTGTTTGATAATGTAATTCATATATAAGTCCCCTTTGTTCAAAAAGTTTAGCCCAAACTCCTCCTGTTATTTTTTGTCAGATTTTTAAATGATGCCTTACTAACTTTGTATGTTTCAAGTTTGTTTGTTTTGCCATCTAATATTACCAGTTATTTTCATAGTGCTGATCCCATGTCACAGTAACATATTTTTTTTCACATGTTTCTTGAAATACCACTTAAGAGATGCGTGGATGTGGCACTTAGGGACATGGTTTAGTGGTAGACTTGGTAGTGTTAGGTGGATGGTTGGACTTGATGATCTTAAAGGTCTTTTCCAACCTAAATGATTCTATGATTTAATATTTTCTACACTTCTTAGAAGGTGCCTTTCTTAAGCAGTAGCCAGAACATTAGCAAACTTTTGTCTTAGGCACTTGTCTTCCCTCCCTGTTTGCTGAATGTGTATTTTTGCTTTTCATACCTCTGCTAAAGAGAACAGTTTGAGAGTGGGATGGGGAAGAGGGGAAAAAAAGGAGGAAGGGAAGTGCAAAAGCCAATAGTCAGTAGATGACTGTGCTTCACATGGAGTACTACACATGCTTTACTGGTGGAATCAGCATCTGTTCAAATACTGGTCGTTTTGTATCACCGTGATGATATAGGTTAGTGTTGAACCAGAGTCAATTTGTCTCAATATTTAGCAATTAGTTTACTATTAAGGACCATGAGTTCAGTGGTACACAAAATAATTTAATACCAAAACTCCCTGTCTGCTTTCAGAAGGTAGAAATGATTTGCTACATAAGGGCACAATCATTTACTTTGTTGTCCCACAACAAAGGGACAGTCTAAGGATGTGTAAGCCTTACCTGCCTGTGGTGGCAGAGGGCCATGGCAATCAGTGGAGCTGTGTTCCTGGCTTTTCAGATTGCAAACTTGTTTGGAGCACATGAAGGCTGCTGTCTCATCAACTTTACCAGGTTTACTTTTCATGTAAAGCTGAGCACAGGCTGGTGCATGTACAACTTTCATTCTGATATAAAGTCAGGAACTTGGAAGTGCCTAGGCTCTGTTTTGGAGCCCTATATCAAAGGTACTTGCAACACCTGACTGTTTGGGTAGGTTAAGAATAAATTCTTGGGATGTCAAAGAACATAGAGAGCAGTGACAGGCTCTGCCTAGCACTCGAGTGCTTCTTCCCATTAGATAAATGAAAAAACAATTAAACTGGGTAATAAAGACAAAGGAAAACCTCACATATCCTTTGACGCAAAGCATGTTCTCTGTCATTGGCCACTTTCCTGTACATTTTGATGTAAAGAGTTTTCTGATGCTGTCTTGGATTCCATAATGATTCTGACATTTTGACAAATCTGGGGACACGGGCTTTCCATTGCTGTTTCTTACCTCAACTGTTTTACTTTCTCAGCAGCTGCTGTCACGTTCTCTACTTTCTCATCCCACCCTTTGTTATTCGTATGTCTTTCATAGCAAGATTGTCTCTGCCTTTCCTCTGGTCATCCAACTTCTTCTCTGCCTCATGTTCCTTATTTCACTCTGAACTGCCTATTTAGTTGATAGTCTCAGATACTTTCATTAATTTTAGGAAGGGACATGGATTGAACACATAGCACAAAACATTTTCCTAGCAGTCCACATTCAACCCAGTTCAACGGTAATTTAAAAATTGCTACCAATGACTTAAAGTCTGGAAGAAGTATTCATACTACACCACAGATTTCTGTTCCTGAATTCCAGCTTCCACTAAATAAAATTGCTTCCAGCAGGGACATCTTCCTTGCCTGCTTATGAAAAAGTTTGCTAAGAGACATATAAAGAAGAGCAAAGAGGAACACAGTGCACAGTTGTGGGATTAAAGCAAACGGCTATTAGACTGTATGTAGAACAAGGGTTTTTTCAAAACAAGACACCCTCTAATGTGTAGCAGATGTATTTATTTCTAATTTCCAGGCAAATAATGCTTGGCAGGACCCTTGGACAATAACATCCTTCTGCTACAGCATTTACCTCCTCACTGAGGCAGAATTCAACCTGTATCATGCTGGGAAATGCATTAACCAAGCCTGGGGAAGAGAATTCAGGTCTGTGCTTCAAATTGTTCACTCCTTTGTGGCAGAAAGGCAAGTGACTTTCAATGTCAGGAGGGCCTGGGTGGTTCTTTAGATTCTAGTACTGAAACCAGATCCTAGTCTCATGTGACCAGAAAGAACTGAGAATTTTTTTAAAAAAGAACACCTCATTTTTTCCCATCTCAACAAAAAAAGGAAGAAGCTAGGGGCTTAGGGCTCCTCAATTTAAAACAATCCTACCTCGTCACTTCTCCATGCAGTGATTTATCATCCCGCCTGCCAAAAAGCCACTTCCGTAACACGAGAGCAGTGGAGAGGGTTTCTTCAATAGAGCCTTTATCGGGCTAAGGAAGTGTACCATTAGGTACTGAGATTTCCCTTCGCTGGCTCCCCATAGCTCAGGAATTCTTCCAAAGTAATAGGAAGACAGACTTCTTGGCAATAAAGTACTGTGAAAATACCACTGAAAACAAATGAGGTGGCCAGGTGGGAACAATACTACCATTTCCTTCTAGTCTGGCTGCAGGCAGCCCTGGAGCCTGGGGAGGTCAAGTCTTCATGTGTATACCTAGCTGCTATTTGTGGAGGTGATAGCAAATTTAATCTAAACTCAAGGAAGGGTTTGTGCTTATCACCTTTAATGAAATGTTATACCAGTAAATTTGGACATTTTGAGTTTTGATTTTCACATTCTGAGTCTTATTCTAGTCAATAAAGGACATCCATAGCATTCCATGGAGTTCAGGTTCCCTCAAAACGAGCAAGTTCCTAATATTTTAGCTATTTGGTAGCTTGGAGTGCCTAGTGCAGGAGGGTGGGGGCTGGCTCTGAAACGCAGTTCCTCTGGGTTCACAAAGCTTGCTTTATCAGCCAGGAGCAATCCCAGCTCTGCCTGCCCCTAGGATCACTTAGATCATCGCCACTCCAGCAAAGCTGTGGGAGGGGAGCATGTAGTGCTCACACCCCCACGCTGTTATATAAAACCCTGGCACTGATCTCAAATGCTAGTGAAAACAAACCCAGTGTTTTTTTCAAAACAACCATTTGGCGCCTTATTTTCAAATCCTTAAACCAACTGCTGCTGGCTCTGTGCCCATCACCATAGAGCTACTTACATATTTTCCCCCAGCAGCTGTAATAACCTGCTATGTACCTCATGTCTGGCCAGGCAGGCTCAGGCTCTGTTGTGGTCTTGCTGGAGATAAGCAAAGATTTTATTCTGTTCAACAATCAGCCCCAAAACCTCAGTGTTAGGAACTCAGTTTTTAGCAAATAGAGGTAAAAGTAGAAATCTTTGGTTTCGCTTTGAAAGATAATTAGCCCATCATGTACAGTAACATGAGAAATGCTGTGTACATGTGGGATTCTTTGAGACAGCCTCTGTCAAAGGTACAGTTTACAGAGTAAACACATGTGAGGTGGGGAAGACAACATCTGTGGAGATAAAGAGGCATGTGCTTAGGATCAGTCTCTGTTGTGTATATTGTATGATTAATACAGGAGATGGGAAGAATGCATGCATGCATTCAGCAATTCCAAAGTGCACTCTGCCCTAAGACATCAGTGTGTTTTACAAAGGATAATATATCAAGCACTGTAATGGGCTTGCAACAAAATTCACGTGACTGTGAAATTTACACAGTTAATATCTGTGAAACCACCACAGTGCAGTGACAGAGTGACCATATTGCCTATTGGAAAGATGAAGACATCATGCAGTGGCAATGGGAGGCACGAATGTCATTGCTCAGTCATATGCCCAGGTGCAAGCAATTTCACAGCTGGGCCTGCTTGGATTGAGTCCTTGAGCTCCCTCGAGTGCAAAAGATTATAACTCTGTGGAATCCAGAGAAACAACCTGTAAGCTTGAAGTATTGAGCTTCCCAATCTGCCAAGAGATAATAACTGACATGCATTTGCTAGCTGACAGTTCTTCTTCCCAAGAGAACAGACCAGCTCTCCCTCAGCATACCAGAAAGTGCATTGGGAGATTGCTTCAGTTTACCAGCACCGTGACCACTACCTGAGACACTAACCTCAGGCGTAGCCCCCCCCAGCCACAGTGTTACAACCCAGGGCAGATGTGCACAACCCCTGTGGCACGTGTGGATGTGTTCTTGATGCCTGCTCAGCGTCTAGCACCCCTTCGGTGGTGGTCTCCAAGAGTAGTCTACCTGTAAGCACCCATCGGACGTGTGAGACCTGGACTCTGCCTGCCCAGTTTAAAACAGTCAGGTTACGCTGATGTATGTTGGATGATAAAGAAGCAGTTGATAACCTTTGTTATGCAAGTGTTGATGATTTTGCATTTTTGTAGCATTTGTATGGGATACCAAGGAGTGCTTAGAAACAGTGCAAACTGCTAACTGGCCGCAGATGCTGAGGGACGCAGGGTTTGGTGTCAGGCTATGACCAGGTGAGGCCATTGACAGCTGATACCTACAATTTAACTTAAAAAGCAGTAAAGAGTTAAGTCTGTAACCCCACTGTCACCTCCTGCAGTGCACAGCTGGTATCACATATGAACTGCTACTTGTAGGAGCCTGGCTGCCTGCCTGCAAGTCAGCATGTGGATGGCTCCGTTAGCATCCTCATTCACACACCTACATCGTGCTGGTCTGAACAGGACTGCAGGAGCAAGGGCTCTGGTCTGTACAAGCCTGCAAAGCATTTGTGTGCTGCAGAGTATAAATCCCTACCTACTCTACCCCTCCCACTAAGCAAACACATTTTGTGTGAAATGTCACCCAGCGGTTCTGGTTCAGCAGCCACCCTGCCCAGTTTCCCAGTGGCCAGGGTTGGGTCTGCAGGACTGTCCTGAGGCCAGAGGGGAGAAAACCTCCACCCTGCAGCTGGCAAGGAGCTGGAATGTCTTCCAGTGTAGCAACTGGGTGCCTGGAGAGGCACCTCAGTGAGACTCAGGACATCTTTGGCTGAATGACCAGAAAGCAGGACTCCCACATGGAGAAAATCTTATGTGAAAGGTCTACATTACATGGGCCACTTAGGGGCACTGTGACTGTTTACCTAATTGCCTTTTCTGTCTTTTCACAGATCTCTTGAATTCAGTTTCTTTTTTTCTTTCCAGGTTTTCTCCACCCTGCACAATTCTCCTTTGATGTTGACAGCTAGCAGCACCCTGGCCATACCAACCAACTCATGACCAACTTTCCTGTTCATTCTTGTCAAAATGCCTTCTTATGTAAAATCAATAGCAACATTTGCTTTCCACAGGGCTCTCCTGTTGGTGTGTGAACAAGGAAGGATCAACACCTCCTTGGGAGGTGGATACCCCCATTACTCTACTTCCTTCTACTCTGGACACAATCTTGCAGAGTTGTCCTTGCAATCCTTGACCTTTCAGTTGGGTCTTTTCCTGTAAAAACTTACTTTGGGAAGGATCTCCTCTTTGTAGTTCCCCATTTTACCCAACCCTTGCATCATTCTTGCTGTTTTAGTGTTGCACAGTCACTGTAGCCTCTGGGGCAGAAGAGCATCTCTCCCCTCCCTTCTCTTTGTTGTCTCACTTCTACAGCTAGGATTTGGTGCTGCTTCCCTGCTTTTTATCCATCTTTTCCTCACTCTACCTTTCCTGCCTCCATAACCGGTGGCTGCTTCCTCCCCATCCGGTGGTCACAGGTATGTCCTGGGCTCTTCAGATGTCCCCAGGCAGCAGCAATGAAGCGTGGGCCGGTAATACATTCGTGCAAGTGAGAAGTGGGAAAAGTTGAGTTTCCAGCTGCCTGGTGGTGTGTGGTGTGAGCAGACAGCACAGCTTTCTGCAGGCTCCCTGCAGCTGATCCTCTGGGGCAGTGTCACTGGAGACAGACAGGGCTGAGCTGGGGAGCTCTTCTTGTCTCCACCAGGGCTTGCTGGTCTCAGGCTGGGTGGGAGACTTGCTTAATGGGAGCAGGTCTGAGCAGGCAGTGACCATCCACAGGTAATACCATTTCAGACAAATGCTGCAGGAGAGCCCATGCCAGAGGGATGAGGGATCCCTTCACAGACACCACACAGCCTGGGATGTACACATATCCACCTGCACAGAGCACAGCAGCTTGTAACAATTGTCCTGTTCCTGTTCCAGGCTGCCGTGCCCAGGTAAAGGAAAACAAGAAATGAGGGCCAGCTCTCAACTTCCATCTGAGAAACCTTTCCATCCTCAGCAGCAGCAGCAAATAGGGAGGTAAGTCACTGCTGAAGGGTGTGCTGGCAGAAGGGAGAAGCAGTATGTGATACACCGGTACAGCAGCTGCAGGGGAAACTGAAGTCCTCCTCTATGCAATACCCTACGTAAAGAAAGGAGATTTGCTTCTCCAAGCAATATCCTTTTACCCAAGCTCAGCCTTTTTACTTGGATGTGATGAGCAACTTGGAAGGAAGACCAAAGCTCAGGCATATGCAATTGCAGAAGAGGATCAAAAATTAAGACATTCCCTTGCATGGCAGCAGAGTTTAAGTACAGTAGCCCAGATTGTACAAACCAACCTTTGCAGCCCTGGAAGGGTTAAATTATTTCCTGCAATAGCAGCAACCCTCCTGAAATGGCAGCTGCAGGTGGTTCCTACGCTCGGACAGAGGAGGCATTGGACTGGCCAGGTGGATGACAGCCATCGTTCAGCAGCAGCCCCAAGGAACAGGCAGGGGTTGTTGTCCAGTTTTTCCTGGAGCAGGTGGGCTCAGGAACAGATGCTGGTATGGGACAGCTTGGGTGATGGCTTTAGCACTGTGCCTGTGCTATAAAAGGCTACAAAAGAAGCCTGTGCACGAAGCATAACACCAGAGACATACGTTGGCTTCTCTGTTCGGTGATGTTAACAGAGGGGGACTGTCATCTGCCTTTCCCCTCTCGGGAGTGCTGTTTTCATGGTTTCTGTATGTGTGTCTGTATGTCCACGCACTTGCACTGCTTCAGAGGGCAGATTTTGGTTCAAGTGGAGCAGCTGGTGCCCTTGTTTATGGGGTCACATAAGAGAAGGATTCTGCTTTTTTTTTTTTTTTTTTTTTTTTTTTTTTTTTTTTTTGGTTTGCTTATTTATTTATTTTTATTTTCTGGACAGAAGCTGCTGGTTTCTGATTTTGCTATTGGAAGTCTTGCAAGATACCAAATATTTCAGGGTGATATTTTCTCAACCCCAGTTTACTTACCAAGACCAGAGCTTTCTTTAAATTTAGTTCAAATGGCAAGAATCAAAGACCAATGTAAAAATTTCTCTACAATGTGCAAAGCAGTGTTTTGTATAAAGTGTGCTTAAACTTGCCTAATAAACCACCATCAAAGAAAGTGTTTTGGGTCTCTAACTGCCTCAAAGCAGCAAAAAACTTTGTGAAGGAGATGGTGAACAACACAGTCCAGCAGAAGCCAGCCAGAGGTCAGCCTGGCTGGGCTGAGACTGATGCAGCACGTTCCTGTGCACTGAGGCTTGCGTAGCAAACACTATGTAGGAGATAGACAAAGCTGACAAAGACAGTGGAGTCATTCTTACACAGGAGGGCTGTTTTTATTAAAGATCGAGTAGTGGGGAATCCTCAGCTTGCTTGGGCAAGGAAGGGCCACCCTGATTTGGCTCTGATCACTCCCCAGACAGCCCCATTGCACATCAAGGATCCTCTCCACCTTCAGCATCTCACCAAGAGAAGCTGCGGGGACCCATTCCCTAGCTCTCTCCTGTCCCCTCAGAAGAGCACAGTGGAGCAATGGTGGCAACTGTGACAAAGTGCCCAAGCTGTGCCAGCATAGCACTGCGTGCCTGTGAGAGGGGCACACTCAGAATCTCAAGTTTCTGTGTCTGACAGCCACAGTCACTTTTTAGATGGCAGAGAGATGTTATCACTGCTCCTGTCCCCACATCCTCTTTTCGGAGCCCTGTTCTAGCTGTTCCTGTTCTTGGTGCGTTCTTGGTGCATGGGGGTATTTTCATCCCTAACTGTGATGATCTCAGTTGCAGAAATACCGCATATGATGAGTCCTGTGATGGTTACGTTCGTGAGTAATTGTTTCCTGGAAGACAGTGCAGCTCCATCACTTGGGGAAACACCCTGCAAGAACATACGAAGGTGAGCTGATAAAACACATTAGCACGTGAGAGCAGACCTCAGTGCAGATCCGAACAGCTCAGATCCTTGCAGAAGTGAGTGGAGCTCTCAAGAGTTTTAGGTCTAGAAGGGACAGCCAGGAGAGCACTGGGAAGCAGCACTTCCCGACAAGATTGGTGCACTGAGAGCAACAAGGTCTCAGCTCAAAGGGGAGGCCTCTGGCTGCCTGTGGGAATGGTGCTGAAGTATTTTCACACTGGTTGCTGTGTGTATTTTTGTTAATTAACCTAAGACAGTAGACTTTAAATTTAAAGTGTCCTGGATTTAGGCATGAGGCTGAGCCTCCTTCATGAGCAATCTCCTTCTTGCCTTTCTGATGCCCAGCTCTACCAGTTTCCCTGGATCTGCTGTCTCACAGAGTCACAGAATCACAGAATTGTCTATGTTGGAAGAGACCTCAAGATCATTGAATCCAACCTCTGATCTAACACTAGCAAGTCCTCCACTAAACCATATCGCTAAGTTCAACATCTAAACGTCTTTTAAAGACCTCCAGGGATGGTGACTCCACCGCCTCCCTGGGCAGCCCATTCCAATGCCTAACAACCCTCTCGGTAAAGAAGTTCTTCCTAATATCCAACCTAAAACTCCCCGGCGCAACTTTAGCCCATTCCCCCTCATCCTGTCACCAGGCACATGGGAGAATAGACCAACCCCACCCCGCTACAGCCTCCTTTAATGTACTTATAAAGAGCGACAAGGTTGCCCATGAGCCTCCTTTTCTTCAGGCTGAAAAAGCCCAGCTCCCTCAGCTGCTCCTTGTAGGACTTGTTCTCCAGGCCCCTCACCAGCTTTGTCACCCTTCTCTGGACCCGCTCGAGCACCTCGATGTCCTTCTTGTAGCGAGGGGCCCAAAACTGAACACAGTACTCAAGGTGCGGCCTCACCAGAGCTGAGTACAGGGGGACAATCACTTCCCTAGACCTGCTGGCCACACTGCTTCTTATACAAGCCAGGATGCTGTTGGCCTTCTTGGCCACCTGAGCACACTGATGGCTCATATTCAGCCGACTATCCACCAATACTCCCAGGTCCTTCTCCGCCAGGCAGCTTTCCAACCACTCAGTGGGCAGAGTGACCCTGTGCTGCTTTCTAGAAGACATCCAGCAGAAAAGTATGGCTGGATCCAGGCAAATGCAAATGCCTACAACATGCAAGGCCTTGGTCAAGGACAGGTAAGACACGAAGGTGGACCATGGCTAGACAGCAGCAGGCTACAGCTTCCTGACTGTTCTCACTTCTGTGGAGATGTAACAATTAAGTTAATTAAGTTAATGCGTGGAACTACTTTTTGAAGGCTGGTGCAATGTTGTGCTTTCTCAGTGATCATCAGTGATTTCCATGAGCTTTCAGAAATTAGACAGCAGTCTTGCATTGATATCAGCCAGGCGTCTTTGCACCACTGGCTGCATCTCATTTGGTCCTGTAGAGATGTAGGTATTTTCTCGAGAAATCTCTGTCTGTAGGCTTAAAAGTCTGGGAGAACCTGTTGGTGAAGACGAAGGGAAAAAAGGCACTGATTCAACCTTGGCCACATTAACCACATTTGGTGGTGAAAGCACATTTTCCTTGCTTGTTCTCCGAAATGGCTGATTCATGTAAAAATTGCCTTGAAGAGCATAACAGACAGCCATTGTGTAAAAGTGAAAGAATTAGTCATCCTAGAGTCACCAGTTCTAAAAGGGAGATTCGGAAGAATCTGACTTGAAAAGACCCACAAACTTCCCTGCAGCCAACTATTTTACAACTTGGATTTTAAATACCTGTGTTCTTATATGCCTGCTGAATCATCGACTCTGGGGACCAGCTCAGGTTCATCCCCACCTGGGAATGTCTATGAGCCCTTTTTGCCTGACCTAGCCAACCGAAGCTTTGGGCAAAAGAATTAGTTACTCATCTGGGAACAGCCTCCACCCTTCCTGTACTTGGGCCAGACAAAACCTCCACGCTCCCCTGATGGAGACTTTGCTCATAACAGCTCTGAGAAATTAATAAGGGAAAAGAGCACGGAGACTTAATGCGGAATTAATTAAAGGGGGAAATTCTGCTGAGATGCAAACCACTTGCAAATGCTGGAAATGTGGGACAAGGCATTTACCTCTGATGGAATGTGGCAGAGGCTTTTGGGAACTGCAAGACTGGATTTTCAAGTAGGTGATAAGGGACTTGTAAAAGCAATGATGGGATGCAAAGGATCTAAAAGGATGGGGGAAAGATGGTTTTTCTCGGGGTTTTTAGTGAAGAATAGGGAGGCAAAATGAGGAGAAACCCAAGAAGAGGTTGGTAGCAGTACATCGATGTGTCTGCACATTGAGTGGGAAAGAAGAAAGCATCATGAGTGGAATATTCCAGTAGCCAGGTGAGTGGAGGAAAATACCCATCCCGAAGCACATCCTGGTTCAATTGTGCTCGCAGAATCAGGCCACAGAAGGCAGTGGCCTCTTCCTCCTTCAGGCAAGTGCTTGTTTCAGAGCCACCTTGCTGGCTGGTGGCTACAGGGACCAAGTGGGTGGATGTTCCCCTTCTGCACACCCAGAGCTGATGTAGGCAGCAACCAAAATAGCCCCAGGCAGGGGACATGACATCTTGTCCAGCTTGGGGCATACAACATCTCCTGAACGAAAACAAGGGCTTGTGGATGGATGGAGCTTTATTTGCCTTGTATGATAGTTCTGTTTTAATAAACATTATACCAAATTTGGGCTGATTGTAGAGGTGCGTATAACAAATTTGGCATTCCTAATGTTGCTTTAATGACTTTCAGAAACGTTAGAATGAAGCAGATTCGGGATTTCTTTTGTCTCTATGGGACAGTCACTTCCCTGCTGCACAGGTCCGTCAATATTCTGCCCTCCTGTGGAGAAAAAAGTTACAGCTGGACCTGCTCCAGGATGTATGGGATGAAGATTCCCCAGCTCTTGAATCTATGCCATGAGCTGGGTGACAGGGAATCCAAACACGATTCGCGTGTTGGTTGAAACAACCACCCTGGTACAGCAGGAATGAGTCTCGCATCCGGACTAGTTCTATACTGTGTGATCTATACATCTAATGTGATCTTTACATCTAATGGTGAGATGTAATAACTTCTTAATTATATTCTATAATTTGCTTTAAAATGAAATGTTTTCAATTTTATATTTTCAATTCAATATTTTCAGTTAAAAATATTATCAGCCTTTGGAAGTAGAAAACAGTTCTTTGGGTTGAACTACGTGTTCCTCTCTGTTCTTTCTAAGAGGCAAGGATTTGTTCAGGCAGGAAAATCTAAGCGCTTTCATTTCAAAAACTTCTGTTTACACTGTTTAATTTGATCCGTTTATCAAAATTAAAATATATTTGTAAAACTATCAGGGGGAAATCAAACAGCTTCCTTCCTTGGTTTGCCCTTCAGAATTTAGCAGCAACCTGCTCGAGTCCTCTTACTGCTACAGAGCCTGAAAAGTCTGGAAGTGTGCACAAACCCTCACATCCTATTGAACATTAATGCTGCCTGCTAGCAAGGCCTGAGGCCAAGGGGCTTTGGGCTTGCAAGTGGTGGAGCTGGAGCTGAGGAAGCAGCAAGAGGAAAAGGCAAAAACCTTCCCCAGCAGCTCCTGGAGAAGCAGCCACTTTCAGCAGCATTTCAAGCACGAGCTAGACAGAAACTACAGGCGCTCTGGCACAGAGAAAGGCACAAATGCCATTCCCAATTAAGGACCATTTGCCCCCAGGGCAGCTGCCCTCCTGTGCCTGCGTTCAGTCCCCTCAGGGAGCCCGCCAGTCCTCCAGTCCGCCACCTCGATGGTGCAGAGGCGAGATAGAGCGGCCGCCGGGCGGGGCGAGGGGCGGGCTGGCGGAAGTGCCACCGGAAGTGCCGCCTCAGAGCCCCGCGCGAGGTCTTTCCTTCCGGTGCGGCGCCATCGGCGGAGCGGCAGGTGAGGAGCGGGCCGGGCCGGGCCGGGATCCGCCTCCATCCGCGGCCATCGGAGGCTCAGCGCTGACCGCTCTCTCCCCGCAGACATGGCGATCCGCTACCCGATGGCCGTGGGCCTCAACAAAGGCTATAAAGTGACGAAGAACGTGACCAAGCCGCGCCAGTGCCGCCGCCGCGGGGTGAGTACGGGGCGGGGGGGGTGGGGCGCGCACGGCCCCTGAGGTACCGGGGGGGGGGGGGTGCCGGGGGGGTCGCTGGCAGCGGAGCAGGAATTGGAGGCGCGGCCCCGAGCTAGCGGGGGAGGAGTCGGTAGTGGGAGAATAAGGTAGGTGGACGAGAAGGTGAAAGAAAAAGGTAGGTGAGCACGGTTTAAGCTGAATTAATAGCGAAATAGAAAACGGGCTGGATGGCTGCCGAAGGCCTTCCTAGTCTGCTTGTTTGGGGAACAGCAGCAGGTTTCTATGTCACTGACAGCTGATGACAGATACAGGGAGCTGTGAAGGTTCAGCACGTGACAGAAATTCAGTTTGTATCTTTTCTCACACTTTGGTTAAATGGAGTATTTGCACAGGGTGTTTGAGATGTGTAGCACTACACACTGTGGATTCCTCTTGGCCCCATCTAAAGGTGTTGGTGCACGCAGATGCACGCAATAAGAGGTGTTATGGCTAAAATGAGCAGAGAGTAGCATGTCTCTGAAAGCACCGTGCTGCTTACAGCCTACGAGGGGTCTTCTGAGATGTGCTAACGGCATAATGGGTTTGGGGTCTTAACCTAGGGTTTGCCACAGCCCTTTGCAGTCCGGGCCTTCAGTCCAGGAAGACAAGTTCCACCCAACCATACTACTATGTACTTTCTTTTGAATTCCTAAATTGCATTTTGGTACTTAAATAGTAATGTACAAGCAGTTTGCCTACATTCTTTGTAAAGTTGCTTGTGTGGTGTGGGATTTGTTTCTGTGTGTGAAACATTGCTGCGTGGTACACCCAAACTCCTCTGTTTGCTGAGGGGAATATTTTCCTGAAAGCTCTGATGTGTGAGTATGATCAGTGTTCCAGGCTGACTGAGTGCAGGTGACTAACATACAACTGGAGACTGCTTGGTTTAGATTATTCAGATGTTCCAGTAGGGTGTATCCCTGCTCTCTAGGAGGTGTTTTCAGATAGCTAAGTCTGCTTCCTCTCCAGCTGTGCTAGAAGTGCAGGCAAGCAGCCAAGGTAGTTGAAAACCTTGAAGGTATGTGAAAGGGCTGCACTGATCCTGGCACTTAAGAAGGATGGTTTTTGCATGTTGCTGAATCGAGCTTTAAAACAAAAGTTATTTTATTGTAACTGCTTTGATGGAAATATTGATGCTGGCTGTGTTAGTGCTCGTGTTCATTGTGACTTACATTTTTTTCCCCTTCCTGTAGCGCCTGACCAAACACACCAAGTTTGTGCGAGACATGATCAGGGAAGTCTGTGGCTTTGCACCCTATGAGAGACGTGCTATGGAACTGCTGAAAGTTTCCAAAGATAAACGTGCTCTGAAGTTCATAAAGAAACGGGTAGGTCAATCTGATGCCATAATGAGGATATCAGAAACTTTTTTTGCCAACTTTGTTTTCTGCCCTTTCCTAGGGAAACTTTGCTGTTTATTTATTTTGTTTTTCAGTTAGCGCAGTTAGCAGCCAAGTGACAGTGGGAGAGAGGGTGGCAGACAAAGATACTTTGCTGACAAGGCCTCAAGCTACAGCAATAGATTTTCTTTGCTGTTTTTGTATTTGCAAAGCTGGTGCTGGGATCAGGATAGCAGCGTTGATGGAGGCTGGGTACCATTAACCAGGTGACTTGAGAGTTTGTTGAAGGCAGCTCCAATAGTTGAGAGCATCATCTGCCTTGCCCCCAAAAATTTAGAGTAGAAATACTACTGAGCTGTGATGTTAAGTAGTTCCTGGCTTGCCTGTTGAGGTTGATGGGGTTGAAGTCTGACAAGGTTCTTTTCCGTGCTCTTTTCTGGGATGAATGCTGACTGTACTGCTCTCGTCTCTGCAGGTTGGCACTCACATTCGGGCCAAGCGAAAGCGGGAGGAGCTCAGTAACGTCCTGGCAGCCATGAGGAAAGCTGCTGCAAAGAAGGATTGAGTTGTACAGTCTGTAACTCAATAAAGTCCTTTCTCACAAAAGCGGTGTAGCAGCTGTTGATGGTCTGTCTGCTTCAGTCTGTGGGGACTGGGGTAGCTCCTGGGGATGCTGAATCCGTAAGATACAGTAAGCTGGAAAAAATGCTGCAGATGGTGATGCCCTTATTCTTCCACTCCCTCCTGCAACTTCTGCCTTCCTAAATGTGGATGAACTCCTTTTAAAATCCCTTTTGTGCCTGTTGCAGTAGCAGGGCAGTTCATCGTCATTCTCAAAACAGGCACTAGGGGAAAGGGAAGTGCAGGAAAACCATCCAGAGCACAGAAAAAGCCCTGCAGGGACTGCAGGCAACTCTGCGAATGTTTTCTGTATGTGCAGAGCCACAGCTTCTGCTCCTCCAGAGCAGTGTGGCTCACAGCCTTCTCACGCTGTCTACCGAGAAAAGGCCTGTCCTTTCAAAGAGCCTCTCATAACATAAAGAGACGGTGGAAAAAGCTAAATCCTGTTGCAGAAAACCGCACAGGGCTTCTGAGGCTGAATACCCCCCATCCTGCCCGGCAGCCTGCCACAACAAGCAGTAACGTACCTGGCTATAATCCATCCCTTCTTCCTTTCTGTGAACTCTACCTGTTTTCCACTCTTAAGTCTACCTTTTGACTCCTGGTGGTTGCAGAAGTCCCCAGTATAGCATCAAGGAGGAGTTACATTCCACAGAGCTCCTGTCCTAGATTTGGTGGCAGCTGGACAGAGGATATCATCAGGTACGGGTGTCATGATGTTCTCCCTTAACTCCAGGCTGTGCTGCATCCTTGAGTCAAGGCAGGTTCCTGAACCTGTGACCATCCTACACCATTTCACTGCACTTCAGGCAGCTGGGACCAGCCTCAGCATGTGTTGTCATCTGTCCCACCTGATGTAAGGAAAGGGATGCTTCCCTTACACCTTTGAGCATCCCACCTTCTTTTAGGTATGTCGGCCTGGCTGTTCCACTGAACCACAAGTAAATCATTAAAAGGAAAATGAGGAGAGGAAATAACTGCCAATAGGTGGTGAAGTCTGCCTGTCCTGACACTCCAGCGCCCCTCTGATCATGACAGAGAAAGACTAGTTAATGACTGGCCCAACTGGGGATGCAGACAGAAGTTGCTGCAAAACACAGTACCTGTTTTCTAGCAAAGCACAGAATGCCCAGATCTGGAGTTAGTGCAAGAAGTACATATAAAAAAGTAAAGATGGTGATAATAGTGAGCTATGCTTTACCACTTCAGGTGGTTGTCAGGTCCTGCAAAACAACGGGCCTGGATCTGTCTTTCCTTTGTATCCTGCAGGGAGTTTAACTGTTCTGGAACACCCTGAGCTCGAGCCCTTTTTGTCCAGGCTTGTGCCATCTCAGGCTTGGAGTTGTCCCTGAAACTGTCCTGTTGATACATTCCAGAGGAAGAACACATCTCCTGGTTTCACTGAACTGGGCTTCCTTGGGATAGGGTTGGTCTCGGCAATAGACCAGTTTTCGAAGGCTACCAGGGAAATCCTTTCTCAGCCTCCCCTACCCGTGTGTAGGTGTGCAGGCAGACATCAGGGGCAAGAATTGTTACTAACAGTAACAACTTTGCACTTCTCCCTCTTGATACTTCAACGTGTTCCTTCTGCAGTTTCTATTGTTCTTGCCTTTCTCCCTTTGCATCCTCCGCTCACGCTAGGTTCAGCATGTTTTCAAATCATTAAAGAACTGGAGTTAGTACCAGCTGCCCGAATTCCTTATTCTCCACTGAGGACTACCTCGCTGAGAGACAGGGCAGCTGCTGTTCTTCCAGCAGAAGGAAATGCATTTCAAATGCTTCATGGAACTACTCTTCAGCTACTTAATGAGTCCTATTTAAACTCAGTTTTTCTAGTGCTTGACATAGATGAAGTACTCAAATTCTCTAGAACAAGCCTGTGTTTATTGATGCACAATAGTCACACTAACACATTTAATTCCTTTTTTCCCCTCAGTGAACATAACACAGCTGCTATAGTGACAAAGCCTATAGTGGTGTGCAGTGCTGACTACTGCCACTGAGCAGGTTTCTCTTTTGTCCCAGTTTGCTCTCTTTAAGCTTGAAACTGTTACTGATGGTATATGGTTTATTCTGTAATAAAAGAACCATTTTTCTCTGCAGCTGAATTTGCTAGATCTACTGCAGTGTCCGAGGAGAATTTCAATTTTCCCTCTAGCTTAGTGTGGGCTTTTAAGCCAAGACAGGGAGAGGTTTTTGTGAGCTACTCAACCACCAGTACCACATCATGACCGCTTTATATGTTCTAGTTAAATATTTCCTGAAGCAGATACTAAGATTTACAGTGAAATAACTGAAAACATTAGTCTCTTTTATACTTAAGGGAAAACTAGCTCCACTGCTGCTGGCTGATAAGATGCACATTCTCTAGGTAAAATTTCACAGCTTTATTTTTATTGGAAATACTTAAGTTGAATCATAATTCAATATGAAAGAGTGAGAAATACTTTATTCTACCAAAGCTTGAATTCATTTCAGCAGCTGCGCAGCAGCAATAGCTCCATGTCCCACTTCAGGACTGCCCCATTTCTGAGCTGAGGCAGAGCATTAAGGTACAAACCACCTTGAAGTCATCAGGTTGTTGAACATCATCCTCCAGCCGAATCCAGTTTTGAAAATGCTATATCAAACACCTCATTGTAGTGCTCAACAAAATGCACTTCTAGTCCTTCTGTAATGAATCCAGCAAGGTCGTAATAATCCTTTTTATTCTCTGATGGCAAAATGATGCAGGTAACACCTGCTCTCTTTGCCTATGGGGAAAAAGAAAATTATGCAGTCTGCGTGTTTAGTCCTAGAAATCCATCACTCTACTAAAAACAGAGATTCTCTCCCACTTCAGAAAGCAAGAACAAGCACAGTTATTAAGGAACATGATCTGGCTTTACTCTCTTCTTCAGAGAGCAGCAATGACATTACTCATAGAAGCTGTCACTAGGACAGATCATATTTCAAGATCTCTTCAAGCCCCACAAAAACACTTTCCAGGGGGTGTGTGGTCAGATGAAGGGGGAGGTATTTTAGTAGGACTATGAGAGCACACCAGGGGACTGTTACGCTAATTCGTAGTGTTTTACTGAGTTTTAGAAGCCCGCTCCAACTTGTCTGAGGATAAACCTTAAATTCAAATGAAGTCTATCAGACCAACCCACCACAGCATGACCCATAGCACAGTTCTACAAAGCCTTTCAATACAGACACATGCATCAGAAACAGCACGTAAGTGGAACCCGCTCATCAACTGGCAAGTTTTCACCCACTCTCTGGGTGATCTTGCATTTATCTCTGGGGGCCATTCATGGTCCTGCAAGCGCAGCTCATCATCAGACCTGCAGACATCCCTATTGTATGCTATTCCTTCTGTAATGACCATCATAAAGCAAAATACTCCTGAGATGAATCCATGATGCATGGAGACAGAGAGAGCTCTTACCGCAATAGTCTTCTCCTTGATTCCACCAACAGGAAGAATTTTTCCAGTTAATGACACCTCTCCAGTCATGGCCACATTCTGCCTCACTGGGCAATTCATGGCCAACGACAGCAAAGCTGTTACTATTGTACACCCTGCACTTGGTCCATCCTTTGGTGTTGCTCCCTTTTAAAAAAAAAACAAAAATAAAACAAGTACAAAAACACTTCTTACCTCATTCAAAGAGTAGCAAAACCAGACAAAATCTTTGCTCTTGTTGTTTTTACAATGGCACCAATTTCAGGTTGGTGAAAATTCACTACACAAAGCTTTTTGTCAAGTCGTCACCGATGGAATTCTTGAATTGGCCCATCTAATACATTCCTCATCTTATTCACGAGGAATAAACCAAATGAGTCTGGAATTTGGTTTCTGGACTGATGCCACCATGATACTCATAAGGCTCAGGACTTGAGCAAGTTGCAATTAGCATCCTGAGCAAAAATGAGTGTGAATGCATTAATGCTTTTTGTTGAACTAAGCCAAACATGGATGCAAGTAACAGAGGTCAGTATCACAAGGGAAGAGAGCATCAAGACTCACAAAATAATGGAGAACAATACTAAAAATCATTCAAGGCAGAAAGTACTGTTCAGTTTAGTACCCAAAAAAAAAAAAAAGCCTAAACCAGTGACAGCCTGGATTTATCTGGTATCAAACAGATCTTCAAGGTGAAAGTTGAGGTGATGAGGTGAAAGCCAAGGAAACAAGTGTTTGAGGGAGCAGAGGAAGAGAAAGCATCTGCTGCTTTCTAATCCTCCAGGAAACCAATACTCAGGTTACAACCAAGTTTCTACTGCACTGAAAGCTTCAATAAGGAGACTGTGCACTATGGTAAATCATGCTTTAACAGAAGCAAAGCTTGTGTACAGTGGTACGACAAACTCTGTCTTCAGCAAAGCACCTGCCCAAAGCCTGGCAACACAGTATATGAGCACCTCTAAGGATCGTGCATGTCTATTCTCTATTCCAAACACTGGAGAAATGCAATCACTGACTAGGAACCACAGCCCAGAGAAGCATCTTCAATAATGTTAAAATGATCTGAAGCCTTTATGAATAACTAGTAACACAGAAACAAAAACTTCAGCTTCCTTTAGCTGCAGACTCATCTCTGCCATGGTTCCACCACCTGCACAACAGGGCCAATAGCTATAACAGAAGCCTAAGATTGCTTGCAGTATTATGAAATCCCCTGTATTCTTGCCACATATTTGCTGCAGACAGGAACAGACACATGGCTCATAAGAATGTTTTCACAGGATCCTGAGGAAAATGTCTTCTTTTCTAGGTTTTACTGCTAAAAGAGTGCATTCAATACATGGACAACACATGGACAAATTAAGTGTTTCCCAACTTCATGTCATAGGTAGCAAGTAAACGTAGCTGCTATGCACCTCTGAATTCTGTATCAGATTACCTCTGGCACATGCAGGTGGATATGGGAGGACACGAGGAAGTCATTGCTGGGTTCCTTCTGCATCAGAAATGCTCTTGCAAATGTGTATGCTATTTTGGCACTCTCTTTCATTACATCTCCCAGTTGCCCTGTTACTTCAAGGGACCCATCCTTGTTCTCCTTGTCTTTGGGTCGCTTCAGGGATGTTTCAACAAACAGAGTGGAACCTCCTAAGAAAAACAATAGAAAAAGGACATTCTGAAAGAAGTTAAAGGAAAATTTGAGCAGGCGGCTTTGGTGATGCAGCAGTGATGTCAGATTTGAGTCTGTGGCCCTCTAATGAGACAGAAGCTCTTGGGTAAAGAGCAATTAAAACCTGCTTTCCAGATCTCTTCAGAAAGCTTAGGTAGAATTCTCAGCAGACCTGCATTGACAGCCTCCATTCATTGCTTCTTTAGACTTTATACTCCACCAACACATATGCAACCCAAAGTTAGTGAAAACAAGCAGTTCTTATAAAGGTTTAAGGCACTTTTTTGGCTACAAAGTAAGACAAGCTCACACCATAACACACTTCTGGCCAGTTCTAGTTTCCATTGTCAGACACCTCTTTACGTTCTCCGCTATACTGATTTCTTTCCCTCCTAACTACTTCCAGGATTTCAGTTCTACCAAAAGTCAATTAGAATACACAGGAGTCATATGCAAAACCTTATCCTTTATTATGTACTGTATTTCCTTTCAGTGGTATTCATAAGCCTCCAAGGTACTATTGGGAGTAATCCAAGGACCTATGTAACTAGTCACTTCCACCCACTTCAACGGAGTGCTGGAATACCTGTATCTGCCCTTGACATCGAAAGCCAAGTCAGTGGTGAGACATCATGGAAGAGATACAGCATGCCCCAGCTGTGCCGTAAGCACCTCCTGCTTTTAAGGAAGTAAGACAAGGTTTTGTCCTTGCTTTTAGCAAGTATTATGCTTTTAATTGTTACTGTTCCTAATGTATGCAGTTCATACAGGATATGGAGCATGAAGATAAAACATTCTGGCCTGAAGTCAAAATTAGCCTGGGCTTATAAAAAAAAAAAAAAAAAAAGTCCTTTCTTTAGGGAAGAAGAGGTCAGAATCTAAAAAGCAACAGAAGTTAACATTACGGATGCCAGCAGAAGAACTTTGGTGGACTTGGGAGAATTCAGTTTGACTACCACACTTAATTTTTGAAAATTATATGGAAATGTAGACACACATTTCAGTTTTCCAGCTAGTACTTACATTTCAGAACCTGCAGCCTCACCTCAATGCAGGATAAGAGGAAGCATTTCTTCTGGAAATGCACATTTACCCAAAAGCCACTGTTTAACTGCACATTGGGTACCTGCACAACTCTTACCCATAGCTGTCCAGGCCAGACCCATCACCACTCCTGGAGGAGTGGTTTCATACATTCGATCCACAGTGAAGATGGGCTTTCCTACAAAGTCCTGCAGGTTTTCAGGTGTTACTTGGACTGTCTCTGCTTCTCCACTCACAATTTTATAGGCTGATTTTCTCAGTACCTGAGTGAGACAAGAATTTGTTTCTGTAGGAAAAGCTGAGAATGCTGAAGCAAAGAGGTCACGGTTACACATAATTTTCCATTACCTTTTCTACTTGTTTCTGCAGATTCCTCACCCCACTCTCTCTGCAGTACTGCTTGATGAGAACAGTCAAAACATCCGATGTGATTTTGGCTTTGTTTTCATCCAAGCCACACAGAACTCGTGCTTGAGGGACCAAGTACCTCTGAAAGAGATCATCCAGCACATTCGTTTGTCAGTATTTGTGGGGGAAAAAAAAAAAGCCTGGTAGTTCCAATTTACTTAACTTCAATCTGCCATTAGCTGAATGACATTTGCTGGAGTCCACAGACTGTTACAGAATGCTGGAATTATTTTAAGTGGGTATTCAAATCAGAGGTACAATGTCCACAACACCATGTGCCTAATATTTGTTGATATAGTTGGATGTAGATATGCAAGCCTGAAGCTGCCAAAAAACATTATTAGATGTAATTTACAGTGCATCACTGAAGTAGTTTCTCTCACCTCTGCAATTGCAAGTTTCTCTTCTGCTACATATCCTGACACATTGATCACTTCCATTCTATCCCGCAGTGGCTCTGGAATGGTTTCCGTTACATTGGCAGTACAAATAAAAAGTACCTGAAAGCATAACCAGATCCCTTTTAGTCATTTCATTAAGCTGCTACTTTATTCCAAGCAGTACATCCTCACTGCGTTTCTGTCTGAAGAGCTGGAGCAAGATCTGAAGGGATGGAACAAGGTCATGTCCTTTGTGGAGTCTATTTTTTTTTTTATTACAGATAATGCTTTGGATTCTAGAACTATGTAATAGGATGTTCCCTATTGAAGCATTACTGGACCTGGTGCTCACCAATGCAGACAAACTCATTAAAGAGGTTAAGATCAGTGCCAGTCTGGGCTGCAATGTCCATGCCCTAGTGGAGTTTGTGATCTCGAGGAATACGGGCCTGGCAAAGAGCAAAGTCAGGACCCTGAATTTTTCCAAAGAGCAAACTTCCAGCTATTTAAAGACCTAGTGGAAGAGATGCCCTGGAACATTGTTGTTAGGGACAAAGGAGCTGAACAGAGCTGGCAACTCTAAGGATGTTTTCCTTTGGGCACAAGAACTCTCCAACCCCCTGGGTAAGAAAGTGGGCAGGGAGAGCAGAAAACCTGGATGGCTGAGCAAGGACCTGCTGGCCAGCCTGAGGCACAAGAAAGAAATGCAGAGGCAGTGGAAGCAGGGACATGTGGCCTGGAGACAAGGAGGTTATCCAAGACAGCCAGAAACTAACCTTTGATAAGTCTACACCTTAAGAACCTTACCTTTGATAAGTCCACAGGAACATCAAGGTAATGATCCAAGAAGTTAGAGTTCTGTTCTGGGTCCAGCAGCTCTAGAAGTGCTGAGGATGGATCCCCCTGATATCCTCTTCCTATTTTATCCACCTATGGGAGACATAATTTACATGCTACAAGACGTTTCTCACCACAATAGATTGCCATGTAAAGATTCTTTAAAGACTCCATCTCAAAATCTTCCTGTGTTTGTTCATAAACAGCCACTACCAAGCTTTCTGTAGATTTACCCAAGTTACTACAATCTTACAGTAATTAACCTGTGGCACACTAACAAGACACAGGACTCTTAACAGTGGTTTGGAGAAGCACCACAAAGTCTCAGAAGTGTGCGTGTAATTAGAAACAAATGAGTTAGCATGGATCAGTGGGCTATTTGCCAATCCAAGCTATATTCACAGAACCCACAGCGGGAGGACTACAGGGTGCTAGCTTAAACCATTCCCCTAATATTTAATCTAAGATGCCTTACTTACACTGCTCAAAGTGCAAAGTGCGTACTGTGGTGGTTTTACCCTGCTACGCAGCTGAACTCCACCACAACCACTCTCACTCCTCCTCCTCCTCAAAGAAAAAAAAGGGGAGAAAATAAAATGGAAAGGGCTCAAGGGTTGAGATAAGGACAGGGAGATCACTCAACAACTATATCATGGGCAAAACAGATTCAGCACAGAGATATTAATGTAATGTATGGCCTATCACTAGCAGGCTAGAACAGTGAGAAACTAAAAGCAAGCTAAAACCACCTTCCTCTGCATCCATCCTCTTCTATGGCATCCCCTGAGCAGCGCAGGAGAAAGGGGAATGGGGGCTGTAATACCCCTGCAGCTGTAATACCAAAACCAATGCATACTCAAATAATACACATACATATAGCCACTGAAAACAGCTCAGCTAGAGGACTTGGCTACTTTGACAGAATCACAAACTGGCTGAGGTTGGGATAGACCTCTCTGGAGGGCATCATCTTGTCCAACATCCCTGCTCAAGTGAGGCCACCTATAGAGCTGGCTGCCCAGGACCAGCTTTTGAGCATCTCCACGGTTGCTGTTACTTTCTGTGTTGTCCATGCTCCCAGAAGGAGGACAAGCTCTCAACAAGGTGCCTCTCCACTGCTTTTTCCCTCCATAAAAAGAATTAACTAGACAATAGTTACACAGTGTGCTGCTATGGCCAACACACAGCTCCTCACCAATGCCACTTAAATAGAAGTGCCATGAGCTACAGATTTCATTATCTTTCAAATCGTTACCAGTTGCTTAATGGTTTCACTACACTGCAACTCCTTACCCAGCTTCTTAGTCCTCTATAGCATTTCCAAAACACCTGCTGTTGATCTTTCCCATGCATGGCATGTAATGGAACTAGAGACATCTCTGGTCCATTCTGAACACCTGCTTCTATATCCCGTCCCTATTTGCTTTTCCACAAAGCAGTGGACTGTTAGACCTGGCTCTTATTTATTCTCAAATCAGACCTGAAAGTGACTGTAAACATCTTACTCCTTATGGTATTGCTTTAGACTTGCCAAAAGTGACTTTTTCTAATAATCATATGTTTTTGTGCACAATGGTGTATCGGCAACTAGATAGGGAATGTGAGAGCTACTGAATTCTCTGAATACTCAGCCAGCATCACTACAATCCTCATGATTCAAATAATTGCAATTTAAAGAGAAGAGCACAACTGAAATATAGAAGTTGAAGTCTATTATAGGAAGAGAAAAAGATCTAAGGTATCACTGTCACCTAAAGAACCAGAGAGCCCAGCATAATTTAAAAACAAAAAGAATCTAGTCACTGCTGCAGCTTTTCTGTTGGTGTCAGTAACTGACATATGTTTTTAAGAGCAAAAACTAGAAGGGCAGATACATCACCTCATCGATCAGTATAAGTGGATTCTCTGTCTTGGTCTTCTTCAGACACTGGATGATTTTTCCTGGCATTGCTCCAACATAGGTCCTCCTGTTTTACCAGAAACCATGTTTAGGGAAGAACCATGCAGTACAGCACACATCACACAACACAGCATGCAGGTGGTGGAACAGGTATATCCTGCTGGAAAACAAGCCTGCATTTCTTTAACATCTATTAAAAGCATTCTCCATCACCATACTAAGCACCCAGACCTATACAGTCTGTTTCTACTAGAGATCAGACTTGAATTTTGTCAGACTACTCCTGAACTGCAGTTTTTATCTTTAGTTTTAATCTCTTTTAAATCAGTGAGAAGCAAATAGGTAAAGCTAAGAAGTGAGAGGGTTGAAAAGCAACCTCTTGTTTTTAGTTAAATAAATGTTCGGAAAGGGAACGTTTCATTTCTTCACTTGGTAGACAGAAAAAAAGGAGGATCAGTGTAAATCAAGAGGTACACTGAAGGTACTTATTGCTAACAGCAAAACACAATCCTGTTAGAGGAACAGGCAGAAGAGCAAGAGGATAACAGCAAGATGAATGCCAGGAGGCACAGAGCAGAGAACTTCCTGAAAAGCATCTAAAATATTTATCTCTACTTCTGTATCACACAGGGCAGAACCTCACAGGTTCAATCCATGCTGTAGAACTTGCAGAACTGCTGCTTTTCTTACTAGTTTGAAAAAAAATGTTTTAAGGTATACACAGGGGAAAAATACCCCCCTGGCAGGAGCTGCTTTACTGATTTTTGTATTCACTTCCCATTCTTCCATGAATATTCTTGTTCCCAAGTTTCCCTCATGCAGCACCTCTCTCCTGATCATTCAGACACCAAGTCTCAGTTACATTTGAAAACAAGTGAATCACCTTGTTCAAACTGTACCCATCCTCTAGTGCTGGCTATTATAGACAAACACAAATTAACGTTTGCATTTAAGTCCAATGCTTTTGTGAAGCTCTCAAAACTTTTCAAAGATCACCTGTAAGCATACGTAAGAAACAGCAAGCAATGGCATTTTGAGGCACGGATATTATTTCGATGAACTCCTCCCTTTGCTATCATTTTCACCTCTTCCTCTATGCCAACTCTTGCTGAAGGGAGTTGGAGAACAGAGATGAAATTACACACATTGTCCAACTTCAGTCACACTCCTATTTTGACGACATTAATAAAAATTGCTGGACAGAGAAATTGCTCAAGGTACACTCACCTGTGTCCTTTTATTTCTGCCACATCGGTCATCCCTCCAACACTGAAGCGAAAGTACTCTCTGTTTAGGGCTCTGGCAATGGAGCGGGCAATGCTGGTTTTGCCAACCCCAGGGGGGCCATAAAAACACAGGATTTTTCCTTGGGTGGATCCTCGCAGCTGGCTGACTGCGATAAATTCCTGCACAACAGATGAAGCACCAGTAGTGAAGAGGGCAATTGCAGCATATTTGTTATTGTGTCAAGCAACACTTAGAAAATGAGCATCATACACAAAACTGGTCCCCAGAGGAGCTGGAGGGGGCAATGGGAGAAGTTAAGATTACTGGTGCAACTCTTCCACTGCATGGAATCAGCCACATCAGTAATCAAATCCACAGACCTGCATGATGCAACTCAATCTGATTCTGTATAAAGACTGGGCATAGACAGCATAAATAGTGCTAGTGCTGATGAGCAGCATGGCTGGCTGATACTCAAAAAGAACTGCCTGCTTGCTGACGTGCAACATGGGCTTACTGTAAAGCATTTAAAATAATGAATTAGATAGTGGGATTAATTCACAAGTCTTGGGTGCTACTAGGGAAAGAATCCCCCTTTCAGGATCAGAGAGAAGACATTTCACAACCTTTACCTTTTTCTACAGAGTGGAACAAAGCCATTTAATAAAAATAAAGATCCAGGACAGCTAAGAATTTATGGTTTGTTATACGTATCAATATTTCACTGGTAGCTTAGGAGGTGCCTCTACAGCTTCTGTTTCTGTGCACAGTGATTACTGAGGTGGCCTAACTGCAATCAGTTCTGTCCACAAGGTAACACAGAGCTCTGCTTCCTACGGCACATCGAACAATAAGAGAAACTGTCTTAATGCACTGTTGGAAGGAAATGGCATCTAGGCCAAGCTGAAGGCTAGCTGTACTCGGTAGCTGCACCAAATCTGGCAAGGTCTCGCTGCAAATTTGTAACACAAAGTCAGTATTTGCACCTGCCTCCTCTCTACAGGGCATTTTCATGCACTCCTCCCAGAATCCTGCCAACAC
This sequence comes from Netta rufina, assembly GCF_964035555.1. NCBI lineage: Eukaryota > Metazoa > Chordata > Aves > Anseriformes > Anatidae > Netta > Netta rufina. Next base: position 2,181,228 of record NC_140152.1, on the reverse strand, counting down.
TGGGGTCATGTTTCACTGCTTGAAATCACTAGCTGCCTAAAAGCAGGATCCTATTCCTGTCCTCTGGACAGGCAGGCAGCTCCCACTGCAAGTTTCTGCAACCTGTTGCATGTATCTAGTCTTATACATAACAGTGTCACTAACAATGTTAAGTGCAGGTGGGACACCTTCAGGCAAAAGCAAGGGAAGTTGTGGAACAAGGCAACGTTATAAACCCTTCAGCTTGCAACACAACTCCAGGGACAGGTAAAGGTCATGAGGCAAACATGCATCTTAGCTAACATCTCCCCCTGCCTTAACTGGAGAGATTTAAGCAGAGGTTCAATATACTTTGGAAGGGCAGAAACTTTGCCTGTTGTAATGAACTATTTTGATGATACATTGATTAAAATCCAGAGATTGCTCCCCTTGAATATTTATTCATTTCCTCAGCATACCTCTTTTAAGTAACAAAAGAGGTATATTGTCATTTAAATCAGAACATGACTTTCACTGTCACTGGCAATTAAACACATTAACTTATCACCAGAACATTCCTCCAGCTTTCTGTGATTCATGAACTAATGCAAATTCAATGGAGAGCCACAAGCTGAAACACAAACAAACTGCCCAGGGTCAGGCAGAGCGTGAAGCTATGCTCTCTGCCTATTCGTCCCTTACCAGGATTCGCTTCTTGACATCATCCATTCCATAATGATCCTCCTCCAGAACTGCTCGGGCTCTGGTCAGCTCCAGGTTCTCCTCACTGCACTTGCCCCACGGGATGGATGTCAGCCAGTCCAAGTAGTTCCGTGTAACACTGACAGAAACACGCAATGAGAGTGATTTAACAACAACCAGCTCCCACTCTCCACTGCCTTTCAAAATAACCTTGCCCAAAACAAATGGGGTATAAACTGTACTCATGAACAGGGGACTATGAAAATATCATCATGATCTGAGCAGTCACTGCTAACCTTTCATTGACGTCTTCATTCGCTTGCTCCTTCCCTAGAAAATCAAAACGTTTGTCTCAGGAAAGCAAAATCTATGAAAAAGAACCTTGGTCTAGGTGGTAAATTCCCTTCTGTTGAACTCCCACATCGGCTTACTTCCTTTTGCTTGCATTATTTAGGAGACAAAGGCTGTTGGCTTGCCAGGACTATCCCACATGAGCACTTATAGCTAGAATCACGTGGTTGCAGTAAATACTGCATAAAAATCCAGTTTGTAGTGAAGCAAGGCTTGAAAACAAGACCTGTTTGTTATCCAGTGGGTGCACAGCAATGCTGGACTTAAAGGTGATACTGGCTTTGTGGTTATTTATTTTTACACCTGATCTTACAGTCTGGTATCACCAACTAACACAAGCACACGCCGCTCCCTTTTACAAGACATTTGAAACCATGCTGCGACTTTGCCAAGAGTTCTGGTCTAACGTTCTAGCAATAAAACAGACCTTTAATTTTAACCACAGATAATTATCAATGAAAAATCAAACAACCAGACCCGCCTAATTTGGACAAAAGGAAACTGCTAAACAATACTGACACTTTTCCGCTGTGGTATACTCCCCTCACCATGCTTCAGAAGTGGAAGATTTGAAATATGCCAGAGCAGGAACTTTCTGCATGTGACAAGTTTATATTTTTCGTGTGAAAATCCTCAGTAATGTTGGTTTAAAAATAAAAAAAAAAAAAAGCAGCACCTCCAATGTACTGTTCAAACACTTGGATTGCTGCACACAGTTTCCTTGTACTATTTCTTGGTGTTGTGCTGGTTCCTGTCTGAAGCTGAGTGAAATTGTTTGTAAGCTCTGCACAACTGTCTACTGTTTGAATCAGGCTATGAAACTTTAAAACAGCAAACTAGGATTGTCTGCTTTCCCAGTGGACCAAGACAACATAAAGAAAGCTTCCTGGTACAAGAAGAAGGAAAAAGGGCTGGATGTATGGTATGACAAAGAAAGATTTCAGACTGGGAGAAAAGGATGTTAATGGAGAAACTAATGGCAGAGGTAAGCAGTTTAAACAGACTACTACAGAGGAGAACATGTGTGAAAGCAGCACTCGTCTGTTCTAAAACTCTGCACACTCAGCTCAGGGAATCAAACACACAGCCAGTGTTGTGTGTTAGCTACTTGCTTCTTTTCGCTAGCATCTAATGAAAACACCTAAGATGATGCAAGAAGAGACAAACTTAAGGACTGTAGGAATCACTGCATTTTTCATGAGGAGGAATAGAACTGTACTTACACATAGCATTAGGTTGCAAGAGAAGAGCTAAAATGTTCCAGAAAAGGTCAAATACAGTAAAACCCTGGAGATTTAGATAAGCATCCTACAACTATGGTGTTATCAGATACTACATGCAGGGAATACAATTACAACAAAAAGAGAAAATAAATACTTAAGGTAAGAGTTGAACAGAACTGGATAGATTTCTCCCATTTCCCACATTCCACTAACTAATCCTGATAGCAGAGGACACAAGCATGCGCTCACTTGAATTCTGAGGAGTGATTATCCAGCAAGCCCAACTTGTTCAACTCTTCATCAATCACATCCATAACATGCTTTGGCACTACCAGATCTTTTAGTCGTTCACGGAATTTTTCTTCTATAGCATCCTTGTCCTCTTTTTCCAGACCTAGCTCTTTTTTAATGATCTTCAGCTGCTCCTGGAGAAGATACTTGCGATGCGTCTGCTTGATCTTCTCCTCAACCTACACACAGCAACAAGTATCGTTACTATTCTGTTCCTGGTACCACCAAGAAACATCAAATGCTTCCAAGCATTTCTGAGTTATGACCTCCTCAGCAGCTGAAAATACAACAGAAATCTTCATTTGAAGCGTGTTCTAATATAACAGGTGACTCTAATTGTACCATTTCAAGCACTCTGAGACAACAGTATCTCCACAACTGTTTTTGTGTACATGTACATATATACAGATATACTATAAGCTGGAGAACTTTTGCAAACAACTCTGGAAATGACCTGCAAAAAAATGAGCCTCCTTAAGAGCATAGCCCCATAGGGGACTAAGCATTTTACCTTCACACACCCCTCCGACATACCATAACTTCTCATTCTTCTATGCCCACTATCCAAGCATATTGAAGGGCTCTGCAGTTTAATTTATCTCACAGAAGGAAAAGCTGTAGTTCATCCTTCTTGTCCTCCACTTAGGAAAATTAGGCTTGACTGACATTTCAGTTTTTTAGACAATAATCAGGATCTCAAAGTCCTTTTCACAAAGTTGTTTTCTATGCAGACGCCTGGCCTGTTGCATGGGATTATTCCAACTCACCTGTAGGACTATGAATTTCTCTTTGCTGAACTCAAGGAGGTTCTTATTGACTCTCTGAGAGACAGCACTACCAACTAGTTGCATTTTAGACTTTGTATTGTTGATCATAATCCTTTCTGTCCAGCAATCTAGCCAACTTTTTCACACATCTTGTACTTCATCCTTCTAGTCTATATCACCCAATTTGACCATAAGAATACTAATGATGACCACAACAAAGGCCTTGCTAACATCAAGGTATACAGTACGTATTGTTCTTCCTTTGTGCTCTAGGCCTTCTTATCTGAGAAGGTAATCACTTTGGTCAGGCCCAGTTTGCTCTTTTAAAATGCCTTCTGGCTCTTCCAAATCATCTCCTTCTCCTTCATTTGCCTGCACAGGCTTCCAGGAGAAAGCATTTAACATTTAACATCAGATTCTGTATTATTTTTACAAATGTGCAAGAAAAATCAAATTTCTAATGGAAAAAAGTATCAAATTCCAAGCTCTAAAATAATCAACTTCCTTTAGTGTGTGTGTTATTTGCTTTAAAATTCATCACTGGTAGTGCTAAGCACCGCAGTGGTGGACATGATATAAATATATATCATATTATATTATACATGTGTATATATATATAGAGAGAGAGAGATCCACGTTACTTGAAAGACTTACCTCCCTTCCAAGACGTTGCTGAAGTTTGCTCAACTCATATTCCTTCTTAAGAAGTGAGAGGGCTTTGTAAAGCCTTTTAGGAATCTGGAAACAATAGATACAAAATGAGTTTTCAAGCACTGTAGTCATGTCAGCTCCCTGTACAAAAGGCTATAATCTAGAATAAAAAGCTCTATCAGATTGCCTGGGAGTTACATTTTCTAATTCTCCAGCACCCACAGATGTAGAAAGACCAACCATTTAGCAATACAGCAACACACAACCAATACGTTTGCCACCAAAGATGCAGAGCATCCTTTCCCTGAAGGCAAGTTATTAATTACTCACTATATCCTTCAGCAGGAATCTCATCACTGATACTAACTGATATCATCAAATGTAGTACTGAAATCTCCTCCGTAGTGAGGCTGGTAGAGAAACCATGGCATATGGCAAACACACTTTTGGTTCAGCTAATACAGCTTTAGTTAAAAGTTTCATCTTACACTGGTTTCTTCCAAGATATCTTGAAGTTCGTGCGACTCTGCTCCTGTCAGTGCTGCACCCATGTCACTCAGATAGATAGGGTTATCTACCACACGTTGTCCAGCCTGCATCATCTGAAGCACGGACTCTCTAGAAAAATGGTAGTAAAAACCAAAATGCTCAGTAAATACGTGCATTCATAAGGGAGTAACATTATGGGGTTACTTACTTGTTATAATGGTAAAGAAATTAAATGCTGCTCAGTTTCATAGCAAAGGAACTTTTAAAAACTTTTTAAAAATTTTACCAAGCGCATACATCACTTGATGAAAGGAATGATCAATGATAAATATAATCAACTAGGTGAAGTGTTATCTCAATAGTCACACAAAATTTTTGTGTCCCACTATGCTAAGTCTCTTACTATGCTCATACTACATGCATCAAGATCGTGACTGTTATTGCAGTGAGTTTCACATAGATCCAAACCACCTGCTGCAAGTCCAATTGTCCTATTTCATAGGTTTCAAATGTTCCTCTCTTTTACTAACAATGGATGCTAAAGCTTACATCTCAAAACAAACTTCTAGGTAGCAATTCAGCAAGTGTCTCCTCTTTGTTACAGCGAAAGGACAAATGGAACAGAGAATCTCGGGGTACTTCAGCCTGAGAATACACCGTTCCCAAGGCAGAGCAGTGTGAGAAATATGTACCTGTACAAAGGGTTCAAGGCAATGATGTCCCGGATAGTTTTGACAATTTCTGCAGTAAGAGCCTATAAACACAAGAGAGAATTAATCAAGAAAAAGACTGGAAAAGGACAAGGCCTCAGTATAAACACAATGTTCCCCAACCCCTCCACTGTGGGAACTCAATCCATCTGTCTCTAATGCTGTGCTGAAATGGTATTTCATGTTGGGGCAGTTACTTCTCCTGGGGGGCAAGGGCTGCAGGCTGGCTTCCTGCATGCACAAAACTTGTTCTGGGACAGAGATACAGTCAGGTTGACCACTCAAGTCACCTTGGCGCAAAGGTCCGATTTGATAAAAGATATTACACAGACTTAAGCACAGTTTAATGTCTTCAGTCAGCAATTTTTTGAAGTGACTGATTCTAAGGAATTGAGGTGTTGCAATGAAAAACCATTATTTTCATGAAGTCCCCTCAGGCAGTGACTGTGAGAAAAAGGAAATGGTTTCCAAAGCCTGATATTAGAGCTTCATTTTAGAACTCTTCCTTTTAGCAACAAATATGGATGCAATTCTACAGGACAGGCTGAGGCTTGCATGATTAATTCACTTACTTTAACCTCTTCTGTGATCTGAAAATCTTCATGAACCACATTCTCTACTTCTACCATGAGAACTTCTTGTGAGGAAGCAGCTACAGGATCTAGTACCACTTCCACGGCTTGGTCCTTTGCTCCTGACTCCTCTTCAGCCTCTTTCTTAGAGCGTTTCTGTTTCCTTCTAGCTTTCTGTTTGTTTTCAGGCTCCTCAGGCTCAACCTCCAGCTGCCTGTTTATACGAATCCTGAAAGCCAAAAGAAACCAGATACAACCAATTCTCCTCCGCTGTATGTAACTTCAGCTCTTCAGCATGAAAAGGAAAGAGTTGTATTTTGAATAACCTAAAATTCCCAAATTTGACAAAGGCAACTAATAGACTATGTATTTTGATAAGGTTTAGGTTTGGGTTCATTCTGTCAAAATAAGGCTTGATTTAGTAAAACAGTAAAATGATAGATATGGATGGGACTTAAGTAATTTTACAGTGAGTATGTAATCTCTATTCACAGTGAGTAAGTATTCAAAAAAAAAAAAAGTTAATTGACCTGCCTATTTCTGTTTCTGCTCTCCAGTTTTTGACAGGCTAGCTTTCTCAAACAAAATCATAAATAGCTGGAAGAAGTAATAGGAGGCTTTTCTGAAGGAAGATGGATACCTAAGCTGCTCCCACTGCGTCAAATCGTTATGTACTTAAGATTGTATCGTGATATTAAGTCGAGAGTTAAAGGAATGGGCTGTTAAAATATTCTTCAGCAAACAAAAAGACACCTCCTACTATTTCCTCTGTATCTAGTATGAACCCTGAAAGGTTCTTTCAGTACTTGGATATAGTTTCAAATTAGCTTTTACTCCTCAATGCTTCCTAAATGTGTTCCTGCTAACTTAATGCGTGATGTAAGATATTTAAAAAGGGACCAAGTTATCAAGTCAAAACCCCTTTGCACTCCTCTTGAAATGCTCATATTCAAGTTCAGTTCCTCAACAAAGTTTTTAAGCTCTAAAGCTCATCTGTCTTTGCTTGCCTTTCTTCCAACAATAACGCTAGTCTAAAAAATACGCTACTGCGCTTACCTTGCATGTATTCTTAGACCACTACAAATGAATTCCACTATTTCTAAAGATCATCATTTGTTTCAGATTGTAGCTTTCCCATTCACTTCCTCAAGTTCTCATTACAAAGACATTCATAAAGATGTTGCTGCCACATTCCAGAAGGTGTATGGGAAGAGCTAAGGGAGGGATTTAGAAATGAGAGGACCCACACTTGTAGGGACACCACATCTCATTATTATGGCTGCTGATAAAACAATTCCCTTTTCTATATTTTTTCCTCCAAAATGCAGCATGCTCCTGAGATCTGATACCCAGTCTGGTTCCTCCTGTGGAGGCAACTGAACAGTGCTCTCCATCTCAATCAAATAAAGACCAATTTCCCACATCTTGAATGCTTGTTTGCATCACATTATGGTTTACAGAAGAATGACATGCATGAGGCTCTTCTTTTTGGGGGCTAACCTGCTGCATCTGTGACAGTACACAGAATATTGCATCTGGAATACTGTCAGAATACATCGTGGTAACAAAATAAAAGCTTGTTGTACAAGAGCTGCATACGGAACTGTATATACACGGTGAAAATGATCAAGGGACATATCTTTAGAAAAAAATTCTGACAAGATGTGGTGGAAGTACAAGTATTTACCTTCGGTGCCCCATGACTATCATACGCAACTTGTCTCCGAGGTCTTGCATTTCATGAATCTGTACAAAAGTTCCCATCTGGTAGATTTCATTCAGATCCTCCACTACATCAGATTCATTACTATTGAGAAACAAACAGAGTAGATATTCACAATCTTGAGAAAACAGATAAAATATAAAAAAGGATAAAAACAATCACTGTTTGCAGAACTTCAAACTGGATTCAGGAGCAAAGACTGTTCGCATTATTTGCAGTCATCACCATGTCCCTTTACAAATCACTCAATTATCTGGATGGTTCATCCCCCTCCCAGACAACAACAGCCCTTCCTATAGCAAGACTCAAGCCCCTGGCAGTGCTGGTGGTGGTAACAGAAACTGTCGTAGTAAGAGAATGGTCCAAGCATATATATAGATTTCTCTAATACTATCCAAGGCAGGGGATCTCAAATGACAGCCTTTTGTGTAAATGTAGGCTAGTCGTGGAATTATTTTATTGTTAAAAAGATCAAGAGAAACAACTTACTTGTCATCCTTTTTAAGGAATACACCAGCATAAGGCTGAGCAAGACGAACCTTCCTCCTCAGCAGCTCCACCAGCTTCTTATTTTTTACCTGAGACAATAAGTGTGAAGTCAGATGTAGATTTTCCATAAGCTTTGAACACTCAGTGTGTAAGAGCAGGCATGGGGAAACCCTTTGACTGAATTATCAAGTCTAATCTTTGTTCTTTCCAGTCTTGTCTTCATTAAGGGATAGTAACACAGAAATGGAAGAATATTAGAGAAATGGGAAAACTGAATATTTAAGACAAGGCACTGAGTATATGAAATTAACTTGAAGGCAGGGGAAGAAATCAGGCCTAAACCCTACAAATCTTCTGAGCAAGAAACTTCTCAGTCACTTGAGCAACACTTTGTAAGTATTTCTGTTGCTATCACTTCAACACCTGTGTGTCCCAGCCCTCCACTCCAACTAGGCAGCTAGCCCGACCTTCCCCATCAACCCATCCAGCCTAATTTAAATCCTCATATCCAAAACCTGTCCTGTTCCTTATCTCCTACAGCCCCAGCAGCCTACCCAGGGGCCCTTCCATATTCACGATAGTACCTCACTTTGTCACGAAAGTAATAAATGGTAGCTCTGTGAATTCACAGGATATAAGACAGCATTTAACAACTGTCTAAATGTAAGACCTGACCTGTGCACTGAAATTAATCACTTATATATAGAAGTGTCATATGATTACATGTCTGAAGATCACAATAATACACAAGCTTCTACGCTCCCCAACACAGCTACAAAGCCACTAGAATTTGCATATATCAGATTCAGATATGCAAAAAAATCCAGTAGGAATTACATTAGGATAAATAGCACTACATGAATAGGGAATTATTGGTTCAGTATCTGTTCCATTTCCCCCAAAATTGGTTTGGAAAAATACTATTGGGTGGTACAAACATGAGTGTTTGTTCCAAAATGATTACCTTCCAGGAAGAGAAAATATGTCTGCCTTGTGAGCTCACATCACATGTCAAAGATCAAACTTATATTTTGCAATTATCATCCTGTCTCAGCACCCAATCCCACTTAGCAGCATTGCTCTACACTGGACTCGAGCCTTCCTCTTGCACCTCACCGATTACTGCCTTCACAAAAATATTTCTCGTGGTGCCTCGACACAAGCCCATGAAGCTAAACCAAGGACACTTTCCCTTAACCTTCAGCAAAGGAGCGAGGACAGCGACCTCTGGAAGAGTTCCCGCGCGATTGCCCCCTCAGAAGCAGCATAACGGGCTCTGATGCAATACTTGTGAAACCGTACAGCCGCTACCAGCCCCAAAAAGCAATGTGTCAGTAAAATTAGACCGCTAAAAACTAACACGGAGAAGCAGAAGGCCCTCGAGCGTGCCACACCGCGCTGCCTTCCCGAGTAATTAAGCGGGATTTGTAAATAATAAGGACAAAAAAGGCACAAACCGGGAGGGAAGCTCCCGAGCCCGGTGCCTGTGCTGCAGGGGAGCCGCCCCAGGACCCGTCGGGAGCCGCCTGACGGATCCCGGGCCCGGGCACGGCCCCGAGCTGCAGCCCCGGGTCCCCCCCCCGGGCCGCTCACCTCAATGATCTTGATGAAGCGAGGGAAAACCGGGTTGCGCGTCACGGCGATGAGCGGCACGTTGGGGAAATGCTCCGGGACCATCAGCGGCGTCAGCGCCGTCATCACCGGCGCGGCCCCGCCGGGGTCCGCCCCGCCGCCGCCGCCGCCGCCGTCCTCGGCTCCCCCGCCGCCGCCCTCCAGCGCGTCGCCCCCCGCCAGGCCCCCGGGGCTCCACTGGTGCCACCGCGGGGCGGTGCTGAAGGCGGCGCGGGCCGGCGGAGCGGAGCTCGGAGAGGCGGCGGCGGGGCCCGGGGAAGCCGAGGCGGCCGCCAAGAGGCGGCGCCGCGCGGGCCCCAGCAGCGCCGGCCGCCAGCGGCCGCAGAGCCGCAAGCAGCGGGCGGCCGCCATGCTGCCGGCGGGCGCTGCCGCACTTCCGGCCCGCGCCGCCCCGCGCAGGCGCCGGGGGAGCCGCGGGGACTCGCCGAGCGTGGGGCCGCGCACGTCCGCTGCGAGCTGCGGGGGCCTCCCCCTGGGGTCGCGGGTTCGAGTCCCGGCTCTGTCGGGGGCCGGTGGGCTTGCGGGAGGAGGAGCGGAGGGCCACAAAGATGATCCGGGGCCTGGAGCACCTTCCTTACGAGGAAAGGCTGAGAGAGCTGGGGCTGGTCAGCCTGGAGAAAAGAAGGCTGAGAGGGGATCTCATCAATGTGCATGAATACATGAGGGGTGGGAGACAGAGGGATTTGGCCAACCTCTTTTCAGTGGTTTGCGGGGACAGGACAAAGAGTAATGGTCACAAGATACAGCCCAGGCAGTTCCGCACCAACACGCCGAAGAACTTCTTCCCGGAGAGGGTGCCGGAGCGCTGGGACAGGCTGCCCAGGGAGGCTGGGGGGGCTCCTCTGGAGATATTCAAGGCCTGTCTGGATGCCTCCCTGGGCAGCCTGCTCTGGGGAACTGCTTTGGCAGGGGGGTTGGACCCGATGATCTTTTGAGGTCCTTTCCAACCCCTTCAGTTCTGTGCGATTCTGTGGAGAAACCAAATTGCCCTGGGTGAAACGAGGAGAGAAATGAAGGGAATCAGCTGTGATACTGAAAGAATCTGAAAGAAAAGTGCACCACAGCACCTCCCTGAGAGGCTTTGGAGGAGTGGGAAGAAAGGCCACACAGTCCCTTGCCTTTGCTGTACCTGGGCAGGTCCCTTCCCGCTAGAGAGAGGACCCTGCACAGGCAGTGCCCTGCAGCCCCTTTGGTCAAGGCTCTGTAAGGACTCTCAAGTCCTCAGTGGGACAAGACCTCAGTGGTTACCCAGCGTAGGGTGCCCAGGGCCACGTCCAGATGGTTTTTGGAGATCTCCAAGGAGGGAGGCTCCACAGCCTCTCTGGGCAGCATTTGGCAGTGCTCCATCACCACACAGCACAGCAGTGCTTGCTGGTGTTCAGACAGAGCGCCCTGTGTCACCTCTTGTTGTGCCCATGGCCTCTCATCCTGGCACTGGGCACTACTGACAAGAGTCTGCACCCTCCCTTCAGACTTTTACATACATTGATAAGACCCCTTTCCTTCCCAAACCTCCGCTTCTTCAGCCTGAACAGTCCCAGCTCTGAGCCTTTCATCACAGAAGTGCTGCAGTCCCTTCATCACCTTTGTGCCCACTTGTTGGACTCTCTCCAATAGCTCCATCTCTTGTACTGGGGAGTACAGCACTGGACACAGTGCTTCAGGTGTGGCTTCACCAGTGCTGAGTAGAGTGGAAGGATCACCTCCCTTGACCTGCTGGCAATGCTCCTCGTAATGCAATCCAGAATACCATTAGCCTCTTTGCCACAAGGTCACATTCCTTGCCCATGCCCAACTTGGTGTCTGCCAGGACCTTCAGATCCTTTTCTGCCAACTGCTTTCCAAGCTGGTTGGCCTTCAAAATGTACTGGTGTCTCATGTTGTTAAACACATAAAGATGTGTGATGCCTAATGCTAAAAGTAACATTCCTAACTGTCATGGTTCCGAGGGAAAATATTAGAAAAAAAAAAAAAGAATTGAAAAGCATCGTGGAAAAAAATTCCCTTTATTTTTCAAATATGCAATCTTTATTGACACTGAAACTCACAGCATGAAGAGAAAGGCCTTGGAAATTAACATTGTAAAACTGCCAGAATGCTACAAACACGCTATATAGCAGTGATTTCCAGTTATTTCTTTCCTCCTTGGGTATAGCAAAAGGACATGATTTCAGGACAGATCATATGGGCAGATCTGGCTCCTGAGACAGTGTACACATATAACATACTTAATGTGATTCATGGCCTATTGTGTGAAAATCCATATTCTTCATCTATTTTCTCTCTTTAAATTAATTTTGAAGAGATGTGCCCTAATCCAAGAGCTCCTCATGTACATATGCATTGAGATAACTCCCTATTTCATCCAAATATTGCCCATCTGATCATTAGGAATAAATTGCTTGCCAAAAGGAGAAACTTAAATAATTTCTGCAACTAGAAGCTGCTACTGCAGTAAAGAAAAGACTGTATAAAATCTCAAATATCTGATAATTTAAAAAGACAGCTGATAAAATGATTTCATATTGTCAGTTATGCAGTTTCGAAGGCTGATTTAGTACAAGGTCAGTGTTTGGGTTTGGAAAGAATACAAACACTTTCATGTTATTGGCTGAGCTCTTAAAAGACTGCCTCTTTGCAAGGTTAGACACATCAGGGACTGGAGTCCTTGGGATATATGCAGGGAATTCAAAGATGAATTGTAGAGTTCTCTCCACATGTTGATAAGTTCTAATTATGTCACCAGCAGGTACAACTCAAAAGCAGCATGCATTGAGCTCCTTCCTGACAAACCTTGCTTTAGAAGATTCATTACGGGAAAGATATGAAATAGCTTCTGCTGTTTTAAGGATAGAATTAATTATGCAAAACAAGTCAGGCATCAAAATTAAGTATGCAACTTAACAGAGTGAGAGTTTAGTATCTTCTTTCTCTTTTGGATTAGCAAAAAAAAAAAGTTAACTCTGTGTATATATGTATGTATTTGTGTACACGCGCCCCTTTCATATATATATATATAAGCCTATATATATATTTATATCTCTCTCTCTATATACACCGATATATATATATACCTATACACACAAACACACACACACATATATACGTAAACAAATTCCTAACAATACTGTCTGGGTATTGTAAACGGATAGACAATCCCAATCATAAATTGGTTAACAACATGGGTAAACACCAGAGCTAAAAAATATGATCTGAATTCTGAAATTCCCCACAGTAGAATGGTTTGCAGTATTCAAAAATGACTACTTGTTTGTGCTCCGTTAATCTTGTGTGGAAGGTAGGAAATCACAAATGGCCAGCCTTGGAGTGTGCTACTTTGTGGGAACAACTGAGGACATTTTGATGCAATGTGACATGGAGAGCCCCTTTTGTGGTATGTTTACATATCTGCTAACAGCAACTGAAAACAGTTTAGAGTCCTGCTGATTTTTACAGAAGTATCATTAGGATCCTTTCAGATAGCTTTTGAAAATGATCAAGCTAGGAGGACCCTTTGCAATATCTCTAAACCAGAAAGCACGTGCATATATTATAAAGCCAGAAGGGACCCTTATGATCATCTAGTTTGACTCTAGGTATAACCCAAGCCACAGACTTCCCAGAATTGATTCCTATTTGAGCTAGAGTCCAATCCATCAATCTTTTCTTCCAATTCATCCACCAGTTTGCCCTTTATATACAGGAAGTCTCTTCAGGATTAGAATTCAATGCTTTCTTGAGAAGTTGGACAAATAGTCTGCAAAAAGAAGAAAAGAAGAAAAACTAGATGCAATTCAATATAGACAAATAGAAATTACTATATTCAGGTAACAATAATCAGCAGCACAAACACAGGCTGGGAAATTACTAGCTAGGCAGCAGTTCTGCTTAAAATGATGTAGGAATTAGCATGGATTACCACTGCTATCGGTGCTGTCATGCTGTTGTGAAAAAATCAAGCATTTTACTGGATTTTGTAAGCAGGTCTGTTCTTTATGATGGGTTAGACTCATGTCAGCTGAGCTGTGTTAATGGTAAGTTAGTGCTGTCTTAGCCCACTGCAGATACAAGCTAATGCAGTGTATCTTAAAACTCTTTGATTAAGATCCAGTCTTTGGATACAGCCATCTCATCAAAGTTAGAGTCTAACCTCACTAAGATTTAAGATAAGCTGAACAGACTTGAACTTGCTGTAGGTATGCATCATGGACAGTTACCTTGATCAGCTGAAGCAGAGCATGCTGTTAAACTATGGTAATTTGAGTCTAAGATCTAAATCTTAATGTACATGAAAGAGTCTTTCCTCAGTGCTTAGCACTAATAAATCTTTAGTTGGATTGTTGTGTCAAATTTTAGTTACTCCACTTTAAGAAAGATGTGAAAGAGCGAGGAAAAAGTCCAGAGGACAGGAATGTGAATGATTATTACCTGTGAGGGTATACTGAAAGAACTGGGTCTGTTTAGTCTAGAAAGGAGAAGAGCAGACATTATAATACCATTCATACAAGATAAAAATGCTGCAAAGAGGAGGATAATAATCTCTTATCCTACTCACTGGGACAGGACAAGAAATAATGTTCTTGCATTGTAACAAGAGAGATTTGTGTCAGAGAAGAAAAAAAAATGCATTGGAACACTTAACTTGGAGATCAGAAGAGCTTAACAAGCAGCTTTTTTTTCTTGGGGGGGGGGATTGTTTTGGGTCTAGCTCTTGCTGCCTGGGAACATAGAATGTCCTAGATGACTTCTTGGGATCTTTTTCAGTGCTATTTTCTGTAAGTCCCATAAAGACAGGAAAAAAAAAATCCAATGTATGCTGAAAGTCATAGTAACTGCTCTCTATTCCTGGGTATAAATAGCAAGTAATTATGACCAAGAAGATTTGAGCAGTTGGATTTTGTTGTTTTAACATCTCAGACATTCTTGAGTGATGTATTCCTGTTAGTGCTATTTACAGTCCTACACCAAGAATGACTGTCCTAGAAGCTATTCTTATATTTTGAACATTTGTAATCCTTTAATTGAATGTAGAGAATAATAAACACTGCTGTGAACTAAGTGTTCTGGCCTTCTGCTTTAAAGGTTTAGTTTTGCCTCAAAAGTTGTACTACAATAGTTTATAAAAATTAAAGAAACAATTGGTAACTTTTCTCGTTTTAGACTTAGCAACCTTGATATTGTAGCTACATTTCTAGCTATTATGGGGCAGATAGCATCCGTTTATTTGTTTTACAGCTACAGAAACCAAAACACAGATGGAAAATCATCAGTCAGAGTATGTGGACCAGTTTGGTCCCTGAGGTCCTGGACCCACAGGTGTAGCCAGCCTTCCCTCTGGGATACCTGACCTTGGGCACCCAATGGCAGGTAAAAATAAGAAAATAATGTTAACCAGAGCTCCTTCGGGTTCCTTCTGAGTTTGTCAGACTGATTATTATTATTATTTTTTTAAACTGGTCTTGGATAGGGAAGTGATAGTCCAGCCAACTTAAATAGCATAGTTCAGGCATTAAGAGTGAGAAAACCCGAAGTGTAAGATAGAAATATTCTGTCCATGTTACTGTGGCAGAGATGCAGGTGATTAATGCAAAGGTACAGGATAGATTTTGTCATCTGTCCCTGCCTCTGAGCTGAAAAAGTACAAATTTGTACAAGGCAAATGTCCATTTGTAGAAGCCAAGGCCCACACTTGATTATCATCTCAGTTCGATACTTGATGAACAAGGATCTAATTCCCATTTACCTCCTCCTTCCTTTTAAACAGAATTTTAATTGTCTAGATGTTATGCACAGGTCAGGTCCCATATGAAAGCCAACACTCATTGAACTGGGACATTTTTTTTTGTTCCTGTTACATCTCCGTAACCAAGAAAAACTTAGGAAACAGTTACAACAGCTGCAAATGTCATCTTTTCCTAGGTTCAGCAGCATATTCCACACAACGCCAATTTCTTGGGCCATGTATATTCTAATTAAGAGTTTATTATCTTCCACTGTTACCCAGCAGTCTTCCACTATCTCAGTTTAAAAACAAAACAAAACAAAACAAAACAAAACATAAGTAAATAAATAATAATATATAAAAAAACCAACTGACCATCACCTTTCAGGGACCAAAATACCACTGGGTTCTACAGTTGCTCTGGTTGCTTTTACTGATGACAGTCTCAGGAGAGGAAGGGTGCACTGCACCAGACAAAGCATGCAGTAGGTCAAAATCTATACATCTAAGAATGTTTTAGCTGATGGAATAGGAATAATATTTGTGAAGAACAACCAGATACGTAACTGTACAACAGCAGCTTGCCCCTGCTAGCATAGATCTCTTGTCAGAACAAGTAACCTGCCTCCAGTGGTCAGGAAACAGCCTGCTGCTGTGAAGTCTGGGGCCAACTACTACTAAGCAGGACTACAGTACAATTCTTCTGTGTTACCTGTTTTTATCTGAAAGAGATGCATTTGACTGTTTATCTCAGATTCCCACCTTTATCCCAACCCATAAACATAGAAAACTGTGTTCACCTACAGGCTGTGGAACATGGCAGCACAAATGTATAACCCTGCAAGTCCTGAAGGACCAAAAAGAGCCTCAGGATCTGGCTTTGGGCACTTCAAGAAATGTGTTCTATGAAGTTTTTCTTACACTGAGGAGCTAAAGACAGGCAGGCGTGATTGTAGTTGGAAAAGCTGCCTCGAGCAGATGGCTCTGGGGTCTTCTGTCCTGTGGTCCACTTAGAGGTGCCTGTCAGCGTATGGCTAGGGCTTTTGGATGGAAAGGATCATTCTGGGAAGCCAGGGTAGAGGGGTTCAAGAGATATACTGAGTCTGGAGTAATGAGCAGACTGGTTGATATCCTCAATCAAGTTTAGATAGCTCAGCTGTGCCAGGAGGCTGTTTGCTGCTGTTTCTGGCCTTTCAGAAGCAGAATAGTTACAATAGAGTAGCCTCAAAACTGTGGATCCTTTCCATCTTCAAAGTTGGGTCTTAGATACTCATTTTCTGGATGTTCGTGGAGATGACCTGAAGATTATGAAGCAAGTCCTGCTGGTCCTGTTTACTGATGTGAGACATGAGGACTCTGTTCCTCTGTTCCATGGAAGGGGGATAGAGCACAGACAAAGCAGGTCCCTACTTGTTGCTTGGACCTATGAGATGATCCAGATGTCATGTGGGCTTATGCCCATGTGTGAAACAGAAACTGAACTCAATTTGGTAGGAACTAAGAAATTTATCCTGATGAAAACTACATTTATAAGTTTGGGGTCTGGCATCTTCTACAAGTGCTGAGAAGTGATTGTGCACTGTCTAGAAAAGATAAAGAGCTGTAGAAAGACCAAGAGATTTTGAAGCACATTCTTGAGCACTGTGTTTGAAGGAAAGGCGCTTCTGAAAATAGCCAAAGATGCCTGAACGAACTGTTTCCTTGGAGTTTTATGATGAGGAGTTATCTGAGTGAAACGGGTGGTAGGGAGTCATCCCTGGCATGGAGGCACCATCCAGCTACTCAGGTGGGCAGACTGGTCACGACCTATGCAGTTCCCTTCTGGTTTCAATAAGAGAACAGATTTCTAAAAAGAAACGAAGTTAACTGCTGTTTGGCAGAGCTTTGTAGAGGGGAGAGCTGGTTCAGAGGCTCAATAACAGATCTAATCAATTCTTCAATTGCTGCTTTCACGATCCTTTAGTTGCTGCCATTAATAAAAGGCTGGTATGACCTCTATTTGTACTACCAGCCAGCACAATAAGCCCTGTCCCTGCTGCACATTCCTTCAGGAGCTGGGCGACATTAATACCTACAGCCAGAAAGGTTGCCAGAGGAGCAAGAAGCCTTCAGGAAGCATTAGTGGTGTTACTGTGCAAACACCAGGACTGTGAGCAAGGAGGACACTGGGTTTACCATAAACACTTGCCAGTGAAGAGTTGAACAGGAGTGCTGGGGCTCTCCAGAGATCTCCAAACGGCCAATGCTAAAAGCTTTACATGCTCAGGGGAAGCCACTGAACAAATAAAGGCTTTGCTGCTCTGCAGCTCTTTCCTGCAGGAAGGAGACATCATGGCAATATTCTGGTCCCGGTCCACAGGTGGTGGTGTCACCAACCCACTTTGTCACTTAACTGTGCTCATACTTAAGCTCAGAAATGAGGGAGCTCTTAGTCCAGCTCATTCACTGAGTCTTACTTACTCAGGTCAAACTCTTGGATCCCGATAAGAATGACTAAATCAGGCTTTTGTGGAACAAAAGTTTCTTTGCAGTTTAATTTTCTCTTCTTTAATGTCAGTCGGAAAGAGATAGGGGAGAAATGGGATTAAGGGAACTGCATGTGGGAGAGGGAGGAGAAAAGTGTAGATCTTTGAAAGTGGATCTTTCTCTGTTCTCCAGAATGTCCTCCAAGACTTCTTTTTCAAGTCTTGGCTTTTTACAGCATTAATTTGCTCTCTGCTGCCTGATTTCACAATGCTGTCTCACTCCTGGGGTGCCAAAGGGTGTCGTTCTGTGGGCAGACCAGGTGGGAAGGCTGCTGTTTCTCCTCTATCAC
The DNA here is from genome assembly GCF_964035555.1 of Netta rufina. Classification (NCBI taxonomy): domain Eukaryota; kingdom Metazoa; phylum Chordata; class Aves; order Anseriformes; family Anatidae; genus Netta; species Netta rufina. Next base: position 2,163,133 of record NC_140152.1, on the reverse strand, counting down.
AGAATTACCAAGTTCGCAGTCCTGTGCATCCAGCTCATGCCGGGAGAGATGCTCCACAATGCCAGCACCCAGAGAATCCCCCAGGACATTGGTGGTCGTTCTAAGGCGGTCTCTGAAAAATCAGGGAGAAAAATTAGATGCAGCTTCTTAGTATCAGCTAAGGGGATTAAGAATATTTCAAGAAACATGAAGTTTTCTTCAATGATTTTTTTTTTTTGACTTTTCAAGTCACTCTAATAATTGGCATTTCAATATTTACAGAGAAATTACTCCCAGAGAGCTCTCCTACATTGCTAGCCTGAGTACAGGCTTCACATTCATTCCTGTTCTGTTGCGTTCCCAATATCTCAATGAAAAATTTTGGACTTGCCACAAAATCACAGAATCACAAAATCACAGAACAGACGAGGTTGGAAGGGACCTCTGAAGATCATCTAGTCCAACCCCCTTGCCAAGCAGGATCACCTAGAACACTTTGCACAGGATGGCATCCAGGCAGGTTTTGAATATCTCCAGAGAAGGAGACTCCAAAATCTCTCTGGGCAGCCTGTCCCAGTGCTCTGTCACCCTCACAGTAAAGAAGTGCCACCTTATATTTGTCTGGATCCTCTTGTGCTTCAGTTTGTGTCTGTTGCCTCTCGTCCTGTCACTGGGCACAACTGAAAAGAGACTGGCTCCATCCTCTTGCACCCTCCCCTCATATAAGTTATATACTTTAATGTGGTCTCCTCTCAGTCTTCTCTTTTCCAGGCTAAACAAGCATAATTCTTTCAGCCTGTCCTTGTACAACAGGTGCTCCAGTCCTCTAATCATCTTAGTAGCCCTTCTATGTCCCTCTTGTACTGGGGAGTCCAGAACTGGACGCAATACTCCCAGAGGAAATGAGGAAAATGAGGAAAAACGTTGTTACTGTGGATCCATAGAGATGGATTCCTCTCCAAAGGCCTGCTCAAGCCTTTCTGCAGATTTAGATGAGCCTTGCCACATCCATTATAATTCAGTTGTATTTGTTTTATAAATTCAGAAATTCTGATGCAAACCTATCCCAAAGGACCACCCCCCCAAAAAAAAATAAAAAAATCAGATCATGTGTCTGAGAGCATTGTCTAAATGCATTCTTCAATCTGGTTCCTAAGAACACTCCTGTGAAATCACTTCTCCTAAGGTTTTAAAGGGGAAGAAAGCAGAAAAGGAGCAATGTAGTTGGCTAGCTGCACCCCTCTATGACCTCCTCAACTTTGTACAGGCCAGTCTTATCCCACCTGCCTTGTTTGGTAGGGCAGAACCAGCATCACTTTGCAGCATGAATTTGCGTATTACTGGCACAACCTGTCCCTATCAGCCTGCAGATTGTTTCTGATAATTATCTTGTTAGATAAACCAAACAAAGGACATTCTGCTTGGTCACCAAGCTGGTCTGTACATGAACTTGGTCACTGAAGTCTATGGTGAAGACTCTAGCATGAACAGAGGGTTACTGAGCAAAGGTCTCGTGGATACGGGTGTGTTTCAGGCCTCAGGTTACTGAGTCTGCTTGTAGCAGAGACACTGGGAATGCAGATGAACTCTGTACACATTGGCAGGGAGCACAGAGAAATGCATGCTGCTGAGTAGAGAACTCACAGAAACCAGTCCACTGCGATGATCAGCGTAATGTCTTCCGTAGGCAGCCCCACTGATGTCAACACTATGACCATGGTCACCAGTCCTGCCTGGGGAATACCTGCGGCTCCAATGCTGGCTGCCGTGGCAGTGATGCTGGAGGGAAGAGGAAAGCACAGCTATCAGCAGAGGGAAGAAAACAGGCAGTCGCATTTGCAGAAGTGTCAGGAAGTATCTCAACATATTATTTACAAACCATCTGGGCAACCCTTCTGCTCTGGTCACAGAGCAGGATGATGACATCGACACAGCACCCAAGCTTCCCCTGCAGGCACCCACCCATCGTGGACTGCACACTGCAGCTCTATCTAAGGGATGGCCCAGACTTGGAAATCCAATAAAGGCTCGAGGGGAGCCTCCAAGATATGGCACCCAAAACCACATTTACTTATACACCTGGAGGTTTCACCTTCCTTTTCCATATCTTTTTAATCTCATTGTATCTTCTGAGCAAAGGAGGAACTTGAAAGCACCTCAGATAAGCCAACAAATCTGGAATCCCTCCTGTAGCCCCATAACTCTTTCAAAAGTCACCTTATTGTGATGATCTGCCCGAAGTCAAGTTCATAGTTGTTGACTTGTGCAATGAAGATGGCTGCAAGGGCCTCGTACAGAGCAGTGCCATCCATGTTAATTGTAGCTCCCACAGGCAGAACAAACCTCGTGATGCGCCTGTCCACACCATTGTTTTCTTCCAAACACCTGAAGGTGATGGGCAGAGTCGCTGAGCTGAAAGGAATTTACAAAACAACATGAATTGGGTATATGCTGACTGTGGAAGAGGGACTAAGCCTCTGCCTGGTTTATGACCTTACCCACCTGCTTTTTCACCCTGCCATGTGAGCCAGAGGCCAGATGCTGCTAGGAGAAAGAACAGTCTAAGCAAGGGTTCCTCAGATATGCTGCACGCTGCAGTTGCACATTCAGACATGACTTTCCTCAGGGGCTGGGCAGGGGCTGTGTGGCCCTGAAGCTGGTGAAGCTGGTACAACACCAAAAGAAGGTGATTCTGGGGAATTCTGGGTACATAGGACAGAGCCTCAAGACCAAAACTCCTCTTCCAGCTATTAAAAAACTTGAGTCCTCTCTCTTCCCCAGCTCAGTGCATAAGACAAGAATGACCCAAGTGTGAGAATATACCTTGCAGCAAAAGCAGAGAATTGTTTCTGAAAGAGAACACGAGCAAGAAAAATGCTGTGTGTTTCGGTGTCAAAATGCACGTGGGAGAGACTCTGTGCTTGCCAGGAAATGAATACGTCAAGAAACACCACTTAATAATATAACAGCAACCTACAATCTGTTGCTTTGGTTGTGTGAGTCACCGAACATTTGTTTGTGCTTTTGCCTAGGCTTCCTGTGAGTTTAATGCCAGCTGCACACAGTCTGTGTGCCTGGAAAAGAGAAATGTGCAAATGTGTGCAAGTACATGTGTGTGGAGATATGTGCACGGGGAATAATGTTGGAATTGAGGGGTGATTGATTTGTCTTTTGAGCTCGGTATTTCAGTGCTGCAAAAAGAGCCTCCACTGTGCTTGGTGAGGAGGACTATGGGTCACGCACTGGTGGTTAGAGATGGCAACACAATTCGGGCTCCTGAGCAGGGGAGTGGGAATCCTTCCACTCTCAATTGAGTTGGCTGGACCAGTGCAAAACGCTGGTAGTGCTAGAAATGGTGAGACCTCAGCACTGCACTGAGGGCGATGGAAGTGCTGAGAAGCAGCCCCAGAATATCCACACCGTACTTCTCCCCAGGACTATGTGGCCATCGTACCTTGAGGAGGTGCCCAGGGCTGTGATGAGGGCCTGCAGAAGCCCTGCAATGAATACCCAGGGGTTCCTGTGGGTGACGATAAAGTAGAGCAGCGGCAGGATGCAGAGGGCATGGATGAGGAGTCCAACGATGACAGTGAGCGTGTACATCCCCAGCTGGCCCCCCATCACTGCAAGGTCATCCATCTCCAGGATTTTGCCAGCAATTAAAAACATGATCCCAACTGGGGCATACCTGTGGCAGAAACACAAGGACAATTCTCAGAACTGACATCCACACTTCATACTTGCTTCAATGCATGCTTTCTGGACATATCCTCAATAAGCTGCCACATCAGAAGTGTGCTAGTTAGTGGATGATACTGCTGGTTTCTTTTCTGGCAATGTGAAAAGATCTTGGACTTGTTTGCTGTGCAGTCAAAAAACAGCACTTGATGCTCTTTTGGGGAACTGCTGTGTGCACACAGTACGTGGTGAAGGTTTCCTCCTCCTTCCAGGTTCCTACATGTCTCCTCAACACTCCTTGCAGCACTGCTAGTGAAGGTTATACAGAGGAGTTTGCACAGTCCCTTCCTTTCCTAACAGAGCCTGAGCTGAGGGTGTCCTTTTTACTGAGAGGCACAGAAAGTTACAGAAGTAAAAGGGAAGGAGGGAGCAGAAGCAATATTGTCCTGCATGCTCTGGGATATCAGCCTTGTTATCTTTAGAGGTTCACGTACAGGGAATAGGAACATACAGAAAATCCATAGCTAGTATAGTTTGGACTGGGCATACCAACATCTGTGAAGACAGCTGTGGCTTGTATGAAACCTCTTTTTGAGGTGCAGTGGTAATTTTACCTTGCTGGGCAGCTAAACTCTACCACAACCGCTGGGAAAGGGGAAGGAGAGGGGGGGCTCTTGTTATGAAGACGTCTGCCCTCCCAAGCAACCACTACACATACTGAGGCCCTGCTTCCCAGGATGTGGCTGAACATTGTTCATTGATGGGAAGTAGAGAATAATTTTTTTTCCCTCTCTTATGAAGTCTTTTTTTTTTTTTTTCCCTTTAATTAAATTATCCTGATCTCAACCCATGAGACTTTCTTTTTCTTTGCAGCATACTTTCTTCTCCCCCTCCTCTTCTGAGGAGGGGGAATGAGACAGCGGTTGTGGTGGAGTTAGCTGCCCAGCAAGGTAAAACCCCACAGCTACACTGCTATCCTTTCCATTCCTTACAGGTTTTTTCCCCCCATAACAATGCATCTCATGAGCAGCAGTGAGGCTGCACAAGAAGGAAGTCATGACACACACATGGAGAATATCATGGGCACTAAACTAAACATGGACAAATAACTGGACTAAAGAAAATCACAGCTCCATGGCCACACCTCTCAGGACTTGGCCTCTACAGCTCGGGAGCTCACATGCAATTCATGCACAAGGCTCAGAGGTCCACATGCCAAACTCCAACTTAGCGTAGGAGGTTTGGAAAAGTTTCAGGAAAGGATTTCACAAATATTTCATTTCCTCTGACCTTTTTCGTAGAAGACACTCTTGGCTGCAGGTAATGACCAGATCTCCCTAGGAAAAAGAAGCTCCTGGGAGATGCTCTGCAGACTGTGGCTTCAGGAAGGAGTGCTGAGCCTCAGGGGATACTCCTGCCTCCTATACCCGCAGGATTTTGTTAAGTCAGGAGATGTCTTCAAACATTACTGTGTATGTGCACAGGCAGCTTCCTAAGTGCAACCAATATCCTATCCCTCAACACCCTGCCTTTCTTTGCTGGAAGAGGCAGTTGAAGGCAGTTTGCAATCGTCTCTGGGAGTAGCATGCAGGTCCACTTTTTCCACTGTGTTCTCCCTTTCTTGCCCTTAGGCAACTCTTATCTCCCCTTAAGAAAGCAAGGCCCCAGATTTTGGCTTGTCCGTGGAGAAAAAGATCCCAGAGGGGCTGGAACTCCCCAGGCAGTGAATTTCTCTGCCATGAGCTCAGGGTTCCCCTTTATTTCTTTTTGTGTAAGACCTGTCCCTCTGTGCCTAGGATGTTTCTCTACAATACAAGACTGTGACTAGAAAACCAGGGAAAGAAAGCTGGAGTGATCAAAAATAGGGGAGAGGATGTGGGGCTAACAGATGCCCTGTCAGGCATTCCCTTGTATTCTGCCAGCCCCATATCTTTCCTGTCTCATGGTACCTACCACAAGCTCCTATTCAGAGCTTGAGTTTTAGATAGGTAAGGAGCTTCAAATAAGATTTGTTAAAATGCCGTTTTCTAAGAAGACTCATTGCAGCAATGCCTTGCTTATCTGAACCATGTAGTATAGTCAGCCTTATACAGGAAGCACCAAGCAGCTGAGCTCTAGAGGAGCTGGGGCCTGGGAGACCTCAAACTGAAAGGCAGTAATTTTGAGATGATCTTGCCAACCCAGGTCCACTTTCACAGCTAATGCATACAGGTGTCACTCTGAGTGGCAGGAAACTGGCAGTAGGTTATTGTGACTCATAGCTAAGTCAGACTCCTGAAACATAGCTGGAAGGAAAGCTTTCTGTGGGAAAGCCTCACACCCTACCCCTGTTGGTAAGGCTAAGAGATCTTCCACTTCAGCTCTCTGGTCTTCCAAGGATGTTTCCAGCAGCCTCAAGGAAAGCAAGTCCTGGTGTACCTGATATTTCTAAGGTAAAAACAAAAAAACAGGAAATGAAATGTGAACAAATATCCCATCCAGACTTTTCCCTCCAGCCTGATGGAGCCAAAGGAGAGCTGTGCCCATCTGCTTTTCCTGTGCATGTCATCCTTAATGCTACCCCATTTCTCATCAGGTCAGCGGAAACTGCACCTGCAGACCTCCTGCTCCAACCGGCCGTGTTCCTCACCAGATGATAATGGCCACCAGCCTCATGATGGCTTCGTTGAGGCAGTTAAAGAACTCCCGCAGGGCCCGTCCCTTCTGCTTCATGCTGCCGATCACCAAACCGAAGCACATGGAGAACACTACCAGCCCCAGCGCGTTCACCCCATTGGCTGAGCCTGGGATGGGAATGACTTCTTCAAAGGTCAGCACCTCGGAGATGGTCCCCAGGGCATGAGTGACGTTCTCCAGGATGCCAGTGAAGTTCTCAGGCACAGGGAGTGGAGTGGTTGTCACACCTGCTGTGACATTGCTGCTGTGGAGAACGGTTCTGGTGAAGACCCTGGTGCTGTACTGCGTCTTGTACTGAAATGACACAGATTATCAGATGCACTCACAGGCCCTTGTTCAGAAGCTTAGGACAACATGCTAGACTATTGCATTGCTTCCTAAAGAAAGGAGAGTATGGCAAGTTCTTACTGACCTCTGTGGGAAACTTGCCTTGAGTGTTCTCAGTCTCCCTGGCTTAGTGCTTTCATTGAAATGTTCACAGAGCTTAAGGTCGAAAGAGAGCACTGGAGCATCTGGAGGACTTCACCTAGATACCATTTACTGACTCGGGTATGGTTGTATATTGCTAAAGCATCCTTTTTGTTAATCTCAATTTAAAAATATTGAGAGACCAAATTCTGTACTGTCCTGGATTGTTTGTTTCACTGTTAAAATCTGCATTGACTTTTCCATATGAACTGTTGCTCTCATTTTACAGTCATTATTACTTCTAATATCATGCATCCACCTTGGGCATGAGATCCCTTGGTCCCTTTGATATGATTGTTCTCTCCTTTGGATATATTTATACTCTTGCAAGACAAAGACTCTTTATTTGATAGACTAAACAGACTGAGTCCCTGAAGTTGTTCACTTATGACCAGTTTTGGTCATATGTTATTTGATCAGTTTTCCTCTGCACTGTAGTTCTTCTCTGTAGCCTTCTAATGTTTAACAACTTTAAAAGGGAGGTAGTTTATCTGTGTTCAGCATTTCTCTTTGCAATTAGAGATACTAACACAAAATTAACTACTTCCTTCTCTGTTTGGAAATCCTAGGCTCACGTAGGACCATTTAACCATAGAATAAAAGTTCACAGTCACTGATGTTCTCTGCAATATCCCCACACCCTTTTCAGAGACGCTGCTTTCCAGGATATGGTCTCCCTTTCTGTAGGACTCTTCACACTCCTTGTTCCTAGACATGTGATTTTTTTTTAAGTTGCATTCAATCACAGTTTACCAAGTTTAGCAAAAAAAACAAACAACAAAACACCACAGGATTATTTGTTGGACAAATACTTCTAAAATTGCTCTTCCCTCTAATACCAAACACCATGACTACAGCAACCTGTTACTTACCATCAGGCGAAGGTGTCTATCTTGGAGCACAGCTAGGGAACCCCCAGCTCTGAGGCCCAGATATTCTGGCTCCTCTTTATACTTCTGGAACCCTTTATACTGCTTCCAAGGGCACTAGCACTATGGAAGAGACAAATCCTTGGAGAATCTGTTCCCACTTTACTTCCAGTCCAAATCTGCTAACTGAGGTTACACAAATTCTTCCTAACTTTGAGTGTGGAATGAGATGGAAGCAGGAAACCAGAGTTGCTCTGCTCTGTCTACTCCAGGGTTTGAAGCCCCCCACGTACAGACAGCCTAAAAAACTTGCATGAGGGATGCTATAATACAGGCTAATGACTGCAATGCCCCTTCTTGAGCAGTTGGAGTTAGAGAAAAGCAGTAAAAAAGCAAACTTTGTTCTCATCCCTCAGAGAAGTAGGCTGGACCATTGCCTACTGAACAGGGCATCAAGGAAGGTGATAGGTTAGATGGGTTTTCATACCTGTTTGAAGCAGGCTTCTACCAGGTTGGGCGGGAACATATTCCTGCAGTAGATAAAACAAGGAAAGAGTTAATTGTCCTGTTTGACTAGCAAGCAAACATGGGCTTCATAGAATGGTCCCAAGACAGACCCCTGAGGGACACCACTTGTCACTGGCCTCCACCTGGACATAGAGCCACTGACCACCACTCTCTGGGTGTGACCTTCAAGCCAATTCCTTATCCTCTGAATGGTCCACCTTTTGAATCCATCTCTCTCCAGTTTGGAGATGAGGATGTCATGTGGGACCACATCCCTGGTCTTTGCTTCTTAATATCCTGACAAGCAAAAAGGGAGAGGCTGAGCATCTCAGAGTTAAGCTTACAAAATGGTAAGAATGGATTGACTTTTCCAGATGTTTAGGATGAAAATTTCCATTTTGTTTTTCTGTAGAAAATTCTGAAGTTGGGACTTTTCAGTCCATTGCAAAACAACACTTAAAAAATATAACTTTGGAATTTCCCACAGAGCAGGAATACCCAGCTGCCAGTAACATTCCCACACTTTTTTTCACAGACCCTGGTCACAGATGCTGCACAACTTGGAGTTCACAACATCTGAAAGGATATAAAATTATCTGTACTATCCTCTCTTTCTTTATGGTGTTAGCTTTAATAAATAGCATTTAAAATTTCTATTTTACAGAGTCTGAGTACCTTTTTTACTGGGATCATTAATAAACCAGCATCACCTGATGCAAAACAGCTGGTTAGCAGAATGGGCCTGATTTGCTCAAGTGTAAACTCAAGCACGGTACAAAGGCTGTAGCTCTGCAGAAAGGTGATAAGCCTGTCCTGACTGAGCTAAAAGTAGCAGGCCAGGCAAGACTCAGCCAAAGACCTCTTTCCCTGACAGTGTATTCCAAAAGCTGTGACACTTCAAAAGGACATTCAGTGCAGGAATGTACTCTCACTGATACGGACTCACACGAGACCAGCTTGTTCACCTACCTCACCAAATCCATGAAGGCATCTGTGGTCTGCACTTGCTCAATTCTGCCTTCTCGGTGAAGCTTGTCCTTGGATCCTTTCCCTGGGTGGATGATGATCACCATGAGGATGCCAATGAAGACTGCTATGATTGTGGTCACCATGTAGTAGACCACAGCCCGCATCCCCATCTTCCCTGAGGCTCTGCCATCCAGTGAGGCCATTCCTGTGTAGGCAAACAGTCAGACAAGGTGAGAAGGTCTATTATCTATCAATCTTATATTATCTTAATATAAAGCTTCCTCCTAAAGCTATCAGAAAGGAAATAACATCCAACCCCAGTACATTGGATCTTTACATTCATAATGGTGGGATGTTTCAGGGGTGGAAAGTATTGCAACCCTTTACACTGTCTGAAAGTTTGCTGGCTGGGGTATCTTCTGTGAAGACCTGGATGAAACAGGCTCTCCAGCTGGTGATCAACTTCAGTTCTTTGGACTTACACAAATTAACCTCTCCTAGGCTACTGGAAGCTTGAACCAGATTTGGGCAACACACTTTGATGTTTAAGGTTATGTGGAATGAAATCACAGAATCACTGACTGCTTAACGCTGGAAGGGACCTCTGTTGGTCATCTTGTCTAACTCTTCTGCACAAGCAAGGATACCTAGAGCAGGTAAATCCTTGCTAGTGCTCAAGAGTTGGGCATTGGAAACACCACATTGTGCCTTTCCCAGTCTAATGAGAAAGCAAAAGGTCTTCTGCTTCTCTTTCCCACTACTGAGTCAGTGAGGGTATGAGTGTAAATCATGGTCACTACAGCTGTAGGTTTAGGCTTGTCACTATTAGCCCACCTTATCCCAACACCTGCAGTTGGGACACAAAGGGGTACTCTGACAACTAGCATAGTCTTGGCTGAAAGCACCAGAAAGCTCTGCTCACCTGTAATCAAGCTAGAGACAATGAGAGGAAGAACCAGCATCTGGAGCATACGCATCAGCAGCTCTCCTGGGAAGGAGAAATACTTGATCTGGCGATAGGTCAGCTGGTAGGGCCGAAGGGAAAATGCCAGGATGATCCCTGTGAATCAACAAGGAATGAGAATGGAAATGGAAAAGTGTGATCCAGTGGTCTGTCCCTCAGTCAGTCCTACAATATGGCTTTCCTTTTCCTCTTCTCCTTTCAGCTTCTCCCCTCTGCAAAGGAGCAAATGCTCTTTCTTTTCTAAAAGGTTATGTTCCAATTTTTACTGTATGCTTTATATCCCTTTGACATATCTGTATGCACAGGAGCCTCGTGCTGAACCACAGGCGTACCACTCCCTGCTGTATTGTCTGCTGCTCCTCTGGAGTCTGTTCCTAGGAAGCTCATTACCACCAAAGAGATGTGACTGCCCACCTTGTTAGCCCAGGGACCTTTTCCAGCCACCTATTAGAGTTGAGTTCAGCCAGCCTGGATTAGAAGTTAGGGAAAATTCACTCTCTGCTTGGCAGCTTTAGTTTGCACAGTATCACAGACCAGTTGTCTGCATCAGTTCCCCCTTTTTGTACTATGGAACTAAACTTGTAGGATGCTTTTTGGCTTACAAAACACAGCACAGATTAATGGTTTCAGGAGAACTCTGACAAGCCTGCTGCATGTAGAGTTCAGCTTGAGGCTGGCCAGCTAGCAGCAGTCAAAATGCTGTCCAAATCAGAAGAGCTCTTGCACGCAAGACAACAGCCCTTGCAGAGGGGGAGTGTGAGGGAGTCTTTGCTTCTGGCTGGAGCTTAGGGAGATTCCACAACAGAAACAGTTTGCTGATCTAGCTCTACTAATCCTCAGAAAAAATCACCCAGGTTTGCTCAGAGGCTTCTTGTGAGTGCAGCTATATACAAAGGGGCTGTCCAGTTTCACTTCCCCAGCTGATATTTATATTTATTATGATAAAATAAAATCTTTGTGGGATAAACTTTTCCCCACATTTATATTTGGTGCCCACCACCTGCCCCTAAGCCCACCATCAGCTCCATACCTAGTAAGACTGCAGCGATGGTGAAGAGGACGAAGGCATTTCTCCTGAAGAAGCTCTTGGCGCTCTCGGCGGTGATGCTGTGCATCCGTTTCTTGGCCCGCGCTGCCCGCTTCTGCACTGCCTGCCGGAACCTCTGGACCCGTCCCTCGGCACTGAGCCTCTTGGCTGCATCCTCGTTGAGGAACAGGCTGTTGACGTGGCTCTGCTCGCTCATGGCTGGCACGGCCGCTCGGTCCCCAGGGCACGGCTCTGCCTGTGCTGGGCAGGGAGGAACACGGGAAAGAAAGCATAAGCTGCAGTACCTGACACCTTGCCTTCATTTTCAAGTCATTTCTCTGGGACCCTGAGCATCCTTATTTAGTGTTGAATAAGAAACTGGTCTCGGTGTGAGGTGTCAAAAGGACCACTGCAGTCTTGTCACGACTGTGGCCAGGTAGGTGCTCTGGTGTCTCTGGAGAAGCTCTGGCTTCTGTAGCCCACCTGCACCAAGGAGCAGCCCATAGTGGCCTGGGGAGCCAGGAGGGGCTCCACAGCCACCTAAGTTTGTTCTTAGACATTTATCAGTTTGCACAGAAATGAGTTTTTATCATCTGGCAATAAAGCCAGTTCCAGTACACAAACTGGCTCCATAAATACTAAGATTGAGATCAAACCCACTCCAAAGGACCAGTTCTGCTCCATTACCTACTGGCCACAAGGCCTGGAGCAGTCTCTTTACTGTTCTTCCTTCATTTTTCACTATTATTCCCATATTCCTCAAATGAAAAGAACAAGGGAGATACACTTGCATATCAATTGAAACTGGAGTGCTAGGAGGCACCAATAATCCAACACTTCTTATCATTTGGAATATTACTGCCTACTATGCAGGTGCCAGTTCCCTACTGTCACTGTGCCTTGGCAAATATGACCTGAAAATGATTATTTTTTCCAAGAGTTCACAAAGAAAATATGACTAGATGAATCCAAACAACTCTAAAAGCACAAAGTCACCTTAGTACATCAGCAGGTGCTGAGAGAAGTTTATTTGGAGATGCAAGTCAAATAACAGCCGCTCCAGTTGCAATCCTAATTTTAAATCAAAGAAACCATCACATTTTGGGATTATATTCCCTATACAATACATATCTAGTCTCTGTCATTTGTACCCAGATAAATATCTGTAATGAATCAAAGGCATCACCTAAAACAGCCATCATCAGTTCATGGTATGACTTGTTTTATTTGGACTCTTTTTTTAATTATTATTATGTATATATAATTTTAATAATGACACTGAATTATTAAATGTTTTCATCTGTAACTGAGTTGATATTGAGAAGCAGATTTTAAGACATATTTAAGAACCAGGAGATGCAAAAGATGCACTGATGATTCTGAAAATCCCTCCAGATGTCTCTGCTGCCCTAAAATCTAACCACCTTTAAAAGAAGGCATTAAGTATACAGGCTTTAAGCCACACAAGAATAAAACTAGGTAATTAATCAATCAATTTTTCTTCCTCAGTGCCTGGCCTCACAACTGAACCAAACTCTGAATACAAGGTCTGGAAAAATCACTGTTAACACACGGTGTAAGCTTATTTTTGGATCACTTTTTCAACATTATCGTTTTCTCCTGGGCTAGAAACACAACTGCATGTCAGATGAGATGAAGCAGAGGATGTATGTTTCCTCCTCAGCCCAGGGAAAGGGAGAGAGATACCTTAACCTACTCCCCTAAGGGACAGAGAAAACTGGTGGAAATGCAGGGGAGGTGCAGGGATGGATCTGTACAGCCAGAACTGGTCCCAGTGCCAATGAGGGGAGAGGACTGGTCTGAAGGTCTCAAAGCAGAATTGACTTAAGACAGGCAGATCCAGAAGATGAAAGCTCTAGCAGTACAGAAAGGCCACCACAACACACAGTGCCCGACTTTGTGGATTACACTTCTACAAGAGCATCACCAGGGCTGGCTGGAGGCAAGGAGATCCCGTGTAACAGGCACAGGGCCCAGCTGGAGACTGGAGGTTTACAGGGGTCTGGAACCTTCTGGAGCTGACAGACCCCAAGGAGGGACAGGGCCGGCTATGGCCAGGCCTCAGAGTGACAGATATAAAAGTTCTCCAGGGCAGAAGGACTGTGCAGAGTTTGCTTCAACCACGCTGATTTGGTACAAATCAAGCACCCGTCTACAGAGCTGCAATGGGAAGGGAGCTTCATTTATAAACTTTTGACTTTCCATTCTGACTTCCCTTTTGCTTCACTTTTCATTAGGAAATTAAGTTTTGTTTTGTTTTGTTCTATTTTGTTTTGAAATGCTCCCTTCCATGACGAGGTAGGCCTAGGCCCAGCCACCTCAAAACTGTTCTGTGCTCCATTCACTGCCACGCTCTATGTCTAAGTAGGTTGGGCTGCGTGGTCAACATAAGCAACCCCTCTCAGGCCCCTCACCCGTACTTAGAAAGATGGACACAGGCAGAGAAAGGGACAGACATCACACATCACCCTAATGGCATTGCATGTGCCCGCCTGCCACTATGGGGCACTGCAAGATCTCTACTGTGTGTGTGCTCACACAGTGATCACCAGAGTTCTCACTTTGCCAGGCATGTTGTTCTCCCCTCCTGAAAGAGATGAATGCTTGGCCTGGGATGTCCCACACTGTGGAAGCCAGTGGAAAAAAAGAAAAAAAAAGTTTATTTTTTTCCTAAATTTCACCCCTGAACAGAAGAGCTCTGATTGCACATTGTCTTCTCCAACAGAGACATGGAGGAAAGCCTCATGTTCTTTACAGAATCACAGAATCATTTAAGTTGGAAGAGACCTCCAAGACTACTTAGTTCAACCTCTGACCAAACACTAACCAGTCCTCCACTAAACCATATCACCAAGTTCTACATCTAAACATCTTTTAAATACCTCCAGGGACGGTGACTCAACCACTTCCCTGGGCAGCCCATTCCAATGCCTAACAACCCTTACGGTAAAGAAGTTTTTCTTAATATTCAACCTAAACCTCCTGTGGAAATCCCCATTCTAATAGAAGAATCATTTACACAGATGCTAATGCCTTCATGAGGTTCAGAGCAGTAGAGAAACACGCCTGAGGCTGCTGAGCCAAGTCACTCCAAGTCCTCCCAAGACTAAGCTGCGTGAAGGCCACTGGCAAAGGTTCTGGGTTTTTGCTGCAGGATCCTTGCAGTGCTGCTGTGGGTCACCCAAGCTCTTGGATTTGCAACAGCATTCCACGGATTTTGGACAGAGACCTAATTCTCGCTTCATCACATATTCACTTCCTCATTACACCACCCCCACTTCTTTTCTGCTGGTGGAGCCAGTATACATAAGACTGGGTGAAAATTTTGCCTGTCTTCCTCCTTTTCACTGTCAGACTGCCTCCTTTTCACAGTTAGGCACAAAATAAGGAAACTCCAAGTTACATATTTCTTCAGTGCATTGATTTTGTGCCTCCTGAACTTCACAGTACATTAAGAAGCTATCTCTGTACCCTAGAAGAGTCTTGTATTATCTAGTTGTCTCCCAGTTATAGATTTAGACAAACAAAACGGTTAACTGTAAGGTTCAAATGAGACAGGGATTTCACACATCTTTTATCCTCCTGTCTTAGCAGTTACTAGTATTACTGTCCCTACATTAGGACACCTCTCAGATCTCACTCTTTGCTATCAGACTCACTGAATAATCCCTTTCCCGAGTTTAACAGGATCAATCTTATCTTCCTTTGTCTGCAGGATTTCCAGAAGCCTGTCCCAGACCTTACTGCCCTAACAGTGAGAAATGTAATTGTTTGCACCGTCAGTGGCTTTTGGGACATAGGATGACTTCTTACAGGCAAATGGCTGACTGCCCAAGGTAAACACTTCCAGAAGGTAAACCACCAAAGAAAGTTTCAAACCCTCCAAGATTTCTTACACCCCAACCACTGTTCACCAGAAAACCAAGCAAACCCTGGTAAGGTAAAGTGCTACCTCACTTTGACATGCACAGCTACCATTTCTTCAACGAAATGAAAACAGTCACATTGACAGCTCTGAAATCATCCATTACAGGCTTACTAAATGCAAACTAGGCTTCCCATTTGCCATGGTGACCCCAGGAGTCCTGCACTAAAACACGGGTATGGAAATGTAGACTCATCTCTCCTCCAAACTTTTTCTTAGTGTCAGACCATACCACAGCAATTACAAGAATTCCTGTACAGGGAAGATGGGAGCAGAACCCACTTGTATAAAGGGACTCACCTGCTTTTTTCTCCAGATGTCTCCCCATCCACATGTACTGGAAGACAGTATTTTTGTGCAAAGAAAATGAAATTTCAATTTTGATGGAAAATTCCGGATGAGTCACTAGATCCCATGTTCCACCATATGCTCAGCAGCCTTCTCAGAGCAACGCTTATCTCACAGAAGAAGCTCACCAGAAGAACTCGCTCCTGCTAAGTCCCCACCCTCTCGATGACTAGCTCCTTTCTCCATCTGCATATTTTGCAATACAGCAGTCCCCTCCACAGCACATTCCCTCTGCATTGCCAGCCTGAAATTGTGTAAATATTCTCTATTGCATCAGCTGGAAGTTCTCAGACTGCTGCAGTAAGTCATCAAAATACACTCCTTGAAGATAAACAAGCTGCCAATGGCATGGATTTTCCTTCTTAGGAGGAGAACGGTGGCTTTGATCTCTTGGTAAAGGTTCTCCTATTCATGTCTGCTTTTCCAATCTCCGTTCTGCCAAAAGCATTGAGATATTTGAGAGAGCATTTTTGGAGGTAACTTCAAGACTAGACCAGGAAGGACAGGATGTTTTGTAAGAAAGTTCAGTATTGCAAAATTAATGCCTAGTTCCTGGCAGTGAAGTTTCACATAAACAGTGGAATGTTGGCTGTTTTAGGGAGAGCAATCAGAAGATGGTGAAAGTAAAAAATGGGAAAGTAAGATTTTTGAACTGTATTTTTTGTTATGCTTTTTGCAGAGTTTTGTGTGGTCATCTTCCCATCTGTATGGAGAGAGGATTTCCAGCACAGTAGGATGGGCACAACAGACAGGTTTGTGAAGAGCGTTTAAACCTATAAAGAGCTGAAAAATAAGGAATCTCTGACTCAACAGAGATGTGTTTTTTCCAGCTTGTGCTGTGTTTGAGGAACATCCCTCCCCTCTATGCCTTGTCTTCACTAAAGCTACCAAATCAGAAGAGCTGAAACCATCCAATGTACATCACCTTCCATGGGTATATTTTAAAGACACCAGGTAACAAAATCCTGGCTGAAGGGAAAGCAGAAGTAGCCATTGCACACTCACCAATCTTGGAGAAGATTGTGCTGGGGCAGATTGAAAGGCATTTCAAGAACAAAGCTATTATCAGGCATAGTCAACATGAGTTCATCAAGGGAAAGACTCGCCTTAGTAATTTGATCTCCTTCTATGATAAGGTCACCCACTCGGTGGTGGAAGGAAAGGATGCGGATGTAATCTTCCTGGATGTCAGTAAGGCCTTTGATACTGTCCCTCACAGCAGCCTTCTGGACAAGCTGTCTGACTGTGAGATAACCAGGTTCATGCTACACTGGGTGATGAACTGGCTTGATGGTAGAACTCAAAGGGTTTTAGCGAATGGGGCTACATTTAGCTGGTGACTGCTCACTAGTGGTGCTCCCCAGGGCTCATTTCTAGGGCCAGTCCCATTCAACATGTTAATGAATCATCTGGATGCAGGAGTTGAATGAAAGAGGTAGTTTCACTGGCAGGTTAACAGGGGTAGCCTCAAGGCAGATTTTTATCCCCATGCCACAGATCGCATACTTTTACCTCCAATTGCAGGCTTATCCCTAAATATCACTTTATAGTAAACAGGAGCTAAGAAATGTCAGGACACTATTGTTCTGCAGAAACTGGCTGCTCATGGCTTAGGTAATTTGCTCCATAATGACTCAGAAGGTCAGGTTAATGGTTGGACTTGATGATCTTGAAGGTCATTTCTAACCTCAGTGATTCCACAATTCTATGATTCTTTGAAACTCATTTCATTTTCCAAGTGGTATCCTAGTTCTACTCAGATCTCTGACAGGGCGATACAAATCTGCCCTGACGCTACCACCTACTGAGGGTTATTCGCAAATTTATCTAACTTTTGCACAATGGGGAATGCTGGGCACAAGCACGAGTCTGCCCATCCATCTGAAGTCCTAAGGACAGCAATAAAACAGCCCCACAACACGGACTGAGCTTTCTGCTCTGCGTCCACTGCTCTGCTGCAGCCTGGTGGCTCACAGGGAGAGTCTTGTCCTCAGAAATAGTGGGAACTGGGTAGTTCCAAACTTAGAAACAGAAACTAAGAGAACAAAATATTGCACTCAGCAGAGAAACTTCTTGAAATATCATAAATGTACGCTTTCACTAAAGAATCTTCAATACACACTGGGCCCCATGTCCTTATTCATGCCCTTCACCTGCTTGGCAGCTGTTACACAGAGAAAGGCAGTCTGAAGGTGGGGGAGACAGATGCAGGCACAGGAAGACCTAAGTTAATCAAGCTTCAGGATCATTATTTATCAGTCCTGTTCAGACTCTGCCTCACACTTTCCAGTGCAGATTGCTTCTCTTCACTTGAGCAAGACGGTCTTTGTGACCAGGTTGCTAGGACTCAACCTGGATTTGATTCAGTGAAAAAGGATGAAGCAGCTTCTTCACAGGCGAAAAAAACAGGTGATTAAAAAGAGATGTCCTCTCCCCACTCCCCAAACCTTTGCCCAACAGCCAGGGAAACATGCCTGGGTCTCAGCCTTATGTTCTCTACTTGGAGTGTACTTTCATGGAGATGCACAGAAGGTGCTCAGAAGCTGCTGTATGTGTGCAGCGGTGTTGATGGTCCCCGGGGCACGGTCCCCAGCACTGGCTGGAGCCGTTGCTGGTACATTAGCTGCCTCAACCCAGACACAGGTAGGATACAACTCTGCAGGAAGTGTCTGGGACCTTTCGATGGGGCAGGGGAATGGTCTCTTGCCTTCAGGAGGTGTGCACTGGCTGAGGATTTGTATCACCAAGTGAGGGATCCGGATGAAGAGGTCAGCCAACTGTGCAGCATCTGCGGCAATGGAAAAAAGACTAACTGCATATTCTGAGTCACATCTGACAGCAGATACAAGAATGTGAACCCCCAACTGCACCACAGTAGGGGCAAGCAGAGTCTGTGCATATCAGGTTGAGAAATAAAGACTCCCATAAGGAGTCTGGAAGGCTGGAAGTCTGCGGCTTCTGGCAACAAGAGGAGAGCTCCTGCTTCACCTGCAGATCTGCAGTGATGGGACAGATTCGGCCCTGGTAAGAGAGGAGGGCTGAAGGCTCTGACCAACAAAACTCTGAGCTGCTGGAACCCTGTAGGAGCACCAGGAAGAAGCGGTGAGGGTTAGGAATGGAGACTCCCTTCTGAAAGTGACAGAGGCCCCCATCTGTCAAGCTCTGGCATCTAGAGAGGTTTCCTGCCTACCTGGGGCTCAGATCAGGGATGCTGTGGAGAAACTGCTGATGCTTGTCCAGCCCTTGGGCTGTTGCTCCAAGTGATATGGCCAGAAGATTCTCGGAGCATATGAAGCTTGACCACATGGCTTTGGAGGCAATGGTCAAGAGCATGGTATGGTGGCCCAGGCGTTGTCTTCACTGATCCTGCTTGTGAGAGGGACTTGTGGAGGACTGAATGGATCCTGCGGGTGAACAGCTGGTATAAATAACAGGTTTTTGGCTTTTATGGCCATGGAGACATTCTGTGGATGCCCCATCCCTGGAAGTGTTCAAGGCAAGGTTGGGCAGGGCTTTGGGCAACCTGTGCTGGTGTGAGGTGTTCTTGCCTGTGGCAGGGGGGTTGGAACTGGATGGTCTTTAACATCCGTTCCAACCTAAACCATTCTATGATTCTAAGGCAAAATGATTCAGCAAGTTCTCACAATTTTCTGGGAAAAAGAGCACAGATGTGTGCCCCTCTGAGGTGCATGTATGCTAGTGAGCACAACAGCATGGCAAACCAAAAGGAGAAATTAAGAGATCCACATGAAGTAACAAGGCTGCAGTCTCGTTGAACTCACAGAGATGTGGTGGCACAGCTCACCTAGCAGAAGAGCTGGAGAAGACAAGTACAGGCTCCTCGACAAGAATAGGCCAGGAGGGGGAGGAGGTGAACAAAGCATAACATTGTGGACACTGAAGTACAAAGAAATTCTACTTATGCATAAGAAAAGAGCTGTGGTGGTTTGTTTGTTTGTTTGTTTTTTGTTTTTTTTTTTACTCTTTAAGGTTGAGTTCTGGAGCAGGTTGCCCAGAGGGGCTGTAGGGTCTCCATCCTTGGAGATACTCAAAAACAGACTGGGCATGGTTCTGAGTAATGGTCCTGAGCAACCAGTTGTGGCTGACACTGCTTTGAGGAGGAATGTTGATGAGATGATCTCCAGAGGTCCTTGCCAATCTCAGCCATTCTGTGGTCCTTCCATGTCCTGTTGAAGCACTGCGTGACAAGGCTTTGCAGGCCTCTCACACAGCACTGACACAACCCCATCCCCAGTCGTGTCCTGGAACTAATTTATACATCTAATTGGCACAGGGCTATGGTCTGGTTTCCCTCTCTTCTTCTCTCACCCTCTAACCCCTGCACAGCACTCTTGCACCACACTGAAAAATAAACAAGAAAATGCTGCTTCAGGGAAATGACCAAGTGCCATTTGTTGCAGACAGATTGTGGGGACCCCAGGGGTGTCTCAGCAGAGGGGGAACCATCAGTCAAGTGCAATCCTCTGTGAGATACTCCTCTGGGACAAGGAAGTTCCTGGACACTGGCAGGATGCGGCATTACAGGGCACTCTTGCCATGGTGTCTGGTGTTGGAGAAGGTAAATGCAAAATTTAAGTGAAGACTTTCTGCATTTTTGTCTTGCCCTTTGTCCTCCTGTGGGGCAGAGCATCAGCACTCAGTCCGTCCCCTGCTCCCTCTGCCCAAGTACGGCAGACATGTCAGCCAGATAGCACAAACCCAGCCCCAGTGCAACGCAAAAACCTGTGTGGCCAGCACAGCAGAGGAGAGCACTGGTGTCTCCTGGTGGACTCAAGCTCTGGGCTGGAACAAACACTCTTGTCATACCTTGGGACAAATGGATAGGAGATAAGGACTTAAATGCTAGCGCTTTATGTTGTTGTCCCACTATTGCTAAAGTCTGTGTAGAAAAATACACAAAGGGTTAATCTAATTAGTCAGTTGTACTCCCGGGACTGACAGAAATCAGCCAAATTAGAACTGCCCATCAAAAAGTCTCTCTCCAGTTTACCAGCCTCCAGGGACTGGAGTGGCAACAGAATCCCAAAGCTGTGGTGTTCGGTACAGCGTGTGCTGTCACACCACTGCCACGAGCACTGGCCCAGTGCTTAGGCAAGCCTTGCTGTAAAGACAGCACTGGAAAAGGAAGTCAGTGGCTGGTGCCCCCCTGAAGAGTGGCTGCCCCAGGCTCCCTCTTTCTAACACAACTCTTTACTTTTTCTTTTCTTTTCTTTTCTTTTCTTTTCTTTTCTTTTCTTTTCTTTTCTTTTCTTTTCTTTTCTTTTCTTTTCTTTTCTTTTCTTTTCTTTTCTTTTCTTTTCTTTTCTTTTCTCTTTTTTCTTTTCTTTTTCTTCCCTCTCCTTCTCTCTCTCCTTTTCTTTTTCTTTCCTTTTCTTTTTCTCTCTCTCCCTCTCTCTCTCTCTCTCTCTTTTTTTTTTTTTTTCCATTGCTGAAAGCCAGCCAGGAACTGTGAAATAATCAGCACTTTTGAGCCCACTGTTTCTCTTGTCTCCAAGGAAACTCTGCTATTATGTTTAATATCAAAATGAGTAGGATTTTCAAGGAGGGAAGTCTCCACAAGGAGCAGCAGGGAAGCATGCTAAGGGGGAGAAGAAGGAGAAGGAGGAGAGAGGGTCCATGAGAAAGCTGCTCGAGTCTTTCTGAGGTGGACAGCTTCTGGCACTGGGTCAGAAAATAAGGAGGCAGAAATTAAATAGCCCACTCTTGTGAGGAGAGAGGGAAGGATCAAGCTTGGGAGGAAGGGACGCACCAGGCTGCTTGTGGAGGGCAGGCAGGGCCGTGCCTTGCTCTCGGGGCTCTGCTCAGTGGCCTGGCAACTTCAGTTTAACAGCAAGCAGGTCCTACCTGCTTCTGGGCAGACAACGGGTACTCCAGACCAGGAATCTACAAAATACCTCCAGCACCAAGAAAAACAGGCACTTCGCAGGGGCTGTCTTGGGTGCCTCTGCTCTTGTCGCACTGCCACATTGGTAGCTCAGTGCCTGCTGTTAGGAGCACTGAATCCAGCCACTGTGCCATTATGTGTTCTGTTTTCCAGTACTGAGGACCAAGACAGAGAGGGCTCACAAAGCCTTGGGCTGAAGGCACCCTCACCCCTCTTGCTCTTGGATCCTCTGCAGCCCGCCCCGTTGCTTGCCCTCATAAGGACAGCACATGCTGAAAGCAATGCAGCCAAAGTGCCTACACAGAAAACTTCCACTCACCAGCCCAGCTGGGCTCAACTCAGCCGTCTTTGAGTTGCTATAGCAGCCCCTGGCAGGGCTTCCCACTCGGTGCAGTGCTAGGGCTTGTCCATTTTTCACTCCCTGACTGGCAGCCAGCTTCCCCCCAGCCAACTCCTGCCACAGCGATGGACGCAGGATGAGAACGGATCTGCCCAGGGTCCAGCCGCTGGCACATGTCGGTGTGAGGGAACCGGCCAAGTGGAGGGGACCATGCGATGGGCAGGAATTTCATCCCCACTAAGCCCTGCAGTGACAGTGATCACTTACTGATCAGCTGGCCTGCAGCCTAAGTCCAATCCTGGGAGGACAAGTCCCTTTCTCTCCAAAGCCCCCTGCTCATACTGATGTCCTGTGACGAGGCTGGCTCTTTCTGCCTGCCCACCAGGCATTTCACCCAGCCCCAGGCACACAGTCCCACTTTTAAAGCACTCCCTTGGGGGCAGTCCCCTCTCCCAAAGCAGGGCGAGAGCTATCCCTCCTGCCCTCTCATGCATGTGCCCAAGGAAATCGCCTGCTGTCCTCCAGCCACTGGACCTGGCACCGCTCTTATTCATGCATCCAGATTTGCTGACAAAACCACTCACCTGGAACAAGCGTCAGTTGTCGAGCAGGACAACAGCGGGTCTTTTTCGGCTTGGGGGATTATTCTGAGTTGTTTTGTTCTTTAATTCTTTAAGCTCAAAGGCAGGACGCAGGATTTTCTCCTTAGAAAGGTGCAGCGTTAGCAGAGAGCTCTGAGCAATACCTCCTGAGAGAGGAAAGGAAGACTGTAATATGCTCAGGATACATGGCAGTAGGGGGTGGGGGAGTGGCATGTAGGAGGAGACTGAAAAAATCTTCGATGATTGCAGGAGACCAGAGGACAGCAAGCACCTGTCACCGTGATGTTGCATTTAGTCCACTCTGAGTTTAACAATACCAGAGGTTTTGCACTTTCTTCTCCCTCCTCACACGAGCTGCAAAGAGAGTTAGTAGCAACAGAGAGCAGGGCGAGCTGTTAAATGAGAACCAGATCTCATCCCCATCCCAGTCCTGCCCCCTCAGTCTGCTGCCTTCCTCGAGGGTGGCTGTGTGCAGAAATCCAGCCGGCAGCAACAGCTGTATACTCAGAGCAGGCAGGTCCTTCACCAGCCCCGTCTGTGTAAGCAGGGCCTCAGAGATCCAGACACACCTCTGTGGTTTGTCCAGACCGGCCTGAGGGGATGGACATGTGTCTGCGCCTCAGCCAAATAGCTGTAATTTCCCAGTGGTGTGTTAGGCAAGTCACAAGGCAAGAATCCGTTCACTGGGTGTGCAAAGGAAATACGTTAGCAATCCAGCCTGTCAGTGAGCCAAACTCTGCTTTCAAGGAAGCAGGCACTGTCTTTACTCATCTCACTGCAAGAAGGACATCGAGGTGCTGGAGCGTGCCCAAAGGAGAGCGACGAAGCTGGTGAAGGGTCTAGAGAACAAGTCTTATGAGGGGCGGCTGAGGGAGCTAGGGCTATTTAACTTGAAGAAGAGAAGGCTCAGGAGAGACCTTATTGTACCTTACAATTACCTTAAATGAGGCTGTAGTGAGGTGGGGATCGAGCTTTTCTCACAAGCACCAAGTGGTAAGACAAAGGGAAATGGTTCCAAGCTGCACCAGGGGAGGTTTAGGGTTGATATTAAGAGAAATTTCTTAACTGAAAGGATTGTGCAGCACTGGAACAGGCTGCCCAGGGAAGTGGCTGAGTCACCATCCCTGGAGGTTTTCAGGAAACATGGAGATGTAGAACTTAGTAACATGATTTAGTGGTGGACTTTAGTACTAGGTTAAATGTTGGACTAGAGGATCTTGGAGGTCTTCTCCAACCTGAATGATTCTGTGATTCATTGATCAATTAAATATTGATTCCCACTGCACTTGGGAGTCCTGCATTACAAAATGTACACTAATGCATGATGCCAAAAACACAAGTCAAATTGAAGGTGTGAGTGACACATAGTGCTAGCTTCTGGATGGGGTAAAGTGATGAATTATTACCAAAATACAAGCCCAAGGTTCCAACAGCACTTCTATTTCTATTCCTGTCAGATACACAACTCACAGGGAGATGCGTTGGTTGTAACCTGCTGGTAGACTTCTCCCTATTTCAGGTGTAGGGGCTTTGCTGTGTGCCCCAGCTTCAGTACACACCAGCAGCAGTGCACCGTGTCTGCAGCCAGAACTTGCCATGGAGTGTGACTTATCCAGCAGGGAGAAGATCAAAGCCTCAGTGTCAGGCTCATCGGGCAGAGTCCTGGAACCGAAATCCCCCAGCCCTCTGTCCTCTTTGGACTCTGCGGGAAGGGGAGAGCTAAACCTCCTCAGCCCCATGCTACAGAGAGCAGCTCCCAACACGCACTGGCTTCCTTCCAGAAAAAGACAGACATCAATCAGGAGGGTGATTAGCTGGAATTTTGCTGGATGGGCCATTTGGAACCTAGGGTCTTGACTACTTCTATCACTCTCCCTTGTTATAACTTCCTCCATCTGCCAAATCAGCACGGACACAGACCATTGCTACATCAGGAGGCAAGGACACACTGTCTGCACCCAACAAATTGCTCGGTCTTCATGTGACTCAGTTGCTCATTTGTAAATGGAGGAAACAGCGCTAGTTTTCCTACTGAAGGATACAGAAGTTCAGTGAGGTCTCAGGTCATGTGAGTGTCAGCTGGGGACTGGAAACCCTAGCCCTGTACTCTGCAAAGTTTCAGTTATCTTTTCAGCAAAACACATATTGGAATGTGAGATTTTTTTTTCTTCTTTTTTTTTTTTTTTTTTTTCCAAAATAAATGTCTCTGGTTTTGTGACACAGGCTCCAGCATTCTGCCTGCACTATGCACCCAAAGTATTCCTGCAGAAATGTGGATGAGAGCCAGTCCAGCAGCAGAGGGAAAAGGAGGCAGATTGTGTAAGTGCAGCCTTGTGCACAGCTCATCTCTGCTCCTTCTGCTGGTTCACGGCCATCGGCTGCCAGTGGGGTGGTCCTGGAGGAAGGACATCCCTTAGTGCGCCTGCCCTGCTTCTCCCAGTGCCTTAGCCAGCAGCTTTATCACAGATGGGTAGCTGACTTCGCTGTTAGCTGTGTGCTGCAGGCTTGGGTGATCAGCAGCAGTCAGAAGAGTGCTCTTTGCATGGACAGTGCATTTCTGACACTACCCAGCGAGGGGCAGAGCTGCCACGCACTTGGCCATCTCGCAACAGCTGCACTTTTTTTTTTTTTTTTTTTTTTTTTTCCGTGAACCTACTTGAAGGAGAAATGGTTGACTAAAGGTGGATAATTGCCTGTTTTCACCTTCTATGCCTGCAGTTCAGCTTGGCTCCTAGGGTCTGTAGTAATTCCTACCCAGTTTCTTAAACCCCAGGTTAATACCTCTAAGCCTCCTTTAGCCATAAACTCACAGTGATTAGTGCCTTAACACTTCTCTTTCACCAATTTCCTCAATGTTTCATTTTGACTTTTACCTACGGCAGTTTCCAGACACCTTCAAGTTATAAAGTAGGACACAGAGCAGCAATCTGAAGCTATGGAGGAGGTGAAGAGCTCTGCTCCCTCAGGATGGTGGCCCTGGTAGAGGGCAGAGCCTTCCCAGGGTGGAGCATTCCTTGGGGAACAAACCCCACCATGAGATAAGACCCCGAGACTTGCCTCTTCCCGTGAGTGCCAGGCACACCTCATCAGCCACGTCGCATAGAGGCCATGTGATACTGCAAGTTATCGACAACAGGTATAAGGGAAACTCTCGATGTCACCCTTGTGAGACGCATTGAGAAGAGATGAGACCACAGCTCCTCGTGGCACTGAGTTACCGCTCAGTCCACTGAGCTGTCTCTGTGCAGCCATTTGAGAGTGAAGATAAAGAAAGGGCTTGTTGAGAAACAGCCTGGAACAGCTTTTCCAAATCACCTCCCTTGTGATTTTCTCTGTAAAGTGCCTTTCAAATTGATTTATGCTAATCTCACAAGTAGACTAAAAATGTCATATAGGGACAGGGCAGTTTGTTTGGCGCCCACTCCCTCTTTAACACACCCTCAGTCTCTGTCTCTGTGCGGCTTGGAAAGACCTCAGTCCTAAATGAGTGAAGTTCTGGGGCAAGGACTCTTGAGACAGATTTTTACACAGTGCTTATGGGTTTATGTCTCTCTAAATGAGGTTTGCAGGCCCAGCAGAATGACTACATCTTTTTTACCTCTTTGTTCTTTAAGGGAGACCTTGATTACCTATTTGGTATTTGAAAAGCAGAACACCTAAAGATGGACAGTCAAGTGTTGATTCCTGATGTAATTATAAGGAAAGCCCCACACATGAATCTCTGTTAAAATGCAGTCCTGGCACATTCGGGTTGCTGTATGCAACTCGGATGAAGCATTGAGACTGCAGGATCAGGTTGGGAAAAAACAAAACCCCCAAAAACAGCAGATAGCTGTGTCTGTTATCCCATAGGTTCACTGCTTTACAATCAGCATTTATTGTAAACAGCCTTTTGAAAGAGATAAATCTCTCTGAACTGCTGTGAAAAACACATTAAGGAGCATGCTGCAGTGAATCACCAGGGTGTGTGCACCCTTGTCACCTGACCATGCTGATGAGGAGGTCCGTGAGCAACCCTTACCTAGACCTGTCAGAGGAATGTGGATGGTTTCCGCTGGGGTGTTAGAAAACCCAGTTGCTAATATTCCCACTTGCTAATTGCCATGGGGAAAGATGTGATTTTCTTGTATGTTAAGCAACCCTTCAACTCTTCCTTTCCTGGATTTTGCAATTCTGTGGTCTGGTTCCCCTTGTTACAGTAACCTCACTTTGGGGGCTGGGATTAATTTTCTATCTTGCACTGCTCACTTGGCCCAGGGAGCGTAGTCCAGCCATGACCTTCATTCAAAGTTAGCAGAGTTTCTGCAAATGAACCTCCTTTTCTGTTTCACAGAGCTGCTCAAATAATGGAATTTCCTTCCTATGGGAAATGCCAATATTTCAACATTTATTTTTGCCCTATTTTGAAACAAAAAGTCAAAACTCAAACTCTTGCAACACACGATGTTCAGAAAAATTCTAGCAGAAATGTAAAGAAACATTTTGGCTGGGATCAGGCTGATGTAAATCTGCTCCCACTTGAGCTGTAATGTTTCTTCATGTGAAGAATGCCTCTCATGAGCATATTTTTACCTTGTAGGATAGACTGCAGCTCTCATGTTACACTGCAGCATGCCCTGTTGTGGAGCTCCTGTGGTGCCTCGTCCTTGATGCAGCCTTGAGGATGAGCAAAGGCCAAGGAGAACAGGGCCAGAAGGGCCAAAAGAGATGTGGTGCAATTCTTGCTGACAGGACATTCTGGTTAGAATTTCTGACAGCCAGCAAAGAAAGTAATAGTTAAAAATTGATATTTCTGATGAGAAAAAATTCTCACCACTGATTTTTGACTGGGTTTCAACTGATGAGTGAGACAAACTTGTCTGAACTCCTGCCATATCTGCTGTTCAGAGGTGTGGCCATTTTCTCCTTGGTTCTCCTGAGAGTACATGGGATCGAGAGGTTTCAGCTATGCTGAATGTCAACTCATGCTCCCTGCTCCTCCCAGGCACACAGGGAACATGTGCTGCACACTTGCAAGGGCAGTTCTGCTTCAGGAGGCTGTGTCATTTGCTCCATACCATTTTTCACAAACCTCAGTATATCACTACATATAGCCCCTGTCAGTATGAGCTGCAAATGCCTAATCTGGTGGTGATGTCCGAAGTCCTAAACCCAGCATTTTGTCAAACTTTTCCACAGTCTTTACTGATATTTCCACTGGAATCTCCTGCTCTATCCCCAATATGTTCCTTAGTGGAAACTGACCTGAATTCTCCCACCCCACCTCCCGCTCCATTTTCATACAATTTTTGAAGGACCATAAAACATCCTGCCAGCATGAGAGACAGCATCACTCCTAGGGACTGCTCTTAAAGAAAAAATGTTTTCTTATTGAAACTGTCAAATGCAAATTGGTTCAATAAGAATATTTCCTGCTGTGGAGAAAGGCACTATTCAAAACTTGAGCTACACAAGTTGGATGTGCCTTGTCACTGCTGGTCTTGGAGCAGCCAGGACAGGCTGCTGTCCCTGCTTTTCCTATCCCTTTTTCCACAACTTTATTTCTGACACATCTATCTAGCACGACAAGAGGCAATTCAGACAGGCAGGAGCTAAATGCCCATCCTAGCATGAGATGAATGTGACCTGTTCTTATCCCTTCACCTCCTGCCTTGTCTGATTTCACCACATTTCTTCTGAGGGATGCATTTCAAACAGCGAGGCTCAAATCTTACGTATTTTCTTCCACAGTTCAGGGTCTTTTCTGGGGGCATTAACATGTTCAGAGTCTTTCTCACTTTGTCCTTTCTGTCCCCAGCATCTCCTTCCTGCTCTCCTTCCCCAGCCTCCCCACTGATACAGCTGGGTGATAATGGGGCAACGAATAATGGCTGGGGAGAAGAGAATCCCACACAATTTCTGGATAAGAGTTGGGTACTCAGGAAACAGGTTGTTAGGTTGGCAGTAGCTGCTCTGGAACAGTCTCTGGCTTGAGGGATGTGAGCTGGTCCCTGGGTCCTGGGAAGTCATGGAGGGGGAAATTTAATCTTCAGTGGGGGGTGATGGCAGCCCATGGTAGCAGGAAGGCCAGAACTGAAACAGCTTTTGGGTTGAGAGAAAGCTGCAGACCTGCACGTGGGCTATACCATGCTGTCTGATTGTGACTTTTGCGCAGCCAAATAATACAAAATTTGTGAACAATGTTTCTTGGCAGGAGCAGCAGTCCACTGAACAGTAGTGGACACAGTTATTACTTGTTCTGAGTGTGGTTTGTTTCTCTGGATGAGAAACTGTGATATAGCACCTTCATGTACACCCTGCTCCATATTAACAGCCTGAAATGCCTCAACTGGCAATTCATTACTTCAGGGGAATGGCTTTCATGGCTTTCCAACAACAGCATGTGACTTCTGGGCATCCTATATTAGTGAGTGGTACAAGCTGGAAAACGTCAAAAAAACCTTACTGATATTTCAAGTAGCTTGGTCCGATGCTACTGTGGGTTAAGTCTGCCTTCTCTGAGCTGGGAAAACAGGATGGAAATACTTCTGCTGCTCCGATGATATATTTGTCCAAATTTAACTTGGCCCATTTTCTCTGGTATTCTCCACATGGTATTACCATTGGCATTATGCTCTTCTCCATTAGTTCCCAACGCTGTATATATGTATATTACAAGGACAAAAGGGACCATTTGTGATCATCTAGTCTGACCTCCTTTTTCAGGACAGGAATAGTCCTGTGTTAATTAATTTTCTTTTAAGTAGAATATACTATTTAGAAAAATTTCTGAACCTGCATTACTCCTTTCTGGTGGTGATGAATTCACCACAATTCCGGGTAAATTATATAAGCCTGGGTCTACCTGACCCTTGAAATTATGCATGATAATTTGGAAGAAGCAGTCAGCTGCTGCTGTAAATGAGCTGAACTGAACTTAGTGCTAATAGTAACACTGCTTTATCACACCAAGAGCCTGTAGCATACCTTAAACAACATTTGCATGTAGACATGCAAATCTGATTTCACAATTTGCTTTCCTTTAGGAATTTATGCAAACATTTACTAGCTTTCTTGAAGGAGAATTCAAAACTACAGGATTTCAGAGAAAACAGCTGTATGGCAATTCTATACCCTTGGCTTTCCTTCACAGAATTTCAGAATCCCCTAAAACCAGCTACTTTCAACCACTCCTGATGGACTTGGCCTTTCATTCCCACCAGTTCTCTCTAGGAAAATCACACTCTACCTATCTCTTCTTCAGAGACTTTTTTTTTGTCACTCCTTTTATGACACCCTTCTGTCATGTTTCTTACACTCGTAATTTTGACAAAAAACCTGTTTACCTTGGGGTATAGCCCTACTCTAACGCTCAATACTTTGAAGTATCCAGATGAAGGTATAGCCTTCTCCAGAACTGGTGTCTCGGTGACAACTTTTCCCCACACAGGGCTACTGAAGTGTCTGGTGGGCACCCATCACCCAGCCAGGTGGTGTGGATTTGTTGTCTGTGGCTCCCTGGAACAAGCAGGGAGCACCTGACCTGCAGGTACAGCACTGGGCTTAGAATCACAGAATCATTTAGGTCAGAAAAGACCTCTGGGATTATCAAGTCCAACCTTTAACCTTGCACTGCCAGGCCTACCACTAAACCATATCGCTGAGCACCACATCTACACATCTTTTGAAGACCTCCAGGGATGGTGACCCAACTACTTCCATGGGCTGCCTGTTCCAATGCCTCACAACTCTTTCAGTGAAGAATTTTTCCTAACACCCAACCTAAACCTTCCCTGGCACAACTGGGGGTCATTTCCTCTTGCCTTACCACTTGCTGCTTGGGAGAAGGGACTGACCTCCACCCTGCTATAGCCTCCTTTGAGGTATTGTTCCTGTCCCCTATCACAGATCATAAAGCAGAAGGGTGAAGCGGTGGCCCTGATTCCTGTGGGTGTCAGACTGAGCTCAGGCAAGCACCCAGGACCCAAATTGTAGCACAGAGAAGCTTGGAGTGGTGCTGGCTGCACGCTGTCAACAGAGGCAATGCAAACTGTCTCACAGCTCATTACAGAAACTGAGCCAAAGGGAAGGCACGTTCCCAGCTTATCAGGCCACCTCCTCTGTGAGCTCTCTGATCTACTTTTCAAGTGATTGTTCCTGACCTAGGAGAAGCCCCTGAGAAATCTCACAGTTCATAGCCTGCAGCTAAATGGGCATCAGCAAGCAGCCACGGTGGGGAGGCGCGAGCGTGGCACGCGCAATCTGCCTGCCCGGCTGGAAAATTCCACTCCTCTTCATCACTGCAGACCACACTCGGGCGCTTAGGAAGCAAGCCCTGCCAGCGGTGTGTTTATCTGCCTGCCAGGCTGCTGCTCTGCTTTGCTGCTGTGAATTGTGTCCCATTTGCCAGGACACCTGCACTATCTGCTCAGCGCTCTTTTAGTACCGTGATAAGAAGTAGCTACGAAACAGCATCCTGCTTCCTTTGCTCTGTTTCATTGTATTATTTTAGCACGGCTGACAGTAATACAGGGTAGCTCAAAGGGTGAGGCTCTGGAGTAAGGATGTCAGCAGGACCAGCTTCTCCTCCAGCTCTGGCCAAGCTGTGCACAAGAACCCAGCTCCTTGATGCTTTCTCTCCTGGCACCTCTGCTATGTGAGCAGCTGCGGACATCCCCACCCCAGACCAACCTGAAACCTGCTAAACTTGCGTAGAATTGGTCAAATGACTTACAACGGTGTCTTCTGACTATCAAACCACGAATCTCAAAGTAATCCTAATAAATATTAGAACATTTAGCCTTCCAGTACTGAAGGAATACTGACTGGCTGAAGATCGGAAAGGTTTCAAGTGCTCCCAGCCCCCCTCTCTCTCTGCCACACTTCCGCACAACTTTCCCCCCTCTCCCTTTTTAATGCTTGCGCACTCCCACCCACTGACATGCTCTTACCTTCCGGATTTGCAGCTGTGCTTGCTGTGGGGATGTTTAATCCCCTGTTAGGAGGCAAGAAAAGCCTGCAAGTGTCTGGGTGGAAAGCCTCGTGTTACAATGTCACTGAGGTCACCAGCAGCCACCCATTAGCAACCAATGGGAATAAATCCCATGGGAATTAGGCAGCTGTAATTCCTGGAAACTAGGCTTTGCACTTCAAACGTACTATTGCTGGATTCCTTTCAATACTAAGCACTGAAATACCACAGAAGGCATCTCAGAAGCTTACACATATAAACAGCAAAGCAAGAAATAAACATTATTCAGACTTTTTCCTGTAACGTTCCGAAAACTTGCAGCCTCTCACTTGCTAATGGCCTCAAAGCACCCAGCTGCTTGTGATCACTGCAGGCACAAGGAAATGCAGAGCAAGTGTCTCTACAACCATCCAAGAGACCAAACAAGCACCTTGCGGCACTAACATATTCTTGGCACTGAGAAGGGCAGTGAGGTGCAAGCAGGATGCATGCTCTGAAGGATTTTACTTAGGTCCTCAGTAACAGGGTTGTTTACTAATGCTTCATTTCCATGATATGCTTTCCCTTAGTTGGGTTTTTAGATGCATATACATGTTTTATCCACATGCTTAAAATAATGCCTCAGAAAACAGTCAGTGGGGGAGGTCTGTTAGCACTTTCCAGGTCAGTTATTTTAAAATAAGGTATCAGAAGAGGGACAGGGATTTGAAGAAGTGATGCTTGCTCAGTTTAACCAACATTTCCAGGCAACTAGCACATAACATAATTCTCGAGTTCTGGTTAAAGTGCATGTCTTACATAGCCATGGCAGAAAATGTAAAAGAAAGAACAGGAGTGAGTGAGGTGACAAGCTCGATGTCCTGCCTTTACTTACATGAAGCCCAGAAGCAAAGCTGCTTCTCAAAGGTCACAGGCATGTGAGCTTCATGGATTTGCATACATTTTGTAAGATAAACGAATTGTATTAGATATATCCCATATCCTCATCACCCATTCCTGTGACAATGGGAAATGGTACAGAATATCTGAATACCAGAAAAAAAAGAGTATTTCTGAGCGTTGAAAGTCTTTTAGCACCTTTAGTGCTTTCCCTGGATCAGAAATCCTCTCCAAGTTTAGGATCTCCTCTGTGGATAACAAAGTCTTGATGCAAAATCAATCATCACACTGATTATTACTTTTACAAGGTTCTCACCATACCTGCATGCAGTAGACCTGAAGCGAAGAATCTGGAAGGCTTGGGAGGCAGCAGGGAGCTCAAGTTCACTCAGGGGCCAGCCTCTGCCTGCTGAGGCCAAACGACAGCATCTGCAAACTCCCAGCTGCAGAGGAAAGCCAGGCACTGAGCTATCAAAGATGGAAAGAAATCCTTTGGAGAGGAGCAGTTATCCACAAGCCCCACACAGCGTCACATCCGTGGCTCGCTCCTTGTTCCTTCTTGTGACTTTGACTTCTGCCGGCCTCCAGGAGCAA
This sequence comes from Netta rufina, assembly GCF_964035555.1. Classification (NCBI taxonomy): domain Eukaryota; kingdom Metazoa; phylum Chordata; class Aves; order Anseriformes; family Anatidae; genus Netta; species Netta rufina. The sequence continues at coordinate 2,130,432 of NC_140152.1, read as the reverse complement.
GGCTGTGCTGTTGCCCTCCCAGTCGGGCTGGGAGCCAGGGTCGGCACGAGCTGCAGTGGAAGGAACGCGGCGGTCCCCGTGGCTGAGCAGCATGCACAGATAGCGGCATGGCGAGAGCAGACGGCTGGCAGGGCTCAGACCCTGTGCGCTTGCTGCTGAGAGATGTTGGGCAAGGGCTAGGGAGGGCAGCAGGATCTGCGGGAGGGGAGAAGCAGGAAGGAGCCAGGAGGCCTGAGATCAGCTTTAGTAACACTGAGAGCTGAGGGAGACAGCTTGTCCTGGGGACAGAAGTGACTGCAAGTCACAGTGATAATAATGCTGTTTGATATTAATGATGAACCATTTGCAAAGTCAGAACAGAGGGGGCCCTTCTCAGAGCACACAGACAGGCACAGAGGTCCCTGAAAAGTGCCAGACAACCTCTTTCCTGAGCCCTGAACACCACAGCCTTGACCTGCAGCACAGGGACCAGCTCCTTGCTGGCCCAAGATGACCCAGTGGCAGGGCAGAGCTGCTCAGCACCTGGCTGTTCCTGCATGGGAACATTGAGCTGATGCTACCTGGTATGTTGCACATACAGCCCATGTACCAATGCATGAAGGTGTTGCTCATGTTGCTTTCCAGAGACTGACTACTTAACGTCTACTGATACTTCTACAGAATCGCAGGGGGCACCACAGCTCAGAGGAGGAAGTTGGGCAAGATGAAAAAAGTCATAAAGAGCCTGGAAAAGCTTCTGCATGATTTTGCAACACACTGGACTAGCTACAGCCTGTCCCTATACTGCAAAATCTTGTATTAAGAGAGAAGTTGAGGACTCATGTATTCTTTTGTACAATACATTCTTCAAGAGATTCATCAGATAGTACAGAAGCAACTAGAGAAAGAAGCATAGGAGATAAAGATGACTCGAGTATTACCCAAACTCACAACAAAATTGACTAACTCAAATGAGAAGAACAAACACTTAATTACACTGCAGTTATACCCAAACTTTCAGTTCTCATTTTCTTTTAGTCTGTAATTGACTGGTTAAATCGTCTATGATATCTGAACAGAAACAAGTGTAAAACATTTGCAAGGTGTCTGACAGTTCTGTGAAGTGTCTCGTGCCTATGGCTTTGTGCAGCTAGTCCACACAAGCAGCTGAATCCAGTGTGCTGGGGAATGTGCACAGATTCATGTCCCTGAAAGAAGTGGTCTTCAACAGCATTGCTGTGGTTCTCTGGAAATCGTAGGTGCGACAACAACATACAGGCTATGTTTATTTAGGCTCATTAATTCAACTGATCAAGAAGAGCTGAAGACGTGACTTGAAGTAGTCAAGTGTCATCAGAAGACATGAAGAGAGGGCATATTAATTTAAAACAAATACAGAATAAAATTCTACAGTTGGGAGCTGAAGCTAGACATATCCAAACTAGATACAGCCCTTTAAGAGCAACAATTTTTAATCACTATCGCATGCCAGAGTATCAGAAAAGTCCTTTAATTCAGCATGCTTTATGCCAGAATTGGATATCCCCTTTCAAGGCTATGTTCTAATTCTAACTCATGAAGCTAATTGCAGACAAAATGAGAAAAATTCTTTTGCTATACAGGAGACCAGTGTGGATGTCATTTTTGCCTTTAAAAGCTATGAATTGTACTAAATGTCACGTGTCCGGATTTAATAGAACACCTGATCACCATGAGAGAAGTTGGGAATTATCAGAGAAATTACAAAAAGTCAGTGGATGCAATCAAGCTCAAATTTACCACTGGTAATTCCTAGAATGGAACTTCTAGGAAGGTCTCATGGTCTGCCAGGACATCAGTGGAGACAGGCAGCAGCTCTGGCCTCCAGCTGTGTCCTGTGCAGCAGCATAAGCACTGGCTTTGCAGCCAGCAGCCACAGCACAAACTCCCATGCACAGTATCACACACTGCTGCACGCATAAGTGCTTCTTTGCAATTTTTTTTTTTTTTTTTTTTTTTTTTACTCCTTTAGCAAGAATGGTCATTTCTATATCTTCCAAGAATAGAAAAATCCTTAGAAAAATACAAGAATAGTCTCAGTTGCCAGCACTGTTTCAATGAAATCAACATTACTTTAATGTGACTTTGAAAACAGCTTTATAGATACACATATATTTTCCGCTACAATAAGAACTATCTTACTGCTTTGTTCATAAGCAGCTATAAATCCACCTCTTCCAGACTGAAGTTTGGAAGTGCCCACTTACTCTGTGATGAATGCATTCACCAGAGCTACAGAAAGTCTGAACAATGTCAAAGGCTGAACAACTCAAAATTCACCTATATTTCTTTGTGGGTTATGTTTTCCAGATCTTGCCTGTTTTCCTTGTCTGGCTTCTCCAATTGTTCTGCATCTTTTCTGAAGTCTACAGCAGCCCAACATGGATAAGTACTCAACATGAAGCCTCTAGTCAGTGGTGATTAAAATCAAAACCTTGCTTTACTTTGTGTACCAGAGGCATTTCAGAGCCCCCCAGGATACCTGTTCTGCAGCAGAAGAGCACTGTTGTATTTGCAGTACATTTTGCAGTACTGTATTTGAGACTTGCTGGTGCTCTCAGATGCAGTAGTGCCTCCTATAGACCACAGTGATAGTCCTATAATAAACCAACAAGATGCAGAAATGTGTTAATTTTCAAAATTTCCTGCAGACATGTCGACAGGACAAATAAAGAAAGTTAGGGTTTATTTGTGCCCATTATACACTAATTTCTCTAACTTTTACTACACTTTGTATCACAGAGGCACCAACAAGAAAGAAAGGCAAGAATGCAGTGAATCAGGACTTTATATGAGAACAGCCAAAAGCAAGAAAGTGAAATTTTGGAGTAAGAAATTGTGTAAAATGAAGTGCTTGCTTCCCCATCTAGTGGTTATGTTGAGAAGGAAGAAGGCTCCAGTAAAAATTGGCTGTTGGTCACAAGGCTGGGGCTGTACGCATTCACCTGTGGGATTGAACGCTAGGATCGAACACCACAAATGTGATGATACATGGTTTTGCAGGTCCTCTTCAGATGGTAAGGCTGTTCCAGTGGTAACTGGTCCACATCCTCTTCCCCTTCTACCTTCACAGCTCATCTTAGACAGTACTCTGAATGTGAAAGAGATCAAATATATAACAAAATCATAGAACGATACATGTAGGGTAGGACATTTTATATTTTAACTTCCTGTTTAGAAAAAGGCTGCATCAAAGAAGATGCTCTTTGCTCTTTACCTCTTAGGTTGTGCCAAACACAGACTCAAACTGCCAGCATCTCCCAGCGCTGCAGGGAGATCAGTGAAGTACATAAGCCATTTAATTCAACCCCTGTACAGCTGTAATTGCTGAGGCTCTTGCTCATACTTTTAGGCCCTGTTGTTATGTACAACCCACCAAGAGCTGTGAGAGCTACCAGCACACCCTTTTATACCATTGGGTCCAGAGAGTCAAATCCTGAGAACAGGGTTCGAGTTTCAAAAGAAATAGAGATGGGAACTATAGACTATGAACCATTCTAAGGCATTTCTTTGTGTTTATGAGTGTTCTTAGTTGCCCTCTCACATATACGTGTTTCTGGAAGTCAGCCACAACTTTGAGTGATCCAGCTTGCTCCCTCTGAAACAAAACATCATCTCTTTCCAGAAGGGCAGTTTCAGTGATCCTCCCTCCCACCCCCTCGGCATTTTTAGGATGGGGCCGACAGGTCTTGTGCTTTAACACATTCCTGCAGCGCCTCAAGCAAAATGACACCTGGCCTGCTGCTCTCAGGGGCGATGAAGCCTCCTTCTTGTTATCCTAGACTACCATCTAGTGGGTGCCGGTGATCACGTAACAGCCATAGACGAGGGATATGTGGTGATTTGAGACCAGGTTGCTCTTCTGAACTGACCCAAGAGAAATGCCCTGATGCAGAGCTGTGTGCCAGCAGGAAGCAGGACTAACCCCAAAGCTCAAGAAGATGAAACCTGCTTCATGGCATCCCAGAGATGCCAAGAGCAGTTCTGGATGGCTGACCTGGCAGTGCTGAGATGCATATGGGTGCTGGGAGGCAATGCTCTGAAGAGCTGTGGGAGATGTCCCCCTCTAGAACTTGGGCGAGATGGCAACCTGGCCTTCATATCACCTGCCTGCCTGCTCTGGCTCCAGAACGAAGGGGCTTTGGGGAGGGCAAGCACCTTTCCTATATGCCCCTTTCCCCTCTACCATTAGCCTCTCAGATATCCAGCATGGCTGGCAAGCAAGACATGCAGGCCATACAGCACCCAAATCAGATGGAGACCAGGTCTGGCATACCAGCAGAAGCCTTTGCCAACAAATCTTCTACAGCTTTTGTTACAGAGGTGCAGTAGATCTTTGAGATCCCTTCTGCATTTCCACCAGACATCCTCACCACCAGTCCTGTTGGGACACAGATTGGCACTGCTGAAGAGTAGAACTGTCTGGCACCTGAACATGGTCATGTCCCTGCAGAGCAGAAAACATAGTGCCATGTCCTCAAAGCCAGGCCAATAAGCCCAACCCTTCACGCATTGCTTCCTATCATCCACCACATATGAAGCTGTGAATCAACACCTCACAGTCACAGGTTTCACCTGCCTCTATGGCAAATCTCATTTGTGTCTTCTGGCTTCAAAGCCAAGAATATCCCTGAAGCAACAGGCTCTCCTTCCTCATCCTGATGGCCACCTGCTCCTGAGGAGCCCGGGGAAGAACCAGTGCACCACCTTCCCATCTCTGACCTTGATGTCACAGCTGCAAACCAGGAACAGGTGAGTCTGGACATGACCACGGACGCTGGGTGAAGCCAATGCCACTCATTTGTACAGCAGCTCTGACCAGCAATGAAAACAATGAAGCTGATCATTGGCAATGATATGAGTAAATATCTTTTGTGACTGACTGGTGGGTGGTATAGAGCAATGAGAAGAAGGGGACATCTGTTTTTGGGCTAACTCCTGAACTCAGATAAAGCAGCTCTGATGCTCAAGCACCAGAGGGACCCATTCTGCTTCATGCACTTCTTGCCCTCACTGCTAGCAGTACAGAATCACAGAATTGTTTAGGTTGGAAGAGACCTCAAGATCATCGAGTCCAACCTCTGACCTAACACTAACAAGTCCTCCACTAAACCATATCGCTAAGTTCAACATCTAAAGCTGAAGGGTCTGTCTGGAATGGTTCAACAATGTCCTCACATGGATGGGGCATGGTACCACAGCCTGCAGTGTAGTGCACAGCTGAGGGACACCACTGTGCAATGCGTCCTCCAGGGCATATCAACCTGCAGATGCATGGCTGAATGAATTCTTCATCCACGTCATGCTGGCCATCACACCTGTCTGCAGTTTTCTTGAAATGACTACATGATTGTCAGCTGTAGCAGGGAACTGGCACATACCAGTATGGTACAGTGTCAGATGCAGGCTGATATTCACAGCTAGAGAGGGGTAAGTCCTAGCCTGGATGTGTACAGAAGGGAGGTGGAGGTGCTAGAACTGAATGTGTAATTGTGGTACCAGATGATGCTGAACATGACATTTTTTGGTATTCTGCTCAGCTTTCCACCCAATTTGACAGTCTCCTCTTGCAGATGATTCAGTCATAGGAGTTCCCTGGCATAACACACACGTGTGAAACCCCAGCTACCCCCTGTAGCTTGGAGTAGTTGGAGAGGTTGGGGCACTGGACAATCACCTGAGGCACCCTGGCAATGGATATCCTTTGGGGATTCATATTCCTGGCCTCTAACTCCATGAAGTTTCCACCCTTGAATGGCCCTCAACTGATGTAGAAGAATAGGATAGCAAGACTTCTGAAAACAAAGGCAGCTGCCTGCTACAGAGGCACAAGTTCTTGGAAGACACAGCCCTGCTAGGGAGGGCAGTGACCATCCCCTTGCAGAGAACCTGGATGTGGACCTTTCTACCTGAAAACCTTGCAGTCATCACTTTTATACTCTTATAGGGAAGTTGAGCTTGACAACAGCCAAGGTCTCCTGCACTGTCAGGTGTTATTGGTCAGTAAGTTGTGACTGTGTCCTGTGCGTGCCTCCAGAGAGGGGTGCAGTAAGTAGGCACAAAGGCTAGGGCAATGATAAGACTCAGCTCTGTTCCAGGTCCTGTGTGTTTTGGATGTGGACCTTCTGCTGCTGGAATACATGAACTCCCCCAAGTCACCTGGCTTCCATGAAAAGGTCCACCCTCAAGCAGAAGTGAAAACAGAAGCAGAGACCTAGTAAGAGGTTTTGTGACATTTAGTTCCAGTGATGGCCGTGCCAGCTATAACCGCATGCAGCACTTACTAAGCTGTCTGTTTTTTTAATGGAAGGCACTAAGAAAGCCAATGTACCACAAGCATTTCTCTGTGCGTGTGTGTGCACATGCATGAGTATCTGTGCATGAAAGTATGTACACGTGCACACATGCAAGTGTCACTGTCAGAGGTGTGCTTGTGTTTGCGTCTCTGTGTCTAGGCATGTGTGCATGTCCGCAGGAAACCTCAGCGATGAATGCAGCTTTTGGTAATGAGTGCTGCAGATCGGTATTCTTAAGGAGGAGTAAACTCACATGCTGGAGGATTATTGTTATTTTTTAAAACAGAAATCAGTGCATGGGAGAGGCCTGGCTTGCTTATCCCAGCTTCAGTTCAAATGAGCCCATATCCTTTTTTGTGCTTCAAATTAATGGAAGAAAAAAAATAAAATGAGACTGATTTTTTATCAGACTATTGAAAAATAAGCAGAACTGTCTGCCAACACAGCTGTACTTTGCATCTCTCCTCAGTGGAGAGGAAAATAGACTAAACATATCAGGTAAGATGCAGAAGGAATTCTGATATAAGAAAAGTTAAAGAAAATAAATATGAAGCAAATTGTACTGTTGGCTAGGATGACAACTCACATGTCAAAACAGAAAAGAACCAAAGAGGAACGATGAAGACACTCCAGATGGATCAAATCAGAAGTGAAAAGAAATGAAACAAGCTCGCAGAGTTCTAACATCCATTGTTTTCATATACTTACCATCAGTAATTAGACTTTGCAGAAACCCCAGGAATAGGGACCTAAAAGTTAGAGTTTTTTTGTTGGTGTTGTTTTTGTTTAAAAACAAACAAACAAACAAACAAACAAACAAACAAACTGATCTAGTGGGAGGCATCCCTGCCCAGTGGGGCAGGGATGATAAGAACTGGAAATGAGATTATGATCACCTGTGGTGCTGTCTTCACTCTACAGCCTGTTTCCTATACTGCTGCTGCATGCTTATACCTATGGATCAAAATGCCCAGTGGGGTTGGAAATAGATGGTTTTTAAGGTTTCTTCCAACCCAAGCCATTCTGTAATTCTCTGATTCTATGAAAAGGATTGGTGGGGATCACCATCCTTGGTGGTATTCCAAACTCAATGGGAAGGCCCTGAGCTGCATGATTTTGCTTTGAAGTTGGCTTTGCTCTGGGTGGGAATGGGGACTGGAGACCTCCAGGCCTTGGTGCTTAGGTAGCTACTGCCAGGAGACTGATACTATGATGTCTCACAAAAAACGCCACAGGCTTATTTGAGCAGCAAAGGCCCAATCGATAAAACTGGAAGGCAGCAACCTAGCATACCTGCTTCAAAAACATCCCAATGCACCTTTGTCTGCATTAAGCTTTTTTTACATAGGACAGAGCTACATGATTTTGTGAAGGATGCAGTAAGGGTGAAGCAAAAATGATGGTGATTTGTGTGGGGCAGGTGTGTAAGCTGTAGTGAAGAAGACACTGTAGTGACGGGTCATGGATGGAGTGGCATGGTGAAAGGGATGTAACAGTGTTATGTTGGGGTATTGGTGTTTTGAGGCAGACATTGCAGCTTTGGTGATGTAAGGATCTGTTGGTGAGATGCATGGTTTCTCTCCAGAAGGAGTGCTTTCGGGTACCATTAATTGCTTTAGTTACTGAATATAGTGCTTTAGTGCTTTAGTTACTGAATATAAAAGAAGGACTTAAACATATGAATTTTAATGGACTTTGGATATGCAAGGGTCTCTTCTGACTTTACAATTTCTCAAGGTACCTGTCCATAGGTCTCAGTTAAAAGTAATGAAAGAAGTTTAAAAAAAAAAGTAATCCTGATCTTGAAATAACCATACCTACAAGGAAACAGGCATGCAACATTTCTTTTCAGAGGTTGGCAACAGTTCTTTTCCTCTTTTAAGAAGATATGAAGAGAAAATTGCTCCTCTACTTTCTTCTTCTTCCCCCTTTTTAAAGTTTACTGAAACTGTACCAGATGCCAATGACAAGAGTAAGTGTAGGTTTCTCATATGGACTCATATGGACTTCCTCAAAACTATCAGATATCTTCTTTCCTTACAGATGGAGAAAGATGGAAGACTTTCCTTCCCTGGGGAAGGCTCTGTGGCTCACCGTCTTTGCTAAGTGGGAAGTAAATATTTGATAAGAAATCATGTGCTGAGTTAGAACCCCTGAAAACACTAATGGTGGTAACTAATGTCACTGTTATGGTGTTAAGGATGCTCACATTAACTTATACACAGCTGTTAGTTTTCAGGGATGAACTACTGCCTTCACAGTTGCAGGTGCCTTGAAGTCAGTCCACCAGATGCATTTTCTTAATTGTTATAATTTCCAGCAAGGAAATGTTTGCAAATCTGTAGCTTAGCAGGTATTCAATAACCCAATGTCGTTAACACAGTGGTTTCTGGCTAGGGGTCATGATGCCACAGGAGGGATCAGCAGTCATGAGAGGGATCAGGATTCTAATACTACATCGTGCAGAAGTGGGTCCAGAAGATCCACAGAAATGGTTCTACCAGCTGGGAAAGGCTGTGAACTGCTACCACTAGCTGTGACATAGGTCAACTGAGTTTAACATAAACCCATGCTGCTGAAAAAAAGAAAAGGGAAGTCCTATCCTTTCTGAGGTTGCTCGTTCCCACCAGCTGTCTTGTACCACAAGTAATCAGTCCAACAGAGCAGAGACCAGCAAAAAAAAAAAAAAAAAAAAAAAAAAAAAAAAAAAAAAAAAAAGAGGTGTTTGACTGGATCAGTTTGAGCAGAATCTGACTTCGTGTCCTGGATAGAACTCCCGAGTTATAATGGTCACTGTGTCATTACAAATCATACAAGTGCTGGTAGAAGGCATCTATGGAGACCTCTTGTACAACTTTCTGCTTGAGCCAGCAACAGCAGAAAAGGTTGTACATCCACTGACCTACATGCTGTGCACATCCAGCGTGATCGTCTTCTGGTCCAGGGCAGTGGTAGAGAGATAAGAACTGGAAATGAGATTATGATCACCTGTGGTGCTGTCTTCACTCTACAGCCTGTTTCCTATACTGCTGCTGCATGCTTATACCTATGGATCAAAATGCCAAGTGATATTATTAGTATCATGCTACAAAGCACAACACTGTGTAAATCTTTCAGGGTCTGAGCTCATTCAAATTATGAAGTCTCAGAAGAAGAAAGTGTCCAAACAGGGTGGTTGTGGGTTTTTTTGTTTGTTTGTTTTTGAGAGAGAGAGAGAGAGAGAGCACTCTGCCATGGAAAAATATTTAATTTGTCAAAGTCATAGTGACTTTTAGGCCATGTCCCTTTAGAAATGCTGACCTAACAATAGTACTAATCAGAAAGCACGGCATTTATAGTATCTTAATGGCATGCACCCAAAATAGATTCTAGTTATATCAGCAAGTTGACAAGCTCACAGGGTACAGACACCTCTTGTAATTAATTTCTAAAAGTCACAGGAACTGTAAAGTTGGTGTGGGTGGAGTTTACTTTTTATTGAAATAATAAAGTGCCAGAATCACATTTACCCTGGTATTATTATAGACTTGGAGGTAAATTAAATCAGAATCTGGCCTCCAAACTGTGATAAGATAAAACTGTTAATTTTCCTCTCTTGTGTTAATGCCGGAGAAGTATGGGCTCTAATTAGAACATGAATAGAGAACACACTGTGACCTGCTGGCTCTTAAGGTCTAGTGAGTGTAACTTTCAGAGGTAAATTCTTGCTAAATCACTTCCTTTAACTAGGTCACACCACCCACTAGTACCATGTATTCATTAGAGAAGCACAGTACAGTAGTGCTTATAATTAAAGTTGCCCAACATTTCCATGATAAAAGCATGTTTGCAGTTTCTTATAGGTTTAACAGGCTTTAATGCTCTGAAAGTGAAAATTTCTGTGACAGGTAAGTGTATCAGAATAAGCGCTTAAGTTCAAAATATAATTTCTGGGTTTTAGATACTTAAATAATGGGCAATTACTCTCACCAATTCAATATGAGTGATTTCCTCGGTTTGTAGGGCATGTCTGCTTTGGGACAGGGACTTAATTCCATGCAAACTGGAGCTAAGTCAGCCACATTGTATATGTGTGAAAACTACGGTTCTCATGGGTTTAGACATGCTAATGTTTTCAGCTAAATTTTCTGCAAATTGTGTGCACCAAACACAATTATCCAATTATCCAGTGAAGAGGCACAGCCAAGGTCTAGACATCATCTAGGTTTGGACATCACACAGCTGCCAGCAGTAATGCCTAGCCCTGTAAATTTCCAGTGGACATGCACAGAATGATAAAATCTTACAAAGCTGTTCAATATCCAGCTGCTTGCTGGATATTTTCTTGTATCTGTGGTGGTTTCTTTGAGCCATATCAGCTACTTATTTCATTCAGATGCTGTTAACAGAAAACCTACACTTTCAGATAAAGGCATCTGTTCATTTCTCTGGGTGATAAAGTTGGTCCTGTCACTTTCCAAGTTGAGAGAGCTCTTAAGGTACTGCAGTGAATTGTGTTCCTAACCCAGATAACACATCCTAATAAATAGCATGCAGTTCATTTCATTATGACAGTTCAGATAGAAAATAAACATTTTCATTTGAAAAGGAGTCCTAGGCTCTATTTTGCAATACCCCCATTAACTGGAAAAAAGAAGTGAAGAACCAGAATCTAATATTTGGGAAGGACATACAATTACCATGGGAATTTCAAAAAAACTGCACTGACTGACTGACAGGCTGCATTTGCAGTTTCACTGGATCATTTTACTTTCTCCTTCACAAAAGTTGAAGCGCCCTTCGCTCTTGGATTTAGTCCACTTGTAGTGCTTAAAACATTATCTTCTATAAAAACAAGTACATTTGACACTTTTATAAGAGCTGGAAAATGCCTGAAGTATAATGCATGTGAAGTCAGAGAGTTTACACCCAAATGAGGAGGAACAGTTTTTATTCTCTGTGAAGAAGAAAGTCAGAAGTTGCACTTAGTCTCTGCAAAGTTGGATTTAGTCTGAGTGCAGCTGCAGCTTTACCCCTCATGAGGAAAATCCCGTTCCTGTGTATAAGATTACTGCTCAAAATTTTACACTGAGCGGCCATTAAGGTTGCTCAGCTTTTCACAGCTGCCTTGTGAACAAGATGTTTGATAGACAGTCATGGTAGCTCTGTCCTTTCAAACTTTTTTCCTGTTTAGGAGCAAATGTGACTGTCCTTACTGAAGAGGTAACTGTCCAGCCTCTCTTTTGAGCCTCCTTACAGGCATCGTGCTTTGCTTTCAAATGCATTGCAATCAGACTCTGCACCAAACACAGAATAATTAATTAATTATTAATAATTTTGTTGAATGATTTTCTCTGCTGAGTCCATTTTATTTTAAGTCTTGGATCCTCTCCAGGCCTTAGATGCTTAATCCCTATGGAAGTCAGTGAGCTCAGCAACTTTGAGGATCTGGGACTTTTTCTAGACAAACAATAATTTTGCAAATCTCTTTCATGTTCTTAGCTCCAGAAAGGAGATGTTCCTGCAGAGGCCTAACCCAAACATTTCTGAAGCCTTGCTGTGTGTCCTCCAGGTTTTTCAGCCCCTGCTCTGGGGCTCTTTGCAGAAACCACCCAGTAAGTTGTCATGGGGACTACTCATTCTTGAAACAGTCCAACCGTATCCAATAGACGTAATCGGAAATGGTAGGGTAAAGGCTTACATTGCTTGTACTGTGTCTGTTCCAACTGTGTCCAAACCTATGAGAGAGACTCAGAGAACTGGTGGAATCTCCATGCGTGGAGATAATGAAAATCCAGGAACAGGGAGGCTGAGGAGGAGTTAGACAGCTGGACCCACAGCCCATGGCCAAGCACCCCTAGACTCCCTCACCAGCACTCACAGGAGAAGCAGGGGGGGCAATAACACCAGAGAGTGGAAGTTGACAACAACGAGGATGAGCAGGAGGAAGAGTTTTCCCAAGAGCCTTCCCCCAAAGCCTGAGGTGCACTTACAGAACTGCTTCACCCCTCTGCAGATGGAAAAGGAAAGACCTGTGGCAGGGGGTTGGAGCTGAGTAAGGCAGTCTGGTCTGCTCCCCATATAACAACCAGTCCCACTAAGAAAAGGTGATGGGTGATAGCAGCAGGAGACTCTGATAAGAGGTACTGAGGCGTCCTTCTGCCAACCCAATCCACTCTTGAGGCAAGTCTGCTGCTTACCAGGGGCTCGTATCAGGGCTGTCACCAAGAGACTGCCAAGCCTTGTGCAGCCTAAGCACTATTATCTGCTGCTGCTGTTTCACGTGGGCACCAGTGATACAGGCAGGAGCAGTCATGTGGGATTACAGAGCCCTGGGAGCAGCAAGAAAAGACTTGGGAGTACAGGTAGCTTTTTTTCTGACAAAGGGAAGGGGACTGAAAGGGCCATTTGAATCTGGCAAATCTATGTATGGTTGTAGGACTGGTGACATTGTGGACCCTCTCTGGAAGGAAGTGAGAGACCTGGTCACTCAGAATATGGATAAAGCTGAGGTACTCAATGACTTTTTTGCCTCAGTCTTCACAGACAAGATCTCCAACCACATGGTCCGGGCCTCAGAAGGGAAAGGCAGGGACTGGGAGAACGATGAACTGCCCAGCATAGGAGAAGATCAGGTGTGAGGCCATCTAAGGAACCTGAAGGTGCACAAGTCCACAGGACCTGATGAGATACATCATCATATCCCTCATGGGTCCTACGGGAACTGGGAGATGTAGTTGCTAAGCTGTCCATCCTATCTGAGAAGCTGTGGCAGTTCAGTGAAGTTCCCACTGACTGGAAGAGGGGAAACAGAACCTCCAGTTTTAAAAAGTAAGACCTGGGGAACCCATTTGTAAAAGGAAGACCTGGGGAACTACAGGCCAGTCAGTCTCACCTCTGTGCCTGGCAAGACCATTAAGCTGATCCTCCTGGAAACTGTGCTAAGGGATATAGAATATATGGAGGTGATTGGTGACAGACAATCCTGAGTATTTCTGATCTACAGAAAAGTTTCAGTGATTACTAACAACTGACTAAATTAGACAGATATCCTATAACTTTTCTAAACTAGCACCATTCATTTATTTTTACCAACTTTTGCCAGTTCTGCTGTCATATTCCTGGCTGAAAAATTTCCCAGCAGCTACACTGGATGGTTTTTATACAGGGTACATTGAATAGAGATCAGGAGCCAGCTGTTTGGATTCTGCTTTATGCTTGTGATACCTTCAAATGATCAGGATCTATGAATGCAGTTGTTACATTGTGCCACCACACTGGAAAAAAATGTTAAGGGTATGAGTGAAGTAGCATAACCCCAGATGTCTCCCTCTGAACTAGTTGTTGCTATTGGGTCCCTATCTTTGGAGTGGAGACCTAGTCCATGCCACATTAACAAGTAGGCTTAGAGTCCACATAGAGCTAAAAAATGGATTTGGGGATGGAGAAAAAGCCTTCTAAGAAACAAACGGTTTGAATTCTTCAGTCTGTGGCATGGCTATGGCAGATTCAGGCAACGATCATAAAGTCACACCTAAACACAGAACTTATGCCCAGCAAATCCCACAAGACCAAAACTGTGGAGCACTACTGAAAGGAGTAACAGGAATTAAAAAGCCATTTAACTCTGGAGTGAACTTCGGAACCCTGCAGCCACAGGAAGCCACGGAGGCTGACTGGAGGGGAAAAGAAAGATTCACGGCCAGCCAGTCCTGAAGGACTGCGGGTGCCTAAGGACGACAAGTGCAGGACGCTAAGAGACAGCCCCACACACCGCAACCTCGCCCTCCACCAACATCCCCACACTGACGGCTCTGAGGCGGCCGCCACACTTTAAGCACCCCCCGCACCCCCCCACTGCGCACGCGCGGCAGCGCCCGGCACCCGGTAACCACCCCTCCGCCATCATCCCCCCCCCCGTTCTCCCCGTTCTCCCCGCCCGCCCAGCGGCGCACGCGCGCTGCCGCCGCGAGCCGGCCGTGAGGTAGCGCAGGCGCCGCCAGGCGGGGCCGGCGGGCAGTGGAGGCCGCCCGGCTGCGCGATGCATCTTGGGCGTGACTGAGGAAGTAAAATGGCGGACCTAGCGAACGAAGGTAGGCGGGCGCTGGCGCTGCGCAGCGATGCCGGCCGCGGGCCCGTCACCGCTTCCCCCGCCGGTTTGGTTCTCACCGCGGGGCCGCCGCGCTCCCGGCTCCCTCCTCCGCGCCCTGCTCCCGGCGGGGGCTGTGGGTGCGCCCCGGCGGCGGGCCTGCCCTCGGAAGTGCCCCCTCCCCGCGGCCTCTCCGTGCCCCGGCCTCCCCCCCCCGGCGGGGCGAGCGGCCCGGACAAAGGGAGCGCCCGGCCGGGCCGCCCGCTGCGCCCCGTGAGGCGGCGCCGGCGGCTGCCTCCCGCCGGGTCCCAGCTCCCGGCTCCCGCACTTCCTGCGCGCAGCGGCCGTGCCCCGGGGCCCCCGCGCCGCTCCTCGGGGCCGCCGTCCGCAGCCTGCGGGTGTTCGCAGCGCTCCCTCGGCTGCCGCGCTCGTTAATCCTTCCCCCGGCAAAAGGGGGTGATCGAGGCGGCTGGGGGGCGCTAGGCGAAGTGGAATAGTTTTGTTTATTTTTAGCTGGAGTGTCTCTGAAATAAAGAATTCCTCTTTTTCTCGGCAGAAGTCTAGGGTAAGCTGGGCTGCGCCGGTGTAGGTTTTGAGGGTTCTGCTCCGAGCTGTGCAGGCTTGGTTAACTGACAGCGGGCACCAGCAGCGTGTGTTTGAGAGTAACTCCCCTTGAACTCTCAGTAAAACCAAGTTTGTTCTCAACCGTCCATTTCTCGTTATTTTTCTTGGGCTAACAGAGGGGGTGAATCTCTGTAGGAGGCAAATGAAAACATGCATAGCCCCTTCTGTCAAGAAT
Organism: Netta rufina; assembly: GCF_964035555.1. NCBI lineage: Eukaryota > Metazoa > Chordata > Aves > Anseriformes > Anatidae > Netta > Netta rufina. The sequence goes on along the minus strand of NC_140152.1, from coordinate 2,115,251 downwards.
TTTTCTGATACCTGAAATTGCATTTCAGTTATAATTATGCTTCTGATATTAAACACCAGGAAGCAGATATCTGTTGTAGGTGTAGCTTTTGAAGAGGAATCCTACCAGCAGCTAACCACATAATTACACTGAAGTTATTTGACAAATCCTCTGATGCAGCATGTCTGGAGCTGCTGGCTCCCAAACTGAAGATGTGCTGTCAGTGCACAGAGAGGCACGATAAATAGTTTTGAGGGCTGTAGTACATAGTCAAATATGTACTGATTTTTGGTGAGAAATTTGCTGATGGTATGTAAAACCTTGTAATAAATTTTGATGGCTTGTTGCATTTTTTAGCGCCCAAAGTTTGGGAATGGCTATCTTAATTCATGCAAGTCCCTCACTTTACCTTCTAGTAGGAAATAGCTGAAAGGTGAATTCTAAATTACCAGTGTTCATTACATCATTTGATGCTGACTTATCTTGTGTTGCTATTCTTATCTCTGTATTTCTGCAGAATCTTGTACACTTTCTGTGGTGGAAAAAAAATCCCAATGTGGTATCATCTATTCTTTTTCATCTTTCTCTTTTTCCCCTTCAGACCCTTTCCTGACTCCAGTGATTTCCCTCACTTGCTAATCTCATTAGTTTGTGCTTGCATCTCCTTCCAGAGTTGCTGTCTTCATTCGTCCCTTTTGTCTGTCTTCTCTCAATAAGAACGGGATTTAAACTGCCTTAAAGTTAAGCAAGATCACCTCTGAACTATAGGCTGTTCGGCTCATTCTGATGTCATTGTATGGTGTTAGTTTTCTTTCCTCCAGTTCCACTTTTGAGGTATCTGTTCTTGGTATAGCGGAGCAAATACATGTACTTTCTGGAACTGGTGGCTGCTGGAAGTCAGTGGATTCTGTGATCTCTCTACTTGCATTGTTTGCTGTCTCTGATACTGCAGCAATACTCTCAGGTGACTTTGACCATTTTCTCCTCATTCTAACACGTATCAGTGTTTAATTTTTCCAGGACCGTAGGTGAATGTTTTCTTTCCCCATACTGTGTATTTTCACTGAATATAAGTAATGACTATTTCAGTACTGTTAATTATTTGATCTTATACTTTTTATTGATCTTCTTTTAAGTGTTTGATAGCTAAATGTTCATGTTCACAAACCAAGCATGGTTAAAACAAAGCTCTTAACATTCCTTAATCTTGATTGGTTTGTACAGCAGTGCTGTCTCAATCATACTTCGTTATGAAGTGCAAAGCTAATTATTCCTTGACACATAATAGGCACAAGTACGTAGAAGGTGGTTTCAGTCATTTTTGTGGAATGTTTTTGCTTAGCATGCTTAAGCAATAGCTCTTCTTGTTGGTTCATGCAAGTGAAACTCACTTGGGATCTTATCGGTCTGGTTACTGCAACAAACCTTCTTCTGGCCTTGAGAAGTGCCATTTCGTTTTGCTCATATCCTTACAGCTCACTCATGCGTAGCATTTTTAACCTGTCACTTTTATCATGGCACTCCTTTGTTTCAATTCATTCATTCTTTTCCAGGAGTAAGTAGATTTGTTACTTTTACTTCTAGGTGCTGACTGCTCTTCTCTTACTCTATTGTCTGTCTTAAACCACCACTGAGATGTCAGTAGTCTCCAAGTAACCATTCAATGTCCTCAAAGTCTTCAAACTGTTCTCATGGACAGTCTTTCTGTGATGCATTTCTTGATAGCTCCAGTATTCTCAGAATTACTTAATTGCCCTCAATCTAATTGTTCAATTTTTTTTTTTTTTTCATTCACTTGTCTTTCCTTCTTTTTCTCTGGTGTGTTGGTGAAGCTGCACCTGGTGAAACCACTGGTGAAGCTGATGATTATGGAGCTAATGAGGAGGAAGAAGGAAGAGTTCTCCAGCTGTTTAAAGTTTGATTGACTTTATCACAAAGACTTAGTGAGATTGAGATACAGGCTTTGGGGATTGGCACCTTGACTGTTGATTTGATTTATACCATCACTGAAAACCAGGATTTTGAAATAGTATTCACAATTGTTATTGTCACTATTGTATAAAATAGTTATCAAATGGTGTTAGAAATTTCCTCTGAAGTCTTTGGTATGATCTTCTTTCTACATCAGTATTCTAGCCAGATCGCATCTTAAAATTGGCACTTCACATTCATGAGTCTGTCAGTGTTGTATGATGGAGAACTAGAACACTGTCAGGCGTATATTCACATAAACCTGAATGCTCTTCTCGTTAACTCGCTGTTAATAGACAACTACTAATTGGTATATAACTTGTTTCTGAAGCTGCTCTTTAGGTGATAGGATCTCTTCATGGTGAGCGTGAATTATTTTATTTCCTTTCAGTTGTTGAAGAGGTACAGGTTTTTTTCATGGCTAACACTTGATGACTTCCTTTACATTTCCCGTTCAGTAGGTGCTTCTGTGTCAGTTCTTCCCTCCAGCTCTACGTTTGGAGAGAGGGAGGTCTTCTGCTACTTTGAGGGCAAAACCTGGCATTTGCCACTGTCTCTAAACCTTACAGACTCTTTGAGCAATATCTTCCCCTCCTTGGTAATTTTCTTCACTAACGGATACAAAGTTAGACTGAATGATTTGTTTGCTGTTGGGATTTTTTTTTTTTTGAGATGTGCTAATAACTCACATCCAAATGCCACAAACGAGCGTTTAGTTTACAAGACAGAACTGTCTACATATGTTTAAAATTTGTTGTTAGCACTTTTCAGAGTTCTTTATAGATATCTACACTGCAGAGTAATTGTCTGCCTCATGGTTTTCTTCTTCCTACCAGCTGAAATTAAGCTACTTTTTTTTCCATTTCTGACTTGTAGCATTTGCTTTGTGTGAAGTGTCTGTGCTGAAATAGTAAAATGACCTAATGCAGAGGGTAATTTATTAATGTGACAAGGGTGCAGGAAACAAAACAACACATACTCTGCAAACACAAAAGGTTTGCGCTTCAAATATGATCTAAAATTTCTTCTCGTCTTAAATATGTAAAAAGCATTCCACATTCCCATGCCAGCTGTGGAAGTACTACCTAGAAGTAGCCTTGTTCATGTTACAGAAGACAAAATAAATGGTTTGAAGATGAACCAAGTCATCAGATGTTTTAATTCATAACAAGCAATTTATTAGAGTTTTGAAAGTGAGGCAGAAGCATCTTTTTTCTTTTTTTTTTTTCTCCCTCCTGTTGTCAGTTATATTCGCTATGACATCATTTGTGAAGTCTGGATGTAAGTGATCTAATGACATTAGGTATGATTGGACTTTTCTTGTGGGGTCATTTTCAGTGATCAGCTGCTGGCTTGGTCGCTTGCTCATTGCTTTCAGTCTAGTCATAGCTATTGGGAGAGACAGGAGTCTTGTTTTGGTATCAGCCCCTTTTATAAAGCTACAAAAGCCTGTTTGTCTCTTTTTTAATTTATATATTATCTTTGTGACATGATTACTCTGCTTTTCATAACTTAAGTAGTATTAAGGTGAAAGAACATTTTTTGCTATCTGAACTGCTCAAGTAAGCATAATTAAATTTAACCTTGAGCTTAATTTTTTATCTTCCTTTCATTCAACCTTTAGTCAAAGGAACTTGTCTTTCTACTTTGAGTTGGCACCCATCACAATCAGAAGGTTACTTCTGAGTTCACAGTGGTTGGAACTTCCTGCGTGCAGGCTGTAAATCAGCACCTACAGAAAAGCATTTTTTTTTCTTAACATGCGATTTCTTTTTTTCTTTAAGACAGAAAGTCCCTAAACTTGAAACAAATTTAGTAGCCTCAGTGATTCTATGTTTGGTTGCATTCAGCATAACCTTTTTTAAGCAAGGAACAAATGATTTTAGTGAGTACTGTTTTTTAAACATATATTTGTTTTATGAAACAGTATTATATCAGGGAATGTTGGAAAGACATTTGTCTTTGTAAAATTGCAGAGCTGTGTTTTTATCTGATTCCACATACAAGTTTATTCCTTAAAGGAATGGAAGCAGTCTGCGTGTGCAGTTGTTCGCAAATCAAACATTTTCTGTTTGCCTGCATGCTTCCTTCCATAACGTTTTTTTTTCCTTCTTCTTAATAAGCTATTGCCATCTAATATTCTATGACTGGCACAGTTTTTGTCACTACCACTTCTTTTTTTTTTTCTTCCAGAATGTAGTATAAAGCAAACACATGCAGTTCTTTTCCAGGATTGATACCATGCAGGCTTGTATACATGTAGGATTCAGCCGCTATTTCATAGCTGTGTTTTGACTGGTACCAAAGCAAACAGGAAGAACAGCTTGTGTGATAAGGAAGCGGAATATGCTGAGAAAATGCTTACAATCCATATATCCAACACTTTGTTCTGTTTATAACTAATAGGCTTTTTTTATTGCCCATTGTTTTTATTTTTTGAATATTTTTATTGGTACTTATTTTACCAAAATCTTACAGAATCGTAAAGAAAACCTTCTGTGGCATTTAAATAGGCCTTTTACCTTGTATCCTCAGCAATATTTTAGTACTGCAGTTAGTGTGAAGGAACAAGATGAGTTTTTCTTCAAATCCTATCAGGGTGTCAAAACGTTGGTGCTTCTCCCCTCCCTAGGTACTCTTTTCATTCTCCCTTCTTTTATGTCATTCTTTTTTTGATGAATATTTGTCACCCAGCTTTAGTGTTTATTTCTGTCTTGGTTTTACCTCGTTTTGGTGTGCTCCCACCAAGCTGAGCTGGAAAGGATAGGTTCTGCTTGGGAAGAGCTAAGCAGGTGTGCGTGGCTAGGTGCTGTGGCAGCTGCTGCAAATGGAAGTCTTGAGAAGAAATGATATCGATCCTATGAGCTGTTGAAGCTCCTTATGTTTTTCTTAAAAGATGAGAAGATGACGTACTAGTAGTGTTCTTGGTGATTGCTGGTATGTTTTACAGTGGTGTAAGGATGTAAGGGAGGAATCGTTTGTGGGAAAGAAAATATCTCATTAGGACAGTTGGTCTATGTTGGAAAAAGCAGACCAGTTTCGGGACATACATGCTTGTCTTCAGATCTGAACTAAAGGTAGTTACCTTGATAACTACATAATTTGAGAACCAAGCGGGTCAGTGATTAACTTGGTTATGTTAATCAGTTCAACCATCCTGGAGAAAGGCAGTTGGTAATTCTGAGTCTAGAAGAAAGCATAAGTAAGAGAGGAATGGGTAAGGCTGTGCGCTGCTGCCCAGAAGATTTAGTTTAACTCTTCTTGACAACGTGGAGCGCCTTGAGGTGGAAAAGAAGAGCATTTTCCTGGGAAATGCTCTTTCACCACCCAATGCATGCTTAATGTTTTAGACTTCAGGGGAAGTACATCATGTTTTCAGATAACTGTTTTTTTCTTTCTGTTGATTGTGTGTATCAGTTGATTGACTACCATGTATTCCTGGTGTCTGCAACCACAGTGTCAAAATATTAAGTAGAACATACACAGGAAAAAGCTGATGTAGAAAGATACCCCCCAAGGAACCCTTCCCCTTTGTACTGCCTTCAGTCTCAGTAACATCAGAAGAAAATGCACCAATGTTTTCTTGAGTGGAACTAGCCTGTGCTTCAGGAACGGGCAGCGATTTCAAACAGGCCAGCAAATCCTTGCTTCAACAGAAATATCCAAAATTCCTAGATTTTCATAGCTGTACTGCCCAGACTGTAATGAACCCCAGAAGCCTCTGGAGAGCTGGGAGTGGAAGTGAACTCTTACTGGGCAGCTGGTAAGGATGGACACCTAGATCCTGGTGAGGGGCTCTCTAAGACAGCTCTTAGGATCTATTCCTCAGTGCTACCTCCCAGGAAATATCCTCTGGAGTATGTCTGGGAGCTAAAATTCAGAAATAGCCTTAGATATTAAGAATTGCAGGTACAACAAATACAGTTTTTATAGTGCATTGCAGTTCATGTGTTGGTCTACCCCTCAGCTTTTAATAGATAACAGTTTACCACACTGAATCTGTTTCATGAATTGACAACCTAATTGTCCTTAGCCATTTAACACTTACTCATGGTTCATAGCTACTATCTACTTTTTGTCTCAGGTGATAAGTTATGAGTTGAAGTCAAGGCAGTTGTTCTCAACTTGTACGCATTTCTTTTGCCTGTGTTACAAGTTTCTGTGTAGTCAGGCGCTGTTGTACCTTTAAATGGTAAATTTAGAAAAGGTTTGCAATGCTGTGGTTCTTAGGTTTAAAAGATGAAATCACCTTGTCATGAGCTTGCTACAGTGGTGCTGGTGAGGAATTTGGAGTTGTTACCATGACTTAGGGTCTGGGCTTCTTCTAACATTTCAAAGTTTCGTTTGGGTGACCGAGATGGGAAGGGGCCTGGGTTGCATGACACTTTGTGGCTGAAGGAACTGGGATTTTCCATCCTAGAAAAGGGAAAGCTTCAGAGAGCCACATTTGGAGCTTTCCACGGTCTACATGGAGGTTATCAGAAAGAGGCAGGCTTTTCACAATGGCGTATGTTGATAAGATGTAAGTCATCAATTGAGAGAGATTGGTTCTGTCCTCTTTAATGAAAAGCAATATGGAAGGGGACCTGGGTACAGGGAAAACAGTAAATACTAGAGCCCATTAATACAGCAGAGAAATGCATTCCAAAAACATACTTAGGAATCAGAGCAGAAAGTTGAAGCCAGACATTTGAATGGGAAATTAGACGCTGCAGCGTTTTTTTTCTTTCTTTCTTTTTTTTTTTTTTTTTTTATACAAGTGAGGTAACAAATGATCAATGGTAACAAAGCTTTTCTTCTAATGTCTTCAAGAATGAATGCCTTTGCTGAAAATGTTTCCTCAAAACTTTAAGGCTCAGGAAAATACGCAATGGCTTGGTATGAAGGTCAGATTAGATGACCTAGCAATCCTTGCTTGCTGTGGGCTAGAATTAGGCAAACGCTTCTCCAGCCTTGTGGTTGCATTGCAGACTTAAGGACACGATGAACAAGAGAAAAGATGACCTTTATACAGCTCCCCTTACTTTTTTTTCCTATATAAAGATCTCTTGTGCTTCTCAAAGAAGTAAGTCTGCAAGAGAAACAATGATCATTTCTTTAAAGGCTTCATATATACGCACCAGAAACTGACTGAAGATCATGCGGTTGTCACTGAAGTGTGCAGTGGCAGTCAACCTCTAAAAAATTAATGCTGATTTAGTGGAAGTAATTTTCTGAAAGTATTCTCTGCTAAACAGCACATCCATTGTGTAACGGTGCAGCAGCGCATGCACACATCCTCGGCAGTGCTGTAAGTTTAGGATCCACAGTAAGGAGTGTGCCTGGTTAAGCCATGGGATAGTTGGTAGCAGCGACTGCCTGCTGTAGTGCCCTTGGTCCTGCCGGCTGCCAGCTTGTCCGGTGTCTCACAAGCAGCGAGGAACAGGGAGCTTTCTAAACCTCCAGCTTGGAGGATGGCGTTCCTTCAGTACCTAGAAACTCCCTTATCTTGCACACGTCTGATCTCTCCTTCCACCTTCACTAACGGATCTCACCGCAGTTTTTCACTAGCTCCTTTTCCCAGCTTTATTTGCTGTAGCTGGGCACAATCTGCAATACTTGATTTTCTTTTCTTTTTTCTTTGGTTCCTCCAGCCAGTCATCTTTATTTGTGAGTTTTCTGCTCTTGGCATCCCTGTACCTTTCTTTGAGGACTCTGTTTTCTGTCACCAGACCCTGTCTCTTATTTTGTCCTGTTCCTTTGCCTCATCTTTGGCTCCCTGCTGTAGCCTTTTGCCAGCCGGCCAGTGTTTCCTCTGGCCTTTGCATGGCTGAGTCTGTTTTTGTTTGTTTGTTTCATTTTGTTTTTACTGTTTGCTTTCTTCTGCCTCAGGGCTTTGATCCCGTATTAAGTACTAAATAGACAAGTAGCTGCTTTCTGTTTGATCCTCTGTGGTATCTCTGGAACTCGGTACAGGAGTCTCGGGTATGTCTTGCACTACACAATTGAGTCCTGATTTCAGGCAGCTCTCCAAAAGGGAAGAGCACTAATACAGGATATTATTGACTGGGTGGGTGGTCTTAGATAAAACTAGTTGGGTAGAATGCGTGCTAGTCACTGCTGTAACTTCCTCATTAATGAATATTAAACTAGACCAAATGTGGTAGAAAAAATAAAACGAAAATCTCTTTGAAGTAAAGTGTTAAAAGCTCGCCCCCCTGCACGGGGAACCTCCCCCACACAGGTTATAGGGAGGCCAGAGGAATTAAAGAGGAGCCCTGGCTTCTATGGATGCAGGTGTTCCTTCAGAGTAATTTGAAGACCCCGTTCCCTTTCAGCAGACTCTCCTTTTAGGACAAGGATAGCAGTTAAGTTTGTCTGACTGTAGATTACTTTTGATTTTTGAAATAGCTTGTCTGCATTGCTCTCATTAATAAGCATTTTTAAGATTCAGCGCTGTGTTGTGGGTAGAATTGCCAGAGACCTTAGAAAACAAAGGAAAAAGAGCAGGACAAAGGCTGTAATAATGGTCTTCATTTCATGGCTGCTTTACCTTTTGTCGAACACGTCGAACACTGATCTTGCAAAGTCAGTCTTTGCTGGGTTGTCCCTCTGGGTGAGACTCACAGGAGGGTGGAAAGTCCACCCTCCCAAATAAGTGCACGGAGTTCTTAGAAATTTTTTTGTGTGTGTGTGTGCTTGCCAGGTAAAGGTTCATTTCTTAACCTCAACCAATCTAATAGCTAGCAGTTCCCTGAAAAATCTCATCCCTTTTTTCTTCTGTTCTGTGTATTCCTGCACTGACCCAACTGACGTATGGAGAATTTTGTGATCCTGTCCTTTTTTCAGAGCGAGGTAATTCTTGTTGGTTTTTATTTCTTTTTTGTGGTATCTTTTCAAGTCCAAAAAGATTTACAGTCAGTTTTTATTAAGAGCCTGGTCTTGTTCATAGAACTAAATAATTGCAAAGATGGAACTTCTGCAAAGAAATTAGCCAAAGTACAGCCCTCCCTGAATTCTCATTTCACTGCAGTCTCAGTCTGAAGACAGTTTTAAATGTTATACTCACCTTAAGCCCTGCAAACATAGAGGAGGGTTGCTGACTGCATACTGTACGTGCAGTTTGTCTTCAAATACAACACATACGTGTGGTATAATTTTGTTGAACTCTGAGGAAAGCTCGCTTCTTGTGATTTCACACCACCCACCCCCTTGTTTTGAGGTCATTAAGGACAGAGGAAGACGTGCACTCATTTCAGAAATTCAGTCTGGACTTGACCAAATGGTGGTATGTGTAGAAAAATGTCCTGCTAATGTTTGAATCTGAACTTCAAGTACATAGCGGACTTGCTTTCTAGTTACATACATGAGGCTGGTGCCTCTGTGATAATACACATGGGATGTTTGGTTTAAATCATGTATCTGTAAACAGTCGCTTTCCTCTACGAAAGCAGAATGTTGGTGTGTACAAAAGTGAAGTGTCGTAGTAAAGGGCCTTTTCCTGCTGATGTACCCAAGGATGGTGAAAGTACTGCTTTAACACAGAGAGATCTGCAGAGACAAGGAAACTGATCGAGCTTTCAGGTATCATTTCTGTCAGTTGTATTGCTGTTCTCAAAACACTTCTTCCTATTGAAGATCAAGTGCTTAAGAATAACTACACATTACCAGGAACCAGTCAAACAATTCATGTAACCGAGATTTAACTGGTCTAGAGATTCATTGTCTGTCAAAGCATCATAAAGTGTAACATATTAGTTACTAATTAATGTGGTTGGAAAAACAAAAACAACAACAATTTTTCTTTTTGCAGAAAAACCTGCCATTGCTCCACCTGTCTTTGTATTTCAGAAGGATAAAGCACAGAAGGTAAGGAGATGTTGATAATGTATATTAACTTCTTTGTTCTGTAGCCCTAACTCGTATAACTCATACTCTGTGGTGAGCAGCCACTTGTGTGTATTTTTCTGACGGTGAAGATGGACAATAGAGCAGTAACACTATTACTGGGTGTAGGGTGAAGAAGCTGCTGCAGTGGTAGTTAGATGTGGATATTCCCCCACTGTAGCCAGTCTTTCACAATAAACTTTCTCAAAACTGCAAATGCTACTTTGAGAGAGACCTTTTTGGAATCACTGGATTGTTATGTTTATCTGCACGATCAGAAAATATCAAATGTTTCAATAGAAATATCAAACTGTTTTGTGGTTTGTAGCTTTTCTTTGGAACAAGATGTGAGTTTTCTCACTTTTTGGGGGGCATATTCATCAGCAGGTGCTTGCTTGAAATCTTTTGTCAGATTAGCAAGGATTAAATCTGCTGTTTTTTTCTAATATTAGCTCATCCAGTTAAATGTATCTTACTGTAAGTACTAGTTTTGAGGTATTCTTTCCAACGAGTCTTCACAGTGACAATTTACATGCAGTTTGGAACGCCGGGAGTAGTAGAGTTAGCACTATCAAGGAGACAGCTCTCAGTCACCCACTGTTGTTTGGACAGTTCCTGAAGTCCCTTCTGTGCTGGTGATTTTTCTCCCTTTTTAAGCTGGCAGTGCTTCCACAGCCGGCTTGAAAATGGTGATCAGAGCATGCAGCCCGAGCAGAGCGATGTGGGGCTGTGTCCTTTCTTCTCTGGCCTCCTTCCCCAGCTGTAAGCCACCAGGTCTTGCACAGTCGTGTTGCTTTCTGTGCCATCTGCACAGGGTGCAGACCTGCACGCAGCGCATCCCTGCGGGGCCATGCTGTAGGAGCTTGTGTCAGGCTGTGGGATGGATCTGTTGCACTTGGTGTGTTTCAAGAAAATATTCGTAAAGAATCTGAAGGAACTAACAGCTCAATGTCTCTTTGGGCTGGTGGATTGCAGAGAAGGAGGTCTATCATTTCTTCTCCCTAGCTGCCTACACAGATGCTGCAGGTGGTTGCGGTGCTGGGTAGGTGCTGCCTTCAGGACTGCTAAGGCTTGGCCAGAAAGCCGGCCTGGGGGCTGAGCGGAGCGACTGCATGGAGATTTGTAGTGGAGCCAAGCAACTTGACCTCACGCTGGAGAGAAATGAGTTAAGAACTGATCTAAGTACTGTGTCATGTTGATATAATCAGACCTTTTGAGAAGGGGTGAGCCATGGTCTGCATGGCTGTGGAGGAGCCCTGGTCTGCTGGGGAACTAAGCTCATTCCTTGAAGGAGGTCATTCAGACCCCACCAGTGGCATCTGTCAGGTGGTGGCTGATTTCCAAACTGTAAACACACCTAGTAACAAATACAAACATTTATGTTAAGCTGTGTAAACGTGCGGAGATGTACAATTTTCTTAAGGGGAGTTAATGATCACTTTAGTAGCTTACACTGTGTGCAACTGAGACTGGAATAGAGCAACAGAAGCATTGGTGCTGTGCTGTGTGCCGCTTTGTAAGTGGAGGGCCAAAGTTTGCTTGGTGCTTGTTCCAGTAGCCATCCTTTGTGGAGCTGGTAGGTCAGCAATACAGCCAGGCTGTGGTGCTGGCAGCCAAAAGCAACAGCCGCTTAATACGTGTTGAATTTATCAGAACCCAACATTCAGGCCAGCTGAGTGTCTCTAACTTTAATCAAGAAGTGGTGTTCGGGCTACATGCTGGTTGAGGCCTTTCACTGTGTTTTTGAAAGGATTGATAGCCCTGTGAGTGTTACAGTTACCAGCAGACTACCTTCTGTGTGAGGTGTTTGGGTAAGTGAATTACCTTCCACAAGAGCTGATCGTTAGTAAAGCTAACAAGAAAATCTGTTAAGAGGAGTTTTTCCTAGGATAGCATTTAGAAAAGAATAAGAAAGTGAAATGACGTATTTTACAAGTGTGTTGTTTGTCAGCTATCTAAATCATAATTTCCGTTTAGCAAGATATCTGTGTGGTCAAGTTGGCTTTCATCCAGAGCTGTAAACAAAGTCTTCATGGAGGCTTTTCAGTGCCAATACAGCGATCTGATGGTGAGCTGAGAGCGAGGAGGAGGCACTGCATTGTATATTCCAGTTAAGTTTTTGCTGTCCATGATGAACGTTGAGATGTTTGTCTAGTGCTCTCCTCCATCAAACAGGACATCCTGAGCAGAATTTTTTTCTGGCAGTGTCTACAAGCTGGGTTGATATTATTCAGTGGTTTTCCGGAGCTAACGTTATCTATGATTAAGTTAAGGAATATTTTTCTCTCTACCTAAGTTTGTTTTTTTGAAGGTGTCAGACATCTATTTCTTTGTTAGCAGTTGCAAAAGATTCAGCATGCTGCAGAACAAAATGCGTGCTAATCTGTAAAGTAATTTTGGAATTGTTTTTCCAAATAAATGTGTATACAGTTTAGTGAAGCATCAGATGTGCAGCTTGTCGTGTTTATTTAGAGGGGATACAAAGTGGTGGTTCAGAGTAATGTCTCTAACTTTCAATAAGGAGATTCTGGTTGTTTCAAAGTTAAAAATAGAGGATTTGCGTATCTGTTCTGATTTGTATTATAATAGTTAATGGTGGATGTAAAGCTGGATGCCCATGACTAGTCCATAATTATTTCTAAGTCTTGTTGCTTCATAAGACAGTTACTTGCTCTTTCGAAGCAGGGCTTTTTACAATTATTCTGGATGCTCCAAGGAGCTGGAACAAATAACAGACCAGGTATCATACAATCACAGAATGGCTTGGGTTGGAAGGGACATTAAAGACCATTTAGTCCCAATCCCTGCCATAGGCCCAGACACCACCCACTAGATCACATTTCCCAGGGCCTCATCTAACCTGGTCTTGAACACCTCCACATATGTTTGTTTGAAAATCTAATTGAGTGTAGTGGTGGTGTATCTACTTATTGGTATGTGGCCTAGTGTCTTACTGCTCTTCTTGTGTCATGTTCTGAATTCTAACCTCATTGTTTTTTTTTCAATTGTCTAGTTCAGGCATGCTGTTCCCCCCCTGCCCTCTCTTGTTGAAGTGCTGTAACTGCTGAGCTGCATTTTCAGATCCGTGTTTTCAGTTCCTTTCAGAGTTTCTGTTTTGGACTTGTTCCTTTCACACATTGGTGTTTCCTCAGTTTCCACATTTGTTGAATGAGTCTGTATTTTAATTATTCTTACCTCTTTGTCTCCTTATAAAGTTTTTTACAGTGTTCCCTCAGCTTCATATCTGAACGGTGGTGACCATATACATTGCTTGTTTCTTTTACACTGCTAGTCAGAGCTGCTGGTGCTGGCACTGGTTGGAAAATTGCCTCAGCTTATGAAGACTTAAAAGACTCTGGACTTACTGAGACCAGAAAGCACCATAAAGTCCTAACCTCATTATGCTGATCATAGAATATTACTGTTACTCTGTTATCTGTACCAATAACTTACAGAATCAAGGAATCATTGAGGTTGGAAAAGCCCTCCAAGATCATCTGGTCCAACCATCCCCCTACCACCAACGTCACCCACTAAACCACGTCCCCAAGCGCCAGGTCCAACCTTTCCTTGAACACCCCCAGGGACGGTGACTCCACCACCTCCTTGGGCAACTCGTCCCAATGCCTGACTGCTCTTTCTGAGAAGAAATGTCTCCTCATTTCCAAGCTAAGAAACAGTTTCCAAGAAATATTTTGTCCAAAAATGCTTTTACAGTACTGTCCCTTGTTCTGCAAGTATATGCTATGAACATCTTAAAGACATTGGTTGTGAATACTACAAAAGGTAGATGCTCTGTTCAGATTTTCAGAATAATTTTGCACTTTAAAATAGGCCAGTATTGCACATGGCCTGTAGCTTGTTCTCTTCCCCCCACCAGTCTGGGCTGGGTAAGGTGGTAGAAGATAAAAATGAACACTGCTTCTAGCTTGTTATGTGCCTGGTGTTGGTCAGTGTGCTCTAGGGGTGAAGTGCTAGTGGTGAGCTGTTAAGGATGGCTCTGAAGGAAGGTAAGTTGTGTGATGTTTGCTTGGATCATGGCTCATACCTGAATGGTACTGCAAGATGATGCAGAGTTTAAGGGGTAAATGACACCTGGGTCATAAAGGTAGGGGGTTAGTTGTGCAGTGAACAACGATTCTCATCCCTAAGTTGTTAAATCTGTTACCGAGGTCTTAGCTGTGGAGTGTTAGAAGATGTGGTGTCGAAAAGGTGACGTAGGCTGGTGGCATTCGCATGTAGTCCAGAGAGCAAGGTCATGTGTCTGAGCTTAAAAAAGAGAAAGTTGTGTTAGTGCACAACGCAGTAAGGGATGGGTTGAAGTCCTGATTTAATTAAAGTGACTTGGGTATGTCTGGGTTTTGGTGGTTTGAGGAACTGGGTGATTAGAAGATGTTTGCGTGCTGGGGTATGATTGGTAGGGTTTGGATGGTGGCAGAGAAAGAAATGTGGAAAAAGTAACTTTTACAGGGGAGAGGCAACAATATCATTTTACAGACAGCCTTGGCAGTGTCAGCATAGCTAGTCAGAGGTTTCTTGGGGAGAGTGAGTTGAACGGTGCTGGAAGTCAACAGGATATTTAAAATTAAGGGCTCATTGTGAATATGTTGCTACACTGCTGCACTTAAAAGAATAATTGTAGATGTTTTAGGACAGTTGTATGTGGCAGAGATTAGAGGGATATTGAGAGGCTGATAATGCCAAAGGCTTCTGAGAGTACCAACAAGAGTTGTACAACTCCTGGGCTCTAAGCAGATAAAGATTGCGAAACTGGAAGCCGTACATGGGGCCACTGGGTATGGATGCTAGGCTGGGGAAAGAGTAACGGAACCATAAATAGCACATAAACATAACTGTGAGTAAAAACAGGCTAAGAGGGTTTGTGCCAGTCTTTATTTAAAAGTGGTATTACTTCCTTGCCTGTATTTGATATTCCAGCATCATATTAGTCTGTCTGTTTCTTTGTGTCTCATTTATTTCGTGTAATACAGAGGAGGCCAAACCTCCAAGTAGACTTCTACATATTTGGCCTAGATATGTTATTTTTGTTTATTTTAATAAAATAGATTTTGTTTCATCTGGTTGAGCAAGGTGAGTTGGTGTAAGTGGCTTCCTAGCATCGTTAGTCTCGCTGATGATCCAACGATCGTCTTAGCATTTAAGAAACAGGAACAGGTTTCTGCCAAGGTCTCCCCAGAGCTGTGCTTCTTAGGACTCTCTAGAGAAGAGAAGGCTCAAGGAGACAGGTTGTCACTGGTATAAAACATTACGGCAAGAAGGAAGAGAAGGAACTGTTCCTTATGAGTGCCAAGGAACTTAGAACAAGAACTCAGATCAGAATTTCTGAAGAGATTAGGAAGTACTTTAAATAGCAAGCGTGACTGAAGTCTAAAATGAATTCTGGGGGAGTTTGCAGTTCCCTTTGGATGTGCTTTTTTCAGAACAGCTGTACAAATGTCTGTCTCACAGTTTTGGTTGGACAATCCAATTGCAAAAATCTAACACTTGCAGCAGCTTTTGTTCCATTTAATATATTAATTAAGAAAAATATGTTTTATGAATTGACCTGGCCAGGAGACTCTCACCTCGACATCTGATTTTTCTGTGTAAGTGGTGATTGGCATTAATGGCTAGTTTTGCTTAATTCCTCTCTCTCTCTTTTTTTTTTTTTTTTTTTTTTTTTTATGTCCTAGAGCACATATTACGGTTTTGCTTAGGAGAGAAATCGGATTTATACCAGTAGGATGCCTTGCTTCACTTTTTCAATTACTGACCCTTGCCAAATATTACAAGAATTACTTAAATTACTTAAATCTGTTGCATGTTTAACTTTGAAATGTTCTGAACTGTATTGATATGAATTGTTTGGAAAAGAATTTGTCATTTCCCCTGTTAACAATATAGCAGAAGTGTGCCTTCAATGTTCTTGCCTCTTCCTGCATTGTTGACAATTTTATGATCTATGGCTGGAGGTGAATGTGAACTGGTAGTAGGACTCTGTTTTTTTTTTTTTTTCTTTGAATTTTTCCAATTGCTTGCTGAACCCAAGCATATGAGCTACAGACATCCGCATGATCCTCAACAAGGGGTTCGGTATGCTAAGCTTTTCATCTTGTTTGGGTTTTTGGGGTTGGAGTTTGGAACTTCTTACAGCCTAGTTTAATTGACTACTTCTAGCTCTTGTACTGAGTCACTACATTGTCATCCTGTGTACAGCTCCTGATTTGTATTCTTCCTTCTCCCCCCAAAAAAAATCTGTGCGTTATGGCTGAAGAATCCTAAGTTATTTATCTATTTTTCATATGGAAACACTTCTGTACCCTTTCCTATGCGTTATTTTGCTTCTTACAGACACTGAATCTTCCAAGTCATCATCAGCCCCAGTGTCTGTCCATAGTAAGCTCATCCTGAGATTCATGAGGTCCGTTGACAAGGATGGTCTTCTCCATTTCCTTAGTAACATTCTGTTTATATTTTTCAGCATTTTCCCCACTGTGGATGTTAGGGTTTACCCCAGTTCTTCAGAGGCTCTGTGAATAATGGCAGGGTCGTCTCCTCCACCAGTGCAGCAATTGGAGCAGGTCTGTGATCTGTTGGGTCGTACTGGTGGCATCTCTGGTGGCTGTCCGGGTGGATCTGGGAGCCTGCTTTGAAGCAGGAAGCCAGGCTGATGAGGCTGTGCTACCTGTGCTCTTCTGATGAGCTCCCCATAACCTTGAAAGCTTGCTGATTCTGCTCACGATAGGAAGGGGATAGAGCTTTAAATGCTGAAACAGATCTCTCGCTAGGACCGCTCCTCCATCATGTTGCAACCTTGCATTGAAGGAACTTTGCCCTGCAGGGGACTGGGAGTAAAAAAAGACAAAAAGGTTTGTTGGATTCAGGTGAGGACCCCCAGGAAGAGGTTGAGCCCCCCCATTGGGTTGCAAAGCCCCAGCTGGTGGACACAGCTCTGAGCTTTCTGCTCCTGTTGCCTCAGTCAGTGCTACTCTGAGCCCCATCTCTGAAGCCCTGCTTGCTCCTATTCAACAGGAACTGGCACGGGTAAACGTGAATCTACCAAGTGCTTCTGCTGCCAAGGGGATGAAAGGAAAGTGAGTGAGAAGGTGGCTCTATGAGAAGGATTTGCCTCAAAGCAGGTTAGAGGAGGATTCTTTGTTCCTTCTGAGCAGTAATGCTGCAGCCTGACGAAGCAAGTAGCTGATGCTCCGTTCGCACTGGATGTGAGCTGGAGCTTGTCATGCCGACCAGTAATGTACTTAACAGGTCAAAAGCAGCAAGAAAGATGCTTAAGCAGAAGTTTGAATTTAGGTACTTGAAAAAGCACAATTTCAGTGTCTTGAGGTATGGAAAGCTATCAGCAGTGCCAGCTTAAGACTTTTCTACTGCTGGTGCAGGCAAATACTTCTGGAAAGATGAGGTGACTAAGTGACGGCCACCATGCAGTCTTTCAGAGAGATTTTAAAATTGGTCCTAACCTGTTTGGTGAAGCGTGGTTTCTGGGTGCAGGGGAGTCTCATTCCTAATTGTGACCACACATTCTACCGCTCACAGGCAGGGGCTGTTTGATTTTGGTCTGTTAGGGCTGCCCTGCCCTTTATGTGCACGCTTTTCCTTGCACTGCTCTTATTTCCAAGAACGGATCTTTTCAACCCAGGGCAGAATGGATTGTCATGACAAGGTATGAACATCTGTAGGTTATGCACCTTCTGGCACCCAGACTGTCTGGGTTTGTTTGATGACCTGTTGTTTGTTTATTTTATACAGTTTCTGTACAGTTTGTGGATACATGAAAGCTGGATAGGAAACATCTCTCCGCCACTGGCATTTGTCTTCTCACTGTAGGTTATTCCACATCGTCATCTCTGTAGGATCCATGGAAAATCAGGTTTCTTTAGACCAGCTTTTTTTTTCTGTAAAATCTTTTCCTAGCAAAGAAGGACAATGAATGTCCTTCACTGTAAGTGAATTGGTCACTTGTGAAGGCATCATACTGAGAAAACTGAAGATTTATCCAAGGCTGGCGAGACTTGACTAGTGAATGCCAAACTAACAGGGAGTAAATATTTATTGCAGGTTTTTTTTTTTTTTTTAATAAAAGCAAGGAAAAGGTATGGGGTGTGTCTTTTGCTGGAAGCTAAATATAACAAAATTAAAAGCAGTTCTCAACAGTGTTGGTAACTGCAGTGGAATAACTCTTGCATATCCTCATTCATTTAAAAGTAGAAAATCAAACCTGGATGTCTTAAATGCAGGACTTTCAGGAGTGAGGCAGACACAAATGAGGGTCTTCAGCCTGTCTGTGCATGGAGGCCAGCCTAAGAGATTAAGACTTTTTTTTTCCCATGGCCTTTGAATTCCTGAGCCTATGAAAGCTTTAACTCTGTTGTTTGCTTGTTTTTCTGGTAGGAGTTATTAGCAAACTCTGCCCTTACTTCTCCAAGTGGTAATAGACGGTTTTAACAGTGTGTGAATGGGTAAGGATAGGAGGTAGCATACCAAATGATATACATATTTAGATGTATAGGTAGGAAAAATATATTTGAGACAAAGGAATACCTTTTCTATTCTGTGCAGCAGCTGCTTCGGCTAGGGCAGGCTGTGTCAGTAACCACTGTAACACTTGTCATGTGGCTCTTGCCCAACTTTTAATCTCCTGAAACTCTTGGGCTCGAAAGCAGAGAAATAATTCAGAGAGAGTAGATACCAGCTCTGCCTTGCCCTCCATAGGTTACAGACTTGGTTTTGGTTATTGATGCTCCTTGCATACTAAGTACAGTGACAGCCGTGCATCAGTTAATAAAAAGACAGTGATGTGATAATTTGAAGCTTGTTCTGTACAGATTTGATTTTTTTGGTCAGTGTTGCATACATCATTGCTCTGTTCTCAGTGCCAGAGTACTATTTAACAGTTTTAGAAGTTTTTTAAGTTCTGGACTTGTTGATTTTCAAGAATTTTTGCACATATAGATCTGCAATTTAGTGCAACTTTCCGTTACCAAATAGTTTCCTTTTGCTTTTAGGATTTTTGCTAACAACTGAAACAAATTGCTGGTGTATGACAATAGTGCTCTTTCTACAAAACAGAGTTTTTTTCTTACTTCAGATAGTGATTGCTGAAATAGGAGATAGCATGGGTTCCCACTTACCCTTTCCTTTTAGGACACTGGTATATTGGCAACAGAGATGCCTAATAAGATCATATTGCAGTGATCCACAAGAATGTGGATTACTTGGTGAATTATGTAGGAGTAGCATGGATTATCAAACAGTTTATTGAGGTTGGGCTGACAGCTGTGTTGGGGTGGGGAAATTGCATTTCAAAACTGTAAATGACTTTTCATTCTGTATGGTGAAGGTTTCAAAGGTGGTACTTGTCTGGGGTGCTAGTGAAATATTGACATTCTTCCATTAACCCTTAGACTTTATTGCATAGACAGAATTGCTTGCCTTGAAGCAAACATGCTTTTTATTAGCATTGGATAAAGTACTTATTAACATTGGATAGAACACCGATAGTACATCCGTATCTAGATTATAAACACATACAGTACCAGACAGAACATTTTGTGATTTCTGCTGTTCATGTATCCAGTCTGTCGTTTAGCTGGTAGTTCTGTGCAGCTCTAAGCAGTCCCGGTTTGTGCTGCCTGATCCCTGTGTCTGCCCGTTCTCTCCTTGTGCTGGAGGACAGCAGCTGCGAGCCGCCGAGGGTTTGTATTGCAGCAGGAGCAGGACGAAGGAGTGAGCAGTGCTGGTGTAGGGCAAAGTGCAGTATGTCAAGAGGTCTTGTAAGGACAGGCTTAGGCTCCTCCAGGTGCCTTCTGTTGTGGAAGGAATCCCTTGTGGGGTTACATTTTGCAGGAACAAGGGAAATGTTAGCTGGGGAACTGACAGGGTGAGTAGGAGGGGTGAGACTTAGAAATCCTCAGAGAAGACGTGAAAACTTTGTTCAAAGACTTCTTAATGTTGTAGCCAGTGATGCCTCTTTTTTTTTCTCTGGTACTGTGAAGATGCTATGAAACTATCCATTGCTAATTCCTATGAAAACCTCATAGTGCTGGTCAATAGTGCTTTGAAAGACATCCCTCCAACACTGGTGTTTTGTTGAAGGAACTGATGTCAGTGACATTAATTAGAAAAAGTGCTTTGGAATGAACTCCCAAACAACAGATGTCTTCACGATGAGTTTAGAACTTGAATGATTTTGTTTTTTTTTTTTTAAATCAAACCACATTTGAGAATTACCATTTTCAGTGTAGAGAAAACTAACAATCATTGCATGGTCTCTGTTACGGATGTTAGTCCCTGGACTTGAGTTTTCAGTTATCTTGTAAATGAAATGTTTTGAAATAATGTTATGTATAGTGTCTGGAGGAAATTTGATATGCATATAAGTAATTCATAAAGATGTTTTTCCTTAAACGTATATCACTGGCAGTAAAGAAAAAGCCTCTGAACTGAGGATTAAAGCATTTCTGTGTACCCAAAAGACTGAAATGTTCATTATGTGATTTTGTTTTATCACTGTCATCTGATTTCAGAGATCAGCAGATGGATCAAGTCCAGAAGATGGAGATGGTAAGAAATTTGATCATAAGATTAAGAAGCACTAGTAAACATCTTTCCAGGATTTTATGTGTTTTCTCTAATTGCTTTTTTTTTCTACAGAATCTGATCGAGAGGATGGAAACTACTGTCCGCCTGTAAAGCGTGAGAGAACTTCATCATTAACTCAGTTCCCTCCTTCTCAGTCAGGTAAATATTAATTTTTACCATATTAATATGCGAGAGAGGTGAGTTGTTTATTTTTTTTCACAGTCATGCTGTCAGTCTTACTATTGCATGCTGTGCTTTGGTTTGAAAGACTGCAGCAACCATGTACTCATGTAGTCTGATTTCAGATTTTCTTCTGTGGTCTGTGATAGTAAATTGAATCAAGCCTGGAGGAATCGAGATAGACAAGCTTATGTGCGTCTGTTTATACACACACACCCTTTCTAGTTTTATCTTTTAATCTTATGCTGTTCGATGGAAGAATTTATAAGAAATCTTTTTGCCCTGTTGTGATCAGGTCACTTCTTACAAAATCTATGTAAATGCTGTGTTTTTCCTTTAGTTGTTCTGCTGCCAAGCAAATCTTCCAAGTCTCAAGTTGTGCTTGAGTTCCTTTAGTCTGTTTCTTTTCTCCCATTCCTTCTGAAATTGAGAGAATTCAGTGCATTTCAACAATATTCACACCTGGCATATGTGAGCGATACTGACCACCATCTGAATGTATATGTAGTTAGTACAGCAACACCACTGGAGAGGGCCTGGATAAGTTTTTGCAGTTCATATACAGTGGAATGGTCATGTTTGACACCTGTGTTCACGTACAGGAACTGTCTCTAAAATTTGTGCCTTCTCTCTTCACAAACAATACAAAGTTTTTAGTTTTGTTTGAGGATTGTTTTAATTAAGAGACTTCAATGCTTGGAGACTTTGATCTTTCATTTCTGTCTTAGCTGGGAAAGTAGGTTGGGAAAACAGTCAAACAATAAATATTCCTCTAGCATATGCAGCACATTCAGGAAGTGTGATTAAAAGGTACAGAACTAATTAATTATTTTGCTGTCCTTTAAAGGAATAGGTGACTGGAATTTTAAATGCAGTTGCTGTTATTTTATGGACAGAGTATTTCATATCACCAGTGCTAGTCAGGGTGAGAATTACAAGATCTAGATTTTCTGGTGTTTAGCCAGTTTCAAGGTGCAGTCCTGTTAACTGAGTAAGTTTCAGGGGGCAAGTGTTGCTGCTGTCTGCTTTCTCATCACTCTTCGTAGAAGAACACTTTGCACAAAAATAATGGATTTTTTTTTGTCTGCAGATTTTCTTAGAGGAACACAGAATGTGTATAGCCCCTTAGGAGCTTCTTTATTTATTGGACCTCATATTTCTAGTTTTCTTATAAACACTTCTCACTTGGCTAGCCTCACGTCTATTCCTGTAGTGAGTTTGTCCTTTCAGGTCTGTTCAAACAGCTTTTGCTGCCTCCTTGAACAGATCCAAACTTCTGATCCAACAGATCTCTGTGGCATTTGATCCTATCTGCTGTTTCCTTCTGAGCACTGTGTTTTACACCAGCTTTTAAAGTTGAACTCTTTTTGTCTTCATTTTCGAAACACTTGTGCCACTTGGGAGGAATTCTCCATCCTCTGTCATTTAAGGACTATTTCCCAAATCACTTAAGACTCTTAATTCCCTCTGTTTTTCTACTCTTTTGTGACTTGCTTTGTATAACACAGCTTAGCTGATGTTTCTGTTCTAACTGTAGAAATCTTCAAAGGTTGTATTTTCTTCAGCCTGGCTTCAAGAATTTGCTGTGTACGTTTTCTGCCCCAGACTCTTCTCTTGCTATGGAAACAACATAATTTCCCTATGTTTACTAAGAATACTGCTTAAAAGCTCATTTCTCTTGTTCATTGCTTGAAGCTTGTTGTTGCCAGCCTTCTCATCGCTCCAAGTCTTTTAAGTAGTGATAAATACTGTGAAGATTTTGCAAGTGTACAGCTCACTGCAAAAGCATCCTACATGTACTTCCCTCACCTTACCTTACTTAGGTAGGGAAACCTCTTCAACATCTTTCATATAGCTACTATTTTTAACCTACTTCTAAGATCACTGTATACAACAGCTACTGCTATGATTCTGACGTTTGCTGTTAATGTTACACGAGAGATTTATTAAGACTTTTTTTTTTTTGCTGATTTTATTAGATTGCCCTGATACTTTGCCTTTTATTTTGTGAGGCTTAGTCTTATGCCTGAACAGGAGTGCTATCGTATATTGCCTTAGTAGTTTAATTACTAATCATCTTCTGTTAAATGTTTCATGCAACTCTGGAAGTCCCCAGAGTTCAATTTTAACTTTTATTTTTTTGCCTCGAACACTTGCCAAAGAAGATTGAGGCAAAAAAAGTTGTGGAGTATCTCAGCTTTCTTCATATCCTGCATAATTAGGTCTCCCATTTCCTTCAGCAGAGGGCCCACGTGAGGGGACAGTTGAGCTTTGGAGGGCAGCTCTTGGGTTACCAGCTTGGATTCTGTTTCTAGGGTTGTGTGTTCCTTTATAGGGTGGTTCCCGCAGTGATAACAGATCTTTGAGATCCACTTCCACAGTGTTTCAATATCACTTCTTCAAGATCTCAAATTATCTCAGAAAGTACCTTTGGAAGTGGATGACTTTGAATGGACTTGACTGAGCAGTTATTTGCAGCTGTTATGATTGAGTGCATTTCTTACCTGACATTAAATTCTTCAAAGGATCCTTTGAACTGCCCACTAAGTAAGGACTCAGACCGGTTGGAGAAATGACAAGGCTTTTTAAAATGTAGAAGTTAGTTTAGAAGTTATGTATTATATACACCTAGCTGTACTCTGGTCAATTTGTCCAGAAGGATACTGTGAAAGACGGTATCGAAAGCTATACTGAAATCCAGAAAGATTACATCAGCTGGCTTCCTTTGGTCAACGAGATGGGTGATCTTGTCATAAAAATAAATTTTGTTAAACATGTTGTGAAACCATGTTGGATTTTACCAATGACTGTGGCGTCCTTCAGGTGTTTTTCAATAACTCCCCGAATGATCTCCATAATTTTACCAGGCATTGAAGCGAGACTTATAGGCCTATAATTGCTAGGATCTTCTTCCTTGCCCTTCTTGAAAATTAGGACCATATTTGCCAGCTTCCAGTCAACTGGGACCTCTCCGGATTCCCAAGACCATTGAAAATATTTGAGAGGGGTCCCGTGATGGTATCAGCCTGCTCTCTGAGTACCCTGGGATGAATCCCATCAGGTCCCATGGACTTAAAAAATTTAACTTTTGAAATGTTGTATGTGTTTTGTAATTGTATTTCATATTCTATTATCTTTATTAATTCCTAGTTCAAATAGAATTCAGACCAGGAATACTGTGTTTGTCTTCCCTTTACAACTGAAGTTTACTTTTTCTCTGTTTCAGGAGAAACTGAAGTGTTTTTTTCAAATTAATTTTATTTATTTATTTATTTTACAATGAACAGTTTATTTCTGTGGTTGCAATACTATATAAGTTAAAGACAGAAAAACCTAAAATAAAACAAATGACCAGAAAAACTGTGTTCAATCTGTAGCCATGATATGCCTGGAAGGGAGTTTATCATTAAGAACAACATACCCAACTTCTCTTTTTCTTTTTCCCCTTGACCACAGTAACAAAGAACAATGTCTTTATGCCATCAAGCTTCTGTGAACCTTCTACAGGCAATTCTGACTCAGAACAAGGTGAGATTTCTTAGTTTTTCCTCCTTTGTCTCAGCAAACTGCTGGCAGTCTATGACAATCCAAAATATTCTGACACTTCAGAAATTAGACCCTATCTGGGAGAAGGGAAATGGTGGGTCTGGTCTTACAGCTTTTATCATGCTTATTTCTTGTTCTCACTTGCTTACTTCTTCTCTTGTTCATACTTACTTGTTTTCATGCTTGCTGGAGGTAATTAAAATAATGAATACAAAAATTTATAAACGCTTTGGGAGTGATGGAGTGCAACGGGAATATTTTTACCTGTTAACCTCAAGATAAAACTTAAGGGAAATGTCACTTGTCTACCTGTTTAATACCGTTTCTTTGATATCACAATCCAATCAACCATAACCTATGGTCATGATTTTGTTGAACCATGACCTTCAAATGTTCACAGTACTGTTTATTTTGTTGAACACACTTGTTCTGCAAGGTTGTTGTATTAGTGCCACTGTATAGCATGTTGTTATGCTTAACTGGCATGAGACTGATGAAGTACAGTAAGATGATATGGTGCTGAGCCAGTCATCTTATTCTGAGCACAGCTGCTACAACCCTTAAAGAAAACACTTCATAATTACATCTTGTAAATTTTGTGGGGAACTGATTTCATAATAGTTGTGGATTTATGAATATTATTTTTTTGAAATTTAGGTATTATATCTAAAAGCCTTAACTTTAGTAAGTACAACCATGGATTTTTTTTTTGCCTTCATACTATGAAAGCATAAGGTAATAGCTAATGGATTTACAATAAATTAATATTAAGCGATTAATCTTTGACTTAGCTAATGATAATTGGCAGTTGGTGCTTGTTAGCATTTGCCATGCTCAGTTACTGATGATTGCCGTTTTTTTCTTGATTCTCACATAAAAGATCTATTAAGTACTTACACAGAAAGAACTCTGTTTCTCTTTTGAAAATGCTGTTTCATCTTTCTCCTGAAAAATACCTTTGAATACTTGCAACAAATTGTATATGTGTGCTGTGATGATCACTGGGAATTAGACTTCTGGTAGAAGGGATCTCATTTTTTGGAAATTTCAATAAGACTTCGCATTGGATATTTATAAAGCTTGTGGGTTGTTACAATGGGGAAAGTATGAGCAGTGTTATGACTGTCTGAAAGTAGGTTACATCTGTAGAATTTTACATCTATGTCCTTTTAATTCTGTTTTGCTTCTAGAGGAAAAGAGCAGTGGATTCCGGCTGAAGCCACCAATACTTATTCATGGTCAAGCACCCAGTGCAGGTAAGTTCAATGTTTTCTGCAGCAGTGGAATGAAACCAGGGTAGTTCAAGCATTTTTATCTATTTAGGAGTTTTCTCATGCTCCTGTTGTTGGCAAACCCAGGTGGCGAAACCTTTGCTTAGACATATTACAATTTTGGGTTGGACCAGCCATGTATTTCTGAAATGGGATTCCCAGTTGCCTCTGCTGAGCATGCTTTGGCTCACTTAAAGTAGTCCTGGGCTTCATGAACTCAGTTCCTTTAGTGTCAAATGGGGACAAAAGGCATGCACTACGAGTGTGCTCAGAAAGTTCTTAGCTGTTAATGTGCACTCAAACTCTTAACCTTCACTTTCCCTGTCTCTGGCCTTTGAATGCAGCACAAGTGTGGTGTCCTTGATGACACCTGTTCTGCAGTATAGTTTTGTTTTGAGCTTTGTATTTGCTAATGTAGACTTAGCCAGTAGGGGAAGAACGTTAATATTACAGTTTATTGGAGTTTAAGGAAATAACACGTTTTGATAATGGAAGAAATTATATGTAATGTGTATAGAAATGGTTTCATTTTCAGGAGGCATAGCAAAATAAAAACAAAAAGTAATCAAATTATGTTCTTACAAGAAGCTGACATATAAATGTTTGGACTTAAGATATTAGATATACAAAATATTGAAGTGAGTCAGTATGGGTAGCTTCCATCACAGTATCTTAATGGATCAAGAATTCAACTTTAGTGGTGGTTTTGTGGTGTTTTTTTTGTTTGTTTTTTTTTTTTTTTAAGTGAAGACATCTGAATCCTTTAGAATTACCATAGCCATCTAGAGTTGATGTTACTTTTTTTTTTTGAGTGGTTTGTTTTATGTCAGTTGACTTTTTTGAATCAGAGCTGAAACAAAGAATTGTAGTGCCTTGTATCTTTCTACAGCAAACCAGAGAGGCCAAGTTAACTCAAATCCAAAAGGTTGTTAAATAAAACATGTACATTTATTATGCTGCCAATATTTGATCATAGGAAGAATGAAAACATTAATTTATCAGTATCCAAAAGTGACGTCATTAGAAGGAGAAAAAAATACTTGGAATGTGTAGTCAAGTAATACTTTGGTGAATAAATAGGATTGCTTATGTACTGTTCACTTCCTACATTTCTGAATTTTGTTTCTGAGTTAATGTCATAACCTCTCCTTGGGTGCTTTCCTGGTTAAGGTAGAGAATATATTCAAAGGTCTCTCTTATGGCTAGAAAACAAATGGTTGGCTTCTCTATGTGGGACTGATTTATTTTTTCAGGGTGGAATGAGGGATGGGAAAACAGGGGGGTGGAAGCTTTTAAAATGATTAGTGTTCCATTACATGTTCTATTGGAAGCACTTCTGGAGAAGATTAGGTGAAGCTAAATTTTTCGACTTCAAAGCTTTATAACTCTTGAAAAAATTTCCTACTTGCAGGACTCCCAAGCCAGAAACCGAAGGAACAGCAGCGAAGTGTGCTACGTCCTGCAGTATTACAGGCACCACAGCCAAAAGCTTTCTCACAGATGGGTAAATAATGCTTTTGCTTTCTGGAATACCACAGAGGAAGAAC
Source organism: Netta rufina (assembly GCF_964035555.1). Lineage (NCBI taxonomy): Eukaryota > Metazoa > Chordata > Aves > Anseriformes > Anatidae > Netta > Netta rufina. The sequence continues at coordinate 2,088,292 of NC_140152.1, read as the reverse complement.
AAAAATACTGAATCTGTTTCATGCAGCAGTCTGATTTTACTCAGCAGCTGCCTTTGTTTTTCTAGGTTTCTCCTTTCTGAAATGAAACATCTTACACGTTAAGCGTATCTGTGTTACATAAGGCTTGATTGTGTCACCTTTTCAGTTGTGTGTGGATGACTATCTGACATTGCCAGGCCCTGAACTTTGTTGTAATCCATGCTTCATTTTTGGAATAAAAAAAAACTTCTAAGTGTGTAAATTGGCAGTCTCAAACAACAACATTGACCGTGGCATAATGAGCTACTGCCCGTGTGGTAGACTTCAGCTACCTGCAGAGTGATGTAAAATGCCTGAACCACTAGCAGGTGTTTCCAAGCCAGGGAACTTTGTGAAGCAGAGACTTTGAGCAAGGTTTTTCATTGTTAATTTAGGCATGTTAATTATTTAATGTATTCTTATGGAATCTAATATAGCAGTTAGAAACAGGCATTATTGGAAAATGAAAGTTAAAGCAAAAAGTTGTTCAAGGTTTCCACATCTCCTAAACTTTTATGCTTTCCTGGCTCTTCTGCCTTCTGTTATTTGGAAGTTTAATTGATGTGAAACAGAAGTAACGTCAGCTACTGCTGAATTTGACACTGTTTTGAACGTTTCTAGCTTGACTTCTTGGTCTGCCTGTTGGCAGAATTAATTCTACAGAGGACCTAAATTTTGGGGTTAAAATTTCCTCTTGGAGTTCATTATGTAGGTTTCTAGATCAGCCCAAAGAGGAGCTGTAAAGTATTAAATTGGGGGTTGTTGCTTGAAGTTGTATGTGGTGAAGCCCATATTTATACAGACTATGTGACATTTCCCTTACATGGTTTTCTGCAGTTGGAATTTTCATTCTGCAAAATACTATGGGAACCCTGTAGTTTACATTGCCATGTTTCCTATATTTTAAAAAAAAAAAAAAAAAAAAAAAGGAGAGGGAGACAAGTATGCCATTTACTATAGAAAACTGCTGCTTCTTTTAGGGTGCTCTAAATAGCTAGAGAATCAATGCCAGCTTGTTATTCCTTGTTGCAGTTCTGAGCAGTGGGACCAATGGCGTAAATATTCCACCAGATTCTGCAGCCACATCAGAATCACTAAGTAATGCAACACTGAAAAGTTCTGACTCTGAAGACAAGGTGAGTTGGAGAAGGATTTAAAGGGCACTCAATCTGAGAAAATTTAAAACAAGTATCTCTGAATGGAGCCTGTCTGTTCGTTAATATGAGTGCAGTTTCATCAGCTGATGACTCCTTTGTCGATCCATACTATGCTAGCCCACTTTAGGAGTAATAGTAAGTAGGTTTTATCGGTTCTAATACTACTCTGTTTATATTTACTAAATCAGGAACTGTGGCAAAGATTGCTGAGTTGAAATATCATAGAGAATTTAGAATTAATTTAGTCTGTATTTTTTCCTTACAAAGTATGAAAAAAACTGCTCAATTCTGCTTCTACTCTCACTGTTTTCTTTTGTCCCTCTTACTTTGTTTCATCTTACGGTAAAATCTTATTGCTGCATGGGTGATGCTGTTGCCATCATAGGCATTGAATTTCTGTAGTTAGGTATCTTGGTTCTGTGGACTGACAGAATGTTGCTTTTTCCTCTATCAGATGGCATGAATTTCAGGGAACTTTCTTCTTTGAGGGGAGAAAAGCTGTTTTAACATCCAGTGGCCATTGCCAGGTCTGCTGCTTCTGTCAGGCCGGAGTCTAGGAAGCATTTCCAGTCTGAAGAACCTTTGGTTTTGAGCAAGGGGCACTGAGCAGTTTACACTGTGTTCAGTCTTCCTTCTTAGACTGCCTAGCAAAAAGCCATCACCTACCCATGGATAGCTTTACTGCTACCACCTTGATTTCTAACAATTGAATGTAGAATGGTGTTGGGAAATATTGAAGACAGGAAGCATACAAGAAACTGAAGTGAATGAGTGACACTTAAAAGTTTAGAGTGATAGAGTTGGAACTGATAATTAGTAAAGAGGTAGCAAGTAAATTCCATATGGGAAACAGTAGAGGGAGAGCAGAGGTAATGGGGGGCTGAAAAATTTGAGCTGGGGGAAAAGGCATATAAGTGCATAAAAAAGTTACGCGGTATTTTGAAGGGAAAGCAGTGGAGTAGTTCCTTCTGTGTTCTCTGTAACGTGTCTAGTCCATTCTTGCCAGCAGGTGTTGAGCTAACTACTGGTATCTTATGATACAGTGACTGAGGGCATAAGGAGATGTTCGGTGATTTTGCACCATCTTTTTGTCTGGGGGTTTGTTTTTGTGGATTCATTAGAGAGTAGATTGCTTTTTGATGCCACACTGAGCATAGCCATAGCAGGGCACCTGCTCAGCTATGCCCCTGTCTTGGCAGCTGCAGTGAAAGGCTGCAGGTGGAAAGTTCAATGCAGATGTACAGATACAAGGACTTTAACACTGCAGAAAGTTCAAGAGCCTTAATGTCCTATGAGACAGTGTTGAATGTGAATGAGAGGGGTTCATACTTTAAGACAAACAACATGCTGGGCTGTTTCCCTAAGGCGGTAGCCAATAGGTTAAGCAAAGTGACTGTTCCCTGTTTACTTGCCACTTTGTGGGCTTCATCAGGAATATCGTGTATAGCTGGGGGCTTGCATCTAGTGTGAGCAAGGTGGAATGAGCCTGGAAGTGCCTATCAAAAAAATAAAAGGCAGCAAGCATGGGAAAGGAGGACTCCAGTTGGATAGTAGGGCAAAATGATTGAATTGAGTCCATTCAGACATTGAAACAGGCTACACAATGTAGGGCTGCCATCCTTAGATTTGTATTAAACCTGCCTATACAGTGTCCTAGGCAGCCAGCCTAGTGTAACTTTGAAGTTGATACTGCTTTGAGCACAGTTTGAACAAAATGGCATTTAAAGTTCCCTGAACTATTCTGTGTTTCTTTTAGAAAGATTATCTGAACAACAACAGTTTTTTTAAAATGTAAAATTTGCCTTGTAGCTCTGAAGATTTTATTGGCTTGGCATTGTAAATGACTGTGACTCACCATATCATAACCTTCATTTTTCGCTTAAAGAAAATGCTTTTAATTATCTAGACTAAGATTTTCAATGTCTTTCTTCAGGCAGGAGAATGTCAGAAAAAAGAGTCCAACAACACTTCAGATGACGACAGCTGTGAGAAGGCGGAGTTAAACGCACAGCAAGCATTTGTATTTGGGCAAAACTTAAGAGATAGGGTTAAGGTAAACACATGCTTGTTATCTTGACTAGGAGTTGAGGATAAGAAACACTGGACTTGACTATTTGTTGGCATGAGTGTTGCACACTGTTTATAAAGTTATTCAAAGCCATTATATAATGGGGTTAAAACTTCCTTTCATTCTTGCCAAATCCAAAACTGTACACAGTTCAGCTGGCTGCTTAGTAAAACTGGTCTTCCAGTTATTTAGTAAACTCCTGTTACTGTTACAAATCACAGAATCATAGAACAGCTTGGGTTGGAAGGGGTCTTAAAGACCATCCAGTTCCAACCCCCCTGCCATGAGCAGGGATGCCACCCACTAGATCAGGTTCCTCAGGGCCTTGTCCAGCCTGGTCTTAAGTGCCTTCAGGGATGGGGCATCCACAACCTCTCTGGGCAACCTGTTCCAGTGCCTCAACACCCTGTGAGTGAAGAGTTTCCTCCTAACCTCTAATGTAACTTTCTTCACTGAAAGGGTTGTGAGGCACTGGAACAGGCTGCCCAGGGAAGTGGTGGAGTCACCATCCCTGGAAGTCTTCAAAAGACGTTTAGATGTAGAGCTTAGGGAAATGGTTTAGTGGGGACTGTTAGAGTTAGGTCAGAGGTTGGACTCGATGATCTTGAGGTCTCTTCCAACCTAGAAAATTCTGTGATTCTGTGATTCTGTAAATCTCCCCTCTTTTAGTTTATAGTCTTTCCCCCTTGCACAGTCATTGTCTGCCCTAGCACAAAAAGTTGCTCTCCGTCTTTTTTCTAAGTCCCCATTTAAGTACTGAAAAGCTGCAATAAGGTCACACCTGAGCCTTTTCTTCAGGCTGAACATCCCCAGCTCTCTCAGCTCTCACCTTTTTTCATAGGAGAGGTGCTCCAGCCCTCTGATCATCTTCTTGGCCTCCTCTGGACCTATTCTAACAGATCAATGCAACACAATATTTTCTCTCACTTTTTGGGTTAGATTTAAGTTGACATCTGTTCCTAAGATGCTCCTATGCAACCAAGGTTTCACAGAAAAAGTAAGAAAAGAAAAACAGGGCAGCTTGGGTTCAAATCTGTACATGAAGTATTTGGGTTGGATTGTTTGTACCCCCTTATAATGCAAGTTAGTACAGGTTTCCTAGCGTAACGAAAGAAAAAGTGCAGTACTGGGATATGGGGTTATCTTACTTTATTTAAGAAAGTGTTTGCGAACAGAGCATTTTCTTGAGGGAGAAAAGAGCTGAAATGTTTGTGGTTCATAGTTAAAGCTGTCTTAATAAATACTGTTTTTGTAGTTAGGAGATGAAAGTGATGAAACTGCCGATGTGCAGAATGCTGGCCTTCCGACATCAGACACACCTTCTGCAACAAATTATTTCCTACAGTACATCAGTTCCAGGTGAGACTACAGAGAATCCTATATCTTTAATTTGTGCTTAAAATTATTTGTGATTCTGCTTTTTTGGATGCAGGGATTATAACTGGGTCAGTGGGAACCCACTGAAGAAAGCAGGTAGCAAGCTTCAGATTTTTTTCTGAATTATTTTTGTCTTCAATTTCTGTCTGATCATGGTTACACAGAACAGCTCCTTCTGCAAAACAGGTGTGTTCATAACATGAGCTCAGGTGTGCACTTTGGATGTCTTTACTTCATGAGAGTCTCCAGGACATTGTCTTCCTGTTCATGCCTACCTGCGGTCTAAGGAATTGGCTGTCCCAAAACAGTTTTTGTTTTTTTTGGGCCATCTTTCCTGGTGACCTTACCGTGTATTAGCAGTTATAGAGCCTCTAGTTTATTGTCTTGTTCATTTGAAGCACTTCTAGCCTTCAGATTTGCAGATCAGTTACATGAAGTTCCCTACCTGTTGGTAGGCATATAGTACCTGTTCTGGAAATATATCAGTTCCCTTATCAATCATTGAGTATTCCTTCTTGGACCTGAGTATTAGAGCTGAACTTAACTTTTAGAGAGGTATGTACCCAGGGAAGATGGGTGAACAATGACTTGTTCAATTTTTGAGTATGTAAAATGGTAGTAAAACTATCGCCCTTCCTAAACAGGGGTTTAAAATCTTCTAATAAAAATGTCACATGTGGGAGGTTGCTCTTCTATTAGGAAAATGAGAGGGATGAGTCTTGATTGTGAGACTTCTTGGGAAGTCTGTAACATTGCAGCTAGTCCAAGAAAAGACATGGCTCATCCCTGCTACTGTTGCTTCAGTTTGGTATTGCAGGTGTTTTTGTTTCAGTTCTTTCCCTGACTTTTTGAGAAAATTGACCTAAGGATGTGTAGTGGTTTGAGTTTTCTGTGCGTGTAGAATACTGTTTTTTTAAAAAGTATGTTATGTGATTAAATAGTAAGCCCTTGCTTAGCATTCAGCATTGCTTAATAAGTAATTAGATATGCAGAGGGAAAATATTTACAGGGACAAAATAATTTGCCATTATTCTGGGATAATTCTCATTCTGTAAAAATGATGCATGCTCTCATGTTACCAAGTTAAATTAATTTTTTACTTTGTTTCTATGGAAGCCAATAGTTAATTTTTTAAAGTCAATAATAGTTGCTCACTTTTTGAGGAATTTGATCTGTAGAGGATAAACAGGTATTTTCTTGACTTACAGAAACATTTTTTCCCCTCTAGTATAGAGAACTCTACAAACAGTGCAGATGCATCTAGCAACAAGTTTGTTTTTGGACAGAACATGAGTGAGCGTGTCCTAGTGAGTATCCACTTTTTATGAAGTGTTCTAATTTTCTGTGAAGTTTGTGCTATGGATTCTCACTCAGGAAATGTGCGATATACAAGTATTACAAGTATTTAAATATACTTGTCACTGGAGCACAGATTCCTTTTGGTGTTTCCCACTTAGGTAACTGAGTGAAATCTGGGGGTTTCATTGTATGAACTATTGGGTGCTACTGCAGTGCCCTCCAGGATTTCCCTGCTAAGCACTGCCAGTGTAAGGAGGTAGAATACCCTTTTCTGTGGCACACATGGTTCTCAAATCCAAGCAGTGTAAATATGGCACAGCTCGATTCCTTTCAATGGCTTCTTCACTATAACTAAATTGACAGAAATTCAATTGCATGATGCTCCAAATGATGGGATTTCAAGTCCAGCAGTAAGGCAGCTACCTCAGTACAACTCAGGAAATCCTAACTGTTTGCCAACCCCCAGGTATAATTTCTAGTGCCTTTAGTGTTTCCTACTTCTGTTTTATCGTTATGATTGTGCAAAAGGGAAGCACTTAATACTGTGCATTCATAATTACCTAACCATTGAGCAGGGAGGTCAACTTGAGACATACTTGCCTGAACTGTGGCTGGAATTAGTTAGCTTTGTTTGGACGTAACCTCAAATTAAGGGTTGAAATTTGGTTTCGGTTGAGGACAAAATAATTTGAAGTGCTTTTTTTTAGGTCAGAATCCATTTAATTCCTTGGCTGGGGCGGTAAAGCAGCTTTTACTGTGACAGGATGTCATCTGTGGGATTCTTCTCTTGCCACATGGTTTATAAACACTAGGGGCCTCCCTCCGTGATTGATGACTAGTCTTCTGCAAAACTAAAATTAGCGTATGCTTTCTCTTCTGTTTACTTCATCTTCTATTTGTGATAGAGTCCACCAAAATCAAATGAAGGTAGCACAGAGAGTAATAAGGAGAATGCTGCTACAGAGTCTGGGTCTGAATCATCTTCTCAGGAAGCCACACCAGAGAAAGGTGAAAAATAAAACATTTTTTCAGGAGCTGTAGTCAAGCCTTGTTTAAATGACTGAAGTTTTCAATATTGTTACTTTATAAAAACATTTAATGTTGCCTTTATTGTCTCTTTTAACCAAAGATAGAGCCTTTTGGGGTTGGGGGGGTTACATGTTGCATGCTATAGATACTCTTGTGCTTCTGTCTTTACTATTAAACACCTACAGGTTATGCTGTCTTTTTCATGTGTTTTTTTTCTGCACTATTAGGATTGTTTTCAGCAATGAAAGCAGGTTTTAACAGAGAAGATACTTGGACCTCTAGAGTGTAGAAGAAATGTTGCAAACCATTTTTTTTAACAATTCTGTTATACTTCCAATGATTGTATATTGTGTTGCGTGGGTGTACCAAATGTGTTGTTTCAACCAAGAATTGTTTGCTGGATTATAGACCTCTGTGACTCTTCAGATGCGCAAGATTTTCTGGAAATTTGGGGAGCAGTGGGTTTTCTCCAGCAAACTGCTTGCAGGCCAATGCAAAATTGGAAAATGAATCATGGTATACATATGTAGGCACAACAGTGTAGCTAGCTGGTAGCAGCATTAGTACTGCTGGAACACCTACAGATATGTAGGTGTATATGAGTTAGTAAAGGTTTTGCGTAGTTGTATGTAAAAAAAAAAAAAAAACATTTTATGTGGGAACAAAATGTTCAATAACTTCTTTCTTCTGTGCTTTGTATCTTGTGTTTATAAAACGAGGCTTGAAAGGGCAGGCTTTAACTTCTACTTTAAACTTAAAGCCTGTTTCTAATGTTCTGTCCCTGTCCCTCTTCTGTATTTTTCCCTCTAAACACTGGTTTACTTGTGAGAACTTTAGAAATCCTATATAAGTATAAGCTAATCATTCTCAAAATAAACTTTCAAAATTTTGTTCAGCTAATAATATTTCAGAGTCACTGGCCGAGTCTGCAGCAGCCTATACTAAAGCAACTGCAAGGAAGTGTTTATTAGCAAAGGTAGAAGTGATTACCGGGGAGGAAGCCGAAAGTAATGTTTTACAGGTAAGAAACTGATAATGTAGGGGAGCTTTGAGCTTGTGGGGATTAATATGGGTGACCAGGGTACCACCTGTTCCTTCAGCTGAGCCATCTTCTTTATCTCTGATGTGCTTTCATGTGTTAGAGTGCAGACTTTGGATATTTATTGTCAGATCCTTACTCTGTTGTTTCTTAATTTCCTCTTTCCAGAGAAATTTCAGCATTTGGACAACCCAAAAAATCTTAAGCATACTTCCTTGAATTAAGTGTAAAACAATTACTGTACTTCTGAATATTTTTTTTTAAAACTCAGAATGGGCCATTACGCCTGGCAGAAACAATAATAATAATAAAAAAAAACAGTACTCAAGAATTTATTCTGAGGATATTTGCTTGAATTAGTGACATTTTAAAAAGATGTTGTTATGACTCAGGCTTCTGATTTCAGTGGTGATTTATTTAACTTTGTAGTTACTCATTACCTTAAATTTACTTATTAACTTCAGTGTCTTTAAGAGAAACAAGCAGGGTTTTGCTGTGAATCTGAAAGGCATATACTTCTTTTCTTCCTCCCTTTGTACCTCTGTTTATGGTTTTGTTTTTTTTTTTCTTGATCTTTTAAGTTTCTTGGCACCTGAATTACATTGTGGGGTACTTTTTTTGGAGAGGTTTTTGCCATGACTTTTTGGTCTCTTCTGACACCAAACAGATGTACTTTTTCAGTAACTAATGCATATCAGTTGAAGTTGTATTATTATACAAAGTAATCATAATGTTTGTTTTCTCAGACCAAGCAAGATATAATCTATAATAATAGCAAGATGGGAGTGTCCTGTTTTGCTTAGGAAAACCACAACTCGAAAATTTTAGCAGTAATATGCTTACTCATGCAAATCAGTCCTCTGTTATGTTGTAGCTTAATAGTCTCTCACCCAACTTCTCTTCTTTTTCCCTGTGATACTTAATACACTGGAATACTGAATGGGACTTGTACAGACAGAACAACATTAATCTGGCATAAATTAAGTATACGGAGCTGGGTGTTCTGTATAAGAGAAAGACAGAAACAGAGGGAAAGCAAATATATATACCATGTGAGGAACAAGGGATGTGAAGGATTGAAGAGAGTAACTCTGAAAATCACTCTTTTTGTTTCATCTTGAACATAGATGTTCTCTAAGAATATCTAACTTCCATTAATAAAACCTTCTGATACCAGTTAGCGTATTTTGAGAGACTTATTGCAAAAGGGATGATGACACGGCTAAAACAGTTTAAAATTCAAATACAGAATTTGAAAATCAACCATTACGCTATAGAGATATTTTCTGTTACAGATTCAATGCAAGCTGTTTGTATTTGATAAAAACTCTCAATCTTGGGTAGAAAGAGGTCGAGGACTTCTTAGACTCAATGATATGGCTTCAGCGGACGATGGAACATTACAGTCCCGGCTGGGTAAGAGGAACTGGGGAAATGAGTTACTGTACAATAGTCTGGGTAATTTTCATAGGATGTTTCCATGACACACAGTAGCGTCTGCTTTAGGTCCTCTTAGCTATAGCAACTCCGAAGGAAGTTTGGCCCTTTTGCTTTATTTTAAGACTATTTCCTCCAAAGACAGGATATTTGCCTATTTTCCTATTGTAGCAAATGTTCCATTTTTTTTAATTCCCCCTAAAAGCAAGCTGTATTTGCCAACTAGTATATTTGACTAGGAATGTATGGCAACCTTCTTCAGATCTGGGCTCTCTGCTCTTCAGGACTTGTGGGGGAAATCTCTTTGGATACTGCACGAGTTTTCAGACCTTCAGGAAGGTGCATTAGCCTGAGATTATCAGCTCAGATCTGACCATTGAACTTTGATGTATTAAACATATGAGACGTTGGGCTAATATCTTTAGACATGTCTTACCATCTTTAATAGCCTACTTTCTGCTGAACACTCATGACAAGACTTCTCTTTCAAAGGCTTTCCCTTGACATTTATTCATTGTAGAGGAGACTTAAGAATTCCTCTCTCCTCTCCCTGCCCCAGCCTTACAGCACACACAGACACTAAAAGCCATTTTGGCTATTCTCGTGTTCCTGTTGTCTTTTTTCCACCTAACTGGTCTTGTATGTTTGCTTTAGTGATGAGGACTCAGGGGAGTCTCAGGTTAATCTTAAATACCAAGCTCTGGGCTCAGATGCAGATCGATAAAGCCAGTGAGAAGAGCATCCGGATCACCGCCATGGATACAGAGGACCAGGGAGTTAAAGTTTTTCTTATATCAGTGAGTAGTTTTGGTTTACACCTTAAATCTCTCTACTGAAATTGGTGCTTGCTTAAATTGCAGTTGAGCTAACGTTCCCATTCTTCTCCACACCCTGTTCCCCCCCCCTCCCAAGACACGGGGCTTAACAGACTTTTCTTCTCTGAAAAATCATCACTAGTTTTGAAGAAGTGCCATGTAAAGGCTGCTCTAGGAAGCCTGATTTTTCCAAAGCATTTACCATGGAGTTGTGGAATCTTTCATGTCTATTCAGGCTATAACTGCAGCATAAGATTAATGCTAATCATTTTCTATTATCAAAGGAAAATAGGAATTTCATAGTTTTCTGTGTAATGAAACCAAAGTTTCAAATTCTTACACAATTTGTAGTACAAGAAAGTTATTGTTGTCCATCTACAGTGTGGGTGGATGCACAGACTCACTAAAATTGGAACACTAAGTATCTGTCAAGAACAGCATGTTACTAGTTAAGAGTAACATGTTTTATCTTTGATTTTCCTTTAATACAGACTGTACCAAGCAGTAGCAGGACAGTTAAAGTGATTTTGATGCTTGCTAAGTGGGTAACCAGGAATGCCAATTAGAATTACCAAAACACTTGAGAGATTATAATGTACTCAGCAAGAAAGAGGGGTCATTCCCTAATGCCTGCCAAGAGCATTTACAGATTTGAGAGGTCTGAACACATTATTTTGAATTATGCTGGTTTTACAGAAGGGGTTGCTAAGGAATTAAAGTGGAACAGAAATTAAGAGAACAACAACAAAAAGCTTCTCTTGTGACGTTAAGGTTGTAGGACTGGGATCTGGAATCCCAGAGTCTGGTATTAAAGGTACCAAATACCCAGTGATGAAGAAAAAGCACTGAAACGAGCAGTTAACTTTCCTTACCACTTTTCTCTAGACTTGACAAGTCATCGGGTTATTCAGTATTCCTTTTTTAATCAATTCTAAAAATACCTTGTATGGAATAAATGATTGCACCGCAGCTCACTTCAGGGGAATTTTACAAATACAGAGGTGACTGATTTAAGTGACAGGTTGGGCTGGATGTGGAAACTTGTTTTTATGAAGTAATCTAAGAAGTGAAATTGTTATCTTAAAGTTAATTCGGGGTGTAAAGGTAATAGTAGTTAATGCGAGAAATTCATTGATATGGTGAATACAGAGCTTCATAGAAGAGTTCTTTTAAATTGATTATAATGTTCACAGAACATTTTGTTTGACAGGCCTAAAAATTACTATTTTTGAAGCCATGAAGTGGTCATAAACCACTTTCAGAGTAAGAGGAAAAAATACTCTGGACAGATGGTCACTAATGAGGCTCTCTGAACTGATGGCTCTCTTATGGGAGTGTTGGCTTTTTTTTTTTGTGTATGTGTGTATTTTTAACAAACAAAAAAGCAACCACCAACCTACCACCTGCCCAATTGCATGCCCATTCAGTTTTCTCAGTATATCACATGTTGAAATTTTATGTAGCTGTATCGTGAAACATTTGAATGACTTGATTATGATTAACAAATACGTGAAGCTGAATGATTGGCAAACCTGGAAAATCTGTGCAAAACAAACTTTTTATTAAAAAGATCTTTTTATCTTAAGGTTTTTGGGGTGTCATGAAAGCTTTGTGACACCTGGGTGAAGAAGCTTACATAAAATCAGCAAGTACTAGTTGTGTTATCCAGAGAAGGTTGGTGCTGAGCAGAGGGGAATATACTCTGAATGTCAGAATTGAGTATATCTAACATCTTAATATGTATACCACAACCCATTGTGACTTAGCTTGAAAAATCTCCATGTGAGAAAACTGAAAAGTAGCTTGAGAAATTTGGCCTCACTGTTGTAGATTAAGTAAGTGCTTTATTCTGTTGTAATTCCTTGCACCTTTTCTTGTTTCTGAATATTAAAAAAAAAAATATCTAGGCAAGCTCTAAGGATACAGGGCAGTTGTATGCTGCATTACACCACCGGATCTTGGCTTTGAGGAGTAGAGTGGAACAAGAACAAGAAGTCAAGAATGTAGCACCTGAGCCAGAAGTAACACAATCAAATGAGGAAGACAGTGATGATGATGTCCTTGCACCTTCAGGATCAGTCGGAAGTGGTAAGCAAGCAAGACATGGGATTTCTTCTCCATACATTTTCTTTGTTGTTGTTTAAGGCAGACTGTTTGTCCTCTCTGTACACCATAGATACACTTCTGGCCTGTTAATTCTCTGAGTGTTTGTGGATTATGACTCATATGAGTTGCCTTTTTTGAACCAAATTGTTTCTAGTTTGCTCAATTGGATAATGGCAGGACAAGGGGGAATGGTTTTAAACTAAAAGAGGGGAGATTTAGATTAGAGGTTAGGAGGAAATTCATCTGTCAGAGGGTGGTGAGGCATTGGAACAGGTTGCCCAGAGAGGTTGTGGATGCTCCATCATTGTAGGTGTCCAAGACCAGGTTAGATGAGGCCCTGAGCAACATGATCTAGTGGGTGGCAGCCCTGCCTGCGTCAGGGGATTGGAACTAGATGGTCTGTGGGGTCCCTTCCAACCCAAGCGATTCTAAGATTCTAGTTACTTCTCCAGACTGGTAAAAAGGCTGCTGCTTCTGTCTGCTGAGTTACGTCACAGATTAGTGGAAGTGATCTATGCTTCAGTTAGTTCTGGCTTTGTTTATAGGACCATTAAAGGGTGATTTGAGTTTCAATTTTGCCTTCCACATGGCCAAGGCTTGCACTTTAAAAAAACAAAACAGGCTGACCTTTGAGTAGAGTGCTGTTTGGAAAGCAGATTTACAAAAAGGAGTGGAAAAAGTGTAATTGCTTTCGTTGTATGCAGAGAGACCATAGATGAACAGAGCACCAATCATTAGTGTGAGGAAGGTTTCCTTCTGACCTCAAGCTGTCTGTGCTTTGCCTTCCTATGGCTTAATACATTCCATCTTTTACTCAGATCAGTGCTCCAACCTGGTTCATTGCTGGGGAAAAATGCTAATAATACTAATACGTAACCAAAAAAACCCACAGTGTGTAGACTTGAAGAGGCTGCAAACTGAGCTCTGGGATGCTACTGGGATCCCAAAACCAGGCTAGTCAAGAATATAAAATTTTGCAGTGGACAGAACTTTATCTGTAGAGGGAATATGTCAGTTGGAGGGAGGGGGGAGAGAAGCAACTGTCATTCTAATCTGTCGTTGAAATCCTAAATGTGAGACGTCTATAGGCCTCTCAAGTGAGGTGTCTTAGTGTAAGGCAAGAAAAAAATATATATAACAAAACTGTTGTCTGTTTCAGGTCCTAATGACGAAGGTGATGGGCAGAATGTTGGCAGCACATAGCAGATGTGAGCCGATCTGCTTGCAAGGCTGCTATGAACACCATCTTGCAGGCATCTCTCTGGATACCCCAGGCCAGCTATTGTTTCAGGCAGTGTTGAAGGCTCCAGGACTTAAGAACTGTGCATCCCTGTTCTGTTTGTTTGGTTTTTTGGTCTGGATCAGTAGATTCCATACAAAAAAAAAAAAAGCAGACTTGGAAACTACCTGAATGTGGTTTGGGACGTGAAAGCTCATCATATTGATGAGCCAAAAAAAAACAAACAACCAAACATTTCCCCTCTTCCTTGTAATTGAAATGGCACATTACAGCTTGTCACAGCTTTTCATTGGGACCTTTTGACTGTTTCTTCAGTAGTTCATGTCTTGCAGGCCTCCGAGATAGAACTTTCCGACACGGTTCCAACATGAATTCTGCTTTGGTAACCCCCTACTCCCCCTTATGAGTTTCTGCCACCTGCAGGGAAACCGGGTCCTCACCAGTTCCTACGCTCACTGACTGCCCTTTTGGGTTCATTCTCTTTTTGGACTGCAGATGGGGCAGCTTGCATTTTTACCTTTTAATCCCAACGTAGGTTGTGGACACCGTTGTTCCCTGTCTAGTGGGTTTGTAAACAGAAAGAAACAAAACATTGTGATTCACCAGAGAAGCTTTTTTAATGCGTTAATAAGAGACTTTAAAGTCCACAGGACATTTTGCTAACTCCTTTTCTTTCTTCCCATTTCATTATTATTATTTGGGGATTTATATTGTGGTGATACTTTTTTATTTTAGTTTTTCAATAAGATGCTCTTGTGTGTTGAAAAAGTGAAACTATTGTTTTGTACTGTTCTTTTCTGTTACTATTTAAGGGAGAGCTAAGCCACTATATATAATAGATGTTGCATACAATTTTTCTTAGAAAATTATATGTTTCTGTGGCTACAGTAAAGTGTAGGGAGGCATACAGGTTACACCTTCAGAAAAGTTGATGAGGAAGCAGCTGTTAGCCCTTGGAAGAATAAAATAGGCTCATGTAATGAGCTTGGTCAGCCATTAAAATAAATCTGTATAATAAAGCAGCTCTCATTTAATGGCTTGATTCAACAAGCCATTTAAGCACTTGCCTGACTTAACTACATGTGAATAATCTTACTGAAGTCAATGCAACTATTCATGCTTAAAGTTGAGTACATTTTTAAATATCTTGCTGAATTAACGGCCTTAAATAGAAAATTAACCTTTAACCCTTCCTGTCCTTATTCTGTTTCCTGAAGTCTTGCAGCATGAAGAAAAAGGTAATATTGCCAGCTTTGAATAGTTTGGGCTGAAGGATATTGTATTCTGTTCCACCAAAATAAAAGCAAGAATGTGTTTTCCTGTGTGTAATTCTGAAGTACTCCTACTGTAACCGTAACTCACTTTTTTACTTTGGACATTTTCTGATCATTTGGGCCTTTTGTGTGAAAGTTGAGTTTTATTTTGTTATTAAAACATCTGGTGTTATGGAGCACAGCTGGAATTTGGTAGTCACTTAAGAGCAGTGACTGCATCATTTTTCTGTAAATTCCCCAAAGTGTTCTGTGTTCTTTATAAGTAGCTTACTGCTAGATAATTTCTCATTTGCTTGCCCTTTCTCCTTTAGACTAAGGAGGTCTAAATGCACCATTTAAATGCTTCTTCCCCTTCCAGTTTATTTTAATGTGGCATGAATTGAAAATGAAAACCTAGGTTGCAGCACAAAAGCAACTTTCAACTTATTCAAAGATCAAAACAGCCCTTATTGCCTTTATTTTATGAAAACACACTTTTCTTCATTGGGGGTTGAGAACGTTTAATTGTTGGCCAATTTTAGCCACTGTTTGAGACTTCACTTGGTGGGGTGGGGGGTAGAAAGGTTGCTTTTCCTGTGATAGCCTTCTGAAGGAGCATCTTGGGAGTAAAAAGGGGCTAATGATTAGCTGTGCCATTGTATTCATGATTTCTCTGGACTGTCTGCTCATTCCTTTTGTATTTTTTTCTCCCTACAGCTGTGGGTTTTTGTTCTGTTTTTTTTTTTTTTATTTTTTTTTTTTTTAACCACGCACAAACCTATGATGCACCCTTTCCCTTGCAACTCGCTAACAGAAAATGAGCGTGTTTCTTACCACCCACCCACACAATTGTTTCTTCATCACATGTCCTGGGGAACTTCTGTATTTTCAAATGAGCGATCTGCATTTTGGATCTTTGATCTTTTTACACTGATACTCAGATTTTAAACTACTCTTTTTAAACAACCTTGCAGCGTAAAGTTTATTGTTGTCAGCATAAGAAAATTAACAAGGTGTCTTTGTCAGCAGAGCCTAATTGTGGAGAAACAGGTGTTATTTCCTGGTCCCAAAATCCATTAATTTTGGGGTCTATGCAGAGTCTCACTTTGAGGTGCTTTACCTAAACATGAAATTGATGGTGCATGAACATTAATAATAATGGCCTAAGCATGCCAGCTTTGATGGGGTTTAGTGGTGGTACACAGGCACCTACAGCATTCCAAAAAAAAAAAAATGATCTGGCAGCTACTACCTGATACAAATTTTATTTCAGCTGGAAGCCTTGCATATGTTTACAACGAAGAGAAAAACAGTAATGTGAATCACTAACAGAATTAGCTATAGATTTACTTCAAGCCCTGTCCAGCAAGGTATAGTTAGACCAAACAAAAATTGTTTAATTCTCTGCTTTAAGCCTTAGTAAATTACTGACAAGTAAAACCAGATGATGCCCATGTGTTTTGAAAGATTTATGCAAGACTGTCATATGAAAGTGTATTTGGGGATTGCATTAAATCTTCTAACAGAAAACAAGCAAACAAAACAACCCAAGCCCTGTGTTGTGTTTCCTGTGCTTGAGCCTCCTGCTTTTTGGAGGCTTACGATGCCCAGTTGTGCTGTGTTACGATGATCTTCCCTTGCACCACCCTCCCCCCTGCATCTTTGCTTCTAAGTCTGTTGTTGATGTATGGATGTTGTTAGCAATTACTGCATCTCTTGTTCTGGCTGCTGACTGATGTCACCATAGTTATTAACAATTTCCAGGAAAACAGCTTACTGAAGATAATAACATGTAACACACTTGATGGGGGAATATTACAAGTATGGTGGTGTTAGTAAAACAAAAAAATAAACCTATTTAAAAAATATATATATAAAATAAGATTAGACCTGCAGGAAATTTAAACATTGAGATAAGAAAATGTGTCATTTTGGCATCTTTCCACAGTCCGTTTCCCAGTGTGCAACGCACTGCTTCAGAGAAGACGGGGCAGGGAAAGATCTCAAACTAGTCCTTGGCAGTCTGCCACTGAAAGCAGGCCGAGCAGGTGTCCAAATTGTTAGAAGCCTACGGGAATAAAACCCAAATAAGATAATAAAAGACCCGCAACGTTTCGATGGCTCTCCCCCTTGTCTCGCCATTGAGGTACCAATCAATTCCATTGCTTAGGTATTGCTGCCGTTAAATAGACTCTTCCTAATGCATCCCATTTTCTGCAGTTTGACTGGCCTCTTGTTCTCCCAGTGAGTATAGAAAATGGTTTATTTCCTTTATAGAAACATCTGACAGATTTGAAAATTTACCATGTTTCTCCGTAATCTCTAGTCTTAGCAATTCCAGTTATGATAATTGCCATAATTTGTCATGCAAGATTTCATTAAACTGACTTTTCACTGTGCGCTTTTTCTCCCCTTGTTCTTTGGTCTTTTGGTGCACTGACTTTCGTATAATGGACTTGAGCTCACAGGTTATGGATAGCAGATAAATTCAGAAATAACATTACAGAATGGTATTTTAATTTTCCAGGATAACTTTTTTTTTCCACCTTGTAAAGATGAGGAGAGAGAAACAAAGGTGCCAAGATACAATTGCTATGCAAGACTCCTGAAGTCAATTCCTAACGCATAGGTTTTGGTTACAGCTCTTTTATACAGAAATGCTCCAAGATTTTTCTTTAATTTTTTAAAGATAGTATTCAAAGTTCCCTTTTGTGACTGCCTTTTTTCAAGGGTTTAAAGAACTACAGCTGAATTTGTCAGCAGGAATCCCAGGAATTCTGTTGCTGGGGGCAGTGAATGTATCTGTGCGTTGAGTGGGAGGTATGTTTTAAAGGAGATGCTGATTGAATTTTGGTAGGTTACTCTCAGATTCTAATGAAACCTAGGAAAAAAAAGTAATAATGTTGTATTTGTCCTCCTCCCACTCTTGAAGAGACCAGGGCATGGTCTCTTCAATTTTGGGGCATGGCTACTGATGGCAGTTACCTGAATAGTCCCAAAAAAATCATTAGACTATCAGTTGTGCACATGGGCTGAGGAGCTTGCTTCTTACACTGAGCACTGGAAAGCAGCTTACTGATTGTTGATACTGGATTTGATTAGCCTGTTTTGCAGGCGAGGTAAAATTCCTTTTCTGACAAGTACGGATTACAAGCTTAGGCTGCTGAACTACGTGGAGAGTAAGTCCATGCAAAAAGCTCCAAAGAGGGGAGAATGGGGAATTCTTTTGGATATGATTTACAGGGCAGTGGTTCTGTCCTTACTTCTACAACAGTTCCAGATGGAGAAGGGAAATGAGTTTCTTGTAGCACAATGGCAAGTCATTTTACCCCCCACCTCCAACAGTTCAGGGAGGTAACACAAATACTGTGCCTGGATTAGCTAACTCTGGCATGTAGCCATGGCTTACAGTAAACCCTCTGCAACCAAAATATTTTGACTCAAGATAGCTGGTCTAAGTGTAATGTTAATTAATTAGATTGACTTGCTTGTTGCTTTACCTGGAACTCGCTTGTTTATAATAAGTTGCAAGCTCCTGTCTCCTAATGGTTCTGTGATGAGCGTTAATAGTCCAGGACTTGACCTGAGCGCAAAAATGAAAAGCGTGCAGGAGATGCAGTATGAATCCATTACGGGTAATAACTACACATAACGTGCTCAGGCCAGAAAGGCTTTTGATACCTGCTCAAACTGTGGAGTGTCACTTGTTACCTGGTATAGAGCCTTACTCCATGCAAGGCTTACTGGCCCCAGTTTTTTTACATTGGGGCAAATGCATCATGACACTGTGTGACTGCTGTCGTGCGTTTTCTAGCCCTGCAGTCTGTAATAGTGATTCTACCCTTCATTAGATGTGCTTAGCAGGAGGAATAAAACTGCTCTATGAACTGCTTCCTTTAATAAGTTGCAAGTACTTGATTGTTGGGTTTGGTTTCTATTTTTAAGAACAGGCACATTTTTGGAGCACAGAGCAGTAGTACAATGGCCCTACTGCTATTGCTGGATACAACCATCACCATAACCAGACACTTTAAGATTAGGCTGAGACTCATTAATATACCCAAACACCAACCCTAAAACTGACAGTTGGGGCAGCTCTGGACTGGAGATGACCCTGCCATCCTCATCTTGCATGCCACCCAGCAGCTCCAACTTAATCTTTAAGGTATGCTAAAGCTACATGCTTTATGCTACATGCTTTAGCATATCTTAAAGATGCTTAAAGAGAAGATAAAGCTTGAACCAAGATTCCAGCCAGTTATGGACTTCATCCAGTCAGCTACTGAAGTTATGTTAACAGTGGCAAAATAAGAATGGAAGAGCCTGATTTGAAGGCATACTGCTGAGAAAGAATGATAGTAAGTTGCTAAATATTTTTATTAGCAAAGTGACAACCACTGAAAAATACATAGTGTGGCCTAAATGTATCAATACATCTTTATTATTTTGGAAGAAAAAGATAAAACAGTACACAGAGGACAGAATTAGAATAGAGCCCTTGAAAATCCAAAGGAAATAGCTCTAGTCCTAACTAGTTATATCTGTAGCCCTTAACCACACACACAAATAAACAAAAACAAAACCAAAAATAAAAGTACAACCACAAAACCATCCACTGCTGAAAAATTAAAGGATTGGAGTTATCAGAAGGGTGTGTTGTTAGTACAGAGCTGTACTATCCGGAATCAAGTGATACTTTAAGAGCCAAGAATTGGCTATGTGTTGAAACATGAAATACAATTACTTTTCTAAAGAATTTCAGGTATAATCAAGTCCTTGTGTAGGCATTATATCTGTGAAAGCCAATGCTTTCACAGCAGGAAACATTAGAATATAAAGCTGATGTGATGTTTTCCAACAGGGTAACTTCATTGTGTGTGCACGATGAGCCTATTCACAGCAGGAGGAGGAGAAGTAGCCACAAATCTTCCAGAGTTTGTCCTACTAAAGAACTTCAGGAAATAGGAGCACATTCAGGAAGCCCTTCCCTTTAGAAAACATTTGGGCATACAGAGGCCATGCAATGAATTCAACAGGTCTTGGAGGTCTCACGGACAAGATCACAAGCTCATGGTAATATCTGCTTTCTGCTGGATGAAAATTAGCTAGTTCTGCATCAAAGGTATCCTACCCCTGGCCTAAACATACATCTAGGCTGGACCTGCAGAAATCAGTTCTGGGGGTGGGATGAGGAAGGAGTCTGACCAGTACTTGTACCCACAGCCAGCTCTGTCCTGAACCTAGCTGCGTCTCCAGGTCAGGTCATGACAGTGAGACTTTGTGCCAGCTACACGGAAAAAGCCTTAGAAAGAGAACCTGTCTGTTGGCCCACGGCTGACCAACAACAGAAAAAAAGGTGAATTAGGGAACTTCCTGGCTGTTTCTTCAAACTCTGCAGTCATCTCACAAGTATTCCATCAGGTAACAAAATGCCAACAGTTGAGCAAAGCCACTCACAGAGCTTCCCGAGACATTTATTATTCATTTATTATTCAAAGTTGTGCTTACTGGCCCAGCTCTGAACGGATCACATTGAAGGTGTTTCTTCTACATGCCTCTGCTTCTTTGAGCAAAAAGCAATCACTCCTTGGGACATTAAAAGAGTTTTAGCAGGTTAGTGGTGCACCTCAAAACTAGTTGTATAAATATACGTTTGTTCAAAACAGTTTCTCAAAATTAATTTTTCTACTGGAAGCATTTTATCCTTGTTGCTCGTTTGTGACTGAGGAATTAACACAGCCCATCCCCTGTGAAAGGTATTTGTGATGGGCAGCACGTCACCAGCTTCATCAAAATGCAGGTACAGTGACCGCCAGCTGGGCTTTTGGGATTCTGCTTTACCTAAAGATGAACTTAGAAAAATGACGGGAATTTGGTAAATCCTGAGGGTCGCACAGCAGACAGGCAGAGCTTGGTGCAGCAGCACCTTCGGACCACTGCTGGGGATTTGGCAGGAGCATGATTTGAATTAAAACCCCGGAAAGCAGCAGAAGCACCGATCCTGCAGTTTCTTCGTGAGAAGCCTGCGAGCTGCACAGCACCCACCTGCCTCGCCCCGTGGCTTAAAACCACGACAGAATCCAACCTCGCGAGGGGATTTCGGGGATGAATGCTTCTCCTCACGAAATTATAGACTGGCCTGGGTTGAAAAGGACCTTAAATATCATCCAGTTCCACCCCTCCTGCTCTGGGGGCTGTATATCCACCACTAGAGCGGGCTGCCCAGAGCCGCCTCCAGGGGTGGGGCATCCACAGCCTCCCTGGGCAACCCGTTTCACTGCCTCACCACCCCGAGTGAAAAACTTTCTTCTAATTTCCAACCTAAATCTCCCCTGTCTTGGTTTAAAACCATTCCCCCTTGTCCTGTCACTACCAACGCATAAACAGGAGTTCCTCCTTCTCCTCTTTATACGCTCCCTTCAAGTACTGCAAGCACTTCAAGCCCTGGAGCTCCCCCCTCCCTTCCCCAGCCGTCAATCCCCTCACAGCCCCCGAGAAACCCCCTCGGGGCTCCGCTGCAGCCGCTTCCACCCCCCCCACTCGGCTCCCCCGGGTCCCCGCCGCCTCCCTCAGCCGCCGGCCCGGGGCGGAGCGAGGCGAGGTCCCCGCGCCGCCATCTCGCGAGAGCGCGGCCGTGCCCTTGCGGCGCCATGGCGGGCTACTGGGACGGCCCCGAGGGCGAGGACTGCCCGCGCCGCACCTGGCTCACCACCCGCGTCGGTGCCGCCGCCGGTAAGGAGCGGGGTGACCGCGGCTTCGAGGCCGGGCCGGGGGTCGAGCTCCGCCGGGGGTGGGCTGGCGGAGCGGGGCAGGGCGGCCCCGGACCGGTCGCAGTTCCCTCGGACGCGTCCCGGTGCTCGGGCTCCGGTGCTGCCGTGCTGCTGCAGGGGGTTCCCGGTGGGTCCCGTCCCGCGGCTCACCCGGCCCGTTCCGTCTTGCAGGCCTGGTCGGGTCGGCGTACCGCATCATCCTGCTCCGGCCCAGCACCGCCCTCGCCGCCTTGCAGATGGCAGCCGCCGACAGCGCCACGATGGGTAAGGGGCTGCGCCCTGCAGCGGTGTCTCGGCTCCGGCCGTGCTCGGTCCCCTGGGGCCCTTTGGCTCAGCGCTTCCACCGCTCACCGACCTCAAAGCAGTTTAAGGACAGGAGCTGGAAACCAAAATGCTAAAGCCCCTCAAAGCACCTAAGAGCAAAGCACTGCAGCTGGTGTCTTCCTTTTGCTTTATTCCAACTTGCGACTTATTTACATGCGCAAGTGTCACTTGCGTGTGGGTAATGTTTTCTGCTGGATAATGGAATGCCACTGATTGCAGGGGGGATGGCAGAAGAAACTCCTGGTTAGGTGCTTGAGACACAAGAACAGCCATCACAGCTCAGGCTGAAGGTGCATCCTGTGGTGACAGCCCCTAAAACTGGATAAGAACAAGTACCATAGTCTTTATTTAAAACTTAAAGGATGCATTTCTTACAAACTAGAGTAAAAGGTACATGTTTTTAATACTTAATATATTTATATGTACGTGTGTGTGCATTCAGTTCTAAGACAAAAGCATAAGGGAAGCAAAAGTTATTTTTAAGCAAACTTAAAAGCAAAATTATTTTACTCCTCTACTTCATATAAGTTAGGCACTACCCTTAATAAATGACTTTCTGTTTCTGAAAAGCTAAAAGGAAAATGAGTGTTTTTTTTCCAATCATGTTGTATAGCCAAGAAGAAACCATTTAGTTGTCTTGAGTTGTCTGTGGTCTGCGAGAGGGAGAGGATGCTGAAGAAGTAAGCAGGGAGCTGAGGGTCTGTTCCAGATGCAGGTACATATCCACAAGGGTGCCCCCTCTCCCTCCCCAAACCCTTGGCAAATGCAGTTTCTTTTCACTAAGCTCACCTTGTTTTTCAGTGTAATTTAATGGCCTGTGCCACCTCTATCTGTCACCCCAGCATTGGTGTTCTGAACTAGAAGCTGATTCAGAAGTGATCCACGTCTGCAGTTTTGAGTTTTTCAACTCTAAAATAGGACCTGCAATCTCACGTAATGACTTGAGCCCTGACAGGTCATTGTAATGGACCAGATAATGTCATTAGTTATTACTTGCATAAATCTTGTAATCCTAAACTAGCACAGAATCCTCTTGCTACTTTTCACACCTAAGGAAGAATTTTATCATGTCCACTGCTAAGGAGGCCAAGCCTGATGGGCTGGAACCCTGTGTTCTGCCTGCAGAGTCCTTGGTCCAAAGCAGTAAAAGTGGGGGGAGCTGAAGTACAGTGCTTGGTCTATGAGTTTTGTTTCTTTAGAACTCTTTTAAATTGACTTTAGGATCAGTGTAATCGCATTTTCTGCAGAAAAAAGTGATAGGCTTTATAACATGAGCTTCCAGTTTATGAGTTACCATACAGGCTGGAAACTTCATCTTGGGCATTTTTGAGTCAGTGTGTTGTTCCCAGAAGGATGAATTAGAACCTGGAGACAGTGCCTGGTAGCCAGTTTTATGTTTCTGATCAAGAACCTGTATTATAAACCAAAGAAGCTTTTTATATGTTTGCTTGACATGGTTATTTGCCAAAGTTTTCAGTTACACAGATGGAACGGGATGTGTACTTCAGTAGACAAGAAAATGCTACAGTTGCATTGTCTTATTTCAGTTTGTGGAATCAATTTACAATACCAAAATCAATTTTTAAAAAATCAGTAACTTACAAATTCAGTCAATTTTTCTGTTTTCTAAAAATCATTACAAGTCCCAGGCAGGCAAAAGCAGGATGTAAAGTGCAAGGGCAAACCAACCTTTAAAGAGAGCAGAGCCGCCTGCCTTTCTCTACCTGATTCCCTGCAAGGCTGGGTACAGAGGGGCTCAGGAGCAAAGTTTCAGCAAAGAGCACAAACACTGCTCTGCTATCTCCTGCATCCTGAGCAAAAGTGCTCCAGAGAAACCTGCTCCTCTCTTCTGTTACCCTCTGAGTGCCTGGGGGCTGTCCCATTGTCTCACGAGCAAGGGTTCTTATGAATTCCAAGCTCATAAGCAAGCTGGACGTGGTGGCCTTTGTCTGTAGCCATGCGGATGTGCCGGCCTTGTGGCACACAGCCCCTTCCAGCCACGACCGAGCTGGACCTGCTGGTGCAGGATCTGCACTGCACAGGGTGGCTGTGCTGCTTCTGAACCAGAGGAGGTACCGGAAAGAATCCCGTGGGACTTACACAGTGCTGGAGTCTAATCATGTGCCTGGGTTACGATGGCCCCAGGTAATCATAAGCAGATGTTAATGCTTCATTATCCTCTTTCCTCCCAGAGGAACTGCTGAATGGCACCATGCTTCTCCAAAATATGCTTTATATTTTATTCTCAGTTTCTTGAGGGGGTTTATTTGGTTTCTTTGCCTTTTGTTTACAGCTACACTAGGAGCCGTGTTTGGCTTGACTACCTGCCTCAGCGCCCAAATCCGAGAGAAGCCAGAGGATCCTTTGAACTATTTCATAGGAGGCTGTGCAACAGGAGTTGTCTTAGGTGCAAGAGGTAATGCCTGCAATGAAATGAGCCCTCTGTTTTCAGAAACCTTTGTATTAGGGAAAATAGTTAAATAATCTTGATGTCAGGCTTATTTGGTAAAGATTCATCTCTGTGTGTATATTCCCTTTTATGCCAGTTTCAGTGATGCTTCATTGCATAGGTGTGCTAAAACAAATACTACAAATACAGAAGGAGACCAGAGATGATAGCAAGATGATTTACAGCTTGAAACGGAGCTGACCCAGCTCTGACGATTATAACTACAAGTTGTAACTTGAAATTGCAGGATATGAAAAACATAGTTGTGGAAATCTGTTTTCTTAACAGCAGATGTAATTTATTTTACATTGAAAATGCAGTCTATCATCTGCTTTGTGAATTTTTCATGCAGTCTGAGGGATGAGCTGTATCTTTTGGCTCTTGCTCATGTGATGCTGTCAGGCTAGATTAATTCCTGCAGATTTTTACACAGTATTGTTTTCTGCAGGCATTTGTAGACTCAGTATTAAAGATCTGAGTGTGGTTTTTTTTTCTGAAGTTGCTATTCTGGTGAAGTAGGATTTCTCTTTACTTTTCCTGGTTGCTAAACTGATGAGAGTTTGAAGCAGCAGTTGTTTTAGTCATTGAAGTAAGCAATTTAAGATTCCCTGTGTAAGGAGACAGGGCAGTGGATTATGGATATTTATAGTTGAAACTGTAGGCAAAATCATGAGAAAACTTAATTCAAAAAATACATTTTTCTGATTTCTCTTGGCCCTCAGTGATATTTTGGTCAAGGGACCACAAACTGCTGATGAAAAATTGCAGAGTATGTCAAGATGTACTGTGTAGTACTTGTGTCCTGATAGATCTTTTTTGCTTTAATTGGTTGTTTTTTCTTTCTTTTTTTCCAGCTCGCAATTACATGACGGGCACCATTGCGTGTTTGGGTTTTGGAGCTGTTGCTGCTTTAATGAAGATAGGTAGACAGGAGGGCTGGAGGCTGACAGGACCTCCCAGGCTGTAAATGTTGCCATTCCTCCGTGCAAGCTGTCCTTTGAGTGCTGTATGTAATAAGACATTGTATAATAAAGATACTGTCAAATGAGTTGTCGCTAAATTTTAACATCATCCAGCTGTTTACAGGGTTGGGACTGAGATGTGGAAAAAGCTGAAGGCATTGAAACACAAAGTTTTGATCTCGTGCTCCTGCTGAGAATTTTTTCATGCATCAGTCACTTTGCCTCCATCTCTCTGTATTGTGCATACAAACCTGAGGGGCAGATTTAATGTTTTCGTTCAGGCTTTTTAACCGTGTAGTTTCTGTTGAGTCCTGCAAGATTTTGTCCTGCAAGATGGCACCTCACTGAGTCTGTCAGTTAGGGTCTGGAGTCACAGCTGATACGTTTGGCTTTAGGTTAAGGTTGAAGAATTTGAGGGGTGGAGGGGTTACGGTTTGCCCATAGCTAAGTGTCTGGAAGCTTGGTTGCTTTCTCCTGTAAGACTTTAAGGAAGTCTAGAGTCCACAACTAAAGAATTGGGAAATACCTGAGGCTGAAAGGGACCTCCAGAGGTCTTCCAGCTCAGAGGTGGAGCAGATGTGGTCAAATGTTCTGTGTGCAGACTGCAGCACATCCAGCAAAGGCCACCAAACAGCTTTAGGGTGTTGAGGTGTGGGATGCATGAGGAGAGGCTAATAGAACTGGGTTGCTCAGCCCAGAGAAAAGAAGGTGATGGGGTGATCAAATAGGATTTTTCACAAGTTGGTGGTTACAGAAAAGACAGATTCGGGTGCACAGTGAAAGGACAAAAATAAGTGCAAGTTGCAGAAAGTGAAATTGTGCCTGGCTAGAACAAGAAAATATAATCTCTACAGATGGGGTAAATAAGCACCGGAAAATGGACCCGGAGAATAAAATGGACCTTCATCTCTGGGGACATGGAAAATTGAGCCAGATACATGGGAACATGAGGGTATAGGGACAGGAAATTCGGGGCTGGGAATATGAGTTCATAGAGGGGAAACATGGGTACTAGGGGAAACAGGATTGGAGAGGGGAGCACAGCGAGATGGGAGGGGGTTGGGACAGCAGACATGGAGACTTGGGGATCCAAGGACAGAAGAGGTGGGGATGGAGCAGCATGGGGTGGGGACATGGTCACGGCCATGGTAGGCTGTGCTGCTATGGGTGCACGTGAGGGCCCCAAGGGTCGTGTCCCTGTTGGTGTCCCTGTGTGCCCCCTTGTGTGGGCTGGGGAACCCTGCCTCTTCTATGGGGGGGTTGGCGGGGCTGGGCAGCACCTTGGGAGAACAGTGAGGGTGTCTCCCTGCCATACAGCTGGCAGTGCAGGGGGGGTGGTTGCTCTGACACAAGGGCTTTTTTGGGGTGGGGGGTGCTGGTGGGGGCTGTGGAAGGGGCTCCATAAGAATGAGCAAGGTTTGGGGGGGAATCTGATGGGCCAGAGGCTGGCACAGCCTGTTGGGGATAAACCCAGGGTTTATGGCCCTACCTGCACCCTCCTTGCCTGAGAGGGGTGAAAATAATCCCAGCGGTGTCCTCCTGCCCTGCCGTCCTCAGGGAACCCCAGTGTCTGACCGCCCCGTCCCGGGGACAGGGGCCACGGCCCTCCCTCTGCCCGGGCCCATCCCAGCTCCGTTGCTGGGGCCACGTGTCCAGGCTGGGCTATAATTACCCAGACACATTCCTAGGGGGTCACAGGAGCGTCCTGGAGCTGCGGCAGGCGGTAAGGGGGGACAGGCGCGCGGTTGCCGCACACCGCGCAGCACGGCAGCGCAGGATGCAGCGCACGGCACGTGCCACGCGACAGGCAGCGCTGCAAAGGACACTTGACACCCCGCAACAACGCGATCGATGTGCGGGGTGCCACGGGGCGACGGGGCATGCAGCGTGATGTGCCATGCCAGGGTCGGCACGATGCAGCACGGCAAACGGTGTGAGAGGACGCACGACGCATGGCATCACGCATGGTTTATGGGGCAACGTGTGGCTGCGTGCGGTAGGCACCAAAGGGGTGGGAGCGGTGTCTTCAAGGAGAGGCAGGGCAGGGGTCAGCAGCTTTGGTGGTGGTGGTGCTCCAGTAGTTTTAAATGTGGGGCAATGGCTGGGCCAGAACTTCGTGGCTTCTACTATGGGGCAGAAGCTTTGATGGGGACACTCAGCTGTGGGGCTGTGGCTTTCAGTTGGCTTTGGTGATGGCTCAGTAGCTTCATCCCATGCTGTAGAGCAGAGGGTTGAGTGATGAGGCAGATAGGGGGCATCACATCTGCATCTATGGAGCTGCAGTTTCAGCAAGGGGCATCAAACTCAGCTGTGGGGCAGTAGCAGAGCCTGGTGGTGGTCTCTAGAGCCTTTGGCAATGGATCTAGTGGCTTTCGCTATGGGGCAGTGCCAGCAGCAGCACCCCACATCCCCACCCAGGACTCCTGCCATTGGCCAGAGGCTCTGGTTGTGGGGATGGCACCCTTACCTCTGCTCCCTATGTTCCCACAGGCAAGATGTGGGTTGCAGAGGGGCCATCCCCATCCCAATGGCAACTGCGGGATGGGACCCACGCCGGACAGTTCCTGGCTGTCGCCAATGACCTCCGCACCGCAGGACAGCTGGTGGACGTGGCTGTGGGTCCGGAGGGTGATGTGGCCCATGCCGTGGTCCTAGCATCCATCAGCTCCTTCTTCCTACGCTTTCTGGAGGGCAGGACCAGAGAGCTGCGCCAGGGACCCCCTTCCCATGTCCCCCTTCCACCGGGGGTCACACTATGGGGCTGGCGAGCCGTGCTGGCCTTTGCCTATGAGGGAACCGTGCCCTGTGGCAGAGAGAAGGAGGTGGAGGAGGCTGCAAGGGCTCTGGGGGCCCCCCGGGTGGTGGTAGCTTGTGCCTCCAGGCTGGAGAATGACCACCAGGAGGGGGGTCCTGAGGCCCTGGAGGAGCAGTGGGAGACTCTCAGAGCCATGGAGAAGCTCCATGCCTGCGGCTTGGGTTGCGACCTCCAGCTGCAGGCAGGGGATGAGGTTATCCCAGGTGAGCCGGGGGTGGGCTCTTGTGGGGGGAGGAAGGGAGGGAATTGAGGAGGTGGTAGGGCTAGCTGGGACCCCTAGGTCCCTGGGAAGGGAGGGTGGGTGCACAGGGTCAGTGCCAGGGTCTCCAGTGCCTGTCTTGAAGTGGGGCGGGAGCTGGAGGTGCCCCATGTCTGGTCCTGTCGGGTCAGCAGGAGGACCAGCAGGGGATGCCTGAGCTTCTGGGGGGCTGCAAGGTGCAAAGGGCAGTACCCAGACACTGGGTCCCCCTCCTGCCCCCATCGTTTTCCCTCCTTTCACCTAGTTCAGCGCCTGGCCCTGAGCTGCTCCTGTGACTTCTTCCGGGCCCTCTTCACTTGCCCCATGCGGGAGGCAACCCATGACCCTGCTGCCCCACTGGCCACGGGACTGTCCCCAGAGGAGCTGCGCCTCCTCCTCTCCTTCGCCTACACAGGGGCTGTGGCCGGACCATGGCCTGTAGTCCTGGAGGCAGCCGAGACCTCCCTGCGCTACCAGGCCTGGGGGCTCCTCACCCTCTGCCTGGATGTTTTCACCCATGGCCTGACCCCAGAAACTGGTCTGGATGTGTTGGCCTTTGCTGTGGACTATGGGCTGGCCCAGGTGAGCCGCGTGGCAGAGGACTACATCTTGGCCACCTTCCCCTCTGTGGTGACCACACCAGCCTTCCTGGAGCTTCCTGCACACCTCCTGATCCGCCTCCTCCGCTCTGATGGTCTCAATGTCCTCCATGAACTGGAGGCTTTGGAAGCAGCATCCCGGTGGCTCGTGGCCAATGGAGATGGCCAAGAGGACATAGCCAAGGAAGTCTTGTCATGTGTTCGCTTTGCCCTCATGTCCGGTCAGGAGCTGAAGAAGGTCCAGTCGGTGGCCGCGGGGGCAGCTGACCCAGGCCTCCTCCGCCAGCTCATGATAGCAAGTTTGGAGCCGGTGGCCCAGCTGCCGTGCCGGGTGCGTTCCTTGCAAGAGGTGCTGGTGGTCTGTGGTGGAGACAAACTGACAACCAACATGGCTGCTCGGAAGCCCAGCAGGCACCTCTGGTTTGCCCACCGCTACCTCAGTGCTGTGGGGCTGGTGAAGCGTGTGGAGTGGAGGGCACTGGGGGACTTTCCTGACGGTCCACGCTTCCGCCATGCTGTAGCTGTGGTAGGCAATGTCCTCTACGTCCTGGGTGGAAAGCGCTACTATGGGGTCCATGACACCCTGGCCAGTGTTTACAGGTGAGGGCTACAGGGGACCGAGAGGCGTCCTGTGGGACTGGAATTATTGGGGGAGCAAGAGCTACCACACGGACCCAAAGCTCTGTGGTATTTCGGTTGTCTGTTGGACTGGGAGCTTCCTGTCCCTGTGGAGCTATCCCACCTGGGGTTGTTACAGGATTTGTAGGGGACAGGGCAGGGAGGCCCCCACCAGGATATGTGGCCTCACAGCCTTATGGGATCGGTATTGCTGGAGGGGGGAGGATGTTTCTATGCAAGGGTCTCCAGGGCGTTATGGGGTTGGTTGCTTGTGGGTGGTTTGCTGTCCTCAGCAGTGCCAACACCACCTCATGCCGCTGTGGGTAACAGCTAGTCTCTTGCCCCCATGTCCTTTTAACACCAGGTATCGGCCCATGGACGACTCCTGGGAGCGCCTGGCCAGCATGACCTGCGGGCGGAGCTACTTCGCTGCTGTGGCACTTGGGGGCTTCATCTATGCCCTGGGGGGCAGCTCAGGTGACCTCTACTGCACAGACACCGTGGAGTGCTATGACCTGTCCGCTGACACCTGGAGGTGAGACCTCTCCTCTCGGACACCTGCTTTCCTCTGCCCTCATAGCCCCTTGAATTAGCCAGTGGTGCCCACTGAGTGCCCACTGACGCTCCCATGGAGGAGTCACTGGCCTGCAGTTGGCATGTGTGGAAGAAGTGTCCCTTGGGACACTGGGTGCTGGCCAGTGATGCCTATTGGTAGTGAATGGGTTGGCCAGTAGTGTTCACTGAGGGTCTGCTGGGCATCTGCCAATGACGGGAATCGTTTAAATACCTTCCAGCTGTGTTCTTTGGGTGCTCTGCCAGGTGTTGGCCAACACTGCTCACTGGGGGAGTCCCTTGTGGGTCGACTAAGGGTGTCATTTATTGAAGAGCAATGCCCCTTGTTCATCCATTACATGCAGCTAATGCTGCCCGCTGGGGCTCGGCCAGCAGTGCCTGCTGAGTGATCAAAAGATCCATGGCCAGCAGTGCTCAGCAGGGACCTGCTGGCCAGGCAGCCACTGAGGGGCAGCCCTGCTTTACCTGCCCTTCACTGTTCCCTCTCTCCTTGCCCAGGACGTGCCAGCCCCTGCCGATGGCTCTGTGTGGGCATGCAGCATGTGCCCTGGATGGTGCCCTCTATGTGTCAGGGGGCTGTGACGAGGCGTACCAGTGCCAGACGGCCCTTCTGCGCTATGTTCCGGGTGCTCCTGCCACGCTCCTGGCCCCCATGAATGGCCAGCGAGCTGGCCACGTCATGGAGGAGGCAGGTGGGCAGCTCTATGTGGCTGGGGGGCTGTGCCAGCGGGATGGGCAGAGTGGCTACAAGGACCAGCTGGCCTTTGAGGTCTACAGTCCCAAGCTAAATATCTGGGTCCTGCTCAGCCCCCTGCCCCAAGCCCATGTAGTGGGGGGTGCAGCTGTGCTGGGAGGGGAGCTGCTCGTACTGGGTGGGTACAGTCATGAAACCTACCGGGACACTCACTTGATCCATGCCTACCAGCCAGGCACCCGGCGCTGGATCACCCGGGGCACCTTGCCCCATGCCTATACTGACCTCCGTGTGTGTGTCCTCACTGTGCCCTCAGCCTTACGTGGCCCCAACTGCCTTGAGGTTTCCTCTAGATCATCTGACATCCACCGTAACACTTAGTGGACCTTAAAAACTCTGTACCCCCCCTATTGGTCTCCCAATGGGCATCTCTACAGAGCAAAATTGACCCCAGATCCCTCCTCAGCCCCCATGGTACTTTGCCCTAAATTGTGGGGACCCCGTGGGACACAAAGACCCCCACACTGCAAAACTGTGCCTCCAGGAATACTCAGGAGGTTGCTCCACCACCTCAATTTCCCCCCCACACTTGGATTGAATAAACATGGTTCCTGAACAGCTCGTCTGGGTCTGCTTTGTTCTGCTGGAGAACCCAGGCATCCAGAGGTTTCTCACAAGGAACATGAGTACAGCAGATGACTAGAGGGCTGAGTATCCTGGACGGGTGATGGTGGGGACCAGGCTTGCCTGTATTCTGGGGTCTGCTGAGGAATGGTTATGGAGGGCACTGGGACTCTGAATGCCTGTGTTCATTGGGCATAGAGCAAGGGTCTTGGGATTTACAGGCATCTTGGAGTTCGTGTGGGATTCTGAGAGAATAGGGGAGTCCTGGGGTGCCAGGGTTTTGGTGTAGATCATAGAATCATAGAATGATTAAGGTTGGAAAAGGCCTCCGAGGTCATCTGGTTCAACTATCCCCTACCACCAACATCACCCACTAAACCGTGTCCCAAAGCACCAAGTCCAACCTTAAACACCCCCAGGGATGGCGACTCCACCTACACAGGGCTGTTGGAGGGTTTGAGGTTCCTGGGGAGAGGGAGGTTCCTAGGGGGTCTTGGCTTCCTGGAGTTACCTGGAAGGTTATCTGGAGGTGGGGGGAATTCTAGGGAGGTCTTGCAGGGAGAGGCTGAGGCAATGGGGTTTCCGGGGTTAATTGGGGTACTCGTGATAGCCTGAGGAAGGGAATTGAGGGTTCTGGGTGAAGAAGGCAGGGGGAGAGGGATTACAAAAAACAGACGACAACAACAACAACAAAAAAGCGACTGAGTATATTGGGAGCTTATGTGAAAGGAAATATTCCGGCTTTAGGAACAAAGATAACTGTAATCCTTATAAGCCTCACCAATTCGTGACACAAGCGATCTTGACATTTCACTGAGTGTTATTCCTGGCTGGGAATGGCAGACTGGGAAACCAAACTCCTGCCTGGAGGAAACGTACCGCTCTTCACCCCACTGGCTGCCTGCTGGCCTCTTGGCTTGGTGCCTTGTTAGAACAGCAG
This sequence comes from Netta rufina, assembly GCF_964035555.1. Classification (NCBI taxonomy): domain Eukaryota; kingdom Metazoa; phylum Chordata; class Aves; order Anseriformes; family Anatidae; genus Netta; species Netta rufina. The sequence continues at coordinate 2,055,848 of NC_140152.1, read as the reverse complement.
ACTATGCAAGAAATGTGTGTCTCTAGGACTTCAGCTGGCACAAGTGCTGTGGCAGAGACAAAGATATCCTTCCATGTTTTGTCCAGCCACTACAGACAGAACAGTGAGCTAGTTATGGGTCACAGGAAACAACGATTGAGGAAATGTTTTGGAAGGACAGGACCTTTCCACTTCCAGCACATGGGGAAAAGACTTATTCCTGCTGCCGTCATCACCAGTGATAACAAGGTATTCATAGCACATATTAAAAAAAAAAAGGGGGGGGAGGGGGGGCAATGGGGAGGAGGGATAATGAGTTTAATAAACCTGCAGTTCCTGGGGACAACACCCAGAAATGGTGATCAAAGATGTATAATATTTTGAATGGACAGAACAATACAATACACATACACTTCTGATAGAATATTATTTGATTAAATAGTCTTTTAGGATCAAGCAGTGGTCACATTGAGTTCACGATACACTTGGATTGGCCATTATGTGTTTCAGCAGTTGTACAACAATCATTCAGGTGACAACTACACTCCACTCCTTGATGGACATGGAGGCGATCACCTGCATGCCAGTCTGGTACTCATATCTGCAGCTCATCATAGTAGACATAATTTTGATGCACAGCATGCTTGCTGTGATTGCTAACAGTGCAGTAGCCAGGAATCAGAGCTAGCTACTTGCCTTGCAGTCTGAACGATGTGTTGATTCTGATGTAAAGCTTGTATTCCTACAACATATTGCTGTTTTTCAGTTCCATCAATGACTGCATGTCATTTAAAGCCCATGCTGTCCAATTTCCAGTGTGCCCTATCCCCTGCCACATGTCAATATTATTCAGCATGACTTGTGGCAACCAAGATGAGAGAATTATCTTTTGGTATTGCTATTTTCACCTGTTCTACAGGTAATACTTTGCATATGGAACTTGTACTCCGATCTATTGATTCATTTGCCTGCTGAAATGTATTGCACAGTACTCACATCTAGATTTAATGGTTTTACTTTTTGTCTTTAACATTTTTGTAGAGCCTTTCCATCTGCCTGGTGCTTCTGTGTAAGCTTCAGTGTATGATATTCCACCCTTTGTCTACACAGCAAAATCTTAAATTTCTTGTGAAGGCAGGGGCCAGCTCTGCAGATGCCCATCTCCTTGATCACCTGTAGCAATAGACCTGGCACTCAAGAGCCCACGCTGAGGCAATACCTGCCAGTGTCCTGCACACGCCCCCTGGAGCACTGTCCTCTGACAGGACCTTGTACCCTACATGCATCTACATGAAATTATGCAATACTTAGTATTATAAAACGATTAGTATATGCATTATAATCTGATATGTTTGCTTGTGTAACAGCCCTTGTGTCCGAGAGAACACTATTCTGAGATTTTTATTTTTATTGTTTTTAAGTGTACAAAGGGCTTGCAATTAGAGGAAGTTAGACTGTTCTGAACCTAGATGATCTCTTAACCCTTCTGTAGTTGTTTACCTTTTTCCCCATTTGTTGACTGTTTTACTAATTCCCATGTTACTCTTGCTGGCTGTGGCACATTAACCTTTTCTGGCTGCCAGACACCCACCCAGCTGCTCTCCCACTTCCCCTCTTCAACAGGGTATGGGGAAAAAATAAGATGAAAACATTTGTGAGTTGAGACAAAGACAGGGAGATCACTGACCAACTACCCTCATGAGTAAAACAGACTCAACTTGGGGAAAACTGATTTATTTCCAATTAAAATAGTGTTGGATTGTGAGAAACAAGGACCAAAACTAGACTGTCTTCTGCTGCTCCTTCTCTCCTGACACCTACACCTGTCCTCACCTCGAGCAGTGCAGGGCGATGGGTTGTGGGGGATGTGGCCAGTCTGTAACAGCTCCTCTCTGTCGCTCCTCAATAACAAAGCTCAGCAAGTCACCCCTAAACATAGAAATTGCAGCTGTCTTTATCACAAGGACATGACCCTCAGTGCTTTATCAGCAAAGCTTTCAGCAGCTGACAAGGGACCACAGTGCTCGTGAAGATGGAAACTGCTCCCTCCTGCTTGACCTTTCTCTAAGTGCTTGGGTAGGCAGCAAGGAGAAGAAGGAATCCTCCTGTCATTCATATCAATCTATATACATATATTTTATAAACGTATTTTTATTATTGCAGAGTACTGGTATTACCTGCATTACTATTGCAGACTCCTGGTATAAAAGAGTAGGCCCAAATACAGCAGAAGCAAGACCAAACTTTGGAAAGAAACATGGAATGATGGAATTGCTGTAGAAGCAGAGAACATTACCTGTAAGTACAACCACTGGTGAATTTGCCAGCAGTGGTGTCTCAGGGTGTTTTCAAATGCTACAACCAACTGAAAGTTGCAAACACAGCCTAGCAGTATTAAGAATTTTTTAAACATTTTAATTTTTTTTTCTAATTAACAAGTGCATAGTTATTTGCTTTCCTTGAGCACAGAAACACTTTTCTCTGTAGTAAATACATACAGAAGTTTGGCCTGTATGCCTGATAGTTTCCCCTTATGTATGCATGCTAGCACATTTCAAAGTTGCATACGACCAGTGCTTCAGAGCTGGGAGCAGCCAGGAGTGTTTCCCTGCCCTTGTCAAAGCATGCTGGAATGGTCCATCAGTCCTGCTTGGACTTCTTTGGGGACAAAAACAAAGTACACAGTAGGTAAATGGACAATGAAGTGGACTGAAATGTCTTCTCAGCAGTGCTCAGACAGGATCAGATCACATGTCACTTCATCTGAACTCAAGAAAAAACTTTTACTGTGAGGGCAGTCAAACACTGAAACAAGTTGTGGAGTCTCCATCTATGGAGATATTATAAACCAACTAGACATGGTCCTGGGCAACCTGCTCTGACTGTCCTGTTTGACTAGATGATCTCCAGAACTCCTCTCCAACCTAAGCCATTCTGTGATTGCTGCTCCTCAGAAAACTCAGACACTTTTGCAGTCCTGGGGTTTTTACCCTTATAAAAGTAGTAACAAAGTGAAAAAGAAAATTTCCTTGGAATATTGTCCTGCTGTTTGTGTAAGATGTGCAAGATTCGTATCAATGAATGTTCTTTTCTGAGCCCTTTTCCTTATCATTGCAGAGGACAAGTATCAGCTAATATTAATACAGCTTATTAAAAACAAGATGCAAACACCAAAGAAGGCCGAGCTAGTTCAGGTAGAGAAATAAGATTGGACAAGAATGGCATAGAGACAGAGAACATCGGCAGCTCCAGTCAACTACAGGTGAATTTACTCATAGAGTTGACCATGTTATCTGACACTGCCAATAGAAATAGTTCACCTCAGCCTAGATGTAGCTGCAAATCACACCCTGGTGAAGACTGTTTTTTCTGAATGTGTGCTTTTGATTGGATTCATCAGAAAAATAGAATCAGTTGATAATTTCTGAATCTGGTTGATTCAGAAACATGTGAGTACTCAGTACCAACAGGGATTTTGCATTGCAGCTTCCTCTTCTGAATATGTGGCATCTGAATGCACGGACTCTTATTGTGATCAAGTAAGTAAGAGTCTTTACCTGGCTATGCTCCTTTTATGCACTTTCGTTCCAGAGGCTTTCCCCGAAATTTAAACAATTGGCCTTTTGTGCCACCCCCACCCTGACATACGAGGTTAAAGCGTCAGCCAACAGCGACATCTTATGGCTCTCTGTTCCTCCATCCAGTCAGGCTTTGATCAAATCGGCTATAGTAGGGTTAGCGGCTTTAATAGATCCCCAAATTTTCCTACAGTCTGCATTAGCGTTTTTAATTGCCAATTGTCGCAATAGACTCTCCCATGTGGCAGGATTCTCCACCTGACAGTCTAAAACATTGTGCAACCGAGCCAGAAATTTTATATAGGGCTCAGTGGCTCCCTGCTTAATAGTTGCAAATGAAGTATCTGAACGGACAGGATGGACACTTGGTCTCCAGTCAGGACCACCAGCTCATGATGACTTCAGGCAGCACTGGACACCACTAAGAGGTCTCCTCACTCCAGACATCAACCAGCATCCTGGGTAGAGTCGTCATGCATGAAAGGAAAAGTGACTTATTTCCCTGATGTAGTTCTCAAGGCCTTTTGGGTCATGCATATCACAGAATCACAGAATCACAGAATTTTCTAGGTTGGAAGAGACCTCAAGGTCATCGAGTCCAACCTCTGACCTAACGCTAACAGTCCCCACTAAACCATATCCCTAAGTTCTACATCTAAACGTCTTTTAAAGACCTCCAGGGATGGTGACTCCACCACTTCCCTGGGCAGCCTGTTCCAGTGCCTCACAACCCTTTCAGTGAAGAAGTTCTTCCTAACATCTAACCTAAAACTCCCCTGGCTCAACTTAAGCCCATTCCCCCTCGTCCTGTCACCAGGCACGTGGGAGAACAGGCCAACCCCCACCTCGCTACAGCCTCCCTTGAGGTACCTATAAAGAGCAATATGTGACACCAAAGTTGGGGACTGGTGTCTATAGTGCCACATCACATTTATTTTGCATCTATTCAGTCTCTTCTTGTATAGAGATTGCTCTTGTCCATTTACTTCAAGGATACAGGAAAGAATGGGTTAACATTGAAGCATCACTTAAAGTTTAAGACTACCAGAGGTCCAGTAAAATGAAACTAGCACCCATTTGAAAGTTAGGCAAAGAGAATATTTATTCTGTGATTAGCAACCTGAGACTGAGTTGAAAGCATAGCACATCTTTATGTGCACCATTCAGACAGAAGCGATTAGGACACAGTGTACAAAGCAAGCTCTTCTCAAAAGAAGAAAAAAAAAAAGCTCAAAAAGCTGTTCTCACCCCAAAATCAGGCAGTGTCAGCCCCAAACTCTGCTCTAGGGTGACTTCTACCCCTGCCAACTACCCAAGTAATTATTTCAGATCCAGCAACCACAATGAGTGTGAGAGGAGTGCTAGGGGGAGGGATGGGATGACTTCCCCTTCTGTAGCAAGTAGATCGTCCCCTCGTGCAACAAAGGTATATGAGGCAGAGCCATGACCCTCCATCCCTCTCTCTGAACATACAGGAGCATTTACAAGGTGTTGCCAGCATTCTTCACGCTGACAGTGCCGATGGCCTCGGCACCCCTATCCAGGCTGTAAGCAGAAGGGGCCCTCAGGGGGCCAAGGTTTGTGTCTGTCGGCTTCCTGGAGAAAGACTTGAATGAAGTATTCGGGGGACAGTGGCAGACCCACAGCTCCTTTGTTGTGCAGAAGGAGGACTCTGCAGGAGGACTGCCCTGTATTCCTAGGTCTTTAATTGTGCAGTAGGTGTGGGATGTAGTGACTTCAGGGCACAGATCTATTTCCTTGATGGTGCAGAATGTGGTTTGTTGGAGGGGGCTTTGGAAGCTGCTGAGATGCCACACAGGACTTTCTGTTGATTCCCTCTGCCTCAAAAGTGGGTACTGCACCTCTTGGGTCTGCAGTGATTTGCGCGAGGAAGGCCATCCCACCAGGCACATCCAAAGCAGCCAGCAAGCTAAAGCCAGCATGGACAGGAGCAGCAGAACCAAGGAGGCCAGGTAGAGCACGCAGTGCAGCAGGCAGCAGTGGCTCAGCACCCACTGCACCCACTGAGGACCCTCCCCACCCGCCCGCAAGAGCAGCATGGGCACAGTCTCTGCTGTGGTGGAGCAAGGACAGAGAGGTTGAGGTGGGGGCAGAGGGGACGGCTGGAGGAAATGTGTGGTGTTCAGGGGAGCCAGCAACTTTGGGGCATGAGGAGAAAGCATGGTGGTAGAGACCACCAGTGTGGTGGACGTTAGAGAAGATGAAGATTCGACGACGGAAGAGGCCCTTGGCGTGCTAGTGGAAGGCAATGCTGTGGGACTGCTGGTGGAAAACATGCCAGTGGACATCGGGAGAGTGCTGGTGGCAGTGCTGGTGGCAAGGCTGGTTTGGGGATGGTTGCTGGTGCTGGGGAGTCCGGTGCTCACAGCAGTTGTCAGTGAGGTGGTGGAGATGAAGGTGGTGGGGGGGGCAGCAGTTAGAACAGGGGTAGTGCTGGGGGGCTGTACAGTGGATGGGATGGTAGGACTGACTGGTGCAGGAGCGATGGTGCTGGGAGTGATGGTGCTTGCAGGAACCTCATCGGAAGTGCTTGGGGCAAGGCTGGAGCTAGAAGGGGAGCTGATGGGAGGATTTGTGGTAGTGAGAGGAGGCTGGGTAAGAGCACGTAGGGTAGTAGTGTGCTCTTTGGGGACAGCTGGATGTGTCGTGGGGGAAGGGGACATGGTAGTTTTTTGGGGTGTTTCTTCCTCATTGTAGTCATACTCATCCCCATCTGTGTCCCCCACATTGCCGCAGTCAGACTTGAAGTGGATGACAGGCTGATGCTGATGCTCAGGGGGGCTGTGGCACAGCACCTTCTCTGGGGCCACCTCCACCTTCGTCTTCTCCAGGCCCCGCTCTGGCTGGTAGACGCTCCCCTCATTTATCCGGATCCAATTCCGCAGGTAGGACAGGTCGCAGTCACAGTGCCAGGGATTCTCAGTGAGGAAGACATAGGCAAAGATGTGCCCATCAACAAAGAAGTCGTTGGGAAGGGTGCGGAGGAGGTTCCCTGAGAGCCAGAGGGTCTCCAGCGCTTCCAAGTCCTGCAGCAGCTCCTTGGGGAGCTCCTCCAAAAGGTTGTCTGAGAGGTCCAAATCCTTGAGTGCCCGAAGCCCTGCAAAGGTGTCCCCGGGAAGTGTCTCCAGCCGGTTCCCTCGCAGGTCCAGCTCCTGCAGCAACGGCACGGCGCGGAAAGCCTCCGGGGCCAGATTCTGCAGGGTGTTGTAGGACAGGGTCAGGCGGATGAGTGCGGGCAGGCCCTGCAGGTTGGGCAGGGCCACCAGCGCGTTGCGGGACAGCAGCAGCTCCCTGAGGGAAGGCAGTGGGGACTCGGTGTTCAGGGCCACCATCCCGTTTTCAGACAGGTCGAGGTCCTGCAGTATGGCCAGGGGCAGGAAGGCGGCAGTGGAGACAGATGTCAGGTGGTTGGCATTGAGCAGCAGGATTCCCGTGTCTTCGGGCAGGCCAGAAGGCACTGCGCTGAGAGCCTGCCCCGTGCAGTTCACCTCCAGGACGTCCTTCACCTTGTTCATCTCCGATGGGCAGGGCTGTTGTGGGTCAGTGGCACTGGCCAGGGGCAGCAGGGCCAGGAGGATCAACACAAGCAGCACAGGGAACCGCATGGCCTGCAGGGGAGAGCCCTGGACACGCATGGGTACAGCCCCAGCTTTGCTCCCCACCATTGGCAACAGTGCTGCCAGCCCACATGAAGCCCTCTGGAAGTCCCCTGAGCCTGCCCAGAAGCCCCCCGAGCTCCGAGCTCCTCCCTGGCATGTGGGGAGCAGGAGCAAGCCCCAAGGATGGTGCAGAGCTCATGCATGTGCTGTGGCAGCACCCGCTCCACTAGCTGCCCTGGAGAGCCATGTGGGGCCTCCCCCCCCACCCTCACCTCATCGCTTTGTGCCGAGGGGACAGAGGAGTCCTGCAGCCTCAGCCAGTGTCCACCCCATCCTCCCGTCCTCACCCTCCTCTGAGGACAGCAGGCTTTTGCCCAGTGAAGCCCTCTGCAAGACTTGTGCTCCTGCGGCAGGAGTACAAATCACCAGAAGGGCTTCCTCTGCACAGGCATAACTGTCCCAAGCACCCCCGATGGCCACCGCTCCCCTGGCACTCACCGTGAACCCCTCAACGTCTGCTCTCCTGCTGCTTTGCCTCCCTCCTGCCCCAGCACTGGAAGCTGCCCTGGCAGCGGCGCTCCCAGCAGGGCTGGCCAGGCCCTCTATCAGCACCCCCAGCTGCTGGGAAGGGAGCTGTGGTTTCCGGAGAAGCCAAACTCATCTGCTGTCCTTCAGTATAGCCCCCGCTTTAATTGCACTGCCACAACATGGCTCTTTGCAAACGCCTCCATCTCATGTTTCCATAAGAAACTGTGGATCAGCTTGGCTACATAATTTCTTGCTCAAGGTCCCTTGACCTGGGGACTGCAGCCTGCTTGGCATACCAGAGAGGAGCAGCTTTTGCACATCACCTCAGCTGGTTGGTGGTGGTGTCCAGGAGGGCTCCTTTCTTTCTGGCTTCCCAGAAAAGAGAGGGATGGCTCTTCTGGAGAGCTGCAAGGCAGCTTTAACGTTAGTGGGAGAAGCCACAGCACAGTGCAGGCAAGGAGATTAGGAACAGAGGAAGGAACTGGGTTTTGCAATTCTTCCTGCTCTCCATTCCCATGGCCAAGCCATCGCCACTTCCCTGGCCCACAGGTTACCACCAAGCACTTTGGGCAACAGGGCTGGGGGGTCACCCAAAATCTACAAGGGCAGGTGCTGCAGAGGCGGGGAGATACGGGTTTTGTACTGTTTCTACATTCTGTTGGTCATGGCGGGTTAATGTCAGTCAGCAGCTGAAGACCCAGCAGCTGCTTGCCCACTGCCCCCCAAAGCAGGATGGGGGAGAGAACTGGAAAAGCAAAAGGAAAAAACAAACAAACAAACCAAACCAAACCAAACCAAACCAAACCAAAACAAAACAAAACAACAAAAAAAAAAACACCTCATGTGTTGAGTTAATGAGAGTTTAATAAGAGAAGGGAAGGGAGGAAAACCTAAGTAATGCAAAGGCAATCACTCATTGCCTCCCACCAGCAGACCAATGCCCAGTCAGACCCTGACCCACAGTACCTAGGAAAGACACCCCAAAGTTTATTGCTGAGCATGCTGTCATAGAACAATAGAATAGAAACACAGCATGATTTGGGTTAGAAGGGACCTTTAAAGATCAACCTGTTTAGTCTCCTGCCATGGGCAGGGACACCTTCCACTAAATTAGGTTGCTCAGCACAGGCTCATGTCTCAAGCCCATCTAGGTCCCATTTGGATGGCATCCTATCCTTCCACTGTGTCAAGCACACAACGCAGCTTGGTGTTGTCCGCAAACATGCTTAGGATGCACTCAGTCCCACTGTCCATGTCGCTGACAAAGATGTTGAAGAGTGCTGGTAGTGCTGAATAGTACATACCCCTAAGGGACACCACTTATCCCTGGTCTCCACCTGGACCTGGAGCCACTAACTGCAACTCTTTGAATATGGCCATCCAGACAATTCCTTACCCACCAAGTGATCCCTCTGTGTTCTAGTTAGATTCCAGGGGCTGAAGCTGATTAGTTCAGCCCAGCAAGGATCAGAAAAGAGTATATATATATAAAGCAAGCGAGTTATTCAGGCATATCAAATACACTTGCACACACACACACACAGCTGAGGAGAGATAGAAAAACAAAGAATTTATTAATAAGTTAGCTTGTTAACATACCGACCCCAGGGTGATGGCAAGGGTACCAATGAGCGTGATGCTTTTCCCGGTCACTGATGTCCATTACCGAAACCCAATAGATCACAGATACTTAGCCAGGTCATGATTGGCACCCTGTCAGTGTGGTAGGTATCAATGTCTTGCAGGTGTCCCCGTGGAGGCAACGTTGACCTCGGTTGATGTTCCTGCCTCTCGGATGCAGAGCAACTTGCTCTGTTTATAAGTTTTGCCCTTGTGTGCTCCCAAACCCTACAGGCTGCTAGTTGATAGGCTGCTGCGATCACGCACAACTGCATGGCCAGCACGTGCTGTGTGGATGGCAGCATTGTCTCGTGCCGGATGACCTGTGGCCTGGTGCCATATCGCTGAGCTAGCAATGTGTGTTCCCACAAGGTCAGCGTTCCGCCTTGCTAGTTTCATAATGCCTGTTTCACATTGGACCTACCTAATGGTTTTGAGTCCTAACACGCTCTGTCAGGTCCATGTCTCTCCAGTTTAGAGACAAGGATATCATAGGGGACAGTGTCAAATGCTTTGCACAGTCCAGGTAGATGATGTCTGCTGCTCTTCCCCCATCCACCAATTCTGTAACCCCCTTGTAGAAGGCCACCAGGTTTGTCAGGCACAAACTGCCCTTAGTGAGGCCATGTTGGCTGTCACCAATTACCTCCTTATTTTCCATGTCCCTTAGCAGAGTCTCCTGGAGGATCTTCTCCATGATCTTGCCAGGCACAGAGGTGAGACTGACTGGCCTGTAGTTCCCCAGTCTCGGCATATGGGACATCCCTTTGGTCAGTTAGGGTCAGCTGTCCCTGCTGCATCACCTTGTAGACTCTCACCCACCCTCAGCTTAAGTAGCACTTTATTTTGTCTGAAAAGAAGTCAGCTTCTTAAACCTAAAGTTGTTTCTAAGGAAAACGTCCTAATGTCTACTTAATTTACAGTCCGAATGTTTTGATACTTACAACTGTCCTACTCTAAATACTCTTACAGACAAAATGATTATAATAAGCCTGCCGGGATTATAAGCAGGGTTTTAAACTAGATGCAGATGGGGAAGGGGGATGTACATGTGAGTGATGGAAATGAACCTAGGAACACTGTCCCTTTAGGAAATACTTGTGAACTGTCTCAAAGCAATTTGGAAGGGCTCCTCTGAAAAGGTGTTGAGACCGACAGCCCAGCTGAAGTGCCTCTACACCAATGCACACAGCATGGGAAACGATTAGAAGGAGTTGGAAACCATGGTACAATTAAAGAGACTTGGGGAGAGAGGTCAAGGGTTCAGGAGCACAAGTTGTGTACTTCTCTGTCCCTCTAGTTACAGGAAATAATGAGGGACTGGACATGATGAGCCAGCAGATTAATAATTGGCTCCGAGCCTGGTGTCACCGGCAGGTGACCAGCAGAAAAGGGTTTTAGGATGGGACTTGGCAGGGTTCATTGACAGAGTTTTAAACTAGGTATGAAGGGGGGTGAGGGTAGAACCGGGGTCACTAGAAAGGAGTCTGAATGTAACATGCCAGTTCTTGTGGGTGAGGAAAGTACTAGCAAGACCTTGCAGTCCTGTGTTTTGGTGAAGGATGAGGATGACACAGCAATTTGCAGAAAGGACACAAGGGTTGGTGAGAGGTTGGTAACTATGAAAGCACCTGAGTATGGTCAAGAGGGTATTAGGAATCATCCCAAAAGGTGGCCCAGCTGAGGTGCATTTACACTAATGCACACAGTATGAGTAAAAAACAGGAGGAGCTGGAGGCCACCGTGCTAGTAGGAAACTATGATGTAGTTGCCATCATAGAAACCTTGTGGGATGATTCCCATGACTGGAGTGTGGCTCTTGATGGTTACAAACTGTTCAGAAGGGGTGGGTGAGGAAGGAGGGGAGGTGGAGTTGCCCTCTATGTTAGGAAGTGGATAGATGAGCTAGTTGCCTGGACTTGTGCTGTGGCCAGGGGGCTGCACAAGTACAGCCTGGGCAAGTTCTACTGCTGTGCTTTCATGGACTTCTGCAGGGTGAGGTGACTCGTGTCTCAGAAGTGTCTGCAACTTCCCCCTGCCTAAAGGATGTGGATGCAACAGCCGCAGGCACAGACATCTCATGCTGACTCACACATAAAAAAATCCTGCTAAAATAACTTTATTCTGTACTTTTTACAAACAGTCCCTGCTGAGGGAGTGTCTCTTTTCAGTGGAAGTGTTGCTCAACAGGTAGAGAAAGAGGATGAAAGGCCACTGTTACAAGCTGCAATCGGGGAAACCCATCGTGTATAAGGGATTCTGTCTTCCCCATGAGAGAGGTGCAGCCCTGGGTCCACAGAGGTAGCACAATCTCCACCCTTGGAGACACTAAATTCACCTGAACAAAGCCCAAAGCTACCTAAAGTAGCTTTGAAGTTAGCTCTGCTGTGAGCAGGAGATTGCAGTGGAAACCTTTACAAGTTTCCTCCAACCTCCATCTTGCTATGAGTCTATGAACTATGGCAGTGCCATATGAAGCCTTCTCTTTCTCCCTTCCCTTCATCAGGGACACATTTTGAGCCACGTACCAGGACCCAGCCAGACCCATGGGTGGACTCTGAACCCATCGAATGATGCCAGTGGAAATGTGAAGATAGAATTCTTCTCATCAACACTGAAAAATGCCACCCGGCCCACTTCATAATCCAGAGAGACCCGGACCCGCGTGGGAGCCTGGCTTTCATGAAGGAGAGTGTGCTCAGGGGACGTGAAAGCTTTGAACTTCCCTGCCCAGTTCCCCACTGCCCAGATGCCCTCCTCCGGGCTGAACTGAATCTCGCCCTTCCTCTTCACATCTTCTCGAGAGACCCCTACGGCCCATCCTCCTCCATCCACCACCTCCACCTCCCAGTAGTATCTCCCTGAGGCGTAGCCTTCACAGCCCAGCACGCAGCGCCAGGGGTCAAATCTCTGAGGGAGGCTGGGGACGTTCTGCAGCTTGTCGTCTCGCTTCACGCTTTTGCAGTCATCAGACAGGACAAGGTCACAGTGGGCTGTGTCTGAATCCAGAACCACTGCCACTGTGGGACAGAGGGAGTCAACACGTTAGGGCAGAGCTCTCCCCAGGAGAGGCCTCTGCTGAGGCTGCCTCAGGAAGAAGAAAAAGGGTGAAGGCGACAGTTTGCTGGCTGTGGTATGGGAAGATGCACAAGCGATGGCATTAGTGTGAGGAGCAGAAAAAGAACCAGAGAGATGACCCTGAGCACACAGGGAAGAGGACCATCAGCACACCTCCAGGCTGAAGAAGTCCTTGCATCTCTAAAGCATGGCCAGCGCTGCTCACTAAGGACCAGGACTCTTCAGATTTGTCTGAGAGTGGAACATGCACCGAGTGAATGAGGGGACTGAGTGCTGCACTGCAAAGTAAGCATCCCTGGTGCCACCAGTGTCACTGCAGGAGGGGAGTTGTCAGGAAGAGAAAGAAAAGCAGGGAAGATGATTCAGCCCCCTGGAAGACAGAACTTCAATTACCATTTTCAATAGGCACTGCGTGTCTTCTCCATTCTTAAAACAAAAACAAAAGACAAAAACAAAAACAAACAAAAGAAAAATACTGATGAGAAGTAATCTGAACACCCTCGTGGTACTGGAATAGCTCAACATAATGATATGCTGGTGTAATTGCACATTTCCTGAACTGTAGCTGTATTTGTAAAAGTCATCTCACAGTGTGTAATTTCAAAACTTCAGTGTCTAGTTACATGGAAGTGCTTCATCCATTCTGATAAATATGATCCCTTTGTCTGACCTCACACACATACTTATCCTCTGTTTGTACTTTGTGAAATGAAAGCAATTTTTTCTTGGTATAGAAGGATTACAGAGAGTAACATAAAAACACATACAGAGCAAAGGAAAACAATGTTTCTGAAATGAGTTCAGCATTTGCCACCTCTTCCTTTCCCAAAAGAAAAAAACAAAACTAGGCCATAAATGCAACACCCAAATGAGAAAATCAAAGTCTCTTACCAGGAAGTCTCTTACTAAGGAAGGAGAATGATACTCACCAAGCTCCTCAGCTTGTCTCTCTGCAAAACAAAATGCATGTAAATCATCACAAATGGGTTGTGGGATGTCGGCTTGGATATCACCTCTCCTGCAACCATCTGCCTGTGCAGGAGGCTGTACTTCTGCCGACCCCAGCAATGCAAAGCCCTTGAAGGGTGACAGTGCAGGTCCTGCTTCAGCCCAGGGCTGAGAGAGGTCCCTGAGAGGTCCCTCCCTGGCCAGGGGATGTGTCCCACAGCGCTGCCATCAGCTTACGGTGTGTGCAGGGAGCCCCCAGCATGCTCACCCTGCCACTGTTGTCAGCCACACCCCAACCCCAGATACCATTTTCAATCATCTTGCATTTTGGCGGTCTTAAATTCCCTCACTCTTTCTTTTCCCCACACTCTCAGTTGCTCTTAGGTTCGCTTCACGTCTTAAGAATATACAGTCAGTAAAAAGTCCTTTTTAAGGAAAGGAAGAAGACTCACCAATTTCAGCAGCACGGTGCCCTAAACAGCAAACAGAAGCACATCCCGGTTACTCTTTCCAATCACTGCCCTTGGATCCCAGCTAAGGGGCTGCACAGGTGAAGGGAGCTGTCCTGAAAGGACAGGTGCATGGATTTGTTCTCTCCTGGCATGGACTCCTAATTTCCCAGTGAGCTGAGCTGTATTTCTTTTCCCTATCAAACTGTAATGGCATCACTTTAGCAATGAGCAAGAGCTCCGTTTTAATAGCCAAAGGACTATTTATTGGTAATGAGCTGAAAACAAACAAATATATATTTATATTCCCTCTTCAAATGTTTTCTTATTTTTTAATTCCTTGGTAGTCAAACCATCCTTCTCTTGATAACAAAATTCTCAAGGGCTTATGTTTCCATAGTCATCCCCTAAAAAGCACAAACTTTTCAGTGCTACTTCACTGCTTAAGTTAAAATGAGTGTTAAAAAGCACTGACAGTCACTCAGGAAGAAAATTCCTACAATGTTACAGAGTGAATGTTCATATTATTGGCTATTTGGGGGAGGAAAGTCTTTGCCTAAAGAGAACATTTGAATGTAACGACAGGGTGAATAACAAGTTTTTGCAGAGGATTTCACCAGGGAAGACAGGGAGTGAGACTTACACAGTGCTGCTGCTTGCATTGCTGAAAAGCAAAAACAAAAAAGTGCATTACCACCCAAGTCAATTCCTTTTTCACTGATACACCTGTTGGGGCAGGGAGGGGGCTAAAATTGTTTCATGGTGGAAAAGCTGCGGCCCAAGGGTTCCTCCAAGTCCCTAGGGCAGAGGTCATTGCTACATTGCTGGACACCAGCAGGTTTGCATGAGCAGGGGAGGAGCAGGGGTGAAATTTCACTCATTGCTGTGATGCTGTGTTACCATTCTGTTCCCACATTTTTGTTTTGTTTTGTTTTGTTTTGTTTTGTTTTTTGTTTTGTTTTGTTTTAGTGCTGATACAAGGCTGTGTTCCTACAACGTGAAATGTGTGATCCCCAATCGGGAAGAACCTGGAGAGCCCTTTGCAAAGCAAAGACCACTGTTGATACAATATCTGTTCATGCTCTTTTTGGTTCTGCCATGATTTTTCTTAAACTTTCAACACTATTTCACAGCTTTGTAGTTTCATCATTCCAGAATTGAATTTCATAATTTTCTATAGCTGCTAGGCAACCCATTTGATTCCACCACTCCTACCCCTAAAATATGTCCCATCAAGTCTTCAATTGAAGGGAATTCTCCCATTTTCCAGTTTCTGGAAAACAGAAAGTGAAGCTTACCTATTTTTTTCTCATGCTGTCCTATGAAAGAGGGAAAGAAAGAAATGTCAGTCATTTAAAAAATCACCACTTCCAATGAGCTCTGATTAACTACAGCCACATTACAACCACACACAAGGCAGCAAGGCAGAGGTGTCTAAACGTGCTGCAGTGCCTTTGTGACCCACAGGCTCCCTGCCCCTTCTGCAAGACATCGGGATTTCTATTTCCTTTATCCCTCTGTATGATTTACATGATGGGGCACAGTCCAGAGGCGTCACTGAGCTCCAGGCTCAGGACCATCCTCATAGCCCAAACCTACCCATGAGCCAGAACCAGAGGGGCTGAATAAGATGGTTTACAGAGCTCCCAGCCCCAAACACTGTACCAGGACTATACCTTTCCTTCTAAATAGATAAACGGCGATGATGAAAAGAGAGAGCACAGCAACCAGGACCACGCCCAGGCCAATTTTCCAAGGATGGGCATTTTGGAAAAAGGGATCTGAAAAATAGAAGCCTCAAAGGGATTAGGTTACTCTGCAAGCAGAAAGAGAAAGCAGATTATTTCCATTTCATACAAGCCTATTCCAAGCAGATCTGAATCTTATCTCTCTATATGTTTCATTGGTCAATATAGGAGCAGTAAAAGCCCGGGTTAACAGGGGTGTTAACAGGAACACTCGAGTAGAGAGCACTGCCATCAGGGGAAAGGTATTGGCCTGCTGGGGAAATAAATTCTCCCAAATTGTTCATCCCCAGTATAAGAATGAACCAAATTAGATCTGAAAACCACGTGATCTTGTGAAAATCTTATCATCAGACCAGGATTTTACAGCAGGTGAGATGGAGGTTTCACAAATGCTGCCCAAAACTACAGGGGGAAGGAAGTTGTTTGCAGTGGCAGCATGCAAAATGCACTCGATGCACCTCATACCCGGTGTGCAAGTGAACCTCAAATTTTCTGCCTACAGCACCTCCAAGAGCACTGATCCCCTGGAAACGTCACCAGGATGACGCTCCTGTCCTCTGCTTACCTGATATGTAGAAAGAGGACTCCTTCTCCTGGCTCTGCAGGGCAGGTCTGACCACACAGGCCAGCTCCTGGCTTGCACTCCTGGTGAGGATGAGGATGCTCTCCATTGCAAAGAGGCCGCTCTCGTCCTGGGTGATGTTTTCTGAGAGGGAGGGCAGGTGCTGCCCACAGTGGTCCTGCCACAGCACCTGGGGCTGTGGGAACCAGCCGGCCGAGTGGCACGCCACGCGGATGCCCCCGTCCTGGTAGCGCTCCAGCACGATGCGCGGAGCAGAGCCGCTGGCTGCAGGAAAACAGAGAACCCGGGTTATTGTGCGGATGGAGCTGTTCCACGGGATGCCAGGTCTGGGGGGAATAATGGGGTCTGCTTGATCCTCTACTGGCAAGAAGGGATGAGCCTCAACACAGGCAAATGCATGTTTTATTTAGGGCCATAGCAGCAGCTTAACCAGTATCACCAGCTGTTAGAGAGATGCACAGAGACCCCTCTTCCAGTCTTTTTCATATTACCCAAAGCTCTGCCCTGGAACCTGCTACTTCAACAAATTAATCCTTAGACCTGGATATTAAAATATAAAAATATTAAACAAGGCATTCTTACTTTATTATCCATTGACTTTTTTTTTTCCTACACCCACTTATATTAAGAAAATAAGATCAAGAACACTTGGGACATATCTCATGAGCTCTTCACAGCTGCTCAGTGGATGGTTTTATATCTCTGAGACAACTTGATTAACATTATCAACTGTAGCACTTGATAAAGACTTATTCCTAAAGCAAGCACCTGAAGTCGCTGCTGGGATGAAGGACTGGTAAGAAGAGCACTGGCTGCAAGGAAGCAAATCAGAGGTAACGGGAAGAGCCCCGCAGTGCAGACAGGGACACAGACTACAGACCTGTCACCTTCAGCTCCACCACAGCCTCATCGTACTCTGAACCACTGCGGACAAAGCAAGTGTAAAGCCCTTTGTCAGACAACTGGACACGGAAAATTCTCAAGTCCACGCTGCCATTGGTGAGGCCGTCTTTCAGCAGCTCCGTGCGCCCTTGGTACTGAACCATCTGGTCCCCATACTGGTCCTGGCGCTCCTTGTAGCGATGCACAAAGGGTGTGAATTGCTCCCGAAACCAGGTCACCTCCATGTCCTGCACGCTCTGCGCCGGGGAGACGTGGCAGGGCAGCACCACGTCCTGGCCAACAGCCATGGCCACAGGGTCAGGGGGTCCCTTGACGCTGAATGTGGCTGGGAGAAAAAGAAGAAATGACCATGAGTTTGCTGTGGTGACAGCCCTGAAAACCAGCAGAGCTGCTCTGTGGCAGGGTAACCACAGCAGGTGAAACAGGAGGCAGGAGGGCTGGGAGCAGGACCTGGCCACCATCCCCTGCTCTGCCCTGCCCAAGGTCTTCAAACTACTGAAAGGATGAGTTGTTCTCAAGGGGACAAGATGCTGCTTGGGGGGAGACAGAAGTTTTGTCTTCTCTCTGTGCTGCCATGCAGCGCCTTTGCTTTTTTTTTTTTTTTTTTTTCTCCCTCTTCTTTTTCCCTTTAATTAAGTTATCCCTATCTCAACCCGTGATTTTTTTTTTTTTTTTTTTTTTTTATTTCCAGCATACTTTCTTTTTCTAAGAAGGGGCAGTGAGAGAGTGGTTGTGGTGGAATCTGGCTGCCCAGCATGGTAAAAACCACCACAGCAGGAGAAAGGAGGAAGTGGCTGGAAGGTGGGTGATTGGAGAAAGCAGACAACTTGTGCACGTACAAAACTCAAATAGTTTTTAAAAGATTTTTTGTTGGTGTTCTTTCTCCCTTTATTGAATTGGTTCTGAAAAGGGTCCTACTCCGTGCTAAACTGACCCTGCTCAGTGCTAAACCATTCACAGGGAGTGGCTCAGGAAAATATTCAGGCTGGAAGTGAGTACCGCAAGGATCAGCAGGAAACAGGGGAATCCATACCTGATTGAAGCTCACAAACATGGAAAACCAAACTGTAAGGGATAAAAGCCAGCAGAGAGCACTGGAGGTGGCAGCCAAAGACCATCCTCTTTGCTGGAGCTCAGCCTGGGGATGGAGAAGGAGAAGTTAAGGGAGAAAGGCAGAACAAAAGGGTTACAAGTAAAGATTTGAAAGGCAGAATATTATAGGGAATAATTTCCTTTTAAAGGAGTTTATTGCTGATTTCAGCACCTTTTTTATAATATCCAGGAAAAAATCTAAGATTAAATTGCCCGAGGCTGAAGTCAATTTTACATCATCAGTCTGACTTTGCCACTTTTTCATTGCATTAAAGGAGATGTTGTAGCTTTTCCTTCTTTCCCCATGTGGGAAATTTCTACAACTTTTCATACCACTTGGGTGCTTTGTGCACAAAGCAGCATGCACCGAGCAGTTACTTGAATATAGAGTTCCTTTTTTTATTTATTTTTATTTTTTTTTTTAGTCAGCCCTGAATAAGAGCTGGGAACATGCAGGATGGCAAGGAAAAACTCAGACTGAATGCCCCTGGGGCTGGGGCCACGCTTCTCCCCCAGCCCAAACTGGGGATGTGATGGGCAGGAGGTCTCAGAACGGAGGGGAACACAACAACAGCAGCCCGAACAACCCACCCTGGCCCCGAGCTTACCTCTCCCTCTGTCCCGGCTTTGCTGGCAAGGGATGAAGCACACGGGTGGTCTCGTCAGGGAGCAGGAAGCAATTTCTCTGTGCAATCTCAATGAGATGTCACTGCCGGCCTGTTGCCTGTTTCCTCTTGCGCCACCTCCGCTGGAAAATGAAAGTAACCGAGAGATGTGGTCATTTCTTGTCAATGCTTTTGCTCCGGAAACACTCCCTTCCAGCCCTGCTCTTCGGCTGCATCCCCATGCCCCAGCTCGGTCCGGCCCCAGCATCTGGGAGGTGAGAGCATCAGGTGGGGCTGCTCCGGGACCTGCCAAGGGTGACAAGGGACAGGGGGAAGCAAAACACACAGAGGCACAAGCCACAAACTGTAACGGAGATGATAACATGAAATAAATCCATTCATGCCGATTGGTAGAGTGAGAACAGCTATTCCCAGGACTTTGTTGAAACAGGATGGAAAAGAAAAGGGGGAGGCAATAAACGAAGCATTCAGAGACACTGCCTGGCAGATGTGATAGCAGCAATAATTAAAACAGCTTTGTAATTCACAATAGTTGTGGGGCTAGCAAGAAATTACAGGCACCGCTTCAAAGAAGGGCCAGCCTGGGCTTTGCAACTCATAAAGATGCAAACATGGGAGGTTGCAGGCACTGGGGGGGGGGGTTCAGAAGAAGCATGTGAAGGGTGGAGGACTCTTTTTTTTTTTTTAAATCCAGTCCTGAATAAGAGCTGGGAACATGCAGGATGGCAAGGAGAAACCCGGACTGAGTGCCCGGGGGCAGGGGCCACGCTTTTCACATCGCTTCTAGGCATGTGAAAAGCTGCCTGGAGAAAGGGGAGGTGGGATGCAAAGCCCGGCACCCACTGTCCCCCACTCCCCTGTTTACCAGTAGAGAAACTGAGGCAATGCATGCCCTGAAAACATCTCCCCCCATAACCCACTGGCAGCATGATAAATCTGGGGAAGCCTGTAAGGAGCCTGACCTGACTGTTGGTCTGTGGATGGTGTCCCCAGGGCACCCAGGTCCCCAGGGCACCCCCAGCACACCAGAGATGAGTGCAGGGCACTGGGCCCAGCAGGGCTCAGAGCAGCCTCTGCCAGCAGCGCAGGAGAACCTTATCACCAACCTGCAGCTGGCCAAAGGGAGGGAGATATGGCAATTCCCGTGATGTAGTAACTGCATTTCCACAAACAGGACAGGGGCACTGCAGGAGCGCCGGGAGGGAACTCCTGAAGAAAGATGAGCAAAACGAGTGTTAGATGAGGCCACGCAGCCGCTGGCAGCTCCAGCTGCAAGGAGCAGATGGTGCCAGACACCCAGCGGTGCTCTCCCAGCCTTCCAGCTCCTCTGGGGTTCAACCCACTCACTCGAACGAGGAGGAAACACTGCAAGTCCAGTCTAGCCAAGATCTGCTGAGGTCAAGGGAGTGGAGAGCAAACTGAAGATGTTCAGACCCATCTGAAACCTACCTTCCCGCAGGTGAGTGCTAGCTCTGGCTTCTTCATCACTACCTCTGCATCTGGGGGACAGGGACCCCTTTATCATCTTCACATGGTCTCTATGTCTTGCAATTTCCACTTTCAGCAGGGAATACATCTCTCTTTCTGGTACTTTTCTGCAGGAATGCTGGCGTCCAGTATGGAGATAGAAGAGATGGAGACCCTGGCCAATGAGGTGGAGGAGGGGGGTGGAAGAGGTGAGTTTTTAGAGGGTAACTGCCGTGTTTGGGAGAAAATTGTACCCTGCTTCTTCTGTGGAGGAGCCAGTTAAGGTCGAGGCACTTGGGGCTTGTCCCAGCCAGGGCTTGTCATGGGTTTGAGATGTGGTGGCTGCACTGTCCCCAGCTGGATTCCTCTAGTTTATCTGTAGACCCACCACCACCACCACAGACACCTGAGCTGCCATCCTTGTCTCTCTTCATTGCCCACAGAGAAAGAGGAATCTGAGGTCATGGGTTATTGGTCTTGGGGTCAATCTCTGTCACAGTGTGTGCTGGTTTGTGCCCCCACATGCCCATTTCTCTCTTGTATCACCACAGAAACCTGCATGCAGGCCCAGGTGTCTGCACAGCAGATGTGCACCCCAACGCTCAGGTGCACTGTCCTTAGGAAAAAATCAGGGTCCCCTTGGCCAGGAACCATAAAGACAGTCCAGGAGAGGGCAGGAACAGGGCAGAACTGAGTCTGGGGCAGTCCAGCACAAGGGGGAGGGGGTTCTGGCCAGGGGGAAGATATCTTTCCAGTTCTTTTCCCATCCCTCCTCTTGCCGCGGTGGGCACAGCCCTGATGCACCCCCCGAGGGCTGCCTGTCCTGACTGGCTTCTCTTCTTGTCCCCAGCGGATGTGACCCTGGACCCAAACACTGCCAACCCCTTCCTCATCCTGGCTGATGATGGGCGAGACGTGAGGCGTGGGGACACGTGGGCGTCGCTGCCC
Organism: Netta rufina; assembly: GCF_964035555.1. Taxonomy (NCBI): domain Eukaryota; kingdom Metazoa; phylum Chordata; class Aves; order Anseriformes; family Anatidae; genus Netta; species Netta rufina. Next base: position 2,034,681 of record NC_140152.1, on the reverse strand, counting down.
GACAACCCTGAGCGGTTCGACACGGAGCCGTGTGTGCTGGGGGGCCGGGGTTTCACCATGGGGCAGCACTGCTGGGAGGTGGAGGTGGCCGAGGGGGGCGACTGGTGGGCTGCGGGGGTGGCCCGGGAGTCTGTCAGGAGGAAGGGGGTCCTCAGTTTTACCCCCGAGGAGGGGATCTGGGCCGTGGGGCAGTGGTTTGGACAGTACCACGCTTTTACCGACCCTGACTGGACACCCCTGCACCTCGCCCAGGTGCCCAGGGCCATCCAGGTCTCTTTGGACTTGGTGGGCAGGCAGGTGGCGTTTGCTGATGCTGAAAACGAAGCCCCAATCTTTGCTTTCTGCCTGGCTTCATGTCCTGAGGAGAGGCTACACCCGTGGCTCTGGGTGGGGATGGACTCGTGCCTCAGGCTGTGCCCCTGACGTGGAGGACGACCAGAAGAAAGATGAATGCCGTGGCCTTGGATCACGGTGCTGGGAGCATCGTGTGTCCTTGCTGTTTTTTCCTCACACAGTCCCTCTGGCCAATGAATGGGAGAAATGGAAGGTCCTGGAGATGGACACCACCAAAGAAGCTCCTTTGTCCCGCTCGATCCCACAGGGGGGACTGCAGAGACAATGGGGGTACGGGGATTTGAGGCACAGAGGAGCTTGGTGCAAGGAGGCCCCAAGGCAAAGATGTGGTGTTGAGTGCTGGGACACTGTGGAGCAGGTTCATGCAAGGCCGTGAGAAATGCATCGGGTCCAAACGCCTTAAAAATTTCCAAGTACCGTGTCTGGCTTTCTTTAATTAAGCTTAATGATTAAGTCAAAAAAATAAAAACATATTTGGGTTCTGGGCCTCATGATAACACTTATCTTTTCCATACATCCAAAACTTCTCCCTGCCTTATTTCCAGCTCTCACTGGCATCTGCATTAGGCACATGTGTTTTCTTTCACATTTCTTACAGCAGAAGACTAGGAAGAGCTGTAGGGATGCGTGAAGGGAAGTGAGCAAGAAACTGATCGAGGTGCCTGAATCCCATGGGCCAGATAATTCCCATAGATCTACCAGTTTTGGATCTTCTTCCTCCCCCCATCTCTGTCTCCTTTTCCTCATCTCCTATAGATTCTTTCAGCTGGTCAAAAAACACACAGGCCACTTGTGGACAAAATAGAAAGGATAAAGGAAAGGGAAGGCAGTTTGAAGTGGAAGCACTTTATCTTCCACTCTGCTCCCCTAAACTTTATCTACAAAAAACATTTACCAGTTAACAGAGCCTTCGGCCTCCTTGGGACTTTAGCTGCTGTATGTTTCTTTGCAGAAGTTTTGCCATAAAAATAACCTGTTTTCAAGGACGTGAAACTGTAGGGCTAGACTGAGAGAAAAAAAATCCTAATTCTATAACAATAGGGTCAATGTTTTTCATCTGAGAAAGATCAGAGAAAGATTTTCTGGGTGCAGAAAAATTTCAGCCTCTCCCATGAATAACTCAGAGGCAATCTGTTCAGGGAAATCCTACTGCTAGAAACTGATCTTTTACACAGTTTCGTCAACAGAAGCAGTCAAGGCTGAGATGTAACAGGAAATTAAACTTTCTTCCTTGTTTGCCAAGAATCTGCTGCTGGGGCCAAGAAAACACATGAATGTCGGGAAAGGATTGTTAAAGATGCACACACGTCCTCTCCAGCTGCAGCAGCTGCAGCGAGCCCACCTGGGCTTTCCAGAACTTTTATTTTCCTGGAGAATACAGGAAAATCAGAAAGTTGTTTTCTCTAATCTTTGAAAACTGCTTTGCATTTCCACCTCACCTCAAATAAGTTTGCCATGAAATGGTTAATGTACAGAATCACACCCCTCTCTCCCCCCTTTGCTAGGAGCTGTTTTATTTCTTTTATTTCTATGTCCATACAATATGACTATTAAATATTAGCCAAGAAAATCTGTGGAGATTGTCTGACAAGTGCTGACTTAAAGCAGTCAGTACCAGCACAGCTGAATCCCACCTGAGAGCTGCAAAGGTGATGGGACATGGGCCTAATTTTACAAGACTGATTAGCTGCAGGTGTACAGGAACCAACACTGTGATGTGGGGTCCAATCTGTGATTGCATCTCATCCAAAAGGATTGTGGCTGGGAAGGAATTACTGGTAACTGTCTTGATGATGCACGGCGCTAGGGTGGGATTCATGAGCCACAGACCTGTAGGAAATGGCAGGTGACTCTTCTACAGGATGGGAAATCAAATCCTGGCAAGCTAAGACAGCAGCTTCCAACTTTGAAACATCCAGCTGTGACTTTATTTGAACGTACCTTCTGCCTTCAATCTCTTTTGAGAGCATGGCAGTTGTTTGAGCCTTGGTCTACCAGCCTGTTGTGCAGACAGCAGATACGTAAGCTTATGTTACCACAGGTAAAGCTGGAAAAGGGGACCTCTGGGCAGAGATGCTAAACCAGACATGTCTCTCCCCATCACCTGCAGGGTCTGGAGGAGCACAAGTCCTGCTCTGCTTCACGGGCAGAGTTTGAGCTGCCCTCTCCTGCCCTGTGGGACACTGCAGCCTGTGTATGCATGTACTTGGTAGGGAAGGGTGGGAGGGGATGAAGGTAGGGATACGGGGAGGAATAGCAGAGCCCAAAGTGATGTCAACCCATTCCAGCATCTTCTCCCTTTCCGAGACCTTTTTGGGGCATGGTGTTCAAAGGATATGCTTGTCCCCACAGTCAGGCACCTTGTTTTGTCCTCGTCTGTTATCTCCTCCTCTTAGGAGAAGAGGAGGCTGCGGTGGCAGCAAGGCATGGGCAGCAGCACTGGTCTCCCTAAGCTACTCCAGTAGTTGGGAAGACTCGCGGCACGAGGTCAGGCAGAGTTATCCTGCCTCAAGGGTGAGAGGATGGGCTTACCAACCTCTGGCACTGCACAGGGAGGGGTGACACCCCATTGCGCCCAGGCATCTTTGGAACAGAAGTCCAGCAAAGCAACCATCCAAGGAACTGACCCCAAAAAGCAGGGGCAACTCCTGCTCCTGGCAGGGCACAGAGGAGGAGCCAATCCTGGGAGGAAAGGACAGGGTCTCCCTGCAGCCTCCCAGCACATCCTCAGCTCCTGGTGCCAAAGCTGATGTTGTGCCCACGTTGTGCTCACCTCTGCCAGGGACCATGGCTCCGCGTTTCCACAAGCACATCAGAGGGAAAGTGAGAGCCTTCAGGTGGAACAAGAAGGCAGCCTGGTGTGAGCGTGGGGAGAGCTGGAAGCAAACCCCACAGCAGCAGTGCTGACAAATCCAGGTCACCGTGGGCATCTGCAAGCCAACAGGGCGTCCGACCACGGGGCAGGTAGCAGGGGGGGCTTCACCTGCAAAGCCTCCAGAGCAAGCTATGACTTTCACAAGTGCTTTTTTCACAAACTGTATTAAAAGTCCACGGCTGTTTTTGTTTGTAGCATTGCTCCCTTTTGCCTTTCTTTGAATCTCATTCCTCCTGCAGGCTCCAGCACCCAACCTCCCTTTTGCACGTCAGCTCTTTGAACAGGAACTGACGGAGCTAAAACATTTAAAGCCCTTTGAATCTACCAAGAAGGTTTTTTGGGATGTGATTTAGCTGCGTGTTTGTTTGACCAGCATTTGAACTTTGATTATTTATTGGTTATTTGTATAACTTTGTTTTATTCGTGATTATTTATATTTTTAGTTTCTACCATGCAACACCATAAATCCCAGCACTGCTACAAATCTGCAAGTCTCTAAACAGCAATTCCTCTAGTTTGTTCCTACACTTCAGCAAATTCCTGGTAGTAGTTCCGTGGTTGGAAAAGATCTAAACCTCTAAATTTTCTTTCCAAAAGCCCATCACAACCAGGGAAACAAATCAAGTAGTCAAACACTGAAGAATTATCAGGTACATTAATACGTTGAAAAACAGTGATTATAATTCAACCGATTAAATTATTTTGAAATGTAAATCCTACTCACACCTCCCATAGAAATGAATGTTGACTTGTGGTTTCATGAGCTAAGAGAATCAAATCAGGCCCACCACAGGGACAACGCATGGAGACTGACTGGGCTTCAGGGCTAAAGAGCAAGTGTCACCCCATGGCTAGGTGGGCTGTTGAGCAAGTTTTTATCCTCCTTACCCATCTACTTATCTCCTCAAGTAAAAGTATACTATCAGTAGCTACTCCAATGCCACTGCTATGCCCCTCATTCCCCCTCGAGGCCTCCATAAATAAAATCTCCCCAGAAATTGTCATTCTTCACCAAGAGCCCTTCTCCACTGGAGAAGCCCATGGACCTCTGCTCCAGAGAGGCTCTCCACGGGCAGGCAGATGAGTTCAACTGCCTTTGAGGATCACGGTAGCAGGCTTGCTAATGGGCAGGAGTCCCAAGGCCTAGCGAGATGGGGGTGCAAGAGGCCAGCGTGGCCACAGTGCAGACTCCTCAGAGGACTGTGCTTCCTCAGCCTCACAGTTTGAGCTGGGACCCCTTCCCCACCCAGAACCAGGGGTAGATTCGCTTTCCTGAAAATGTGGCTTGCAGGAAAGTGAAAATTGTAGCCTCGTTGTCTGCATTGATAAACGTCACCCGCCCCTCTGCATGGTTCAGACAGACCCGTACCCTGCGGGGGACCATGCTGGGGAGGAAAGGGGTGGGAGTGGGGGAAGTCAGAGCCTGGAACTTCTCCTTGTACTGCCCCACTGCCCAGATCCCCCCCACGGGGTTCATGTCAATCGGCCCCTTCCTCCTCACAGACTCCAGGGCCACCCCCACAGCCCAGCAGGACCCACGGCCCACCTCCACCTCCCAGCACGGTCGCCCTGAGTCGAATCCCTCACAGCCCAGCACACATGGCCATGGGTCAAACCGCTTCGGGTTGTCAGGCCGGTGTTGCTGCGTGGCTCCCTGCATCACACTCTTCTGATCTTCTGATAAGATGAGCCGTGACTGAGCTGTGTCTGGATCCAGAGTCACGTTCACTGCAGAAGAGAGGTCAGGTCAAAGCACTGGGGGTAGAGACCAGTCCTGGGAAGAGTTTCACCATGCTGGGGACAAGTTTGGTCCTATTTGGAAGGAAAACAGGCAATACCTTTCTTCCAGAACATGCTGATCTCAAAGTGAAGAGCAGCTCTGCACCCTAAGCCAAGCTACGCAAAGATTCACTGCTTCCCCCCAAATGGCTGTTGAATACCTTGCAAGCAGGGTTAATGTTAGGAGGCTCCCCAGCACAACTCACCTTTTGTGTACAGGCCCTGTGACTCTTCCACTTCCTCCCTCAGAGCAGTTGTTGAAGCATCTGAAAGGGAAATGGAGCCCAGAGATCAACTCTGACATCTGGATAATAATGCCAGTCCTGGGAGGTGCTCCGGGGAGATCAGCTCCAGGGAGCAAGCAGAGATGCTACACCCCTCTTTCCCAGCACATGCACTACTTGCTCTGCTCACCTCCTTCTCCGGTTAGAGTAGGAAAGGAGGACCTAAAGCAGCAGGACCAAAAATGTTTGGTGCTACCTAGTATGAAGTGGACGCTGACATACTGCAGTACATCCAGAGGGTCACCAGGATGGTTTGGGCTGGACAAGATGAAGTATGGGGAACCACTGAGAACTGGGTTTGTTCAGCCTTAAGAAAAGTAAAGGCAAGATCTTTTTGATGTCTATAGTTATTTAATGGGACAGCAGGGGCAGGCTCTTCTTGGTACTGCACAGTGATAAGGACAAGAGGCAGCAAATACAACTTGGAACGTGAAATTCTTGCTAGATGCACTAAAAAAAAGGGGGGAAGGGAAGGGAAGGGAAGGGAAGGGAAGGGAAGGGAAGGGAAGGGAAGGGAAGGGAAGGGAAGGGAAGGGAAGGGAAGGGAAGGGAAGGGAAGGGAAGGGAAGGGAAGGGAAGGGAAGGGAAGGGAAGGGAAGGGAAGGGAAGGGAAGGGAAGGGAAGGGAAGGGAAGGGAAGGGAAGGGAAGGGAAGGGAAGGGAAGGGAAGGGAAGGGAAGGGAAGGGAAGGGAAGGGAAGGATACTCAGCTTTATCTCCCTTCTGCAGGGCATTTCCCACCCCCTTCTTTCCACCCCTGGGGCATTTCTCTGATCTTCTCTGGGATCCCTTCCTTGTACCTTGGAGTTTTCTTGCTGTCTCTTCTAGTTCAGGAGGTTTTTTTGAGCAGACACCAGCTGCCTTTTCCAGATTGTGGTTCGTCCACTCCTTTTGCTGGAATTTTCCCTTCTCGCACCTGGAGATGTACAAGCCATACCATTTATCTTCCTCCCTCAACTCAGTCTCCTGTTAATGCCAGTTGCTAGAGACCTTTTCCTAGCTGAACGGCTCTGATGCTGGATCCGTTACCTCCAGAAAATTCATTCCAATTCAGCTCTACACAGTACAGCGAGAAAAGAGACAGCGGGTTTCATTGGCTAGGCCACTGCTCCGTCCTGATGCTCTAACTGCTGATTCAGTTCCTATTATGAGTGCTGGTGCTGGTGTCCTCAGTCACTCTGTCCCTTCAGAGCAAAGCTGCATTTGCTCTGGTCTCTGTGCCTTAGTATTGCTAAACATTGGTCATGGAGAAGACAGCCAGGCTCGCAACCAGAGACCTTAGAAATGAAATGTCCTCTGCAAGTGCTTCCTCAAGAATTGACCTTGTTGTCAGAGCCATACCACTTCATCAACTTCTGGAAAACTGAAATATGAACATTTTTGGGGCATCCCTGGCACGTGAGGAATCCGTCTGTGTTTTGGGGCAGGAATCTTTGTACCCCCAAAGTCATATTGTGATATACAGGGAAAAAAGGTACTTACCTGCCCAGAATGTCACCAGTACCCTAGATGGGAGAAAGACAGAAGCAGCTTAATGCAATTTATCCCATACCCAATCCTCACATTCCTGTCACACCAGCATCTACGTAAAATTAGCCTGCTGTGTGTTTCAAGTCTGCTGGTACCTCAGATCTGTTTGTTAAGACAGTGCTGGTGTTTCTAGTAGACCTCACCTGTGGGAACTCACATCCTGAGAGCTGAGACTCCTCCTTCTCCCTGATCAGGCCATCCAGCTGAAAAATCCTCTTGGACAATTTATCAGCATTTTCCTTCACTCTCATTTCAATCTGCCTCTCCAGCTCTCCCAACCGAGCCGTCAGCAGGCACTCTTGTTCCTCCAGGTATTGGTGCAGCTGCTTGAATTCAGACGCAATCTTCTGCCTCTCTGCTTTTACTTTGTCCTTTATAAGCAGAAACAATCCTCTCAAAGTGGGGTGGGACCACAAAGAGTAATTAAAAGGTGGGTTGGGCAGTAGTTAAAAGTTATCTTTTACTTTCCTGATGTGCATATTGTGCACCAACAGCTGGACACAGTGATTTCATATCCAAGGGCCAAGAATCAAATTTTCCCCACCCTTCCCAAATACATTTCCTTCAGGTAGCCCTGTGCACCTACCAGATAGCCCTGGCAGGTACATCGCTCCTTCTTTAGCTGTTCCTCCAGCTCTCCTTTCTCTCTCCTGAGGCTCTCTAGCTCAGACTGGTTTTGCTCCTGGAGGGAGAGAAATCCTTTAGGTGCTCCCCACCACATGTATCCAAAAAACCAGCTTATTCCCTGGGGCGAACATACACAGCCTCTGGCACTGAGTCAGCCTCATTTCCTGCTTGAACAACCAAGAGCATGGCTCTCAAAGCAGAACTGGGCAGCAAAAGGCAATGTCATGTCCCTGCCACCCCACAAAGCAACTCTCTCAGAGTTTAGGGTTCAACGTGCTTGTTGGGGGCAGGCTAAGTGCAGGCATGGTGCTGTCAAGTACCATTTTGCAAGTGTATGGAACTGGGGGCTGTAAGGGTACATGGTAGGACAACACCTGCTCCTTTATGGGCATCTGGTCAAGGACCTTTTCACTGCAAAAAGGGGACGATAAGAAAAGCAGGAAGCCATAAGCAAGAACACCCAGAAACACAAACCAGACAGAAAAACATAAGAGACAAAGACTGGGAACAAACCTGGTCAGTCACAAACATATGGGCTGCTCAGAAAGGGCAGGTAAACCGCAACTTAGCAGCTAATGAGGGTGCTGCCCTGAGGGCACAGGGTGCTCACAGGTGTGGGAATGAGCAAACCGATGAGGGAGCTGCAGGGAGAAGGTGAGGAGCAGGCAGAAAAGGATATAAAAGGGGCCAGCTGCATGTACTACAGGGCTGGTTGGTGCACTGGCCTGAGTGAGCCCTGCACGTGATCACTGTAGTCTGTCCTGTCTTCTAATTAAATCCTTTAAGTTATTAAATCTGCATAACCACAGTGTCTGTCCTGAGTGTGTGAGTGCTAAGGACCAAGTGTCAGCTACTGGGGCAACTGGCATGGGTGGGTTTGGTGCCAGCTGCTGCAGTTGGATGGGGTGTAGGTGCCCCAGGGCTGCGGTGGCAGCTGCTGGAGTGTGTGTGTGTTGGGGGGGGGGTCTCAGCCACCAGCAGTGGTGTGGGAACACCGTGTGTCCCCAAAACCAGCTCACGGGGGATCAGTATGAGTCCCCAGGCAGGGCACCAGCTGCTGGGCAGGCAGGTGCTGGGCCAGTGCTGTGCAGGCAGTGGTGGCCACATCCCTTAGCAGGGACCATAAGGAAAGCAGAAGCTGTGCATGGGATTCCTGCCTCTTACCGTGGGGATTGGGGGAAGGACACGCTGGTTTCTACGCATTTTGCTCCTCCTTTAAAGAAAATAAGCAACTTCTGTGCAGTCCAAGTCTCCCACTAGAGGAAGTCTGGACCCCCAGTGAAGCTGTGCTTCTGCACAAATCCTGGATGTCTAAGGAACACCACAGAGGAAAGAGATATAATAATCATATAGATTTAGTAATTGCAGCAACAGCTTTGTGGGAGGAAGACAGCCAAATTCAAAGCACAGAGTGATAAAAAATTCCCTTGGAGTGAGAAGCCACAAATCAATAGAATACTAAAGGTTATTATAACCACTGCCACCACCCTGGTCTGGGAGACAGCAACACACCGAGGGGCACCGGAGAGCCCACGGGGGCAGCAAATGATTAACATCACATATGCCAACCATCTACCAGAGTCCTGAGGACAGACTTCCATTACAAAAACTTGGTAAGCGTTTAGGGAAGGTGAAAAGAAGCGAAGAGAGAAGGTGCAGTCACAGGGTGAACTTGCAGGGAGCGTGGCCTTTTGCCGACAGATTGCAAAGCTCAGAGGCATGTAGATGTAAAATCGTAATTTGCAAGCGATGTGTGAGAAAGCTATGAGCAGAATGAACCCCGGAATGGCCGAGGTTGGAGGGGATCTCTGGAGATCTCCTGGCCCAAATCCTGCACTGAGCAGGACCCCATAGTGCAGGAGGGTGTCCAGGCGGGTGCTGGCTACCTCCCGAGGAGGCTCCGCAGCCTCCCTGGGCAAGACCCACACAACACAGGACTGAGCCACGGCCGCACAGGCTCTGATAGAGCCCGGGCACCAAAGCGGGTACTGAGGGTGCTCCGGAGGCCTCCCTGGCTCCCCCTCACCTGGTGGGGCTCTGCGGTCCGGCCGAGCCGCCTGAGCCCGGCCGCGATGTTGCCCAGCTGCCGGTTGGGCCTCAGGCTGCGGCTGGGCAGGGTCTGGCGGCACTGGGGGCAAGAGGGAGCCCCAGCGGATCTCGCCCAGCACAGGCCGATGCAGGCCTGGCAGAAGTTGTGGCCGCAGTCCAGCATCACCGGGCTGCGGAACAGATCCAAGCAGATGGCGCAGGTCGCCTCTTCCTGCAGCTCCGCTGCCGCCTCGCTGCCGCCTGCCATGGCCGCGGGGCCCAGGGTGCGGCTCCCGGCTTGGCTCTGGGGTTCTTTCGCTTTCGGAACCGGGAGGGGAGCCCGGGGTGGCGGCGGTGCCTCACGGCTGCGAGATCCCGACAGCTGTGGGACCTCCCCCCCGTGCCTTCAGGAAACTCCCATGACTTCAGGACCCCCCTCCTGGCTTTGGGACCCCCCCCATCCCTTCAAGACCCTCCAGTGCCTTCGGGACCCTCCGGTGCCTTTGGGACCCCCCTCGTGGCTTCGGGACCCCTCCATTCCTTTGGGACCCTCCTGTCGCTTTGGGACCTCTCTGTGCCTTCGGGACCCCCCCCCCCCCCGTGACTTTGGGACCCTCTGGTGACTTCGGGACCCCCCCGTGGCTTTGGAACCCCCGTTGTGGCTTCGGGACCCTCCAGTGACTTCAGGACCCCTCTGTGCCTTCGGGACCCCCTCGTGGCTTCGGTATCCCTCTTGTGGCTTTGGGACAAGGCAGGTGCAGGGTCCCTGGGCTGCAGGGTGTGTGTGTCCCCCCCCACCCCCCGAGCTGCAGGTGCCCCAGTGGCCGTGGGACTCCTCGGGGGGCTCTGGGGCACCACTGGCACCAGCCCCGGCTGTGGGACCCCACGTGGCTGCAAAGCCAGGAGGGGGAGCGCAGCCCCCAGCTCTCCTTCCAGCCTGCCCTAATCTGAACTGAAGATTAAAAGGAAGTGTTTTGATCTGGCTCACTGTAACCCAGAAGAAGCCCAGCTGTCCTGAGCAAGATTTTCCTCTATCGGTCACCCAGGTAACACTTTTGAACACCCTTTTCTACAGACTGTCTCCCATTTTTTTGTGTTCCTTCTACACCTGAGTTACCCTCTGCATTTTTTTCCCTCCTGCCCTTTTCCTCCTTTATAGGTCATACGTTGGCAGAGATGAATTTTCTTTCATTTTTCCATTCCTTTGTTACGTGCGTCATGATGCTCCTCACTCACAAGCTGGGGACAGGTAGGACTCTGCCCGTTTCAGATCAGCTTTGTGCTTCCCTCCCTGCTTCCCACCCGATGCAGTGGCTCAAGGTCCTAGGGAGAGATTGCTCTCAGCCCAGATTAACTCCAGGACTAAATGTGGCTTACTTCTTGGCTTGCTTTTTGATGTGCCTCCCCATTTATTTTGAGCTCAGGCAGGTGGCTGGATATATTCAAGTATCAGAAGTGCCAAGAGTATTTGCATGAATCTGCATGCATGTCAGGGATGTTTTGTAAGGGATTAAAGTTATTAAAACTGTTTTCCTTGCCTCTTTAATCAGCTCCTTCTTCCACCAAGCAGATGCTTGGACCACTTGTCTACATGCAGTGGTCAGGCCAGGTGGGAGGGTGCGTTACTGAGCCAAAAGCCTTTCACTGAAACAGCTTGTCACCTCCCCAGTAAAACCAGGGCAGGCATACAAGCAAAACTATCCCAGTGTCCTCCAAATATCTTCCATGCCAGGGGTCAATCTCTTTGTTTTAATCCACAAGAATGTGGGGGTCAGGACAGCATTGTGTTCCTGGACTGTGACAAAAGAGGAAAACCCTGCTGAGATGCTGGGTGAGGTGGCACAGGTTTCCTCAGTGGGGGACTTGACTACAGGCCCCTCCTGAATCCAGGGATCTCAGGTGGTCAGCGAATCCGTAGTGGCTAACGTCGAGGTCCAGCCCTGCATTCTCTAACATCTTCCCCCTCTTTGGAGGTTTGCTTCTAATTAATCTTTTCTCTCCCCCTGCACCCCGGTGCCATTCCCCAGATGGGTTTGCAGTGCCAGCACCCAGTCACCCTGTCCTTGCTGCTGTGGGGGAGGCTGCTGTGCTGCCCTGCTGCCCTGACCTGGGGGCGAGCGCTCGGCCCTCAGAGGTGAGCTGGCTCCGGATGCCGCACTCGTCACTTGTGCATCACTACAGCGAGCAGAAGGGCCAGGACAGGGAGCAGACTCCGGAGTACCGAGGCAGGACAGAACTGCTGATGCACCGCATCCGCCAGGGCTGCATGGATTTGAGACTTTCTGCTGTCCGACCCTCTGATGAGGGGCAGTACACCTGCTTGGTTCGTCGTGGCATCAGCTACAGAGAAGCTGAGCTGGAACTGAAGGTGACAGGTTCGTCAGACACATGTGCTTCTGAAATCTAAAGGATACCTGTAGGTTAATACTGGCTTGGGATAAGACGGAAAAGCTTATTCTTCCAGTCTGCCCTGCACAAAATAGTTGCAACTCCCCATTGGCGGTTTCTGGAATCTAAAAGTAGATCTTAGATTTTGAAAACATGAATAGCTTAACCCATTTTTTTTTTTTTTTAATGTCATCCTAGCCATGGGGTCTGCTCCTCATATCTCCATGGAGAATATCCAAGGAGGCATCAGAATTGTGTGTCGATCATCTGGTTGGTACCCAGAGCCCCAGGTCCTGTGGAGAGATTCCAGCCATCAGCACATACCTTCAGAGGCTGAAAACCGATCCCGGGACGCAAGGGGCCTCTTTGAAGCACAAAGCACCCTCCTTGTCATGGGAAGTACTCCAAAGGACTTGTCCTGTGTGGTGAGGAACATGTACCTCAATGAAGAAAAGGAAACTGCTTTTCGAATGTCAGGTTAGTTGCCCCAGTGCAGGCATGGTGAGACTGGAGGAAAGCTGGGTTTCTGAACAGGTTGATGTCCTGGATCCTCTTGTGGGGAATTTTGTGTTTTGGAAGGTGAGAAAGAGGTTTAATTGGTTCCTTTTTGCTGTGCAAAGAAAAAATATCTACTCTTTGGTGCCTGAATAATTCCAGCATTTTGGTGAGAAATATAATAATTTAAATTTAAATTCAGCTCTCTTCTGGTGCATGAGGTGTCTTTGCATTGTGGGGCCATTGCAAGTTAAAAGTGGAACAGATTTTGTACGTTTACCTTGGTGTACCATAAACAGGATCTCCTGTTTGCTTTGATATGTACTACGATCTGCTAGTGATAGGCTTGCAGCCATCCCTCTTACTGTTCCCAGAAAAAAAAAAAAAAAAATGTAAACTTGGGATTTTTTTTGTTCCTAGACTTTTTACAAGGAGCTTCTCCAGGCATGGTTGTTCCAAGTGTGATCCTAACAGTGTTTGCTGTCATTGGCTTCATTGCTTATCTGCTGAAGATCAAAGGTAAAAGTTTCCCCAAGTTGCAAGAGAGGAGAATCTGGGTTATGGCAAAGAAACTGCCCTTTAGCAAACACATCCAGGTAGGGTGAGCAGGATCATGGGCTGCTCTCTGCAAGCGGAGGAAAATGCTGAATGGAGGAGACAGGAAGTGAGCTTTCTTTTCTTGGGTGCATGAAACTCATGGAGTGGAAAGAGTGAAAGGGAAAAATAGGGACAAGAATGAGGAAAACAAGAGATGTACAGCTAAATTTTATCTGATACTCCTCTGCTAGTCTCTGCAGGATCTCCCTCCATTTCACAGAATCACAGAATCATTTAGGTTGGTAAAGACCTCCAAGATCCTCTAGTCCAACCTTTAACCTAGTATTAAAGTCCACCACTAAACCATGCTAAGTTCTACATCTACACATTTCTTGAAAACTTCAGGGATGGTGACTCAGCCACTTCCCTGGGCAGCCTGTTCCAGTGCTACACAACCTTTTCGGTAAAGAAGTGTCTCCTAACATACAACCTAAACCTCCCGTGGCACAACTTGAAGCCATTTCTCTTCATCTTATCACTTGGAGCTTGGGAGAAGAGCCTGATCCCTACCTCACTATAGCGTCTTTTAAGGCAACTGTAGAGCGTCTCTCCGGGTTTACACATGCTCTGGAGGAAATACTACTAATTCAGTGACTCAGAGAAGCGATGAATGCAGAAGCTAGGCTCTTCTCTTTTATCATGCATATATTTACTGCCCTGAATTTAGTGGAGTTTGATCACAGATGCCCATTGTAAGAAACAGGAACTATAAATAGCTCTGTGTGTTTGTTTTTGCTGCAGTTTAACTTGTTTTTCTGGAGAGACGAAGTCTGGTCAGGGTAATTCAAGAGGCAAGGAGGAAATGCATTTGAATAGAGAGGTAAACAGTGTGTAGCCCAAGACATTCTGAATCCACCTTTGCCTTATAGTTGCCCATTGATTTGGTGACATAGCTATAAACTAGTCCAGAGGAAAGCAAGTTTTGTTTGTGTCACTTCTCATTTGAATCTTTTTTTAATTTTCAGGGTGGAAGAGATTTGCAGACAAACTAGGAAAAGGTAATTTAAGAGCATCTTCAAGGGCAGCCCCTGTTACATTGGTTCAAAAACCACAATCCCAATTTCCCTACCCAGCTCTTCTCATCTTTTGCTTTACTCCTCCCCACCAGCTGCAAAGGGAAGACTCGTGGCTCAAAGAATAGGATGGCTGAACCCTATCTAATTTCCAAGTACCCATGATAAGGGAATCAAAAAAAAAAAGTCAAGTGAAAAAGAGTCTGGGAGACAGTGCGATGAAAACATAGCCTTGAGAGTTCTGCACAGGCAAAGAGAGATGGTTGGGAGCCAGAGCAGGAAATGGTGGATGCAGATACAAGCAGTTTTACCTACTGCAAGGTATCACGGAGGGGGAAAAGGGGAAGAAAGTAGACTCAAAGTGAGAATGGGTAGAAAGGTGTGGTTGTACTTTGGCTTATGTAAAAGAGTCAGTGGTGGTTCAGTTACGGGGTTCTAAGATCCATTTGCAGCACTACAATGCAGCGTTGAGCCAAGCCCTCAAAGTCCATCCTCGAGTTCCTCTTTTTCTAGCAGAGATGATTATACATTGATTATGGGATGGCCTTTCTTCCCTGAAGTAATCTGCTCAACCAGAAGCCCAACTGGGGAGGGAGGCTTTTGTTTGTCTCTCCTCTCAGTGGGTCACCATTTCCTTGCCCCTTCTTCTTCTTGCTGTGCGCTTTTCCTTTCTCTTTCTCCGTTTGTCTTTTCTTGCTTGTTCTTGCTTCTAGCTTGTCATTCAGGAGGTGCTTGGTGTTGGACATTCTTCCTAGCCAAGGCAGCTGGATTGTGAGTTCCTCACCTGTTTCTCACCCAGACAAATGACTGTCACAGCGATACTCATGTTGCTCACTCTTCTCTTTGCTCTTCTATCTCACAGAGAAACAGAAACTTGACTCCTGGCCTCCTTTCTGGTCTTCTATCACAACTAGCAATGCTGTTTATGTTGTCAAACTTCAGTTTTCTGGGAAAGGGTGAGGTGGAGGAGAAATTACCTCTCTGAAACCCAGTCCCCTGAGTGCTGTTCAGCACAGACAGTGCAGTGACAGAAAGAGAATGACCTCACTGGCATTTTGCTGTGGGTCAGAGTCTTCTTCCCGGACTGGGTGCATCCTAGCAGCAGGGTTCATTCCCTGGTGGGGTTCTTCCCCACCACTGCCACCACCCCCATCCCAATCTCTACCCTAAGCCACTGATCAGGTCTCTCTCTCTCCTAGCAAACATGACTCTGGATCCAGACACCGCTCACCCCTGGCTGCTCCTCTCAAAGGATGGTAAAGGCGTGAGATGGGGAGCAGAGTGGCAAAAGCGGCCTGAAGGACCGGAGAGGTTTGATACGTGGTGTTGTGTGCTGGGCTACGAGGGCTTCACTTCTGGGCAGCACACCTGGGAGGTCACCGTGGACAGTGCGAAGAGCTGGGGCGTGGGACTTGCCAGGGCCTCTCTGCAGAGGAAGGGACGGATCCCACTCAGCCCCCAGGAGGGGCTCTGGGCTGTGGTGAAGCTGGACAAAGTTTTTCGGGCTCTGACGTCCCCTAAATGCACCCCACTGCCACTGACCTGCATCCCAAGAAGGATGCGCGTTTCTCTGGATTATGAAAAGGGTCAAGTAGCCTTTTCAAACGCTGATACGGATGTCCTCATCTTCACTTTCCTGCCAGCATTGTTCAAGGGAGAGAGAATCCACCTTTGGCTCTGGGTATGGGATAAAGAATCCTGGCTCAGGTTGTCTCCCTGAAGCACGGCCCTTAGAGAACCTGTATTAGTTTAGCCTTGACTCTACATTTCTGAAGACTTCCTACTGAATTAATTTGTGAACTGCAGGGTCAATATTTTAGGATGGCTTTGTCGAACAGCAGGCTAACAGGCGAGCAGGGGTCAAAAGGTGACAGGCAGCTTAGAGAAAGGGTTTCCCTCTTGGGAGGGCAGTAGTCCATGCTGAGCCTTGCTTGCAGTTCTTCCACGTGTTGTGTAACAGCTGGGTGGTCCTAAAGCAATTCCTACTGGCTGGCGCTTGTTTTTTTTGAAGGTGCACAGACTATGTGTTTCTATGAATGGAAAGAGATGATGAGAAAGCTTGAGCTTCATTCACGGCTGTCCACCTACATGACATTTTAGGCCAGGCTCTCGTCTTTTGGCACACAACAGCAAGATTATGAGACCAGAACTCAGAGTTCCATGACCACCACTCAGCACCTTTGCCTTGGTTTTGCAGCTTGTTGGAAATGTCCTGTGCCAGAATAACCACCAACCTCAGGATGTGGTGGCTCCACAATCCCTTTTTTCCAGCAGGTTAGCTGTTGTCTGAGGTTAGCCCACCACAGTCCTTTTTGGCACCACTCAACATGGGGCTTGAAGAAGTCTTGGGAGAAACAAAGGTGTGTTTTTTGCAGTAGAAGGTGTTTTTGCAGTGGAAAATTCCACTAACCATGCATACTCAAAAATGATTGTGTGGCATAGCAGTGGGGGGTATGTTAAGCAGATAAGGGGATGGTCCCACTGTCCCAAAATAAGGAGTTTAGCTAAGGAAAACAGGATGAGCAGTACGAAGTCAGTAAATACAAAAATCACGGACCCTCTAGTCACAAGAGAAAAAGGAAAAAAAAGGAAAAGTAGGAATTAATAGTTGGTCAAATCAAATTGTACACATACGGTATAGAAGTGCGTCGAGTAGGTTGTGAACCTGTTGTACTCAGCCAATGAGGAAACAGGGGAGAAACCAGGTGTCGGGTAATACAGAATATAAGGTTATGATAAAATTTTACTGCGTGCTCCTGCTTGCAGGACTCCCGCCGTTGCAATCATGAATAAAATAGCTTCACAGAAGATCCTGTCTGAAGAAAATTATTGAGATTTTTTTCTCACATTATTTTGCCTCTAGGGTTCAAGAGGAGGCTTGTAGGGCAGTCTAGAATGCCCTTGAAGGCCTCTAGGACATCCTAAAGGAACCTGGGAGTCACTGGGAGGCATTCAGGAGCTAGAGGGCACTGGGTGGCCCTGGTAGACCTGCAGAGGATCTAGAGTGCAGGGGAGGACCACAGGAGGGCTCAAGTGTGCATGAGAGTGCACTAGAGAGCCCTATGAAGCCTCCAGAGGGCTCTAGATTCCAGGAAGTGTCCTTATTTTGCCTCCAGGTTACAAGAGGAGGCTCATAGGGTGTCCTATAGTGCCCTGGGAGGCCTCTAGGGCATCCCTGAGGATATTGAGTGTCACCGGAAGGCTGTACACATTGGCGCTAACCCTAACCCTGACACTTTTTTGTGTCAGGGTTAGGGTTACAGCTGTCAGCCCCTCTGTTGTTAGCTAGCCAAGTGGCCTCTGGTAGATTTATGTCCCAGTGTTTCCACACCCCAGCACCCAGTGCTCGTAACATAGTCTTTAACAGCCCATTGTACTTCTCCACCTTCCCAGAGGCTTGCGGGTGATAGGAGATGTGATACACCCACGTTCTCTAAGAGAGAATGAGCAGAGTCCTGTTGCATGTGGGTTTGCAAAAAGGCTCCCCAAGGGAGTTCAGGCCTACCCAAAGGCTTCTGTTAGGAGCACTTTCTGATGGGAGAACTTGGCAACAGCCATGTTTTCTTGGGTCATACTTAGGGTTAGGTTTATGGATGTTTTTTTTTTGAAAGAGAGAAAGTGCAGAGTCAGAGCCTCCCTGGGGCTGCATTGCAGGGTCACCAGGACCGATCTGTGCAGCCCCATGCCCATCCTGGTGAGGCCGTAAGGAGCCTCTTGTCCCAGAACTCACCTCACTTGGCTCACACGAGGCAAGTTTCTGTGCACAAACAAAACAAAAGCCCTGGGATTTGTCCATCTTCGGCTCCAATACAAAACCTTCTGCCAGCCCTCCTGGAGGCAGTTAAGGAAAGCTGCCCTGGGAAGGCAGCATACATGGCTCGTTATCACAGAGATAGCCTGGGCCCTCCCGTCTCCTCCAGTAACAACACAACAGCCCAAAGTTTGTCTCACTTTTATTTACATAATTGCACAGCCCGTTTCCCCATGACACTGGAATGTGGCGGGTCAGAGACACTGATTTCCCACATTCACAAGCTGAACATCTCCTCTGGGAAGGAGGAGAAGAACTCAAAGAGTCACTATTGGGTTTTGCAGGGGCACATGCAACAACTCCAATTATTGGCAACTACAATAAAGACAATGAAGCAGAGTGAAGCCATGGCCGTGCAGCAGCACAGGGCCAGGTCCCATCTGCCCCAGCCAGGGACTTCTGGCTTTCACAGTTGCATATTTGGATCAACAGTGGGTTTCCTAGCCGGAACACTGGCTCCTTTAAGTCCTTACTATGGGAACGTGGTGTGGGAGTGCACATCCTTACATACCTGCCAGAACTAGATGCGTTGGAAGACAAAGCTCCTGGGAGGCAGCCAGGGCTGGGAAGGTTAAACCAAATCCCCAGATTTTTGTTGCAGCGGGAATGTTTCGGTGACACGGGTTTTGTTAGGACAGGCTGAGTGCAGGGGTACCTAGGACAAGGCAGGGTGGTGCTGCGGTGCCCACTGCCAAGGGAAAGGAGGCAGCACCCGCGTTGGATCTGCAGCTCCCTTCCCGCAGTGCAGCCAGCAGAGCCGGGGGCAGAGGGCCCACTGCATGGCCTCAGAGCACAGACAAACCTCCACGCAGGGGGAGCAGCAGGCAGGAGCTGGGGGCAGCAGGAACAGTTCCTCTGCACGAGCTGATTCAAAGCGAGCACTTGTAGGATGCTGAGGCTGGACTGAAGAGGCCTCCTCACTGCAAGCCTCCAAGAGCACTAGGGGCCAAGCCCCCACTTTGTGACAGCTGAAAGGCAGGGAAGGTGCCCAGGGCAAGCAGCAGAAGGGAACAGGCCAGACAGGGCCAGAGAGAGGGGAGCAGAGACACACAGCCCGGCTGTGCCACAGCATTCAGCCCGTGATCCAACGAGACCCTCGTGCTCAGAGCAGAGACCTGCCCAGGTACACAGCTGCACAGGTGTTGCTGCAGGATGTGCTGGGGTACCACTGAGCCGCATGAATAACCATGGGACAGGAGATAAAAGGAGGAAAGCAGACACAGAGCCAGCCCTGGGGTTGGAGCAATCCCATTTGGAGAGAGGATACTGGCCACTGCTGCTCATGTCCACCAGGGACTTCCAGCCTAGGGTCAGGCAGAAGAGAAACAAAAAAAAAAAAACAAAAACAAAACCACAAACAACCAAAGAACAGGGGCACACAAGGAAAAATATCCAGCTTTGCAGCTAGAAGGAAGCAGGAACAGCACGTGGTGCTGCGAATTCAAGAAATTACAGGCCTCAGTCTTGCAGGGCATCAACTGATCCACTTGGGATCAGGAAAGGAACTGAGGGACATGCTCTGTGACCACCCACTGCAAAGACACCCTTGGAGCCTGCCTCCTCCCTGCTTTCTACCCTCACTGCTGCGGGACCAGGAGCTGTCTCATGCTTGAGCAGCTGCACTCAGCAGAGCAGTGCCAGTGCTGGCATCCTTACGGTCTGTTCTGCAAGCAGGGCTCGGGAGAGCACAGCACCAAACACAGGCATTGCCTGGCACAGCAGCGAGGAGCTGGAGAGGCACGGACTAACACCAAGCTCAGGAAGAGGGAGAGACTCTGCTATGTGCTAGAGACCTGCAGCAGACTGGCCACTCTGGGGCAGAGGGGTTTGGGAGCTGGGCATGCTGGAAATGCAGGAGGATGAAGGAGGAGGAGGAAAGCCAGCCCTGCAAGGAAAGGGACCCGGAGCCTGCACGCCTCTGGGAACCAGTGAACTTGGGGTGTTTTGCTAGAGGACACATAATGGGCAGGCAGCGATTTCAGGGATGAATCAAATGACAGCAGCTCCTCTGCTGCCAAGGAATGTGCAAATAAAGCGCACAGAGACAGCCGAGATGTCCTGCCGAGAGCTGCAGAGCATGGCCTGTCCCTGGAAGGTATGTGGATAACTGACACTACAAGAGGTCCAGCCTCAAGATTGTGTAAGGACGTCAGCAAAAACAGAGACTCCTATTCTCAGCTTTTGGGGTTGGGAAAGAGCCTTTCTGAACCCTTTAAAAGGAAAAGGCAACGGTGGGTTTAGCTAGGATGAGCCGTCATTTCCCACCCTCAGATCCTCCATCTATCTACCTTTGTCAGACAAGCCAAGAGCTGAGCGCATCTGAGTCCTGGGGATGAGCCAGGATCTGCAGGGAAAGCATTTTGTGAGATCACGTCTGCACAGGAACAGATTTTCCGCTTTTGAAACTTATTTTGAAATCCTCAAAATTACAGTACTTTACAATACAAAATGTCTCCATTCAGTATTATGTCATTTTACTCCTTCTGGGATTATAATAATTATTAAAAACACATAACTTTCTAGAAAGCACAGAAACACCACGAAAGAGACCAAAGAGTAACGGGAAAGGCTGCTGCAATATTATCAAAACCAATTTAGTGCAAAGGAGAAGGGACTTTCGAGAACGGTCAATGAAAAGTGTTCTTTATACGCTCATTTAGAGAAAAGGCATAGATTTAACCTCTGAATGAGATCAGGCTGCCAGCTTCTATACTGAAGCTTAGAACATCAACACAAAAGGACTGAAACACAATATTCATGGCCATTAAAAAATAATATTATATATAGATATATATATATATATGTGAGAGATTTTCCACGTACGGTATTTAGTTATAGCAAAGTGTCCCTGCAGACAGGCGTGTTCCGCCATCTGGCTCTTTTGGGCCGTTTCACACGACAGACCTTTATCCTCTGTGTTTGCCATCGTACGAAGTACATGCCGACCGCGAAGTCCCTTCGGGTGGGACGACTGCTCCCTAGTGCCTCCATGGCTGCTGCGCTCCCTGCACGCGTGTGGGGGAGACCCGGCCCCTTCTGCTTCTGCTGGCCCCGGGGGGGCCGCCCTCACCCTGGCCGCGGGCGCAGCCACGGCTCAGACGGTGGTTTCGTCCGCGGTCTTCTTCAGGAGCTTGGCGGAGAGCAAGGAGTGGGGCACGGGGTGAGGGCTCCGCGAGGCCGGGATCATCAGGCGGACTTTCTGGTTGGTCCTTCGCCACTCCGAGTACAGCTGGCAGTGGTAGCGGAACGAGACCTGGCGGGCAACAAGGCTGGTTACAGGCAGAGGGCCGGGGAGACACAGAGAGCATCCACCCCGTGCAGGCTCTGCCCAGTTTTTGTCCCACCAGCACCCCCCTGATGAGGGACGCAACCCTGACCCCAAAACAGTTTGGGGTACTCCGTCACCCAAGCCTCTAATGAGGAATAAATTAATTCGTGCTAAATGTATAAGCTTGGCGTGGCCAAAGGAGCTTTCTGGGCAGCAGCAGGATGGGACTGGAGGTGCCTGCAGCAGCCTGGCCCAGGGGCAGCAGCTGGCCCTGCAGTTTCAGAGCAGCCCTGCAAGGGGGAGCTTCGAGCTGCACTTTCCGCATGGGCTGCGCCTCTTGCCGTGCCCTTCTGCAATCACAAACCCCACCACAGACTTTCTCACAGCTCCTGCCAATTCCTTAGCTTTGAAATTAAATGTTTCTAGATGATTTTATTTTTTCGAGGAAGGAATAAAAGCAGCATATATTTCCCTGCTGTCTATTTTCCTAGAAATTGCGGTAAAGAAAATTAAATGCTGAATCCAGTCAGCCACTCATCAGAACCAAACTTTCTCATTTTGTAAAAGAAATGTGTCATTTTGCTGACAAGTAGGAAGAACCAGGAAGCAGATTGGGCAAGGAAACATCAGCACTCCCATTGCTTTTGTATGAGACTGAGACATCTGCTATGAGAGGCAGAGCTGCACCGCAGCATTGGGGTGATCCAGCCTACTGATCTGTGCTCCCCTTCTGCCTGCAGTAGAGGTACAACTGGGAATAAGGTTGTTTGCTTATAAACAAGAAGCAAATGGATCTTGCAGTCTTCAGAGAGCATGCAAACGAGGAGCTAAGTAATGCAAACCTCACGGAAAGACCCTGCTCCACAGGAAGAAGCTGCAAGCTCGGCCGTGGCATCTCTTGCAATCCTCACGCTGATTACAGCACATCACCACCGACCGTGTAACAGCCCTGTGTGTCACACAGCCCGCAGTGGCACAGAGGAACTGCAGCTGAGTACAGTAAAGCTGAATAAAGGGGCTCCACTTCACATCCCTCCCTGTTCAAGGAAGTGGGAAGTGCAGCAGAAGCAGGGCAACTTGAGTCATGACGCATGATATCACTGAAAACATTTTTCCGTTTCCTCCAGATTTGGGGCAGCACCAGACTAGTCCCAGGACAGAGAAGACGGAAGCACTTCCTCTTAAAGTTTCCAATTTTAGTTCGGCTTTCTACAGAAGTGAACCTTATGCAGCCAGAGCTTTTCTTTCACATCTCCCTGTGCATTGCTATCTCTGTGTGTTTCGACAGCAGCATGTGTCCCACCAAAGGGAAGGCTGAAGCCCCAGCTCACCGTTCCTTGGCACCAGGATCTGCCTGGGATTAGTTGCAAGGAATGTCCTAACCCCAGAGAAAGCTCTGCTTCTGAGAAATCAGAGCATCAGATGGCAGGCAGGTGGGCTGTGGCATTTTTACTGACTGCAGAACTGCCATCTTCTAGGGTCCCACCGCTTCTCCCCCAGCGACTGCACCCCTTCCCTTCCCAAAATGGTGCAAGTGGCTGGAGAAGGGTACTGAGCACATGCAGGGCTGAGAGGAGGAGAGCTGAAATGAGATTCAAACCCAGAAACCCACCTGATAACAGAATGTGAAAGAACTGAACTGAGAACAGAGGGAGGAGCCCAGCTGGGAGCGCTCACGGATACGTGCTGCACCACCAATGTGTGTTTGCTTTCCTGCTATTCTGGCCCTGCTCCAAGCTGTAAGCTCCTGGCTGCCTAGTTCAGCATGTCCAGAAGGAAGTACAGAGAGGCATCTGCGGGAAGCCCTTTCCCAGCATGGAGCAGTTAAACATCCAGGCAGCATCGAGTGCAGGTTCCCACTGGTCCCCAGCACCTCCAGCCCCAGCAGCGCAGCTGTAAAGCAGCGGTGGTGGGCCAGGGCAGGCTGGCCTCAGCTCAGGGTTCCATTCTGAAAATCTGGTGTGAGAAGTCAGAGGTCTCCCCGGGCTGGAGCATTCCTTGCACACACCCTTCCATGCTAACAATGCTTTTAAAATATTTTTGCAGGGATTTGTTCAGCTGTGGGCCACAAAGCGTGGAGGGATGTGATGGCAGATTCTGAAGGGACCAAACATTTTCCAGATTTTACTTTTCTCTAAACCACACGGGTGCCAAGATTGTGTTTCTGCTCTTTCTTGAAAATAGGAACAGGCACAGCAGCTGGAACAGCCAGCTCCAGGCCTCCCCACCCAGCCTCAGCCGCGCTTGGGCCCGCCTGTGCCTGGGCACACTACACCCTGGGGAACGTGACTCCCATGTCAATCTGGAAAGGAGATCACCAGGAAGTGGTTTCTCATTCCCAGACAGCTCATTTTTTAAGTGACAACTTTAACAGCTTCCATTTAAAGATAATTAAATGGACGTTCAAGAGAAAGAGCCCAAGCTTTTCTCACGTGGGGAGTCGCGCGGGCCAGCTGCACCGCAGCAGTGTGAGCCAAGACTTCAGCCTCACATTTTGAACAAGAACAAGGCCCCCGGGAGCAGCGAGCAGAGCCCTCTTCCACACTTACCAGCGTCCAAAGGACGTAGATTGTAAAAAGTGCTATAGTTAGTGCTATGAGTCCAATGGCCTCCAGTCGGCTGTTGAACTGCAAATGATCCTGGGCTCCACGAAGACACAGCCAGCCGGAGATTGCTGCCAGAGGAGTAATGAACAGGAAACACACCATGTCACAGAAAAGGGTCCTCTTCTCATTGCGGGGACCAGGATCCTTCAGCCACTGCGGGAAGGAAGGTGAGAAGGGCATCAGCAGCACGCAGGGCGCACAGGGGGCTAGCGAAACAGGACTGCTGCACCAGGAAGCTCTCACACGCTCTCTGCAGCCCATACGTACCCGCTGCATCCACTTAACTCACATAAACCATCATAAAAATAGGGCTAGAGCACATCAAGTACATTTTTAATAACCATCAAGGGAAAGGCAAGAGACAGCTGAAGAATACGTGGGAGGGAGGATGGCAGAAAACACAGGAGCAGGCTGGGCTCCGCACTGGAAGAGAAGGCAGCAGGTAGCAGGCAGAGGGAGGTCTGCATGGATGAACAAGGAGCTCCTGGCCAAACTCTAACAGAACCAGGAGACCTGCAGAGAGTGGAAGCAGGGACAGAGAGCCTCGAGGGATATAGAGACACTGTCCGGTACAGCCAGGGATCACGTTAGGAAAGCCAAAGCCCTTTTACAATGAATTTTGTCCAGGGACATCAAGGGCAACAAGAAAGGATTCTATAGGTACATGGGTGATAAAAGACCGGGAAAATTGTGGGCCCAATCTGGAAGGATGCGGGAGACCTGGTTACCCGGAATATGAATAAAGCTGAGGTACTCAATGACTAGTTTGCCTCAGTCTTCACTGACAAGAGCTCCAGCCACATGGCCTGGGCCCCAGAAGACAAAGGCAGGGACTGGGAGAATGGTGAACCACACAGTGTAGGAGATAGGCGTGAGGCCATCTAAGGAACCTGAAGGTGCAAAACTCCACAGGACCTGATGAGATCCATCTGTGGGTCTTGAGGGAAGTGGCAGATGTAGCTGCTAAGCCAGGATCCATCATATTTGAGAAGCTGTGGCAGTCCAGTGAAGTTCCCACTGACTGCAAGAGGGGAAATAAAACCCCAATTTTTAAAAAGGGAAAAAAAGAAGACCTGGGGAACTACAGGACAGTCAATCTCACCTCTGTGCCTGGCAAGATCATGGGGCAGATCCTCCTGGAAGCTCTGCTAAGGGGCATGGAAAATAAGGAGGTGATTGGTGACAGCCAGCATGGCCTCACTAAGGGCAGTTTGTGCCTGACAGATCTGGTGGCCTTCTGCAAGGGGGTTGCAGCTTTGGTGGATGGAGGAAGAGCAGCAGACATCATCTACCTGGGCTTGTGCAAAGCATTTGACACTGTCCTCCATGATATCCTTGTCTCATAAATTGAAGAGACATGGATTTGACAGAGGGACCACTCAGTGGGTGAGGAATTAGCTGGATGAGGCCCTGGCACAGGCTGCCCAGAGAGGCTGTGGGTGCCCCATCCCTGGAGGTGCTCAAGGCCAGGCTGGATGGGGCTTTGAGAAACATGGCCCATGGCAGGGGGGTTGGAACAAGGTGATCTTCAAGGTCTCTTCCAACTCCAAACCCTTCTAGAATTGGTGCAGGGGCTATGGGAAAGCAGAGCTTCAGGGTCACGGTGCCGTCCCTGGGGCCTGAGCAAGCTGCAGCAATGCTACTCATGGGGAGCGTCGCGCCCACCCAAGTGAGGAACACAAACACCCACGCACCTGGTCTGTCCACTGAGATGATGACAGAAGGGAAAAAAACATCTCTCTTCAGCAAATAAGAAACCAGGAGTTGAAAAAAAAAAAGGCAAAAAGGAAGCGAATAGCTACCAGAAAGCTTTGCACCTGAGCAGGCAAAGTGCAACTGCAACCAAGGGGCTGCAGAGTCAGGCTGGCCCTTGAAGGAGAAGGTGATGTAAACTCATTTTCTTTTACGGAATATCTGTGCCCAAACCCTTGTCTTCAGGTGTAAAAAATTCCAATTCCCAGAGAAAGGCGTCGATTATTTCTAAAGAAAAATCAGCATGACTGTCAGGTCAGGAGGGAGGCAGAGCTCGGTGTGCAGGGGGGAAGATCCCCCACCGCTCTCTCCCAGGTCTCAGGATCACTGTCACAGCTGCTGAAAACTCCACAGCTGCAAAATCCCCCAAACCTTTCCATTCCCACTGGCCACCACACGACGGGCAGGCAGAAGAGACCTGCCAGGACTACGTCAGAGCTGATCCTGCTGGGTTCCCTCCTGTTTGCAGGCTTGGTGGCCTTCCTCCCACGCATTAAGTGATCCATCATGGGGACTGCACCTTGCTCTCAGTCATCAAGATGCTTTGCGAGTTTTGCAAGTGCTTCTTTCTTGCAGCACTCGCCAGTGAGCAGGTAGCAAAAAGAGCACAGCTCTGCTGCAGGCAGGTTTCCCTCTGCAGACAACCTCGAAGCTGTCACTACTTCTAAGAGCCCTGACGTGCTTCCAAGTGTGGATTCTTTTCAGACAGTTGACTTTTACAACAGCAATTGTTCTAGTTTTCCTGGGATTATGTTATTTTCAGCCTTTCCTTTCCTTTTTTTAGAACAGCAAGTGACTGCCGTTCCTAGCAATACCCAGAGCTGTTGCGGTGCATTTGGGTTTGCTATAGCTGGGCTGCTGGAGCCTTCCCTGTTTCCTGCACCAGAACTACTTGGCTTGTTTAGGATTTTTTGCTCAAAACCAAACCAAAACTGGAGAACGTGACCAAAAAGGCAGTCAGAGCAGGGAAAGGAATATCCACAAGAGATCCAGGGACAGGCAAGCAACACTGACCCGCAAGGGGAGCACGGAAGGATACCCACGGGTTGGTGCAGAGTTAAATAAGGAGAAAATCTGGCATGAGGGATGTCCAGTAGGATGTGGCAGAGCAGCAAAGGCAGGCTGAGAACTGCAGACGCCTCTCATTGAGATGGGAAGGAGAAGGGAGAGATGGCAGATCCGGGCAAGAGGCAGCAGCAGAGCTGCAGCGCTCAGGGCTGTGGTGGCAGCGTGCTCTGCAGATGTCTGCGGTGGGACACCAAGCTGGATGAGGCCAGAGGAGAGACAGGAGGACTTCCAGAGGACATGTTAGAGGCTGGCTAGGAATTTCAGCTGGCAGGACTGACGGAAGCAGGGTGCTCATTCAGAGATGTGACCTGAAGCATCTGAGAGACCAAACAGAGCAAAAACGAGGGGACCTGGAGAGTGAACTGAAGAGCACAGACAAGGTAAAGACCAAGCAATGCTGCAATAGGAAAGGTCAAGTTGAAAGCATTTTTAAAGCCACTCTGAGTAGGACTGGCTGGCCTGAAAGCCAGAAGGAAATTGAAGAGCAGCCACAACTGTGGTTTGGACAGGAGGAGCTGGAAGAAGGGAGGCAGCCCTGCAAGTCACCCTCTGCGTGTCTCTGCAGAGGAGATTAGCGGTGATGAGCTGCGAGGGGAAGATAAGGACCACACACACGGTCCTGAGCAGCCCTGGAAGGAAGCGAGGGCGGATGGCAGCTCAGCTGCAAGGCAAAACTGCTCCTACACACAGGGCACGGGCAGCCCCAAGCTCTGCACCCACCCGTCCGGGCTGCGTGGCACTAGGGTGAATGCTGAATTGTCCAGACCTGGGCTGAGAGCCCTCTAGCAGCAGTCCCAGATCATCCTGTCCCTGTAAACAAGGACAGCTTGGGTCACTTCTGACCCCTGTACAATACGAGTAACAATAGGGCAAATTGGTATTTTATTGAATCTTACTCTATTTATATTCTTCGTAACCTTTGAAGCTCCCCCTTTCTCCCCAAGACAGGAGCCAAACATGTAAAGGCAGGAAGCAAATTAATTTCCTTTTGAAGTAGTTGATTTACTCAGCCAATGTGCACTGACACAATAAAAAAAAGAATACAATAAGGCACCCTAAGGGCGCAGGGTTTCTGGCATAGCAGCAGCTTAATGCACATGGGACTTAAAATAAACCTTGTAAACAATCCAAAAAGTGGTCAGATTAAACAATTTTTGTAGGGAAAACTGTCAAGTAAACATGGGAAAGCAACAAAAGCACAGCTTGATCTTCTTCCAGGCCAAGTCCAAAACCAATTGCCTCCGTGCTGCAAACAAGTGTGAGCCTGGAGGCAGAGAGCCTGGCCTGGCCGCTCTGCCCGCTTCGGCTATGAGCTGGCTGCCAGGACACCCCGCTAGGAACAAGCACCCTGCTTGCATGACAAGAGGTCCTCCTGTTACACACAAGTTTTTTGTCCTCCAGCACAATCCTGGGGCTTTCTCAGCTGTTTTTTTCTACTGGGATCAGCAGGGCTGTGGAGCGGAGCATCATTCTTGGACTCACAGCGGGGCTGTGCAATGATGAGTCTCTGATTTTTGGGTGCTCCAGTGCCCACGAAACTAGACTAAGCACCAGGTGATGGAAAGCAGGAGGAGGAGGGCACACAGAAAAAGGCACCAGCATATCAGCAGCTGCTCTGGAAGCCAACGGCAGAGCTCACGGCGTATCAGAGCAGTCTTCCAGACAGTCCATCCCAGCCCAGAGAGCTGGGTGACATCCTGCCACCTAGGAGCAGGGGCACGGACTGATTAAGGAGTGTCCCAGCGGGTGCTCGGGTCTCTCCCTGCCCTGCAGCTGGGCCACCTGCTCCGGAGAGCACCGGTCACAACCGCAGTAACCTGCTGCCTGTTCCAGCCATCGCTGCCACCACAAACAGGAAACATTTGGCTGCACGAAGCCACCTGTGTACAAAACATCCTGTGTCCTTCCCATCCACCACCGTTAACCTGTGGCTGCTCGGGTGCCTGTTCCTTTCATCGCTGACCTGCTGCGTGGCTACGTCAGGCAGGAACAAAAAGCGTGACCTGGATTCACAGGAGCACGACCAGCGCTGTCCTGCCCCGAGAATCGCGCTGATTCGAAAACCACAGCTCCAGCAGAGGGACTGTCCCATCCCTTCCCTGCAGGTCCGTGTTTAACAACTGAAACTCCTCACAGGTCGCCAAGCCACTTTTGCAGCCCAGCAGGACGGTCCTGCTCCTGTTCCCAAGGCGAGGAACCTTTTCTGATGGAGCACCCAAAGGTCAGGGAGCTGAGGCCAGAAATGCCCCCGGCCCTGTACGCAGGGCAGTCAAGTGCCACGGAACAGCTGACCCTCCTCAGCCTCCTTTCCCTACTGCACAGCCAGCTACTGCTGATGCTCCACAAACCTCCAAAAGCTGAATCTCTCTCGAGAGGGACCTGAGAACCCCTTCTCCACACCCTCAGCCCAGCTCCAGCTGCAGGGAAGCACAGGGCAGGGAACAGGAGTGGCACGCACGGTGCTGCAGGAGCGCACAGGACAGGAACCGACTCCAGCCCCCAGTGCTCCTCGCGAAAAGGGCCACGCAACCATTCTGCAGAGCTGCAGCTCACCAGGACCCCTCCTTACACACCAGTGTGTGCTTCTGTGGTTTGCCACCACGGGAAATGCCACGCCACAAAATGCACAGCTATGGGATCACGGCACCACCAGCAGCTGCACCCCAGAGGAGCCCCGCTCCTAGGGATCCCCAGAGCACAAACAGGGCTGGACGATGCAGTGAAGGCAGAGATGTAAGAAAGATGCTGGTGCCGGTAACTGCCAGGAGAGCAAGGATGAAAATTCCTAGCTTTGGCCTCAAAGAGGCCACTCTGGGTCCAGCAGAGCAATGCCAGGGAGCGCACTGAGAAACACCGAGAGGATCGAGGGTGGGAGCTGGGAAAGAACATCTCCAGACAGCACATGCAAGCAAAGAGATG
This sequence comes from Netta rufina, assembly GCF_964035555.1. Classification (NCBI taxonomy): domain Eukaryota; kingdom Metazoa; phylum Chordata; class Aves; order Anseriformes; family Anatidae; genus Netta; species Netta rufina. Next base: position 2,005,289 of record NC_140152.1, on the reverse strand, counting down.
AAGGAAAACATGAGAGAGGAACAAGGCTCAGCTGAAGCTGAGTGATTTGTTTTATTTTTACTAGGTGCTGGAGTCTAACATCAGCTTGCACTGAGAAAGGAGAGAGACCACAGCAACAAGTTGGGGAAGGGGACAGAGGAACGTGGAGGAGATGGAGAACGGTGCAGTGAGTTCAGCAGAGGAGTTCGAGGAAAGCAAAGAAAAAAGCCTGTCTGTGAGGAAGATAAGGCTGGAGGAAGGGTGGGGAGAGCTCACGTCACATCTCACTTCTCTGAACTGGAGGAGGGGCAGTGACCGCTGCGCTGGGCACCGTGCCCAAAAGCAAAATTTCTTTTCCTAGTTATAGAAGCAGGGCTAAATAGGAACATCACCACTGCTCCCTGCAAAGCTCATCCTGCTTGTAATGGAGATATTGCATCAGCACCTCACAGCTACAGGAGACTTGTGAGAGGAGCAGAAAGACTGCACGTGGCAGACCCACGGAGGTGTCCTGGGCTACAGCACGACCCCACATTCCAACAAACGCCTCTGAGAACGTGTAACAAGCTTTGCAGACAGCGGTTGTGTAAGGAAAGCACGACTTCCAAACGAGACAAAACAAAATTCACTGACCTATATAAAGCATCCAGCTTAAGCAAGCCAAAAGCATTAGCAATCAGTGAAAAACAAACATCTTTAATCGAAATTGCCTAATAGAACACAAACAGTAGGAACAGCAACAACAAAAACACTTGTCAGTCTCCCGTGGTGGATAACACACTTGGAAAGAACTGTTTTGCAGAAGCACAGGGACAGGCAGATATTACCAACGCTGGCATTTTGAAATAAAGCACAGTGACACACACATTGCAGGAAAACACCAGCTCTGAAGACATGGATGGGGAATTCTCTTGAGGCTCCACCATGAGACCTGCCTGCAAGGACAGAAATGTGGGGAGTGGTTAAGCTGCTCAGCAGTGACAATATGAAATAGTCCTTGGCTGATTCACCAGAGAGGTGTTTTTTGTAATTAGCGAGCTGTCTCATATAAGTTTTGCTTTAGCAATGGCATTAAAGGCTTAGAGAGGCATTATGAAGAAGTCATGCATAACACTCATTAGCTTTTGCTACCAGGATACGTTGGCTTTCAACATCCCAGTAATTTTAGCAAAGCCAGAGCTTTGGCCCCAGCACCAAAAACACACATCCACTCGCAACTGAGCCCTGTCATCCTGTTCCTCTCCCTGGGACTTAAATGATGTGTGGACAGAAACGCATCCTTCCTCTTTCACATGGGCTGACGTGTTGCTGGGATTAAACGGCTGCTGCTCCGACACCTCCCCGAGCTGCCAGCCCCGGCCATTTCCATGCAGAGAGCTCCCCGTGCACACAGGGGTTGTCCAGCAGAAGGGATGAGGCTGAGGAGGCAGCACAGGGAGATGAGAGATGGGACCCAAAGGTCAGTGCCACGGCAAAATACACATGGCAAAGAATCCACGGAAAGGAAATACTTCTGCTGATAATCTGAGAAAACAAAGAGGGAACAGTCTGAAAACAAAATCAGGCCAGAAGGTCTCAGGAACAGGGACCAACCAGGAGACGTGCAGAAGGGCAGCGCTCGCTTGTGGCCACAGAAACAAAGCCACAGCAACACCTTTGATGATGCTTTCTAGAAATGCATGATGCATCAGATCCAGTACCAAATATCCCAATCCATGCAGTCCTGCCCCAAATCCTAGAGGACAAAATCTTCAGCAGAGACAGCACCTTGCAAGAGAGAACTGGATTGTGATGGATTGAACTGCAAACCAAAGAAAGGGGTTTATGTGAAAAGGAGAATGCTACGAGGTGGGACACATACCCCTGTACAACCAGCTGCCTGAAACAGCACTTCTCTTGGCTCTGTCTAGAGCCAGAAAAAGCCAGGCACCTCCAGACAAGCTGACCCACCCTAACCTAGGTTTCTAAGGAGGTAGGAATGAACTGGTCACAAGAGGCATTTCCTTCTCTCCAGAGACTATGGGATTCTAAAGAATAAAACGGGGCTGAGGCAAATTTAAGGTGGACAAAGCTAGGGCAAATAAACCCAACCTTGCCTGGAGGATTGCGTGACCATCCATGGCCTGGGGGAAAGCTGTTTAGAATGAAGCAGTGCTACGCTTCCAAAGGGCTGTGCTCCTCCTTCCAAAACGCTCTGGACACCAGAGATATGGGTATCTTCAGAAGATGGCTCCTTTCTGTGTCTAACCTCTGAAAAAAAAAAAAAAAAGCAGAAACTACCTGTTCCAGGAAAGCTGCATGCACTGCAACTTGCAGTTTGAATGCTTCACCGGAACCCCTGCTGCTGAAGCCTTCCAAGAAGCACACACAGCAGCCTACTCCAGACTTCACACCCGTGTCGGCCACGCTCGCTAGCCTCACAGATTTAGGTCACTTCCCTGCAGACACACAGATGCACATCAAATTAACGTTAACGCAGGGATGCTAAGTACTGGCAAGCCGTCTCTCTCCAAGGCTCTGCAGTCTCATTGCCTGCTGGGGACGTGCTCCTCATACGACAACCCTGCTCTGCAACCCTCTCGTGCCAGAGGGGGTTTCAAAGAGCCAAGCAGGAGCTGCCCCAGCCCCGTGCAGCACAGGCACCAGCTGGCAGCACCCCGCACTGCTGGCTGCCCACCCTTCCTACGCACCCAGGGCTGCTGTTTGACTCCCCATCTTCACCCACAGCGCCTCACGCGTGCTCCCAAAAAAGCATTCAGCCCCGTAGTCTGACAGCAGAGCAGTCAACAAAAGTCTTCTGTGCTTTTTTCAGCTTTCCACTAGCTTCTTAGTTAAAAAATAACTGAATGAGGCTGAACTGCAGGAGGTTTCCTCCCCGCACCCACGGGCCAGCCCATGGCTGCCAGAGCTGGCTCAGGGCTCTGACAAGTCCCTCACTGCTGGAGGAGAGATCAGGCACGCTGGCAGCAAACACTGTTACTATTTTAAGATTGAACAGCCTACAACATAAATAAATGGCTAGTTAAAGAAAATAAAAATCCGATTCTATTAAAAAATTATCTTTAATCCACGCTGCGCAAAGTTGCCATCCTTCTTCTCAAAAGAAGGCTGCAAAATTAAATTACTGGTTGTGAAGTGCTCAGCTGTCACAGCAACAAGTGCCCCAAAGAAGCCCACGGGGAAATAAATAATTGTCTTGAGAGCAGGGACAGAAGAGCTCATGGCTCAACACAGCGGGACAAACAAAGTTGGCCAGTGTGCATCTTCTGCCCCCGTGCTGATCCTGGAAAGCGCAGCCTGCGACCACACAGAGACCACACTGCAACGCAGGCTTACCAGAGAACTGAATGAAAAGCTAAGGCAACTCTGATTGTGGCTTTTCCTGACTTCCAAGAACTTCCTGCAGCTTCTGCAGAAGCATTTCGACTCAGCCGTGCAGCCTCCCCACAGCTTTCGCTAAAATGCTTCCTCCAGCCCCCAGTCAGCTGGGGCTCCCTCCTGAGAGCCCTTCAGACCAGCTCTCCCTCCAGCCCTGCTCTGCACCCCATTTATCCTCTGCTCAGCAATCCCTGCTTTGACTTCCCAGCCTTTTAGCATGCAAAGTAGAGGCTTCACTTGCTCGGCCACGTGGGACCGTCCCTTTCCCATCACCAGCTCCTTGCCTGAGCACGCAGCCACTTTCCCAGCACCCAGGGCCCAGCTCAGGCCCACAGCAGCCCCACAAGATGCCCAGGGCTGGGCCAGAGCCCTGAGAGCCACGGCGGGGGCTTGGTGAGCAGCAGGGACGGGGCAGACCCCAGGGGAAGCTTTGCTCCAGGGCTGGAGACTCCAAGCTCTCCGTCCGTCCCAGGGCTGAGGCTCTCACGGCGTGACGGGGGTGCTCCTTGGCACGTGCCCTCCAGTTCCACTCAGGGAGCAGCAGGTTCTCAGCACAGCTGCTGCCCACGCTCACACGCCAGCATCACTTCCCCGAAAGTTTCAAAACGCTCCCTACCCCCCAGCAACATCAGCCGGGAGGGGAGAATCGCTCAGATAAGGCGACGGAGGGAAGCGTGTCATTTGGGAGTGACTAAGCGGCCTCTTTCCCTGGCCCTCTTCTGAGAACCAGATGAACAATTTGGGGCTGAAACTTCCCAAAATGATTTGGTGACGAGTTTCAGTCCGAGCTGCCAAGGGGATGAGGTTACGCCAGGCTGCAGACGGAGGGTATTAATGGGAAGTGTTGGCAAACTGGCAGAGCGATTAGGGGCTGTTTCAGAAGGGCTCTGCACAAAGAGGAAAAAGAAAAAAAAATAAAACAGAAACTGCACTGCAGGGCAATTTCCCTGGGCTCCAGGGGCAGGGATCAGTGCGTTTGTGTTGTACAGTGTGGTACAGCCAAAATATGAGGTCTTGCCAGCCAGGTGAGCAATTTTGGGAAGTTCTGGAGCAGGCTGCCACCTCCAGATTAATTAAAGCGGGCTACAGCTGCTCTGTGAGTCAGAGAAAAAGCTTGGTGCCAACAAACCACAGGCCAGGGACTGGCTCAGGGGCCGTATGATGATGGCAAGCTGCAGTTGGGCTCTGCTCAGGGCAGGGATCGCCCTCAGGCAGGTAACAGGCGACTTCTCAGCCAGCCTCCGAGCCCCCGAGGCGCTCAGGGCACCCCACACAACCCGCTCCCCAGCACAGCAGGGCAGATCGTCCCCTCCTCTGCGCTCCCTGACTCTCCCCAGGGCTGAGAAGTAACAAATCCTCGGCTTCTCAACCCCTTTGGCAGCTGTTGAGCGGTCAGGAGTGGCTGGAGGCTCTGTTCCTGCCTGTAGCCGGCGGCGTTTCTCTTGCATTACGATCACGAAATGCTGCCTCGCTGCGCGCTCAGCGCTCACTGCCTCATGCTCCTCGCACAGTGCTCGCTGGTCACAGCTTGCAGGGACTGATCGCAGGTTTCAAGAGGAATTAAAACCTCTTCACCCAGCCTGGGGCTCGGTGGACCTGCGGGTGCAGCTGGCACCATCACAGCTCACTCCTCTGCCTGCCGGGGGCACAGAGGTCAGTGGCAGAGGAGAAACTCCTCCAGCACACGCCTCTCTTTTGCCTTTTATTCAAATGTGCAGTTTTCCAAGCCTGTACTAGTTATGAGGTGCTACAGCATCTGTGAACTATGTCTAAATGCACTTCCACATGTTTGTTTCTGGCCCTGAATACTTTACTAGCTCTTAAGCTAAAACATCTGAAACCCGCACTCAAAATTTTGGCCAGTGTAAGCCCAAACCAGCTCACTGGTACTGGGCTTGCCTGCAGCACGTCCTCAAGGCCCAGATATGGCCCTTCCCAAATGTTTTGGCCCTTCCCAAGTGCTCTAAAGCATTGGTTTTCAACCTCTGAAACAGTCATTTCAAAGGTTTTGGTCAAAGAGCCGTTCTATGTTTCAGCAGCTGGGAGCAAAGTGATAAGGCTCAGCCAGTCCTAACCACTGCTGTAATGCTCTTTCACAAATTGCTTTTCTAAAGACATGATTCAGTTTAGCACCGTGGTCTAAAGCCACCTCCTGCATGGGGCTGCCCTGTCAATGACAGTCAGCGGGCCACTCAGCAGTCATCATTATAAACCGAGCATTGGTTTTGCAAAATGCAGATTGAATGCTTCTCCAGCCAGGGGGGGCTTTTGCCCTGCCAGCTCTCCAGGCACCCAGAGGACATAAAAACGTGGGAAAGAGAGCACGGCTTCGAGAGAGAGGTGGGATGGGAACATCATTCCTCTGGAATTAATGGGAATGGGACCAGATAAAAATGGGACCAGGAAAAGCAATTCACTGTTGCAGTGGTGACTCAGTTTTAGTCTGGATGATGGAGCAGGGGGGAAGACAGAGTGGGCTACGAGCAGTCACAGTCAGAAACCAGCATTAACCTCACGCACTTCTGGTGGCAGGCACCGACAAATCTCCGGTCGCTGGCAGGTAAGGAGCCCGCTGTTGGGACTCAGCTCACAGCCCTCCTCCCGTGGCCTCGCTGATGACCGAGCAGCAGCACGGCTTCGCAACAGTTTGAAATAATGAACAGGAAAAGCAGCTTTGGAAACAGAACCCAGAGCTATGTCCAAACCCTGCCAGAGAGGCACCTCGTGGCCTCTGATGAGCGCCCAGCCCAGCCCAGCAGCATGCAGGCACGGGCAGAGAACAGGATCCGAATAGTGAGGAGCACAGGAGCTCGCTTTGCTCTTCCAGGCTGCATCTCAGTCACACCTACGTCACCTTCTACCTGGTCCTGCAGCACCCTGAGGAACACCAGCCGTATCTACACCAACTGCTCAGCTGCCAGCACCTCTCAAGCTTACTTAGAATAAACGGCCTTCTGAAACAAGCCCCTCTGGGGCTGTAAGGCACTCATTTCCTCATTCCTCTTTGGGGACCTGCACCTGAATTCTGAGGACAGAGGATGGCCTGGCCCAGCTGCCCTTGTTCCTCGCGTGCCAGGGGCCTCGCTGCAGGCAGCTACTGCAATCCCTGGGGGAGAAAGGAAGTCTTACAGGGGAGCACAGCAGACCACCTAGATAGGGGGAAGGAAGAGAGTACTGTGATTAAAAAAAAATGAGAAAAAAAAAAGGAAACACACACACAAGCACCACAAAGCACATATAAACACAACACCAACTGCAGCCTGGACTGTGCCATCCATCTCCAGAAGGCTGACGGACCCATCCAAAGCCTGGTCCCCCTAAGGCAATGCGGAGAGGAGTAAGGGCTGGCTGGGCCACGTCCTGCCTGCTCTGGCTTTGGGGAGCACGGGACAGTGACAGAGCTACTCAGGACACCTCAGGTCAGCAGGAAGGAGCCAGACAAATGCTTTCAAGCACACATCAGCGTTACTCAAGGAGTGTGGGTCCTTTACGAACAGTGCCAGCAATCGCCACATCTCACTTTCCAGAGCAGAACATGACGAGGAAGTCACATGCGAGAGAGCTGCACTAATGTAAGACGGAGATAAGATAAAAGCCAACAGGAAAAAAGACTCATATTTCTGACAGCTTCATATTTCAGGGGGTTGAGTGGTGACCTCTGCGTTTGGATGCTCAGGCATTGAAGCATCTCTACTGCTGCATTGCTTTCTGCAGCTCAACAGCCCGCTGTCGGTAGCGCAAGGGGGGCTTCACAGATAAGGGCTGCCCCAAACATTGCTACTGCATTTTCACAGCTACGTCACTTGTCTGATAAAAGACTCGATCCCTCTGCACAAATAGTTCTTTGTGAGTAGTGCTGCAAGGAGGAGGAGACAGAACCACAGGGGCAGCAGGGCAAATCAGTTCATTTTTCATCAAACGGTAAGGAAATAGAGTGAAGCAGGAAGAAAGCAGTACCTCTGTCAAAGGTCTCGGTCTTCTCTCTACAACAAATTCTGTGTGGCAGAGCTCACAGTAACTTGTGTTGGAGGAGGATAACCATTTTTCCAGGCAGCTCTTGTGCACGGTGCCCAGTGTTCCTGTGCAGTCACACGGGGAAAGCAGTCCCTCCCCATTTCCACCTTCGTGACAGATTCGACAGATGGGACCGTCACTAAAGAGGCAGACAAACAGAACGAAATCACGGTGAGAGCAGACACAACGACACGGCCACATCCAGAGATCAGGGGGAGACCCCACCGGGCCCCAGGAGGGTGCACACGCAGCACCCCTGGGTGGCAGCACCCACAGCCCCGGCTGCAGCTCCACTCGCGCTGGGCTGGGGCTGACACCAGCCCCAAGACTGGCCCCAAAGTGCTGAAACAAGCCCAGAGGCCCAAAGCAAAGCCTGACGACCCCCAGTCAGAGAGCACTGCATGCCCCCAACCACCTGGACCCTTTTGGGAACACCTCGGTGCTCCAACAGCCACCACTTCTCACCCCTCTTGGCTCGAGGCCTCAACCCACAGACCCAAATCCCTTGACTGTGCTCTCAGTCTGCTCTCTTGGGACCTCGTAGTACCAGAAATGCTTTACAAGCTAAGTTGTGTACTACCCTCCAGTTCTTGTCCTGTAAAAAAAAAAAAAAAAAAAAAAAAGGTTTTCCACGCCCCTCAGATTTACAGACCTGTGCCATACCCTGCCCGGTCATGTCTTTCATGAGGAGTCCCAGTCTATTCAATCACATCTCAGAAACACACCCACCTCTCGGATTGCCTTTGCTACCCTTCCCTGTACCTTTTGTGTTTCTAAAGCATCCTTTTAAAGCTGCAGGGACCAGAGCCATATGGTTTTCAGGATCCGTGCACAGCAGGGATTTTTGCAGTGACTATGTTCTGTCCTTTGTCGATTCCTAATTCCCAGCAGTTTATTTGCTTTTCTGTTCTCTGCTGGAGCTTGCACATTGCTGCCACGTGCCTCAGGTCTCCTTCCTCTGAACCCCTGAGCACACACGCAAATCCGGGATGGGTGTCCTTCAGCTGCATCGTTTCACACTGAACTGCACCTATTGTTCTAGCCTGCGGTCACTTCCAGTAAGGTTTGGTTGCCTTAAATTAGGCAGCTGGAGCCATTTTAGCTGCAAGGACATCCTGGCTGGCCTCCAAAAGCACAGGTTTCCTGGAAGCCCCGTGCCACATCTGCCAGCCCCATGACGATGTCTTGGGCTCCCTGGAAAACCTGTGATGGCTTTAGACTTCAGAGTCCACTGGTCTCCACAACTCCACACATCTCCTCAGCATTCAGGAATAAAACACTGGAAAACAGATGCCCAACCCAGCCCTACCCTTGCTGAACCACTGCTATCTCCCTTTCCTGCCTTCCAAGCATCTCTCACCCAACACCACCTTTCTCCTCTATCCACAGCCACACGGATTTGGGAGCGGGAGACAGGGTGAGAAAGGAACAGATCTGGGAGCACAGCGCACAGGAAAGGAGCCCATGGGGAAGCACATCGGGGGGACATGAAGGGCTGAGAAGGGCCAGCACGAAAAGTGCACCTCAGCTCAGCAAAGCAGAAGCAAGGCTCCTCTCCTGGAGGTGCACCAGAGGGGTGTGAGCACACCCTCCGTGAGCCAGCAAGATCCTTCCTCCGGTGCTCTGAGCCCTCCTCCTCGTGCACACCCCTGTGCCACCCCCTTCCCTCTGCCAAACACCACCCACCCCAGTCTCCTAGTTGTTAAATGCCTTTTATTCAAGAGACTTCTTCAGCAGAAATAATCCCCACCACAGGGGAGGTGCTGGAAACTCCATCCCCAGAGGCACTGGGAACTGCTCTGGACATGGCTCTGAGCAGCCTGACCCCACTTTGAAGTTGGCCTTGCTCTGAGGGGAGGCTGGCCCAGACACCCTCCAAAGGGCCCTTCCACACAGGTTTAGTTGGAGATCCTCCGAGCACTGCTGCTGTAAAGCCTTAGTGACTGACCAACAAAACCCCCGGGCCTCGGGTGCTCTCACGCATCTGTTATTTCCTAAGAAAAGCATCTGTAAGACATTTCATCCCTTCTCTTCCTGTTTGAGAAGTTTCATATTTCCAGAGCATTAATATAACCTTGGCTACCAATAAACAACCCAGGAGGAAAAAATTCGCTGACGGTGCGAGAAAAAAATAATGTATTTGTTATCAGACTCCATTTTCCTTCCTCCCTGTCTGGAGGGGGAAGGAGCCTGGCCCCGTTCCTGCACGATTCCCCCTCAGGGGCAGCTTCCCAGCAGCCTGGAGAGACCTTGTCACCAACTCGGGCTGTCACCAATTGTCACCAACTCGGGCTGTCCGTGCAGCCACGCTGCTCCTGGCCTTGTTTCACTCGCAGGATTTTGATGTCTGCCGCTGTGGAGGTTTTGTATTCTCCGAGCACGGTGCCTTCCACCTTCCTGTTTGGATTCCGGCTTCTCTTTCACCTCACGTCCTTCCAGTAACCAGCAGGGCAAAGGCTTGCATTCGGGTGTTTCAGTCAGGTTTGGTCTCACACGCCCTCAGCTCGGACACGTCACAGACACACCAAGTCCTGCGGCTCCTTCAGGCTCGGTGAAGTACTTGTGGCAGGGAAGAGGCTGGAGACAGCCACTGCCAAACTGCATGGGCCACTGGGCCACGTGGACGTCCCCACAACAAATCTTGTTTGTTTTTCTTTTAAACCTGTCATCTCAGGCAGTTCCCCACCTGATCTCCCCACCTCCATGGGGTTTAAGGGCAGGCACAACTGCTCTCTGCTGTCAGAGGGCAACGTGACCTCCCCTGGCATTTCTAATGCCCTGCCTCAGGTTTGCTGGACAGAGCAATTCTCTCTCCTCAGCTCCCATCCAGCCTTCCCACCTCCCTCTCCCACGTTTGCAGTCACCACTTTCACACCTCATCAACGTTTGGCTGACTTCATTGAAAAAAAAAAAAAAAAAAAAGTAACAGCTGTTCAGATAGGATTTAAACACAAAATGTGACCGATGTTACTAGCTGGGCTGAATAATGCTGCCAAATGTCCTCTGTTCCGGAAGCTGCTCAAAATACACGATGAGAAGTCAGGGAAAGAAGAATTTGAGCAACTGGAGGTGCCACCCAGCCCCTCCAGCAATAGCCGGGTGCTGCAGTTCCTGCAACACAAACACCCTCCTCTCCCCAGGGCTGCAAAACCGACCCCGTGCCTTTATGCTAAGCCCATTTGGGAAAGGGGCTTTGCTCCGTTTTCAGCCCTCAAATCGTCTCCACGACCAGCAGTCACGCTCGGTACCGCTGGCGAAGCCCCTCACCAAGAACTTCGCAAGACTTCGCCGCCCCCCTCCACCCTGAGAGCTGTGAAAAACGGGGAAAATAAAACAAAACACGGATGCGATCAGCACGAGCCCCGACTACCGGCACGGCCTTACCTCTGTGCGCCCAGCGCCTTGATGACGGTGGAGAGGAGGCGGCCGTCCTTGGCGGTGACCTGCGTGACGTACTGTGGGCGCCCTATGTCGGAGTCCTCCACCGACTTGGAGAGGGCAGCGCTGCCCGGGCAGTCACAGAGGGAGCCGGGGAGGTGGCAGCAGTCGCCCGTCGTCATCGCAGCTCCAGGTCCTTCTGCCCCGGGGACCTGCAGGGACAGCAGCGCCGTGAGCGCCCGGCACCCCAGTGCCTGCTGCAGGCCCCCCACCCCAGCCCCTCGCCATCACGGGCGCCACCAGGCCCCATCAACAAGGGTTTGCTCAGCCTCTGTCCCCTCTGATGTGTCATGTGAGGCCGCCTGGACATTAAATTGAGGCTCCAAGTGTCCTACTTCTGTTGGTTCGCCTCAGCATTGCAAATCCGCCCTTCCCAGTGAAAGCTGTAGGCACGCAGCCTTGAACCTGATGAGGCCTTTCCGACGGAACTGACCGATGTGGGGCAGGCACCAGAAGCCCCACGGGGCCAGGTTGGGTTGGCCACAGCCAGACCCAAAACGTAGGCCCAGGCCCCTTGGAGCCGTCATATTTCGCTGACCGAACAGCTCTGCAGGGCCCTTCTCTCCAGCTGCACCCAGGTGCTTTCTGAGCTCATCGAAGCCACCAAATCCAAAAAATTCTGTTTTTTCATTTTTTATTCCTTTACAGAAACACAGGCGCCTCCACTTCCACGTCCCCGCAGCGAGTGTGCAGGCGTGAGCCACCCAGAAGCGCTGCAGGTCTTCACCCAGGACAGCAGGGCGCACCTTTGCTCCTCTCCCTCTTGAAGCCTCAGGCCAGGCGTGACTTTTACAACAGCCTTTCCGCCAGCCTGTGCAAACAGCGAAGGCACCCAGCCACGCTTCTGGCACCTCAGGGACTTACCCAGCAGAGAGCACGAGGAACAAGCAGCAAATGCAAGAATGAGGGAGGAGGTGCAGAGAAAGAGCCCAAGGTGACAAAACAGGAGCTGGCTCCGATAAGCGCAGAGCCCCACGCACCCAGGAGAGCTTTCTGCCTTCGAGGGAGGGCAGCAGCTTGCTCAGGCTGCCAGGAAGAGCCGCGTTCCTCCCCGGCAGGGTTATCTCAACCCCGAAGACAGATGCGCTTTGCAGCTTCAGAAAAAGAGCTGACATTTCCCACCACCTCCCTTAGCCTGGTCCCTCAGAGGTGGTTGCACAGAAATAAAAAGCTGGGGTTACAATTAGTCACAGGCTGGACGTTAGCCAACAACATCATACTGCTGGAAAAGACCAAAATCCTTGTGTCTGTAAACAGGACCGCCTTACGTAAGGCATGCACAGCAATCCCTGAGCACCAGCACCACGAGGATCGCTGCTGAAGTGTCTCATGCTGGTGGCTGGCTTTCAAGAGAGAAACAAACTCCTAAACAAAGCTCAAATGAAAGCAACGAATAAAGGAAAAAAGGTCTCAAAAACCAACTTACCCGAGAAAAAATATTATAAGAATTAGGCTCGTTTAATTTAGGGAAGATGGGGGGATGTGAGAGGGAATCTTCAGTCTCTGCCTCACAGAGGTGGAAGCACACAAACAAACCTTCGCCATCGCATCTGAGGAAATGCCTTTTTGTCTCAAGATCTCTGTGCACAACAGGAGTCAAACATTCCCACGAAACTGCAGTTTTGTCGGGTTCAGCTAAGCCTAAATCAAACTAAAATAGCTAAAGAAAATAAGGGCTTGTTCCTGGTCGGAGGCTTGGCCAGACTACAGAGGAAGAAAACAAAAAGCCAGTACGAGAACATGATCGTTGGAGCCCTGAAAACACGGATTTGGGTAAGCACCGGTGTTTTTTCACCTCTTGTAAATTAAGCAATTCTTTCACAACCAAAAGCTTCACCTGCCCAAATGGCTCCCTTCAGGGTGAGCACGTTCAAGAGGGGAGGAGGAGCACTTCTCTGGTGTCTCAGCACCCAACGCTTCAGCAGCATCCACCCAAGTCACAGAACATTTTCTGATTTGTAATAGAAAAGCTTCTAATTTATCACAGCTGTTCTGGATAACCATCTTCAAACCCTTCCTCTGCACTGGGACAGGAATAGGCTCGAGCTCATGGGCAGGTCAATCCCCGCTGAAACGACCAGAGATCTTTCCATCAGCTTTGAAATGAACTGAACGGGTCCAGCATGGCCTCAGCTCAGCATCTCTGTCCTTCTGCGCAAGGAGCATGCAGAGTTAATGCCACTTTTCTTATTGCTTTCCTTTTTTTTTTTTTTTTTTAAAAAAAAAAGGCAAAAATAAAAAGCTGCTCCAACTCTAAAGAGCAAAAAGTAAGATGATAAATGCTATTGGAATGACTTAAGTCAGCTGTTTTGCAAGTTAAGGAGTTCTTTCAGTTTTAAAAGCCTCTGACTGAAGCAGACATGAGAAGATATATGCTTTTAATAAAAAGGTTGGTTCCATTTGTTCAGCCAAAATCTTGTTTATTTTTAAGTCCAGAGGAAAAAAGGCCCATTTTGTGTATTGGAATAAAACTGCTCTCACTCCCTGTGTCCTGGGAGTATTTATACTGAGGCTCTTTGTGCTCCGCATCTGACAGCTACAGGCAGCCCCGTGTCCTTGCCCTGGCAGCCCCACTCGGGGTGCGGGGGAATCGCCACCCCGCAGTCTATCAGGAAGCGCATGGTTTTCGATTACAAGTTATTTGGCATTTCCTTGTCGGGGTCCGTCCCAGGGTGGAGCCTGAACTCACCGCTTTAATATGTAACTGACTCATGTCATTCAGCAAACACAAAGGAAAAGCAGCGAGATTTTCATGGATACAGTTAGCGGGGAAGTCACTGAAATCCAAAGATAACATCTGCGGTGTGCTCCATTTCCAATTCCATACCCAGCTGCACATGAACCACGGTGTACAGCCAAGCCAGTCCCTTTCCTGGCTCCCTGAAGGCTTCAGCTCATCACCACGCAGCCTCCTCTCACAACTGTCAACAGCTCACCGAATCCAAACCCAACCTCTGAGCAGAAACCCCAAAAACACAGCCGGGATGAAGTACCAAACAGCTGGTTTGAACCACACACGGCTTTTTCTGGGCAGCTGTGATTTCTGAGCCTACTCCTTGGAGATGTATTTCTTATTCGCATTATTAAAAAAAAAAAAAAAAAAAAAAAAACAATAAAGATCTCCGAGACATTAAGTTTATTACCAATGTCTCCTCTGCTGCTCGCTTAGACAAGAGCAAATAAATCAGAGGTCTCTTCTCAGCAACATTTTGTAGCCTAAGCTGCTAAGCAGATCCAGGATACAAACGGTCGAGCTTTCAGGGCTTATTCAAGCTGAAGAAAAACAAACCCTGTTTGTGGAAAGTTGGCTCAGCAGAGCGATTTGTGCACCAGGGCTCCAAAACTCGAACACGTGCAGCGAGATGAGGCGTCCCTCGAAGAGCATCGAGCACCCTGCTGCACCGCAGGGCCCGTGGTGCTCCTGCAGGATCCTGCCTGCTGCCCAGCTCACGCAAAACATTCCTGTAAAAAATCCTCCTTAGCAGTCTTCCAGCATTGCAGTGAGAATTGCAATCCGGTTTGTATCATCCAGAGGGCAACGGGAGTTTCTCAACTCCCCAAAACGATTGAGCAGCTCAGGGCTGCAGAGGTCAGGCTGCTCTCTGTCCAGAAGTCATGCCCAGCAGGAAAAGCAAAAGACAAGGAGCTAAAGGCTCTGTTCTGCATATTTCCAGCCTGCAGCTTGATAAGACAGCTCTTCAGCTCCTTCTCCCAGACAGGGGAACCACAGCAGGCCAGATAAATGTATGGAACAAAGCCACGCAGCGAAAAGCCAGAATCAAGATCAAAAAGGCAGCAGGAATGACTAAGGAAGAAAGAAAGATGCTAAATAGTGGGCAATTGTTAGGTTCAGGTTGTGGCTCCTCTGGGCTGCTCGTAGCTTGTCTACATGATGAATATCTCAACCGGTGTAAAGCCTTGGAGCAGTTTTGGAGCTCTGATGGGATCCAGAGCAAACTGGAACCAGAAGCAGCTCCACCTTCTTCGGGTGCTGCTCACCAGCTTTTGTAGTGATCTTCCAAGCTGATGGCTTCCCTGGAATGTCTCCACTACGAAGCCCACCTCCTGGCAGCGCTGCCAGCAGCCACGTTTGCTGCTCTCCCTGAGCAGTCCCTTCCCCTGATGACAATACCCAAGATCTGGCACCAGGCTACAGCAACCTCAGGAGATAACCAAGCTGGAGGCAACATAACCCACTCAGAACCACAAGTAATGTTTGGTTTGTTTTTAGCTGGTAATCCATTAGATTCTTTGTGTGCAGATGGCCAAATATCCAACCACTGCTCACGCAAGCTGACATTTCACCCCCAGGAGCACGGCTTCCCAGCTTGCCTTTCCAACCCAGTTTTTATCTCACCTGGGATCGCAGGCACTGCGTTTCCTAATCATACGATCTTACAGATGTTGTTAGTGAACTGAGAGGTTTTCACTTGCTGCAGGGCGTTTTCAAACACCAGCGCTTTCCTTTTCACCACAAAAACTGGATTTCCCAAATCCTGGGGCCCTACGACTGCCTGAACTCAAACTTCTTGTGGGAGTCGGTACAAAGGATTGCTTCCTTCGCCACCTCGAGGCACTGCCACCAAGTCCACACACGGAGGGATGGGATGAGTGGTCTGAAGTCCTCCCAGCTGCTTTTAACCGGTTGCAGAGCTGCTTTAATCTATAGAAGCAAACAAGCAGAAATCCAAATAAAACCAACCATCAGCCCCAAGCTGCTGCAGGGCTTTGTTTTTTATTTTTGCTTGTTTAAACACATTCTCTGCTGAGGGCTGAAGACAGCAGCACTGCTTTGTTCTTTAAAAAACTACAAGTTCTTGTTCAGCACCCGTCTGACTCCCAGGAGTCACCCTGTGGGTCTGCTGAATAATGCTTTAAGGTACCCGAAAAGCCATATCTGCCCACGCCTGATCCATCAGCTGAAGATAGCTGTGAAGCTTCACAAGACGTGCCCTCAGACACAGAGGAGGGAGCTCTGCAATTTCAGCGCTACCCCTGCACAGCCCAGGACTTGGGAAGAAATCTCGGGAACCAGAGGCTCTGAAGGCAAGAGCCCGGCGAGTTGGGGTGCAAGGAGAGCCCTCCCCTAGCGCAAATGCTCACGACCTTTCACGCCATAAAACCCAGCACAGAATCAAACCCGATGCTGCACAACACCTCCTGGAGTCCCAGAGAATTTTGTAACACAGCACACAGGAAAGCATTTCGCTCCCCAGGCAGCTTCTCAATTTCCTGCCTGGCCTGCGACATCTCGCTGAGATGCTGCAAGACCTTCAGCATTAACTTTCTCTTCAGACGATGCCAGTGGAGCAGTGCTGTGAACCAGTCCATCACGGGCCAAACCTGATCCTAGGCTCAAAAAAAATAAACAAAAAAATATCAAGGGACAAAGTCCTGGGAACTTGTGAACCCTCTAATAAAGCTTCCCGCTGGGAACAACCTCCTCCTGCCCCTTTAGGTTGAGATGGAGATGCTGTGCGGGACCTGCTCGTGCAGCTCTCCAGGTTTCACCGTGTCACACCCAGGAGGACGTTGGAAGCTTCTGGGAAGCATCTGGACCCGTGTTTCTGTCACATTTGCATTTTATCTGCCTCTGTAAGGGACTCAACTCAGCTGCCCTGCAACATCTACAATACCTCAGCTCACCAGAAATCAAATAGAAACACAAACCTTCCCTCACCAGGCTCTTGCTGGGTACCAACGACCAAAACTTCCCATCTCTGGGCCAACTCCTGTTCGGATATATTCTAGAAGCTCTCCGCAGCCTTGACCATTTTTACTGTGGTTTGATGGTGAACGTGTTTGTTTTCCAAACACAGATGACAACACAGCCTACCAAAGGATGTGATTCTATTATTTTTTTTCCACAGAGAAAAATGATGTCACGAGCTGGAGGGAAGGGATGCCATCCCGAGGGACCTGGGCATGCTCAAGAGGTGTGCCTCTGAGAACATCATGAGGTTCAGCAAGGCCAAGTGCAAGGTTCTGCATCTGGGGCAATCCCAAGCACAGACACAGGCTGGCAATGTGTGCCTGCAGCCCAGAAAGCCAGCCGTATCCTGGGCTGCATCAAAAGCAGCGTGGCCAGCAGGGTGAGGGAGGGGATTGTCCCCCTCTGCTCTGCTCTTGTGAGACCCCACCGGGAGCCCTGTGTTCAGCTCTGGGGCCCCCAGCACAAGAAGGACAGGGATGTATTAGAACGATACTAGGAGGCCACAGGGATGCTCAGGGGCTGGAGCAGCTCTGCTCTGAGGACATGCTGAGGGAGTTGGGGGTGTTCAGCCTGGAGAAGAGAAGGCTTTGGGGAGAACTTACAGCGGCCTGCCAGTACCTGAAGGGGCTGCAGGAAAGCTGGGGAGGGACTCTTTGTGATAGGATAAGGGGTAATGGCTTTAAACTAAAATAGGGTAGGTTTAGGTTAGATATAAGGAAGAAATTCTTTACTCTGAGGGTGGTGAGGCCCTGGCACAGGCTGCCCAGAGAAGCTGTGGATGCCCCAGGCCTGGAGGTGCTCAAGGCCAGGCTGGATGGGGCTTTGAGCAGCCTGGGCTGGTGGGAGACATCCCTGCCCATGGCAGGGGGTTTGAACTAGAAGCTCTTTAAGGCCCCTTCCAACCCCAACCATTCTGTGATTCTGTGAGCTGATTTCTACTCCCTGCTGGTAAAAAATAAAAAAAATAAAAAAGATTACCTGCACATTAGTACCAGGCCTAGCACACACAGGCAGGTTAGTGACTGGCAATGATGAAACCCAGACAGCGAGTATCCAGTGCTACTCCCTGGGCTCCCCCTTAGGTGGGCCCTCATTTTCACTTAATTTTGTAGGAATGGGTCTCCTGGAACACGGCAGGGCTCCTGTTAGCCCAGAGATTGGGATATACATCGTGTCTTTCACCTTCTGGTTTGTCAACCTAACTATTTCAGCAGATCATTGCCTAATATAGGTTATATTAGGCAATAATGTGTTACTCAGTGCTCAAAAAGCAAAAGACTCAAGCGAAGATGCTGGAAAATAATCAGTGTAAAAATGAGAAGCCGAAAGGATGACTTTTTTTCTCGCTACAGGCTGTACTTTGGAAAGATCAGGCCATGCCTAACAGCTGGAGTGCCAAAACGAACAAAGTTATCTCAGATCTTCTGAGACTTGTTATCTGCCCCGAGACCGTATGAAAGGAAAGTTTACTGCTCCTTAATTACCAACATCTGGAAAAATGAATTGCAACATTCAGAGAAAATTCTTTGCAGAGGATATCTCCAACCAAAACTCAGCCATTTTAATAGCAAGTTCCATAAGGAAACAATCGAAAACAAGCTGGGACATGAGGAACACCTGCTCCTCCTCCGAGTAGTCCGAGGCCATCAGTTTTTAAGAGGTGAGCAGCAGCATGATTCACCACGTAACGCAACCGTACAGCCTCTGTTCCCACCTCCCCCTGCACCTTATTATTCCCTTGCTGTAGGGAAAGCAAGATGCTTTAGAAAGGCTTGCAAGTTTTCTCTAAATCACAAACCAGGATGAAAACCACATGGCTATTACGCCCACTAAGCAATGCTTGCAGAAATTACTTTGCAGAGGGGAAAACAACCCCCAGCTACCTGCCAGCACACCCCTGCTCCTGCCGAGCTAGGTGGCCTCTCATTTCCCTCTGCACCTCAGACTTCTACCAAAATAACAGCAGTAACAATGCATGAATGCTCCTGCTTCCTATCCCGAGAGCTTCAGAGAGCTCCCCGTTAAAGAGAGGCAGCATCTGCAGCAACACCAAAGCTCAGCGGCTCCCCTGTCCTGTGCAGTCACCTCCCAGGCAGTTTCAGTTTTATTCGGAACAAATGCATTTTCCAGCTCTGGGCAATACACCAGAAGGAAAAAAAAACAAACCACACTTTACTGTAGCAGTAACGCATGCACCAGATCAACACGGAAGCGCCCACACAATGTTGGGTCGGTCAATCATTACTCAGAAGGATGCAAAACATTATTTTGGGACCGGGAATCCTGTGCCAGAATTTGCGCTCGCCTCGGCGTCCTCCCCCTTGGTTTACAAAGCACCATTTACGCTGTTTTACAATTAATAATGCTTCGTCTGGAGACAAACTGGAGCTGGAGGAAGCTGCCTGGCAGCACGCAGCGGCCCTGCTCAGGAGGGATCGTGCCAACGGCTCAGGCCAGCACGCAGCCAGCGCTCGAAACCAGGCTGATCTGTGAGCAGGTATCTGATCTGGAATTTAACTTGCCTGTTTATATTTTTCAACCTTGCTATTTCACCAAAATATCACCAAAATTTCACTTGCTCAGTCTCCAAAGAGATTGCTAGCAAAGCCAGCTCCCACCCCTCCACACCTGAAGAGCCCCAGGGCAGGCTCCAGCCATGAGCATCCTCAGTCCCCACGGCCAAGGAGGAGTAGCTGCTCCCTGCTGCCTTCACCAGCGTCTCCCTTTCACCTGCTCCTTACTGCTACATGCTCCCTACTCAATTCTGAAGGGAAACTTCACTGTTGATACCAGTGCTGCAAAATCCCAGTCTCTCTCCCCCCCACTTAAGTCTGCGAGATTTTGCTTAGGTTGCATTTCTTGTGGAGACACAGGCCTTGACCGATCTGTCTGCAGGGAAGTACAAAAAACCGTGGAGGAAATAAAAGTTGAGAACAGTCCAGAGCTTCAGTTTACCTTGCAAACTGCTGACAGCACCTTCCCCTCTCACCCCTCTCAAAGCTTTTGGTTGAAACAGGGCTAAAGACATCAAAGCTTCAAACAGGACCATAGGTGTTAAAGCAAGACTTCAAGACCTTGGCTCGTTTGTTTGTACTTGACACTTTGTCCAAGGCAGCACTGCTCCTTGCTCCTCTGAAAAAACACCCTCTTTTGGGGAGCAGCAGGAAAATGCTTCCTTCAGCCTGTCGCTGACTCCACGACAGGCGGCTAACATCGCAAGAGCCCTTCCAGTGCCTGTCCTTGAGGTTAACCACACTCAATCACCTTCTGTTTGACCAGAAACTGGAAAGTTGAGAAATTGAAGCTGAGAGTTGGAAACCTGGAAGGAAAGACATGGAGATGCCTGTTCTGACTGCAGCTGGGGACAAATCACAGGTCGCTGCTCACCCAGGAGAGGCCCAGGCCAGCACTGAGCACAAGAGGCAGGGCAGGCTCCGGGGCAGTGTGGCTGACCGTGGGTGCTTGCTTACAAGAGGACACGAATGGCTCAGTCCCTCCCCTGAGATGCTTAATCAGTCCTTGCCTTCAGGATTTTGCCATTCTGCATTTTGCCACCAGCGCGCAGAGCTCTTGTAACACACACCAGGTACACGAACGGAGCCGTTCCACCACCGAGGGGCTCTTGGTGGCATTTGTAGTGCTGCTGTGCCAGAGGGGACCCACTCTAATGATGGCAAGCATGGCACAAGCACGACACAGCCCATGGGACCACGTCCTCCCCAGGGGATCGGTGCTGTCACGGCCAGCACAGAGCAGGGAGAGACGGAGCCAGGGCTTGGGCTGGCATAGGGTAACCCATAGGGTAACCCCGCGGGTTGGCACCAAGGAGAGCAGCTTGACACAACCCACACGGGAGCTGCCTGCCCAGCACTCGCATCAATCCTGTGCCACGCTCAGCTCTGCCTGTGACCCCCTTGATTTCTCACCTGGCTCCTCTCTCACCTCATGGGGCCCGCATGGCTCTTCCTTACTAAGCTGGAAGCAGTGAGCGTGTGTCCAGGGGGACAAACGCAGGCACACGGAGATCCCTTCTCGCTCGTGGGGAGAGTCTGAGCTAAAAGCACACGAGCACAAGTCACCTAGAAGCAAATAAAACTGGGGGGTGGAAAAAACACACCAGTTACAAACTCTGCTCCAAGAGGAAAACGAGCAAAGAGTTTATGAAACGGAAACTCTGAAAGCTCCAAATATTCGAAACTGAGTCAAAGTCAAGTAGGGGAAAAACAATCTCATCCTGTAGTTTATAGTGCAGGATGCCTGATTCCTCCCTTCATCTTCTAGGAAGTGGTTCTGCGTTTTTCAGAGTCAGAAGCTAAGATGTTTTAAACAACAGAGAAAAAAGCCCCTAAATTTACACTACACTTTGTATCTTGGCTTGCAGAACTACTCCAGGCAGTCACACAGTGAGGACCTGCAGCAGTCCCTCAGGGCCAACAGGCTCTCAGAGCCCGTATCCAGCCTCTCCTTCCCCAGTTCCCAGATCGTGCTGGAAGCATTTGGGGTTGATTCTGGCCATGCTGTCTGAAGGAATCTCTGCAAATTCCTCCTGGGGAAACATCGTGTCCTCCACTTGCTTGATCCAGGCCAGCATCAATAACCTGGAATGAGAAAGCCCCTCTGCCAGCATCTCTTAAGGCAAGGACTCTGTCAGAAGCTGTTTATGATCAGTACATTCATGACACTGCTCCTCTGCTCGGCCTCCTTGGTGTCCAGCACGGGGTGACCTCAGTCTGCAGCCTCAGTGCAATTCCACAGCAAAATAAAACCAACGAGCACAGCCAAGCACAACAGAAACAAGAAACCATCGGTTCTATTGCTTTTTTTTCTGTTTCCACTTATTTTTTCAATAACGCCAGCGGTGTTGATCAGCGAGCCCCGCAGACAACCCAGATTTCACAGCTGGTACTCAACATCCACGGCACACACGTGAAGCACAGGCTTCCTGTGCCACCTGGCCCACAGTTGCTGGCCTGCAACGCTCCAGCCCACGCCTGCGGGAAGCTGGACCTGGCATCCTCAGTTTGGGTTATTAAATTCACCGCTACGGCGCATGTGACAAAGGGATTTTCCAGTCCCTGCTCCTCTCCCTCCAATCCTGTTCCTGAAGGGCTCCTTACCGTCAGTGCTTCAAGTGCACCTGGAAAAGCAGCGCTTTTCTAGTCCTCCACTCTGCCCTGCAGCTGTCTCCGTAATCCTTTGGAGATACAAAAACTGTATTCAGACACTTAAGCTTTGGAAAGACGAGGCTCACATCCAGCTGTTGGAAGGATTACTCCATGCGTGTGCAAGCCTGACAGCCACGCAGGGTCGCACGTCCCTGTGAGCAGGGTGAAGGGGACCAGCCACGGCCACCGGAGCTGACCCAGCACAGCGGCATCACCAGGACTCTTGGCAAGAGTCTGGAAAGGGTCTGGAAGGTGGAGAAAGTGCCGGAAACCACATCCAAAGGGAAAGGCGCACAGAAATGCTCGGTGGAAGAAGAGAGGAGCAGAATCAGAGCCCTGAAGAAAACAAGGGCTGGCAGCAGGGCCGAGAGGGGGGAACAAACAGCCCCATGAGCACAAGGGAGGGATACGTGAGGGACATGGGGCGGGAGGAGAAGCAGGTCCCCAACTGGGGGATCTCCCTCGCACGTGCTGGAGCAGGACAGCCGGTTCTTGGGGTGAAGCAGCCACAGCTCCAAACGCCACCGTGCCGATGAGTGACCAGAGCTGCTCCTGCTGGCCCCGACACCGCTGCCCACGGTTCCCAACCTGCCTCCTCGCACGGCCTCAGCCCCGCAAGGCTTCCTCCAAGGTGCGGGGCAGCCGGGGCCGTCCTGAGGGGCAGCGTCCAGCCCGGAGCCGTGACGTTTCCACAGGTCGCCCTGCTCAAAGCGGCCTCGGCCAAAGACCCCCGAGGGGCTTTTGGGTTTCTCGAGGGGGTCCCGGCACCGGGCAGAGCCCAGCGGGCAGGAGCAGAAGGCTCGGAGGCCGGGAGGGCCCCTCCAATGTCACGGCCATCTTCCTCCGCCACCGGCCGGCTCGCCCCTGGGACGCGTGCCGTGATCCAGCAGTTTTTGGCCTCCGCCGCCGCCGGTTGAGACGTCAAAAATAAGAAAAATAAGAAAAATAAAAATAATAAATTTTTAAAAAAACGGCGGAGAGGAGACGGCGAAACTTCAAGGGAGGCCAAGCCGGGGCCGCGCAGGCCCCGCGGGGTCGGGATGCGGGAGCGGAGCCGCTCCGGGACGGGCACGGAGCGAGGAGGGAACCGCGGGGGCCGATTTGGAGCCCCCCCCACCCCCCGTTCGCCACCCCGGGGCCGGTCCCCGCCGGCTCCCAGCGGCTGCGGGACCCCCGGGGCCGGGCTCGCCCGGAGCCTCCCCCCCCAACCGCTGCGGGGCTCGGTCCCGGTCCCGGTCCCGGTGCGGTCGCTTCGTGCCCGTGGCCGCCCCCCCCCCCCCCCAGCCCCGTACCTGCGGTCCCGGCGCCCGCGGCCCCTCAGCGCGGCGCGCGCCGCCCCATCGCCGGCTCCTGCGGCCGCCGGGCCCCGCCCACCCGGGCCACGCCCTTCGCGGTAGTAGGCGGGGCCTCCTCCCCGCCCGCCCGCCAATCGCCGCCCCGCCTTGACGCCGGGTCCCCCGCCCGCACCAATGGGCCGCGCCGAGAGGGGGCCGGCGGCGCGACGCGACCACGCTGGCAACAGGAGGCGGCCAATAGGGGAGCGGCTCGGGGGGTCGAGGCCACGCCCCTGCGAGTGGCAACGCCCACTATTCCTAACCACGCCCATGCGGGGCGGGGCCGGGAAATGCCACGCCTATGTGGGGCGGGGCTGTGGGCGGGGCCACGCCCCGCGCTCAGCGCAGGCCCAAGCACCCCCGTGGCCACCCCGAGCCGCCCCTGGCCCCACTCCAGCCCCTGCCCCCTCCTGCTGGCACCGGGCATGGGGGGCACAGAGCAGCCCTCACAGCAGAGCCTCCCCCAGGGTCAAAAACCAAAGGAAAGCTCTTTGAGGCCGGGAAGCAGCCAGGCTGCGTCTCAACCTCGTGCAGCAGTCGATCACCTCAATAAACTCCCTGTCAAGAACAGGATTTGGAAAGCAAACACATTGACACGGCACCCTGGCCCAGAAGGCTTCTCAGATGCAGGATTATTCACACCACTCAACTCATTTATTAGAAGTTTTGTTTAACAATCAAGGAGCCCAGCTCCTCCCGTGGCCACCTGCTCTTAAAGGAGAGATTTTTCAGTATCTCTGCGTTCCCTCTCCCTGCCGCCGCGCTCACCCTACTAAATAGGACCACCAAAAAGAAGTTTCCAGCTCCCACGTGCTGCACTTCGTCCCAAGAGGATGTTATTCAAGTACATACCAAGTGCTCAAAGTGCTTCCTGTGCTGGGACACCCTTAGGACAGATTCCTGTGATGTCCAAGGAGGAATTCATACCATCATTCGCTGGGATCAGGCTGCAAGCATGCAGCCCTTTGTCTGGAGTGGATCCCCTAAACAAAGCTGAGAATGGAAAGGGTAGGCACCACCTCGGCTTTGAACTACAGCCCTCTAGGTGCATACGCTACAAAATTGAAGGCATTGGTCTGGAAAGCTTGTAAAAGAAAAGCCATCAGAGTTAACCGCCCTTAATTTTATTACATAACCAGACAGAACAGTTGAGACTGGAATGTCAGATTTCCCCTTCGAGCACAATTTACAGTTTCATATTTGCTTTGTATCAGAAAATACTTCAACTCGCTAACATGCAGGTAGGATTCATCAAGTGAGGCACGTTCTCCAAATCTGGAAGAATACAGAGCAAAAATTCACTGCAAATTGCTTCACTAGCCTTCAGAGAGCAGCAGATCGCCTCCAACTCTTCCTTGAGATCATTTCACCCAGTATTGCCTCGCCATAACATTCAGTGGTTACCAGAGGGATGCAAGTGTAAGAGCTAGTGAATGCTGAAAAGCCATCATCATAGAGAGTTTCCACAAGCTAGCAAGAGACTGACTACATGTTGTGGTAACATTCTTCCCATTCAGCAAAACAAAATATTATAGTAGTTAACCCTGCTGACAACAGGTCTGTTACATCAGGTGAAGTACAATCATTTGAGAATTACAGTTCGCAATTCAGTAAAACAGAATAAGAGGGAAACAACAGGTTAGTAGTTCAGTGAAATCTTAATATTATGCGTTTTAGTAAAGGTCAAGAAGTTTATGCACAAGGTCAATAGTGAAAGATCATGAAAAGAAAGTTTAAGATGCTATGGTTCTGCCGAAGTTTTACAAAATGTATAAAGTATTGTGTTTCTCTAACAACAACCAAACCCTTACAAGTGCAGGTATATACATGACATGAAAATATTGCTTCACTCACTCAAAACAGGGTAGGGGAGATCTAGAGAAAAAGCAGCATGCAAAAAAATTCTGGAACTAGAGAAGATCCTGCGTTCAGACACTGATCTACAGTACAAAATAAGCCTACTTGTACAGGTTGCAAACATTTTTTTTTCAAAGGAATATGCTGGCACTTACTGTACAATAATGTTAACTGATTAACATAAGCCATGAATAAATATTAAACCACTTCATAAAGCCTGCATAAGCAGCACAGGCATTCATGGTGGCAGAAAAAGCAATGCAGACATACTTCATTGTTCCCAAATAAAACAAGGATAGAGAAAGATTTCCCAAGCAGGAAACGGTAAACTACACAGCCAGACTAACTGTATTAGGGGTAATTACATATTAAGTAATGTTATTTTCAACACCTTTCTTATGTGTGTGCAGCCACTAAAACCTCACTGTGAGACTTCATCAGGACAGAAAACAGAGCATTTGGTAGGATAGCTATTTTCTTTTAATTTCTCCCCTATGTTTACAGAAACGTGAGAGAAAAATCTGACTATGGGAGGAAAAAACCTTGTAACCTAAATGTAGTTATTTCTTCAACTGTTATAGTCAAGACCCCATGGCTTCTCTCCCAGAAAGAAAACCCAGAACCATTTGAGGAGAGTGTTTCATGGGATAATATCCAGCAGCAGATGTTCCAACACAAACATGTCTATCAGATCAGTGCCAACATTTCAAGCCCAAAAGTCATCACATTCAAGGGGATTTCAGAGGCAAGGGAATGTTAGCCCTACAATTAAAGCTCTAAGATGGAAGGAGGAGCTTGGGATGGGGTAAAGGAGGGGAGAGGGAGTCACTGAATCACAGGAGATAAAGAAGTGCACACAAGTTTCTAAATGAAGCACAGACGAAGTGAGGGGCACAAGAGTCATCTACAGGAGGTCACAGGTTCTGACAGCACTGGAGTTTGTTGGATTTCTGTCCATCGGTGGTTGGTGGGACACTGATATCGACTACGTTGTTGCCAGGAGACTCATCGTGTGCAGACCGATCTGCAATCTGCTTCTGCGAAACAATGCGGTAGATTTCTGAAATGAGAACAGACTTGTTAGAGCCTAGGAAGAGACTCTCTTCAACAGAGCATGTGCACGTCTCACAGCAAGCTGTCAATGAAGATGGTTGAACCCAGGAAGGAGAAGATTTTAACTCGTGAGCTGTGAAAAGGAATCTGGTCTGAGCAGCTGTGCAGTGTAACATCTGGCTGGCTTTCCAGCTCTGTAATGGATACTCCAGTTCTGCCTGGAAAAATTAGCAACACAAGATTCCTTACTGTCTTCCACGACAGCTACTTCCTATGTTCCTATGTTCTTTGCAATGATTCCATGAACATGGATATTACTAAAATGCTTGTTAAATGAGAAAGGAGCAGCAATGCTCGTTTCTAGAACAGGGAATCTTTTTTTTTTTTTTTTTGATAAAAATTGGCAATGTTATCTAAAACATTATTCAACAGGATGCTTGCAAAACATCGCCATGCAGCAGCAATGACAGCATCTAGTTCACCCTTTAGCTTCTGGCAAGCTGTCCCTACCAAGTGACAGAAACGCTTGTTCCTCTCTGTAACAATTCATTTTTCCCACCTATGGCAGTAAAAAAGACACGAGGTCCCGTAAGGCCCCATACTGATCTGAAAATGCCTTTCCTGAAAGAATTGATTTCTTTGACTCAAATTATGCCTGAAAGCACAGGGATTCACGAAGCCGTAACTGCTGAAGAGAGACTGCCAGGTTAGCTTTCAGAAACAAACCATCTCAACTGCGGAGTCAGTAAAAATAAGTCAAGTTGAAATATTTTTAAATCATTTATTTCGCTGCCTAAGTCCTCGTTCCAACTTCCCTCCATTGTAACACAGGAAAAGGGCAAGCACCTCCCTGGAAGTCTGCGGTAAATATTATGGCCACATTCATAGAGCCACAGCCTCAAAACAGCAACAGCCAACTCATTATCAAAGATTAAAAATCACGGGGAATTGTGAAGCTTTGTTTGGGTGTGTTTTTTTTTGTTTTGTTTGCATTTGAAAGAATCTGCACATATTTGCCCTGTTTCAAATAGAATCTTTTAACCCAAGACTGATCCCCTTGCTACCTTCAGCCCCTTTTTGCTGTTAGGGAAAAGGAGAGACAATGACATCCACCCTCTTTTGTGCTCAGTGGTGAATTTTAATACTAGCTGTTCAGAATTATTACCAAAACCTCCCTCAAACTGGTGGCCACCAAGGGAACTCCTGTCCTGCTGCTCCTTTCCCTCCAAGTTGACCATGGTCTCACCCAGCTCACTGCTCTGCACAGCACATTTTTTGTTTCTTTTCCTTCCTCAGAGGGACGACTGCCCCCCGCTAGGAACAGCCTTTTTAGGGCTACTCAGCCACACTAGCTACATCCCCACTGTACCTCAGCTGGCCAATCTCAGCACCCTTGGGAGCCCAGGATGCTGCTAAGAGGCCGTGCTTTGAGTTCAGTTTGCCCAGGCCTGACCTCAGCTCAAGTTCTGGCTCTGAAGCACCTTATCTGTTACAGGAGACGGCACTGGACAGCTCTCTCCTAGAAGAACCTTTGCCCATCTTCTCTACCCTGGGTCAGTCTTGGGACAACACTGCAAGGAAAGTACAGGATGGATGGTGACAGCTGAGCAGAGCACAGACCCCACTGACAGCACAGATCCCACCGACAGTTCCAGGCAGGCTGCCTCGGGTCCAGCCAAGAAAAAGCAACGTGCCTGCTCTCAAGGCTGCCCTGCGCAAGAGCTCAGGCCCTAGGCAGTCTTCTCTTCTCTACAGCTTTGTCTCAACAGCAATATCCCCCAGTTACTTCACCAGCAGCTCTGGTAACATCCAAATCCTGCTGGGCTATCCTTTTTTCTCCTGCCTGCCTCCTTCTTGGTCATCTTCCTCCCACTGCAACATGCTTTTGGTATCAGCAGAGCTGGGCAGCACCAGACCTACTGATCCTCTTCTCCCTGCTTACCCTCACACCTCTGTAAAACAAGCCTGAGAGAGAATTCAGGTTTCACCCACAGAATTCAGTGTTGAAACTCAGCTCTCTTCCTAGTAATAGGTCCTCATTTGCCTGTAATCAAGGAACAGTAACAAAAAGCCCATTTTTTGGTCAGTGTCCAACAACCAACGTACACCAGACACTTCCTGATCACCGAGCAGCACCAGAACAAAGGCTCCTTCCCATCTACCTGCCACCAGTATCTCCTCACAACAAAGCTCAGAAAATGGTCACCTTGAGGGGCAGTAGGACACAAATTAGGCACAACCTCACCAAACGGCATACGGGGGGGAGAACACAGAAATAGTTTATCCTTCCAGATCTCAGCTATGGTAAGCAAAAGCCAGGAACTGGACCTCGCCCAGGGTCCATGTCATGGATCTTAAAGAGCTTTTCAAGAGAGAGTACAAACAAGCTGACAAATTGTATGGATTTTTCTCCCCTCTAAGAAAAGATTCAGACTGCATGAGGCAGACGGAGGTAGCACGGTAATTCAATGCCTCTTTGACAGCTCTCTTCCTACTTAAGTCAAACTGAAATTTAAAGATTTTTTTGCTAATCACCCATTACTTCCAATTCTACTTTCAGGAGCGTAAGACTATGCCTTCAAACATCAGCAGGTAACTTCCCTGTCACATCAAATAGCATTTTGAGACTGGACTAACAGAAAGTGTAGCTATAGAGTAAATTCCTGCTTATCCATTAAAAAAAAAAAAAAAAAAAAAAGGTGCCAGAACATCCCTCAGCACAGAATTCCTCATAATATGACTACTGCAGAACGCAGAGTGAAGGCAGAGTCTCTGACAGCAGAGATGCTCGAGTTTACTGGGGTTTGTTAGCTCCAGCTCAGCAGGCCTGCAGGCCCGTGCTGCCTTCCTTCAAACATGCTCGGATGTGCCTGCACCATGGTTCCCAGAACTCTGCTTCCAAGGATTAGCTCGGGCTCTGAGCTACCCAACTGCAGAGAGTCACTTCAGAGTAGTGCCAAAATAATGCATCCCCTGGAAGACAGAGCGCTCGAGCACGCAGTGCTGACACACCCCAGCACCTCATGCAAACCAGCAGCTAACTGAAGTTAGAGCAGGGTCAGGCCAGACCCATTGCAGAAGTTCCCCACCCAACTATACCCCAAGAAGTCACTCAAATAAGCACTGCTTATCTCAGCGGAGTTATCTGAAGCATCTCTCTTGCTCCATGTGCTTCCCACTTTCGCAGCCTGCAGACCTCCCAGTACACATCTTTCTTGCTCCTGCTACCCGCTGACCATACCACTCATACTTCTGGGCCCACCTCACTGTCAGGAAAACAGCAAGTTCCCCACGTGTTGTATTTAGCATAAAACTGAGCTGCACTCTTCCAGAAGCCAAATAAGTGCTCAGCTTCAGTTTGCAAAACACCAGCTGGAAACCCCTGTGAGCTAATCAGCGGAAGGGCTTTCATCATGCCTTTCATCATTCCTCCCCCCCTGTTTTTTTTGCCTAGTACAGCAAGGAGGACTTGGTGTATCTACAGTAATAAAGCTTCGCTGGTGACTCCTAGGTCTCATGCAGTAGGGCACTCCCTTATTCCAGGAGCAAGAAGATACATGCAGAAAACAAGTCCCACCTAAAGGAATGGAAATGCTTTTGTCCTCTTTCAGACAGGGGCTTGGCAAGTAGGATAATGCTACTACCTGGAGTACCTCTGATACTAGGCACAGTGGATCCACTGCATAAGCCACGTGGTATTCCCACAGCGAGTCCTGAAATTGCAACCGGACACCATGCACTCATCTACACCACTTACACACGCCGAGGAACATTCCTGGGCAGAGGAAATCAGGATCCTTGGCTTCATTTTGGCCCGTGACTGCTATCACATTCGCAGACGATTCCTGGGACTGTTAGGGGACATTCCCAGAAGGCAGCCTGCGTACCACTACGCTGTTGGTGCATAGCGGCATGCAACCCTTACAACAAACCAACTACAATGACATCAGGAGCCTAGAACATCTCCAGATTCCTTGGCAGAAAGGCACGTGGGGTTTGAGAGCAAGAACACAAGGTAAGATCAGGTGGTTTGCAAACAAATCATCATTCCCAGCATTCCCAACATTCATTTCCAAAACAGTCCTGATAGCTGCAAACAGTGCCCGTGAAAAAGGATCACTACCTCAGCAGGCCCTCTCAATCCCTAACAAACCATACCTGTAAGGATGTTCTTGAAGGCTTCTTCTACATTTGTTGAATCCAGAGCAGAAGTTTCAATAAAAGATAAGTTATTTTTTTCTGTAATAAACAACAAGTGGTTCAGTTAAGAATTTTAAAAACACTTTATTTTTGCTTTTATTTGGGGTTTTCACCTTTATTTCTTTAGGCCAAGTCAGCCAAGACCTAGGTCCCCCTCCCTCCCCCCCAGTTACAATGGGAGCAATTAGGTGCACCACTTAATCAGCTACAAGCCTTTCAGCAGCAGCACCTTTGACCACTGCCTCTCCACAGCGTGAGAATATTTTCCTCACTGCACTCATTTAGTCAAGCAATGCGTTTTCTCCAGTCTCGCACAATATTATTCCCATCTGGCTACAGATCACTCCTAGAAGTGCCTTCAGCAAGAGCACAGGCTAACACGTTAGCTGAAAGGGGAATCAAAATACTCCTCTGCATCCCAAACCAGATCAATAGATCTAAGCTATCTTAAACAGACCCTGCCTCCAAACTACAGTAAACCTCCTGGTGATACAATCTATTTTTTTTCCTTGCCTTTTGGAATGCAAAAGATACATCTACACATAGTGAACAACTGTAATGAGCAACCAAACATCCAGCCTGGAGTGGCACAGCACTACCCAGACACAGGCATACAGGCAGAGCAACTGCAACATCTGTACCATCGTGAGATATTTAAAACAGCCTTAGTAGGAAGTTAGGGGCAAAAAAGTAAGTTGCTGAACCAAATAATCACAGCAATGCTCTATTCAGAGTGCCTACCAAATTTGTTATGACTCTGACATAGGCTCTTTCATTCATTTGAAAATTTAAAGCAGCTTCACTAAACACAGGGCACTCGCTTACTAGCAAATTTCAGAAGAACGTTTATATTCCTAGAAGGAATTTAAAAGCTGTGTATTTAAATTCCAGCTCAAACCTGACAGCCACACAACAGTAAATTGAATGTCCATTGGCCTATACAGGCAAAAAGAATATTTGACCGATCCTCTGTAAGGTAAGGAAGAGAGAGAGAAGTAATGCAGAGGGAGCAGCTCACATCACCAACTAGACTTTTCCCAACAATTGGTTATCTCCAGGTCTGATTATCATTGCATTTCAATGAAACCAGATGACACTACTACACACATTAGTGGTCTGGAGCAGAAACTACACCATCTAAGAGAAGGTTCAGAATTCATTTGCAGTTCTCCATAGAACCAGGCCTCTAGGAAGGAGGGAAAGACATTTTGCATTGTGATATTTTATATTTATATTGTGGTATTTTCTCCTCTAAACATTGCTTACTGTTTCTAGCCTTGCTAGAGGACACGTTTATGCTTCAGATATCAGGCAGCTCAAGGACAGCACTTCACAAACATGTCCTACCAACAGATTTAAAAAAAAATCCACCATAAACTATTAATAAGCCAGGATATTTTCATTTACAAAGTCTTAAATATCTTTTTTTTTTTTTTTTTTAGGCCAAAATAAAATGTAAGGTATAAGTTCAGTCCTGGACAACAACAACATGATTCCAGTGTGCACCAACACACGAGTTCAGAAAGCACCAGCCCAGAACACACTGCCTACAAACCTGCAAAAGCCCGGGCCTCATCGGTGGGCACAGCTCTCAGATGGCGGAGGTCGCTCTTATTACCCACCAGCATGATGACAATGTTGTTGTCTGCATGATCTCTGAGCTCCTTTAGCCAACGCTCCACGTTCTCGTAGGTGAGATGTTTGGCAATGTCATAGACGAGAAGAGCCCCAACGGCACCACGGTAATACCTGGAACCACAAAAGGCACCCGTCTTTAGAGAAATTATCCATGTTACACCAAACCTCCTACCTGCTTCTTCTGTGCTGTTCACTACTAAAAAAGCGAAAAACGTTCCCTCCCATTTAGAAAGTTGTGCTGATGCTAATACTGTTTTAGTTTTTAAAAGGAAAAAAAAAAAACCTCCTAAAAACAAGTTCCAAATGCGTTTTTTAATGGCATTTCTAGAAAATTTAAATGCATTTAACAAAATGAAGACTGCAGAAGATATGATGCTTTTGGTCTACTAAAACAGTGCATTTCAGAGTCAGCGCTATGAGAAAGTTTTTGTGAAGTTATAGCTTATTTTTAAACTAGGAAAGATAATCCCTGGTAAAACGTATTTGTTGCTGATCTTCCAAATATCTCCTGCCCCTCTAAAAAATTGAGAGGGAGACCCCGAGGCTATACTAACACATCTACAAGCCTGTAAACTAAAAACAGTTTGCTCCCTCCCTCAGGGCAAACTGAGGCAGGTCTTAGCCCATTTCAACTCAAGACAAAGAGCTCAAGACACCATCATCACCCTAGATCGTGTCCCTATGATGTCCGTACCCGTTGTCCACACAATCCCACCATTACTCCTCTGCTCTGCCAGCACCTGTGCAGCAATCACTGAACCGATTCAGAGCACCAAGTCAGCAGAAAACACACGCTTTTCACTGCTGGTTGGCCTTCTGCTGGCTTAGCAAGCTGAACTGGCCTAGCAATGTGTCAGGCAAGAGCCTGCACCAGCAAAAGGAGAGGCAGCATCGCTGGACTTAGTTTCTGCTAAACTTTTACAGCAGCAAGAACACAAAAACACTTGAGAAAAAACAAACTAGCGACTATAAAAAAAAAAATGCAAGTTGAACTCACCACTTATCTCCTCCTGCATTAATTTGCTTTTGCATTCCTTCTCTACAGATTATTCCCTTTGGTCTGTGCTCTTCTATTTTTCTCCCATCTGTTTTGCCTTACCCTATCCACCTCAGCAAGAGAAACTCCCCTCATCTTAAATTTAATATAAATGGCTCAATCTGTGCATTAGTCAGGATGAAGTTTGAACCTTTAAACAGCGACATACATCTGTAACACTAACATCTCAACCCCATGATCAGAATATGTTCTGGATAAGCAAGCCTGCCGATAGTTTTCTTCCTCTAAAAGATACTTCTGCCTACTAACTGTATAGAAACAAATCCAATCACAGGTTACATATTAAGGCACTGTCTGGACTAACAAAGTGCCCCAAAAGCTCCTCAGCATCCCCTGTTTTAAACAGGGACGTGCCCATTGCTGAAGTCAGCATAACCAGAGGTAATTTACATTTACTGGGTGTTCAGCATGCACTCTTGGACCTAATTTTCAGGGCCGTGACTAATTCCAACTCACTGAGATTTCAAGGGAGTCTGTGGCTGCAGACTGTCCTAAAAATGCCTTCAATTGCAAGATTGAGGCGGTAATGAAGACCAGAAGGCACCTGCAGTACAGTAAGTTGCCATACCTAGACCCAAACTTCATGCACAACAGCACCCAGCTTCTATCAGAAATGACACTCCACGTGATGAAGACAGCACACTGAGGGCAGGTAAAAAAAAAAAAAACAAACAAACCCGAACCACAAGACTCAAACAGAATTTCCCAGACTTAAGATTTAAGGTGTCATTTACCTATCAAAATATCACTAGAATCTAAAACTTATTTTCATTGTATTAATCACATATCGTTATTTCCTAGCTTATGACTTGGATCTACAGCGAGGTCTGATTCCATCAGGTCCCAAATGTGTTTTATTTGTTCTCCACCTGGAGGTGTATCTGTGCTGTCTCTGCCACAATTCTGCTCTTGGCCTGAGGAAGGCACAGTACTCACGCTGAAGTAATGGCGCGGTATCGTTCCTGTCCTGCAGTGTCCCAGATCTGTGCTTTTATCGTCTTCCCATCCACCTGGATGCTCCTGGTGGCAAATTCCACCCCAATGGTGCTCTTGCTTTCCAGGTTGAACTCATTGCGCGTGAAGCGTGACAGAAGATTACTCTTCCCAACTCCGGAGTCTCCAATCAACACAACTGGAAGAAAAGGCATTATTTTCAGAATTAGTTCTTCGCACCAGCATTTTCACAGAGCAGTAGTGCTACCTGGCTGCTACGTTGCCTCGCAGTCAAGCCCCAGAGATGTACAGCCAGATAAATGTAGGAGAAAGTTACATCGACAACACCTCGGATTTCACTACTCACAGCTTGCTTCCCCAGCCCCAAAACGGCCCCAAACCTTTTCATTGCGCACAGCTGCTCAGTTCCTCAGAGATGGAAATGAGAAATAGCAAGAGCAATAGCCAACAGCTCAGCGGTGTCTGGGAGGAACCACGCCACCACCAGTAATTAGGGGCAACAAGGTGTCCCCGTCACATCCAACCTTTTGCAGAGGAAGGCTGCAACCCCCCTTTGAGAAACATTTGTCAAGAGCACAACACCCAGCTACCTGCCTGCCAGGAGCCTCTGCACTGTATAGGCTGCTCTGTTTTTACTAAAAAACACACACACAAAAAAAAAAAACAACCACTAAGTAAATAATTGCTTGCAGTCCCTGCTGGGGTCACATGTGTGTTGTATTTTAATGATTTAATCCATCAATACGTTCCCCACAAAAAGGGGAGAGCAAAATACAGCTGATACTATCAACAAGGCACAAAACAAACCCGAACTTCATCCAGCAGGACGAGCTCTGGATGGCACGAGAAGTAAAGGATGAGCTAAAAATCTCTGCCTCCGCACAAGGTGTTGCCATGTTAACAGGAAAACATTAGTGCAGGGAGATTTTTAGCACATGAAAGGCAGCTGTGCTGAGAAGAATTATGGCAATAAAAGGTACATCTCATGGTAGAAGTTCCCCTGCTCTGGGGCTGAAGCTCCCAGCTGACCCCAACGTACCCCTTTCCCACCTCTGGTCCAGCAGACTGCTTCTTCACTGGGCTCTCCTCCTCGACAGCCCCAATATCTGTCACACCAGGGGCTTCTCTGTACTGCTAAAGCAACTACATGCATGTTCTTAAATCCCTGTGTTCATTATTGCTTGCTCTGCTCAGCAAAGAGAAATGAGACTACAACCCATTGAGCCACCCTCCCGTAGTCCCAGCAAGCCCCCCACAACGTTTGGCTTTGGGTATTGGAGCTAACAGCTCGAGCAGAAGAAAGACACTCTCAGGCAGACTTCTTTAACCTTGGGAATATTCCCTCCTTCTGTTTAAACTGCAGATTTGTTGTTCTTTCTTATTTTTATTTGTTTTTCGTACAGAAAAGCAGGCACAGGCAGAAGACCCTCCTGCTCCATCCGCCGCAAACTACAGAATACTTCTCGCTACAACTTTGGCTGCAAACTGATCTCATCTCAGTGTTATTTCAGATTTGCTTTTTGTTTTCCAACGCTCAGGCCATTGTTTCAGGCTACGGATTTGGCAGCACACTCTCCAGCTCCCATACCCCCCCCAACACAACACAACCAAGCATTCCCTAACTCTTGCTGTACCCCCCCTCGCCGTGCTGCACCAGCTCCTGAGCTGCACCAGGAGACCGCTGAAAGGCTCCGGATTCAGCCACCGGCCCTTCATCCAGCTGACAGCACGGACAGACGGACAATTGTACCCGCACAGCTGAAAATCCAAACACAAGCAAGGCAGGAACGAGCAGCCAGCAGATCAGGTGGTGGCAAAGAGCCATGGCTCCCCACCCGGGATGGCTCAAACCAGCTCCGTGCAGCTCTGGCTTCACTCGCAAGCAGCCTACGGCATTTTATATATATATATAATTTTATTTTTTTTTCAGGCATGAGAGTAGATAAAAAAAATCTCAGTTCTAACTCTAGGACTGTCAGTTTATTTTCCAGACCAATGCTTCTCACCCCTACCCAAAACTCATCCCACTGGGCACTGTGGGGACGGGCCGCGGGTCACCCATTTCGGACAGCGATTGCTGCCTTGTGGGGGCTGCACCCCACAGCAGAAACCTGGCCACAAGAGCAAGAGTATAAATCACACAGGCTAGCCCAGCTTGACAAAAACTCGAAGCTTTCAATTGCTTCTAACAGGAGTTACCTTCTAATGAAACTGCAGCTCAGGAAGGCACAGCCAGCTCTCCAGGTCACATCCATCTTCCACCCTCTGGTGTTTTAAAATCACCAATTTCAAGCCTAAACTCCGCAAATGGCTCTTGGGTCATTAGCTCCATTTGCTGCAGGAAGAAAATTCAGGGCATCTCGTGCCACTTTAGCTGGTTTACCTGCCCCTGCTGCAAGCTGGCTACCTTCAGAGCAGCAGCGTCCCTTTACCAGGCTGTTCCCACTCCAACATTGCTGCTCAGAGCAGCTTTGAGATGTCACTGAATGCAGAAGTGACAAAGAAAGGCAGTCAGGTGCAAACTCAGCACCAAAAGCAATGTTCTCTCTGCCTCACAGTCTGCAAGTGCTTCTTGCTAATTCTTGATCTTGACCATTAATCAAGCGTTTTCTCTTGCAGCTGAAGGACACAAAGAAGCCCACGTCTCTATTTTCTTTGCGAATCGAGCAGGAAGACACCTTTGAACTTCAGGACAAAAGCAAATCGAACTTGGGGAAGTTCCTCTACTTGGAAACTGCTCACTAGACAGGACTGCGTGTCAGAATGCACAAACCTGAACAGAGCTCAAGTCCCAAATCAAATGCAGGAGCGTGAACCCTCGCTACATCTCCCACTGAAATCACTCTCCTCAAACAGCCTCTGGGCCACGCTGCTAAGGGAAAGGCACGCTGGTTTTGACTCGGACATGATCTGAAACAGTCAGTCCTCATCAGATGGGGAAGTACAAAAGCAAGCCACTCGCAGTGCCCAGTTCACATCCCAAACTGCAGTGCCCCTCCTTTGGCCCTTCCTGATTTTATTTCTCCTCCCCTGCCCTGTGTCCATTTGCTGCTTACCATTCACCACATCGCCCCGCCATCAACTGCAAAGCATCAGAGGCCTCTCCTAACGCCTCCGTGTCAGCAGCACGGGCACCATGCCTCGGTTCTGGGCCTTAGGAAAGGGAAACCTCCAGCACAGACCTACAGGGCAGAGCACAGCGCCTCTCCGCACATCACCCGTCACGCCTCGGGATCCTGGCACGAAGCAAACGAAAGAATTAAAAACCTGGCACAACCCTTCCATGGTAAGGGAAATGGAAACGTGAAGTTTATTATATAATTATAAACAGAAGAGTTCATTTGGCTGGCAAAGGGAGAATATTGCTCTGCACAACGCGGAGGATTAAGACTCGAGCAGAGCCCACATCAGCAGAGTTCGTTATAAATATTAAGTACGTAGGATTGGCAGGTATTGATGAATAACGCGACACACATTTGATTTTAATAAGCAGAGCCCTCATTAGCCTTACGCTCTAATCAGAGCGGCGCAATCTCCCACAAAGGTAAAAGCAAGCTTTTCCCTATGGGTGCTGTTTTCCTTCCTTTTTCACGAGCCAGCACGTCTGCACAATCTCAAATTCAATTCTTTAAAGAAACGCCGATAGCATCTATCTTCCCGAGAGGACACCCGACGCAGAGATCGCACTTCAATAGGTACAAGGCTTCCCATAGTTCGACAGCTATTAAAACGTCAAATTCTACCCCGGACCCAAACCACTCGAAACTCAACATGAGGAGATCATTGCTTTTTTGACAACATTTTGTTTCGATCGATAAAATGAGCAGTTCTGGCTGTAGGGGTGCATGCAGAAGGAAGGAAAATTGCACATAACGATAAAGGGGAGCCAGTTTAGCAGAGCAGCTTTGACTAAAACCACATTTGCATCCCCAGAGTACCACCAAACCTCAAATTAGGTTTGACCTCTGCGTGCTACACCCGATAAGCCAATAATGTGTGTCTTTTCTACTGCCCTACTGAAGCGGCCAGTCCTAGAGCACAAAGTGGCTGACAACACCAGTCATCATTCTCTTGCATGAGGGAACCCTAAGAGCAGGGAGCCAGCTGCGTGGGGAAATTATTGCTACCAACTCCTTCGCTGTTTTCATCCCTGAGCAATTGTTTCTTACAGCATTTCTTACAAAGGATGCTCCCAACAAATGGGGCTCTGCCTTTTGAACTCTTCATAAAGCTGCTTAATATATTCTGTGCTCCACGGCAGAAGTCAAGCTCCTATACAAGCAGTTCCAGATCTTCCACTACATAAAAAGCTAAAAACTGGATTCAGCAGCAGCAGCCGTCCCTAAATAATATTACAACGTGAGGATGATCATTTCTTCAAGTGCAACTGTGAAGGCTGAAGTCAGATTTCCTTTGGAAACAGGGGGCTGAAGAAATGGTCAGAAATTAAAGTCAACCTCAGAGGTAAGGAAACGAAATGAATCCCTCCCAGCCAGCAACCACCCCCTCCACCACCATCCCCATCTCTGACCACTACGTGCCTGACAGAGAAGAGTTCAAACACCATCTGTGGAGCAAAGAAGGGGCTAGACCAGAACTCAATCAACCCCTGGACATTGATTTTTTTCATTATGTCAATTCCCCTTGATATTTAATTCCATTACAGGAGGGGCAAGGAGGGAAAAGAAGGCGAGTTGATCCTCTTCATTTTCTTATTACAGTGGAGATCGCATCCCACTTGATCTTGTTTACATTTGCCACTTCTCGTCCGGTCCTAAAAAGCCCAGAAGGAAGGAAGGAAGGAAAGACAACTAGATAGGGAAGGGGTTTTTGTGTTGTTTTGTTTTATTATTTAACAATAACACAACTACCCCTACCCAAGACACAGAAAAGAACAATCCTCTCCCCCACGTTTCATTAAATTAAGTGCTACAAAGTGTGCCAAGTCAATTTGCTGTATCAACACAACAGCATGGTCCCTGCCCAAATAGCTTTAGGTTGTGTCACTCCCGATAAAATTAAAATCACATTTCAAAGCAGCAGAAGTGTTCCTTGGGATGAATACAGCTCTGCCTACCTAATTGACTAGTCACAGAAAGAAACAAGAAACTAAGTTTTTAGGCTTTCAAGTTCCCAGCTATTAAACCACTTGGGAAATAGACGATGGAATGACTTCAGAAAGAAACTAGTTTCAGACCCAGACAGTTTAGCATATTTTCCGAGGCTAGAGCTCTGCTTTATGTTCTCCTCTAACTCTACCTGTAAGGGCTTTTCCTTCCCACCGTCCTGAAGACTGTCAAACAAAGGCACCACATAGCCAAAGCCACCCAGAAATCATTTCCAGCGTGTGAGTAACCGCTCGTTCCTTTCCTCAACCGGCGAATGGAGCCTTGCTGCTGCCCTTGCCAGGGGTCACGGCCACAAAGCAAGCACCAACGTCCAGCTCCGGGGGAATTTTTCGGTGACTGCCTATGGAGAAACCCCCAGCCCCGAGGCCACCCAGCGAGGGCACCCTCGGAGAGGGGCAGCTCTGCGGGTGAACCCACGGATGTCAGCAGCGGGAGACCACGGGATCAAAGAATCGTCCGGGCTGGAAGAAAGCTCCACGGTCACCTGGTGCAACCCAAACCACAACAGGTTGGGGAGCACGAGGCCGGCCGCTCAGCCCAGCTGCTCCTCTCCTGGGCTGCCCCAGCTCAGCCCCAGCACCTGGGCACAACACCGGCCCCAAACACTCACGGAGGCGACCCCCAGAGGGAGCCCAAGGCGAGGAGAACAAGCCGGGGGCTGCCCCCACACGACGCCGACCCCCGGGAGACCCCTCAGGCAGCGGCTCCGAGGGCCGGGGGGCGCCGTGAGGCAGCAGCGAGCGGTGCCCGAGCTCCCTCAGCACCGGGGCAGGCCCTGAGGGGGGATCTGAGGGGGGGGGGGGCACCGCCTCAGCGGCACCCTCAGGGCGCCGAGGCCTCGACCCCGCGGGCCTCAGGGTGGGCCCGGGGGGGCCTTGGGGTGGGCCCGAGGGGGCTCGGGGTGGGCCCGGGGGCTGCCCGCGGCCCGGCCCCGTTCACAAAGGAGGCGGCGGGGCGGTACCTTTGAAGAGGTAGTCGTACTCGTCGTCGCGGGTGCCCATGGCGATGGCGGCGCCGACCCCTCTGGCTGCCAGGCACCGAGCGCGGCCCAGCCGGGTGGGAGGAGAAGGAGGAGGAGGAGGAGGAGGAGGAGGAGGAGGAGGAGGAGGAGGAGGGTGTGGGGGGGCCGCTCCTCACCGCCGCAGCCTATCAGCGGCCGCCACAGCCCGCGGGAGGCGGGCGTCGCGCCGGCCCTGTGGGTTTTGTCCAATAGGAGGTCGGAGAGACGTTGAGTGGCGGGTGGAGGAGTCCAATGGGGAGGGGGGAGGTGGGGAGGGGAGGAGCTTGGCGGGCTGAGCCGGGACCCTGGGATGAGAGGAGAGGGGGCAGGGAGGGGCCGGGGAGGAGAGGGGGCGGGGGGGAGAGGGGG
The DNA here is from genome assembly GCF_964035555.1 of Netta rufina. NCBI lineage: Eukaryota > Metazoa > Chordata > Aves > Anseriformes > Anatidae > Netta > Netta rufina. Next base: position 1,965,011 of record NC_140152.1, on the reverse strand, counting down.
CGGGGACTGGGGGAGGGTGGGCGGGGTCTGGGCGAGGATGGGTGGTGCTTATTGGGAGTGTGGGCGTGGCCTTGTTGGGGGTGGTGCCTGATTGGGCGGGGTTTGAGGGGGCGGGGTTTGAGGGGCGGGGCTTGGCGGGGCTGCGCAGCTCGGAGTTCAGTCCGCACGGCGGCGGCGTGGGGGGAGGATGGGGGGGAGCGGGAGGGGACCCGGGGGGGACTTGGAGGGGACTGGGGGTGCCACCCACCGCCTGGGCCCCCCTCACCTTGGTGCATGATGTGGGGGTGCCTGTGCACCCCCCCAGGCCCTGTGGCTCTGGGGAGCCCCCAACTTGTCCCAGACCTCAGAGCCCCCCAGGCCCGCAGGAGCAAGGTTTCGGGGGGTCCCGGTGCCTGCTGGTAACGTGTGGGAGCCTGTGAGCAGGCAGCACCCGGCCTAACAGCTTATCGCGCAGTGAAAATTATTCATTTTTATGAACGGTAGTCTAAAAATGAGGTGAGAAACGGAGCGCGTTGCAATCACACATTGCGGTCCCGCTGCCATGCTGGGGAATTGTGTGTGGGCATCGCATAAAAGGCAACGGAAGCAGCTGGGGAGGAAAGCCATAAATGCATGGACGTGTGGGGCTCTGGGGGAGATGCTATCGCCTGGCCCGGCACAGGTTCAGGCAAATTGCTCCTCTCCAACAGACAGAGATCTCTGAGGAAGCAGGGAGGAAGTCTCTTTTCACATTTTCTTTGCAATCTCAGTGCTCACAGAACACACGGTGTAGGGCATCAGGCTTTTAATCTGTGCAGAAGGGAGTTTTATCAACCAGGACTGCAGGAAGGCATTATCAGCTTCTCCCGTTTGTGATATTCATCCTCCCGCAGGACCGCAGCCAATGGCCCTGCTGTGCAGTGACTCGAGCACTCCCAGGATATCGAGCATCCAACTGCTGAACAGCTAAATGCTATCGAGAGAAGCAGGGCTGTGATATGTCAGCTGCAGAAGCCCCTGGGGAAGGGAATTACCCTGGGATTCCCTAAGGCAAACGTCTCCCACACCTCCCTTAGCCCTGGCGAGCAGAAGTGAAACATCTCATTTTCATTATCACAAGCAGCTTAATTAGTTCTGAACTGAATCCTGGAGGGGGATTTAGCAGGAAAAAGCAAAGTTATTTCCTACTGGTTGGGATCCAAATCCCTTTCTCCCCCTGCCTGGGAAATGCTGCCTTAAGTTTTGAAGAGAGTGTCCTAGGACATGCGTGTGCAGAGCTTTGATGCTGGCTGCAGGCAGTGAGATGATGTCTGGGCAGGAGGAGGATCAGTGCCCTGAGGTCCAGGGCGATGCCGAGCTATGTGTGAGCCCCAAGCCCCCATTGTCAGCCCTCAGGAGTCCCCCAGGCTCATGGCGGGTTTTGCACTGGGGAATTGGCATTGTGTCACCAAAACCAGCCACGTGTCACCAGCTGCTGCTGGAGCAACGTGTCTGCAGATGCTTTCTGAGAATCCCACATCTAGAATTGGTCATAGGCCATTGAGCCTCTGTCTGCAGATGTCCTACAAACCCCAAGCATTTTTACTACAATATACCAGGATGCAAAGCCTTGAGAGCAGACACGCTGATGACATTGGCGACTTGGTTTCTCTGTGGGTTCCAGAGAGCCTGTCTGGGGCTGCCTGGGCTGTGCCAGGAGGGGAGAACCACAAAGAACTCGGGCCATGTTATTCATCAGCTGTTTCTTGGACTTGCCCCAGATTTTGGCCTCGAGCACCGCTTTGCCAATTTGCCTTTTTCATTTTGTTGTGCTGCTCAGTGAGACCGCACCGCACAGCCCACCCGGTCGGAGAGGGCTCAGTGTGCTGCTCCCATCTGTCCTCCTCCCAATTTTTGCTGCCTCTTGACAAAAAGAGGCACAGGCTGTGTGTCACCTCCGTGTCACCGCTGGGCACCAAGCATCCCCCGGGCACCGCTGAGACGGGCAGAAAGCTGCGAGGCGAGGATGGGGCGAGGCTGCCCTTGGTGACGCAGGCTGGATAACAAAAAAAAATAAAATAAAAATCAAGTGGATCGAGTGGCAGCCTGTATTTCCAGCTGCAGGGCGAGGCTTTGCTCAGAGGACTCGAGGAGGACGGCAGATGGAGGGGTTTTTTGGGTGCCAGGAGGTGCTTGCCCCGGGTTCAGGGGGCAGCGGCGCCCGGTGCCGTTTCTGTCGCTGTCACTGGAGGGAGCTGCCACACGCCGCATTCGAGGCGTTTGTTCAAAATGAAGGAGCTGGAGGATCCGAGGGAGGTTTCGGAGGAAAACACAGACCCAGGACGCGTTTTGTGTGCGCAGAGACCGGTCGCAAAAGCTGGTGCAGCTGGCGGCCGGGGAGCGGTGCTGGGGGGACCTGGGGTCGGGGGGCGCAGGCGGAGAAGGGAGCAGCGGGTGTGTGTCGGGTGTGGGCAGGATTTGGGGTTTTCGGCCATCCCCCAGCTGGGGAACCCCCACGTTGTCCTGCAGCTTCTTCTTCTCAGGCCTGAAGATCAAATAAATGCACTTCTTGGGGGCAACCCCGTGTCCTGCCGAAAAATGGCCATGGCTGGGCACGGTGTAGCTGCCGCACTGATTTATATTTTATGCACAAAGCCCACCTTAGGCTAATCACTTCGGCATCCAGGCTAAAACACGGCCCTCCGGGGTCTGCTGCTGTACCCAGGGACTAAACAAGCTTTGGATTAAGCAAATGGAACATTAAAAATGTATTTCTGAAGGCAAGAGGGAGCGGATAGATAGCAGAGGGCAGCGTAATGGGCTCTTTGTGCAATTGTGCTTGGGGCTATCATTAACCCCGGGATTTTCCCCAGGGAAGGGGGGGTGGACACAGGAGCTGGGGAAGGCAAGCCACATATAGGTGCGTCAGGTATTTGTGCAGCTGCTCCATGGGACTTCCCAAACCGTGTTTATTCTTGTCTTTCCCTTCTGGCGTGAGCAATTCTTATTTATTTTTTTTCTCCTCTTTTTTTTTTTTTTTAATCTTTTGTGCTTGTAGAATACCTATGATCAGCTAAAGATGTGTTGCTGTTCTCTCTAGCTCTGCCATCACTCTGGATGAGCCACGTGTCCGGGACCACATGCCCCGCTGCTCTACCTGAGGAGCAGACCATCAAGGCTTCTGCTGGATCCCCAGATTCCTTTACACATAACAACTGCCCCAAACCTGCAATAAATACTCATGGAGATTACTATGCACGTATGTTATGAACAGGTAAGAAGTTATTTACTGGGGCTTCTCCTGCTCAGGTCTGACTTTAACCCATGCAGGTAACTCAGAGCTCAGCCTCTGCTCTTGTTCGAGGTGTTGGCGAGTGCTTGCACAGCACGGAGCCTTCCTGCTGACTGCAAGGAATCTCCCCCATGTGAAACTCTGCCTTCAAAGAATAAGGGCCTGCTCACTGTCACTGCTGTCCCAGGGCTTGGTTTCCAGTGAAAAAAACAACATAGAAACCCATCAGCTTCAAGCAGACTGAAAACTATGGCTGGGGCTGTAGCAGGCACTGCTGTCTCAGAGGTCCACAAGCCTATTGCAAAATGCCAAGAAGGAAAAGTTGTGTTCCCATCAAGGACACATAAAAGCAAAGTTTATGAATGCTGCGTGCTCACACAGCTCCCACACAACTTTACTGGTGAACCATCAGGCAAATAATCCAGCCAGGACAGTTACAGGCTTGTTTTTATTAAAAGACATCTTCAGAAAAGATATTTTAGTACAAAAAAAAAAGTTTAAAATACACAAACTACAGTTGTTTTTTTTTTCCAGCGTCAACATTTATAAATTACACCACATTGTTTTTAACACTGCATTTAAATACAGAAACAAAATTAAAACAGGAAACTCATCAAAAAGATCCAACATCCTACAAATGACTATGTACAATATTTAGCAGCTAGGAGCTCTAGCACAGTAGTCAATATGACTTCAATAGGGCAGGATGCTTGGGAAGTCCCAAGACGGCAGCTTGGCCCGTAACAGTTTTTGGGGACCTGCTTCGCCCCCCTTTCCTGACACCCACCCCAAAGGCAGGAGCTCCTTTCCCGGAGCTGGGAGTGTTTTCTCCAGCTCCCAGCAAATGCCAGCACAGCCAGAAATCGCAGTGACTTCAAAGCTTTGGGGCCAGGGGAGGTGAGGGAGCCCAAAGTCCCCTTGTCCAAAAGGAGCCCTGCATCCTCCCAGTGACACCCACATTCCCAGCGGGTTGAAGTCACGGGAGCAGGGCTGCATGGCAGAAGCAAGATCAAGCTGTCAGAGGCTCCTGCCCCACGGGGCCAGGGGGAAATAGGGGAAATTCACAGGGGGTGCGTACAACTGGCTTGGGAACAACGGTGAGCGGTGGGATGCGGCAAGGCTCAGTACCCAACGGCTTGGGGCAGGGTAGCAAAACCCTTCCCGTGCCTCCCTTTTACCCCAGCTCATCAAAACCAGCATGGAAGTGTTGAGGCAGGACAGAAAGCACCAGATGACTTGAAGACCCCCCAGGCATGCTCTGGAGGTTGGCCTCCCTGCCGGCAGCTCCCCTCTTGCTTTGGGAGCTCCCATCCAGGGGTTTCGGTGACACGGAGCTGTTTTACGTGCAGTGAGGAGCTGCGCCGTGCCACAGCCCCTGCCCGCTAAAGGGCTGCTAGCAAAGAGAAACTGTCCTTGGGGGCTTCCTGGGGAGGGTGGGCTGATTTTTCTGTAAACACCAAGTGATGGAGCTCACATCCGCGCTCCACGGAGAAGGTCAAGTCTGCAATGGCAGCTTCAGGGCTCTGCTTCCAGTGCTGTGGGTTGGATTTTCATGGTGGTGGACTTCAGAGGGTAGTACCTGCCTTTCCATGTCTTCCAGAAGATGCCCTGCTTGCGCTCGTGCCTTTGGCGAGGGATGGAGCGGAAATACTTCCCGTTGAGGTTGGCATGGCCACAGGTGCTGAACCACCAGCCACCTACCAGGGCAATGCAGAGAAGGGTTAAATCCACAGCACTTCCAGCCAGAACACAAACCCAGCTTCAAGACAGCTGCTGCCCCTGCTTTCCCCATACCTCAGGGCTTTGGGAGCTTACAAGACCTCGTACACGTTTGAGGAGTCCCACGCACTGGAAATCCTTGCACGGACCCAGTAGGAGTTCAGGACATGTCTGTATGTCCCTGCTGCTCTTTCTTGCATGCAATAAAACTTCACCAAACCCTGCGGCAGCCCCATCTCAGGCCTGGGTCTGGCCCCTGCTTTACTTGAGGGTGGCAGCCAGCAAAGCCCTTACAGAGGCAACTTCTTGGGGCAAGACCTGAACCATGGCTTCAGCTCCCATCCCCATTCCTCACGTGGCTCTTCCCATGGGTCCCTCCTCCCCCAGGTCTCAGGAGCAAGGGAACAAAGCAGCTCAGCACCAGAGGGAGCATCCAGCCCCAGCCCACCACCGGGGGTGGAAGGGAAAGCACCCGTCCCTGGGAAGGAAGAGCCCACACTGACCTGAGAGGTGCTTGGCACAGTTTGTGTCAGCTTTGAGGTCGTGGTCACGATCCCGAGTGGAGAAGGGCAGCTGCCTGAAGTCCCCAATGGCATTTTCCAGTTCTCCAGACAGAGGTCCCAGCAGGTTGAGGGTGTAGGCTGTGCTCTCTCCACCGAGGCTGAACTCAAACTGAACCGCCTGGGAATTTCCCTCCCAGTCCTCCAGCTCGATCAGGAGGTTGTACCTTCCCTCCTGGACGAGGTGATGGATCTTCTCCAGACCCAGCCAGAAGTCACCTGAAACAAGAAACTTTGCCTTGGTCCCAGGAACAGGACGGGCTGCAGAGGCAAACGGGGCCCTGGACGGGACAAGCCAGGACACTGCAGCACCTGAGCCGCTGCGTGCCAGGCCATGGGACAAGTCAGAAAGACCAGACACAACAGCGGTGTCCCCCCTCTCCTCACCCCAACACTGCTCCAGCACGTGGAGATCTCTAGGGGCCAACAAGGGGGAATAACTCGTCCTTGGTTAGGCTGTCACTCATCCTGTGATAAGATCAATGCCACCATCCACCTACCATGAAGGTCTCCAAAGCCGTTCTTGTAGGCATCCCAAAGCTGGTCAAAGTCTACAGAGCCATCTGTGCGCCTCTGGATCACTGTCCAGCCACCTTCTGCGGGGATTACAGACAGTCATTTCAGGGCTACCGTCGGCAAGGCCGCCATGCAGCGTGCTGTGAGGCGCACGGCATCCCCAGCGCGTTACCTGCAGTCATGTCGCAGTAGACTTTGAAGGGCTGAGACCCCGAGGGCTGCACCTGGAAGATGCCGCTGCTTTGCTGCCCGGCCAGGAAGAGCTGCTGGCAGTCCTCTGGGAGCTCTGCAGGAAGAAGGAGAAGGTGTCTGAGGAAAACATCCCCGTGTCCCATGTCCCCCAGCTGCTGTCAACACAACCCCAGCAGGCACAGCCCTCGCCAGGAGCCCACCGGCTGCGTGCACCTACGGCTGTGGTGTTGGATGTGTGCTGGAGCCAGCAGCCCCTGGGTCCCCAGCATTTCAACGCCAGTGACCCAATATCTTCCCATTTATCCTTACGCAGCTATTTGGGCTCCCATCCAAGGCAGAAGCTGGGCATCGGGCCAGGCGGCAGCAGCCCAGGGCTGGGGAGCACGGCTCCCCGGTGAGGGCAGACACCGAGGCACTTCCAGCTCCCTCCAGGGTTTGGGACAGGGCAATCACCTGCAAGGGGAAAGCTTCCCCATCTCAGCCCCATACTGGAGCCCTCCAAGGGCAATGGGGTGGGAAGAAAGTCCAGAAGGTGCCCAACACCCATCCAAGCCAAGCCTGATGCTGCTGCTGGCCGGCAGGGAGCCCGCGGTGCCCTGAGACTCGCTGACCGGGGTGGATGGGCACGGGGAGCCCCGGCTGATCTCGCACAGGGTGAGGCCAACCCCCGGCACGGGGCTCCCACCTCTCCTTCCACCCCTTGGGGACTTTGCCCCTGGCTGCCAGCAACGCAGCGTTTCAACAGCGCTGATAAAAGTCCAGCCGGGAACCGCCACCCGCAGCACCCGGCAAGGAAAAAAAAAAAAAAAAAAAAAAAACTGTTACAAAACCCGAGTCGAAAGGCTGCTGGAGGATGCGTAGAGCCTTCAGCCACGGGGTGCCGGCACGCTCAAGGGGCTCTTTGTGTGCCGGGACAGGTGCCCCCGGCCCCCCGGCCCTGTCACCCCCAGACAAAGGCGCTCTGTTCCCTGCCTGTGGGGGCAGCTCCCGGCTGAACGTGGGGTGGGTTCGGGTGGCTCGCAGCTGCTGCCGGCGTGACCCCAACGCAGGCGGCTGGGGAGACCCAAACACCGGCATCCCCCTCCTGCAGCCCCTCTTGGGATCCCCCCACAGCAGCAGCGGCTCACGGGGGTCCGGGCAGGGTGAGCAGCCTCCCCTCAGAGCCGCAGGGCTTCGTCTGGGGCCAAAGGGTGGGAGTGGGGCCTTTTGGGCTGCTGAGGGGGAGGGCGGCCCCACAGGACATCACACCAGCCCCATCCCCGGCCCCATCCCCATTGGGGCAACGGAGCCAGAACTGGAGGAAAGGTCAGCGGGGAGGGGGGCGGGGGATGGCAATGTGACACCCACCGCCACCTTTCACCCACTTCCAGCCCCTTATCCCCCCTTCACTCCCCCCCTGCCATGAACTTTCCCCGCCTTGGCGGCCCCCCTCTCACACCCAGTGCTGCCGTTCGCATCCCTCAGCCCCGGCTGATGCCAAGGCAGGACCAGGTGCCACCAAGGCCACCGGTGCCAGCACAGGACAAGAGCCCAGCTCGCATGCACGCGGACAGAGGGCGAGCTTTTTGCACAAAGGATCAAAGCACCGAGCTTTGGGACACCCAGCACATCGCCAACGTGCACGCTCCCTAGGCAAAAGCAGCCAGGGAAGGCAAAGGGGGCTTTAAGCCCCCAGGGAAGGAACCACCCAGGGTGGTCCCCGACCCCACGGCGAGCCCAGCTCACACAGAGGCAGCAGGGATGTCCCGGAGGCTCCCAGCAGCAGCAAGCCCTTGGTGCTCTCCTCGCCTCCTCTCCCACACTATCGCCAGCCTGGGCAGGACGGTGCCCAGGCGGATGCTCGGCTGCGCCACGTGGCTCCCGCGTGCTGAAGTCAGCCCTGTCCCAGCTGGTTTTTTCACTGGGCTCTGACCAAGCTCGTTGCGCTCTTATCTCTTCTGTTTTCCTGGGGCAATGGGGACTTTCGAGCAGCTGAATGAGGTGCAGCTGCTTGAACAGCCTCAGCTCAATCTTTGTTTGAGGAACATGCTCGTTCGTTCCAGCTTGCGTTGCACATCCGTATGGCACCAGCAGAACAACAAGACCTCCTGGCTGCACTGGATGTTTTCCTTTCCCTCCCCCTTTATTTAGCCAAACAAGGCTTCAAATCAACAAGGCTCACTGGAGCAGCCCCAGGCATGGCACAGTATTTCCCCAGCGGGATCTCCAGCCACGATGGAGGTCACCAACCTGCGACAAGCACGGTCCTGGCGGAGGGCTGGGTGTGCCTGGCTGCGCTCACGCCCCACCAGGGCTGGTTGCATCGCCTGCCCCTCACCCTCCCCAGCCCGATTATTTTGGAGTCCCGGCACCACGGGGAGAGCGGGGCTTTACCTTTCGCCTACTGGGCCAGCTGCCAGGGAGCGCAGGCTCTGCCTAAAGACGTGATCCTCTTTCTGCAAGTGATTAAACCTTTCACTCTCGAGGCTGCTCCAAGCCTTCAACTTTCACATGCTTGGCACGCCGCCATCCCTGGCCTGAAAACTTGTGTTCGCTGGATGCAAATAAAAGGGTCTTTCTGAAAAGGCTGCTGGTGGAGTTCATTGCTGCTCCCCCGGGCTGTGCCAGCATCGTGGGTCTGCCTGACAATAGGCAGGGAGCAGCCACGGGCACGAGGCTGAGCCGCGACTGCCTGCTCCAAGAGCTGCCAGCAAGCCTCCCAGGCAGGGGGCACAGGGCCAGCCTTGCCAGATATTGTCTGCTTTAAGATTTGCCAGAAAACTCACTTAACTTGGTAACGAAAGGAAGCCAATTTGTTTTCTGTCACTGATATCAACAACAGGGATTAGGCAAGAGAAGGGGGGAGCTCGTGGCTCGGTCAGCCCATCGCTGTGGCTGGGATGCCCAGCAGGCTGAGGGCGTGCAGGGTCCACGGTGTGCAGATGGGAGCCAGGAACACGCTGTGCTGAGCTCTCACACACCCCCTTGCTGCACCCCCACAGGTGGTGGGGTCCTCGCTGCGCCCTGAGGCGTTTCACAAGGGCTGCAGCACCCGGCACCCACCAGCCGGCGCAGCCCACATTCGACACCAGGAAATAGCACAGACCTCGCCCACCTCCTTGCACCCCACTTTCGGCGTAACCCAGAGCTGAGAGGAGAGCAGGAGATGCTGCTGGAGACAAGCCACAAAGCAAAAAGCTGGGAGGAAACTGGAAAAAAGAGGTTTGGAGACAGTCCTCCAGCTTGATAGTATTGCTCTGAGCAGGGGAGACCTTGCACAGCCCCACCAAGTCAGGTGCCAGGAGTTTGGAGCACCGTGTCCCCTCTCTCCTTATCTGCACGGATTCTTTGTTCAGCTCACCCAGTGTTCAAGCACAGCGGTGACAGCTCGGGGCTCCACATACAACCTCCCATGTGCTTTCCCATAGCTGTCCCTGCGTTAAGCCCTAAGCAGGATATCCCCGTGGATCCTCGCCCTGCTCGGTTTCTGTTTGGCTCAGACTGGACATCCCCAGACAGCTGCACAGACGCTTCCCTGGCCAGCGGAGCCAGTGCTGTGATTTAGCTGACACGACACGAGAGCAGCTGCTCCCGGCCAGTGAACCCTGCGGGATCGCAGGTTTCTGTCTGGGAGGGAGGTTGCAAGGCACAGCGTGGCGGGGAAAGCCACCAAGACCCCTCTCCAGGCTGCTCCGCTGCCCTGCAGGAGCTCCTCCATCCCTACCACCCCAGGGGATGCTCCAGGCAGAAACAGGGGCTTTGGACACGACATCCACTCGCCTGCTCTAGCACACGTTTCCCAGGGCTGCGACTCTCCAGTGCAGCTCCCGGACATTTGCTGCAGCTCAGCACCGTCCTCTAAGGACAGTACGAGCTGAGGCACTTGCCTTTCATTTTCGAGACCCAAATACAAGCAGAGGGAGATGGTTGCACAAGGATGTAGCTGTCTTCTCATGGTCTAGGACACCCTAACACTCCCTTCTACCCAAGAGGCAGATTCTGCTTGGCAAAAGTGAGAGCAGGTGAACAAGAGCCAACTCCAGGGAGCAGAGAAAAATACCTGCTAGCAATTTCTTTGCTTCCCACTGCATTCTTAACATCAGGCAGAAAAATTCCTCCTAAACCCTTAAATTCCTGCTGGACTAATACTGATCCTGAAGGCTGGGTTCTGCCCATGCTCCAGATCTTATCCAGCCTGGCCAAGCTCCCAAGCCCCAGTTTTGTGAGCAAATCTCACATCCTGAGTCAGGACAACTGAACCTTTTGTTTCCGAATGACTGCAACTGCTGCTGGTTCGCCCCAGCAAGAATCAGGGCGGCACGTGCAGATACTTACTCTGCGTCAGCACAGAGTCCACGCTCGCGTTCTGGCTTTGGTTGGTGTGGCTGAGGCTTTTCTTCAGGTTTATCTTCCACTTCGGAGACTGCGTTTTGTTGTCCTTCAGGTGTAAGGGGATCAGTAGGTTGACCTGCAAAGAAGAGAAGATGCAAGTCAGAACAGTTTTATCTCGGCTCGTTTTCAACACCGCTGCCCAGCAGAGCCGAGGGGTCACGGCATCGCTGCCCCCCATCACCAGGGTGATGCTGCTGGGGTCAGACCAGAGCTGGGGGCTGAACTTGCCCAGAGAGCTCAAGGAGCAAGAGGCATCCAAGGCTGGCACAGCCAGGAATTATTATTGTGGGTTTTTCACACCCATGCTAATGATTTTACTCTACAGCTAAACTAAACAGCACAGCACGGAGCTGCTCATTTCCCACACAGCAACACCTCACATTTCACTGTGCAAACACAATGGAAGCTCCCGGCTCTGCTTTTTTGCTACCCGTGCACCAACACCACAGCACAGGGACTTGAAGCCAGAGGACAGCAACACTGCTGCTGCTGCCACCAGCGTGCCGTGCCAGCCGGGTTTTGAGGGATGGCTTCAGGACTCAGCAGTGGTCCCCAGCCACACGGCTGCTGCGTGCAGAGCCGGATGGGTGCTCACCTTGCTCTGCAGGCTTTTAATCTGCAGATTCTGCTTGTCCAGCTTGTACTGCTGCTGCTTGATCTTCTGCAAGAGCTCCTCGATTCGGGAGTTCTGGGCATCCATCAGGGTCTGCGGGGGGGGGAAGAGCTCGGTGAACCCCGCAGCAGCACGTACGGCACGGAGCTGGGCAGGACGGTGCTCCCGGTGCCCTGGGGCAAGGTCCCCGCTGGCAGCTCCCGTGTCCCCAGACCGGTCGGGTCCCCCCCAAACCGCTGTCACAGTGCTCCGGGTGGCTCGGGTCCCTCCGTGCTGATCCCCGTGTCCTGGGAGGGTGGGTCCCCACCAGTGCCCCCAGGTCGGTCCCCCCCAGCTATTCCCAGTGCACGGAGAGGGTCGGGTCCCCCAGTGCTCTCCCTGTGACCAATCCCCGCGAGTGGCTCCCAGGAGGGCGGAGACCCCCCCGCTTCTTCCAGCCGGTCCCGGTGCCCCCCGGGTCGGGTTGGGGTCCCCCTGGGCTTCCCCGGGGCCGCTCCCCCTGCTCGCTCCAGGCGTCCCCGCTCGGGTCTTTCCCGATGGGCTCTGGTTCTCCCGGTGGGATCGGGTTCCCCCGGCTCCCGCGGGGCCGCTCCCCCTCGCCGGTCTCTCCCGGTGCCCCCGGTGGGGTCGGGTCCCCCGGGATCCCCCCGACCCCGCGCTCACCTGCAGCGCTCCCAGGTCCTTGGCGCTCTGGTTCTCTGCCGGCCGCGCCTGCAGCGCCTGCCGGACGCGGCTCTCCAGCTGCTCCAGCCGGCCCTGGATCTCGGCTTTGTCGGCCGCCACCTCCTCCAGGCGCTGCCGCAGCGTCTCGGAGAGGTTGAAGAGCTGCCGGCCGCGGCCCTCCAGCTCCCGCACGCTGGCCCGCAGCAGCTCGCCCTGCTCCTGCGTCTCCCGGGCTTGGCGCAGCAGCCGCCCCATGGAGCTGTTGTGGGCGCTCAGGCGGCTGCCGAGCTCCCGCATCTGCCCCTTGGTCCTGTCCACATGCTCCTTCAGGCCGTGGCCGAGCTGCAGCAGCCCGTGGGCGATCACGTTCACCTCGTCCCAGGAGGCGAACTGCGCCCGCCGCTCCTTGCCGCTCGCCACCGCCCGCCGCTCGCTCGCGGCTCGCCCCGGTGCCGGTCCCGGTGCCGGTGCCGGTCCCGATCCCGGTGCCACCGCCATGCCCGCCGCCGCCGCGGCGCACAGCACCAGCGCTGCCCCCGTGAGCTGCATGGCCGGTCCCGGTGCGCGCCCCGCCGCCGCGCCGCCGCTTTTATCGGCGCTCGGGCGGGGACCGGCTGCATCACGGCGGGGAGTGCCCCGCTGCCGGCCCGCCCCGCGCCGCCCGGCCCCGCCGCTTTGTTCCTTTTCCCCCCGCAGCCGCTCCGGCTCCCGCACCGCCGGGCGCAGCCCCAGCCCCTGGAAGAGCCGTTCCTTCCCTGACAAGCCCTGTGTATGTTTGGTGTTACGCCCTGCCATGTCGCCCACCCATCCCCATCCCCATCCCCGTCCCCATCCCCATTCCCATCCCCTCCCATTCCATCTCCTTCCCATCCCCATCCCATCCCCATCCCCATCCCATCCCCATCCCCATCCCCATCCCCATCCCCTCCCATTCCATCTCTTTCCCATCCCCATCCCCATCCCACCCCATCCCATCCCCGTCCCATCCCATCCCCATCCCTATCCCCATTCCCATCTCCATCCCATCCCCATCTCATTCCCCGTCTCATTCCCACCCCCATCCCTATCCCCATTCCCATCCCATCCATGCTGATGGCCCTACCCCACATCCTCACCTGGGTACCCTCATTGCCACCCTGTTGCCTCACCCCGCTCAGAACAAACCCCGTGGATCTCCCAGCCATGGGTGCTGCCACACCAGGTGCCTGCACCCGCAGCCTCTCCCCAGCAGCCCTTGGCACAGAGATCCCTGTGGATGGTGAGCTGGGCCCTGCTGGGAGCAGCTGGCCTTGGGGTGGATGTGTGCTGCAGGCACCGGGCTCCCAGGCCATGCCCTGATGGGTGCTGGGGCCCTGCAGTGGGTGCAGGGCTCTGCTGGGTGCCCCAGACCATGGCACTGCTGCACACTGCAGGCACAGGGTTGGTGGGTGATGCTCCTCTGTGTGCCTGGGGGGAGCAGGGCATTCATTTGTCTCAGCACTCCCCATCCCTAAGAAATCCAGGATGAATTCCTCCCCCAGCTAAAGGCTCATTCATCCCCTTGTGAAGAATGTGCATCTTATTTCATTTGAAAATGTCCTTGACTCCAGTTACCAGCTCTTCCCTCTTGCTCTGCCTTTTTCCACTAGCTTAGAGCGATTTTCTGCCTCTGGTTTTTTTTTTTTTTTTTTTTTTTTCTCCCCACGAAGGAATTCACACTCTGCGATCGAGCCGCTCTCGGCTCTGCTCAGATGAGAGCAGATGGAGCCCTTCTGCTCCCTCCCTGCCGGGCGCTTCCTCCTGCTGCCCCAGCGCTCAGCACGGTAAAACACATCCTGGAGCTGGAGCTGCCGGCCTTCAGGGGTGAGCCCCCTGCCCACCGCTTGCTGAGCCCATGGGGGACAAAAGCTGCAGTGGGGGCTTGTGCCGAGCTCCCCCCGCTCAGCCCTGGCAGCTGGGTGAACCCACAGCAGCTCTGCCTCCATCCCAGCCCTGCTCCCAGCCCTGCAGCTCAGGGTAGGGCCCATCCATCCCTTCCGTCCCTTTTTCCTCTTGTCCAAAAGCGCTCGGCAGTGGCGTCCCCCATCCCGGGGGTCCCTGTTTAACCGTGAGTTTGCAGAGCTGATTTCCAAGCCCAGCCTCTCCCAGCTTCAGCCTGGCAGGAGCTATGACGTACACTTCCAAATTCTTTTCCTATGACCAAGTAAGTGACTGATACTTGGGTTTCCCGTGCTTTTTACTTTGGGAGGACAAACTCCCTGTCCCTGGGGGTGAAGCTCCTCTTCGGTGGAGGTGAGTTTATGCACAGGGATGTGGGAGGCTCCTGCAGGAACCAGCTGACGGCTCCTTGCTCTCCTGGCCCCGCGCCTCTCCCTGCCGTGCTCACAAGCATTTCACAAACATTTCCTGGGCTGCTTCTCCTGCTTCTCGCAGGAAGGGTGAGCAAGAGGCCTCCCAGCCAGCACCTGGAGCTGACAGCGCAGGGAGGAGTTACCGAGGTAGGGGCTGGGCAGGAGGAATTTGGGAGATTTTGGCAGTCAGAGTAGGCTGGGAGCCCCCAGCCGCACTGCTGGCATTGCTTCTGCGTTTATTACAAAGCCAGAAAGAATTTTCCGAGTGAGGAAAATAGAAAAAGAATGGGAAAAAGACCAGCTAGGAAAAAGCTAAGGGGAAAAAGAAAGAAACAAACAAACAAAAAATGCCGCTTGTGGTCATTGCCTTTTCCAAACCTCTGAGGTTTGTGGGGTGCCTCTGCACACACCCTGCTGCGCCACTGCGGTCACTTGGGGGGAGCTGGGGACACTGGGGGGAGGGTGATGGAGAATTGCCCCCCAGCAGGGTGAGTGCATCACCTGGGGTCCCTGCTCAGTGCCTCAGGGCACCAGGCTGGCCCCTGCCCCTCAGCTTGTGGCCGATTGGCACATCTGCCCCCCTCCAGGGGACACCCACTGCGTGCCCTGCCAAAGGCACCCAGACAGGATCACTCCCCCCAAAGAAAAACGTGAAATTTCTGCTTTTCACCTTGTGCCTGCCATCCTTTGGCAGCACAGCAGCAGAAGAGCTGCCAGGAGCTGAGCTGCAGAGCAGAGGTCCGAGCGCCCACATGCTCAGCAGCACCTCGAGAGCCCTCCGGATCGGGAAACACAACCCCCGTGTCACTGGGACAAACAGGGAAGCACGATTTCAAATGTTGACTATTACTCCAGGTTCACGACGTCAGGCTAAATGAATCCTGTGAGAAACTCAGCTCCCTGCCCTGCCGTTACCCAACAGAAGAGTTTGTCCCACATAGCAGCCTGGGAGATGACGGGGTTATGCAGGGTCCTGAAGCAAACGCGTTCCCACTGGTGATTTTCTGCATTTGCAATGTTTGTGCTGAGGTGGGAGTGAGGTAATGCAAGAAGCTGAGGCCCCTCCAGAAGCCACATGATTTATGCATTTTACTTTGGATACATTTTCCTACTGGGACATCTCCAGTTGGCACTGAGAAATACAAATTTTTAACATGCAGAAATGAAAAGTCCCCCCCCCAAGGACCTGAGCTACCTGCGAATGACTGCAGGGTAATGGGAAGGTGCTCCCTGCAGTCCGAGGAGTTTAAATAGAGCTTAAAATGGACAGTCCAGTGGCTCGAGGATCTCAGCACATTTCTCTGTGCCGAGGGAACCCTGGTTTGCCCTACACAGGAGGAGGCTGCAGCGATGATCCCTGTGGGGCTCCAACCATCCAGCTCGCTCCAGGCTGGTTTGGGGCTGGAGAGAGCTCAGGTTTGGTCCCAGGGATGGTGCTGGCACAATGGGAGTGAAGCTGTCCCCTTCCCTAGGCCAGGGGATGGAGGACCAGCATAGCCCACGCTCAGGAGTGACCCCACAAGGACCAGCACCAGCACGGCAGACCCTGCATGGGGACTGCAGCAGCCCAGGGAGCAGCAGGGCACCGTGGTCCTTGGGGTATCACCCAGGTCTCTGCATGACCTCCGTAGGGGTCAGCCCCTGTCCCCAGCAGGGTCTCAACAAGTTCATTTTTGTGGAGGTCCCTCTGAAGTAACAGGGGATTCCCAACCCTGTTCCCTATCTTTATCCCCATCCCCACCCCCTTTCCATCCTCACTGCAATCACCATCACCAGCCCCAGCTTCATCCCCACCCCCATCCATCCCCACTCCATCCCTATCCTCAACCACATCCCCATCCTCATCTCCTTCCTCACCCCCATCCCCATCGCCCCTGTGTGGGTTCTGAGGGCAGAGGGCCTCCCCTCCTGCTCCAGGAGCTCACAGCAGGGCAGGACCAGGGCTGTGCCCAAACCTCTGATGCTGCGCGACCTCCCCCAACCCTCCCCTTTCCCCCATCACTTTCCCCTGCGGTCCTTCATCCCCCAGATTTCTTCTCTCAGTGAGTGACTTGCATTTTATTCCTTGCACCCTCCCTTCCCCGTGGTGCCCCCAGCCCAAGCAGAGAGGCAGTGCCCGGGCACAGCACCCCGCCAGGCTGCGATGAGCGTCTTTGTTCCCTGCCATGCTCCATCCCGCTCCTTCCCACGCTGACCCCTGGGTCACTGTGCGAAAGTTCAGCCCCGTCTGAACTCAGATTGCATTCCTGCAGCTGCTCAGCCCTGCGCTCACGTCACCGGGAGGGCAGGGAGGGATGCGAATTGACGGGAAGGTTGCTCACAGCGTCGCTTTATTGTTAGAAAGAGCAGGCGTGAGGGAGACTCCAACGAAAGGGGAATGGGGCATGTGTGAGTTATGCCGTCACCATCGCAGGGATAAATTTAGATTTTTCCAGAGGAACAATTGCTGTGTTCCAGTGGAGGTCAGGAGGCATCCAGCAGGGATTTCCCACCGACCCCAGCTGAGCGCAGCCAGCACATCTCACCCAGACAGGCGCTGGCAGCCATCCCAGCCAGAGCCGGGCTCCCGACCTGCCTCGGTCTCTGCTCCGACCAGGTCACAGCAGCGATTTATGTGTCACACACCCACAGACACAGCCCTGCTGGTGAAATGGTTCTGCCAGCTAAAGCAGCCACGTGCTGGGTTCGCTTATCCACACTCTTCCCAAGCGCGGCTCTGCTGGACGGAGACCTGGGCTGCGGCGGGGCTGCGTGGTTCCCAGCCTCGCTGCAAGGCAGCAAGGGACTGGGCGGCTCCTGCAGCCTGCCCAGAGCCACAGCACCTCCAGCCGGGCTGAATTGGACCCGGCACCCTGAGCTGGCAGCGGGGGCTCAGAGCCACCGACCGCTTTGAGTCCCTCAACCCCAACGTTTGCTCGGCAGCTGGGTTTGTTGTGCCCCCAGCCCCACCGCCCCAATGGTGCTGAGCATGGTGCAGGAGGCTCCCGGCAAGGCAAAGAGCTGCAACGGAGCTGTCCCGGGCTGCTGAGCACCAACCTTGTCCAGCCCCTGAGCCAGGGACACCTCCGTCAGTGTGTTCGCAAAGATTTCTGCGTTTGATGGAATTTCCTCTTGAGCGGAGACAAATTTCCAAGCGGGGTGAGTCAGAAACGTGGAAATGGTTGCAGAGAGATCCAGATGTGCCATGAGAGTGGCCACGTCCCCGTGCTCCGTTCCCATCCTCGCTCCCCGGCCAGCACAGAGCCCCCGTGGGCAGACCACCGGCAGCCCCAGTGCACCCAAGCCCGTATGGGGTGGAGGCCAGCACCCGGCTGTGGTGTCACCTGTGGGGTCACAGCTTGGCCGGGTTCCCCCCCTTACACCCCAGAGGTTTTTTTCCCAGCCAGGGGAGGCTCCGAGCACCCTCAGCCAGGAGCAGGGGAGCTAATTTCCACCATCACACACACAAAAAAAGGCCAACATAAAAGGCCCGCAACGCTCATCCCAACCAGCCCCTTGTTTTCCTGGCGGGCTGGATGGGAGTTATGCAAGTTCTCGCTACCCTTTATTCTTCCTGCTGTGCCCCAGGCTCCTTGGAGAGCGCTGGGTCACCGTGTGGAAGGTCACCCTTGCCATCAGGCAGGAAACTGGAGCACTTTGGTTAACGTGGGAGGCTCGGCAGCCAGAGAAATTGGACCCTTATTTTTACAGTCATCACTGAATTTGAACAACATGTGTTTCGGATTACTGGCTTTCGCTGCTTGGGCTCGTGACTCATCCACGCAGGGAGCTGCAGGTTCCCAGGGAGGACGATGCCTATCGGAGCACCCGGGGTGCTCCTGGCCCTATGCCAGAGGGGCCGGATCCTGTGCACCGCCCAGCGCCGGGCTTCGCTGCCCTTTGGATGGAAACAGTGGACAATAGGGTCAGTGCTTGTGTGCACCTCGGTGCCTTTATCACCAGGCCACTTGGTCCTGTGAAAGACTCCTCAATAATCAGTATAGCTGGGTATTAAAAAAAAATAATAATAAATCATTTTGGGGTGTCTAACTGGTCCCAGGAGGCTGCGCTGCTATGACGAGGCTGCTCTGGGAAGTGGCAGCCTGGAGGGGTTTGGGCTCAGCCCGAGCACTGTGCACCATGGGCTCTGTGAGCTCCCCGTGGCCAGGCTTGGGGGAGAGAATCACTGGGGGTTGGTGGTGGGTCTTGCCCTGTTGCATACCTCCAGTAACCCTCTGGCTCTCCAGAGGGGGTTGGATGGTCTGGAGAGCCGGGCTGCCAAAAATCTCGTGTTGTTCACCAAGGAGAAGTGCAGTCCCAGGCACCAGGACATGCTGGGGGCACCCAGCTGGGCAGAAAGGACCTAGGAGTTCTGGTGGACACCAGGTTGAGCGAGAACCAGCAATGTGCCCCTGCTGCTAAGAAGGCTGATGGTGATCTTGGCTGCGCTAGGCCAAGTGTTGTCCACAGGTGAAGGGAGGAGACCCTGCCCCTCCGTCCAGCACCAGCGAGGCTGTGCCTGGAGTGCTGGGGCCGGTGCTGAGCCCCCTAGTACAAGAGAGACGTGGATGTGCTGGGAGAAGTCCAACGGGGGGGCACCAAGATACTGAAGGGCCTGGAGCCCCTCTGCTGCGGGGAGAGGCTGAGAGAGCTGGGACTGCTCAGCCTGGAGAAGGGGAAGCTCAGGGGGGGCTCACCACAAATACCTGAAGAGATGGTGCAGGGAGGATGGAGCCAGGCTCTTGCCAGTGGTGCCCAGTGCCAGGACAAGAGGCCATGGGCACAAACTGGGCCACAGGAGGCTCTGGCTGAACACCAGCAAGCGCTGCTGTGCTGTGGGGTGATGAAGCACAGACACAGGCTGCACAGAGAGGCTGTGGGGTCTCCTCCTTGGGAACCATCAGAAGCCTCCTGGACATGGTCCTGGGCACCCTGCTACGGGTGGTTCTGCTGGAGCAGGGGTCGGGCCAGAAGAGCTCCAGGGCTCCCTCCAAACCCCAACCATTCTGTGATGCTGAGGGAGCTGGGAGGAAAAGAAAATTTGCTCCCCAGAGAAACAGTGGTGTGGCTCCCCTTCGGCTTCCCTTTGATTAGCAGCCTCTGGCCAGCCACAGAGCAGCTTTGGAAGAGCCTGAAGCAGACTGCAAGGCACAGGGGTGACAGGGCATTTACCCAGGTGTTTTCTGCACATCTTTCATTTCCTTTGCCTGTTCTGGAAGGAGATACCCAAAAGGGAGGAGAGTGTGGCTGTGGCAAGCATCAGTGACACCCCCAGGGTGCAAGGAGGGTCCCCCCGTCCCCTCCTCCTCTGCCACAGGGGCACAGGCGGAGCTGGCACCGCTCAGCACCCACCCGCCAGCACCTGCCAGTGGCCGTGACCCCTCCGTCCTGCTGGCACAGCCCTCATCGGCTGGATCTGCTGTCGCAGCACAAACGGCTTTTTTTGGCCGTGTGATAAACCCCAGGGTCACTTCTGCTGCCCAGGAAGGCTTTCAGGACACGTAGGACGGGTGTCCACGCGGGTCCTGGGCACCTCCACGCCTGGCTGACACCTCGCAGGGTGCCTGGAGGGCGAGTGCTGCTCAGCCCCCTGAGCACGGGGCACCCACAGATCCCACGGGACCCCCTGCACCCCCACGGGGCCACGGCTGCTTGTCCCATGGGGAGGGAGCTGCAGGCTCAGGATACCCGTGGGAGGGGGCTGCAGACATGGGAACAAGGGCAGAGGGGATGTTTCTCGTCATAGGGGAAAAAGGCACAGCCTTCCTGGCTCGGTGCTGGAAGTCCCAGCTGGGGCCCAAACTTCTCCCAGCACCTTCCTGCCCAGGTTGTGACTCACAGCCGTGACGGTCCAGTTCCCCCCCTGGCTCCAGTGGGCCAAGAATGGGAACAGTCACGGCCGAGCCCCAAGGGACCGGGTGAGGTGGCGGTGATGCTCCTCAGCGTCCCCCAAAGGTGCACTTGGGTGGACGCGTCCGGGAAAACCTGCGTGGGAACAGGAACATTTCCTGCAGGTGGTCACATCGGGAAGGGAAGGCAAGGCAAGGCAAGGCAAGGCAAGGGAGATTTTCTTGTCATAGATATTTTCCAGGAGGCTCTATAAGTGTATTTTAACGTTTATCTAAATTTTTTCTCAATTTTCACACTTCACCGGATCTACAGGCATTATGTGATGTAAAAACAAAACAAAACAAACAAACAAAAAACTTACTGTTTTTGATTAATGCGGTGGAAACTTGAAAATAAGTCAGTGAAAATGCCCCAAAACACAAAGGGTTTGAGCAGCACCTTCCCAGCAGCTGTGCTGATGCAGTGGCTCCGGGGCTGGCACCCGCAGGTTGCCCAGGCAGTAGCCTCCGTCCACCCAGCACCCACAGGGACCCCACGGGCACTCGGCACGGGCAGGAACCAGCACCCACAGACACACGGACCTGTCCGTCTGTCCTGCACCTTGCCAGTATCACAGCAACCTTTGCCTTGTGTCCTCTCGCACAGCCAGGAGAAGGGGCTAGCAGGAGGGAAGTCATGCTGCTCGGGCATGGCTGGGACAGAGCGGCCCTTGTTTGGTTTTCATTTCTTAGAAAAACAAACGCTGGGGGGGTTCACCCTGCACGGACGGATGCCTGAGTCCGCAGGACTTGGCTCAGCAGAGGGAAACGAACCTGAAGCGGGTCCAAGGCTGCATCCGAGCTGTGAGCTCAGATGCTCTCCGGCCACCACCGCACCTGAGCACGTGCCCTGGGAGCAGCATGGGTCTGGCATTTGTCTGTCTCCCTGCAACAAGGAAAGCCGTGGAGGCAAAACGCAGATGCCAAGGACCTGCCTGCATGGGTCAGGGTGCATGGGGATTGCTTCCGTACTGCAAAATGAAGGGAAAAAAAAACTCCTGAGCATGATCCAGGATCCCCCAAGAAGTGGTCCAGGAGGGGAGGTTTCCCATCAAACGAAGCAGCTCAGGGTGTCAGAGCCATTGTGGCCAGCGGTGACACTGTCAGGGTGGGCAGCCCAGGCACTGCCCCATTTCAGCACAGTGTGTGAAGTGTCACTTAAATATTGCAGCTTGGGGATTTGCTTCTGCTGAGTGGCTGATGTTTCCGAAATCACCACGTCGATATCCTTGGCCAGGCAACATCTTACGTTGGAAGAGACCCCACAGCGCGCATCCATCACACACCAACTCCTCCCGGATCCCTGTGGCAGGGCCAGGATTTGTATTAGAGAGAGGGAGCAGAAGAAATCTGCTGCTATAAACCTACCCCCACAGCCTGGGGTGGGCTTCGCACCCTGCGTGTGAGCCGAGCGCGAACACCCTGAGGGTCACACTGCTTTGGGGGTGCGACACAAGCAGAGGCCAGTGCTGCTACCAGCAAGGGAAGCAGTGCAGAAAATCAATAAAAGAGGCTTAAAATAATGCAAAAGGGTGAAATCAGGCAGTAAGAGTGCTGAGGGCCCTGCACTGGGTGCTCCAGTGTTCATCGGTGTCCTGGGAACGGCCGGAGCTGGGAGCAGTGGAGGGGCAAGAGCAGAGCTGGGGATGCCCAGGGCAGGTCGGCAGCCTCCCAGTGCCTTCATACGGGTTTAATATTCGGGAGGATTTTCTTTAACGTGCAGGAATTAACGGCAGGCAGCACAGATGGTCACAGCAGGGAAAACCATGTCATCAGACCGTGCAGGGGAGCTCTGCTGTCATCGGGATTGTCTCTGGAGCAACTGGAGAAAGTCCACCGGCGGTTCCTGGTAAATGTTCTTCCTCCAGCCTGTGGCTCCCTGGGGATATGCCGCCACCAGCCCTGGCTGGGGCTCTGCAGGAAAGCTGCATTCCAGGCGGCTTTTCAGGGGAGCAGGAGCACCCGGAGAGCATCTGCAGCAGGAAGCTGTTTGCTCAGCCGAGGAGCCCGCTGGCAGCTGCATGCGTGCCACCCGGCTGAGAGCTGCTCCCAGCCCGGGTTTACCGCCAGGAATGTGGTTTCGCAGGACGGTTTTCCTGTAACTCAGGCATGACTCAGGCACCCTGGCGAGAAGGGAGAAGGCTCGGCATGGCGCCGGGTGGCTCGGGGCTGTGCTGCCTGTGGCTGGGCAGAGCTGCTCACACAGAGGCGAAACAGCAGCCAGGAGAGGGGCAAGGTTTGTGGTTGTGTCCCGTGAGGTCCCAGCCACATCTGCCTCCTTGCAATGTGCAAGGACGCGGGGCCAGGCTGGGGCTCACCAGCTCAGGGAGCACAAAGTGTTCGGGGTCTGCAGATCCCCACATCTCCAGGATCCAAAGGGGGCTGGCATCGCCTTCCCACCACGTGTGTCCCCCTCCCCAGCACTGTGCCATGCCCAGGGGACACCCCTGCACTGAACAGGTCCCAGCAGCAGGTCCAGACCCAGCAAGTCCTCCCCAGGAGGATCTTCAGGTGCTGGCTGTGACCTGGTGTCACCGAGATGCCTCTTTTTGGGTGCTGCTGAGATGCTCACGGCTGCTCTGTGTGGGCAGGGAGGCTGTGCTGTGACCCTTCCCGCAGCCTCGGGGTGCTGGTGAAAGCCAGCCACGCAGCCAGCACCTTGCAGGGAGCCCAGCTGCCCGTTTACAGCCCCCCGAGTGAGCAAATACATCCTTGCAGTTGGGAAACTAATATGCAAAACATACTTACACATTTCCCTTCAAAAGGTTATACAGGTGCTTGTAATTTGCTTTATAGCATTTTAAAACACGTAAAATACAATGTAACGGGGATCATTGGAAGCAATTTTAACAATGAGTTTAACTGTAAGTGAGGGAAGTGGAAGGAGAAGAAAATACTTACAGCAGCCACAGGGATGAGAATTTCCACAAACAAACCAACAAGTGCATGTTTTATATCTTTATCTTTTACTTCCAGGAAGTATTGAGCACATTCCTTTGTGATGAAGCGTTAAGAAAAGATTTCAAAAATAAGAAAGACTTAGAAATGTCACTGTACCATAAATACCCCTAACAGTATCACAGTAATTACTAGGTCAAATTTAAAAAATACGATGTGTTTTAGTTAGACTTATTTTCCTTGACAATAGCAACTTTACTGCAAATATTCACAAATATTCACAAATATTCACAAACGTCATCTCAGAGGGTCTCATCATTGGGTTGTTCTGGGGGGACGTTGGTGCTGGAGGCTGGCCAAGGGGTACTTGGGTGTGGAAGGGACAGGTCCCTTCTGATGACACACGGTGCGTGGGGACGGGGCCATTGGGCTCTCATGGGGCTGCCCTGGCCTCATGGCTGTGGGAAAAGCAAATCGGAGCAGCCCTTCCACCCGGCTCCTGCCCAGGATGGCTGCTTAGGCTCATTTTCTCTTTCCTGAATCTCTCCAACACACTGATGTGAGGGTTGGAGCCTCATCCTTAGCACGCCGTGCCTGCCTCTGCAGTTCCTTTACCCTTGGACTTTAGCAAAATGGACAAAAATAGCTGTCAAAAAAGGAAGGGGTGACCTTTGTCATTTGAATAAATGTTTGCTTTGTCAGCGCAAGCGTGGCGCATTCGGGGGATTTTGTGGAAGGTGCTGGGGCGCTGAGCCAGGGCCAAGCAATTTGCACTCTCTCTGACGGCAGCCGCGAGCTGCCCTGGGAATGCAGGCTCCTAATCCCTGCTCAGCAGGGCAGGGAGATGCTGGGCAGAGGAGATGCCTCCCGGGGCATGTAAGCAGAGAATCTGGGCTTCCCTGCACGTCTCCATGCCAGAAACACTCCCCTGATGCCCAGCCATAGGATGGGAAGGGGGAGGCAGGAACGGACCCAGGAACGCCAGGGGGTATTTGGGGTTTAATGGCAATTTCTAACACCACGTGGGTCATTTGGATGTGCTAAGGCAACAGCTGAAAAATTGCAAGTCCCTGGCTTCAGGGGCTCCATCAGGATGCCTAATCACATCAGCTGGAGGCATGGAGAGGGGCTCCCAGGGCTGCTAAGAGCCATGGGGAGCAGGGGCTGAACCAGGAGCCCACACAAGCACAGTGGGGACAGGCAGACAACCACAGGGCACTGGTCCTGGCTGCTGCCAGAGCTGACAAACCCAGGCCCTTACGGAGCTGCAGACCTCCGGTGTGCCGGCCGGCCGGAGCATTGCCCGTGGGTAACCCAGCCCTGCACCTGCCACCCGACCTTTCTGCCGGGCTGGGCTCGCCAACACCAGCAGAGTGAAATTAGAAGCAATTAAAAATTAATCTTGGCACGGGCTCAGATCAAACTTTCTACCCATTTTTAGCCGCAAGTTGCTTTGGAGACGGCATGCACCCGCATTCAACCGGTGATGCAACGCAGCAGGGCGTGAATGGACACGAGGGCATCCAGTGGCTGGGGCCGGAGTGGGACGAGCCGGGGTCAGAAACTCTGCACCCCTGCAGCAGAGAGTGGCGGGCAGGTCCTGCAGTGCTTCACGTCTCACTTGCAAATATACAGCTTTGTTTTCTCCTTCTCAATTAATTCTTGCTCAATTCATCCGTTCAATTAATTCATTTCCTCTTCCAGAGGGAAAAGGAGCTCTGGGAGACGAGGAGTGAATGAGTGTTGCTTGCAAGTGCTGCTGCATTTTCCAGCCAAGGCCTCTGAGACCCTTGGGGAGGGTCCCTCAATGCTCTGACTCCAGCCCGAGGCAGGGCTGGTGGCCGTGCCCGGCTCACACATCCCCAGGGAGCTCCGTGACACCGCAATGGGGAGGCAGGAGGGCTGGGGGCCAGGCAGTGGGATGGCTTCGCTGGCTGGGCTTTCACCCCAGCAGCACCCGCGGGGCTTTGCAGGGCTTTTTTGGCTGCCCCGAGATGCTGACTCACGGGCAGCGGGGTGAGGACACAGCCTGATGCGAAGCAAACAGGCCCAAGGCCGGGAGCAAGGCCGGCGGGCAGCGATGCTGAGCCATGGCCCAGCCAGAGCTCTCCAGCAGGAAATCCGGCAGCAGAGGCAACACCCATGGGTGCTGCCTGGCTGCGGCCATGGAGAGATCATCACCGCCTCGCTGGGATGCATCCCAGGGGCAGGGATGCTGCAGCCATGGGATCTGCCCCTCTTATTTTCATCCCTTTCCCTGCCACTGCCACCACTGGGCTGTCCCCACACAGCTCGGGGGGGCCATAAGGGCCCTGCTGGCTGCTTGCCCACCAGTGCCAGGGCACCCGGGGGCCCCGAGCCTTCTACCCACAGCCGTGGGAGGAGTGAGAGCAAGAGGTGCAAGGAGAGACAGCCAGCAGCATCTCCAACCACCCACAGCCAAGGGAAAGGGCGTGTGGCTAATTGCAAGAGTGAAACATTTCAGCAAAAATATTTCCTTCCCACCAAAATAGCTCTTTTGTTTTGTTTTGTTTTGTTTTTTTCATCTCCCAAGTGTGGTTATATTTTTCTGTTTTCAACAAGGAAACTGGAAACCAAAAGCCTTGCTGCCCACACTGGGGACCGCTGCGGCTCGCCTGTCCCGCACGTGCCTCGGCTCCCTTGGCGCCAGCAGCCTCACCGCACCCAAACCACAGCCCCAGCACCTTTTGGTGATGCTTCATGGTCCAGGTGAGACCAGCCCACCCGATCCCACAGCTCCCACAGCCGAAGAGCACAAACAAGTTGCTCAAGCATGTTGGAGAGCCGCAACCACCACCAACCCCTCCTGCCCAGGGGTGTTTTTCTTCCTTCGAATCCCATGGTTAGAAGGGCATGGTCCGTGCTGGGATTTTGTAAGCATCTAGGGGCTGGCCACAGCCCATGACATGATCACCAGCAGGGACTCCCTCTGCAAATGGTGCAAAACTACAGGAGGCTGGAGCAGGGCTGGTGGGTTTGGTCCCACCTTGCAGTGCCATGGGTTCAAGGGGCATAAAGCACCACTGCCACCTCCTGCCGCTGTCCCCAGCCATCTCACCACAGCCATGAGCCCGACTGTGAGCAGGAAACCTCCCTGTGAAGGCGTGCATAGCTCTGGGCACCCAGCACGCTGGTCTGGTGCCGGGGCAGGAGCCCAAGGGACACCACGTCTGGAAACAAAGTCCCCAAACACCCACTGCCAGCAGAGATCAGGAGAAGTGGAGAATTTCAAGCTCTGCACATGGTTTCTCTGTCCTCTCTGCTTTCCTGTGGAAGGGGCTCAGGAAAGGCAGATCCCACAGCACTGGGGGGTTTGGGACTGGCTGCCTGGCTGCCACCCAGCCGGTCACCTTCAGGGGCTGGTGCTGGAGGTGATCAGCGCACTTGGAGGGCGTCTGCGCCGCAAGTCCTGGGGCCGTGTGTCTGTGCTGGGCTGAGCCACGGTGCCCTTGGGTGTCAGATACGGCTCCGTGCTCCAGACAGCAGCCAGGGGGGCAAATGCCAGCCCTCGTTGGCGTTCCCATGACAGCGAGCCGTGGAGCTGACCAAACGAATCAGGCAGAGCTGCGCAATTAGCACGGTTATTATTAGTGGTGTCAGGACAGGTTTGCAGCCAGGCAGGTTCAAGGTTTGTGTGCCTGAGTGTGAGAGCAGCAGTGGGAGCACGGCCCCACACCCCGCAGTGCTGGGATGCTCTCAGGACACCGTGGGGGACGGGGACATCCCTGGGGACCGAGGGAGCCCAGCGGAGGGGATGGAGCCGGTGCTGGTGTGGGAGCCCTTGTGTGGAGGGAGCAGCGATGTGCCTCCACAGGGCCAAACCCTGTCCCATCCAGACACCACCTCTGGCCCACACCCAGGCACATCCCAAAGAAACCAGTGCTCCCTGTATTCCACCAGGACTCCCAGTGACATCAACTCTGGGGAGAAAGGTGCTGCTGTGCGGGGTACTCCCTGTCAGCCTCCCTGCCACCTGGGCGTGATCCTCTTCCTCCTTCCAGGCTGTCAAATTGCTCTGGCCTCTGCCCTGCCGCCTCCTTGCTGTATGTAGGGCATCCCCAGGGAGCCCGCAGCAGCTTGCGCATTGCCAGGGCTCCCGCCGCTTCTGCTCCCCATGGAGCGCTTGGAGAGGCACCGAGTTCATCCTTTCAGAGAGGAGATAAGATGGATTAAGGTTTGCTGAACGCGTGCCAAAAGAATTGCCATTAGGCCCCCAGAGAGCTTAATCTCCACCAGACTAAAAGCAGGCTGGCTGTGCGGGGGCTAGCCCTGTCTGCAGGGGGATCAGCACCCAGGGTGGGATTTCAGGGGCTTTGGAAACCTTTGGAGGCTGCCGGGGTGCCCTGACACGCACGTGCTGTCCACAGCATCCAAGGCTGGGTGCTGAGCATGGCTCCAGCCCACGCTGCCCCCAGCACCCATGGGTGACGCAGCCAGGCATGATGCACAGACCCACGATGGATGGTTTTGAAAGCCTTGGTTCTCCCTTTTTACAAGCTCGTGTCTGATTTCCTCCATCCCAGCAGCGTTATCTCCTTGCAGATTAGCTTCCCCAAGCTGCCCTTGTGTGCGTGCTTCTCTTCTGACTCACGTTTGTTATTTCCTGCCCGTATCTCTGATTTCCTTTGTTGTCCTCACACCACCCCACCCTCAGGGTCCAGCACCTCTCGGGGTGTCCCTGACCCTCGGGGATGAGCTTGCTCCCAGCCTCCAGGCTGATTTTGGGGGAACATGATGTCCTCTCGCGCTAGGGTGGCCCATGTTGCTGATGGAGATCCCCAAAGTCACCCCAGCCCCTGCTCCCAGGGATCCATCCTCGTGCAGGAGGTGGTGGTGAGGCTGGTCTGGGGTCAGGAGCTCTGCAAAAAGATAGGTTTTTAGTAAAAAAAAAAAAAAATGTATTTGAGGCAAATCCTGCTGGTGAGCAGCTGGGTGTGTGCCCAGGTGCTGGTCACCACAGCTTTTCAGCACAGCCTCCACCTCCCAGGAAGGAGAGAGGAAGCCATCCCCATCACCCCCGTCCCGCTGGACACGTCTGTCTGTCTGTCCATCCAGCTGCCCGCCCCACGGAGGGGCTTTTGGGGCTCACTTGGCTGCCAGTGATTTAAAGCCCAGATTGGGGCAGCCCGGGGGTGGCGGCTCATCACCCCACTGGGAAGTGCTGAAACCCCGCAGGCTGGGCACCGCTCTCCCGTCCCCCCTCGGGATGATGCAACCGAGCCTCGGCCGGCGGTGACACGCTGTTCCAGCAAAGCAAACACAGCTCCCAGCCTCGTGGTTTGTTGCGACAGCCTGGGCAGCAGCACGCTGCCAGCACGGTGGCAGGGACACCCCATGCCCACGCCTGGCACTGGGAGCTCTGCTGGGACCCCCTCCTTCCCTCCCCAGGGGCTGCTTTCAAGCAGGGCTGGAACCGAGCTCTGCCCGGGTGGCTGAGGAAGCAGGAGGGACGTGGTGTGTCCCACAAAAGGAGCCGAGGGCATCAGTGGCACAGGGGCTGGCAGGCAGAGAGCTGCTGCCACCAGGCAGGGTGCAGCAGGAGCCCGGCTGGGTCCCTCGCCGGGATCGGGGCCGTGAGCGGCGATGCCCAGATCTGGGTGAGAGGGAAGCGTGCTGGTGAAGCTGAGCCTTCTCCTCATTCCCTTGATGTAATATTTGCAGGAGCAGCGTGTTCCAGCAGAGCCATAAACAGGGGGAAGGAATAAACTTGCCTTTATCTGCCCGCGGGGCCTTGGGGCTGTCTAAATTAGGAAAGGAACTAAAGAAAACAAAGGGGTTGTTTCTGAGCTGAGCTGAAAGCAGAGCAGGAGCCAGGAGGGGGAGGCTCAGCCCGGGCCCAGCAGGTGGGAACTGGGAACCTCACCTGGCCCCACTGCTGGCCCCAGGGCCAGCCTCTGCCCAGGGACACCCACCCAGGCACCACCAGGGATGGTGACGAGGGCAGCTTCAGCGTCACCGCCTGCCAGGCGGGGTAGCAAAGGATGCAGTGGGCACCAACACCCGGCCGTGCACTGACACCAACCCATGCACCAACACCAACCCGTGCACTGACACCAACCCGTGCACTGACACCCAGCTGTTCACCAACCCATGCACCAACACCAACCCATGCACCAACACCCGGCTGTGCACCGACACCCAGCTGTACCCCACAACTCCACACCCTGCCTTTTGGGGCATCCTACCCAGGTTGAGTCTCCTCTGCGAGACCTTCTCAGCCTCTCTCTGTCCCCGTCCTCCAGCAAGGGCTGGATCTACCTTGGCTCCAGGAGCGACCTCTCCCGCTGTGCAGAGCTCGGGCTCTGCCTGCCCGGGCTGGGCTGGGGGCTCCTTTGCTTTCAAGCATCCCTGGATGAAGGTTGCTCCTCTCCCCACCACCCACAGCCCCAGCTACCCGTGTTTCCCAACAGGACTTTAAAGCCTTGCCTTGCAACATCATTGTTTTGAACAGAAAGCATCATGTGCCAGCCAGGCCCATGGTGCCTGCATGCTGTTGCTTCAGGACTCATGCTCCTATCACAGCCCTGGCCCATCGCTGCCCTGGCCCTAGCACAGCTCAGCATTGACCTCCACGTGGGCACAAACTGGTCCCTTCGCCTCTGAACCTTGGCCCAGCAGCTCCTGGACACAGACTCGATGTCAGCTAACTCAAAGTGAACTCTTCTGGGTCGTCTTCCCAGCAGGAAGATGTGGGTGTTACAGAAAGTGAGGCTTTCACCCAGGGATGGTTAAGAAAAGAAGTTTTCATGCAGATGTACCCACCCCCCAGCAGGCCATCACCCTTCTCACCCTTTCTGCCCCAAATCTGGGAAGTTTTATGGTGCCAATGCCACCCATCACCACCCAACACCAACCCATTGCCTATTACCAGCCCGCTGCCACCAATCCCCACCCATCACATACCAGTTGCTAACTCATCCCCACCAGTTGGCACCCACCCCGTGATGATGCCGAGCCTTGGACAGATCCTGCCCAGCGGTGGTAGGGACCTTGCCTGTCTGTGCGGGTGAAGCACTGGGGACAGGGCGCTGGGTGTTCAGTGCTCTCAGACCACAGCCCTCATTAGGCAAGTCATACATTATTAACCACGGCTGCGATAGGAAAGGCTGTGTGCACAGACCCTCTGCTCATCTCCAAGCTCTCACATTTATATTTCATGAACGCATCCCTCAGAAGCGCGGTTTTACAGCAAAAATGAGAAATAATTCACACTCTGTGCACAGAGCCCACAGGGGTGGTGCGTGGCCCCCAGCATCCCTCTCCATCCCAGCGGGGGTGGTCAGCAGCCAGACCCCCCAGCCCCGGGCTGAATCCCCCTGCCCAGGTGCTGGATCCTGCCCACCTCAGGGCTCGTCCTGTGTTTGGGGCAGGCATGAAAGCAGCTTGGTGGCACAAGCCGGCAGTGTCGAGGCAGGTGCTGGGGTCCAGCACATTGGAGGTGCCCCCCCAGGGGCTGAGATCCCGTGCACCCCATCCGAGCGCACCCACATCGTGCCTCGTTAAAACCCCAAACCCACAACCTCCCCCCGCCACAAGGTCTCGGGTTGGTTTGTTGATCCACAGGGTCTTGGAGAGGTGCGGGTTGTTTTCATGCCCCCCCCCCCAGCCGCAGCGTTCCCAACATCAGCACCCAAACGCCGGCCGCCACCCGCAGGCGGTTGTCAGCTCGGGTTTGGCTCTCGCACGGCCTGCTTTGAGGAGCCTGTCTGCTTGTTCCTTCTTGCCTCAGCCTTTTCATTAACCTGAATTAAAACGTCACGCGAGCTGACAGTGCCTGGCTCCCTCGCGGCGAGGATGTTGGAGACGATTCCCAGCCACGCACAGAGGCAGCTCCGACCCCCTGCACTGCCAGGGGCTGGGGATGCTCCGGCAGAGACCCGTGGCCTCACAAAGGCTGGGACTGCAGCTTGTGCTCTGTTTTTTTCCCTGTTATCTTTGTCGGCGATTCTCAGGGTAATGGAACAATCAAATTCAATCTTTGCAGTTCACAGACACACGTGTAACCGGATCTATTCAGTCATATCTGCACAGGGAGGAAAAAAAAAATCAATTTACATCTGCAGCTCTTTTCCAATGGTCACATCATCAAAGGCAGTTTCAGTGCTGCGTGTTCTCACTCATTCAGCAAATAATCAATTTCACTGCCATATGCTCTGCTCATCGAGAAGGGAACTGCCCCTTCTTAAAGGTGTGAAAGTAAGTCATGTGTAAAATTAGCTTAGCCCTTTGCTAAGTCAGATGGGAATTACTTTCAAAGCAAAAACAACCCACACAGATTCCCAAAGGGTGGCTGCTCGGCTGCTTCCCAAACCATGCTCTTGCGTCACAGAAGAGGGAAATGTTTTCCCAAATATCTGGGAGCAGGATGCTGAGGAGTCGCTGATGGCTGGGTCAGAGAGGGAAGAGCAGTCAGTGGGGTGAGATCCTGTGTCCCCAGGCGTTATAACAGCCAGCTCAGAAGAGAAATGCCCAGCGTGGAGAAGAAATCAGGCTGTCTCTGCCCAGCTCACGGGCTGCCAGTCGCGCATGCTTGCAGCTTGTGTTTCTTTCTGGTTTTAAGAAAAAATGAACTTCTGGGGTGGGATTTTCCACCACTCCAGGGATTTGGACATTAATTTCTAATGGGGATTAAGAATTCAAATCCCATAAGCAGCTTTTGCAGCCCCACTCTCGTCTCCCCTCGCTGCAGAGACCCCCGGCCAGCCCCTGCTCCAGCATCTGAGAAGCCCCTGCTCCGGCGCGCTCCTGGGCATGGTGGCATCGCCACCAACATTGTCCTGCTCCCCCTGCCCGGGGGCCGGTGGGGACCTGCCCTCCCCAGGGTGGTGGCAGGGGGGACACACCGAAAGCCTCCCAGCCCCAGGGGCTCGCTGCCCAGCTCCTGCCATGCTCCGAGCACAAAGCTGGGGCCAGAGCAGTGCAGGGTTGGGGGGTTTTTACCATCCAAGAGCAACACAGTTTTCTGCAAAAGCCCTGATGCTCTTTCAAATGCCTGGGTTCAGCTGTGCCTGATGTCTTTTCCCAAACCACAGGGCTCAGCCTTCGTCCCCGCTGCAGCCACGGGTGGCCCACCAGGAGCTTCGTGGCTGCTCCCCCCAGCAGCAGACGCTTCCCCAGGCTGAGGAGCGAGCACGATGCCTTCGGTGCGAGGAGCTCCTATAAATAGCCTGACACAATTTCCTTGCTTAATTACCAAGGATTTTTAGGCTGCTTCCTGCAATGTTTGGGGCTCCGCATGTTGCTTGGTTTCCTTGCTGCAGCATCATGGAGCCAACCCGCGGTGCAGACAGAGGTAGCGTAGTGTGAGCGGGCAGCAAGGGGCAGCTTCATGAGCCCAGCTTCAGGACCAGCGGCCCCAAGAGGAAAGTTTGCCCTTGTGGTGAGGATGGAGGGACATTTGTGTGGGCTGTGTCCTCCTGAGGGCTGGCAGCACACACAAGACGCTTTGCCGCTACCCTTCATGCTTGGCACCCACTGGGATGAGGGATGCTGGGACCCCAGGGACATCTTCACTCCCCTGTTGTGACATTGGTCCTCGTGCCAGCTCCGTGACTGAAGGCAGAGAGGTTGAAGATGGTCCCAGCTTGTGCAAACTCGGTCTGTCCCCACCCTGCTAGGTGCCAAGGGACACCAAGAGCTCCTGTCCCTGAGGGTGTGGGGACATGGGGAAATCTGGGGCAGCCCCAAGCCTGCTGATGGCTGTGATGAGTCACAGCAAGAGGAGAGCAAGCAAATGACCAGGAGCCTCGTTAACAGCCCAGCCTCATTAGTAACCATCTCCATGGTGACAGAGCTCAGCAGGCAGGTGGGTTATGAGCCACAGCGCCGAGCTTCTCTGGTGCTCAGCAGCCCCCTGGGTTTGGGCACGGTGGGGCTGGGAGGCTGAAGGCTGCTCCTCGGGGTTCAGTGAGCCTGGCCAGGCAGCGTGGCTCACATCCCAGCCTTGGGTCTGCTGCTGGTCCCAGAGAAACCCCAAGAGACCACAGTAGCTTGGTCCTGCTCACGTGTCCTTGCCCCATGCCACTGCTCCCTGCAGCACAAAGGAGGCTCCCGCTGCTGGCACCCACCCAGCAGCATGGGCAAAGCAAAACCTGGCTCGGGGAGGGACAGCAAAATGTCTCTTCCGTGACAGCTAGAGGGCTTGATGGAGATGGACCTCATGGGACATACCTGCGGTGCACGGCAAGCGTCAGGGGCTGCAGGCTGGGAAAGGGGCAGATTTGGGGGTCCTGAGGCCATGGCAGGGGCACCCCCTCCCTTGCCAGCAGCCTGGGTCTCTGCAGGGCCACAGGTCGGCCTTGGGTCCCCTCTCCACAGCATTTATCCAAGGCTCGGGGGCTCGAGCCATGCGCTGCGACGCTGGTGCCTGCAGTGTGTCTGCAGCTGTCCTTCCTCATCCCCCATCACCACCAGCCGTCCGCAGGGCTCTGCCGTGCTCCTTCTGCAGGAGCTCCATGGTATTTCATAACCACGGCCACAAGCAAAGGATTTGGCAGGTCCCTCACATGCTGCCAGGCGGCCGGTGACCGAGCAGGATGTGGGGCTGGTGCAGAGCAGGGTCCCGAGAGCAGAGCTCAAGCACGCAGCCCCAGGGCAGGGAGGGATTTTCTGCGCCAGCAGCCATCATGAAGCATGCCAGACTTCACATTAACACAGCAATAAACGTCTGCAGGCACCTCAAACCAGGCAAAAACAGTCCCCTGCCCACTGGGAAGAAAAGGCAGTAGCTTGCTCATTTTTTCCTCCGAAGAAAACCCAACTCCAGACAAGCAGGCATTTGGAAAGCACGCATTTCCCAAAGGTGTTTATCAAGCATAAAGGGCTCAGCGCAGCACAGTTAATGCCATGCACAGGCTTTGGAGAGCAGCAGTTGCTCATTTAAGAGCAAGCACATGCGTGAACGTGCCGCGAGATCGGGGCCTGCCACAGCGTGCTTGGGGCATTGCTGCTGAGCCAGCGCTGGGAACAGAAACACCTCGGGAGCCAAATCTGGGGGTCTGAGGCCATTGCCTCAGCAGCCAAAAAATCCAGGCCCATTGGGTTCTGCCTTCCAGATGTTCGTGGCTCTGTTTCATGCTGTCCTGGGCCAACCAAGCTCCCTGAAAACGGGGAACATACGGAGAGAAGAAATGCAGGAGAGATCAGCTGTCTGCGGCTTGTTCAAGCTGCCAGCCCTGTTTCTGAGCAAGGAAAGCAGCAACTTGGGGAGTTTTGGCAATGCTGCCCATGGCACAGCAGGGACCCATGCGGGAAGTTCTTGGCTTGGCTGGGGGAGATGAAAGTCAGGGCAAAACTGCACGTAGCTGGGGTGGCAGCAAGGGGCTGTGCTCCGAGCAGCCTGAGCTGCCTGGGACTTTCCAGGGGGCAGCCCCCCTCCTTCTGGCTCCAGCACCTTTCACTTTCCTTCCAGCGCTGTTTGTGGACCAATTCTTTCAGTTCTGAGAGAGACCCGTCTCTGGCAGGCATCACGAAAGAGGGGCAAACAGGGGCACGGCTGGGGGACCCCCTTCCCCACTTTTTTTGGGACAAGCAGCCCAAAGCAGGACACCTGGGATACAGCGGAGGTGGAAAACAGCCCAATATATGAATGGAAAGCCCAAGGTAGAAAATGTTAAAATGAAGCCTGAATTTGTGAGAAACAGCCCCAATTACCTGGGAACCAGGCCCTGGGTGAGAAGTTGGGCAGGGGGCTGAGCTCCCACCTGGTACAGCAATACCTGGCTCCGGCAGAGCAGGGGATGCTGCCAAGGTTTTGCAAGCTCAAGGAAAAGAGCAGGGCTGGGTATAGCCCCAGCAAACCGGGCTGGCTTCAGGGTGCTGTGGGGTCAGCAGGCAGGGCAGGAGGCCGCTGTTCCACAGGACAGCTGGATAATTCACTCGTTATCACTGTTATTATCTCAGTGTTATCTCAATATTATCTTATTGTCCTGGTGCAGCCGCCGGCACCAGGCTCATGTGCGACCCCTTTGATGGCCTGGGAAAGGGGAGAGGTTTGAGGCTTTTAGCTGGAGGGTCTCTGGGTCTCCAACAGAGCAGGCAAGAGTGGTGCCAGGGCCTCGGAGCGATTCCAAATGGTGGGAGGGGACAGGGACATGTGTGGCTGAGTCTATGGCCGAGGCCATCCCTCTCCGTGCAAACACACATCGATCGTGCTCTGCCCAGTGCCAAACCTGCACTAACCCCAAGGCCCAGGCTCCTGTGCCAGTGCCCAGCACCAGAATCCAGCACTGAGAGCAGTGGGAGTCACCAGGAACTGGACCAGAACCCAGTACCAACACCCCGTGCCCAGTACCAGGACCTACACCCAAAGCTGATTCCCAGTACTGCCACCAGTGCTTAGTACCAGTCCCCAACACCAAATCCACGTAACGCTATCAGTGCCCAGTATGAGTATCCCATGCCCAGTACCAGTGTGAATACCCCATGCCCAGCACCAGTGCCCATCTCCAGTATCCAGCACCCATACCCCATATCCAGCAACCATACCCCATACCCAGCACCATATCCCATTCCCAGGGCCAGTACCAATACCCCTCACCCAGTACCAGGACCAAGGCCAAACGCTAATCCCCAGTACCAGGCCCAGTACAGGATCAATGCCCAATACCATCCCCAGTACCCCCCCAGGACCTTCCCAGCTCCTCAATCCCTGGCCATGGAAGAGGGGTTGCTACAATCTATGATGCAGAAAAAGGGGCTGGGGGTGGCACGAGCCCCCAGCGGGCTGGGGCTGGGATGCAGCATCCTCCTGGACATGGCCTTGTCAGCAAAGAGCCCTGAGGCCTGCGGCTCCCCCAGGCCCCCTCTGCCTCCTGGGTGCACCCTGGGCCCAGCAGTGCCAGCGGAGAGCAGCTCACGCAGTGACCCTCCTTGCAGGCACTTGTACTGCTGCCTTTGGAGCTTTATGAATATTGTAGCAAAGCCGTTCCTTCCATCTCTGCTCCCTTCCAGGGAGCCCCAAACCTTCTGTGCATTCGTTTCCACCTCACTATCCCTCTCAATTATTTAAGCTTGCCTTCCCGAAAGCGGAGTCCTTCCATTATCGCTCCTTCCTGTGGTATGGCTGGAATTTGGGGACTTGCAGATCTGCTCGATTTCCTCTCACTCATGCAGCATGGCAAGGCTTCCTGCTGCCCTCCCGCACCGCTCCCCTCCAGCCTGGCCATGGGCCACTTAACAGAGGCTTTGCCCACTGAAAAAAAAAGCTTCCTTAAAATTTTTGCATCAAGGCGAAGCTCAGAGGCGAGGTCCCTGTTACTGCACGCAGCCGCTCCGTCCATCCAGAGAGAGTCGTGGTGACAAAGATATGGGGAGAGGTTTTGTGACCAGAAGTGATGTTCAAGTCACCAAGACCTCGCAGTTCAAGCTGCCCTTTGGTGCTTTTTACTCATGTAGTTCCTAAAAAAAAAGCTTTGATTGCATTCCCGGTGCAGCGCCGGCCGGCCCCATGCCGTGGTTGTAGGGACTCAGCTCACAGTCCCAGGAAAAAGAAAACAGGCATGTGGGCACAGGTAGCTGCAGGCAGCACTACGGTCCCTTGGAGCACTCAGCTGAACCAGAAAAATTGCTCATTGTGGTGCCAGCCAACACTGGAAGTACCTGTTAGGGGTCGCTGGGGGGTGGATCCGACATCCTCCCCAAAATGGCACAACCCCAACCACCTTTTAACTAGAAGGCAAGAGTGGCAAACAGAGCTCCTCAAATACTTAAAATTTTAAATTTTAAAACCCTGGGACAAGAGGCTCAGCAGTCCCAGGGGTTTCATTAACATCTTCTCCACCTACTTCTGAAGAGGCAGCTGTTTTAGCAGGGGCACGCGTGCCCTCCTGCTGACACAGCTCCTCGCAGCCCGGGCTGTGAGCAGCACAGCCAGGCCATTTGCTGGAACAAAAAGCCTTCATTCCATGCTTTTATCCCCATCCTGGTGCTGCTTATAGGCTATTCCCTGCTTAACTCATACTCACTGCCAGCCTCTTGATTTGGTTCACCCTCTCCAAAGCCCCATGGGAGGTTTGGGTGGGAGGAAGGGCTGATGGAGACCCCGCTCTGAGCAGCTCCTGCTGCTGCCAGTGCCAGGGGGGACACCACAAAGTGCCACCAGAGCATGGCTTATCTGTGACCCAGTGGGGGCTATGACAGCGATGTGTGACACCGGCCACGGCAGCTCTGTCCCCTCCCAGCCGCCCCGTTTGCCCCGTGGCCAGTCCCCAGCAGTGGGACCCTGCGCAAGCTGCAGCCCCTGGTGCGTCACTGCCTGAATTAATCATCAGCCTCGCTCCACGCCGGGCTCCTTACTTAGAGAGATTTTTGCACATTAAAAATTAACGGCTCTAAATGATTGATGGCCGAGAAGCCCCACGCGCTGCGGCAGAGCTCAGCCTGCTCTGGTTTGCTTTCCTGAACGGCTGTCACGCAGCCCTGTCCCCAGCCATCCCCTCCACTGCTTCAGGCACCATCTGGGGGAAGCAAACCGGCACGGCAGCAGCCCCCAAAAAGCGAGCACTGGATATATAAAGATGCCATCCATCTGCCGGGGATGCTGTTTTAGTGTTCTAGCTGGTGGGAGGTAGCCGAGCGTCTTCAGGGCTCAGCCAGGACGGTGGCAGCCCCCACCACGAGAAGGGAGGCTCTGTGCCTGCACAGGTAGCGGAGGCGTTGGCTTGCCCTATGTGTGCAGGGTGAAGCGTGCAGTGCAGAGCAGTGCAGCAGGGCTGGGAGATGCAATTTGGGACCTTCTGCTCCTTCTCTCCCTCGTCTCCACCTCTCCACATTGCCCCCTGCTGTGGGCATGCAGCTGGGAGCAGCCGTTGAGGGGATGCCTAGGTCAGGGTGGGGGACAAAAAGCTTCTTGGCACTGGCCCAGGCTGTGTGGCCTCTTGTCCCTCCTGTCACTGTACTGTGAAGAGGTCCTGCCCTCACCTCCCAGTAGGGCCCGACTGCCTCCCACAGCCCCCCCAGCACCCACCCCACCCGCTGAACCCTGCACCCACCCTGGGCACCCACCTCGATACCCATCACTAGCACCTGCTTCAGGCACCCATCCTGCACCCCCTCCCCGCTCACCCAGCCCATCCCCAGCATCCAGCACCCCACCCACCCCAAACACCCACCCTGTGCCCCCTACTTCCTTCACCCAAACCCACTCACCCACCCCCAGACACCCACCCTCAACTCCCCGTGCACTTCCAGCACCCATCCAAGGCACCCCTGAACCCACCTCCTGCACCCACCCCACCCCCAGCTCCCACCCCAGGTATACCCCAGCTTCGGGCTCTCACTTCCAGCTCCCAACCCTCTCACCCAGTCCCAGCACCCATTCCAGATACTCCCCGAACACATCCCCAGCACCCACCCCATGCACCCACCCCATACCTGCACGCCCAACATCCATCTCATGCACCCACCTGCAGCACCCACTCCACACGCATACCCCAGGCA
Source organism: Netta rufina (assembly GCF_964035555.1). Lineage (NCBI taxonomy): Eukaryota > Metazoa > Chordata > Aves > Anseriformes > Anatidae > Netta > Netta rufina. Next base: position 1,926,573 of record NC_140152.1, on the reverse strand, counting down.
CTCACTTCCAGCACCCAACCCTCTCACAGCACCCATTCCAGGCACCCCCCCAAAACCATCCCCAGCACTCCCCCCATGCACCCACCCACCCCATGCACCTGCCTCCAGCACCCACCCCATGCACCCACCCACTCCATGTGCGCACCCCCAGCACCCACCCCAGCACCCACCCCGTGCACACGCCCCCCATGCACCCCCCACCCCCCACACACCCCCCCAGCGCCCTCCCCGCTCCCCGCAGCCGCTCCCCGGCCCGGCGCTGCCCCCTCCCGGCCGCTCCCGGCCCTGCCCGGAGCCCTGCGGTGCCGGATCCGCAGCCTGGTGGGCATCAATAAAAAAAGGTTGGAAAAAGCCTCCGAGGTCACCCAATCCACCCTGCCACCGACACCACCCACAAAACCACGTCCCTAAGCGCCACGTCCGACCTTTAATGCAGTTTTGCGGCTGCATCCCCGGAGCAGCGGGTGCAGGGTCACCGGCACCCCACAGCCCCGGCACCCCGCAGCCCCAGCACCCCACAACCCCAGCACCCCACAGCCCTGGCACCCACAGCCCCAGTACCCCCCAGTCCCAGCACCCCACAGCCCACTCTCACCAGCCCGGCCCGATGTGTCCCACCCTGGCCACCTCCTCGCAAAGCCCCCGGCCCCAGCAACACCCTTGCAGCCCAAGCCCTTCAGGACCCTGCTCTCAAACCTCCCCTTCCCCTTTTTTCCTTTCCCCACCGTCCAGCGAGACCAACGCCTCCTGACCCAGCCCTGAGCCCAGCTCCGCTGCCACGTTCCCTTCCCTGATCCCTCCTGCTCCCATCTCTGCTCCCCGTGAGGTGGAGGTGACAGGGTGGGACCTACAGCCCTGGGGCTGTGCCTGTGCCCTGTGAGGTTCCTGAAACCTCGAAGTGACAGTGATTCTGGGGACCGTTTCTCAGCTTTGGGCTCCTCCAGCTCGTGGGTGCCCACCTGCCCCCAGCCGTGTGCCCGTACCTGGAGCCCCCGCAGCCCGGCCGGCTGGCAGAGCACTAACAAGCAACCAAACACCCCTCAGGTCAGGCGTCTGCACTCCTGGAGGGGCAGCACTGGTGGAGAAGCTCCATCTGGGGGGCAGCTCCTCCCACAGCACCCATGGGTGCTGGCTGAGGACAGCTCGGTGTGTCTGAGCTTCCCTCTCTGCACCCCACAGGGTTTGGGGTTAAGACGCCCCAGCAGATGGGTCCGAGCCACCCAGAGCAGTGCAGGGAGGGCCAGGGCAGCACCCCGGTGCTGTAGGACCAAGCCATGCTGTCCCTGCCATCCTGTTCCACAAGGGAGGAGGGACATGGGTCCTGCACACCCAGCTGTCCCCTTGTTCCTGCGGGTTTGTCCCCTGTCCCTGCACTACTCAGGAGATCCCAACCCCACCAAGAATCACCTGCAGGAAAACCTGTGGTGATTCGGCTGCTGCCAGCACCTCTCCACTTGCTGGCAAAAGAAAAGAAAAAGAAAAAAAGCAGCTGGGTGCCAGCACTGGGGCTGATTCCCAGGAGCAGCATCCCAGCCACCTGCATCCCTCCTGGTGTCACCCATTCCCGTCTGGCCAACGGGAACCTCCTGGAGATGGTGGCGATGGTGATGGGGAACCCGCTTCTGCCCAGCAGATGGGGGGAGAAGGTGGGGATTTAGAGAGCAGAAAGCAAACGGCTGAGGTGCTCCCGGGAGGAGGACGCGGGCTCCAGCACAGCCCACGGAGGGGAAGCAGTGGGAAGCCCCATAGTGTTGGCTCCGCTCCGCCGCGGCGGACTCAATGGCCCGATTGTGCGCCGGGAACAGATGCACCGCTCCAGGCAGCCGCACAGAAAGGCTTTCTGCTGCCCTCAATGGCAGAGCTGTGCGGTCCCGCAGGGAAGGTCCCGCTCGCTGCCCCGGCCCTCGCCAGATGCCCGGCGGTCGGGGACCTGCCAGCAGCGGGGCGCAGGGCGCAAAGGGTGCTCTGTGTGTGAGCGCCGCTGGAAATGTCAAAAGCAAGGCGGGTGCCGCGAGCCCCAGGGCTCTGCTAGGCCACGGCGTGCGGGGGGGTGCAGCGGGGAAGTGGGGCTGGGACAGGGGTGATGGGGAGCTGGAAACGGCTGGAAATAATTCCCAGTGCAGAGACTGAGAGACGTCTTTGTCGGTGGCGGTGGTGGAGCAGAAGGGCATCCGCTGGGAAGGATGTTCCCTATGCCCTGGGGACACTTTCCTGGGTGTTAAAGGCCAGAGAGCCAAGAAGAAGCATTTAGGGGCTGTTTTGTCCTCCCAGTGCACACCCATCCGGATCCTGCTCTGCAGGGTGAAGGCAAACATGCGGGTACAGCTCAACCCGTGTCACCTGCCACGGCTGAGGTGGGGACACCAGTGTCCCCCCGCAGGGCAAGGTCTTCCCTTCCTGCTCACCACATGCACAAGCCATGTGAGAGAGACACAAGCCACACACAAATGAGACAGGAGGGCAGCAAGACAACAGCTTGGCCCACTCCTTGTGGGTGCTGCTGCTCTGAGCACCCTGGGGCTCCCGCTCCTTGCTGGCAGCACCTACCTGCTGCCAGCCCTGCCGAGACGGGGGGCAAGCACGGCCACTGTCCCCAGGCTGGAGAAATGGAGCTGCCACGGGGAGGTCAGCATGAAAGCCAGGAGACAGAGCAGACAGGTATGGAGGTAAAACCTGGAGGCTCCAGAAGAAAAAAGATAAAATAAAATAAAAAATTAAAGATCAATTTTTAAGGAGTGCTGTGTTTAAGCGACTGGCACAACTTTTCAAAGCAGCTCCGGCTGCAGATCCTGCATGCACAGCCCGACCTGAGTGCCTGGGAAGCCCTGGCCCAGGAGGCACCCCACTCCCCCTGACTGCTGGGGTGCATTTAGGGCTGTGCAGCATCAGGAAGGTGCCAGCCACTGGGGCCAGTCCCTGCGGTGCTGTCAGCGGAGCTGGCCTCTGGCCAAAGCAAATCCCAGCCGCGGAAAATCTGCACAACACTTTCCTCAGCCCTGATAAGGCTGGGCTGGAAACAGACACAAGAAAAAAGCCGCCCTGGCCATCCCCCACACCAGGAGTGCTAAATATTGTCTGAGATAAAAGCCTGCAGCCGCTGTGCCACACAGGCAAGGAACATCACCTGCAGGCGGCTAGATCAGAGGGGACACAGGAGAGGGGACGCAGGGACAAGGGGACCCTGCACCTGAGGATGAGAGGGCACACAGGGTAATGGGGTGCTGCACTTTGGCGGGACGTGGGAGGGGGTGACATGGAGCAGGAGGTCCACAGACAACGGGTGACATTGCACGTGGTCTGTCCCTCAAGCATCTGCCACGGTGGCACTAAATCAGGCTGGAGGGTGTCCCCGAGGAGGTGACAGGGAAGTGGAGATGTTGGTGCATGAGATGATAAATGGGGACTGACACCGCGGCTGGGTGTGGCTTCCCCCTCCACCATCAGCCCCCTCCCTGCCAGCGGTGGGCCCGGGGTGGGCGTCCTGCAGCCCCCAGCCAAACCCCCTCCCCTCAAGTGTCCCCAGGCAGCCCCCAGTAGCTGTGGAGGCTGCTCCGGCTCCGCTTTTGGGCTGTTTGTTTTGCTCCGCTGCTTCTACAATGTCCCGGGGAGGAAGGATCCGAGCAGAGATGCAAGGAGAGGAAACCGGCTTCCTGCCCGCTCGCAGACCTGCAGGCAGAAAACAAGGACATCCTGCCACGGCCAGCGGGGACGGCCGAGCCTCCTGGCAGGGAGGCGTGCTGGGCTGGTTTATTTACGCTGGTTTATTTAGGCGTTCACCTCGCTTTCCTACGGAGGAAGCAGCAGCCAGCCCTGCTCCAGGGGTCCCCGGGGGTCCCGCTCTGGGTGCGGCCGGGCGAGCCCATTCGGGGGGCCACAGAAGGGGCAACGGAGCTGGGAACGGGGCTCAGGCAGGCGCAGCGGAGCTGGAGCAAGCAGAGATTAACTCAGTCTGCCAGGAAATGGCTCAAACGCAGCCGAGTGGCTGCTTTTCCAGGTGCTCCCTGAGCATGCACGGCTCTCCCTGCCCCAGGCCGGCACTAGCAGCAGCCCCCAGCATGGCCAGGAGGGCTTTGGGAGCTGCTGCCCCGGATGGGACGGAGCCGTGGAAGCCTGGCCGAGCTCTGCAGGTTTTCTGTTACACCGATCCTGCTTGGTTTCTGTGATAACTCCTAGGGACGTGCACTCAGCCTGTCCTGGCAGTTTGCAGAGATTTCCAGGTCCTGGTTGTGGTCTGCTGCAGAGAAATGCCCCATTACACTGGTGCACATTGCAATGCATGCACACGTGTGTGCATCCCTCTCCCAACTGACCCCAGGGACTGGGAGCATCGTGGTTGTCCTGATAGGGAAACCGAGGCATGGGCACATGTACAGCCACAGCCAGGGCTGGCAGGGAGTAGAGGATGGGGGTTCACAAGGAAAAGCCATTTTCTGAGGCCCTCTTTGTGGGCCTCAGAAAAAAAATAAAAATAAAGAAAATTAAAAAAAATCTTAAATTCTTTTCAATTCTTTTATTTAAATTTAAATTCTTAAATTCTTTAAGAAATAAATTATTTTATTTAAATTTAAATTCTTAAATTCTTTTTTTAAAAATTCTTTTTTAAATGTTTTTGTTGAAGACTCATTGGGTCATGGAGCTTCTTCCTCAGATGGCTGCTGCTGGGAGGCCCTGGGCTGCTCTCCCTGGCCAGTGCAAGGCTTGGGACTGGAAGAGCCGTGCAGGACCCTGCCACGATGCCATGAAACTCTGCAGAGCCTCAGACAGCTCAGCTGCCACATTCCAGTCTCATAACATTTTGTTTTTGTTGTTGTTGTTTTTTCTTTTGGCAAAACTGCCCTTGTAACAGCAACAAAAGCCCAGCCAGCCCTCATTGCAGTGGCGTGGCTGTGGCTTTACCCCCGTGAGGCCCAGCCAAGGAAGCCAGCAGCGCCCTTTGCCTCCAAGCACGGGTTTGGATGCTGCTGCCCGGGGCCAGCAGTCCAGCCGGGCGGGTGCCACCACTCAGACCGGTCCTGGCTCAGGCTGCCACAGCCCCGAGGGGAAGCCTGCAGGCAAACCTCCTCCATCTGACTGCCCAGACCCAGCACTTTCCCCGTGCTGCCTCCCAAAAGCATTTGTGATTTGTGGTTAAAGCCCTGGCCGGCCCTTGGGATGCCTCTGTCTGCGTTCTTGCATTGGAGCTCTGCATAAACCACAAATGTGAGAAACAAGCACCATCCCTCGGGGCTGACTGCCCTTGGACACCAGAGCTCCAAGCCAGGAGCTCGCACTGGCAGCGGAGGGCATCTTGGGCAAAGGCTGCTCTTGTGTTTTGTCCTCAAAATGTCTTTGAGCTACCACAGCTCTGCGCTCCAGCACCAAATTCAGGCAGCCCAGGTCTTCGTGCCCTGTGAGACCATGGGCTGTAAGAGGCCTTCCCACTCTTCTCACAGCTCCAGCACCAGCTCACAAGGTTCGGAGAAGCAGGACGACCTCGCTTTCCCAACCTCATTTTCCCACAACTTTCCTTTTTTTTTTTTTTTTTTCTTGTTATATTCGCAAGGAGGAAACAAGAAAAGTTTAGCGATGGGTGAAATTCTTGACAGATGTCCAAGAGCAGGAGCAAGGGACCTGGACACGGAGCCGTGCAGCCAGGGGGTGGGCGCTGGCTGGTTTTGACTCATTGCTGGGTTTCACCTTTCCAGATCTTGATGGAGAAGGAAAGCTGCAGGGGGACGGAGGACCCAATGATTTCTTTGTTGAGCAGTCACTGAATCATCAGGAGCGGTGCTATTTTAGACCTGCTTTGGGTACAGAATGAGGGCATGAAATCACGCAGCTCATTACCACAGGATGCCGGAGAGGCCAAGTATGTAAATGGACTGGAGAGGGTTGGTGTCTGTCGGGAGAGGTAGAGCCATTAGGGCTATTAAGGTATTTCCGTCCGGATGCAAACCTTTTGTCAGGAAGTCCCCAAGCTGCCAGCTGGGAGGGATGTCGGGAAGCACGTCTTGTTTCTCCTGCTCTTCCCGTGAGCAGCATGACGGAAGAGCCGGCCGTGGAAAAATACCCAAGGGGTTCAGCAGCTGGGGACGGATCCTGCTGGAAAGGAAAAAGAAACACAAAATCGGTGCTGAGGGACTCAGCAGGCGAATCCAGACCGTAGCAGAGAGCGAGGGCAGGCTTTATGGCACGAAACTGCCGAGGGTCCCTGCGGGATGGAGAACGGGCCCAGACCTCGCCAGCGTGCAAAGCAGGCGGGGAAGAAATCTGGCAGGAAAAGGAGACGAGCAGCCTGAAAACCAGACGAAGGCTGCCAGCCCCCCGGCAGGGCTGGGCCTGGGGAGCTTGGCCAGGGCAAGCGGCACGGGGGGGGGGGTCCCCAATTCTGGGGGGTGGGAGCTGGGCAGGGAGACCCCCAGCCCAAGCTGCGTGCGCTCGGGGCACCCCTCGTCCCCCGGGGTGCAAAGAGCGGGGCTCCCCCAACCGGGGAAGGGGGAGGCGAGGGTGGGGGGCACCCAGCTTCGGGATCCCACCGGGACCCGGGGGCACCTCGGGGGGGTCCCGCTGGCGTCGAGGCGGGGAGCGGGATCCCGTCGGGGCGGTGCCGGGGGCGGTGCCGGGCGGTGGCGGCGGCGGCCGGTGCCAGTCCCGGGTCGGGCCGGGGGCGATCCCCGCCCGCCGCCGCCCCGCCCCGGCCCCGCCGCCGGCCCGCCCTCGGCCCTCGGCCCCGCGGCTGCGGCGGGGCAGCGCTGCGAGCCCAGAGCCGCCGGGCCCGGGAGCACGGCCCCGCGGAGGGGCTCGGGAGCAGCCCAGGGGTCCGGCACGGCTCGGTACGGCTCGGCACGGCACGGCTCGGCCCGCCGAGGTGAGGGGCGGTGGGCCCGGGAGCGGCTCCGGCGGCGGGACGGGGCCCACCGAAGGGTTGCTGCAGCCCCAAAGGAGCCCCCGGGGGTGTCGGAGGGGCTCCGGGCATCCCGGTAGGGAGAGAGACGGAGCGGGGCTGGAGCGGGGGCTGCGCGCCGTCGGGGCCCGGCCGGGCCGGCGAACGGCGGCTGGAGGGGAGGGAGGGTCCCGGGGGGATCCGGGGGGGTCCCGGGTTTGGGGGGGCTGCGGGGAGGGGAGGTCCTGGGGGAAACCAGGAGGGTCCCGGGATGGGAGGCTGCGGGCACCCCGTGGTGCTAGGGGTACCCCATGGTGCTGGGGGCACCCCGTGGTGCTGGGGGTACCCCATGGTGCTGGGGGGCTGCGGGCACCCCGTGGTGCTGGGGTCCCAGGGACCCATGGGTGCCGTGGGGTTCCTCAGGTGCTGCAGGCACGTAGGGCTCGGGGTGCTCCCAGCTCGGAGGGCGAGGCCAGGGCTCAGCCCTCGCACGCATTTGGGGAAGCCGCCGTCCCCCGCCCGTGCCTGAGTGCCCACCCAGCATGGATTCAGCCTCCCTGCCACGGGACGGGCGCAGGCTGTCGGGGCTTGTTGTCCACTCCGTGCTTCGTCACTGGCCCCGAAAGAATTGGAAGGTGTTGGTGGAAAATGCTGGTGGGCTGCCATGCGGGTGCAGGACCGGCAGTAGGTGTTTCCTAGCAGAGCTATAGGGGCCCTGTAGGTGCAGTGGGGTACCCAGAGCCGTTCCCCAGGCCAGCCAACCGTGCGCCCGCTGTCCGGGCACTGTGTGAGCTCGGGGAGGTCCCAGCATCGCTGCAGCGGGTGGGAGCCCGAGTAGCTCCCTGGCCTCCCGACCGGCCGACCCAGGCAATGGTGACGACAGCTCCAGAAAGAAGAGCCCAGCCCTCAAATCAGGCTGTGGGGAAGACCAAACTTTTCTCCCCTCCCTCCGTCCCTGTGTCAGTGCAGGCACACCCACCCCGTGTGTGGCCAGGGACCTGCTGCAGCCCCGGATGGCTCAGGCACGGGCTGACCCATCCGTCCCATCCAGCTGGGGCAGAGGCACTGAGGGGAAGGGGCGATGAGCACCCAAACCCCCCTGGATGTGCCCAGCCCGCCACACCGGCGGTGGCATCGCAGGTGATGTGTCCCTGTGACAGCCAGCTCAGGGCTGTGACGGCTCCGTGCGAGGATCCCAAATCCCAGCAGGTCGCTGGCAGCTCCTGCCCTCTCGCTGCGGAGGAAGCCGCCTGCTTGCTCAGTGGTTTCCCTTTAACTTTGGAACAGCCTCAGCCTGGGGCTTCAGGGCTTATCGCCCGTGCGCAGCTTCAAGGGAAACGTGCCTCGCGAAGATAAATCAAGTCGCACTGGCCGGGGCTGCTCTGGACTCTGTTCTTCTCACATTCCTCATGACCTCAGTGTTTTGGCTCGGAGGACGGCCAGGGAGCGCCGTCAGCATGTCCAGCCCTGGGCGGTCGCCTCGCTCCAGCCCCGTGGATCGTGCGGCTGGGGGAGCAGCCCCGCTGCGCCCCTCGCCAGGGGATGTGGTGCAGAGGTGGCCAAAGCTTAAAAATCGCTCGCCCACTGGCCCTGGGCTTTGGCACTGGAGGAGCATCGCCTCGTGGACCATGAGGCCAGCAGCTCGCAGTGGGTTGGGCTCAGCCTGGGGTGTGGTGCTGGGTGGTCCTGAGCCAGGATTCCTCTCCAGGCCTGGACGGTAGATTAAGCTCCGGTGGCTGTCGTCAGCTTGCTCAGCTGCGTGAGTGCAGCTCAGCATCCAGCTTGGCTCCTGGGCCTCTCACCTGCTGTGGGTTTTTATTGTACTCGAGCTGAGGAGCTCCACTTTGGCCCAAAGTTTCCTTTGTGGGCATCAGTATGACAGCAAGGGGATAAAACAAGTATGGGACCAGGGCAGAGCACAGCCCCAGCTCTGCAGGGACAACTCAGTCCTTGTACATCCCCGTCTTGCTTAAGAGCCTCCCCAGCAGCACTGCAGCTTGTGCCAACCAGCTTTTGTGTGGAGATGCCAGGGCCAGAAATGATGCTTTAACTTCTTCCGAAGGGAGCTGGGATGGCACAGGGTCCTCCCATCTCCGGGACCGGTGCTTTGAGCACAGCACCAGGTCCTGGCACGTCTCCTCCTGGGCACGGGGGTGCCCGCTGGCTCGGCAGGGGTGTGGAGGCACCCGGCAGCACCCAGCCCGGTGTCCAGGGGAGCGGCCGAGGCTGCCAAAACCCAGCCTTCTGCAACAAAGCCGCCGACACGGTCCTCCCCGCCCTGGCTTGAGCAGAGATGGAGAGCGGCTGCTCTTTGAACCGGTGCCGCGGTGCTGGCGGCCGCAGGGACAAGGCTGGCTTTGTGTGGCCGAGCCCAGCAGGTGACGGCTGGGACGTGGGGACTTAACCCTCTCGCCACTGCTGCGTGTCAGCTCCTCTTCTCGAGCCTCCAGAGCTCAACTTTGGCCTGATGCTCTCCTCTCCTCCCCTCCCAGCCCAGTGGCAAGGCCCTGGGTCACTGGCGTGGAGGGGATGGCTAAAAGGCAGCGAGTGCGACGCTGGAGCAGGGGCACCGTTGCCATGAGCTTTATGGGAGGCGTCGCAGTGCCCGGCCCTTGCAGCCCCCTGCAGTGCAGAGCTGAGCACGGCGGTGCTGAGCACAGTGGCTTTTCCTGGCTTGGCCCCAGGCAGGACAATTCCCGGTCGCGCGTGCGGAAGGGAGCTGCCGGGCCGCTTCCCCGAGGAAATGCGCCCGTGCTTGGGGCCGCACGGCCGCTGCTGTTGCTCTCCCTTTTCCTCCCGCTTGATCCACGGTGAGCACGAAGCCCGGTGGGGACTCGATCCTGGCCTCGGCTCTTTTTTTTTTTAACTTGCACCGAGGGCACCAGGCCTGGTGCAGGAGGACACCGGCCGCTTCCCCAGTTCAGCGAGGAGGAGGACGCGTGAGCCTGTTGGGCATGAGGCCGGGATGGGGTGGCAGCACGGAGGTAGCTCGTTGCCGAGAAGATCCCAAAGGAGGCAGACCCTCCTGTCTCACCCTCGGGACACTCATCAGCTGGGGTGGGTTGGTGGGGTCAGGGAGCCCAGGGTTTGATCCTGCCCAGCTGGACCCAGCTCCTTATCCCTGCATGCTAGGGCCGGCAGCATGGGGCCGCAGCTGTGTGAGCCAGGTGGGATTGTGGAGCATCCCTGTGTGGGGAGAGGCTCGTGGGGCCAGCTGAGCAATTTGCAGTGAGTCACTCGCTACGACTCGTTAAAATGAGGCGTTGGGCTTGGGGGCAGAGTGGGGCCAGGGAGAGGAACGAAGTGCCCAATGCTCGGTCCCAAAGGTTCGGTTGTGGATGCCAGCGGTCCCTGTGCCGTTTTCCAGGCAATGCTGATCCCCAGCTTCCCTCAGGCAGATCAGACCTGATCCTTTTCTGTGGTGTTGATGCCTCTGGGCCTCTCTGGCCGCTCACACCATCCCTGAGCTGCTCTCCAAATAGGCCTCGACATGCCAGCAGCTTCCTCCGACTCGCCCACGGGGGCACTTGTCCTGTGCCTTCTTCCTGAGGGTGCCGAAAATAGCCCAGTGCCAAATGCTCTGCCCGCTGACAGCTGCACAGCACCCTGTGGGGAGGGTCCCCACGTCCCCCCCAGCACAGGGACCCCCAGGCAGGGTGGGCATGGGCACGGAGAGCCTTGGGGACACGGGGACCAGCGGTGGAGCTCCTGGGACAGACGTTGCTTGAGTGACAGCTGCTTCCTGCAAGGGATCAGCGAAGCTGGGAACAGGAATGTTCCCAGCACCGGGCTTGATTTGGCTCAAATGTTTTCCACCAGGCAATATTGTTCCCGCAGCCCCAGTGCCCAGATGCAGCAGGTTGGAGCTGAACAATTGCAGCTGCCAGCCCCTCGGCGGTGAGCTCACCCCTGGACCGTGGCCCGCGCTGCCATTTCCCTCTCCTCGCTTTTTGTTGGGTTTTCAGGAGCGTTGCAGCCCCTTTTTGCACCTTTTTTCCCCCGCGGGGAAGGGAAATGCTGGTGCTCGCCGCGGTGCCTGCCTCCCTGCGCTGAGTGCCAGGCTTGCAGGCGGGCATCCCGCTGGCTCCCCTCCAGCCTGAGCGTGCCTGGCTCCTGGGAAAACCAAGCTCTTGTTTCAAACCCTCCTACACACACACACACCGTGCTCTATCCCATGGTATCCTCGGGGAAAAGCAGCCAGGTCCCTGCTGGGGCCACCAAACAGCCCCCAAGGGTGGGCGGGAGCCAGGGCTGGGGGTCAGCAGCGGAGGGGGGGTTGGCAACGCAGGGTGCCCTGTGGCGAGGGTGGACGTGGTGCAGAGCAACTGCTGGGTGCCGGGAGACGCCTGCGGTCGCGTGGCTTTGCAGAAGCATCTGGTTTCATTATCCTAGGCAAACTACTTGCTCCAGTAAAGGCTCGGTGCCCCGCTCCAGCAGGCTCCTGTTCCCTGCCTGCTCCCCCAGCGCAGCCGAGCTCTGACTCATGGCTTTGCGCCCTCGGAGCTGGCAGCGTGGCCGCCCCAGCCCAGGCTGCGAAGCATTCCTTAAATGTACAAACAATCCCCAGCCCCGCCAGCAGCGCAGGGCTCGCCTGCCTGGGAGCAGCCCCAGCCGGGTGCCGGCACTCGGAGGGGACCCAGCTGGTGTCGGGGCATGGCCACAGGGATGTGCCCCGGGTTCGGGGCTGGGGCACCCGCGCCAGGGGAGCGGTTTGGGGTTGCTGGGGACGCTCTGGTTTGCAGGGTGTGTCAGGACAGGGCCCCGCTGTCGTTTCAGGTTGATGGTCCCATGGTTGGTGGCATCCCGGGGAGAAGATGGCTCAGCCTGCGCACCTGAACCAGAACCTTCCAGGTAAAGGGCCCAGAGCTGCGTGCAGGGACCTGGCAGGGCCACTGCGGGCAGGGGACAGGGGAAGGAGCAAAGGGGACGAGCAGGGCTCAGCCATCCCGTCCCAATGGGTGTCGTCACCTGCAGCAACTCGGAAGCAGAGCAGGTGCCCTGCAACACCTGCTGGCACCACAGGTGCCAGGGATGGGCCATCCACCGCGTCCTTGTCCAGCAGCATCACAGCGAGGGGGCTGCAGGCTGCGAATCCCAGCACGACCTGGCTGGAGAAGCGCTCCCGTCTCTGCCAGGTCCCTCCCTAAGTGTCTCCGCCTGTCTTGCAGATCTCGGGGGCCCCTTCTTGTACAGGGACCAAGACGATGGGGAGAAGAGCTCGTATTCGGTGGAAACCCCCTACGGCTTCCTCTTGGACCTGGATTTCCTGAAATACGTCGATGACATCGAAAGCGGCCAGACGCTCAAGAAAGTGCCGCTGCCGCGCAGGGCGAAAGGGGCCAGGCAGCAGCTCGGCACGCTGCGCAGCCCCAGCAGCCACACCAGCGGCTGGACCTCCACCGAGTCCCTCACCTCCACGGCCAGCGAGGACGGCAGGACCGCGCTGCTGCTGTCCCCACACGGCCGGGCGCCCCCGGAGCCCCTGAGCAAGCCAACCTCCCACCCCACGTCTCCCCCGCCGGCCGTGCGGCTGCTCCCACCTCCTGCCCGCAAGTGCTGGGCACGAAACCTGCAGGTGGAGAAGACCTTGCTGGAGACGAGCAGGAGGCTAGAGCAGGAGCAGAGCCATTCGCAGCCGGGCGTCCCGAGCCAGGTGCACCCATGGGTGCCGGCGGGCACCGAGGGCCAGCCGGGCTCCACGCGGATGAGCCCTGGCAGCTCGGGGCGCAGCACGCCGGCTGCGGGGCTCGGCGCCGCCCCGCTGCAGCACGTGCGGGAGCAGATGGCCGCAGCCTTACGGCAGCTGCGGGACCTGGAGGAGCAGGTGAAAACCATCCCCTTCCTGGAGATGCAGATCTCTGAGCTGCAGCAGGAGAAGGCGAGGCTTCTGGAGAAGCTGTCGGGGGAGCCCGGCGAGGCGCTCAGCCGCCCCGGCGGGAGCGAGGAGCAGCCCCGAGCGGGGCTGGAGTGTGAAGGAGAGCCGGCAAAGGGTCGAGCAAGCAAGATCGCGGAGCTGAGGAAGCTGACGGAGAAGCTGGCCGTGTCAGAGCGGGGCAGCCGTGGCAAGGGCACGGCCGCCCGCCCCAGGGGTGACGAGAGGCCGTGCCGCTCTGTGGCCGTGGGCGAGGACCGGCCCATGGCCGACGCCGTCTTCTACTACCAGTCCCAGCAGGTGGGCAGTGGCAAGCCGGGCGGCGGGGCCCCAGAGCGCCGGGACGCAGCCGTGTGGGTGCTCGAATCCTCGCTGGGGCTCGCCCCCGAGGCGGAGCGGGAGCTGGAGCTGCTGCAGCAGACGGTGGGGCACCAGAAGGAGGTGATTGCCCTGATGGAGGGGCACCTGCAGGAGGCCACGCGGGAGCTGGAGGAGCTGCGGCTGGAGGTGTGCGCCCGCCGGCCCCGCGGGCGCACGGACAAGGAGGTGACAGCCAAGCCACAGGTGGCCGAGGTGCTGGTGGAGGCGGCCGTGGTGACGCGGAGCCAGGCGGTCGGAGATGCCGTGGAGACGGTGGATGTGGCCGTGGGGTGCTGCCCGCCGACAGCCTGCATCGGGGTGGGCTGCCGCCCCGACAGGCGGGATGTGGCAGTCGGGCCTGATGTGGCCACGGGGCACGAAGACAAAAGCAGCCAGGCTGACAGGGCCAGCACCAGTGTGGCCAGCACCGACAAGGCCAGCAGCAACAAGGCCAACACCGAAATGTCCAGCACCAGCGTGGCCAGCAACGACATGACCAGCACTGACACAGGCACTGCTGATGCAGGCACCGCCGTCCCAGCACGCAAGGAGCTGGAGCCCAGCGCTGGCGGTGCCGGATGCCAGCACACCCCAAGCAGCCCCCAAGGTGCAGCGGAGGTGGTGGCAGTGACAGAAGGGGACACGTGCCTGGGCAGCCCGGCCCCTGGGGCTGCAGCTGTGGAGGTGGTGGATGGTGGCCGGGATCCGTCCCCAGCACGGGATGGCAAAGCAGCCGCCAGCCCTGCAGCCGGTGAGTTGGGGAAGGGGTTTGGGGTGCCTGGGAGCCCTGGGGGGGTCTGGCTCACTGCCCCCTCACTGCTCTCTGCTGCAGGAGCCCTGAAGTCCATCATGAAGAAGCGGGACGGTGCCCCCCGGAGCGAGGCCGAGGGCAGCAAGAAGAGCCTGCAGTTCGTGGGCGTGCTGAACGGGGAGTACGTGCTGGGAGCTCCCGTCTGCCCTCGGTGCTGGGGGCAGTGGGGAGCCCTGGGGGGACCGGTGGGTCCGGCAGCTCCCACCGCAGGGCATCGCTGAGCCCCCTCCCTCTGCACAGGTACGAGAGCACGTCCAGCGAGGAGGAGGAAGAGGATGGAGACAGCTCCTCTGAGAAGGCTTCAGCCGACAGCTCTGACAGTGAGGAGCAGGGGGGCACTGATACTTCGGAGGAGGAGGAGGAGGAGGATGCCGGGGGTGGCCAGAGTGAGCCAGGCGAGCAGCAGGAGCGTGAGGGGGCCAGCGTGGCCCCGCCAGAGCCCACCGAGGTGAAGGAGAAGTAAGTGCCGGAGGGAAGGTGCCAGGCATGGCTCAGGGCTCCTGCGCCGCGTTTCGGTGCAGCTGATGGGAAAAACACGCCCGCCTCCTGCGGAAACCATTCGGCAGCAAAAAATCATTCCAACGTCTCGGGTCTGCTAAGGAAGCCACGAGACCGAGGCTGCAGCTGCTTCTTTTCTACAGGAGATAATTTGGAAAAAAAAAAAAAAATCAACAACAAAAAAAATCCCTCAGTAGCATTTTTCAACAAAGGGAAAAAATTCGGCCTAAAAATGGGCAGATCGTGTCTGAGCACGGCCGTATAAGGCTGCCTTTGGTAGGCTGGACACCCCAGGGGCACGGCTGCAGGCCTGGGGAGGAAGGCTCTGGATGGGGGGGACATTCACCGGGGGGACCGCAAGGAATTGGGGAGAGGAACAAGACCTCGGGGCCTTGCTTGGGGGGCAGAGGGGCCAGGGATTCCTTGCTGCAACTGCCCTCGTGCTCCCCCCAGGTTCGAGCTGAGCCCCAGGATGCGGGAGGCCTGCCTTATCGTCAAGACCCACCTGGGCCACCCCGGGGCCACCAAGAGCAAGGAGGTGGTGAGTTGGGTGCTGCGGGTGGCACGGCTCCTGCTGGGCTGACAGCGGCTCCCCCCGCAGCTGGGGGCACCCCCGGGCCAGCGAAGCCCGGATCAACACTTTTATTCCCAAAACGAGTCCCAGATTACCCCCCAAATCCCCGTGGACTGAGCCAGGGCCATCCCAGCACCGGGCTGGGCTTTGGGGTCCTGCCTTTGCGCCATGCAGAGGCTCAGCCCCGCTCGCTGCCCGCAGCTCGCCAGCAGCAGCCTGGTCCTGCAGGAGTGGTTCCGTCTGTCCAGCCAGAAGTCCTCCGTCCCCGACACAGTCGCCAACCACCTCCTGGCCTTCGCCGAGCTCTCGCCAGCCCTCCTGGCCCACGTGGTGAACCTGGCCGACGGGAACGGCAACACGGCCCTGCACTACAGCGTCTCCCACTCCAACTTCCACATCGTGCAGCTGCTGCTGGACACGGGTGGGTGACCTCAGGTCTGCCACAGCTCCAGAAACGTCCCCCTGCCAGGATGCCACCCTCCTTTTCCCTCCCCCGGGAGCAGCACCCTGAGCCTCCCCCGGCCCTGCCCGTCCCCACAGGGGTCTGTAACGTGGACCACCAGAACAAGGCCGGCTACACGGCGCTCATGCTGGCAGCGCTGGCAGCCGTCGAGCAGGAGGACGACATGACCGTGGTCAGGAGGCTCTTCAGCATGGGCAACGTCAACGCCAAGGCCAGCCAGGTGGGTGTGGGATGGGGGCCACCGCGTCCTGACCCCCTCGTGGGCAGTGAACAGAGCTGTGCTTGCCTCCTGAGCCCATCCTGAGGGCAGGACCCCAGACCTGGTGGGGGCAGTACACGGGGAGGGTGTCGGGGCTCCATTGGGGCAAGCCGGTGCTTGGTGGGCACTGGGGCAGCAGTGGGATGAGTGCCACAACCCTCCTGGCAGCGTCCCTTGTGTCACGCAGGCCGGCCAGACGGCGCTGATGCTGGCCGTCAGCCACGGACGGCAGGAGATGGTGGAAGCCCTGCTCGCCTGCGGGGCGGACGTGAACCTGCAGGACGAGGAGGGCTCGACTGCGCTGATGTGCGCCTGTGAGCACGGCCGCGTGGAGACGGTGAAGCTGCTGCTGGCTCAGCCCGCCTGCAACATCTCCATCGTGGACAGCGTAAGGAGCTGGGGGTCCAGGAGTGCTCCCCCCGCTCCTGGTCCCAAAGCTCTTCCCGACCGCTCTCCTGCCCTCCTTAGGATGGTAACAACGCCGTCGCCATCGCGCTGGAGGCCGGCCACAGCAACATCGCTGTGCTGCTCTACGCCCACCTGAATGGGAAGGGGCAGCCACACGTGAGTACTGCAGCCCCCCAGCCCCTGCCACCCGCTCTGTCCCATGCAGGGGGCACAGAGGGGGCACCGTGCCACTGATTTGGCTCCATGGTGGGCAGGGGAACAGATGAGAGCAGCTGAGGGTCCACAAGGAAGGGGTTGCAGAGGCAAGAGCAGAGAATCCCAGGTGCCAGATGCTCAGCGCATCCTCGGTGGCAAGGGCCCAGCCTGGCTGGCCATCACCAGGAGCCCCTGGATGGTTTCTGGTGATGTTTGGTGACTCTTCCCTCTCCACAGCAGGGGACATCAACAGTGGGCACCAAGAGCCCCGGGAACCCAAAGAAAGCAAATTAGAATGAGCTTTGGATCCAGCCGTGTGCCAGCTGGCCGTCAGTGCTGGGCTGTAATTTATGTCCCCCCCTCCTGCTGCTCCTTCGTGTGCCGAATTGCTCCCCGAGGCTGAAGATGTTTTCATCCTCCTGGCGATAGAGCAGGCGCTGTCCCTGGGCCTCGCTCGCCCTGCCTGCTGCAGGAAGCATCCCACAGTGCCCACCTCGCTCCCAGGGACAGAGGAGCCAAGCATCCAGTGACCTCCACTGCCGGCCACCATCACTGGAGCTGTGCCACCTTGGAGCCCTCTGCAAGGCCCCAGCTCACTGGAACAGCAAAAAAGCAAGCCAGCAGAAGTAGCAGCTGGTTTCTGCTCCTATTGCCAGCTCCCAGCAGCTGCAGGAGGGCAGCAGAGCCAGTGATGGGGAGCAGGGCTGCAGGAGGGCAAGCATCAGCAGTGACAGCAGGGGACATCGAGCAGCTGGCTCACGCTGCCACGGGAGCATTTCCAGACTGAAATATGTGCTCATCTTCTCCGGCATTTCATTGCCCAACAGAAACCTGAATCTTCTCTAGCACATGCACACAAAGGAAAAAAAAATACAGTGTGTTGTCAAAAAAGCTGGAGTTCACCATGAAATCACTCAACGATTTGATTTGCTCAATGGGAGCAAAGCTTCTGGATGCTTGGGGCTGCAGCCAGGCAAAGAGAAGGGGACTGAGAGCCTCAACTGTTTAGGGACTGGGCCTGCCCAGCTGCTGCCCCACAGGATCCAGAAGGAAAGATAAAAATCACCTTGTAAACACTTCTCCTTTTAGCAGTCCTACAGCTACTAGCAGCTCAGGGGCTCGAGTTGCCTTCACAAGTCCCTTTCTGCCCACTTCCCTTCCCCAAGGGGAGGGTGGCTGAGGATAGCTCCAGGAAAAGAGATCAGCAAGAAGAGCTCAGAGAGAGAAAGCCTAGGGCCTGCGGAGATGGACGCGTATGTCAGAGCACGTGTGTGTCTGTGTGTGTGTGTGTGCCAGGCAGGGTGGGAACAGACAAGGTAAGCTTTAAGAACTGGGAGAAAAAAAAAAAAAAAAAAAAAAAAGGGTTTTGCACGTGAAGCAGGCTGCACTCTCTGACTCCTTCACAAAGGTGACCCCTGTCGCAGCTC
Organism: Netta rufina; assembly: GCF_964035555.1. NCBI lineage: Eukaryota > Metazoa > Chordata > Aves > Anseriformes > Anatidae > Netta > Netta rufina. The sequence goes on along the minus strand of NC_140152.1, from coordinate 1,908,844 downwards.
CTCCTACTCCTCAGCTCATCCTCCCTCACTTTCACACCACGCAGACCTTGTCTGAGCCATTCTCTCTGCTGGGAAATGCTCCCCAAGAAACCTTTGGGCAACGTGCCGCTGTCCTCGTCCTTTTTCAGCTTTGCACTGAAGTTAACACAAGATGCTCACAGCCACTCTCTCTTTGCGCTGCTCTGTATGTATTCCATACTCACTGCTTTGGTTTTCACAGGTTTGTTTACTGACATTTTAATATTGATGTTTATTTTTAAGATAAATAAAACTTCAAGTAAAATTATTTTGAAATATCACAATGACCACCAGCAGTCTCCTGCCTCCTTGTTTGAGTCAAGCTAAAACCCCCAGAACAGCTTCGGCAGAGGGACAGCCTGGGCACAGCCCTGGCCCTGAGCACTCACCAGCATTTCAACCCATTCCCTACTGGTTAAATCCATCATTTTCTTCCAGCTGAACTGCTCCAGAGCTAGGAACTGGATTCAGGTACCATGAGGTGGCACCTTCTGGCCTGTTTCACTTCATGGGACCAAGCAAGGCACTGGACCCCCCTTCACTCTGTTTTGCCCTGCTGTTGATGCTGTTCAGCTGCTTTGTTAGAGAGCAATCATCCAGCAGCAGGGATGCAGGGTGACCTCCTTCACACATGGCTGAGGGTACACCGAGCACACAGGGACAGCTGAGAAGGGCAACAGCTGCTCCGAGCCACCTCACTGCAAATTCACCCCCAGCTGCTGCTGATTCACAGCTGATGCCTCACACCTTGCTCACGTCTGGCAGCCCTGCACTGCCCCCTGTCCAGAGCACTGAGGCTCCCTGCTCACTGCCAAAGCTGTGCTGGGAGAAAACAGCAGGCAGAGAAGTAAACTCCAAGGTGGGCTTCTCCTTGCATTCAGAACTGAGGGCTCTGTCACCAGAACCAGGGTAAGAGGTGCACCCTATGCTCTGAAACTAAAGCGACACCACAAAGGAATCAAGAGCTGGGTCAAGCAACAACACAAGCACGTCCCCAACGACTGCCTTCTCCAGACCATAAAAATCACAGGTCTGACCAGGGCACAGCTGCCACTTGCAGGAAGGAAAAAGAATTACAAATTCTCCTTCAATGCCAGCCTTGAACAACCCTCGCTAACTGCCTAAGTTCAGCAATTTGAACATTCAATTCCTTAAGTGCTGTCCTGAGCTTTGGGATTCCCAAGCCTTCATTCCCACTTGTTACTGAAGTGCCTTAATAAGGTTTGGAACATCAGAGGAGGCACAGTCCCCATGGGACAGACACTGCGGGACAGACACTGCATGGTGGTGAGCACGGCATTGGGAGCCACAGACCTGGCTTAGTTCAAACATCACAAAACAGCATCGCTCTCACTTGGTAGAAAATGCTAGTTTGCCACAGGGGCAAAGTCTTAAAAACCACCTCCTAAACTGTGGCATTTCTCAGACTGATTCCAAACCCTTACAGTCTTACCTCTACATTTATATAGTAGCCTAAAATAACTCTTCTAGCTGATCTTGTGGTGGAAGGGAAAGCTGAGAAGAAAGTGAGTGAGATTGATTTACCAACTCCTCTAAGGGGAGAGAGATGAGTGCTCTTCGTGGGCGACTGCCAGGGAAGACAGCAAGCAGTTATATTTATAGTAGCATTTATAGAATAGCTTACTGAGGTCAGAAAAACAGAAGCAGCAGGCAGCCACTTTTCAAACTGGTATGAAGTTTGACTTTTGACTTATCAGACTCCACAGAAGTCCATCAGGTGTACCAGTGCCACTCTGCTGGTAACACAGAAAAACACCTGTCAGAATTAATATCGTTGTAATCAAAACAATAAATTATTTTTGCTGCAAGTGACAAGTTAACAAAGACACAAGAACACAGATATGTCAAGAGGAAGGCCTCATGTGTAGCCCCTGTCATAAGCAGGGTGCATTTTTGTCTGACTGAGCCGAACAACAAAATGCAGGTGCATACACCAGAACATTCACACACTCAGTGAGTCCTGGACAAAGGAGTACTGGAAAAAAAAACCTTTATTGTGTGAACACCACAAACGCCACGCTCCTCTCCATCTGTGCCCCACGTCCAGCTGAGATGATGCATGCTGGTGGCTCCGAGTACATGGGACAAGTCTTCAGCACCTGAAAAGGAACAGCAGAGCCTGTGTCTGCCTGGGAGCACAGCATCCTCCCTCTGCCACTTGGGGGGCAGCAGGGCCGGGCAGTGCCAGGGAGAATGCGGCGCTCACCGGCTCAGCACGGGGGAAGGGGGCACCCACCGGCTCAGCGCAGCCTTCGGGCCTCACGCTCGGACTCCAGCAGGGTGAGGACATCGCCCTCTCGCACCGGGCCCTTCACGTTGCGGATGATGGAGCGGCTCGTGTCGTCCATGAACTCCACGCGCACCTGCGGCACGAAGCGGCCTCAGCACGGCCCGGCGCGGCCTAGCGGCGGCACCGCCACCCGGCCGGACCCACTCACCTGCGTGCACTGCCCCTGGGAACCGGTCCGGCCCAGCACCTTGGTCACCTGCGGGCAGAGAGCACGGCGTCAGCCCACAGCCCCAGCCCACAGCCCGCAGCCCAGCGCCATCCCGCTCCCACCCCGCACCCTGGCCAGCTTGATGGGCTGCACGCGGCTCGTGTCCATGGCGGCTCCGCGGGACAGGAAGGGGGCGGTGCCGCTCCCGCTCCTCCTTATATAGCCTCCAAGTCTCGCGAGACCCGGCGTGCCCCGCGCGCCTCGCCCCGCCCCGCCCCGCCCTGCCCTTCACAGCGGCCAAGATGGCGACGGCCACCCGCATCATCCAGCGGCTCCGCAACTTCGCGGCGGGGGTGAGGGCGGCCGCGGGGCCGGGGGGGCTGGGGGTGGCCGCCGCCTTCATCTCCTGAGACGTTGTCGCCTTGCCTTGCAGCGGGACCTCCAGGCCAAGCTGCAGCTGCGCTACACGGAGATCTCTAAGAGGTACCGGGGGTGCTGCGGCCCCAGCCCCTGAGGGCAGGGGGCTCTGCGCGGGCACCGGGGGGCTGAGGGGGCCGCTCCGTACGGCCACAGCCACAGGGTCGGCAGGAACCTCAGGCCAGCCGGCCCCAGCCACCTGCTGCGGCAGGGATGCTGCCAACCCGGTCAGGGTGCCCGGGGCATTGCTGTATAACAGCGTTCGTGTATAACAGCATTCGTGTATAACATGTTCATGTCAGGCCTTCTGGTTGTCCTGGACACCTCGCAGCCCCTGCCTGACCCGTATGCGGTACTGCAGCACCAGTGTCGCGTAGCACGGAGCTCCCCTGGCACCCACTGACGTGTTGAAGTCCTTAAACTTTTCCCCTCCAGATCCCAGCCGCCGCCTCGGCTCCCGGTGGGTCCTAGCCACAAGTTTGCAAATAACTATTACTGCACGCGGGACGGGCGCCGAGAGACCTTCCCTCCTATTGTGGTTGCGTCGACGCAGAAAACCCTCGCTGCAGGGGCTCAGGCCAGCAGGTAGGTCTGACCTGGTCTGTCCTCCAGCTCTGCTCCTGACACTGCTCAGCATGAGCAGGTTTGAGCCTTGTGTGGTTTGTACCAAAAACACGGAATTCTTTCAATAAGCAACATTGACTTATAGATTAGAAGAAGGCTGAGCTAATTCTTTGTACTTGTCTTCTCTTGAATAAATAAATGAGTTGACTGGAAATTGACTTTTGGCGTTAAAAAAAGCAACACTCAATTTAGTCTGAGCACTGTTAAAACTTCTTCTCTCTTCCTTTTTCTATCCCAGTTCGGGCACTACAGTGACAACAGCTGAGAAAAAGCCAGTGACACCAGGGCCACCAATTAAGAAGTGGGAAATCTCAAAAGACCAGCCCTATTTGTGAGAAATTAATAAGGCTGGATGTACAGATGTTGGTTCATGAAAAAGCAGTACTCTGATGGGTAAGCCTGCAGTGGATTTGGGTGCAATGATGCTGGATGGAACTTATCCACATATATTAAGTTTTGCTGATGTATGACTAATAAATGCATTTAAAGTTGTAATTATCCTCCCATTTTACCTGTCCTGTTTGAATCGTTCAAATTATTTTAACAGCGTTTTGGGTGTAAAGTTTTCTTGAGGGAATAGTAAGATAGTATAGAAATGGAGCTTGGGCTTCGTGGATTTATATGCTGTCTGTGGCCTCAACTGCTCCAAGACGAGACCCAGAAGCACAGCTGGAATATCACTGAAGGTCAGAGCTGAACAAAGCATGCCTGGAGCTGCAAAGGACCTGATGATTTTATTTTCTGGTAAGAAACATTAACCAGTTGATGGCACTGTTTGGTTCCTGTCTGCCTCAGTCATCCTCAGGATGGTTTTAGCGTCCATCAGTTCATCCTGCCACTGCTCCCTTGAGGCTGTGATCTGTGAAAAATGCTTGATACAGATTTTGGTCTAAAGCTTGGCTTTGTAGCATGCCAAGCTCTTTGTGATACTTTGTGTGTGTTGGTTCAAAGGAATCCAGCTGCTTACTCTCACTTCCCAGGCCAGTTGTTACCAGTCAGTCAGCAGCGAAGATCATTTCTGGCTCATGCAGCAAGCACCTGGTCCCCTGCTCCGCCTGCCCTGCTGCAATGACACACATTTCAACCACAGAGCAGCCAGGTCCTGCCCTTCCCCAGGGACAGCTGATTTGCCAGGCTTGTGCTGTGGTGTTGTGTCCTGGTTTCAGTTAGAAGGTTAAACCACGACATGTTGCCATGAGCTCTGCTGATTATTCTACAGCAAGTATATCGATTTTCCTGCAGCTGCTAGAAGATGCTGGAAGATTGCTGACAGGGTTATGCCGAGTCTGCGAAGTCAGTTGGCTGGGCGCATTAGTTGTATCCCGCTGTCTTGACAGGACCAGCCAACAGCTTAAAAAATCATACAGTTGACAAGGGAAGACTGACCGATGTCATCCCCCTTGGACTTCTGTAAGGCCTTTGACATGGCATCCTTATCTCCAAATTGGAGAGAGGTGGATTTGAAGGGTGGACCATTCAGTAGATACTGGCTTGAAGGTCTCACCCAGAGAGTGGTCAATGGCTCCGTGTCCAGGTGGAGTCTGGTGTTGAGTGGTGTCCCTCAAGGGTCTGTCCTGGGACTGGGGCTGTTTAATATCTATAACAGTGACACAGATAAAAGGGATCAAGTGCACCCTCAGCAAGTTTGCAGGTGGCAGCGAGCTGAGTGGTGCAGCTGACAGAGGAGAAGGAAGGGATGGCATCCAGAGGGACCTGGAAACTTTATGAAAAGCCCACGGGGACCTCATGAAACCTGAACACGAGGTGAAAAGATGAAAAGATAGCAACTTTTTTGGGAGATAGCGATAGGGCAAGTTTGAATGCCTTTAGGCTAAAAGAGGCGAGATTTAGATTAGAGGTCGGGAGGAAACAGCCCTCAGGCCGCTGAGGCGCTGACGGGCGGAGCTCCCCCCACCCCCCCCGCCTCTGAGGCGGGCACTGAGGGGCTGCTGAGGGGGGCGGGGCCGCCTGAAGGTCGCGCGCCACTGCCGCTGCGGAGGGGGCGGAGGCTGCGCGCATGCGCCGTGCCGCCGCACGCGGCCCGCTTTATAGGCGCGTGGCAGCAGCGGCGGGCTCTGCTTGCAGCGGTGGCAGCGGCATGGCGCGGGTGCTGCTTGCGCTGCTCCCCCTGCTCCTGCTGCTGCTGCTGCCCGGGAGCAGCGGGAGCGGGCGGGCGGGGCCCAGCCGCGCCTCGCTCCCCTCCTCCCCATTGGCTCCCGCCGCCCGCTCCCCGCGCACGCCCTCGGCTCTCATTGGCTGGCGCCGCCGGCGGCTCAGGTGCGCGGGCTGCGGGGGCCTCGCCTCAGGGGGGGACGGGGACGGGGCTGGGGCCGGCTGGGCTCTGGCGGCTCCCCTCAGCCCCAGCCCCAGCCCCGACCCCTCGGGCTGCGCCCCGGGGCTGTTCCGCTGCGAGGAGCCGCACGGGGAGTGCTTCCCCCGAGAGTGGATCTGCGACGGCCACCCCGACTGCATGGACGAGCGTGACGAGCTGGGCTGCGAGGCCAGCGGGAGCCCGGCGGGGCCCGGGGCCGGCGGCACAGGTGAGGAGGGGCTGGGCCGAGGGGGGAGCCGGGCCCCGTTCCAGAGGTGTTGGCCCCTCAGGGGTTGTCCCGGTCATGGCAGTGGGCCCCGGGCGCTGTTTGTGTTTGGGGCGGAGGGAGCCCCCCCCCAGCTTCCTTCCCGGCAGCCGGTGCTCAGCTCCTCAGGGCTCCCTCGGGAAGCGCCTCTGGAGAGGTTTCTTCCTCAGGATGTGGCTCTGGATGCGACCAGCTGCTGCCACGAGGCTGTGCTGAGGGAAGGCAGAGAATCACAGAATGGCTTGGGTTGGAAGGGACCTTAAAGACCCTCTGGTTCCTACCCCAGCCATGGGCAGGGACACCAACCCCTAAATTTGGTTGCTCAGAGCCTCATCCAGCCTGGCCTTGAATGCTTCCATTGATGGGGCATCCACAGCTTAGGTGCTGGGGGTACCTGATGCCTCATACTGGCAGGCCACTGTAAGTTCTCTCCAGAGCTTTTTTTTCTCCAGGCTGAACACCCCCAGCTCCCTCAACCTGTCCTCATAGCAGAGCTGCTCCAGCCCCTTGATCATCCTAGAGGCCTTCCTCTGGACTCGCTCTAATATGTCCCTGCCCTTCTTGTGCTGGGGGCCCCAGAGCTGAACACAGGGCTCCCGGTGGGGTCTCACAAGAGCAGAGCAGAGGGGGACAATCCCCTCCCTTGCCCTACTGGCCATGCTGCTTTTAATGCAGCCCAGGATACGGTTGGCTTTCTGGGCTGCAGGCACGTTGCTGGCTCATGTTGAACTTCTCGTCCACCAACACTGGTTGCTTTCTTTATTGGCCTTCTGTCCTCTTACCCTAACCTGTCTAAGAGGGGTGAGGAAAATCTCCTAGCTTTCCTATTGTGTGGACTAATCATAGTAACAGGAGATAAGGCTTTGCTTCAAGCAATACGAACCTGTTGGCACACATAGGGTAAACTGGGAGCTCAGTCAGGTTTGGACTGGAGGCTGCTCTGAACGCTGATCTTAAGGTGAATTTCTTAAGGAAACCTGATGGACTTGTTTTTTTCATCACAGAGGCTTCAACTACCCCTGTGCCTGGGCACACTCTGCCATCAAGGAGTCAAGGCTGCACGTGGGTGTTGATTATTGCAGGTATGTGAGGCTTAAAGTGCCGCACGTGGTTTTGGCTCTGGGTTAGGCTATAACTGACTTTCCTAATGACATTTATTCCAGACCAGCATCAGTAGCTGTGTTCTCTGGGCTTGGAGGCTTAGGGAAGGCTGTACACCATGGCTTGAGCACTTCTGGAGCTCTGATTTGGACAAACTGTGCCTTCCCCTTGGAAAGGCATCTTGTTTCATGCGGTCTGGCACTAACACTTCCATGCTGGCTGTCCATTATCCTTGAGGAAGATGCTGATCTCTGATTGTTGAGCATCAGAGCCTGGTGCTGATGTCCGCACCAGGTGCAGTGAGTGGTTCTCTGCTTGTGCACTCTTCTCTTTAGTGCTCCTGAGCTGCCTGGTAGCTGTGGGTGGTATCGTTGCATGGGCCCAGTCCAAAGCAAAAAGCAGGTCTGACATCTTCAGTCTTGAAGAAGCATCAACTGAGGAACAGTTGATATCTGACAAGAGCCAGGCAGGCTTATTTTCCTGGAAGGTACGTTCCTTGCACCCCACATGTACTGTGTGTGAGGGAGAAATGCCACCTTGCCCTCTAGAGCTTCCCCCTCCGGGGTAGCCCTTCCCAGTTCTCCCTGCTGCTGGTCAGCCACATGCTCGGGCTTTGTTTGCCCTGAAGCAGCAGAACTCTCCCCGTCCCTTCTTTCCTCACAACCAGGCATGAGGACTCCTGTTTGACTGCAGGGGTCATTGCACAACCGAATCTGAGAAAATGCTGGCTCCTTTCAGTAGCACTTATGCAAAGATACTAATTTTCTGTTGTGGATTTTCTTCTTCCACTCCATACAAACTGAAGTAACACCAGATTTCTGGCCAAAAGGACTGCAATAACCAGGTGTTTCTTTTCCTGTAACAGGGATCTTTTGCTGCGAAGCGATAAGATGGGACTAAGTTCATTTCCCTCTCACTCATGACAGAAGCTGACTGAACTTACACATTAAGCTCTCCAATCTGGTTTGTTATTACACTAGCACGCTCTCCTTGGAAATGGGTCTGAGGTTGTGCAACTACTTTTGCACTGGAAATTGAACAGGACCTTCCCTGGTGCTGTGCAATCACCCCTCATTAAGGTGACAAATTCCCTCATTGTTCTTGCCTACAAGGATTGTTAACACGGCTTCACATCAGCGTGGCCTTTGACCCAAAGACTTTATTCTCCTTGAGACTGGAGGTGCGGTGCCAGGTGCTACTGTTTTCTTCCACTTCCAAACAAGAGCCTTTTGTTGCCTGCCCCCTTCTTCTGCCTGGATTTTGTCAGGTGTCGGGGAGTGGAAGTTTTCTCACCCTTTTGAGTAGGAGCTCACTGAATCCGCACAGCTCAGATGTGCACTCTGTGTTCACGCTGGTGTTTCGATGCTGCTCAACCCAACGCACTGTCCAACTGCAGGGATGAAAGCTGAAAATCTTCCTGTCCACCTGAGCCCTGCGTCACCCCCAGACAGCACGGGGCAGGCAGCACCTCAGCACGCTCCCTGCCAGCACGGATCTCGCCCCCTGCAGAGCAGCACCTTCACCCCAGTGCTGAGTTCTGAATGTTGTTTCTCTAATGTTAGAGCTGTCATCCGTAGGCCTCTTTTGCTGGAGGTTCTGAGTGTCTGGTGTCTTTTGTTTTCAGCTTGAAATAACCGGTGTCTTGTGTCAAATGCTGTTGCCTCTGCTTTGTGGCACGCACAACTGTTTGTGACTGGCTCAGTGTGCGCTTTTGAGAACTGACAGTATCAGAGATAACTGACCAGTGCCTCTAACTCAGCACTGACCTCTCCCATGTATTTCTTGCACAAGTGCTTAATGTGTGTAAAAGACAAAAAGCTGCTGCCTTGTCTGTTGCATTCTGTGCCTTGAGGTGAGAACCTGGCTTCCCACGCAAACTCTCGTCATCACCCTTAGAGCTTGCTCTTGGATAGTGTGCAAGCGTGCAGCTGTAACTCATGTGAGAAACTGCTATATGAGGCAGTGGAGTACTGGGCTATGCCAGAACGGTTATTTTTAGTACCAAGAGGTCACTTGCAAGGGGACACACAACCTTGTCTCTGTTTCCATAGGGACAATTGGAGATAGCTGTTGGTGAATGACACAGGAAAATAAAGAACTTGAAACTGTAATGACATCTCAATTTGTGTTTTTTTTTGTGTGTGTGTGTGTTTTTTTTTTTATTGGGTTTGTTCAAATTCTGTAATTGGGAGACTGGGACCTGTATCAGTTCTGAATTGTGTCCTGGGAAAGAGGGCAGGGGGAGAGTGGATTGGCGTGGGCAGACAGGGGAGGCAGGTGCTGCCAAGTCTGCGTGGCCCCGAGGAGACTGCAACACACACCACCTGTACTGGGAATGTGAAATACAGGCCTGGAGGAGAGAGAATGGAGTGGGTGGGCGTGGGAAACGCAGCTGGCACTTGCACTGGGGTGCTACTGCAGAACAGGTGCCAAAGGAGAGGCTTGGACAAGAGCAAGGTGGGAAATCGAGACTGCATCAGCTCGTTCCTTTTCCATCAGAGCGGGAAGGTGCTTCAGAAACCCTGGCAGGACAGGGCTGAGGGAGGGCTGGTCCTGCGATAGCTGCCTGGCTTGTGGTGGCAGGGGTCAGCTGTCACCAGCCTGTCCCCGATCATCCTCTTAGCGTGAGCTGTTGAGCTGAGGCTGTCCCGTTAGGCTGGGCAGAGCCGCTTGCTGCGTGCCATGGGAAGCGAGGCTGGTGTGTGAGCTTCAGAGGGGCAGCCTCTTCCCACTGTGAGGTCTCCAGGCTTGGCTTACTGATCTCTGCGTGTTTCAAGCTTGGAAAAAAGCCTCTGTTTATGGGCCTTGTTCAAAAACTTGGAGCGTATCTGAGACAGTCATTTCCCTTCCTCTGTCCCATGCCAGAAGCTTTTTTATTGCCCTAATCTCCAGGCTCAAAGACTTCAGTTCTGGCTTCTGAGCTGCCCTTCAGCCTGATAGCAGCTTTGTGCTTCGGGTCTCTGCATTTTGAAGTCACTCGCCCTGCTGCCCACGCTGCTTTTGATGCAGCCCAGGATACGGTTGGCTTTCTGGGCTGCAGGCACGCGCTGCTGGCTCGTGTTGCATTTTTCATCCACCAGTCCCCTCAAGTCCTTCTCCACGGGCTGCTCGCCATCTGTTTGTCAGCCGTGATGGTTGGGATGATTTTTGCTGATGTTTGGGATTGGCCTGACCCAGGTGCAGCACCTTGCACTCGGCCCCCTTGAGGTTGGTGGAGTTCAGAAAGCATTTGGACAATGCTCTCAGCAATACGGTTTGATTTTTGGGTGGTGCTGCGTGAAGGCAGGAGTTGGATTAGATGATTCGCGTGGGTCCCTTCCAACTCAGGATATTCTGTGTGCGCCCACTTTTCCAGCCCCTCCAGGTCCCTCGATGGCATCCCTTCCTCCTGGGGCAGCTGCTCACCACTGGACACCGAGCTGTCAACCACAACTCCTGGGCACGGCAAGTTTCGTGTGCTGATGTAGGGTTGTGTGCCAGGCTGACGTAAGGATGGACCTGCCCCTGTTAACTTTGCCTCCCATTTACCTTTAAATCCAAAGGATTATTCCCTTCTCTTCAGTTCCTAAAGGTCAGGGGGACCGTTCACCGCATACTTTATCTTCCAGTGTCTCATTCCATGTTCATCCTCCTGCTGACGGACTGACGGGGCTGAAGGCAGGTGTGATGACCAGGCGGCACAGGGCAGCAGTGCAGGAGCAGCTTGCCACACTGGGGGCCACATGGGCACTGCCTGGATGCTGGACGGTGCCCTCACCTCTGGAAATCTGCACGGGGGGGTGGAGGGGTGAGCTGGGAGGTAGCGACTGCTTTGCTTCTGTGACAGCTGATGGGGCAGGGGCAGCTGCATCGACACTCGTGCTTGGTGAAGGACTGATGCCAAGAGCAGCATCTGTTGTGGGGACACAAAGCTGATACGAATCTCCTGCGTCTGCACCGTTGCGCCCCTGGCAAGGGAGGCGTTCGGGGTCAGATCAAGGCAAGCTCGTGCTCTCGCTTTGACTTGCTCTAGTGGATGCACTGCTTGGAAATGGGGTAATGTGCTGAACACAACCTAACGAGGAGAATAAGGACAAAGAAAAGTGCAATAAATAGTTCCTTACGTAAAGGGTTAATGCTTCAATCTCCTTATTGTCTTAAGGAGCGGACACTTAGCTGCCTCCAGCTCCTACGGCGCAAACTGCAATCTGATAAGCAATCGGCTTTGGGAACCTGGCAGGTGCCACGTGGCGCCGTGACCCGGCCACTGCCCCTCAGGCAGCAACTCCCCGCTGCTCCCATGGGCTCAGAGCCTGGTGGGAGCGGTCCCATGAAGCCGAAGCTGCTGTCCCACAGCCCCTAACGGGAATCGCTGCTTCAGAGGGGCAGGCACGATGAGGCAGCTGGAGAGGAGGCGTGTGAGTCTCTCTGCAGGGCTGAAGATCGGGGATCGCCGCGGCTGCTGCCAGACCCCGGAGGAGGAGGATGTCCACATCCCGTTTGCACAGGAGAGCCTGGTAAAGCAGTGGAGCTCCATGCAGAACGTGACAGACAGCAACCAGGAGAAAAGCGAGATGCCCCTTCAGAGGAGCAAGTACTTCCTCAACATTAACGTGGGCGGCACGCTGTTCCACATAGCCTGCAAAGCGGCAGCCCGATACCCCGTCACCAGGCTTGGGAAGCTGGCCATTTACACAGACCCTACGAAGAAGCTGCAGCTCTGCGATGACTACTCAGTGCAGAAGAACGAGTACTTCTTCGACAGAGATCCTTCCATCTTCCACTACATCTTCCACTTCTACCGCAGCGGGGTCCTGTGGATAATGGACGAGATGTGCCCCAGTAACTTCGTGGAGGAAATCGAGTACTGGGGAGTCCACCTGAAATACTCCCAGCGCTGCTGCCGGATCCTGTTTGAGGAAAAGCAAGACGAACTCAGCGAGAACCTGAAAATACAGAAGGAGCTGGAGGCAGAACTGGAGCCTCTGGAATCAGCGGAGCAGTTTGAGGGCAAATGTTTGGGGCAGTTTCGGAAGATGATCTGGAACCTCATTGAGAACCCTTACTCTTCTGTCCCAGCCAAGATCATTGCTGTCATGTCAAGCCTCTTTGTGCTCATCTCCATTGTGGGCATGACCCTGAGCACAGTGGAGGAGATGCAGCACAAGACAGGGAAGCAGTGGATGGAGCTGCTGGAGATGGTCTGCGCCATCTTCTTCACTTCCGAGTACCTCATGCGACTCATCTCCTCCTCCAGCTTCAAGAAGTTTTTGCGGGCGGCGCTCAATGCCGTAGACCTGGTGGCCATTCTGCCGTTCTACATCCAGATCCTCTTTGAGAATCTGGACGAAGGAGACACCCTTTACCACGAGGAGCTGCACCAGATGGAGAATGTGAGCAAGCTGGGCAAGGTCCTCAAGCTCATCAAGCTCATGAGGATCTTCCGCATCCTCAAGCTGGCGCGCCACTCCACCGGCCTGCGGGCTTTCGGCTTCACCATGCGCCAGTGCTACCAGCAGGTTTGCTGCCTCCTCCTCTTCATCGCCATGGGGGTCTTCACCTTCTCTGCTCTCATGCACTCGGTGGAACACGATGTCCCAGGCACCAACTTCACCAGCATCCCCTACGCGTGGTGGTGGGCAGCGGTAAGGTGTGGGCGCCTCAGCTCCGGGGAGGGGTGCGGTGTCGCTCTGTGGGACGGGGCTGCCTTGGTGCTCCGGGGATTCGGCACCGCTGCTGCCCAGGATGCAGGAAGGGGCCCCGGTTTCCCAACTGCTTTGTAGTGATGGGCGAGGCAGAGCCCTGCACGCTCTGAAGAAAGAAATCAGAGATTTGGACTAATCTCAGAGGCTCCAAAGTCAGCGCTAGAGCAGGTTGTTGGGGCAGAGCCTGCACTAATGTAGCCTGGATTGGTAACAAGGGGAACGTGGCTCAGTCTGGGCATTCCCTGCGGTGGCAGCCGGGACCCAAGCAGCTGGGTGGCTGCGGTTCGTGCTCTGTGGGCACAGGGAGAGCCACTCATCCCCGCAGCCTGTGCAGCAAAGCAGCTCGCAGAACACAAGGGGACGCGCAGGGGCAGGGCTGGTGGCACTGAGGAGGGGGACCCAGGGCTGCACGTGAGAACCCGGGGGACATGATGGCACATCCTCAGCCTGTGTGCAGAGAGGGGACACAGACCGGAGGGTGCTGCCACTGGGGACAGGAACCTTTGTTCACTGCCTGCAGAGCCAGCAGCTCTGCTGAGCCAAGCACTAAAATAAACTGGGATTAACTCAGGGGTGAGGAGCAGCTAAAGCACTGGAGAGCCAGGGGCTGTGAGGAGATTTTGCTCTACAGAGGAAATGATCCCACTGATCACTTCTGCTGTTATAATTCCCCTTGGCCACCACAGGCTGCCTCCTTCAAATGCTTTCCTCCCAGAGGAAGTGCCTCTTAACAAAATCAGCCCATCTGGGTTTTTTAATGCTGGGAGGTTCCTGAATGGCTGTTCCCAGCCCTGGTCTGCATCTCTCCACTCAAAGTCCAAACCCTTCTGCCTCAGCTGTTGATGTGGCCCATGGCTCTGCTCCCCTAGCCCAAATGTGGCTCCCTGGGGTGTGTCTCTGGGCAGTGCCTGAATTTCCTTTGAAAGGAGCATCCGGGAAGCTTCGACCCTGTGGGACTGGGCAGGTTTCAGCCAGGAAGGGCCGAGGCTGCTGCTCCCTGGGGGCAGGAAGCTCCGACAGACAGTCTGGCTGCTGAGAAAGTTCAGCTCGGTGATGTCCTGCTGCTTTGGAAGAGATGCACAGCAAGGGGAGGAGGGAGCAGGGAAGCTCGCCTCTGGTCTCTGCAGCTGGGGCCTCATCCAGCACCTTCCCCAGGATCACGGGGCCCACCAGGCTGCAGCCCGTGGGGCTGGGCTCAGAACCTCAGCAAGTGCCACTGCCAGCAGGGTGAGGGTCCCAGGGTGCAGCCCCCACCCTGCTGCTTGCCTGGCCAGGGCACCCTGCTCTGCTGCCTCGCATGAAGCGTCCCCACACCTGTGTGGCTCCCTCCCGTCTGGACCAGGGCTGCATTTGCCCCGGTGCAGGAGGAGGCAGCAGGATTCTGAACCAGGCACCAGTTCGTGGACGCTCAGGGCTGTTTCCCTCGTTTCCGCAGCCCAGGCCCTGCTTCATAGGCTCCTTTTCCCAAGCAAACCCAAGCTCGAACACCAGCTCCTGCCCCAGCCCATGGCAGCCTGCACCAAAGCATCCCCAGCTGCAGGGAGAGGGCCCTGCATGGGTCGGGGAGAGGTGGAGGAGCAGGGCAGGGGGAGAGCCCACAGCTGGCTTTGCCATGAGGGTGCCTCAGCCCGTGCTGGAGCTGGTGCACGGGTGGGCTGATGGCCCCAGGCCGTGGCCGTGCAGGCTGCTGGAGCAGGGAGAGCTGAGCTGGCTGCAGACGTGGTGCAGAGCAGTTCCTGGGTGATCCTGCACAGGGGAAGAGCAAGGTGGGTCCCCTCATCACCAGGTGGAGCCTGCACAGCACGTAGCGTTGCTCCTTTCTATTCCTCTCCCAGGTCAGCCTCTCCACCGTGGGCTACGGAGACACCGTGCCCGACACGGTGCTTGGCAGGATGGTGGCGTTCGGCTGCATCTCCTTTGGCATCATCCTCAACGGCATGCCCATCTCCATCCTCTACAACAAGTTTTCTGACTACTACGCCAAGCTGAAGGCCCACGAGAACGAGACCAGCCTCTCCCTCAAGCTCTCCAGGAGGTTCCGCTTCAAGGAGCGAGCTCTGCGGAAGCTGTCCGAGTGCTGCAGAGCTGAGCCCCGCTGCCACCGCTGACCCCGCGCTTCCCAGTGTCCTTCCCACCAAGCCCAATTCCCTTTCCAGCGCCCGGCGGTGCTGCAGGGGTGCAGAGAGGGCTCGGGGTGCTGCTGGGCTGGGAGCCACGGGTGCTGGCCATGCTGGGGTGCAAAGGTGGCAGCCAGAGCGTCCCCGGGAACAGACCTTCAATAAACCAGAGCCGAACGGTTCATCGGGCAGCCACTTTGTGTTAATGAGTGAACAGCTCGTGCTGAGGGGTGAGCAGTGAGCTGAATCACCCCCACTTTTCAGCACACTGCTATGTCTGAGGAGGTGCTTTGCTGTTCCCTTGAAGTGTGGCACCGATCTATGACCATACAGAAACTGCCTTGTGCTGCTCGGAGTGCACGGCCGGGGCAGCGGGGCTTTGCCTTGTCCCACTGGGGCAATTGGCAAGGAGTGGACATCTCCCCAGGGGCTCACAACCCCCTTCCCATAGGTGGGAGGAGGTGAGCCTGGCTGCAAGTTAGTTTTGGGTGTGTGAGCACGTCCCGATGGGCTCACGGGGGAGGATCCCCCCCTTCCCAAGAGGGATGGGGAGAGGGGCCTTGGGCGGGTGGTGAGAGGAGGTGGTGGCAGGGAAATGCCACCAGCCATGGGTGCTTTTGGGTGAGCAGCAGGAAGGAAACTGGTGCCTACCAGCTGGGGTGGGACTTGGTCGCTGGCAAGCTGAGCTTGGAGGTGCTGGGGGTGGGCTGCTGGTGTCTGGGGCCCTGGTTAAGCGAATGCTGCAGTGAAACTGTTGGAAAGAGGCAGGATGGGCACACCTGCAGCTGCCCTGAGCCCCAGCACCCACCCCAGCTCCCCAGGGATCCCCCCACCACGGCATCTGGCTGACAGATCCTGAAGGCATTGGGCTGGGAAACACAGCCAAGGAACAGAAATCAGCAACCAAAAACTGCCCCAGAGGCTGAGCTGCAGCTGAATCGTCGTTTCTCTGCTCCTGCTGCCCCACGGGGTGTTTGCTGTCCCTCGGCCAGCATTGTCACAAGCAGTGGTCACAGAAGAAACCCCGCTGAGAACAGCACGTTTAATAGCTCCTCTGACTTCATTTTACAAAACGCAGCAATGTACAGACATTTACAGGACACTGTACAGGCAGTTTCTGTCATATATTAGTGCTCTTGCTATTTACATATAGTACAGCCTGCAGGAAGCCTTTGCAGGCACGGAAACCTGCACACCCTGCGTGGGGCACCCTGACACAGAGCCGTTCCCCCGGGGCTGCCAGCTCCGAGGGCTCATTTGGCTCAATTCAGTTCAGCCCTGAGCCTTCCTGGGCAGAGCCGGGCACCTCCTTGCTCTGCTCTGCCCAGTCTCTGTGGTACCGCTGCGGGTTTTTGCAGGACAGACCCTCGCAGAGAGATCCCTCTGCAGGAGGAAATCTCCACATCGCCTCTCGGTGCTCCCAGAGGGAGCAGCAGCAGCCCCCACTTGCTCCTCCTGCCTCAGTGGCAGCCGCAGCTCCCAGCCACCATGTCGTCGTACTGCTTGAGGACCACGTTCTCGTCGTCGTCGAAGTAGAGGAGGTTGATGGAGTGGAGTTTGTCCGGCACGCAGCAGGGGCTGCTGACACCCTCACTCAGCTTGAGGGCGTTGATGATGGACTGCACGGTGGCGTGGTTGGTTGGCCGCATGTTCTCGCCCAGCGGGAAGGGGCAGGAGCCTTTGCAGTGGTAGGCGTTGTAGCCCCGCGGTGAGATGATCCACCCGGACCAGCCGATCTCCTCGAAGTCCACGGACAAGGGGTGCCTCTGGCAGGGCTGGAGCCGGTCCAGTGAGCGTGTGCTGCGTGGCCCGATCAGCTTGGGCACTGTCATCTTGGCAGGAAGAACAGGGTCCTGAGGCTGTAAATCTACCCCAAACGAGAAAACGATTCCATTAGCACAAGCACATGAGCCTGATGAAGGAGGAAGCAGAGCAGCAGCCCTGGCCACCCCTCCATGCCCGCTGTCTGCAGCTGCCCTTAGGTCGGACTGCCACCGCCATGGAGCTGATCAGTGAGAGCAAAACCCAAATTTACATCTGTAAGCCCGCACCCGTGTTCAGGCTAACCCGATGAGAACAGGAGCAGCCCGAGCACCCTGCAGGTGAGGTATTGTGGCACCGAGCTGTGCTGGGGAGTGCAGCACCTACCTGGGAAGTCAGCCGTGGGCAGGGACGCTCCCCGGCGCCCGTCATCAGTGAACAGGACCAGCATGGGCTTCTTGCTCTCGTGGTGGTCCCTGCTGGACGCAAACTGTATAGCAGGGGAGTCGAGCGGGCTCCCGCCCAGGCCATGGACTGTCACCAGCAAACCCCGATTGCTACTCTCATCTTCGGTCCAGTCGCGAACCTGGAGAAGCAAAACCAGTGTCACCGCTGTGGGATGGGGCAGGTGTTGCTGCAGTGTCCCCACTGCAGGTGACAGGTGCCCCCTGCCACCCCAGGACACCCAGTGCCCCCCAGGCAGTGCAGCTGCAGCCACAGGAAGGGGCTGTGCTGCTCCCGGGCTGCGGCACAGGGAACGCAGCAGGGGCCACAACTGCAGAGCTGCAGCATGATACCAGGACAGATCCATCCACCAGAGCTCATCCCTCCCCGCAGGCTGCATGCCCTGGCGTTGCTGTTAAGAGGGTGAACAGCAACTTGCATTGCAAGCCCAGATGGGACTGAAATGGGTTTAAGAAGCTGCAGCACGCAAAACACTTGTGTTGTTTTTGTTTTTGTTTTTTTTTTCCTTTGTGCCACCCAACTCAGCGTAAAAGTACTCACAGCCTGTGTGATGGCAAAGACCTCCCAGCCAGAGCCCTGCAGTGAGAGGAGCCTGGATGCCAGCAGCTTCTGCCCCTGGGGGGAGTCCGGTTCAGTCTTGTCCAGAATTTGGTAGATGCTGACCTGGGGAAGGAGGCAAAGGGCAATGAGCACCCGTGGGTTGAAGGGGAAACCCCCTTGGCACGGGTACTGGGGAAAAAGGAAGGAAATGGAGAGAAAGCACCTGTGGTATCCCTGAGCACAGGCTGGGAGCACCCCCATGTCCCTCTCCCCACCCTGTCCCCGTCCCCATCCTCACCTGGCAGAAGTGGTGCCGTTTGGGTCCGTCGGTGGCTTTTGGCCAGAGGCGGAAGAGATGCAGCTCCGCTGTCAAGATCTTTTCATTCTTGGCCACGCTGGAGAGGACGAACAGGAACCGCATCTTCTCGCCATGAGCTGCAGGGAGCAACAGGTTGGGAAGCGGAGCCAGACGGGAGGGTGGGGGAACAGCGCTCAGCCCCCTCCCGCAGCCCCCCTCTCCCCAGCACCCAGGGGCCTCCCCCCTTACTTTTATCCAAGAAGCTGCGGACCGTGTTGCCCTCCAGGATGTCGGGGTTCTTGGTGACACCATCAGCGTTGGCCACGGTGTTGAACAGATCCACCATGTACTGGGGAGGCTGCTTGAAGTGAGCTGGGGGGGGCGGAGGGTCTTCGATGCCAAAGACTTCCAGCAGCCTCTTGAGTGCCTCAGCTCGCCGGCTTGCTGCGCTGGCCGGGCTCGGGCACACCGGCCGTGCCAGCACCACCAGCAGCAGCAGCACGGTCCCCAGCATGGCTCTGCTGTCCCAGCCCCGGCTCGACTCCCCCCCTGCCTCCCCAGCACCGCATTTATAACTCGCTGGAAAGATGGATCGGGGTCAAATATGCACATGAGCAATCAGGAAGGCAAAGAGAGCTAATTGCCATGCTAACAAGGTGCAAAGCTGGGCTCCTGGGCACCCTACACCAATTAGCTCCAGTACACAAGCAGGAGGGGAGCGCTGCACCACAGCTCCAGGGAGACGCAGGTCCCGGCTGCACAGCCCCTCAGCAGGGCTGGCCAAGCTGCGTTTGCTCTCCCTAGGAGACTAACTGGTTTTTAATGACGGCACTAATGGGACAAACAGGAGAAGCTTTGTGTGGGGAAGCAAAGAGGGAGAGGAACAGCCAGGGCTGTTGCATGTGTCCCCTCCTGTCCCCAAGCTGCTCCGGCTGCCCTGCATGGCAGGGGGGCTCGGTGTCGTGCAGGTGTCCCTATCCCTCCGCCCTGCTAAACGTGCGGGGTGGGGTGTGTGTGTGTGGGGGGTGTGTGTATCTCCAATTGCCTTCCCCAGGATTCACAGGCATTTGCTGGTAATTCTGCAGTGCCCAATATTATTGAAATACCACGAGAACCCTGCAGGTTCAGGATGATGGGATAAAAGCCAATTCCTTGCTCGTGTTCCCTACCCAGAGGGAAACCAGGTTGGTAAAGGTGACCGCGCTGACACAGTACACTTGGACTCTTTACATTTGCTGTTTGTTCTAATGCCACATGACTGAACAGAAAAATTAGCACTATACAGTGCCATCCAGCCAGACAAAAGGAGCAGGATTAGAAAAGCCTGGTAGGTTTTATAGTGACCCGTGAATCCCACAGGAAATCCCTGTGAAGGAGGCCCGCAGGTACTTGCTCTGTGAGCAGCTTGGTGCAGAGTGGAAGGTGCAGGAGTAGAGCTGGACCTGTCCGTGTGTCTGTCCATCCGCTGGCAGGACTGAAGCACTTCCAGACCAATGCCGGCAGGAGACGAACCAAAGGCTGCTTGGCCAGCTGGCAACTGTAATTTATCCTAACCCCACGTTTTGATGGTGAAAGGGCTGTTAATTATCCAGAATACGCGGGGAGGCAGTGACAGGCTTGGGTTAATCACCAAAGGAAACTATTCCCATCCTGTGGTTCCTTTCCTTTCCCTTCCCTGCTCGCTAGCTGCGGGGCTTCCTGCCAAGGGGACACCTCCATCCCAACACACCCACCTCCCCGATTCCCTCTCCCACCCGACTCCTGCTCCACATTTTGCGGACGGGAGCAGCCGGCCCTGTGTGGTCCCAGTGCCAGACAGCCACATCCATCCCTCCGCACACCGCATCCTCCCGGGATGTTTGGGCAGACCGAGGGTCCGGGGAGCTGCACAAGGGAGCCCCGAGGAGCTGCGAATTGCCCCTGATGTTTATTTTACAAGCTGCAAAACATTTTGCGGAGGGTTCATTTATGCAAACACTGTTTAAAATAGCTTTCATTGATAAAATAGCCTTCTCTCATTTACATATACTACAGACAGTCTGGCAGGGGTCCTGCAGGAGCCCCACCTGCGGGTCCCCAGCCCCGCTACCCCCTGCACTTGCACTGCTGGATGGCCACGATGGTGCGAGTGCGGTCTCGATGGCTCCTGAAGATGTGTACGTCATAGCGGTGAGGGGCACAGCGGCGAGAGGCAACCTCTGCCCAGACCAGACATTTCTCTCCACCTTGTGACTCCCTGCAGTTAGAGACAAACCAAGTACATTCCCCGCCCGCCCCTCAGGCCCCAGGTTCCTGCCTTCCATCACCTGGAAAAGGGGAGATGCCCGGACCAGGGAGGTTCTGCCTCTGTTCCTCACTTCTGGCGTAGCTCAGCAGGCTGCCTCCTCCCTCTCTGCCCGTGCAAAGCAAGGATTTTTTTTCTTTCTGGGTTGATTAATTTCCCTACACGTTTGACACATTTTGTCTCTGAAAGCAACACAAAGTGCTGCCCTCCTGGCCTGAAACAACCGTTTGAGCCTCCCCATCCTCTCCTTCTCCTCCTCCTCCTTCCTCCACCCTGCAGGAATCACAGGCAGGGAACAGCAACGACACATTCCAGGCCAGAGAAGGCCTTTGTCAGGATCTTCTCCCCATCTTTCTCTGCTATTGTGGGGGACCACAAGCTCTACAACCAGCTGCCTGATGGCTGAATTCAGCATTGTCATCAGCAGGTTATTCTTTATCCCTCGAAGCAACAGAGCTGCTGTAGCATCACTGCAAACACTGCTGTGTTTCAGCTTTGTCCCTGTATGATCAGACATGGGTGAGCTGCAGGTGCTACCCCAAATCTGCCCCGGTGTTACCCCTTAGGCCCTGCCCTGGGACCCTTGGGGCGTTGCTGGAGGGCAGTGGGAACAGAGGCAGCTCCAACCTGCCCGGGATGTGTGCGATGTGCCCATGAGGGGCCAGACCCTGCCAGCTGTGCTTACCTAAGCAAGCAGGGATCCCCCGAGGAGCAGCTGCCCAAGCACCTTCCCACATCAATTTCCTGCAAAGATTTGCAAAACAAAGGCATGAAAATCCCCCACCGCACCTCGTAGGGGACACTCCAGGGGACTGGTCGTGCATCCCTGTGCCCGCCCTCCACCCCCAAGCTGAATACACACCCCTGTGCAAAAGGGCAGCAGGGAGGCAAAGCTCACAGGGAGAAGTATTTTGGGGGCACATTATTATTATTGCATCGTAGTTACCTATGCACAAAAGCTATGCTGAAGCCGAGTGTTGAACTGAGCTTAAGGCATACTTAACTCCCTTTTTCACATAAGTAACTCACTATTCCCTTAATTAGTTTTTAAAGAAATCCTCACCCCCCAAAAAAAAAAAAAAAAAAAAGCTGTTTGTTACTTTACACCAATGTATAAATGAATTAGTGGCATAGGATACAGTAAGTGTGAGATTTTTACCACTACAGATTGTGGCCACGTTTGCTCAACATTTCTGGGAGAAGCCGCCCATGGCAGAGCAGCCTGGGGTTGTTTGAACCCCTCAGATCAGCAGAGCTGAGCCCATGGCTGGGGAGACCAAGCTGCAGGGACCAACCTTGAGCCGTTTCTCCCTGTGTCCTGTGGAGCTGTGCACAATTTCATAATAATATTCCACTTGGGAAACACGATAGCATTTCTCCTTCATTTCGCAGCTCTCCAGTGTCTGAATTACCTTCCCACCACTTGGATTTTTGACCAGGGCAGTGCTGAACTTTGTGGGCATGCAGAAAAGGCTACCTGCAAGGAAACAAGATGGAAATTTAATCTGGGGCTGTGTCTGAGGCCATCACAACTGCAGCATCCTTGAAATGTGTCTGCTGTGTGGTTCTGGCATCCAGCATGGGAAGTGCTGTTTTTCCATGTGAGGGGCCCCAGCTAAGATTTTGGGGCTCATTCTTCCACCAGCTCGGGGCTTCAGCTATAGATTTTGTTCCGCCCTCTCAGTTTCAGAGCACAGGGCAGAGACAGCTCATTCTGGGTAGAAATTGTGAAACCTGCGCAAGCCACATCCCTGGGGATCCAGCATGAGCTATTACATTTTATCTTTCAGAAAGAAGGACTTTGAACATAAAATATTCATGGCAGAGCTTTTTCCAGAGACATCCTCTCACGCCAGGGAGCTGGGGAGCATTATTTGACATTTACTCATTCAGCTTCCTCTGGATTTCACCGGGCTGCTGTGCCCAGCACAAGTCCCTGACCCCACCAGCCCATCACCAGCCCAGTGCCACCGTCTCTCCTGCCCTGGAGCAATCCCTGCATCCTGCCACCTTCCTCCTAGCATGGCCCAGGATGGGGTTTTGCTGTGAGGCTGACAGCTGGCTCGTACCCCCCCAGAGCCCACCTTCCCCCGAGCCTTTCAGACAGACCAGTTGCTTCCCAGTTCCCTGAAACAAAAATACTCAGCTTCCCCCCAAAATATGCGCAGCTGCTCTTGCCCTGCTTGGCCACAGGAGGGGAAGGGGCCAAACACCCCCTGCAGATGCAGGTTGAGTCCTGCTTCCTCTTTTCTTTCTGTATTCAAGCCTTAATTCAATGGAAAATGCACTGTGCAATAAAAAATAAAATTGTCTCAGTTTGATATGCCTGGTGTGATTTTTAAGGATGCCCACAGCACTCATGTTGCAGAGAGCAGGCAAAGAGGGGTTTGGGCAGACAGGCTGCACTGCATGCCTGCGTCTTCACTGCTGTTACCCCATGGGTCAGGACGCAGCATCCCTGTCCCTCTGTCCCTGCAGCATCGGCTCTGCAGCTGGAGAGGAGGGAGAGGCAGGAGAGGCTCCTCCAGAAAACAACAGCTTAAAGGACACAGGCACAGACTGTCCCATGGAGCTCAGTCTGAATGATCTTCTGAGAAAAAAAAAAAAAAAAAGAGTTGATTTGCTGAACATCCCAGCTTTTCTCTCCCTCACCAAGTAAATTAGAATTAAAATTTCCATTTCATGTGCTACAGGCAGTGAAGGATGGCTAACTTGACACAGGGGTCTTTCTTTTGTCTCTAAGCAGTTGTCTTGCCCTGTACCCTGTGGGTGCAGGTTCTACAGGGTTTGCGTCTGGTTCCAAGCTCTAAAATGGCTGTAAGAGTTTCCTACCCCCTCCATCAGCTCCTGGAGGACATTTCTTTGTCCAGGATGCAACTGTGTTTTTGGGGGAGCAAACAGCAGTTTCTGACCGCAAGTCTCTGGGACGCTTTGAGGGGATCATGAGATCACGACTGATTTCTGGGAACCAGCGTTTTTGGGTGAGATTTTAACACCCTTCTCCAGGACCCCCCTCCTCTGTTGCTGCCAGTCTGTAACACAACGCCGAAAACCTCAGCCTGTCTTTACAGGGGGGAAATCGAGAAGGAAAGTGCCGAGACCTGCCCTGGGGCAGAGGCAAAGCCGAGGGCGAGTCCACATTTCCCAGTCCTGGGCCATTATCACTGAATGAGCCACCATCCATTAGCAACCCTGGGGACAACTGCCACTGTCCAGCACCTTCCAGTCACACATTTAGGAAGTAAATGTCTGTGCTCATTCTCCCACCCCTGGAAAAAAGCACTTCACGCTGCCTAATGATCCACTTGCTGTGTCTTGTTGCCAGATTACACAAGGCTGTGGGGACCACAGTGCCCCTCTTCACAGATCCTTCCTTTAGGAGGGATGACAAAGGACGGAAGAATAATTATCGTTTTCATCCACGAGCACAGCCCTTCTGCATTTTGGCTTCTTGGCCACCCACCTGGCTTCTCCAGCCCCTCTGGATCAGGCCCCTTGGCTGCCTTCCTAGCTGACACCAGGACTCGCATCGATCTCTATCCCTCTCTAGTGGCTGCTGTGCAGCCCTGCCACAAGAGCTGCCTGGAAGGTTGTAATTGGATAGTTTTACATGCCAAAAAGCCGATAAAACAACTTCAATAAATTCAAAGAGAACTGATTTTTATCAAGGAGTTGTGGAAAAGCATTTCTAAATGACTTTTCATCCCGATAAAAAGGGATCGGTTCAGCTCCACTGACGTGACGCTCTTTTATGTGTGAACTTGCAAGACAGCCCCCAATTCAAAATGGACTGACTCAGCTTTATCCCAGTGGAAGGTTTTGACTTATTTGGAATGATTTAGTTTGGAATTTCCATTTCCAAATGATTTTTGAAACATGAGCATAGTTCACCGGTGCCAAGATGAAAGTGCATTTCAGAATGTCAAAAAAGAAACTCCATTTCTAAGTGTTCTGTTTCAGTTTTTAATCATCACACTGTTGTTTTTTGCTTTGAAGCAAGCTTTTGAAGCTTTCTTTGGAGCAGAGACTCCCAAGGTCCCTTCAAGTCCATCATTAGAGTGCACTTCCTTGGACCATGGAGTTATTGTACTCCCATCCTCACACCATGCATAGGGGAAGGAATTTGCACTGCACTTGCAGACCTGTGCTGTAAGGGCACAGCGACAGAATGGAAAGGAAAAACCAAGCTCAAAATAGAGTCCCCTCCCCCTGTAAATCAGAGGCTCTGCGTGGCAGACTTGGGTGCTGATGGACCTTGCTGTAAGCTCTGATGTTGCAGGAAAGGGTGCTGACCACACAGCAGGGCTCGTCCCTTTTTTCCTGGAAGAGGGGCCCTCCACCATCCCCATACCTGCACTGTAGGTCGGCTCAGAGCATCCCCCCACATCAACCGTGACCTCCCAGGGAGAGTCTGGAAAGAACGTTTTCAGAGCTGGGAGACGCAGACACTCCTCAGGCCACGCGCTGCAGTGACAGCCACCAACCACCTCCACCTCCCGATCGCCTTCCAGGAGCAGGAGCCGCTCCACGTGGATGCGAGCTGGCTCGCAGCGGGACCCTGCTGGGCAGGAACGTGATGCTCCTGGAACCTCGGGGTGCCCGCCCTGTAGCTGCACAGAATGGAGTAAGGAGCAGATTCACTTTTAAGACCAGCTTGCACCAGCTCCCTGATAAAAACCTCCCCTGACCTGGAACTGACTCAGCTTGTACCCCTTTAGCCCAGCATGGCAGCACGGTGTTGCTGTGGTGCTGCCCTTTGCAATAACATTTAGAGCAAAGTTGTTTCTTCTCCAAAGCTCTGCTACAATCAGCTGAACGGCGATGGCTGAAGCAGCCCCATTTTCCCTCCAGGCTCCTGATGTGGAGGATCAGCATGACGGCAGCTCTGGAGAATGATTGTGGACCTGCTGGGCTGGAAGGTGCTGCAGCAGCAGAGCCACAGCTCTGACAAGCAGCGACAACATTTTTCACAGTCACAGACCCCAGGGTGAACACACACAGTCCAGGCAGGTGCAGTGCCTGCTGATCTTGTTCCCATTCCCTCTCCAGGGTTAGCTGTCCTGGTGCCAGACAGGATGGAGATGGGACATTAAGCAACTTCAGCTCTCCTGGGATAAAGAAAGCACCACAGCCTGTGTTTGGGGATGCTCCTTCTAGTCCCATCTAGGAGTCACACATGGCACAAGGTAAGGCAGTGGCGGAAACATCTCAAAGGCCAATTTTGCTCACCCAGGCAGCAAAGGGCCTCTGACAGCTCTGAACAGACACCAGCTCTTGTGCAGAGCAGATGTGGCTGAAAGAGTTGGTCTTGCTGCTGGTCTCAGGGAGGACAGAAATACACGTGGACACTGCCTGGAGCACCAACCCATCCTCTGCCATAGGGTATCTCATAGAATTTCTGTTTGTCTGACCTGCATATTCCACTGCTTGGTGGCTGAGGAGGACAAGAGGCTCAGTAACTAGTTTACTGCAGTGCAGAAGACAGTAACTTAGAGCGTGTGCCAGGTATTTTAAAACATGTATGAAATCAGAGCACCATGCACCAGTGTGTGACCTTCACGCAGAAACAAATGCTCCTGCCATTGGGGTCACAAATACACATTTCTCACCTTCTTACTTCTAAGAAAATCAAGCATGGAAGTGTGTCTGGAGAGCCCCAGGAGGCCAGGGTGGTGGGAGCTGATAGGCTGGGCTGGGCAGGCAGACCTGCACTTCCCAACATCCACGCTTACAGGGCTGCCAGAGACATCTGTGAAACAAGAGTGATAAAAGGATTATTGCTTACTATTTGGATACGATCATTTTATAATTTCTGCTGTTTACATAACAACCTCAGATGTTTTGCAAATACTAAAGGTTAAATTTGTATGACTACTGCTCTTACACATTGAAAAAAAAAATACCCAAATCTGATTAAAGAAACCTCAGACTTTTGGACACACAGTTCAAATCCATTTTCACACATCTGTGCTAATATTGACTGAAGCATGTTTTATGTAGCCTTAGGGGCTGCAAGGGGAACTGAGACTAACAGCTACTCTTGAAGGCCACAGACTTTTCTCTGGTGAACTAGTGGACCTCTTTCCTACTTTCTCTGCACATTAAAGCCAAGACACCCCATTGCCTCACTGATTCCCCTGTCAATATTAAACCTGAGAACCAAAAGTCTGCAGTAGTCCTGAACTTACACAGTACCCAAATGTTTCAAACACGGAATTCAACCATAGCTTCCTGACACAGATCTCAGTCTGTTGTTGCAGCACACTTGTACAGAATACGAAACCTGTTTCATGCACATGAACAGACCTGGTGGCCACGCTACTCTCCAGTTCCTGTTCTCCAAAACTTGCTTTAGGTGTTGGGTTATCTGGGTGTGGAGTCCCCTGCACATAAGAAACACCCCAGGGAGGACAGGTGGGACTTGAGTGGGGATGCTTGAAGGGTGCGTGTGTCCTGTGGGTGAAAAGGGAACTCACCATGCCCCACGTGGAGGAAATGGCTTTGCCTCTGGCAGCAGCCCTTCTCTTCAAACATGTTCCCTTGCTCGCCCTCTCTGCTGATGGCTCCGGCACCTGTAATCACAAAGCACCAAGCTCAGCATTGCCCCAGTCAGAATTCGCCTGCCTAAGTCAGGAGGAAGCACTGAGCTCCAAGCACACAGCTCCAGCCTGCTGCCTTCAACCTGCTTCAGTGTAAGGAAGAGATTTAGAGCATTTATAAATGAGCATGACCTATCTGACCTCTAACACTTGGCTAGCTGGACTAAATACCCTAATTAATTACTCAAAAAAAAAAAAAAAAAAAAAAGAAAAAGAAATGGCTGTGTTTAGCAGTTTTACCTTCATATACCCATTCCCTGCTCTCTTCTACTTCTGTGCTACTGCAATGCGAGCTAGGATCAGAGGAACAATTTGTGCTGAAAGACAGCACAACGCAGCTCCTGGGCTCTAAACTCCCCAAACACTTATGCACAGCAGCTTCCTCAGAGGCAAATCCTGTACCATTTGTTGAGTGCAGACAATCCCCGATGATGTTCAGACAGTGAAGCATAGTAGAAAACACACACCATGCCCACACAGAAACATCACATAGAAAGCCCGCATGTGGCCTCACACCACACACCAGTACAAGCCCTTTTCTCTCCTACACAAGAGCCCAAATCTGCACCAAAGAAAACGAGAAGGAAAAAGGAACTTACTGGCAAAGATGGGACCATGTAAAAATCCTGCCAAGAACACTACAGCTAGCAGGTCCTGCATACTGCACTTTAGGAAACACAAGCAGGGCTCCACATCCCAGATACTTATACCAGCCCTCCCTCAGCAGGCGAGAAGGTGAACAGCTTGGGGACAAATGGGTTTGCACATTGCTGGCAAACACTGCCAGATTGTGATCTGAACAAACATCCCGGCAGCCCGGACAGCGATGGCATCTCTCCCACAAAACCTATCAGGATCGGGATTCAAGCAAACTTCAAAGTGTTTCTTGAGAGCAACTGGGCTTGCCCACAGCCTAGGGAAGCTCCCTTGGGGGTCTTTGTTCTTACTACTCCTTTCAAACTAATTAAGTTTGTGGTAACTCAGGGTCACTTTTAAGTCCCCTCATTTGAAAAGGACGTATATCCTTCATCCTCATTCATCGTATTCAATGGGCTTTTTATCTAGAGATAACCCACCTTTGTCACTCTGCAACACCAAAACTGGTCTTTGATAACAGACAGCAACACACAAGGACTCAGTAGCAAGGACAGTGTGTTTCCCATGACCACAAGGAGAGATCCATGACTACTTTTGCCTCCCTTCAGTGTGACTGACCCCTGGAGCATCTTCTTTCTAACTTGTTAAACACAAAGGAAAGTAACAGTCTCCTGAGTTGTGGAAACATGAGAAGCACCAACAGTGCTTGCATCCTGCAAGAGACTCACAGACACATGGCTCAAAGGCAGTGATGCATCCTGAACACTTGCTGCATGTGGTTCTCAATTACAGAGGTTAGGATCTCTGCACCTACTTGCCAAGTCCAATTGGCAGGGACTAGATCCAATTCCCAGGGTAATTCTTTTGCCAGATTCAGGAATGAGAGCAAAGGAGAACAGCAGTGGCAGCATAACATGACAGATGTCATTCATGCATTCAAAATTGGATTATTATTATTATTATTTTGACTCAGATCACTTGCAGGTGCAGGGATCACAGTTTATGGAAGCTTCCACGAACAAAACAAAAAGTTTCCCTGGAGCTCATGCACAGTTTCTGGGGGAGAGCTGGGCTTAACTGTACCAGATGCACTGAGGAAATGATGAACAAAAGCAGAACACCATTAGAAGGCATCCTTTCCAAACTACACTAGTGCTATAGAAACAAGACCTTCATCACAGCAGCACAGAGGAGGAATCAAGACAGCTATTCAACAACAACAAAAAATTTAATGTTGGCCAAGAAACAAACATATACAAAGAAAAATACATTTCCATTAGAAAAATCACCATGCCTTGGCACCTACGCTAATCCACTCTCCGTTCACAGCTTCGTGGTGCTGCAGAGTACCTGGAGAGGCAGGGACAGTTACTCTGAGCAGCTGCTGTGTGCCATGACCAGAGCTGGAGAGCAGTCTGCATTGCAGCAACAGGGCACAGTTAAGTGATGTACAAAATATTTATGAAAAAATACATATTTTAAATAAAGAACTTACAACAACTTAAACTTTATACAAAATATTATGGTTGCCATTTCAGTGTCTCAATTCTAGGAACTACTTTCGAATGCTCGGTGTCCTGTTTTCCACCCCACATCTGTCTCTGCAGTCTGTTTCTCCAGAGAGCTCCATCTCTGGCCAGCTCAGTCCAAAGTACCTACAAATTAAAAGAAAAAAAAAACAGTCAGAAATCAGAAAGGAAACAGAAATGCAGTTATATGAGCAACTGAAACTTGTTTCACCTCTCTGAAGGGAAAGAGGGACATAGAGACTTATGCTATTAACTATTAAAGATGGGCCCCAGAGGGGCTCTGCAAATTATTAATTTTTTTCTCTCTCAAGAAGGGGACTACAGAAAATATTGAAACCAACTGAAACCAAGCAGAAACTCACCTTCCAAAAAAGCAAATTCATCAATAGCTTCAATAGCATTATCTGCAAAGCAAAGTGAAAACAATTAACATAGATAAAGCTGACTCCATGTTTGCTTTTACTTCAAATAGCAGCATTTGAATTTGCATCACAGTGCAGTGACCAATTTCAAAGAGGTTTATTTGTTTTGGAGGTGGTGTGTGAAATTACTAGCATATAATATTTGGTAGAAGATTTCACTTTCATCTTTGGAGAAATAAGTTGTTCCTACAGCTGTTTCATCACACCAGGACAGGTAGAAAAACCCTCCCTCCTACCAACCCTTTGCTAATGACAGTACTAAACGTGGCCTCATACCCAGATCTTTTCTCTGCAGAGTTTTTCTTTTTCCTTGCTGAGCGTACACATAAGCATCTTTGGCTATGGTTTCAACAAACAACTCCTGCAAAGGAAAAACACGAGAGTTTCACAAGGAGAATGTGAGAGGGAAGAAAGAACACCTGTGCAACAAGGAAGATGAAAGGTCCTACAGAATTTCAGAAGAAACAAAAACTGCCATCCTAAAACATCCCTTTCCCAATAAATAGCTCTGAAAACCAAAAATTAAATTGTTAGGTAGTGGTGTGCATGAGAAGTAACAGAGGACAGAAGGCTGTGCAGGGCAGAGACAGAATCACGGAATCATCCAGGCTGGAAGAGACGTCCGAGATCACCTGGTCCAAGCCCTGTCTCCTCCGAACACGTCTGAGACCAGACAGCTGCTCCCAGGGCACCTCCTGGGACCCAGTCCTCGCGTGCCATGCCGAGGATGCCTCAGCTGTCGGAGGCGGATACCCAGCAGCAGCCCTGAGAGTTACTGGAAGAGTTACTGGAAGGTGGTGCCAAAGCTACCCTACCATCAACCCTCGCCTGTGTAAAGGGAGACACCTTACAGAGGCGATGGAAAAACCCCTGTCACACACTGCTCCCATCCACACACCACAACCCCTCCACCTGCAGCCAAAGCCAAGCGGACACCCACCCCGACCAGGCTCAGAACTGCCTCGGAGGAGCAAAAAGCGAGCAAGCTGCCGCTCCACCGATAACCTCAGGCCCACGGGAAGGGGGGACCCAGAGGACCGGGCTGGGCCGAGGCTCCCCGCCGAGGGGCCCGCGCCGCCCCGCGCCTCACCGTGGCCCGCGCCAGGACGAAGACGGCCTCCTGGCTGGCCAGGGTAACGTCCGGGTCCGCCTTCACCAGCGCCTTCACCCTCGCCAGCGGCAGGCGGGCCAGGCGGGCCGGCCCCGGGCACTGCGGCCCCGCGCCCGCCTCCTCCCCCGGCCCCGCCGGCTCCGAGCCCGCCGCTGCCGCCGCCACCGGCCCGGCCGCCGCCGCCATCCCGCGCCCAGGGGCCGCGCCTGCGCAGCGCCGCCGGGCGGAGCGGGGCCGCCGCGGGGAGGGCCCGGCGGAGCTGAGGGGCTTGTGGGGCCCGGGGACCGCGGGGTGGCCGCGGTTGGCTCGGTGCCTTCGGGGAGTCGGCTTCCAGCCAGCCCCTGCCCCGGCTTTGAGCTGCCCGGTCGGTACCGAACGCAGCCCTCGAGCCGCCTGCTGTCACCCGCCTCCCCCTGGCACAGCGCTGCAGCCTCCCTGCCCTCCCCAAATGTGGCCCCTGAGCCTGTCTGTTTCTCCCAAACACAGCCCTTCATCCTCCGGTCACCCTCAAACACAGCCCTTCATACTCCTGTCACCCCGAAACACAGCCCTTAGCAATATGATTTAGTGGAGGACTTGTTAGTGTTAGGTCAGAGGTTGGACTAGATTATCTTGGAGGTCTCTTCCAACCTAGATGATTCTGTGATTCTGTAATCCTCCTGTCGCCTCCAAACACAGCTGTTCATCCTTCTCATCCCCCACAGTCTCACAAAGAAGTCCCTTGTAACTCCTCCCTCACTCCAAGACACAACCCTTCCTCCTCCCCATCACCCTCATCCCCCAGACATGTCCTTGCAGCCTCCCTGTGTCCCTGTCCCCCAAGCATTGCCCTGTCCTCCCCACCCTGCTGGAACCACGGTCATGGGGACCCCAGGGAGGTGGCTGTCCCAGCCAGATGCCCACCTTGTTGGCACCCAGAGGGTTGGGCACAGGACCCCCCAGCATCCTGCCTCCATTCAGTGGGATCCCACCCTCCAGTGTCTCCTCCACAGGATGCCCCTGAGGACCACCACCATTTACCACCATGGGTCCCTCCCAGGCTTCCCCACATCCTTGACCTTAAAATGGTCACCCTGACAGCCATCCTCAGGCACAAGACAGTCATAGTTGCTGCTGGGGGGACATCTTCCCAAAGGGACAGAGGGACATGCCACCCCAGGGCAAGGACATCATCACCAGTCTGCATCTGGCCAGAGCATCTCTGCAGGCCTCAGCCAGTGCCCCAAGCAGGGCTTGGATTGTCCTCTGCAGAGCGGGGTTTTACCCCATGCCGACGGGACTTGACTCAGCCTCTCAGCTTTCCTGTCTCTGAGGCAACGAACAGCAGGACATTTCAACACACAGATGGCCCAACTAGGTGCCGTGCTGTGCAGAGCACTTCTGCTTCCCATCAAAGCTTGACTCCTCTATGGAGCAAACATCCTCCAGTTCTGGATGTGTCTAAAACCTGGAGCCCTTACCCCAACTCTCCCATGCACATGCAGAGCTTGGCTGAGGCTGGGCTGCACAGGCCGTGCTGGTTGTGCCATGCTACCCAAAAAGAGCAGACCATGAATCCCTTCCCCTCTGCAAGTCCCACGGGGTTGTGAAAACCCAGCCTGCAGCAGGTTCACGTTGGCTGTCACGAGATGAGAACGTAACTTGCCCTCTTGTTCCTCGCAGGAACCCTTCCCTCTCATCTCAGAGTCTGGGCTCTTTTCTGGGTGAGACAGCAGGTTCTGGTGGGCCTCACACTGCCCGGCAGCAGCAGGGTCCAGTGTCCAAGCTAGAAGTGCACAAAGAGCTGCTGCTCCTCCTCCTCCTCCACCTTCTCCTCCTCCTCATCGTCCTCCTCCTCCTCCTCTTTCTGCTCATGCTGCTTCACAGTCAGCTACTTCCTGGCATTGCACACAGCTTCTCACCAACCATTAGGAAAGAGCTTCTGGTTTCAGAGGAGGGGGACACTGCTGCCATCTGAAGAGGCTTGGCTTACACAAATCCTCCTGTTTGGATGCCTCTGGTGGTCTTTAGAAAAGAGGAGAACTCGTAGGAAATTGTCCACTGATGGAAAATGGTGAGTAAGAACTTTACCTGGGCTGCTGTGGACCTTGGGTTGGGGCGTGGGGAGCAGAGCTGTATCTCCTGCTGAGGAAGTTGGAGAGTTTCTGTGGCCGTGTCCTTGTGAGGGGTCAGGTCCTGCTGAGACCCTCGTCCCCCCTCAGGGAGTAGTAAAAGGCAAAGTCCTGTGGTCCACCTGTGCTGGTCGGAGCTTCAAAGGTCTCTGACCAGTTCGTGGGCTCAGTGCAAGAATTGCCAGGTTGACATTGGGCTGAATATAAAATATGTGAAGGAGGAGAAGCTTACATTGTGCTGCTGAACCCAGGAAGGCACCCAGCAACGCAAAAAGCTGGACTTTATTACTGTGACAGCACTGCTGTATCCCATAGGTAGGCTCAGGTACTCTGTCTGTCCCACCCCATTGAACAGCGCTAGAACTTATGGTTACAAACATCTGAATTGTGTTCACATCTAAAATCCCTGAGGAATGTTTGATAGTTGCTTTTTTCATTAGTTTTTGTGAAATCTCCACTGCCTGGTGTGCAGGAAACAGCAAATTCACGCTGTTCTACCACAGGCTCTGCCCAGAGTGCTGTGTTAGCAGTGTTTACTGGGGAAACTGTGGTGACTGCCCAGGGATGAGAGGGGAACTTGAACTTATTTAGGTGTATAAATTTGAGCACTTATGTCTGAAAATATTGCGTAGCTTCTTTGTACTCTAGCCCTTCTGTTGTGAAATAAAAAAAATTACGCAAGTGCAAACCCAGACTGAGATCCCAGAGGGAGGAAGACTTCAAAACTGAAGCCTATGGTAGGGCAAATGGAGCAGCCAGCTCTGATGCAAATGGACGCTGTGGTCTGAGGACAAGAAGGCAGGAGAAAGATGCAGGAGGAAGAGGACAGATCCTTCCCTGTCCATATGGTCTATCTGGGATGGTTATGGAAATGTAACCCTATCACCCCTGAGCTTTGTGCTGTATCTCAGACTTGGCATTTTTCTTCTGAAAGTCATCCAGGCACCTCCTGGCTGCCTTTCTCTAGAAACTTCAGAAAAAGGTGCTGCTTCAGGAAGCCCGGGCAGCTCTGTGCTGGGGCTGGTGTGGCCCAGTTTGCCTGTGTGCTCATCACGGTGTGAGCAGCACAGGAAACACCCTCATCAGAAAAGTAGGGCAGATCTGCCATTTCTTGGCTTTTTTTTTTTTGTATACAGCCTTCAGCGGGATGGGTTTTCCTCCAAGGAAAGGATGCTGACAGCTCTGCGTGGTCTCCTCCACACAGGTGCCATGGCCCCTTCTTATGGAGAGGCTGTCACAGAGCAGGACACGTCCCCATGGTTTTGGGCTCCCCAAGGCTTTTGCTGGAGCTCACAAGGGAGCTGCTGCACTTCTGATTACCATGGTCTTCATGGGAGCCAGGGCCAGGGCAAACTAGGTTGCTCCCCTCCGAGCCCTGGGCAATATCAAGGTCTCAAAGTCTGCCCTCGGGAGTTTTGTTACCAGTAGGGCATAATTCCCTTCCCTGTCCCACTGTTTTGAAGGTTCCTGATAGTGGGCAGAGGATGGATCAGGCCAAAAGACTCCATGAAACAGCTTCTGGGTGCCCTCACGGTGGTGGACCTGTTCCCAGTCTGGTGCAACCCTGAGCTCTTTTCTCATCCACCCATGCAGTGAGCAAAGGCCACTTTTCATAGAGGAGGCTCAGTGTCAGGCCATGCTGAAGCAATAGTGCATTCTGCAGAGGGGCTTTGACTCATTTTCCTCCATAATGTTTTAACTGGAGCTTTTCTTAATGGTTGCAGAGGCACCTGGAGGGGAAAGGGGCCATGGTGCGGCACCTCCAAGCAAAGTTCAAAGGCAACAGGGAAGATCTCCCCGAAGCGGGCAGCTGGCTGGAGAGTCGCTCGGCAGCATCCCCTGCAACGGAGCCAGGACAGATGCCTGTGCTGGGCTCCAAGGGTGAGCCACCCCCTGAGTCCCCCCGGACCAGGAGGGTAGACTTCAGCAGGGCACCTCCACCTCACAGCAAAGGTCAGAGTGTGGGACAGAGCTCGCTTCCTCATCCCGTTTCTGAGACCCCGGAGTGGATGGCACGACTGAAGAAGGGTGTTGCTCAGGACGCCAGCTCCCAGCCAGCCCCTGCAAAGCCAAGAGGAAGAGACGTGTTGAACAAGGAAGTTGGAGCCACCTCTGATCCTCCCCAGAGAAACCAAGCCCAGCAGAAATGGCCTCTTGTCAAAGACAAGGTTGCTCCAGCAGTTCCAGCCAAAGGTGCAGCTGTTGCAGCCTCCTCAGATGCTGTGGGAAGC
Source organism: Netta rufina (assembly GCF_964035555.1). NCBI lineage: Eukaryota > Metazoa > Chordata > Aves > Anseriformes > Anatidae > Netta > Netta rufina. Next base: position 1,873,900 of record NC_140152.1, on the reverse strand, counting down.
ACCCAGGAGGCAGGGCACCCCGCTCTGCCTCGGAGGAAGCCTCTGCCACATGTCATGACGCTGGGAGCGAGGCCGGCCAAGCCCAGGCGCCCTCCTGCCGTGGATCTGGAGAAGTTCCGTGCAGCTGCACGTCCTGGGATGCCCGGCCGTCCTGCCGTGGAGCCAAGGAGCACTAAGCTGGGTATGGCCAGGCACCCGCTGGCACCTCAGAGTCCCCCACTGAAGGCAACCACTTCAGGATGCAAAACTTTCCAACTTAGAGTCTGGAGATCCTGGGAGACAGAAATTTTGGTTGGGCTGAGAGAGAAGTGGGGGCTGTTTGGAGACCAAGGGGCTTTATGAGCATATGCTTTATGAGCAGGGAGTGGTGCAAAGGGAAATTCATTCCTGTAGGAGTGGTGCAGCCCTGTGGCAGGGACCAGGGAAATGGGTATCTCTGTCCTTGGAGATATCCAGGTACCAGCTGGACAGGGCCCTGAATGACCTGCTCTAGCTTTGAGGCTCTCTCAGCCCTGCTCTGAGAAGGAGGTTGGATGAGAGGCTCCTCAGGCCCTTTCCGACCAGCCCACCCTTCCGTGATTGTAAGAGCAGTCAGGCATTACTGGTGGGAAGCAGAGCTGGCCTCCTCTGTTGAGAAGCACTTACACACCCTTTGGCCAAGGGGCAGAGGCTCTCTGAAGCTGGCAGCACATTGCCTGCAACACCATCTGCCTCCAAGCCTGAGGGAGCTGCCAAAACTGCAGGGGCACAGACAGGACCATGGGGGCACCATTGGGACTGTGGTGCTGCTTGGTGTGTCCTCTGTATGGCTTCTGGCTGCCTGCGGGACGCAGAGCTTGGTGCCTCTTGACGTGGTGGTTCTCTGTTCGGCACGAACTCTGCCACAGTCCTTCCAGATGGTGTCTTTCCAGATCTAGGCAGATTTGTTGCTTTCTGACAGCCACCACTCTGCTAAGACATGTTCTCAGCTTTGAAATTTGTTTCAAATCTTGCTTCTTCCTCAACTTTTCGAATTTCTTCTTTACCACCTTGTTATAAGGACATTTCCCTATTACCCAGCTCCTGCCATGACTGTGGGGCAGGGTGCAACTCTAAGAGTAGAGCCTCTCCCTTTCCCTATGAGAACTGCAAAACCTGTTTTATATTACTGTATTAGCCCACCGTTTTGTGGGATCATTCAGAGGCCTTTATCAGTCCTGGCTGTGCTGTTGTGCTGGGAGATGCTCACCCAAAGAGGGGCCCCAGCCTAGAGGGTTAGAGTCACCCTGGCAGAGGAGTGAGTGATCCTCCCTCCATATGTCATAAAATCTGGCAGTTTTCAAGTATTTTATTGTCTTCTGGAAACTGAGGCAAGTTGGAAAACCTAGAGTGACTCCTCTAGATTTACTTATTTTTGTTAATCACCAGTTTTAAGGTAATCTTATGATTTTTTTATGGCTTGACGTATGATTGCTCATCACCTGGTACAATAACCCCATCAGATCTGCTGCGTTGGATATTCGTGTTGGTTGCTGACTGGTCTAGCTGACCAGCTGTGAGTCTGGCAATAAAACTGATGGCGTCTTGGTGCAGCTGGATGAATGCTGGGGCTTGCAGCAGGTGCAGCAGCACTTTCTGGCTGATGATGTCCCTGAGCACTTGGAGATGCCCAGGACTTGCCCTGGTACCAATCTGATGCAGATCTGGAGTTTAACGTTTTCAACATATTCAAAATATTCTTACTTGGCTTCCCCTGGCCTTTCATCATTGGTCCAGGGAGAAAAAACTTTATGGACAAAAAGGCAGGAATTCATAATTAAAGCTCCCTAGGGAGCTCCCCAGTGAGCTGTGCCCCAGAGCGTAGGGAAGGAAGAAAATTCCCAGATGAGCCATGGAGACAAACTCCTTGCTGGATCCAGATGTGCAGCCAGCTTTATCACCCCACATCCCTCTGTACGAATCCAGCCCGAGGAGGCTCTGATCCTCTGAGCTGAGGTGAAAACTTGAAATAATCCCTTGTTGCTTTCCCATTCTTCTTTTTACCGTAGGTTACCCGAAACCAGGTAGTGTTGCATCGGGCCCGGCACGGTTCCCACCGCGGGATGCTCCAAGTGCAGCAGGGTAAGTGCTGCTGAGGTGCTTTAATTTTAGGTGGCCTCCAGGCTGTCCTGACCAGGTGGGAAGGGCACCAGTTCCATCGGGCACCAAGGCATCCGTCCATCGGTTTTCCTGCGGGTTCCTAGAGCCCAGCTTGGGATGGCTCCTCGTGCAGGCAGCTCCAGTGGTACAAAGCATTGTTCTTCACAGGCTGCTGCATGGCTTCCTAATCACACTCTGCTCTGTCCCAGGGGTGAAGAAGAGATATACGATGATGTAGAGACCGTTGAGCCGGTCAAGAGAGACCGAAATGTTCCACTGCCCCCCACGTCCCGACCACCAGCGTATCTCCGTCCCGGAGGAGGTGGGTGCAGGCTGGGTGCTGGATGTGGTGCCTCAGGGAGCACTGAGGACCCAGTGAACTCCGCAGCCAGCAGCAACTGCACTGGGCTGGCTGCTCCCATGCACGGGAGGGTTTCTCTGCCACCTTGTAAACAAGCACGGGTGACTCTGATCCCCTGAAATTATCAAATCTGCTTTCCAGCCATCTGGATGAGCCCATTGACATCAACTGAGCTGGGCCCTAGGGACACACATGGCCCAGCGAGGCAAGGGCTGTGGAGAGCAGCTGCCCCAGAGCTGCCAGCCCTGCGCCCTGACCTGCCCAGCTCATTTCAAGGCGTTCTCTCAGCAGCTGGTGGTCCCAGTGGTCCCTCTCTCGCTGTTGTTTCAGTTTCTTTCCCTGTGTTTTGTCTCAGTGGGTGTCTGCAGCTTACACCAGCCTCATGTCAGCATCTCTGGGTTTGCTTTTACAGGTAGAGATGCCGGTCGAGCCTCTGGCAGGTTTGCCCTGCTGGCAGCTGTGCAAAGGTAATGAGGGTGGGTCACGCTTTCCGTGGGGCCTCAAACTGCCAAGAATCCTTGGTGCTTCTGCAAAGCTGGATGTTCGGTTGTCTTTGCTGGGGTTGCAATAAGAATGTTGGTGGTGAAGGGCACAAGTGGAGGGTTTAAACCTGGCTCAAGAGTTCCAGCATCCCTGGAGGGAGGCACCTCTGGGTGCTGGGGGAGACCCAGAGCAGAGGAAATGTGACAGGGCATTGACCAGGAAGGAAAGCGTAAGGGGGGAGTAGGAGTGGGGTTACCCAGGCTTTCCCTTGACTCACAATGACTCTGCAGAGAAGCCCAGGCCTCCCGAAAGATGAAGCCAATGACACTCAAAGAATGCAAGAAGGAAGAGAAGGCAGACAGGGAGTTTCAGAAGAAATTCAAGGTGAGTAGCACTGAGTGGTTTCGTATACCTCTAACCTCCCTCTTGCTCCCCAGGAGCCATGCACCACAGAGACCTGGCTGTACCCTATCAGACCTGCCCTGTGCCCCACCAAGGCATCCCCAGATCAGACTGGTCCCTCAGACCCTTTTGCTTAAGATGAGCTTGCTTTTTCCATGAAGGGAAAGAGATTGGAGCTGCATGGCCAGCACTGCTTGGGGCAGCTGCTTGAGCTGCAGCACTGCTGTTTGTGTTTCAGTTTGAAGGGAGCATCAATGTCCTGACGCAGATGATGGTCGACCCTGCAGTGACTGAGAAAAGGGGCGGAGGGAAGAATCTGCCGCTCAGACGGGGAGAAATTCTTGATGTGATTGAGTTTACAAACAAGGATCAAATCCTCTGCCGAAACAGCCAGAGGAGGTGTAAGTCCGTGGGGACTGAGGCTCTGCTTGGAGCAGGGATCACAGCACACAGCTTCCAGGCAGTCACTGCTGGTAACTTCCTTCGCACACACACCATTATGGTGTGGGAGACATCCCCTTGCTGTCGGAGATAGTCAGCATATCCTGGGTCTCCAGTGTTCCTGCTTCTCTTTGTAAAAATGCCGTGCTCTTCCTCCCACTCAGAACAACCCATTCTGCCTTTATTTGGGCTTGTCATCTCTGCTAAAAGCCTCTGCATTTCCCAGAGCCCGGCACATCGGGCTTTGCTCTGGTCACAGACTCCACGAGCTATGCTTGCACTGAAGGGTGCTCGGGTGACATGGGCTGCAGACCCCCCAGGCAGAGATGGGGATGAGGGCTATGACCCAGCCCGGCAGGCTGGTTCCCTGCGTTGCCAGCAGGTTCCTCCCAAGGGTCCAACTCGGCTTCCTGGAGCCAGGCTGCTCCTCTCCCCCAGCTTTCCTGGGGATGTGGGGTGCTGCTCAGCCCTGCCTGTGCCGGGGTGCGACCCCGCTTATGGCCCTGCTCCCGGCACAACCTGATGTGCTTCTCCTTGCTCTGTTGCAGATGGCTATGTGCCCCGGGCTGTGATGCTACACCTGTGAGTATCTGTTTCCTGGCCCCTTCCTCCCCACTCCATGAGCTGTGGTGATTGCCCAGCGATTGCCCAGCACCAAACCAGCCCTGGTGATCAAGTGCTGGGTCTAAACCATCCAACGCAGGCAGTGGCCATAAGCACAATGCCTGCTGGTTAGCCTCGGGGGGCAGTCTGCCCTTTCCAGTGATTTCTGGTGTCAGGAGAGGTTCTGGCACTGGGAGAAACTTCCCAGGTTGTTGTGAGCCCTCCTCAAGCTGTGGTCCCAGCACATTGGACTTGCCTGGGCACTGCTCAGCTGCTGCTGCTGGCAGAGCACGAGGGGCTCTCAGCATCCTGGGGTGGGACCACTGTCCATGTGCAATGCCAGAGGGGCCAGATCCGTTCTCCCCTTACGCTGGAGGATCCCATCTCCCGGGAGGAGCAGCCCAGAGGGGCAAGCATGAGCCTGGCAGGAGGTGAAACGGGTGACACGGAGCACTCCAGAGCCAAGAGGCATGTTAGGAGATGGGACAGACACAGCAGCAGGAGCTGGCCCTTGCCTCAGTGGTGGGAGGTCATGGGGGACCAGACTGCTCACAGCATCCTGTTTTTTTTTTTGTTTTTTTTTTTCCCCACAGGGACACTGACATCTATGACGACGTTGAGATTTATGGTAGGTTCAAGTGAACTGCTGCCAGTTCATGAGCAGGCGGCAGCTGTGGTTCAGGTCCTGAATCCCTTAGCAGGCAGCAGGCAGCATGGTCCCAGGGCCCCTTCCCCAGGCACTGGTACCAGGGCCTCCCCTCCCACCCCCTGCTATTTCCCTGCTTTCCATCTCATAGGAGCTGGGATCTCCCCTCCCTCTTTGATTTCTTTCTTCCCTGGGACATACCTTTCTTCCTCACAGGTCCCCACAGGTCTCCATGTTCTTCCACTCCCAGTTACGTGGATTTCTCCACATCCTTTCCCTTCTCAGCTTGCTCCCTCCCCTTGCAGCTAGCCCCATGGACCCCTTTAAGGTGTCCCTGATCCCCCAAACAACTCAGGATGCCTTTCCCAAGCTGTTACTGACTCATGGCTTACAAACTCCATCCCTCTGCCTGCAGAGGGCTTTGCAGATGGAACTGAATGGAGACAGCTGTGTTTTAGCTATGCTGATGAACAAATATTTTATCTATTCCACCTGTCAGGTTGAACAATCCATGCTAAAGCCGAAGTCATGATGCACACCAACAGAGACCTCTCCAAAGACCAAAACATGGAAAGTACTATATGCCACGCTCTTGCTTTGGAAGGAGGTCTGCTTCCTCTGAGATAGCTTGCAAAAGCCACCACATCCCTGCCGAAACAGCAGGGAGGTTGTTCAGCACACTGGGGGGATGCAAGGATCCTGTCCCACAGAGGCAGGAACTTGAAATAAATCTCCATATCAAGCCCTGTCTGTGGCCTAGTTTCGTATGTGTAAAATATAGCAATGATTTGAGAGGGTTTTGTGTTCTTTTTGTTTTTTTGTTTAATCTGTGCAAGAAGAGTTTTAATTCAGAGAGGTTTCAGTATTTCGTCAGTCCCAGAGCATCTTCAGCTCCCTGGGAACAGCGCTGTATCCCTGAACCAATCCAGCACAAAGAAATATCCCAAAATATTGTGAGCAGCAATGATTATTGTACATGTGCCCTGTGAGCAGCCCATGGCCTGCAGGCAGCTTCCTTTCAGAGCTGGGGCAGGGTTGCTGCATCTGTTGGGACAGATATTCCTTTGGGTCCCTTTAGCACCATCCATCGATATGCTGGGGTGCCGAACTGTTCAGACCAGCACAGGAAATCCTTGGATTAGCTTATTAATGGTTTTGGGAAAGTCCTTGGCAAGCTCTGCTCTAGAGAAGCCCTTGCACCGACGCAGATGTGGGGTGGGATGGGGATGCACTCACAGCCGGTGGGAGCCCAAACATTGCAGCAGCCTCTGATGGGCTCAGCAGGACCCAGGACCCAGGTCCTCCTGGATAGTGAGCTGCTATGGAAGGGAGCTCCCCCGTTGTGTCCCTGCTCCCAGCCCACAGCGTGTGGCCCCGATCCATTAGGGTGGGAGCGGCAGGAAGGGTTAACTCGGCTGGGATCGGCACAAGGCGCTCGCAGAAAGCCCAGTCCAGATTACCCAGTTGAAGACGTCACTTTCCATTATGGGAAAGGCTCCCCGGTAGCAGCACGGCTCTTGGCGCTGGGGATTAACCACCCGGCACAGCCGGCAAAGGGCAGGGCTCCGACACCTGGAGCGATGCACGGTGCCGGGGGCTGCTCCCAGGGGCACGGCTGAGCGGGACCATGTGGGATCGCATCCGGAAAGCTCTGCTGGCCTCTCTTTCCGTGAGCTCCATGCGCCTCTGGAAGGGGGTGCGGACTTTCTGGAGCAAAAACGGCCTCCTCACCCTGTCGATGCTGTCGGTCGCCACCGGCTGCCTCCTGGGCTTCCTGCTGCGGGCGCTGGAGCTGACGGAGCTGGTAAGGTGCCGGGGACGGGACGAGAGCGAGGGAGTGGGACTGGCAGTCAGGGCAGCCACAGAGGGGCATGGCCACAAAAGCAAAGGCTTCAGCCCAAGAAAGGACCTTCTGGATGGTTTCTGTCTGTGGCTTGCCTTTTATTTATTTATTTATATTTTGCCCAAAAGCTGCAGGACAAATCTTGTCACCCTCTGCTGGGAGTGGGGGCTCTGGGCCAGACCCTGTCAGGCTGCAGGAGCCTGCAGGAGGGATGGGGATGGGAAGGGGGGGGCTCCTGCCCCACTGCCCCCAGGGGTTGGGAACAGCCTAAAACACAAAGCAGCAGTGCTGGCATCCCGGGGCCGAGCTTCTGCTGCCTCTCCCTGCAGATGCTCAAAGCAAAGCCCAGGTCCACGCTCTGGAGAAGATCCAGCAAAAAACACTCAGGGGTTGCTGAGAGCCTGGGGGCTTCCAGCAATTGCCATCACCCAGCGCTTTCCAGGAGCGCTGCCCTGTTAAATGTCACCGCAGTGAAATCCCAGTGGCTTTAATGGCATCGAGCGTCTCAGCCGTAGCTCAGCCCGATGTGGGGCCGGGCTGGCTGAGCCACGGGAGGCAGGATGCTCAGCAGGATCCCGGCTTCAGTGAGCTCGGCTGATGCTGGAACATCCCCGCGTAACCTACAAGGATTTAGCAGGGGCTTGTCACTTCAATTACGGACTGCAGCATCACTGCCCCGAGCGAGGATGATCTCCTTACTTAATGGCAGTGGGGTGTAATCCCGCTGCGTCCCAGTGCACATGGCCACAAGCACCCCACGGCCTCCCACGGGGCCAGCACCCACCCGGGGTCCTGCCCCTTGTCCTGCCCCAGCCCCGTTGCTGCTGCCCAGTTCTCCCCGTTAGGGACTTTTGGCCCAGCCTCCATGCCGCACATGAAGCAACCATTCCCTGCTTCCTTCCCCAAAAGGGGAAGTGTCACAGGGCTGGAAAATCCAGTGAAAAGAGGACGCTCCTCGGTTCTGGGGCTCCTTCCTGCACCCTTCTGTCCCCACGCTACATGGAGCTCAGCCAAGGTTGGGCCACGCAGGGATGGCAGGACGGGGCTCCTGGGTCCACAGTTTGCCTTGGCATCCCCCAAAGCCCGGTGGTGCTCAGGCCTTTGGAGCAGTGGTAGCACACATTTGGCTTCGGCCACCTCAGACCTTTCCCTGACGTCTCCAGGGCGGTGCAGTGAAAAGCTGGGGGCCGGGGGGGAAGGTTGGGTGGAGGATGGACGGTGGTGGATGGGCTGATGGAGGAGGGAGGGAGGCATGGAAGGAACTTGCTGAGTGTCCAGGAGGGTGGTGGGTGGAGGGATGGTGGATGGACAGACAGCTGGAGGGACAGACAGATCGTGGAGGGACGGTTGGCTGGCAGATGGATGGAAGGAGGTAGGGAGGGTGGGCACCAGGTTGCACCTGGAGGCTTTGGGTCACTGCTGAGTCTCTGCTGCCCAACAAGGAGCAGCACCGGGCACAAGCCAGCAGCAGGGCCATGGAGGCCATTCCCTAGAGGGTGGTGGGTCCAAAGATGCTTTAGGGAAGGGAGCAGCCGCACACACCCAGCTCCAGCTCACAGCCAGGTTTCCCACTTGTAGCTTGGCCCCAGCCCAGCTCTGGTAAGGGTCAGCCAAGGAAGCTGTGTCTCAGCAACCACAGGTTGGGAGCCAAGCTCAAAGCTGTGTCCCATTAGGAAAAAAAAAAAAAATAAAAATGTCAGGTTTGAGCCCTTAACCTGAGGTCAGCATCCACTTCTCAGCTCCCAGCTGACACACCAGCTCTGCTCTCTGTGCAGGAGAAGCAGTACTTTTCCTTTCCTGGAGAGCTCCTCATGAGGATGTTGAAGATGCTGATCCTACCCTTGATCACCTCCAGGTAAGACATCATCTTCTGCTTCTGAAGTGCCATCTCTGTGTCCCATTGAGGAGAACGCACCATGAGACAGGGCTCAAAACTGCCCAGGGTGAGAATAACCCCACACCAAACAGCCAGCACCCAGGCAGCATCCCTAGCTTGGTGTCCATCGAACCCCATAATCTCCTAGTGATGGACTAGGACAGGCCCTGAGCTGAGGGGAGGAGGTTTTGATTTTTTTTGTTGTTTTGTTTTGGTTTTTTGCCTTTACTTTGCTTTCCTTACAGCCATCATCCTGAGTGCAGGGGTTACTTCCCTGCCAGGGTGAGCCCCAGGTACTCCAGCAATGACATTGTCACCAGAAAAAAATGCTGAAAAGTTGGTTTGAATATGTTCCAGCAGAAAAACCTAAATCCTGTAAACTTTTCTGAAGTGTAATGATCCAAATCAGAGAGGGGGGTAATGGTTTTGTCCAGCTTTGTGAGCGGCTGTGTGAAATGGAGGGGTTGTTATTTCTGCACTTGTGCCTGGGCTGCCTTTGATTAGAGATGCTCATTAGAGAGAGCTGGAAAACACTACTGGGGGGTGGGGTGGGGTAATTTCCTTTGCTTTTCATGCAGAAAACCACCAGCAAAGCACACAGCAGAATGAAGATCAAAATATCCAGTCCAGGCTTCAGGGTCAAAGACACTAGGAAGTGGCTGGAGAAGGCTTTAAGGAGTCCTGAGGTGCTGCTCTCATGGACTTCTCAGTGGCTAGGACTGAGAGCACACGGTGAGGCTGTCTGTGTGTCAGGCAGGCTGCAGGCACTGAATTTGCTGGAGGAATGAGGTGCATTGGCCCTGACCTGGATTTAGTACATACTGCACTGGTCTGAGGTTTTGCTTCCTTTTTGTGCCCATCCAGCTGGCAGTGTGGGACCAGCCACAGGCTGCTGCTGCTGGGCAGAGGTTTAAACTGAAAGCAGATTTCCTTGTTTAGAGGATTTTGAGACAGTTCAGTTAAGAACCAGAAGCGTCACTCACTGTTGCATGTCATGTTTGCAAATCCCACTTTCATCAGCCCATCCGAATCGAGAAATAAGCAACAGAGCCACATTTAACCCTAAGCGAGCCCTTAAAAAGCTGAGGTAGAGTCACATATTTTAAATGATCACCGGCACATGGTCACCAGAAATACCCAATTCACTTTCATCCCCTTGCTGATGTCTCACTGCTCTGTTGTTTTTCAGTTCGCTTGCTGCCTGGTTTGCCTCTGGTTTATTTTTGGGAGCAGCGTGATCACCTTCCTTGCCAAGCTCGGTGTTTTTGCCATCAGCCCCCATAGGGCTGCTTTCTGTTTCGCCCCAGCATCCACCCCCTTCCCAACACACTGCCAGGGTCTCTTGGGGTGCTCCCAGTGCTCCCTGGAGCCGAATGCTGTTGGGGCCCAGGGCCTGTCCCAAAAACAGCCATGCTGCCCATGGGGGTCTGGGCATCTGCAAAACACCTGCAGCACATTTCCTGCAAGCTGAACCCAACCAGGATTTCTCTTATTTAATTACTGCGTGATGGTGAAGTGGCTGCACCCCTCCGTGCACCATCCCACAGGGACCAGGCTTGTGCTGGGGACGGATTTGCCCGGCTTGGCACTCAGATTTGGAGCTCCTCACGTCAGAAAGCTTCACCCGCCTCCGCCTCACCTTTGTGGCCTCTCCTCAGCTTCCCAGAGCCTCTCTCCTCCCAGGCACGAGGCTGCAGGGGGGGATCTGTGCTCCCTCAATCACCTGTCCCTGCCGTGTCCCCGAGGGCAGCACTGACCCTGCCGCCCCCATCCCTGCCCCGCATCTCGTGGGGCTCTGCAGTGTCCCAGGAGAGATGGAGCAAGGAAAACCAGAGGTCAGGAGCTCTGCATGTCTGGGGTGGTGACACACTGCAGCCCCCACATGCTCCCATCTGATGTCCCCACCAACAGCCTGCTGGCACAGCCCGTAATACCCTCTCTATTTTTAGTCCAGTTTTGTTCAAAAGTAGCTTACTGGCTAGCTCTTAGGAAAGCTTACATGTACGTGAGGTCTGAACCTGTGGTTCTTTGCCTGGGGGAGTGGGCTCCAACCCCACCTTGTTTTACACCTTTCTTCGCAGCTGACATTGACACCCCATAACATGGTGTCAAGCTGAGGCAGGGGAGGTTTAGGCTGGACTGCAGGAAGAGGTTCTTCACCGAGAGGGTGGTCGCACACTGGAACAGGCTCCCTGTGGAAGCAGTCACTGCACCGAGCCTGTGGAGTTTAAGAAGCGATTGGACTGTGCACTTAGTCATGTGGTCTAAAATTTTGGGTAGACCTGTGTGGTGCCAGGGGTTGGACTCGATGATCCTTATGGGTCCCTTCCAACTTGGGATATTCTATGCTTCTATGATTCTATGATTCTGTGATAGCAGCACCGTGTGCCAGAGGTTTTAGAGAACAGTATCACACTAACCAGAGCAGTGTTAGTTATTCACCATCAGAACATAAGGATATGTACTTGCTATCCCTTGGTGAAGACAGAAGGCATGGCCAGACCTTGAGAAGGGACCTGTAGCTCTGTCCTGCCCTTCGCAGCACCCCCCAGGCTGCCACAAGCTTGCCCTGGGAGCAAGATCCCCTGGGGAGCCACCATGCAGGCACCTGAACATGCAGGAGCCCTGTGATGCCCCTGAGCATCCATTAAAAAAAAAAATAAAATCAGTGGAAACTTCTCACAGGTTGGAGACTTTTCCCACTGGGTGCATCTCGTGCAGCTTTGGGGGCAGATGCTGACCACGATTTTTTCTGGTGCAGCCTCATGTCTGGGCTGGCCACCATGGACTCGAGGGCCTGCGGGAAGATGGGGGTGATCACCATCACCTACTACCTTTGGACGACCTTCATGGCGGTGACCACCGGGATCATCCTCGTGGTCAGCATCCACCCTGGCGCAGCTGCCCAGAAGGAGGACTATTCCGTGGGGAAAGTGGTGCTCAGCTCCGCCGACGCGTTGCTGGATCTGATCAGGTACCTGGTGGGATTTCAGGGGGAGCCTGGGGCTTAGCACCTTGGATGGTGCTCCACAAACAAGATCTGCCCCCAGGGCTGCGAGTTCCCAGGGGATACTGAGATCTGAGGGGAAATGGGAGAGCTGCTGCCGTGCTGACCGCGCAGAGCAGGCTCCCTGCTCCCAAGGGTGCCTCCTCCCCATGGGTGCATCCTGCACACACCCAGGGGCTTGCTTATGCCCACAGCTACTCCAGCAGCCCCACTGCTTGCCTCGGGGCTGGCACAGCTCCTCCCAACGCTGCTCCGGCCTCCCAGAGATGTTGGCAAGGAGGGCTCCGAGCATCCTGCTCCCACTTGGTCTTGGTCTGAGCAGGGGGCTGGAGATGGCCGGGGTCCTTCGCAACTTCTGGCTTTTGATGAGTCCAGTTTGTGTGGCTCAGTCCTGCTCTTCATTCACCTTCCAGCCCCAATTCCCCCCCAGTTTGCAGGAGGACACCCAGAGGGTGGGGGCCGTAGCAATCCTCCTGCTTGCCTCTCACCCACCAGGGGGGCTGCCTGGGCTCCCTCCAGCTCACCGCACACTTTAACCCCTGCACAATTGCTCTCTTACAGAAACATGTTTCCTTCCAACCTGATCGAAGCTTCGTTCCAGCAGGTGAGCCCACCCGGCCCCAGCTCAAGCTCTGGAGATGTTGGGATGGTGCTGGGTTTGGCGGGGCTGCTCTCCCCCAGCCACAGCCTGGACACGAGCCCCTTCCCCTCCCTCCATCCCTTCTCTCCCTCCCTGCTCCCTGGCCACTTTCTGCTCACCCCAGGGTGCACACGGAGAAGAGGGGACTGGTGGGGGACACAGGCACAGGGACACCCTGTGCTGAAGGGCTCCTCCACAAAAGCAATATGATGCTTGGACCCCAGGGACCTCAGGGACCCCAGCATTGTGCAGCAGCTCCCCAGTGCCAGCTCCAGGATCAGGGAGCAGTGCAGAGGGCCTGGCACACAGTGGGACAGAAAGCTGGGTGGAAAGGTTGGGGTGGCTGAAGGAGACGACAGGGGAGGGGATGGGCACGGCGCAGGGTAGGACAGCACACTCATGATGTTGGGAAAGTGTCTTTGGGGCTCCCAGGAGGGGCACAGGGCCAAAGGGACCCCTTTATGGGCATTACAGTGCTTCCTTATCCAGTCCTGCACCGGGATCCTGCAGGGACAAGACTCAAATGCCATGCGTGTGCCCAAGGAAGTGCAGTCCTGGAGGATGGCTGTGCTCAGTTTCCCTTGCCTGTTTCTTGCTTCTCTTCTTCTCATCAATTTACTGCCCGAAAACCAAACCTTGAGCCTACAGCACCACTTGGCCCAGTGGTGGCTTTGACTCTGTGTTCAGAGCAATGTGGAGTTTGCTGCCAATGGGACATTAACCTCTCTGCTTTGCTTTTGTTGCAGTATCGAACTGTCCTTGTCCCAGTGGTGAAGTCCCCAGGATTTCCAAAGATCCCAGGGAAATCCCTCAGTTTTATTTACTTTGCACCTGATGATGAAAACCCTGAAATTCATCACCCTGTGTTTCTCGAGCTGACGCCGTCTCCTGAGATGACCTACAGGACCCTGCCCGGGACCAGCAATGAAATGAACGTCCTGGGGATCGTTATCTTCTCAGCAACCATAGGTACCTGCTAAACAGAGAACTGGGCTTTGTGTTGCTCCCTGGCCACGCTCACCAGGCTACTCAATGGTGGCTGCAACCCAGAGCAGCAACTGCTGCAGCCCCCGTGCTGTAAATCAAGGCAGGGATGCTCAGAGGCACAGGACCAGTCGTTTTAGCTCCAGCTGCTCAGGTCCTTGGGAAACTGGGCATGGCAGGCAGTTTGTAACACCATCTCCCACCAGTAATGTCAGCAACGGAGCTTGCAAAAGGTGTTACAACTGCTCGTTATGTGCAGATCAGCCTGGAGGATCAGGAGGACCCCAGAATTTCCCTAGGAGCCCTCAGAGCCTGAGGTTTCTGAATCATAACGTGAGCTGCAGGAGCCTTCTTATGAAGTCTGCTAAAGTGAGCGGTAACTTCTGCAGACCCTATGTGGGAAACAGTGTAGTAGTGAAGGTCCAAACCCCCTGTGCTGGCAGCGCTCAAACTCCCTGAGCAGGCAGGAGTCAAACCTGGTGCCTGCCACAGACGTGTGGAAATTTCTACGAGCACTTTGTGAAGAGGGTGAGAAAGCTCCCTGCGCTGAGCAGCTTGCAATGCAGCATGGACAAGGCGTTTGGTAACGAATTAAGGAAAGAAGAAGAGGTTGGATGGGGGGGAACATGTGAAAGGGATGGGGAGGAAGAAGGCTTAAAGGGGAGAAAGTCACAGGGGGAGGAACCTGGAGCTGACTCAGAGCATGAGGTGGGTGCAAAGCTGAGTGAGAAAGGAGGAAAGGAGGAACCAGAAGGGAAAGGAGTAGGAGGCAAGGAGATCAGCGTGGGGGCAGGATTACACCTAGATTAAGAGGTGAGGGCGAGGAGCCTGAACTTAGTGTGTGTAAGTATCCAAAAAGCCACTTAGAGGATTTGGGGTGTGGAGGCAGCGCAGGAGAGCGGTGCTGGAGCCCCTCAAACTGCCTCAGGGCAGAGGCCGGGCAGTTTGCAAGGCTGCAACATGCTGGGTGCCTGCAGGAGGTGGCCAAAGGGAGGCTGGGCAGAGACAAACCCGCCGGGAGCGCCTCCATCCCAAGAGATCCCTCCTGCCCCAGAGACCAGCGCCATCGGCAGAGCTCTGCCTTCACGCCGGTGCTTGGGGAATGTGTCTTGGGACACATGTCCTCCTCAGGCCCAGCGGGTGACCAGAAGCTGCTTTTTCTGCCCCCAGGATTACCGCCTGCCACCCAGCCAGTGTGGGTAAGGATCAGCATTGCGTTGGGGCTCGGAGATCACCTGGGCTGGCCCCGGCCACCCAACTGCACCCATCCGGATCTGGCCTGGGAGGGATTAAAGCTCCACAGAGCCCAGCACCTGCAGCGGGGCCTGGTGGGAAGTGCCCATGAGGGGCCGCACGAGTAGGGTTTGTCCAGCAGAAAGCAGAGCAGGCAGGGAGGGCCTGGCCATGGCCCTGTGATGTTGGAGCCCCTTTGGAAGGAAACAAAGCTCTGCTCCTCCTCACAACAGTGGGGAGAAGGCCAGGTGAGATCTCAGCAAATGCCATTTGTGTCCATCTCAAAATCAGGCATTTCATGAGACTGTGGCTGCTGGCCATCAGGAGCAGCCATGCGCACAAACTGCAGCACAGAGGCGAAGCACAGCACGCCAGGGGCACCAGAGCAAGGTGCGGGACCCTAAGATGTGCTCTCATCACTTCTTCTGGTGCCCTTGAGGCCTGCTGCTTTGGCCCACTGCCCTGTGGTGCCACGAGGAACCCCACGCAGGCAGCGTAGCTCCAGTGGCTTCCTCAGAAGCATCCTCAGAGTCCACTCTGGTGCCTCTGAAATCAAGGAAAGGGCAGAGATTTAAAGTTACTTGAAATAAATGGGTTATGTGCTGGGGTGATCTTCTTCATGGCAGCCCTCTGCAGGACACAGAGAAACTGACTTCTTTTAAGGCAGCTGCTATGACCACCAAACACTGGGCGAGTAGCCAAGGAGCCAAGAATGACACGTACAGCCTCATCTCATTTCTCAAGGCTGGGCAAAGATGACCCTTTCTCATTTGTTTTCGGAGCAAGACGTTAGCTGGCCAGAGTTCCAACTAAATGCACCAGGTCTCTGGGAGTCCTCAGCCCTGAAGACTGGAGAAGGATGAGAGGGACAGGACAAGATGCTGACTATACTCTTCTTTTCCAAGTTGAAGCAGACACTTCTACAGTGCTGCGGAAGAAATTTCAGCTCATACACCGAGTGTATGCACCAGGCTCGAATCCAGATGGGCAAATACTCAGGCTCGGTTTTGTTTTCCTGAAACCTCCTCAGCAGTGAAAACAATGGGATTGAGCACAGGCTAATTTGGTGCTGGCAGACCAGAAAGCCATGCCAGAACCCATCTAACCATTAAGTATTTATGCTCCAGTATTCCTACAACTGAAAATTAGACTGGGAATTGTGTTAAGGCAACATCAAAAGAAGCAGCAGAATTAAGGCAGATGGCTTAATTCCCGTATCCAAGCATGGCTGGATACTTCCTTACCTAACACTAATGCAGGCACTGTCACCATTGCAGTACAACCTGTGGGCAGGTGGCAAAGCCGTCTGTGGGCATTGGGCAAATCCAAGCACTTCTGTTTGTTTCAGGAACTAGATCATCCTAGTATTACCAAAGAGCAGCCAAAAGACAGCTCGTCCCCCTCTAGAAGTGACTCTTCCAGTGACTACCCTCAAGAAACTCGGTGCATTGCACGCTGCTCCTTTGGTACTGCTCAGTAATACAAATCACTGTGTTTGGTTGCAGGACTCCTCTTGGGGAAAATGGGTGAGCGAGGAGCCCCGCTAGTTAACGTGTGCCAGTGTCTGAATGAAGCAGTTATGAAAATTGTCTCGATGGCAGTCTGGTAAATCTGTTTTTGATCAATTCAGTTCTTTTCTTACCTGCTAGTTAATGATGGTGCCAGCCATACATATGTCTACAAATATCTACTGCAAGCACTGTACTTATTTTTAGTGTGACTGCATCATAGAGTACCAAATAATGTAATGACCGTGGTGTAGTGCTTCAATAATTGCTTGATCCCCATAAATAAGTACTCATGCTTATTCTTTGCAGGTACTTCCCCTTTGGCATTGTATTTCTCATTGCTGGAAAGATCCTGGAGATGGAAGATCCCTCAGTTATAGGACAGAAGCTGGGACTATATGCCATTACAGTAGTGTCAGGGCTGGTCATCCATGGACTTTTTCTCTTACCTCTGCTTTTTATGCTCATCACCAAGAAAAACCCCTTTGCTTTCATCAAGGGAATACTGCAAGCCTTGCTGATTGCCTTAGCTACATCCTCCAGGTAAGAAAGCATGGCCAAAATTTGCCGGTACAGCTGGGAAGGGCTCTGGCTTAGCTGTGGGAGACCCGGCTGCGCGTACGGCTGGCCACACTGCAGAATAGATGCAATTAACACATAAAAGAGAAATCATGCTCCAGCACTATTCGAAAACACAGAACAGGGCTTCTGTAGGTGCTTTATAAAGCAGTGCATAGTTATGAGTTTGGATTTTAATTGAAAACATCAAAAACACTTCTGGATACTTTACTGAAAACCTCAGTCAACTCCTGTGTATACCACGCTCCTCCAAAGGAAAGTTTTGTCTATTTTGATAAGGTTTTATAATTGTAAATAATTTTTATATCTTTAATTTTTATTGCAAAACATTCTTTGAAACAATGAAGAAAATGTACATCAGAAACTACCATCCTTTCTGAAAGACACACAAACCAGAATATTTTCTCAGAAAGCATTAGGCCAAGTGAAGTTTTCCTGCCCTCCCTGGCATCAGTGCTGTACATGAGCTCAGTAAAACCATAGAGGACCGTCCCTCCCTGCTCTTTCCCCTGTCTCTGCACACTGGTGTAGACAACCCTCTCTCGTCCTGCATGGGGGACCCCATCCCTGTTTCCATCGGCTCTTGCTGCTGTTTCCCTCGGAAGCATCTCCTGTAGCCACCATCGTCCTGCCAGGCACAGGGTCCTGGCAAAACCCCGAGGTCGACATGGGATTCCTGCAGCACCAGCACCATGCTGGGACCTTTCCCTGCAGAGATGGGCTGCCACGAGCAGCTGCTGCTCTCCAGCCAGCGTGCAAGCTGAGGGGCTGTTGTGTAGGGGCTGGTGGGAGAGCTTTGTCCTCGTCCTGCCGTCCGCTCTAGGGATCGTGGGCATCTGTGATACACCCTGCACACATTGGAAAAGCAGCGCCTGCCTTGAAGAGTTGATCGCAGTCCCATCGGCTTCTTTTCCACGTTCATTTTCCATCTTTCATTCTGTCCTCTTCCTCCCCATCCTTATCCTGATTCCCACCATACAGCTCACATCTGTGTGCCTGACAGAAACGAGCACGAGTTCAGTGGGGTGGTACTGGGCAGCACTGGGCAGCACTGGGTGACACTGGTACAGATGCTCCCCACTGCACACTGGGGCTGAACCAGGGCTGAAGGAGCCCCGTGGGGGCTGGGGTGGGTACTTCTGCTTCGTACAAATGTCCAGGTGTTGTGGGATAAATGTGGGGAGCGGGGATTACAACAAACAGACGGAACCCATGCACAAAGCTCTCCGTAGTGTGATGCCTTCAGACACCAAAATGATTTTTTGAGTTTATTCCGTTGGTGCTGCGGGCTTATGACAGACAGTGTCTGACTCCATGGCTAATTGTGTATTCCCCAGGCAGATGAAGAAATGCATAGCAATTCGTGTAACAGTGCTGCTGCACTACCCCAGGAGGACTTATGTTTGTATACTGTTAGGCTGCAGACAGCAGAGTGCTCAACATGGAAAACAATTACTTATCGTTTCTTCTCCCGCAGCTCAGCAACCTTGCCCATCACCCTCAAGTGTCTTCTGGAAAACAACGGGATAGACAGGCGTGTGGCACGCTTCGTCCTGCCGGTCGGGGCCACCATCAACATGGACGGCACGGCGCTGTACGAAGCAGTCGCTGCTATCTTTATCGCTCAGGTCAACGAGTATGACTTGGACTTGGGACAAATCATAACAATAAGGTAAATGTTTATTTGCAGCAGTCAAATTAGTTCTCCGTTCTTATAGATATTAGACCAGTATCTCACCCCTTATCCATTTATTTGGCTGAGACCACCCCAGCTGCTGCAGCATCAGCCCCTGCCAGTGGGTGACAGCGGGGCTGCCAGCTGGGTAGCACGCCTGGGCAGTGTGACGCCATCGAGGAGCTGTACCAGCACAGGGGTGCACTGGTGCAATATATTCTCCTTCAGGAATACCCTCATTTAACGAGCAAGGGAAAAAAAAAACATCTAGCTAAAAATAAGTACAATTTCAAATATGAAGCCATTCCAGGGAGGGGCTGCCTACGCTGGAAGGCAGAGGGCTGCTTTCAGCACAAGGTGCATGCCCACAGCCAGGGCCCTGGACAGTAGCAGGGTAGGAGGCGAAGCATTGCAGCTGCAACCCCCCAGGATGGGGCTGCCCCCAGGAACCAAGTGGCCCCCATGCTGGAGCCTGTCCTCACCTTTCAGAGCTCACCCTGGTCCATTCCAGCACAGAGCTAGAAGGAAGCACTGGCACAGGGGATCAGGACGGGCAAGCAAATTGTACAAGTGTGCAGGTGACTGCAATGGGAGCCTGAGAAGCAGAATTCCTTACAGTGAGATTTCAGAATAACTGGAAGTGATCTTTCTTGGCCAACAAAGTGTTTCAGGTCCTGTCACTATATCATAAAGAATGATATAATGAGGACGTGATTACTTTTATTATTAACATATATAACTTATGCAACACCTCATTCCTTCGAAGAAAAAAAAAAAAGGCAGCTTTCTTGGTGGCACTAATTCTGCAGCCTTCCTCTCTCTGCAGCATAACAGCGACAGCAGCGAGCATAGGAGCGGCTGGGATCCCCCAGTCGGGGCTCGTCACGATGGTCATCGTGCTGACGTCTGTGGGGCTGCCGACCGCCGACATCACGCTCATCGTGGCCGTGGACTGGGCGCTGTAAGTCTCCCAGAGGTGATGCTGTGGGCTGGTGCTAGCGGCAGCTGATAGTGGGGACGTGTTTGGGTTTCCTGGAGCAGCTCTAGCAGAGGTAACAGAGGTTATGGGATCACACACAAGGTCAGGAGCCAAGTGTAAGATTCCTCGTTTTCCCATTATTTTCCTGAAACAGCCTATGATAATGACAGGTAAAAGTCTCTTAAATGATTGTTTGAGCTAAGGTGTTTCTGTTCTGAGGTGCCCGCTGCAGTCTGTTGCCTCCTTAGGGACTGCACTCAGAAGCAGTGATGAAATTACCCCATGCAAGATACAAACTTGCGCCTTTTTTTTTTTTTTTTAATCTAAATCCTTATCAGATTGTACCCCAAATTTTTGCTAGGTCTCAAGTGAAAAACAAACAAAACCCCCCTCTGAAATATTGAAATATCTAGGTATGCATGTATACTTTCAAGAGATGGAAAGGATTCCACTTTCCTCCATAACAAGAGGTAGAAAAGGAGGGAAGCAGACACATATTGTTGTCTTCATAAACGTTACCGTGTAAGGCTGCTAGTTGATGTATTCCCTAGAAATACCTCAAGTCCCAGTCTCCTCCAAGCTGTCCATTCTGTGAGCAAAGGAGGATGGACAGCACGAGACTGAAAGCGGTTTGTCGGACAGGTAAGTGTGGAAAGGTACAGTGGTCACTGCTTTGGTGGAACATCTCCCTGCGAGATGAACGAGGCTGCAGAAAGGTCTCTGGCTTCATACGAGGAGAAATGAAAACCAGCCAGAAGGGTGCTAACAACAATAGAGACAGAAGGGGTGGAAGCATAAAATTGTTTAGGACAAAAGCATGATCTTTAGGATAAAATTAACTGATACAAACCATAAACCACTTGGAAATATTTGCAGCGTATGTGCTCATCCAGGTTTCCATTTTTATTCCTAAGACATGGGATTTTTCATAATTAGGAGAGGACAGAAAGATAGACTAGGGATAGATAAGAGGGTTGGGATAGATGTTTAAAAGGCAAAAAGGAAAAAAAAATGATCTGAGATGCTTACTGATTGTCAGAACAGAACAGTAAAAAGGTAAAGTATGAGCTGGTTGTGACACTAAATCATAAAAGAAAATTATGGGCCCCTTCATGAATAGATATAATAGTGGGGAAAAAAAAAAATAAGTTGCATTCAATAGGCAACTTACATCTTACAAGCCATCTGTCACCAGAACTAAAACATCACTGGAGTTTCTAAAAGTAAGGATGACATTTTCAAAAGACTGCATCCAACGCCAAGGTCTGTCTTCCAGGGAGGTAGTCCTCGCCTTGGTGGATGAAGACCAGATTGATGTTGAGACAAAATACGATGCCTGATAACACTTATCATAACATATGCATTCATGAAATGTAGCATTTAAAAGTAGTATGGAAAAAATGAAGCAAGTTAGGTAGGTGACAAAAACATAGAGTGTAGTTACTGACTTTTAAGGAACTGATGCATGGGTTGCTGGTTTGGTCTTCACAGCCATCCTGTAGAGAGGGAACAGCACAAGTATCACGGCTGCTTTTCTCATTCTTACACTCACAGGAAGTTTAACTTTTCAGGTGGAAGTTGTTTCATCAGAACAAAATGTCAGCTGCATCTTTGAGCATCACAGGGCACCAGTAGTATCACCTACAGTAACACTGCCGGCACTTCCTACTGACATGACAAGAACTCGCCTTAGGGCTGGACAAACACAATTTCATCCCCAAGTGTCACCTTAAATAGTTTTGTGGTTCAGGGGGCTCACACAGATTTTGAAGGAAAATGCACGATGCACCAGTTTCGGTAGGAGGGCAGCCACCCCTACACGCTACAGATGAGTGTGATGAGATGCTAGTACCAATTTCTTGCTGTATTTGCACAGGGCCAAGGGCAATACCCCATTTGTCTTAGCTAGTTCTTATCAAGAATAACGGTAGAGGTGTCAGGGATGGGGGTTCACCTTCCAAAGCCATAAAAGACCACGGCCACTCTGGCCGTGGCCACCAACTGCAGCCTCACAGCTTTTTCTCTTCTAGGGACCGATTCCGAACTATGACCAACGTCCTCGGAGATGCTCTGGCTGCTGGCATCATACAACACATCTGCGAGAAAGACTTCGCCCCAAAGCCCCCTAAGGTAGGTACAGCTTGTCTGGGAGAGCAGGCGAACACAGGACACATCAGGGCTAGAGACAGACACAAGGGAAGTACTCAATTAGGAAAATAAAACAGCATTTTGTTCCTTTTGCAGCAAGATCCAGTGAGCAACACAGAGAAGTTTCCTTCTGCAGAGACCTCACTTCTGCATCCCAAAGACAACGTGATTGAACTGATTGAAGAAAGTTTGTTTGATCAGACAGGAGTTCACTACAACATCTGTCAAGTGTAGATCACAGCATTCCCATGCCCAGGATGGGATCTCGGTGCTAAACTGATGCATATGGATGTTCTGCAAGACAAATGCCTTACATGGCACAAAAAGTAGAAACATCCTCTACCCTTTGAAGACTTTGGAACTCTCCAATGAGCAGAGCCCGCTGCTTGTACGGGAGGATATGGCTAGACTGGCTGTTCTGTCTAAAGCAGCTGGGATTTGAAGGTTTTATTCCACACATTTTCTCAAGCCCAGTTCTCTTCCAAAGTTAGGGAGGAGAGCACGTACTGGGAAGTGGAAACTAGACTGGATTAGAAAGTAACAGAGATGAGAAAACAATCGGACACCTTACATCGGCAGCCTTTATCTGCTGTCCAGGCTGCATGCTGTAAGGCTTTATTTTCTTTAATATATTTTTTAAAATCTTTTTTACTAATATATATACACTAAACATATTACATATTACTATACTATATAAGGTTCTCATCTAAAAACCTATGTGTATTTTTTGTCCAGATCTCAAAATTAAAGCTGAACATAACGGGATTTTCCAGCCATTACACAAACAGAGAAGAGCTGGTTGGAGCATTTCACTTCCAGTGCCAGAGAGATTCATTTCAGCTGCCAGGACGGAAGGGCCAGCTGTACGTGTATTTTTACCGTCTGTCTTATTATAGTGAAACTAATTGACCAACCCAGTTGCAACTGTGTTGGTTTTCCCAGCTAAGGATCTGTTCCCAAGTTCAAATTTCCATTCCAATTACAGCCTTAAAGCACAGGCTTCCAAGGGCAGCCTTCTCCACAAAAGCCTTTTACACAACTGATTTATGTTGCTGAATTCATTCGCTTCTTGCAATGTCCCCTCATGCCTTTTCCCCCTGGGTTTGTCATTACTGCCACAGCACGAGGCTCATGGAAGCAGCCTAAATGCAGACTAACATCACTTACTTTCTCCAAAAGGCAACACCCTGGGCCCAACTCACAGGGAAATTGATGAGAATGCTCCTAAGGCTCAGATAAAGCCAGAGGAGACCCAGAGAGCAGCTAACAGGGCCCTGGGGCATGCCCAGCACAGCCCCTTGCAGCACCTGCGAGCAACTTTGTGCAATCTCCAGGCAGAATCACTGACAATGAAGCTCAAGGTACTGCTGTCCACTTTGGCATTTCTTACCCTTCGCTCCTAGGTTAGTTTTGTACCCTCCTATACATTTAATGTCCAACTCCTCTTCAGTAGGGGCAGTCGTGGGGTCAGAAACTCACATCCCAAACCAAGGGAACCCTGCAGCTTCTCAGGTCACCCCTCCACAATCACAGTCGCATCATGCCCACCAACACTCAACACTGCTGTCTATTAGGGGCACTCTGCAAACTGTTCATCTGTCCCTGGAGCAGGTTGGGGCACAAAAAAATCAGTCAGAGGCACTGCAACACAAGGGAGGCTGTGGGCTGCAGGTGCCTGTGCCCTGATCAGTCCCACACAGAGCTGGGTGCCCCAAGCTACGCACAGAGGAACGGCTGCTTTGGAAGCACCCTGCCTCCATGCACTGCAGCCCTACCCCAAATGACACAAAGCAGGGCATCCTCATGCTCACCACAGCTGAAAGAACACATCATTACTGACAAAACTGAGTATTACATCTCGGTACATCTAGAACTGGCACAGTAAGCAGAAACCTGCATGGTTTGCCTCAGAAGCTGCAAGAATTGTGATTTGTTTCCATGCTCACTACTGGGTTCCCTCAAGGTTCCATTTTAGGGCCAGCCCTCTTCAATGTTTTTATAAATGATTTGGATGTAGGACTCAAAGGTGTTTTGAGCAAATTTGCTGATGACACCAAACTTGGAGGAGTTGTGGACTTGGCTGAGGGTGAAAGACCTTGCAGACAGATCTGGACAGATCAGAGCTGGGCGATCACCAACCACATGAAGTTTACCAAAAGCAAGTGCTGGGTCCTGCACCTGGGATGGGGCAACCCTGGCTATACATACAGACTGGGCGATGAGACGCTGGAGAGCAGCCCCGCAGATAGGGATCTGGGAGTTGTGGTTGACAGCAAGCTGAACATGAGCCAGCAGGGTGATCTGGCAGCCAGGAGGACCAACTGCACCCTGGGGTGCATCAAGCACGGCATCGCTAGTTGGTCGAGGGAGGTGATTGTCCTGCTCTGCTCTGCGCTGGTGCGGCCTCACCTTGAGCACTGTGTGCAGTTCTGGGCACCACAGTAGAAGAAAGACATTAAACTGTTGGAGTGTCCAGAGGAGGGCGACGAAGATGGTGAAGGGCCTAGAGGGGAAGACGTATGAGGGGCAGCTGAGGGCACTGGGCCTGTTCAGCCTGAAATCACCAGTGATAGGACTGGCAGGAATGGTGTCAAGCTGAGGCAGGGCAGTTTTAGGCTGGACATCAGGAAGAGGTTCTTCACTGAGAGGGTGGTTGCACACCAGAACAGGGTCCCCAGGGACATAGTCACTGCACCAAGCCTGTCTGAATTTAAAAAGCGATTGGACTGTGCACTTAGTCACATGGTCTAAAATTTTGGGTAGACCTGTGTGGTGCCAGGAGTTGGACTCGATGATCCTTATGGGTCCCTTCCAGCTTGGGAAATTCTATGACTATGATTTGTCAAACATCAATAACATCTCCCGCTATCTGGTGATAGCTGTTTTATTAGATAAGCTCCAGTTCTGAAATCAGCAGCAAGGACATTGTTTTACCAGTGTTAAAAAAAAAAAAAAAAAAAAGTGGATGTAGTCCGTGCCCCTCTAACAGGACGAAATAGGGAAAATAATTCAAATGTTTCCGGAAGTCTGATGGCCACCTGAAGCCATCAATACTGTTCTGGAAAAGCCACAGGCAGCAAAGGACAATGCATCCTCTTCAGCGCTGCAAAGAGGCACAACCAACTTAATACATTCCAACAGGAATAAACAGTGGATAAATTTAGGAAACAGTTACTAACTGCCTGAGTCGAGCTGCTAGCAAGGCACCCACTGCCTCTGGCGTCCTTGGGATGGTACCATCCCAATTCCACTGGTACTTTCAATAAACTGCTGCTGGGGGAACATTTATTCATTTCTAGCTGGTCAGTAGGGAACAACAGCCTTCATTTGCCAAAGCTGAATGCAGGCAGGCATCCATCGAACCCCAAAATGTCAGCAAGACTTTAGGCATACAGAGCAATGCCAGTACCTCCCAAAAATCCTGGCATAAAAGCCATCTATTTGGCTACACGAGCTTTGATGAGGGAATAAATTCCACCAGTGGGTTTGGGGAATTTGAGGATGTGACTCACAATAAACACTAAGCTTAGTCAAATGTTTCATCAGTCTGACCCTTCAGCTTGAGTGAAATCCTTACCCAAGAAAATTTCTTCCTACAGTCCATGATGGGGCTGCCTCGATCTTAACAACGGGCTGTCCTCCTGTTCTCACTATTAGCTGTTTTCTAGAGCAGGAATTATTTTTACATTTCTGAATTTATAAAATAGTCCTGAGTTTTGATCATGGAGCTTCATTTTATATCATTTTTACATTTTTTCAGGATTTAAGAGAAGTGACATAATAGTGGCATAGCAAATAACAATCGAGACAGCACACGGAGTCAGTAGAGAGCGCTGCCACCTGTTTTTTCCTTCTTCCAGATCAGAATGTACTTTGGTTTGCCTTTTACTGAAACTAACAAAATAACTCAACATTGTAGCACATGGCAAAATAAAGTTAAAATAAAAGATGTGAAAAGCAGACAAAAAATATTAAATAGTATCAGTTTCAAAATTACCCCATGGAAGTTTTCTAGGATGACCTTTTGAAAATTCCATTCCACCAGAAGTTTCAAAAGTCTTTACTTAAGTCTATTAAAACAACAGCTCTCTCTGTAAAAGATTTCCAAGCAGTTCTAAGTGACACATGTGGGTTAATTTAAACTATAAATTAGCAGCATGTAGCCTACCCAAACTACTCCTTTTAGGAGTAATTGTCTCCCTCATGAACGTGTGGTCAGACTTGTCTGTCTTTGCCTCTTGCTATGTCTTAAGAGACTTTTATCTGTCATTTGCCTCACACCTGTCACTGTAGGTACTTCTTTCCTCGTGGAATTTTTCATTTTGTCTCACGTGCTGACAGACTTTCTAGAAACTATGAATATGTCATTTTAGTCCCTACTGCCTATGGCAGAACATGGCCATACTCAATCATCTGCTCCTGAGCTGATGGAGCTCTAAAGTTGCGTCCCTTCTGTCCTTTTCTGCATACGAGATATTTAAGGAATTAACCATCTAAGAAAATCTTGTGATGGAAGTTTGTATAAACACGAACTTAGATGACTTTTTTTCCCTTTGTTCTTCGTTTTCCTCACCCTGATGCAATATACATTAAATACCTGTACAAGCCATGCATCCTCCAGCTCCCCTCGAACCATACAAGTATTCAAACTCTTCCCAGCAAGTGCCCAGGACCTTAGCCACAGCACGGGAAATTAATGAAGTGCCCCTGTCCTCAAAACCTCGTGCCCATGCAGCATGCAAACAGTGGGAGCTGTGCAAAGCACCATTCCCCGGCAGCAGCCTGTGAATGGCTTCTGCTCCTCGGGAAGGTCAGGGTGCACCTCCTGTGTCCTCACTCTCAAGCAACCTCCACCAGGGCGCTTAGGCAGCTGCTCCTCACCGCACAACTGTCAGCTACACCCCACCTCATTCAGCAGATCCTCCTGATGATGGAGTGGTATGAGAGAAAAAAAAAAGATGTGGCATGGAGGTGTCTGTGTTAACAATGACATCTGCAAATGGCTGGGGTTGCACAACAGAAGTTCAGGTACACTGTGAATTTGAACCCTTCATAAGGGATATAAATCTGCTAATTAGTTATGCTAAATCTGCTAATAAATTATGTTCAGACACATCACCATCCTAAAGGGCAAAGCAGCCACCCAGCAGAGTGCATCAGCCCCCAGCTAAGCACAGGCTTTGTGGCTGCTCATGTAGGCACAAGCCCCAGCATGCGGTGCAGAGATGCTTTATGGACTCAGCAGTCTGGGTCTCGACAACTTTGGGCAATTCTGCATCTTCTTCCATCTCACTGTGTTTGACATCCCCTGCTTCCCAACTCACCAGTCTTCAAAGTGGAGAGAAAGCAGCAACATCCCTGGACAAGAGGCTCCAAAATCCCTGTCGGGGAGCCAGCTCGTCTTGTCCCTGCACAAGCATCCTGGCACTCAGGCATGCAACCAACACTTACCTTCGGTCTCTAGTTACATGTGTCATTTAAACACACAAATGAAGTCCCCTGTAGCCAACAGTGGGAGACTGGCACTTTTATAAACTGTTACTCTCATTTTATGATCAGATTAATTGTCTTCTGATAGCCTTGGACTGGGTGCTGATTATTTTTAATTATTTGAATCAGTAGAATGAATCCCATTCTGCAGTACACATCTGAGCGGTGAGATTTATTTTTAGAATGCTGAGCCTTCAGACTCTCGTGTCCAAGAACAGATTTTGGTTTGGATTTTAAGAGACAGACTACCCAAACTGCATATCAGTGCAGACAGGAAAGAACAATAGGGTTGAACAGTACACCCAGCCCAAATTGCTGCCTTACTTACCTGGCCATCTCACCTCAAAAATCTTCTACCCACTGTCCTTCCTTGTGCAGAACCACAACAAAGTGGATATTTGGCCATTCTCCTCCTTGATTCCCTTTAAATATTCCTGAAATCTTCAGATTTCAGAACCTGCAGAGCATTACCTGAAACTGCGTTCTGGGGCTAAAATATTAAGAGCAACATCACGCTCCCCCATCCTCAGGAGGCTGTCCTGTCTTTAGATATCTTAACTCTATTTTGCTGCCTTTACGTCTGTCTCCCTAATGCCATGTCCTAATTACAGTTATTTGCTTTGACAGCCTGCAATCACTGGATACAGACAGAACAAATGCTTCTTGTGCTTGCATCCTGTTAAGACATCTGGTGCTGATTTCTCTGTTCTAGCCAGGCAAAATTCCTCTCGATTCTGCTCCCAAACAAAATGCCAATCCCGACCTTCAATTGTTAGTTTCTCCTGCCCGTATGTTGGTGATTCCTCCTCTTCTGAGATGATACGTGCATCCAGTCATCTATTATTCAGAGCTAAGAGTTGTTCTTCAAGAACACAGGCACCAATTTGTATTTCCTATACAAGGAGTAGTAAGTAGGAAATAAAACATTCATACATATGCTTTACGAGTAGCAATTATTCACTTCCCCATAACTAGTTACAAAAGCAGGACTCCATGCATTCACCCACACCTTTCCTTTCCAGCCAGATACAAAAAATACATACAGGGAACTTGTTAAGATTGTTTGTCCACCTACAGATCTGAGCCATCTCCCCTTTTCTGCAACCACATCTGCAGTATCTGCAATCAGAAAACCTCCCTCTTCCCTTTCACCTCATGATCTAGCAAAAGCAGCAGCTCGGTGAGCCATGCTGAGTTAATTCTCACAGCACTGACACGGCCAGGCACCAGCTGATAGCAGTAAGTGGCTGAGTCACACTGCTCGGGGTTGAGCAGCTCCTCGAGTAGCTGCACTCGGGCACTTCCAGCCTGCCACATCGTGCCTGGACAGGATGCTATGGAGAAAGGTCCAAGAAGCTCACAAACAGAAGATGCAAAGCAGCAAGGCCCCCTCCTCCTTTCCGCATCCCTTCCTCAAAGCAGGTTGCATCCAAACAGAGCTCCAGAGGTCCCACTGGAAGAGGCGCTCTCCAAGGACCTTCTCTTTGGTCTCTCCCAGCAGAAGCTCTGCACTGCTGCCTCTCAGCAGATCCCCACCTGGAATACCAAGTGAGAACAGAGCTGAGCTCTGTGCGCTGCTCTCCATCTCAAGAGACAGCTGGTGAAAATAACGAGCTGTTGCAGACACTGAAAATACATTTGCTTAAGGCACACCTAGGCTAAGGACTGGAGGCACACAGGCTAGGTTCTTGGGCAGCATGTGGAAGCTTAACAGACTGCTGATAACTTGGAACTCAAATAAGAAGTTCAAAGAAGAGACTATAACAAGCTGCACATCAACTCTAGAAGAGAGGAAAAATTAGACAACAATAACTCATGGGCAAGAAGTGAAAAATCTGAAGAGTCAAGTAACTTCTATACTGCATAGGGAGACCATGGTTGCAAGACTAAGGTGATGCAAGCCTAGGATCATTACTACTCAAACTCAGTGTAAAAAAAGCACTACTTTTCTGTACTCTAAAGGCCCTGAGGAAAAAAAAAAAAAAAAAAAAAAAGTACATGCTTTCATCAACACCTGGCATACAGCCCTTAGATGTCACCAAGACCTAAGCCTATAACCTCCTCACTAATGTTCCTTGAGAATGGAATTAAGGCAATGCAGTCGTTACAGAACAGCCTATGAATGCCAGTCTGTGAACACATCTAAGAAAGCCAACTGCACATCTTGGGCTGCATCAGAAGCGTGGCCAGCAGGGTGAGGGAGGAGATTGTCCCCTTCTGCTCTGTCCTTGTAGGACCCTACCTGGAGCCCTGTGTGCAGCTCTGGAGCCCCAGCACAAGGTCAGGGGCCTATTAGGGTGAGTCCAGAGGAGGCCACGGCGATGCTCAGGGGCTGGAGCAGCTCTGCTATGAGGACAGGCTGGGAGACCTGGGGGTGTTCAGCCTGGAGAAGAGAAGGCTTCAGGGAGAACTTAACAGGGGCCTGCCAGTACCTAAGGGGGCTGCAGGAAAGCTGGGGAGGGACTCTTGGCAGGAGGTGTAGTAACAGAACAAGGGGTAATGGACTTAAATTAAAGATGGTAGGTTCAGATGAGGTGTTAGGAAGAAATTCTTCCCTCTGAGGGTGGTGAGGCCCTGGCTGAGGCTGCCCCGAGGAGCTGTGGGTGCCCCATCCCTGGCAGTGCCCAAGGCCAGGCTGGATGGGGCTGGGGGCAGCCCGGGCTGGTGGGGTAATGCCCATGGCAGGGGTGGGACGGGGTGGGCTTCGAGATCCCTTCCAACCCAAACCACTCCATGGTTCTGTGATTCTATACAATGTGGAATTATTCAAAACGCACAGTGTAAGTGCTTGGCCGTTGAGTTTTACAACTAGCGAATTCTAACATTTCTTAAAATATGTGGAGTAGCTTCATAACTTTTGTATTTCTTAATTTGTGTGTATTCTTGTTTTAATAAAATAGCTGAAAATCCCAAAATCTTGTGCTCAACAATTCTGGCTTTCAAAACTACAGCATCAGCTTCTGGAAGCTGACCAAAGGCCTAATGAAAATGGAAGCAAAATATATGGAGGCAGTCTTACTTCACAAATACAGATATATGTGTGGCAAAGTCTTTAATAAACGCTGCAATCCAAAAAACAAGCCTTGGCTCTGTTTGAAGTTCTAGTTTTTCTGTAAGGTTCCATGCTCCTTTTCTAGTGCAACGAGCAGCTCAATGCAGAATTTCAATGGCACGGCACTTACACTTCTGTAGAAAACATTTTTATTTAACGTGGAGCACACATACTGGACCTGACAGCTGCATTTACAACTACACTCACCATCCTTCTACAAAGAGATTAAGTGATAACCACCAGCAGCAAGTCTGCAAGAGGAGCAGCCTCCTGCAAACACATCAGGTGTGCACACTGCTGCATTCACAAATGGCCACGCAATTCCAGCTGCTCCGCACTGGGTTGGAGCAGGAATAAGAGATGCCAGCACTCTGCTGCCCAAAGAAAATGGTCTCACAGGAAGAGTTGCTTGAACCCAGTATTACCAAGATTATTCCAAAAAGCAGCTGAATTCAGTGATGGGCATCACAGCTCCTAGCTTTGGACAGGAGGCAACCATGCCTGTTATTACTGCAACGGGATCACCTAACTTCACCTGGCAGATGTCTGAGCCTGGACCTTTCTGTAAAACATCTGTGTGTGTGCATGACTCATTCACGTCACTACATCCTCAGCCTCACCATGCCCTCACTTCCACTTCTGTTCCTTCTCCAGCTACAAAAGGAACCAAATTACACAACTGGTTCACTCTCAGAATGACACCGACAGTGGAAATCAAGAGCACGGTGCTTTCCATACAGTCCCTCTTGAGGGAGAAGCACAGCTCCATGGCACCGTCACAGACTTCACTTGGGAACAGGACATCCAAAGTGCTTCTCTGCAAGTGCTCACTCCAGCCTGTTAGGAAGACAGAAATCACTGAGCGACCCTTCTTGCTGCCTGTGCAACAAAGCCCTCAGGATGAAATCACTCAGATCCATCTAGATTTCCAAGTTCCTATCAACAGCCTTCCCCTACATTCTCATAAAGGGACATGAGACAAGGCAGGATGCAGATTGCTAGATCACATCCTTCATATAATTAAGTTCCTAGTTCCCAGCCTTACACATCTCCTGGCCAAGGGATTCAGACTGACAGCAGGTGTAGTTAAGTGTGAATGGACCCCTTCCTATTATCTTCTCAAAAGCTTCTGCCCACAAAGCTAAGAAAACTGTAACTGTAGTGTCCTCACAGTTGAGAATCTCCTGCTCAGCTTTCCCTGTTGCTCTCCTTCTTTAAAGTACGTTGTACCTTCAATTTCTTGTATTTATAAGAAATACCCAAGTTTATTAGTGTTATGCAACACCACATCAAATGCTTTAGAAAAGCCCAGGTGAATGGGAGTTATTGCCTTTCATGCATTCATATATTTTATTTATAAAGCATTTGTTCTTATCAAAGAAACCCACCAAATTGATGATACTACCCATGATAAACCCTGTGATAAATCTGTGACAATCTGTTATAAAATGTGTTTAAGCCATTTCTATTAACCTCCATATCGTTCGTTACATTTGCTATTCAACATCTGAAGAACAGTTCTTTCTGTTCTATGTCTCATGGGGGTCAATCAGAAAGCCCGTCACGGCTCTTCACACTGCCCATCCCCTTGGAAGATGCTGCCTCAGCCTTCTGCATGGGATCTGATGCTGCCTGAGGTCTCCCAACCTCAGCATTCTGCAGGGGTAAACGTCCTGCCTATCAAAACACCTTGTGTAGTGGAGATGAGATCTACAGGGTTAGAGTTGCACGTCTCACATTCCCCTAATACACATATGCCTATTACTGCTATTTTCCACTCATACTGATGAGTTAGGGTATTTCCTACCAGAACTCCAATTCTAATTATGCAGTTACACCAAAGAGCACGTTCGTCTTCTCTGCTTTGTACCTGCTACCGTGGTCACCTCCATGTAATTGCCCTTATTCTCATCACCCATATTTCTTTTTGCTGAACATGCCACGTTCTCCCAGTAGCTTAAAATTAAGTCTCTATTCCACCTCACAGCACCACAAACCCCCTTCCTTTCCTGATTTTTCATATGTATCTTTTGTGGCTCACCAGTCATCCCCCACCTCCAATTACATGCTAGCTTTCCACTTACTCTTATTCTCCTTTAATGTTTTGGTGTGACTTTTTTTTCCAGCGCATTATTTTGCTTTGCTTTTGCCAGGAATAGAGACTGATGACAGCGTTGGGAATTTCAAAGAAGAAGCAACTCCAACTGTCTTTCACATCTACAGTTCACCTTCTAGTCTTGGCGGTTTCTCTGAACAGTTTCTGTATAGCTGAATCAATCCACCCAGCTGACACTATGCACTTGAAGTATGTTTGAGTACCTTTTTTGATGCCAACGCCACCATAAGCAGCCCCAAGCTCAGCTGCTTGGTCCCACCCTTGAACTGCCCCTTCAGTAGCACGTGTATGTGCATCCCTGTGGGACAACACTGGAAACAGATCCAGCAACTGATTCAGGTTTAAAGTAACCCTAATAGCCGGGCTTATTTTTCATTTAAACAAGCCCTATCAACTTGTATCAGCACAAATAAGATGAGGGTGGAGGGCTGGTACACCAGGACCATACACAAAGCACACCCTTGGAGCCTTAGCTTCTAAAATTTCTACTTCTTAAAAAAAAAAAAAAAAAAAAAAAAAAAGGCAACATGACAACATGTCATTTTAATAAATTAATGCTTTCCCACAGCTATTAGTGCCAACAGTGGGTAACTGCAGCTGCTGCAGGGAACTTCTCATTCAGCTAGCTCCATAAGGAGCAGGTGAAGGACAGGCCTGGGCTGCCAGCTTGAGCTGCCACAGCAGCAGTGGCCAGCAGCAGGTGAGACGATCCTACTTCTATCACCTACACTGAAACATTTCTGAGCAAAAACATTTCATCCCTATTCACAGGACATCACCTGTGTCTTCCTCCTCTGGATCCTGTGAGATGCTCAGGATTAGGTAACACCTTCATCACCAAGCAAAGGGGCAATATGGATTATAGACCTCCCATTCAGCCAGCTTCCTACCCCACAGCTGCTAAGAGTGTTGCTGCCAGGGCTCCTTGGTAAAGACACCTTCCTTTTGCTGCACCCAACACCCAGCAGCTACAAGACTGTCACCCAATTATTCTTTGTAGAAGGCAAATTATGTCAGGCTGCCTTAATGTCACCAATTCAGCAAAGCCTGTCTCTTCCCCTTCTTATTCTTTCTTGGATGTGGTCTTAAAAAGAATCAGCTTGCATTATTCCTTCGCCCAAAACCAGGATGCATATTGACAGACTGGGAAATCAGATTCCATGCAGGAGATACTAGCTAAGGTCAGTATTCTGCTGCCAAGGTCAGTATTGGCAACGTGAATGTGGAGAGGCCAATTTCAGGCCAGACATTCTTTCCTCAAGGCCACCAGCAGTCCAACAGCATGCGAGGCTCTATCCTGCCCCACCGAGAGAGCTGCACTCCGAGGAAACGGGAAGGAAGGCACAGAGCTTCAAAGATTCAACCAAGCTATGGCATCACTTGTGCCGCCTTTGAGAATTACTGTTTTAATAATGTAAGATGCGAATCAGGACAGCCAGAACACTCCTTAGTAACTGTATGAGCACTGGAGACACCCCTGTCCAGGAGTAAAGGGACTGGTTCAAGTCCTTGTAAGCCCTCTGTGTGACAGGACAAAGCACAAAGACACCAGAGAACGTCATACCTCAACACCTGGCTACAAACCTTAACTTTGCCTTGTTCAGAAAAGAAGCACTTAAGACATGTGGGCAAGGCTCAGTATGCTTTATCTACGCTAGCACAAGAAGCCTGGATTTCTATCCTGGAATCCAGTGACAGGGGTGGGGGTAGTAGGGTCGGATGGTGCAATCGTGTTGTGTGACATGGCAAACGAGGTCATTCACTGCCATTTCAATAAATTCAGTCGTTCCTGAAGCTGAGTTGTCTTCCTTTCTCCATTCCTGCAGTAAGAAAGGATTAAAACATTAAGGCCCATGAAATATTGTACAAACAGAAGGGGAAAATAGAAAAGCTGGTCCAAAAAGAAATGAGAATAATTTCCTCAATAAGTCACTCAAAGATGTGACAACATTTTGATCCCATGGAGAAGTGAATGGGAGGTGCTCCCTGAAAAGGGGTGATAAAGGGGTCCATTACAGGACCACTGCAGAAAAATACTAGGACACAATACATAGATGCAACTATTTCCTAAAGTTATTTCAAGAGAAGTTTTAGAGAAATTTGGATGTTAAATTCTTATCCAACTGGAGATGAATTTTCTTAAACCCCGTTACCTCGCTCATCCCATTACTGTACTATTGTTAAAATAAACCTTAAGTTTATAAAGTTTTTTATAAAACTATGAAGTTTTATAAAAGCTTAGATTTTTAAGGACATATATCTTTGTGTTACTTCTATACTGTGTAGGTATATGGAACAGAATACATGTGCATATAAAGCAGATACACAACATGTTAATACATACAATGAACAGAGATTAAAACACATCATAAACAAACTATATATAAATACAGTATACAAACATTTCAAAATATGTTGCAGTATTAAACACCAGCCAGCCAGCCAGGCTGGCAGGAAAGTCTTGTGGCTTTTTTTTTTTTTTTCCTTTTTTTTTTTTTTTTTTTTTTTTTTTAAATTAGTTGGAAACAGAAGTGCCAAGGTACTAACAGGCCCACTCCTGTTCTTACCCCCTACCATCAGAGTGGTTCCAAAGGGCATTTACCAATATGGTGATAGATGCTTTATATATAAATATACATACACACATACAGATGTATTATGTGCATGTGTGTGCATACACACATATAAATATGCATCTCTTGAAAGATGCAAAGCAGAAGAAACAATCTGGGACAAAGAGGTAAGGTAGGATCACAAAAACAGATCACTCGAATTACAAATCTGCTTTGACTAAGACCAAAACCATTTGTGCCATGACTCTATAGAGAAGCACACAGGCTTACTTACCATAGCCATATGCAAACTGCAATACAGCCTCGAAATCCTGAAAGCGCGTGTGCACGCTCCTTCCATGATACCTGAGCTGGAGACTATTGAAGTCTATGCAAAGGAAGCAGCTCAGCATTGTTTACACTGACTCAACACTGCTCCTAAGCCAAACAATTTCTGCTTTGCTCTCCATTTTGATCTTTCTTTGTAGCATGCACGGGCTGGACTTGGGGTCAGAATCTGTTCCAACACATTCAAACAGAATTTCAGTTAAAGTAAGTTTCAGAAGTCCACTGATTACTCAAAGAATTCAGGAAGTCCCAAAGCTATTTTTATTAAACTCAGTGAAGTTCTCCATAAATTCTAGATTAAGTTGAGAATATGGTCTTTAGTAAGTGCTCCAGCTGCAGCTCTGCAGAGAAAAATCAATCAATTCTGAAAAATTTAACATTTATGGTGTTATATACTATACTATATATTACTACTCAAATGAAAAAAAAATGTATTTGAACTGTGACAAATTTAGTTTGAATTAATTTTGTTGCAAAGGAAGGTATTCAACAATGTAATGTTAGTAGAAGTATGTTCTGACAAACTAGATTCAGATTCCCATTTTGCTACGTTCCCTGCCTTTATACGTAAATACTTAAAAAACAAAACAAAAAAAAAGAAAAACAAAAAACAACTTATTTCACAAAACAAAGAGAAGCACCTGCTATTCACCTTCATTCAACTGCATTGGTAACACACACATGTAAAAATACTACCCCAAACATCCCACACTTCCTTTCAATCTCCTACTTTCAGAAAGTGATGAAAGCATACGGCAGCTTAAAAAAAAAAAAAAAAAAAAAAAAGCTTCAAAATCAAGAAGCAAAATAAGAGGAAATAAGGGAATAGGCAGGGCCCCTCTGACATCCAACTTCTGTGCATGCTGGGGAAGCATGAGAGGAATGACAAAGGGACAGGGACCAGACTTGAGTGCTTTCCTTAAACAGCTTTTCCTACCACAACTGTTGGAGTCAGAATCCTGAGCTAGATGCACCATTAACATGACACAGGAGGAATATCCTTGTTCTAATATTCTCTATGCTTTTTTTTTTTTTTTTTTTCTTTTTTTTGGTAAACGATGGGAGATACAGAAACAAATATAAAGGCAGAATGAACTTTGTTCCAGCTTGTTTCCTGAAGTACCAGTGAGATGGAAATCATCATTGTCTAATACCTATTTTTTGGGGGGATTATTTATTGTGGAAATGGAGGTGAAGTTCAACAGTAAGGGACCCCAAGAGCCACCACCACAGAGCAAGTGGTAGAGAGTCCAAAGCCAGGGAGGCCACAAGGAATTCTGCAAAAAGCGAATCTCCCTCGAGGGTTAAGGGGTCTAATCTTTTTTTTTCCTTCTGCCTTTACAAGAACAGCCATTTCTCACAGAAGACACACACTGCACTTGGGTATGCTTTCTTACTAAGCATTCTGTACGTTTTCCCTCATTTTTCATTGAAAAAAACTCTAAAACTGGAAAATAAAATGGTCATCAGTATGAACTTGTGTAAAGTGAATCACATAGGACTAACATGCATCGGGAAGAATTACACGGGAGTTGCCCTAGCTTCACCCAAAGAAGGTGGCAGGAAAGGTCTACAGTTTTGTGCTGCTGATTAGGCATTCCTGTTCGAGATGGATGTTGCACATACTAATGGTAGCATACTGTTATACTGTATACTCACTATAAAAATATGCTGATTTCTGCTCTTTACCAATTCAGAACAAAGAATAATTTCAACTTGGCAAGATCGCTGGACTGAGGAATTCCCATAGCAAGAACAACCAGAAACGCAGTTTTCCACAGTATCAAGATGCCTGTGCTGACTTGGCAGTGCTATCCATTCCGTGTTACCACAGAGTCACAGAATGGTTTGGGTTGGAAGGGACCTTGAAGCCCACTCTGTCCCACCCCTGCCATGGGCACGACCCCCCCCAGCAGCCCAGGCTGCCCCCAGCCCCATCCAGCCTGGCCTTGGGCACTGCCAGGGATGGGGCACCCACAGCTCCTTGGGGCAGCCTCAGCCAGGGCCTCACCCTTACCATGCACTGGACACTTCCCCCTGTCCCCCCTCTTATTTTACATCCCTTTTTGAAGGAAGTCAAAGTTCAGTTAACAATCAGAGCCAATGTCTCAAAGGTATGGTAACTACCACAGCTCCTCCAAACAAAAGGATAATTTCCACAACCGAAGAACAAAGCAAGGCACCACCTGCTTTAACTCAGTAGGGGCCAATTTAAATTTATGAAAACTTTACAAGATTCTGTGTTGGCAAACAAGGGAGTATTATGGTAAGTTACTATCAAAGAGAGCCTGTTTAAAGACAATGGCAGTATACTATACTTCAGTGACACGGTTCCATGGGCATTTCTGAACAAGGCCTAGCAGGCCGCGAAGCATCAGAGCCGAAATTGGACAAGAGGAACCAGAATATGCTGCCTGACCTCAAGCCTGCAGGATTCCTTGTTCTCAAGGGCTCTCTTCAAAAGTTGCAAAACAAATTTCTGAGTAATAGTATAGCTGGGTTCTGGTTTTTGTTGTTGTTGCTTTTTTATTTTATTATTATTATTTTTAAATCAGTAAGGATAAACATCCTAAGATGGAGAGAACAACTTGTTTCCTGAAAAATAAAAAGTAAATCATGTGCCTTCTTTTAATTCCATCTTTCTAATAAGGTTACAAGTAACAAAATCTTTAGTGAAGCAAGCTTGATTAGCCTAAGTCATGAACACAGTTCATATTCTTCTGAAAAAATGTCAAATTCCAAATTGCACAATAATCCAATTCCTGCAGAAAACAAAAACAAAAAAACAAAATACGAACGATTAAGTAAAAGCCTAATACTATTTTGAAATACATCAACTGTCACCATAGATCATTTAGAAATATCATGAACATGTTCTAAATAAGCACTTAACAAAAACAATAATGAACATGTAGCAAAAAAATAACAAAAATCCTTTGCACTATTGACAGAAAATTTCATTTAAATATTAAAACTAGCGTAAAATATCTAGGCTTTGTTTTGTTTAATTTTGAAAATACCTTATAAGAAAACAATACTTGTAATTCCATCCACAGGATTCTACAAAACTGCTGCTTCATTCATCAAATCTTTGAACCGTTTCAATATGAAAATTCCAATTTTTCAAATTACTTAAAAATCATTGCAGAGAATTTCCAAGCACTTGAATTAAAGCACAACCAAAGTATGAAGTTGGTACATTTTTGCAATTAATTCTAAAATAAGTTAATTTACATAAATACTCTCAAAATAACACAATGGGATTCAACTTCATTTTAGACATTTGGAAAGCAGTGTCATACTTTATTTAAAATAAACCCATGTAAAAACAAAGTTTAAATGAAAATGGTACCTGAAAAATAAATTATTTGATATAAAACAAATCAATAACTTAAAAACACACTAAATATACAAAATGTTTAACCATATACTGTACAGTATGGAAAACAATTGATAAAACCTTCTGTCCCACAAACAGATTAATTTATAAACAAAAGATTACATAAGTTAAGGGAAATGAAATCAATAAAAAGACTAGAAGTACAGTATTATTCAAAGTTACTGGTCAAATAAAGGTTTATACCAACTTATGTTTCAAATGTCTCACGTCATTTTCTTCTCAATGACCAAGTGAAAAAGTTCAGCTGTACCACTGAAAAGTTGCTCAAAAATGTTTAAAAATAAGGAACAATATGAGAATAAAGGTTCTAAAATGTGAATGCTACCAATTTTTTGAGGTTTCAGGTGGCAGTGCTACTATTACTGATTTTCCATCATCATCAACAAAATAATTTAGTGCTGAAAATTCCACTCAACAGAAAAATATTTCTAGTTAAAACCTTGGAAATCTTTTACCAAGTGTAATATATAATAAATAATTGCAGCAAGACTGAAGAAAACAATAATGGATTTGAAGTGAAATCTACTCACTGGGTATGGTGTCTTGTTTAGAGATCATAAAGGCTTCAGCTGGATTTTAAATCATGCAGAAGGAAAAACCAACACCTATGGTTTTGTTTAGTTTTGCTACTTAAGACTATCACAAAAAAAGCAATCACAAAACCAGTGCTGTAACTGCTTAACCTGGGAGCATGTATTTTCAGGAATTAATTTTAATTTTCATTTCTGCTGGCTGTGTCATGGAGAAGTTGCACATGACAGGGGTACCACCTCTTACCAAGTAAGACTGTCCCCTTTCATGACCAGCAGTTTTTTTTTAAACAGAAACCTAAAAAGGTATAATAAACATATAAAGTCAATGCTAGCCTTTTGATTTTCATATTTATCATTTTATCATGCGAGTATTCAGCACTCAGATGTGCAGAGGAATTAGAGAAATTTGCCTAAGGGACAGAAGACAAATTTTTGCCTCCAAATACAAAGATTATAGCACCTAGGGTGACAATATTGGGTTTTGGGAAAAATAAAAAAAAAATAAATAAAAAATGAACATAACTCCACTAAGAGAGCCAAACGGAGCAGTGTTTTCTTATGCTAAATGTGGATTTGGTCCCTTCACTCTAAAGCTATTCTTAGGAGCCTAAGAGGCGAAACGTCATCACAAGGTGCTTTGCTGACAGTGTTACAGAGGACAAACCTCCTCCGTTTGCAAGTCAAAATATGGTAGGTTACCTTCTGAGAGAGGTAGCACTAGGACAAACAGATCCGTATTTGAGCTTTGTGACTGAACCAGGGGAACACCGTCAGTAGTTCGCAAAAAGCCATATGTTAAAAACCTCCCACGTCCTTCCATTTTTTCAGGTAGATTTTGTTTTTCCAGAGAACGTTGTTTCAAGAAGCCGTTTCTTTTATTTTTTCCATGTTTACTTTGTTAGAAAAGTTGATGTGGGGATATTCTCAATGCGTTTTTTAAAAGCACAAATGCAACTACGAACTACCCAAGAAGTTGCTTTAGTTATTCTGGTTTAGAATATACTGAAAAAGAAATCTCTCCTGAAATATTTGAAGAATCTCTATTTTATTAACCTAACCCAGAACACTAAAGCAAAGTAAAATTTTAATGGCTGTTTAAGGACTCTAAGGACTAATCATTTCCAAAACTTAACATTCAAAATATTTGATCTTAGTTGTAACTGTTGAACATCCTTGCTGTAGATGTAGGTATGCCAGTTTATTGCAAGATTCCAAATCGCTTTGTATCAACGGTATTACTACAGAATTTAACACCTCTGCAAAAATTGGTGTCCTCTCCATGCTGATACCCATCAGTCCTTTGGACCACCACAAGCGACCATAAGCTGGCCAACTGACTGCAGTGAAAAGTTTGTCCTATTTTAGCGACCTGTGTACCCCCAAATATTCAGTGTTTTTCACATTATGACACAGATGTACTGAAAAAAAAACATAACCAACCAACGGGAAGGAAAGGGCTGTGCAGACACACTGCTAGGGGGATGCTGCTCTGGACAGTGATGTTTCCTGACTTCTCCTCCCACCCAAAAGGACGGATCCTTAAGGCCTTCTCAGTCCCAGACCTAGAGCAGAAGCGAAGGGATGGGCACAGCAGGCAGCAGCTGTGGGGGCTCGGGTCCCCTCCCTCTATGCAGGAGAGTGGAGCACAGATACTCAGGTAAACCAAATTTATGATGGCGTGGCTCGAAGAACAAAAGCTCAACACTTTAGTGTACAGACACCGTCTAGAATGGAATCACAAAAACTAGAAACTCTATGCTGCTTTGATTCTGCTCGTGTTTAATAGCTTTTCTGGTGTTGCCATCCCCTCTTTTGAAGGAATTGTATTCGCCTCTTCCAGCTTACATAAGCTGCACAGCAACATCAGAGTTTCCTTTTCTGTATTTACTGTGAAATTTCCCTATGTGCAAATCGTTAACAATGTTTAAACAGTGATTAGGCTTGTGGCTAGCTTTCTACACAGGGCTGAATTCCATTCATAGTGGAAATCTGGGAAGCAAGTGTAAGTTACTGAGCAGGAATAAGAATTTATCAATAAATCAACAGGCTGGAATAGACTAGTCTGAATAAAGCCTCCAAATAATTTTAATTTTGATACAACTTTTTTTTTTTTTTTAATATTTCTACATTTTTTTTTTTTTTTTTTTTAGTTTTTATTCTGCATAACACAACTAAAGCCCCGAATATCTTCAGAGTTTTGAAGTGGTCTAAACCACCATCAGGTCAGTTCTGCTCTGAACTACACATTGTCTCATTTTAGAGTGAAACTCCACAGTCCTGAGAGGAATGCAGACCAGACCGCTCCTGTGCGGCTCTGGAGGCAGCCCCAGCAGAAGTTTGGCAGCCATGCTCTGGCCTGGTTCCTGCACTGCCAGATACAAGTATTTGGAAAAAAAAAAAAAAAAAAGTGGAGAAATGGATAGATGCAAAGAAAGAGAAGGGAAGTAGAGCTTCCCTTTCAAAAGGGAAGTAAGAAATTCTAAAGCTAAAGGTGCCAAGCAACAGTTCCAGCCATTTAGCTGGTAAAATTTCCAGAGGTTCTGAAGATGCTTGTCTTAATAAAGCCCTGAGGCCTGGTCAAGTCCCGATGTACAATCCTGCCCTCGCTCAGTGAGCCTTTTCATTGCTGCAGAGGCCAAGCCAAGGCTCAAAGGTGAAGATTCGCAGTGCAAATGAGATGGCTGCTGCCCAGCGAAGTGAAACCCCAGCAGGACTCATCGCCTGGACAAATGGAAAAAGCTACAACAGCATAGGCTGTTTTTTGCTGAAGTGCTAAGCATCCACATGCAGAAAAAGTTCTTTTTACAAGAGCAAATGAGTTTTGCGTGCGAAGCAAACAAGTCCATTTGAAGATAAAGCCCAGCTGAAGCATGGCAATACATCACTGAGCTTCCCCTTCCTATCCCCAGCTGGCAGATCATCAATGTCATAGTCGGGGTACCCTCAGCTTGAGGAAGACATCCAGCCCCCAAGCCTCCCTCCTTTTTTTTTTTTTTCTTTATACTTAAGAGATGCAGATAAACTTCACTTTGTTGTCATATTCGCCAGCCTGATCAAAGCGTATCAGGGAAGTGGTGTCATCCAAAATGCAGGTGCATGAAATCCAGATTAAGCCCTTCAGAAATCCTGGCACCAAGAAGACATCACCAGCCTTGAAGACACCATAATCCTCTTCAACATCTACACACAAAACACTGCAATAGAAGCATGGACAACTATGTGTTGTCACCAGGAACGATACCTGAACCTACTGAAGTAACTGTGCGCACCCTGCGATGCTCCTCAAAGTCCACAGAGCACTCCCATAGCAGCTGTGCCCTGTAACACATCTCCAGCATGGATCATCAAATCCAGTTCTTTAGAATCTGATCATAATGTACTAATCTGGTCATCAAGACTTTTGAGTATTCTCTGCCTTGTTGAGCCTACTGCATCTCATGAGAAAGGCTTGAGACTGACCCTTTGTACGACAAAGATCTTGTAAGGCCAGAGATAGAAGTATCAACTGAAAGGAACTTCTGTATCTCAAATAAATCAATAAACTTGAACTTTGCATCCTTTAAACCCTTAACTCCCTGAGGATTATGGAGACAAAATCACTTTGGAAATGGGTAAAATCAGGCAGTAGCTGGAAAGAACGGTATGCCAGATGATGTGATAAGAAAACCCAATTGTTCTTACCTTTCTTCTTACCAAAATCGTTGACAGATTACTTGGTACTGGAGTTTAGTTTCCACTTCCTGAAGTTTCCTTTTGCTCTTTACTAATCCAATGTATAAGTTATTGTTTAGGTCCAAAAGCATCATAAATACATTCACTTTTTTTCTTGATTTCTACTACTTATGCCAAATATTTATCGACTGTGAGAATGGTGCAATGTACGGACCATGCACTTCTTCCACCATCAGCTCTTGATATTTAAGTAGGATATTTCTTTCCCTTTTTACTGACTCAAGAGGCTGCACTCTGCTCAGGTAAACGGCCTAGCAGCTGCTTTCAGATCAACTATCAACGGCGTCTGGGATCAGATGTTTCCTAAAAGAGAAATTGCCATACTGCTACTAACAGTATCCCACATTTCTATCTTATTTAGCAAAGGAATAGGAGATGGAAAGATGGGGAAGCAGTCAGATGACACTAGAAGCCTCCAAGAAAAGTTAAAATAAGTGAATGTGACATTTGGTGAGCTTACAGTAGCGTACTGCTGATACATGCCTGTAATAACTGTAGATGCAAAGTCATATTCAGGGTGTCATTTGTTGCAAGTCTGATCTCAATCTAAATCCTCTAATAAAGCAGCAGCTCCCATTTAGTTAGAAAAATGATCTTACATGAAATAAGGCAAGAGAGAATTACAGGAAATTGGAAACCATTTCAGACTCACTCTGGTGGAACAGCGGAGTATTGAGGTTAAGAGGTGATAGGACACAGTAAGATTCCTCTATACTATCCAGTTGGAACTTGGGAGAAATCCCAACAATGCTTCTGAATCTCTTCTTGTACACCAGAAAAGGATCCACTGAAGTGATAAATAATGATAAATCAGTGGAAACATCTGGAATAGACAGCCCAGAAGTAGCTGGCAGACAGCATGCTTGGGGTGAGGAGTCATTCGGTTGCAGTTTTACAGACCACCACCATACTGTCCCAAATCTCAGGCTGCCCAGGTGTCTCAGAAGACGAGAGAGCTAACAGGACTGGCAGGAGTGGCAAGGCAGAGTATGTTAATGGTAGAACAACACTTAAATTCATTGCATACAAGCTCAAAAACAGTGGGAGGCTGAGCACTATGCCAAAGCCTATCCATATTCCTTCAGGCGTGCCACAGACAGTTCCAGAAGCATAGCAGCAGTGGTTCCTAGACAGTGCTAAAGGTAATTAAAAGAGCTGGGCAGCTAAATCAGCTGCTCTCCAGCTGGGGTGTGCAGAGATGCTGATGCAGACTTCTTTGGGCTGCACAAGCCCGCCGGTCCTGTTGCAGGAAGAAGAGAAGCAATTGCCATTGCAAGGCAAGGTCAGCTAGGGATGGAAATGATACAAGCAGACAGCACGGATCAGCCGCAGGAATGCAAAAACAAGCTCTGGGACTGGCAGAGGTTCACACAAAAAAGAGACACTGCAAT
Organism: Netta rufina; assembly: GCF_964035555.1. NCBI lineage: Eukaryota > Metazoa > Chordata > Aves > Anseriformes > Anatidae > Netta > Netta rufina. The sequence continues at coordinate 1,829,760 of NC_140152.1, read as the reverse complement.
AGAACTGACCCAATTTTCACATTTGCCCTATTTTTTGGCAACTGAACATAACTCACAGCCCTGAGAGCTGCCCAAGCTAATTCTCTAGTCATGCACAGTATCCTTACACAGCCTTTACCTGATAGAGTAATCCTCCTCGGGCTTCCTACTAAAGAACACCTGTAGGGTTACATCAGCCTGTGGCACGTAGTTTCTATGTGACAGGTTTATTGTAGTGCTCTCGTTTCACAAACCTTTTTCTTCTACTCATCTGTCAAAGGAGTAACTTAAGACTCTTTAAAGAAGGACTACAGTTCTTTAAATCAACACCCTTTGAAAGCTGGACACTTTGTGCAATACTTAGCAAAAAAATAACAGAAAATAAAAAACAAAACAAAATTTGAGCAAAACAAAATCAAATTTAATGTTCTTAAATGCAAAAGTAAAAACAAACAAAAAACACAAAAAAGCAAAAGAAAATTAACAGAAACAGAACAACTCAAAGTTTCAAGGCAGTCTGCAGAAAACTTGGGGGATTAATCTTTAAATCTACAAATCAAAGGGTTTTTTTGTTAATATCTAACTTGCAAGTCGTAAGTACTTTTCTGCTGAGTGTTCAATAAGTAAAGCTAGTTGTCAAAACAAAATCCTATTAAAATAGAAAAATCTAGCACTCATTAGAAGGGATGCGAGAAATACAATGCTCAAATGTTTATAAATGTTTTTTCTTTACAAAACAGAACTACCAAAGGAATTCAGACTATAATGATCTTTGAAAATGAGTATCTTGCTGCATTATAATGTACCAGTAAGTAGTGCACCATGCATTAAATATTTGGACAGAAGAGATTCAGTTTGATAAAGTAGCAACATATATTCACACTTTTTTGGAGTTTCATTTTGACTCTGAAATCTTCCCGGAGTTTCTTTGAAACTCTTTGGTCCATTCCTATTAGAAAGTGGGCTTTAAAAGTAATGTTTCTAAAACCTTTGAATTTGACAACTTGGCCACTGCTCAGTGTGCAACTTACCTCATCAATGGTGTTAAAAGTTATGCTGGCATGCTACTACTTACAAGACCTTGACTTTATAAAGCCTAATCCTCAACTATATGTAGCAATGAATATTAATTGATAAAGCAAATTTACTGTCAACTAAAACATTAGTATTTCTCAACTTTTCTTCCATACTAGTGAGTCTGGGATAAAGAAGGTCAGGGGAACGGGTAGGAAAAACAACAACATGAAAACAAGAAAAATTAATTAATTCAGCCTGATAGCTTTAAAAAGATTCCAGTTTTTGCAGACAACATTCAATGGAACAAATGTTAGTCTCATAAGTGAAAGCATGCTTCAATTTTACCACCATCCAGAGGGTCTAGTTAAATGCAATCTACTTAAGATTTCAGGGGATTTTTTTTAACATGTTTTAAATGAAATAACTTAAAGTAACTTAAAATTGGTCTAACATTGTGGGATTTCAAACATTTGAACATGTCAGTTGCATCCCAGAATATAAAACCTTTTTCACTTCTCATTTAGACTAAGACAAACACTTGTGAAAATTGGCGCAAAATGAGTTTTACACTAACAAAAATGTTTCAACTTCTGTCACTCAATTATCTATTCCATACAAAAAGCACGAGCAAGTTATTTGTGGGACTTGTTGGTTTTGAAGGAAACCTGTAAGATTTTGTCCCCCAGGCGGTAGCCATTAAGACTTGCTATGGCCATTGCAGCTTCTTCATAGTTTGTCATGGTCACAAAACCAAAACCTTTGCACTTGTTGGTGTTGAAATCTCGAATAACTTTCACATTGGTAACCGCACCAAAGGGGCCAAACATCTGCCAGAGGATTCCCTCATCAGCATCTTGACCAAGGTTGTAGATGAAGATACACCAGCCAGAAGATGCGTTTCCTGGAACATTTACACCAGAAAGCCCACTCATGTGATCTACACCCATAGGAGAGAACCTAGCAAATAAAAAGCACAATATTTCATGTAAAAAGTTCAATTCAATTAAGCAAATTAACTTGAATGGGAAGCAACTGAGAATGAATATTTTCTACATGGACATCAAAACTGCCAGAAAAATGTTTACCCATTCAAATTAACAATAAACCAAATTGACAGCTGCCAGGAAAAAAAAAAAAGTTAAGTATTCCAAGTACTTTTCTTTATCAATAGGGAACTATAATTAGAAATAGGCAGGCCACAGAACAGTTGCAAGGCAAGTTTATGTAATCACCTTCACAGGGGACCTAGATTGATCTCTGAAGCTCAGCTAGGCTGTTAAGAGCGTTCCGTGGCATCAATGCAGAATTGCTCAAATGTGAAGTAACAGGCAACACCTCCCCAGAGGCCCCAGCTTGCTTCAAGCCACCCTCTCCTATTTCTTTTGCTCAAGGGGGTTGCATCCAATAAGCCTCCTTTTCTTGCCTCTACAATAGCACATTGGGAACTCCTAAGTTAAGGGTTTTCTTTGGGTTTCGCTTAGGAATAGAGTTTGTGTGTGTATTAATTTCAATTTCTTTCTGCGGAACAGAAGAAAACCTACTCCCTTCTCCACCATAAGGCAGCAGGTGCAGGCAAACACTCCCAATACCAGCAGGTTACCGAGGAAGCCACAGGCATGCACACTCTCAGCTATTAGGTAGCCAAGGAAACATTAGCACTTCCTCAGTCAATTCTCGGTAGCTGGGATACCCCACATTTCTAGCTACAGAATTTAAATTTTGGTTTATTATTCCTTAACACCAGTTATGCAGATGATCTAACTGTGGTAGCTTTCAAATATAAAAAGAGTGAACCACTTTAAAGTGTACAGTTTTAAAATTCAAGTATTTCTGGTTTTCTTCTTATTCAGTTGACACCAACTTCATACTCTGAAAACTCATCTGACTTTACTGAATTGGACTTTTTAAAATCACCTACCCGCTCTTCCTAAATCTAGCCCCCAGCTTAGTAGCCCAGCAGTAATTCTGATTAACAAAAAGCAAATAATTTTCCTTTTTATGTCTTGCTTTGTGTTCTTTTCTTTTCTCCTATAACCCACGTATCTAATTCTCCTTTCATCTTCTATTCCTGGACTCCATCCTAGAAATTCAAAGCTTTAGAACATTTCAATGCAATATTATGGTTGCACAGCTAAGCACTCAAGGGTCACAAAAATCATGTGGAATTTAAAGTAGAAAACCTCAGCTGGATCCCTTTTGCTCGTGTATTATTTAAAAATGTGAGGTCACATGATTGTAGAAATATAATTATACTATACCAGGGGTTCCCAAACTGTGGTGTACCACTCGTGATATGCAAACCACTTAAATGCGGTACACGTGCTGCTTTCTGCCAAGAACATGGCGGTGGCAGATCCTGATTCTCTGCTGACCTGGAGAAAACAGGGAATGGATATCTGGGCAGTGAACACCACTTTCAGTGCCAAGCACTTCCCCACTGACTTCTTCTTGCCCTGCATAAAGACAGGAGCTGCTCTTGCCTTTACAGAGAGGAGAGGGCTCAAGGCAACGTGAATGAGAAGGAAGGGGAGCAGAGCTGCAGCAGCACACACATAGAGGCAGGGAAGTCAGCTCACAGTCAGTGTGGTGCTTAGGTGGGTGCACCCATACAAGAGAACCACTAGGTCATCATCTCCCCCAGCCCAGGCTCCCCGGTGCTCCAGGAGAGCTCACTTCTTTGGACACCTGAGCGAGCAGACCCTCCTGTACCCAGAGGGAGCCTGCTGGTACAGACACCTTCCCCTCCTTTGCACTGTAGCTTCTGCTGGCTGCCTGGGGCCAGGAGAGCTGCCACGGCTCAGCCAGGCTGCAGCTCAGCTCCCTGCCTGGTGCTGGTGTTTCTAGAGCACAGTGCGGACAGACCTGAGCTCATGCTGCACATACTCACTGCTGCTGCCACTGTTGGCCAGCCCCGAGCAAATCCAAGTTTGGGAATCCTTGTACTATAGTAAAACTGAAAAAGCAGTTAAGAGTATCAGAATGTGAATGAAATGTGCTAACCCATGTGATTTGATGATTGTGACATCTTATCTACCGAGTGTTCGTTTTGCTTTTATGTGAAGATGTTCCTGTGTTTGCATGCTTTACACACTTGGTGTTTTTTTCCCCAGACACCTTCAGCTCTGTAACGTCTTTCTGTTTGAGTAACAATCTATTTATGTTAATTCATATCTGCAAAACGTTCATCTCAACAGATCACCAATCTTGGGTTCTTGTTCACATGTACAGGGAGCAGAAAAATCACTAAGCTCAGAACTGCGTGGTGTTGGTTCCAGCAGACAGTGTAGGGCTGAACCTGCCCACTATGAAGCCTCGCGCTCTGCCCACAAGCCCAGATCAACAGGTCATCAAGAACTGAAGACAACTGTAGCAGAAGTGTTTTGGGGTAGAAAGCAGGCAGACAATAAATCTAAAATACCTACTACATGCAAAATGATTTAAAATAGCAAGTTCCTCTGTTCTTTGAAGACACTAATTTTCCATTAATTTTCAAACATTCTCCTCTTTCAGCTTTTGACTTGCAAAATTGTTTCAGGTTTATTAAAAAAAACAAGGTAGAGACACCCCTAAAAGACTTGAAAAGGCACTTGAAAAAAAAAAAAAAAGGCACCAAACACCACCATAGGAAATACCACAACACAATCTCTCTTAACCAGATCTAACGTGACTCTAAAACAAAACTATACTTTGCAAATATACTTAAAAAAAAAAAACAAAAAACAAAACACACCTTTCACAGGAGTTTCTGGTTGGTTAAAAAGCAACCATCAAAAGAACTTGCAGAAGTGTCAGTAAGCGTGCTACAGGACTAGACCTATAAAGAAGTCTAAATCTAGACTTGCATCCAGCCAGCAGAATCGCATAGTGTCACAGACCTCTGCCACTGGTGCCAACACTCACACAAGGAGTAGAGCTCCTGCTGTGATTCAGCTGACCTGCTATGTCTCTGCTTACCCTGGACTAACAGCCTGACAATGCAGGAGCCAGGAGATCTCGCAGCAGCCTGGGATAACAGCCCGGACCCAGCCTGGCAAATAGCAGTGGACACACAGTACCTCGTTGCCCTACAGGAAGAAGGTTTTTTGACACAGCAATTTTAAGTATACCTTTCCAAGGGTCATCTTATATTAAGGATGTTGAAAAGACTAAGCCTGACTTAAATAGATAATACTTAAGCTCACACAGATGCAAGACACTTCATTAATATTGTTATTTGGATAACCTCAGCCTTTCAATTTTTGCTGGTATCCTCATTTTTGTTATATTTTTGTATCATCTCCCTCGTATTGTTTTTCCAACCTTCCCAGAGCATCTGTAAAAGACGTTATCTATGGCCAGTTCTTTTAAGTTGAACTTCTACCAACTTGAGAACATTAAGCATCAACGCAGCGTTAATATTTTTTATTTGTAAGCTTTTACTTTGTAAGCTTCTCATTGATATGAATGCCCCTTTTCTCTACTCTTATGAAAGACACTAACTCATTTAATACATTTTAGGAATCATTTTAAACATGCTAGAGCACATTATCTCAGAAGTGACGTTCTTAAACTAAAAATTTATTTTTAGTTCTACAGAAGTCCTATAAATTCTTTTTGCTGAATTCTTCTCACTGCAATCTGAGAACAACTATATACAGCATCACAGGTGGGAGAAATCCCACTGCTTATATAACGGTAGTTAGGCTAATATTAAAAATTTCCTTACTGCTAAGTTGCCCTTTAACATAAGCTTGGCATTTTTTTTTTCCTGTTGAATCATTCCACAAATAACAGGAGTTAAACCAAACTAATACCGGTCACTTCCACTGTTTTCCCTCAACTTTTTTTTTTTATATCCCAATACAGATAGGAAGATCTACTGTGTACAAAACAGGTCTTGTTGAAAATTAATTGATACGAACTTGAAGCCTGAAGTAACCATGTATTTAACCCAACAGCCAAATTTCAAAGAGCAACACCAATTGAAATAAGGGCTTTCAGCATCACATTCTTATAGAGCTTTGATGAAACACTACTCTGGACAAAGTCCTCTTCTGTGCGGTCCCCAGTCCATGTAAGATGCATCCAAGCTACAAATTGGATTACCATTGAAAACGTGAAGATAACTTCACTGAAGTGAAACAAAATAGATGCTTGGGAGCCGTCCAAGCACTGATGCCAACTTAATAGTTTTCAAGGAGTTTGTGAACTGGATGTAAATGCTACCTAGCCATCAGAACCAGAACTCCTAACTGTTCTACCTCTCTGGTTTAAGGTCCTTACACCTACAAAATCCTCTATATCATCTAACAATATGGGGCTAAACAATGTAGACTCATTATATTTCCTATTGATTAAAGGATTATCAAGGAATAGCAATTCCCCTTCAGGCATCCTGGAGTTAATTCACAGGCTTTGATATCAACAGAAGTATTCCTATTCCAGAAGAGAGAACTGGCTCCAACTCTGAACAAGTCTGAAAGTAAAAAAAAAAAAAAAAAAAAAAAAAAAAAAAAAAAGCTAAACTGGGAATATTTTCAAGATTTTTTTTTGTTGTTCAGTTTGTTTTCTTTCCCTTCTTCTAGCATAAAACCCCAGTGAACTGTGAAAACATCGGACAACTAGGGGCCTTGGTCAAGATTTTCAAAATTCAGTCGTTAACTTCAGCAGTGTTCAACACCTAGAGATCCTCTGCTCTGCTTAATTAAGGAAAGCTTAGACTCAAACCCTTGGCCCAGATGTTTTCATCTGCCCTCCAAGCACAGTTCCATGTTGCAGCATCATCTGTTCTGGATGGAAACAGAGAGGCTTTTGGAACACATACCAGAATTAGGAGGCCAACTCAGCATGTCAGCAGGACAGGACACTAAGACCAGTTCCTGATGTGAGCCATAAGCCATAAATACCACAGGAACTAGAAAGGATTAAGAGACCATTAAGCAGAGGGTCTGAGTGATATCTGTAGGAAATTAATAATTACAAATTAGAGATACAAAAGGCTTAATCCTGGATTTACAGAGGTATGATGGAACAAGATGGAGTGTAATCAAAATGCCAGTTTAAAGTATTCAGCCTCTATGTGGCAGTGAACACAAGTGCAATTTATACAGACTGAGCTCTCTGGAAGCAGCTTACCCTTTCACCGTACTTTGTTCACTCCAGAAAACAAACGAGCCCTGGCCCAAGGCAAAGTTCCTAAGTTTTACCACAGTACGAATAGTTACAACTCAGTAAATTCAGCGTCCTTTAAGGAAGGCTCACTAGAAAAGATTTGCAGTTAGCACCAAAGGTGAGAAGAAAAAAATAGGGCTGTGGAATGGTGGCTGTGTTGGGCATGTGTCTGCGCATGCACGTGTGACTGAGGGGAGGAAGCATTTCAGTTCTTGCAAGTCTGTGACAAGACATTAAGAGAAACGGACAGTTCTCGTCTTGAAGTCAACTACTGAAGCTTAACCTCGTCTCCATAATGTATTCCTACAGAACTCCTACATAATGTATTCCTTAACCCAGAACTGCTCTACTATTACCTCTGCCAACCTGCGGTACTGAAAAATCTCCACCAGCAAGCTTACAGCTGGGAGCAGAAGGTGACCAGAACATGTTGACAGATGAGCCCTGGGAACAGTCTGAGCTACCAAAGAGGCGATGGAACAGGAACACCATGTTTTCTTTACTCTTGGGAAAAAACACTTGTGAAAACCCTTGCCTGTGAAAACTTAGCAAAAGCACACTAATAAAATTAATACTGTTCTTAATGGCACAAAGACCGATGAACAACTCGGTCATTACAATTTAGTTTCACCTGAACTATAAACAAACAATAGCCATTTTTACTAAGTGACCATTACACGACAGAATTAAAGTTATTAGCATTCACATTCAAAATAAAGATACCATCTGCGCTGCTTATCCTGATGCACCTTAATTCTGCTGTAAAACCTAAGGGGAAGGATGATGATGAATACATCCCAATTATAGTAAGGATTAAAAACGTGAGACAAACCTCAAAATTTTCCTAGGACCATGAAGCCTCTAGCCAACACAGCAGATAGATGTGCAAATTTTGGAACAGTTCACCTAACTGCCAATAATGCTTAATTTCATTAATTGGTGTGGCTTGGCAGGTGTGAGTGCAGAGATCTAGGTGAGTGCTTCAGTAAAACACTCTTATTTGAGGAGCTGCCTGCATTCAACTTGCTTGTGCTACAGTAGAAGAGAATCTCAGAACGCTTGAAGAGGGCCCGGACCTCTGGAGGTCCCCTGGTAAACTCGAGGCAAGGGGCACCCACAGCAGGTTGTGCTGGACGGGTTTTGAGCATCTCCAAGGATGCACTCCAGGCTCTCCAGGCAACCTATTCCAGGGTTCAATCACCCCCTACAGTAATAGTTTTTTTTTTTTCTTATTTTTCCTGTAAGACAACAGCTGCCTGTGAAGTACTTATTCTCACTGGAGCCACATTATGCCTAGCTGTTCTTAGAATGCACAGCTCTGCTGTGATCACAGCAATACTGGAACAGAAGTACTGCAGAGGATTTCTTGAGCATTTTAGTCCAGATTTTGCTGAGCTAACCAGGTCTCTCTGAGGAAAAAAAAAAAAGTGTGAATTCTCAACAGGGCAAGACTACTCTCACAAAATCTCCATGAACACACATTATTAAAGGAAGCCAATTACTTGTTTGCAAGATAGCAAATATAATGCATATTCCAGAGCACAGTCCGGCTATCAACATCCTCCTTTAGGCAACTAAGGCAAGTCAAATTCAAAGCAACTAAGGCAAATCTCTGAGGCAAAATGCACAATATCTTCCACAGCTCTGGAAGCAGACAGGATGCTGCAATTACCAATAATCTTCCTGAACTTACAAGGATTTAAGGAAACAACACCACACAGCTCAAGATGGAGGTAGAAAACCCACAGAATCTTAATCAGAAAGTTTTCTTAACTTAGTATGACACCCCCCTGCTGGAACCAATGGTTCAGAGCTTTAATTAAGTTGCCAAATCGTATCTACATTCAGATAGATGGACTACAGAATGGGGATCTGTTGAGACAGGCATCTGTGAACACCCATCTGGAACATGCTACTTTATTATCTCACTACACACCGAATTGTAGAAATGCACACCTTAGTGTATGTACCTTCATGTAATTAGCTTTAATGCAAGTTTTACAAGTAAGATTTTACTTTAAACATCTTTTAATTCAACGATTTATTTACATAACACTGCAGGACACGTAGTGCACTATGTATTCAATCACACATGCTGCAACGAAGAGATTACTGCACAGCTGCAAGAGTACAGTTTCCCAGATGGACACGGGAATAGCAGTACAGCCTTAAATGCATTATTCTTCCTAACCTACCTGAATCTTTGCGCCTGGTGATGAACTGGCCCTCCAAACCGTCTAGCTGGTGAATGACACAGCTGCGATAACAGTGCCACATTTTTGTTCTGGTTAGGATTGGCTGCAAACTTCACTGTAATGGGTTCGGAGGAACCTGGGGGTTTGTGACCATTGAAATTTGTAATTGCCTCTTCTGCTTCTGACCTTTTGTCAAACCGGATAAATGCGACCCCTCTGGACAAACCTTTTAACCAAACCAATAAAAAAAAAAAAAGTGAAGTTCAGGATAAACTCAAAATAATTTTGAATGTAAAAACAAAATGGTTAAAAGTTTCTACGGTCACAGCTTTCAAGTTCTCTGCGTTTACTAACGGTTCTTCAGCAGCTAGAGAATAAAGCACAAAATTAAGAAACAAAAGACAAATGAACACATTCATTTCAACTATAATTACTAGAGTGACTAACACTTATAATGTACTAAAATAAAAAATCCAATACGGTAATATTCCAAGAAAACCAACATCAAATGCCATTTCCATTAACCCCAAAAAACATTTTAAATTAATACACCCTCAAGAAGAATCCCACTGAAAGAAAATGAATCACAAAACCCCTTAGCTTTGATTACTGTATCACTAAAAAGCATTTGCAAACAAAATTTTCAAAACATTTTCAGCTTTCCAAGGCTTACATGCACTCCAGTTCACAGACTATGGCATGAAGGTATAACTAATAAAGTAGTTTAACCTTCTGTAACAAAAAGATCACAATTTTGTCTACATTATACTCATTACTTCTAGCTAGTACATACCTTATTTTTAATTCATTAAGTACTGAGTAAGAATTACCTATTCCCTCCGTAATTATATTGAAGCAATTACACTTGCATCTTGTTTCTATTTCCCACCACTGGCCATTAGATTTTGTTATCTTTTTGATCAAGGTAGAAGTTACGCCTTATCAGATCTTCCCCCTTACTTCCCCTTCTCATCTGTGACTAATCTGGAAATACTGCTTACCACAGGGAAGTGAAAAGGGTACATTCTGTTTAAATTTCATTCCAAAGCAGATGATATTACAGATAGAATAATTCCAGGACTTTGCCAGCTGTACTTCAGAAAGGGCTGTATCAAATATTTTCATATTGCCTCTACTAGAGGCTCATACAGAGCTATCTTCAAAGAAAGCTTCAAAAGTTACTTCAACTTATAAATTACGAAGTTGTTTCCAAGGCAATTGGACATTACTTCCTGCAATTTTAGAGAAGGAAATACAGCAGGACAAAACCCTGGTCATATGGCAAGCATGCTGAAGGGAACCCATCCTCTACAATGCCCTTCCTACAGACCCTACTAGGGGCATGTTTTCTTTTGGGGCACTGGGAGAACTTCCAGAAACAACAACTCATCTCATTTACTCAACGATGTCAGGTATGCAGTCACACAGAAAAAGCCTGCTTCCTAAGTCACTGCACTTTCTGAAGAGAACATCTGCAGAACAATGGTGGAAGATGCATTTGCAGAAGCCACCCTGTGGCTAGCACCACCTGTGCAAGTGGTATTCCTAACGTCACCTGGAAAGCAGTCTACCTGGAGTTCTTGGTGATTACTTTTAAAACAGGAGACTGGACCAGACCAGTTCAAATCAGAGCTGGTCAGATGATGAGCTGCAGTACAAGTCTTTCTGTGCCCTGTGCTGCAGAAGTACAGGATGGCAGCAGCACCCCCAGTCAGCAAGGGCTACCCCAAAACCTGGCATATGGTTGCTTCTCCACTTCCATGCTGTTCATCTTAGCACTTCTCACTTGATTTATCAGTTTTCATTTAAAATACAGTATTAAGTCTCAAAAGCTGGAGGACAATCTCTGCTGAAGGAATGTCTGAAAGCACAAAGGAAACTTTGTCCCAGTTGGGCCCAGTTCCAGATATGAAATGCAAATTTTTAAAGCCAAGGCATGGCTTCGTTCTTGAAGGGAAAGGAAACCTAGGCTCTGCATGCATAACTGAGCTTCACAGTGTAAACAGAATACGTTCTTCAAACAATACATAATTAAGGTTCTGCAAGCAAGATGTATATCCTGTGAGCTGAGGGAATTAGACAGCATCATGCCCCAGCACACTCGATAAAAGCTGTATTTGTTCCTGGAAATATTCTGATTGTATGACTTCTGTCATCTCATTTTACAGCCCTGTCAGAGACGCTAGCTATCTCCACTCCACTGGCAACCACAGAATGGTGACTCTTTTGGAGACTTTTATGAGTAAGTTTAGTAAGCTCCTAAAGCCTTTTTCTTGCTTCTACCTATAGTTCTAATCCAGGTAACTAGCTCAGAGAGACAGAGCCATATGGATGCCCAAATGAGTTCTTCTCTAGAATAGGAAGGATCAGATTCCCTCATCCAGTCTTGAAGTGCCTGCAGTGTTGGTACCCAGACCCCCTTTAGTCACCTCAGACTTTTACATGCAACCACATTTACAGTGCAATCCACCTGATCAAATCAAAACACTAAGAAGTAGGTGCCTACACAGGAAACCAGTTCCAATGGAGATATTTATGTTGTAGACTTTGACATTTAGTCAGATGAATCTCACCAAAAGTTGCTGATGACCTACTCTAAATTACAGTGGATTCTTCGGAGTATCAAAGCTGCTGCTCCCCACACAGCTTGAAAGCTGCTGCTCAACTAATGTACATGAAAGTACATACTACTGTGTATAAACGTTAATCTAATTCTAGTAATTCCACATTTATCATTGCACTAATATAGCACATGCATAATTCATACATAATTCATAATTCAAAATTCATACATGACAAATGAGCTGCTGGAAAAAAACAACTCAGAAGACCTGAGGTTGCAGGATAAGTCATACTCCACGGCATAGCTGTTTCAAATAATTACATAAGAAATTAAAGCTGTCAAAACACATTGTAGCACCAAGTCAGAATTAACATTATAAAGGAAATCCTTTGTAAAAAAATAAAAACAAAGAAAACAAACAAACAAAAAAAAAACACATTGGTTTTCTCCTGAGGTGAGTGCTTAACTAAGCAACTTCTTTTTACTTCAGAGTTTCTTTGTTTTTTTTTTTAAAGCATAACGCATTCAGAAAATTCAAGAAGGTAGTAATTCATATATGAAGCTTATTCTTCTGGTTAGCAGTAACCAGAGGATAAGACACCTCAAACATTTTTAAAATATCAAGAAATTGTATGAGTGAATTCTAAGTTGATGTGAAAGACAAAACACACTGGTATTTTTCTTTTTAAATATTTGACTATAGGCTCGAATTCACCTGTGAGTAGCAGCTGCATTTGTGTAAAGTAAACTTAATACCAGCAAATTACAAGCAGATTGCCCAAGCACACACTGCACTATACTCACATGAAGTGTCAGAGCAAGAGGAAATTTGGCAAATTAACATTTTAGCTTGATAGAACAGATAATAAAAGCATGGAATACATTATGAGGTTTAGACTGTAACCTAGCAAAGGAAGCAATGTAAGTCATTCTGTGTGAAAAAAACAAACAAACCAACCCCATGTTAGAAAAGGACAGCTCATTAAAATTATTTCAGTGGTTGATACTGGATGCCATGGTTAGTTTGTGACAATTAAATTAGTTTAAGAGCTGCTAGTCACTGAAGAGGGACAAAACATGCCATACAGTACAGTTTTGTCTAGCTAATGCAATAGAACTCACCTGTGGTTTGATCCACAAGCACACGTGAGTTGATGATGCGTCCAAAACGTGAAAACATATCTTCTACATCTTTTTGCGTCATTGACCTCGGTAGTCCACTAATATATAAATTAGCATCCTTGATAACTTCAGAACTTGGACGAGCATAGGAAACCTTAAAAAAGGTTAATAATTAAATAAGGATACATTCAGGGTTTAAATTGAAAGAGTAGCTTATTTTGTCATAAGTCGCTTGTATTTATTCCTCACTAAACAACGCAGGCATTTTTTATTGTAGTTCAGAAGAGGTAAATGGGTAGAGGAAAATTACCAGAAGGGAAAGAAAAGTCATGCTGCTATACAACTCCACTGCTCTTAGGTTCATCCGACAGATAAACAAAAAAACAGCACTGCTATAAAAAGCCAGCAATAGACCAGTGTTTCCAACATACCCGTTATGTTGAAGAATCCCTGTCCAAAGTTCGGAATTCAATAGTGGACCTATCAGTTACCACAGCTCACACCAAGAACTTGTGCAGTCAGTCTATTTTTTGAGTCAGAAAATTTATCAGCTGCAGTGCAGCTTTCTACCTTAATTTCTGCTAATAGAGAAAGTTACAAAAATGATTTAAGCAGGCATGGTTTCCTGGGCATAAAGTACCATTATATCGAAGAAGGAGTGCATGTGTATTAACAATTTAAAACAGATTGACTTTGAGACATAAGAATTCATTCCAAGTCATTGTTAGGCTTTTGATCTTGGCTACTTGTACTATAATGGTGGGAACAAAAAACAAAAACAAAAACAAACAACAACAACAAAAGCAATCTTTAAATACCAAGCTGTTACAAAACCCAAGTGACTTAACAGCTCATTTCACTACTCTGCTCCCACAGTCAGTCTGTCTTGCAGCTGGACAGCACACAGAACTCACCACCAGAACGAACAAGCACTCTAAACAGATTGTAAGTTTATTATAGTGTCATTTTCACAGAAAGCTGAAAAATCTCTACATCCTACCTTGATAGTTTTTGACTGAAGTCTGAGGCCATTCAGCGTGTTTATTGCTCGTTCAGCATCTTTTGCAGTAACGTAGTTCACAAAGCCATAGCCTAAGCTGTGTCCTACACAGAAGAACAGTTTTTAAATTAATCCTTACACAAGAAGGTTATCACTACCAAAACTGAAGGAAGTGAAAGCAAGAAAAAATGAACATAATCCATCCAGTAAATACTTAATATGCCACAGAACTTTCAGATGATGCACGCCAACCTCGAGAAACAACTCAAGGCTCCTTCAAACATCCTCAAGAACAGTTTATCTCAGATGGCTGCAGACCGTCCATCAGCAGTAGAAAAATCAGATCTGAACTCTTGTACTGACTCTTGTCTCATGAACTTAACGTCGATATAACAAAGACATGAATTTAAGCCAAGTTCACAAATACAAGCTCTTGTATACAAAGAACAGAAAGCAAAAAATTTGAATTGATGAACCCCTGGGTATGAAGTCATCATACTACACGTTTCTGTGTAGCTATTTCAACTCCTGGAGACCACAGGAAGGGTTTTTATTTCTTCATACATTCATATAGCTAATAAGCAGTAAGCATCCCAAGCACAGGATAAAGCTGAAAAGTGAAAAAATTATCTTCAATGCAGATACTTCAAGTACTTTAAGTTTACCTTAAGTCTTACAAAAAAAATAAAAATAGTAATAGCACAACTTTAAAACATTTAAGGCAAAGGACACTTAATTGGATTATTTGTTCTGCTTCCGTATATTCAACCTCCACAAATGCTCCTATCAGTTATAACAGTACATAAAGTCACTCCAGGTTGCAGTTTCCCAACTGTTAGAGGCTATCTTATCACTGCAGGCCTAAAAATAACTAAAATCCTTTCAGACTGTCTTGGCACCTCCCATCCAAGAGATGTTCCTTTTTCAGACTCCTCCTAGTCCGACCTACAGAATGCGTGAGAGAAAACTTTTAAGTGTGCAGAGGAGAACATGCTATTTTACTGTAATACTACACTACTGCTATCTTATTTAAAGCTCCACTGATAGGCTTGAGAACAGTAGAAAATGTGGCTAAACATTAGAGTAAAGCATTCTCTTCTGAAATACAGCCCTTTTTGATTACATGGCACAGCTCCACAACAGTCCCAGCTGCCAAGGCAGTTTCCTTACGCCTTCCAGACATTTCAGAACACCAGATCTACAAAGATGAGTCGTGGTAACATCCTGGCACGAAATCTCAGAGTAACTGAAGATTAACCCCCCTCTGAAGACTTCAATCAATATCCTGGTAGCTTATAATACCTTGTGGGTATTGAGACCTACCAGCCTATAAGCAGCACAGGACGGAAGGAGGCTCCAAATAACCTTCTGCACGTTGTTACCAACAGCACATGGGGCAGACGGAGTGCAGCTGGAACAGCACAACTGCCTGGCATGTCCCGAGTTCACCTGCTTTGTTGTGAAATGTAATATACCACTAACTCATCGAAACCCAAATAATGTCGCAGCCTGTTTCTTAATACACTTGTTGTATAAACAGTCCCAGTTAATTTTTACAGCCTGCTAAAGCTCTTAAAAGAAGCCAGATCCACTTCACGTTCACGCTTCCTAGAGGAACGACATCCTGTTCTTTGACAAGGCATTAAAACATCGCCACTAGCACAGACCAAGCTTTTATAATACCAGGCACTTCTGTACAATTGCAAGAGCAAATTAATCTTTGATAGCCAAGTACAATTTAATTCTACATAGGAAACAAATAGAATGAAAGACCTTTGACAACATCTTCTGTACCTTTACCTTTCAAAGAGCTACAGATGACAGTGGCTAATAGAACAGAAAATGCAAATTATTAAGAAAACAACAAAAAAGCACGTAGGTAAAAGAGAGATACGGCTGTAAAACCACAGAGATGGTCAATCATTTAGATAAAGTGTGGTTAGCCTGGCTAGTGAGGTCCTAGTAAAGATTTTGGAGACAGGCCCTTAAAGATCAGGGAAATAGCAGACCTAGCCACCCTCTCCTGGCAGGGCGAAGGCAGGAGCCCGTGCAGCGTGGATTTGTTAAGCTGTCCTTAGTGCTCTGGGTCACAGAGCCCAGGGGCTCGGTGCTCTGGCCAGCAGAAGTGAACGTCCTTCCCCATTTTCCTGGGTAAGTCCCCAGAGAACAGAGCAGGCAGGCTCTCTCGTGCAGAGCCTCAGACAGCCTGTACGTTTATGCACCGTTTGAGATCAGTGACACGGAAGATTAAGCTACTTAGTTTTGTTTTTATCCCGTATATACGTGTGCATAGATACGCAGAACTGAAAGAGGACCACAGGATCTGGGTCAAGCCCTTGCAATCACACGCTGTCCATATTCCCCTTCCCTAAAAAGGGAGCTTCACATGAGCAGTTAGGTTTTTGTCCCGAGGACTCTGATTGAAAGCACGATCTGGAAATCCCTCCTCTAATGCTCTCCTTTTCTAAAAGTTGGCCTGAGTTTATCCCCACCTCACTTATACCCACTTGTTCTTGTGCAAGTACCATCCTTTCACTTACACATGCTCACTCTTTCTACTGTCTGGTTCCCAAAATACGCACTCAGGGACCATAACCCCCTCAGCCTTCTGTCTTGGTTTCATCTGAGCCAAAATTGTTCTTTTCCACTTCCCATTTTATACAGGTGGCTATTTCTATCAGAGTTTGAATGCCCTGGGAAAAGAGGGCAGGGATGGAATGGGGTTAACAAACAAACGTAGATAAAACAGCAGGGGCTGAGAAGGCATCTAGCAGATGGCAGGATTACAGCAGTAAGTTTCTCATATCCCCAGTGGTTACAGTCTCACCAGATACTACACTAGTCACCAGATAAGAAAGCACCTATTACCTATCATTATCCCCTACAAGGGCCAGGATACTGACCCTCCCCTCTTCCTCTATACTTACCACCTTTAAATGACATCAATGGAATGTGATTTTACAGTCCTGAAGTGTTAGAAAAGCTAGCCTACACAAAACTGACTCCAGATACCAACTTATCAGCCTCAGCCATCTCCTGCCATTCAGGTCTTGTTTTTGATCTCTAACCAGGCTGGATCTCACCCACGACACCAAGAGGCACATTCCAGATCTTGAGGGGCACGTTGCGTACCTCAACACATCGCTCCTCAGGAACACCGTCTGCTTCGTAATTGTGCAATGCATTCCCACCTCCTAAGAGCACGAACTAGCTTCCTTCAGGGTATGCCAGAAAAAATAAAGGACTGGCATTTACACAACGTAATGATTTATGTCAAGTGTTTGTCTCAGGCAAGGCGACGTTATTTGCTTTACCAGAACATTAACAGCCTCCTAGAAACCTATTGTGCAAAAGAAAGCTATTCCATAACATTTCTCAATCTATTTTTAGTGGATAGTAATACAAAAAAAAACATTTTTCCTTATACATAAAATGTAAATGTACTCAAGAGACCAAAAAAAAGCAAACAAGTAGGCCCTTATCTGGATGAATAAATTAACAAAGTGATCAAGAAATCTCATTTTAAACAAACTGCCATACTCCTTCAGGATAAAGAATCTAGTTTTGTTCCCATGATAAGAAGCCCTTTCATGAAAGAGGGCACTCATTTTCTTTCTGTGCGTCACTTGGGTTTCTGTCCATGTCCTTGCTTCCTCTCCCTGCTGCCTCAGACACACGCCTTCAGTCCCTAGGTCATTTCTCATTCCCCTCCTGCTATGGGCTGACAACTCCGGTTTCACTGGAGCCCAGTACAAGAACAGAGCTGGTGCTTGTCTTCCTCCCCACTGCACAGTGGCTGCCCCTCAAAGCAGCAGCCCCGGATTCCCCCCATCCTGCCCTCCTCAAGGAAGCCGAAACGTAAACCTGGCCCCACTACGCCTTTGGCACCAAGGCATTTCAGTTCTGAATTTGTTTTCTGAACTGAGAAATTCTTGCTAACCCATGCAGTCTTGTGAGATTACATAAATAAATAAAAAGCCCAGTAAACAACGCAGGAGGATGGAAGAGATGCTCCCAAGACGTCACTGAGGAGCACGGGGTGTCTTGGGAACAGTCAGGTTTTTTGTTTGCTGCTGCAAAACATGCTGTGAGTGGTAAGCTGAAATATGCACGAACGCATCGAGCACTGCCTTGTCTGAATGCAGACATCAGTGGGCTGAAATGCACAACTCTCAGCAGTGGCTCCGCAGCTTCAGAGGATGTGAACAGCTAAAAGTGCACTGCACGAGCTTGCTTCAGTACACTTACACACACATCAACTACAGAAAAACATGAGCACACCTGCATCAAGCTTCAGGAAAGAAGTCCTGCTAACGTAGAGGTAGAGCAAGGTAGGATTGCAGAGCGGGTGACCACGAGGTTATCCTCACCCCCAGGACAAGCGGTGCTGTGCACATTGCACTGCCCTGCACTAGGTACACGTGCCAGCTCCTGCTGTGAAAGAGCAATGTGCTAGCAACTCTAAATGTGGTGACAGAAAATAGCAGCTGGGCTTCCCTCTGCAGCAGTGCATTCCTCTGCTTTGTTAGGTCAACCTAAAAAGGCATTCAGTTCTAGAAATTCAATTCCTAAAAATTAAAAATAAGCCATTTCAAAACAAAGCTAACAGATTCTCTCTGAACACCGCAGAAACTAGAAGGGGTTTCAATATAAAAGGGATCAGGTATGATACATCTTCCATCTGCTTCTTCCCCCAGTTTTATGTCCTTTGCACACAAAAGGTACCCGCTGGACACCGGCACAACACAACGAGCTCTGAAGCTGCTCTTAAATGCTACAACCTCACGTGGCAGTGCTTGTTTTTACTTGGCTGACTTCTGCCATTAAGATTCACTTAAAAGACAGATGCTAAGAGGTACACGTCTGTACTTTACAGGGTATTGCCACAGTTTACAGGCTTTGCACCCGAGCACCTTACCTCCTCCTACCTGGAAAGGCCCCAGAGACAAGGAACCACCTGAAGCCTTAAACCTGGAGTCAGGCCACTGTTTCTGAACGGTGTTGTTATAACAGATTCTGTTAAGTTATAACAGACTGCTGTCAGTTTTGACACTTTTATGTACACCTGTGCTAACAAGAAAATAAAACAGGCTTCGGGAATTTCCAACCCTTTCATTATGGGAAAAAAAACACAACACTTCAATTGGAAAGCCAAGAACAAAGCTCAAGAATGGAAGGTGCTAATAAGCTGATCCACAGCAAAATAAAGATAATTAAAATTTTGGTGGACTACTGTCTCTTATCCTTGCTATTAATAGAGATGAGAGTATCCTGTCAGGTGTTGAAATAGAGGAAGGAAGACTGAACCAACCCAGAGCATAGCACTGATAATTTGAAGTAACTGTGGTTTTGGACTTCTGTCTAAAAGATGCATGCAGAATTTCAAATGCAGCCTGTTACAGCATACCTAGAAAAAAAATCTTAATAAAAGCAAAGCAACATTTTAGGTGCCAATGGAACGAGCTACTGATTTAATGGGAAGGATACAGACCAGCTTCCAGTCTCTCAATAACCTTCTGTCAAAAGCTACTGTCATTTCAACAGCAACTGGATGTCAGATTGAGGCAGGGTTAAAGCATCAGCCTCCAGACCTGACCACACGCAACGAAGTTTTATTTAAACTCCTGCAGTGTCCATACCAACTGACCCCGGTGAGTAACAATAGCCATGGCTTTTGTGTTACTCTCCAGCCTAGCAAATCAGGGGCTTAATTGAACAGCAGTTCCGGCAACACTACTGATGAAATGGTTTGAGTGGAAGAGAAACCACATCAGAGCATGCAACAAAGGCACATGAAGTTCACATTACAGCAAAGCTCCCTTGCTCATCCTCATTTCCAGCCTCCTTCCCAATCACGCATAGATTTTTACATGGAGGAATTACTGCTGTAATTACCGAGTTTCTTTATTTCCTCAAGTGTTTGTGGTAACTGCTTACTAAATTGGTTAATTAAAGAATTAAAAAGCTCGTAATTAAAAGAGGAATTCAAACCCAAGCAAGCAGTGAGAGTTGACCAGCCACCATTTGCCGACTCCGTGGGAGCATGCCTCAGCACAACACACACTACACAGCTTCATCCTGATCCAACTCATTCTAAAAGCTGTCATCTATAGAGCGAACAAAGCACAGGACTGCCAAAAAGACCTGAAATAACCTGCCAGTGACTAAAACCAGTGGTTTTGCTTTAGAAATGCTTATCCCTAAGGGCAAAACATTGTCTTCCAACTTCAGTGTTCACTAGCCAGGGATGCTGCTAATAAGGGTTACTAGTTTTTGCTGGAGGAATCCCTGACCCCTCGGCAGCTTCAACACAAACCAGAAATGCAAAGCTGCCCATAGGCAGTGGATATGCTGACAATTACTTCAGAGCTAGGTCACCACATGTTCCCATATACGAGCACAGACAAACTACTGCATCTTTTTCACCACTATGTCTATCCCCATTACTCAAATTTGATGCCACCCATTACCGGTGAGCATTATTTGGTAGCTCCACAGCCCGTCTAAGAACTCCTTTGAGGAACCCAACAGAGACATTTCTTCAACTCCTCAGCTTGGACATGATGCTGAGGTGCAAATAATGTCTTGAAGCAAACAGGGGAGACACAAATAGCTCAGGCTGCAGGACTTGCCCTCATCAATCCATCTACACCCCTTTGATCACCCAACACTATTTCTCCCACGTGGCTGGCAAACACCCAGCAGAAATGCAGCCCGGCTGCCACAGAAGGTGTCAAAGCCCAAGCACGAGAGATGGCTTAATCAGAAACCAGTGTTTGAAGATATACCAAAATCTCATCAATCTCACTGGGTCTGGAAGATGGTATTGGATGCGAAGGACTGGGAATGCTGTTGGGTTCAAACCTACCAGAATAGACCAACCTAGAACTCAGGAAAACAAGTGGACGTGTCAGCAGAGCCTGGCTAAGCAGGGAATTCGTGGCAGAGCTCCAAGGCAAACAAGCAGCATGCAGGAGATGAAGAAGGACAGCCTGCAAGGAAAGAAATTTAGAAACAGTCCACTTGGTTTCAGGGAAGCCAAAACTGAACTGAAGTTGAGACTTGCAAGGAAAGCCAAAAAAAAAAAAAAAAAAGGAAAAAAAAAGAAAATCGGAGGGAAGAGTAACTTTGAAAGGTCATGGGAACTGGACAAGGTCCCCAGCAACTGCAGATGGACAAGAGCTAAGTCCACCTTCAAGAGAGCACAAAGAACAGCCGAGGTCACCACAGGCTGGTTGGCCTCACGATGGTTCCAGGAAAATCACGGAGCGAGTCCTCCAGGGACACGTTTCTGAGAAGCATGGTTGGGTCAGCATGAACATCCCAGGGACAAACCATGCCTGCCCAACCTGACTGCCTTTGGACAGGAGGACTGGATTTGTGGACAAGGGAAGAGCAGTACCTGCCGTTCCCTTCATCTTCAGCAAGCTTTCCAAACTGTGCTCGATGGAGTCATGGAGTCATGGTACAGAGCATGGCGAGCACGAGCCAGCAGTGTACTAGGACACAGAAGGTTAAGGGCACCCTGCATCACGCTAAGCAGAAGGAAGCATGAAGGAAGGGGAAAGGATCATCCCCCCTCACTCAACACTCACTAGACAACATCTGAAATACCGCTCACAGTAATTCCTGCGCCCAAATACAGGAAAGACATCAATGACCTGAGGCGGGCTCAGCTAAGGACCACCGTGATGCTCACAGGGATGGATTTCCAAGCTTGGATGTTTTCAAAGCCAGACCTAGAGTAACCCGGCCTGACCTTACAGCTCACTCTGCTCCGAGCAGGACGCTGGACGTAGGTGGCCACCCAGCTACGGTCCCAAGGACAAAACGAGGAACCCTGGGGTTAACGTGGCCTTGGGGCCTTTCCAGTTCCACCAAAGGCCTTTTTGTGCCGACAGTCCACATGCATACTTCACCTAAGTAGGGATGTAACACACCTAAGGATTTATGAAAGGTTTTTTTTTGTCCCCCAGCCTCAGGAGATTATGCTACTTTCCAACTCCTCCTGATGTCCTTCAGCCCTAGTTACCTCTGCACCAGCTTTTAACTCCTTTCTCATTTTAATATTCAAGATACCAGCCTCAGTAAGGAACGTGTCAGCCCTGCAGGCACTGCCTGACTTGGCTTTGGAGTTTTTGTTTTCCATACCACAAAGGTTTTGTTTCCACACCATGAAGCATCCTTACAAAGACTGAAGGAGGGGGGAGCAGCTTCTTGAAGGACTTCTGTCAAAACCCGTTTTTTGGAAGCAAGCAAACATTTAATTCAAGCATTCAATCACCAGCTTTCAGAAGTAACAGCAGAAGGGCATCGTTCTCCATTGCAAATCCATGCTGACCAAAACTCATCACAGCACCAAGCTCACACCGTACCCATGAGAACACAGTGAACACCCGAGACCTTCACTTGAGACCTTCAGCAAAGATACAGATGATGTGTCTCAGCCTCTCTGAAATCAATCTGAAGCTAAAAGGCCACAGCCTGATCCCAAACTTCACCTGATCCAGTCCCCCCAGGTCTCATCTTCCTTTCTTCAGCAAGGTCCTTACAACTAGCTTCATCAGTGATTCTCCTAAGTTGCTTGAAATGCACCTGTTCTGGCCCATTTATACCACAGTGACCACATTAAGCCCCAGAAAACTGGAAAACATGCTGCTCATGTCAGAACTAAGAGGTAGAGCAGCTTTAGCACAGGTACTAGAATAGCACCTTATTCCTGAAGGGCACGTTCACATTGCCCAACAAAATATTCTAGTCTTGTACTCAGAATTTTGATAAAGGAAATAAGTATTTTATTAACCAGAGTAACTTCTTCAAACTACAATTAATCATTCTGAATTTTAACTCTTCTGCTTCATCTCCAGTTTAATCATAAATGCTGTCCAAAACTATCGTTGGTCATACAGACACCCAGAGCACTGCAGAAATCCCACGGAATCAGGTTGTTGTCAGGCCGAGGGCAAAGCTCCAGCCAGCTGGACAGCCTGGTGCAGTGCCTAACTTCTGCCATCTGCAAAGCACTGCCCTGTTGTAAGACTGAAGTGGTTGGATCGATGCTACCTGTAAGCATACCCCTTAGGGCACAAAGGCAAAAGCTCAGGTTCTACACAACTATTTCCAAGATTTTTACCCTTTATAAGCTCCTATGGTCAGTGTCAACACAACAGCTCAGTACTTTTCTTCCACAGTGACCAATCTCAGCTTCATTATAGTTTCTATCTGAGCCAATTCCTGCTTCTACTTAAGACTTAAAACTTAAGACAAACAGTCACATTTATGGGAGTCTAGGGGCAAAACAGTGTTTAGCAGGTTCCGAAAGCCTGACCTTCAAACAGCTCAGGATAACGTCTGGAATTACAGCAACGTGGCCTCTCCTCCATTTGCAAAATAAATGGAATTTGCCTTGAAACAAAGATTACTCCAAGCAATACAAACAGACGCTTCAAACAAAGAAGTCAAAAACTACAACGCAAACTTGACGTAAGTCTGGTCTTAACCTGGATCAAATGAACAAAGAGACAGCTTCCAGGGATATCACTAACACCACAATATTTAAAATTTTGACCATTTGCAGTAATAGTGCCAGCTTTAAATCCTGAAAACAGAAGATTTAATATTAGATGTTGCTTTAATTTAATGAAGCCCTTCCACACATCCATCTCTTCTATGTATTCTTTTTATATTTTCTCCTTTCTCTCATTTCCATGACATTTTTCTATTGAGATTTAATTTAAGTTGCTCCAGGGCTCTTCTTCCAGATGAACTGCAGTCACATCCAAGATGCTGTGAAGTGAAAAGGATTTGTAAAGTGAACACAGAAAATACCAGCCTGTGGTGTTCATGCACAATTCTGGGCCTGATTTCCTGAGGAAGTCTTAGGGGAAAAAAAATGCCTTGCCCACTTACCGTAAAATCTGATTTCTTTAAAACTTTAGGACAGATTTTGTTCATCAGTGGTTAGAATGAAAGCCTGACTACTCGATAAGCCATGGCCTGAAAAAAGTCCCCCTTCTCCATTTAAGAATAAACTTTTCTAATGACATTTTGTTCCTGTAAACATTATAGTGCAAAACCCCGCCAAGTGTTCAGAGTCAATACGATCGTAGGTTAAGATGAACTAAATCCTTATTCTGCTTCTCCACTGGAAGAGAATTCAAGTGCTGTAATGTGATGCAGAACAGTAACTCCACATAAAAAACATATTAAGAAACATTAGAGTACAATTAAAGATTTTGCAATACGGCTTATTTTTTGTGGTTTGGTGGGGGAAAAGAAGAAAAGCAAACGAATTGAAGATGTCTGCTCTTGAGAAGCGGAATATTTCATACAACGGGGAGCACAGCTAACTTGTGTTGGCCTTGGTGACCCTACGTGCCTACGTAAGGTGAGGAGGGATACTGAGCATGAACATACTTACACCCCTCAATTTCTCCAGAGAGCAAGGATACCAGTAACATGAAGGCAGCAGAAGTCACCCTCCATTATGCCAGCCCAGATGTAATGCTTACAGAAAACATCACCAAGGTCCCTCCGAATGGCAGCATGCAGTATCAGCTGCTCCTCCCAGCATTGTACAACCTGCAGACATGCTGTGGGTGGGCTCTATCAAATTTTTAACAGGATTGCTCCCATCACCGAACATCTCGGTACTTCACTAGTGACTGGCCTTCACCTGGACTTGTGCTGAAGATCACCAACCTCAGAGACTGGATTTCAATCCACCCACAGGTCCTTTACACGGTGACACCAGTCCTCCAGCAGCTCTAAGACCATCTCTCCCAGCCAGCCTACGTAAGAGGCGCCAGGCACCCCCTGCAGCCCAAGACCTGCTGAGCTGTACCCTCACTGTAGCTCTTTTCCAGTCCAGGCCTCTGTAACCTGCACGGATGGCTGCTCCAGCGACTGCTAGAGACCACACAGCACATCACCCCACTGCCGAGCACACAGGTTGGTCCCAATACAGTCCCTACCCCAATCCATGCTGCTTTATCTGTCTGCAGTGCTCTGGGAGCTGTGCTCCAGGCTGGACCCAACCAGGGGTCAGCTGGAACAAAAGCTCCAACCCTACACCTCTTATCGAGGACAGCTGACAGAGCTCAGAGCTGCTGGAAGCCAAGGTCTCCTCCAGCTGTCCTTCCCTGGCAGCTTCACACATTCAAGTTCCTCAAAGGGTTCCCACCAGTCCTTTGACAACCCACAAAGTTCCCCGAACATTCAGAAGCAGAGCCCAGAAACTGCTGCGCCCACTGCTGCTTCTGCTGTGCTCTGAACACACTTGAAGTCAGGCAGTGTTTGTATTAGGGATATCCCCATACCCTTGCTAGAACTCAGTTATTACCTCCGAGGTAGTTTACATGGCCAACCTGATGATAAAGGAAACCAAGTGAAGCCGACAAAACTAGAAGGGTGTTAACTTCTTAAGTATTTGGCCTATTTATCTGCAAACTGTTTGCACTTCTCATTAAGTTAACCGCTGTTGCTAGGTGTTCTGGAATGTGCACTTAAAGAAATTGCATACCAGTAAATGTGATTAAAAAGCTAGAAAAAAAAAATCCAGGATAATGATGCATTTCAATTCCACAGTTAACAGCAAAAACTACACAATACCGTAGTTGTTTTCCATGCAAAAGAGAACAATTTCAGCCAAAGAGAATACTTGAACACTTTCCACAAGACAAGAATAATTAAGAGTTCTGTTAGTAGACTGGAAGCCACTGCACTAGCAAAATGAGCAATCTCCCCACCACGTGAGCTGGAGCTACTTACCGCCTTTCAGCATCTGAAGGCTGTTGAATTAAGCCCTTCTCCCCTTTATGCTTTAAAAGCTTAGGGGCACCATTTATTTCTGGTTTAGGTTGCGTATTTTCTATGAAAGGGTCTTCCAGATAAGATCTTATGCAAGGGAAAAGGCAGTGAAAAGATGCATGTACATCAGTTCCTATAATTCCAGCTATCAAGTGATTGTTTTGATCCTATAAGCAACAGGTCACGTACACTTGCAGTCCAAGTGAGCTAAGATGACAGTATTCTTTGAGACGGACTTGATTTCTGTACGCAATCATGACAAGTCATCACAAAACGTCCCATCTACTCCACATTTTTCAGCAGTGATGGAGTGCTACCTTCATCCTTTATTGCTGCTGATCGAGGTCAACATCAGTGAGCTCCATCAGACCTCAAACTTGCAGAAGCAAATGGATTGCCACGAGGAAGCCCACTGTTTCCTTCCAGTGTCTGCACAGAGGTGGCTGCATTTTGGTAGCTGATTGGTATGGAGTTTCTGGCACACTCTTAAGGATCACGTCGTGTATTTCCTCCAGTAGGAATCTTATTTCCTCCTCAAGCAGTTTAAGAGATGTGAGGGATGGAATAAGAAGCCTCAAGAACCTGGATGCCTCCCTCTCCTAACCAGATCCACTGCCATCAGACAGAGCCCTGACAGAGGTGCACACAGCAAAATTGTTACCAGATACTCAGAGGAGGGTCACAAGTGCTACAAGCACTAAACAGATCCCACAGGGATCTGCACATTGCTGGGCAGGAGATCAGTACGAGCACAAGTTTGGGACCAGGATGACTGAAGTCAGTGCTAGAGGGCTCCAGTCTCGTCAGTGCAGAAAGATCAGACAAACCCCAGCACTTTTTTCCTTGCTCGCGGCTTCATGAGCCAGAACCACACACAGGGTGGTCTTCAGCTGAACGGAGCCAATGGCTACTCACAAGCCTCAGCAATAAATAAAAAAGGCCAGGAGACACAACAAAGATGAAAAGTAAAATCTCAGACTTGACACTGTGCAATACCATGTTGAGAAGTGACCTTCTAATGTTTCCCTGGGGCTCCCAACTGGTGCTAGTCTTGAAACCTGACAAAGAACAATATCCAACATGAGTTCTACAGACATCTTTGTATGAAAATCCTGGACGATCACAATAAATACAAGTACAGTGAGCAAGAGAGCTACAGTCCAAGATTTGCTTGTTGCACCTGAGAGTAGAGATGCTGATTACTGACTGGCTCTTCATAACTTAAGCAAAGCCATGTCTGGAAATGCTGAGGAATTCAGCACACAAACTGGAGGACGTAGACACCAGCACCTTATCTCACCAGCATGATCAGGAGGAGCTGAAACCGCAATGGGAGCCTTGCACCCTGTCTAACATTCATCTACTGTGCACAAACATCTCTTTACTGCCACTGCAGAAATAAAATAAGAAGTTATGGCTTGAACAACAAAGCAAGCGTATAGTCATACTTTTGCTAACTCCTATAAGCCACATGTACACAGTGCAGGAAATTCATAGTAAGGGATGTAAATTGACACTACAATTTACTGTAGTAAATTTACTACATTTACTATTTTAGTAAATTTACTGCTACTTTCAATTCCTTCGGTGTTTATCAACAGCAAAGTAAAGGATAAAAATTGTAGCAATTTCAAAGAGTTACTCTTAATTTTATAAAGACAACCTCATGCATAAAAAAAGAAGTGTTATCAAACATTGATTTTAATTCTACAAATACAGTCAATAAAGCAACTAAACCGATTTAAAACTGCCATGAAAAGAGAGGTTACCTCCCTCCTGTCCTGCCCACACAGCTGCACTGCCTCTTATGTGCCAATATTACAATTTATCTGCCCTCAGAGAAAACAGAGCCATGGAGCTAAACAGATTTTGCTGCAGTTCTGATTTCCTGCTTGTCTACCATGAGTCTCAGTGGGGTCCATACAAATGCAATTGCTGGCATGAGGAAAGCAGAACTCTGCTGCAAGACTGCTCTTTTCAGGGGCTGATTGGTAGAGTTTTACAACACAGATATATACAAATTTTAAGGCAAACATGAAGGGGAAAAAAAAAAAAAGTGAAGTGGTATCTTTAGAAGGTTCCTGAAGAAGCTGATTCTTATTCACTGGTATTCTAAAACAATCAACAAGCATGAAGATGACTTGGAATTGTGGCTAACAGCGTTGCACGTGAATGAAAAATTAGGGAGGCAACAAAAGAAGTGGCCTAACTAACATAAGCCATGCAGACTTAAACACTTTCAATCACTTTAAAGAGTGAAGGTTTTGTATGCAAGCACTCAAGGACTGCATGCAAACTAAGACTTACTTCTGATTCTTTGAGGGTTATTAAGAAAAACCTGAAGCACAGGAGCACCTATTTTGGTCTTTAACTTGGAACTTGACAGAGATGGGTAATTTAAAGTTAACAAGACTTTACCAGAGTAAGGGAACAGTCTTAAATAAACTCTGAGACTTCAGCTAACATGCTTTGCTTCCCATTTAAAATATCCTCACAACCCATACAGAAGATTTTGCATTTATTTAAAAACCTGCGGTGTGGTGTGGATTACCTATGTCATTTAGTGAATGACTTGCTATCAGTAAAACAAATGGTCTTATTTCCTTGCAAAAGTAGCCTCCAAAGCAAACCTCTACGTCTAAGCATTGCAAACTGTATGACAACATCTAGGCTAAGTACTTGGATAGCTCAGTATTCAAATAAAACACTATTTTGTGGAACTATTTCATGACAAATTTACTCATACAGTCCATAAGTACAGATCTTGGTAGGGCACTATCACATGAAGCTAGGTCTCGAGATTTCTTTCAGGTGAGAAGACAGACATTGGAGAAGCCATGCTGAAAGTACATTCTAAGGTTTTCGTTATTCAGTTCTCATTTCTACTATGAAACATATAAAATAATGTCAGTTAGAATAACACAACGAATTTTCACGCATTTTATCAGCTTTCTTGCAGTTTTTACGGTGAAGTAGTTTCAGGCTTGTTTGGCATGAGTTAAATAACGATTTAAATCAGTACTGCTAGAATCTGAAATACAAGATTGAGCACATGCAGCAGAAAATTCCATAAGGCAGTCATCTGCGTGCCAAGAACAAACAAGCATGCACAACTAGTGAGCAGCACAAATACTTTTATTTACAGCAATAATGATTGTTATCTCCCACTAAATTAAAGATTCCGTGAATTCTGAGCGAGAATAACCAGAATTTGTAAACAAAGATTTTAACAGGACAAGGATTAAAACATCCTGACAGAGCAGATAAAAAACTCCTGCAAGTAAACAGATCCAGCTTATGAAACCAGCTGCTCTGCCAGCACTTGTCTGTTTCTAAGTAAACATATTTCACAAACTAAATATTTCATTCCTCGTTTTTTTCTAAAGCTACTACTAACAATCCTATTTAAAGAACTTAAGAGTTAAACTCCTGAAGAATGATAAGGCCTACAACAATTTCAGGCGCATACCACACATCTTTTTACTGATTAAAATAGAATCAATTTACTTGCATATTTTTTTCTGATATGCAAGGAAGTAAATTAGTGCCAAAAAAGCTCAGACTGTAGGAAAAGTGAGTAAGTTAGGGACCAAGTTCAGCCTGCAGATATGCATACTGATGCTGAAACGTAGGAATTTTATTGTAACCTTTAACCTTTTACAAAAACCTATGGATTTAGCCTGAAGTATCCTAAATAAGACTAGATAGTGAGTGTTATGCATAACATCACTCTAGTTGTATGTCTTCACATCAGTAGTTACACACACTTGCAAAAATTAGATACTCTACATTAAATTGCTTTCAGGCATTTGGTTGAGCCACAAAGTAAAAAAACACATTATTTTTATATTATACCTGCAACTTTGTCCCGAATAAGTTTTGCAGATTCGACTTCGCCAATACTGCTAAATAGACTCCGCAACTCATCTTGCGTCATGTTCTGAGGGAGGTAGTTCACAATTAAATTTGTTCTACCAATATCATCCCTGCAATCTTCAGCCATGTGATCTTCATAACCATTAGACATTTTATAATATATCTGCAAAGAGAAAAATCACAAATAAGTTCCAGAACTTTGTTTGAATAAGCCAAACTTTCTCCACCTGAAATAAGCTTGAATGTTTTAGAAAACTGACAACAAGCAACTGTTTCAACTGTACATATTTTTTTCACTTGTAAAACAAAACATTTTCTGTTGAAAACCCCAGAACAATTCATTCTTTCAAGTTAGCAAGCATGGCATTTTAGAAAACCACGTACCATTAAAGAGCTCAAGTCTTTTTTTTTTTTTTTAATGTAGACAGAAAGCACTGTGACAGATTTTGTACACATTCCTGCAAACAGCAAAGCACTCACAACAGTTAATAATCAGGTTCCCCATTTCAGAGCACTTGACTTGACAGAATTAAAACCGCTAACCTTAATTCCAGCTTTCTGCTCAAAACTCTTACACGGAAACGAGCAGCAGCCAGACCCACTAGATGCAGTTCAGCATTTCAGCCAGCAGCCATTTGTCTTCTAGATGTTTTCTCCTTTACACACATTTTAAGACACTTATTATTAAATTGCTGTCTTTTGGTGAGCACTTAATTGCACACATGAAACAGACTCATCTGTACCGGAACATTAACTCCAGTGCATGCTGTGTATTTCATAGTTTCTATTTTTGCACCTTTTTAAGGAAAGCCTTGAAAAACACCCTGACATTCCATCCCATGAAGACAGCCCCTGCCTTACTCAGCCATCAGCAGGGGCTGGAGGCTGAAGTTTCGGATCCACAGAACATCTACAGCTCCAACTCCCAACAGAGCCCAGCTGCTCGTTCTTCACGGCCTGCCAAAATACTAGACATTTAAAAGTGCTTTTGCAGCTGCTTTGAAATATTCAAAATCAGGATACTTAAGCCCTATTCCTGGAGCAGAAAAAAGGTGATGCCTGGCAGATTCGGGAAGCCCGGACAGGCACGTTCATGCTGGAAGCCACTGGCACCAGGAAGCTTGGTCGCCCGACGGTTCTAGACTCGGGTTCTCAGCCATTTTTTCATCCCCTCTGCCTGAGAGCGCTGCACAATTCTTGCTCCAAAACAATGTAGTTTTGGTTAACAGCTCTTAAGAACAGACAGCACATGGAATTCTAAAACTGCTCAAAACCCGTGGTGAATTCAGGGCTTCCTGATGCTCGGCTCAGCGCTCCTCTTTCAGGGCAGCCCCATTTGTGCGTTCTGCCACAGAATCCAAACACCCAGACCCACCAGCAGCACACAGACATCAAGATACACCACACAGTTGCCATAATGCTGAAGTATGAACATGCTTCCAGTCCAGACTCTGCTAATAAGGGCGATATGGATTTTACAATAAAGGCATTTAGTCCAAGTGCTCGCTACAGGAGCACCATTAGCAAAATACCAACGCCAAATTAGCAGCACTTGCTTGGCTGATAGCCTCTGCTCGCTATACTCCGTTTTCCACCTCTGTAAATTCAGATTTATACCACAGTGTTTCCAGAATGTAAGTAAATGAATGCTACACCAAGAGATCCAAGCGTTAAGCATAGCAGTTCGTTAATGTCCAAAAGAAACAGTGAGCAGCCAGCCCGATGACAAATCTAAGCACCAGGAACTCGGCAGCAGCCTCATGACTGTAGCTCCCTCCTGAAGAATTAGCGCAAATCTTCCAAGTTCAACACAAAATCTGCCGCTCACCAAAACTCACAGCGCTACTGCAGAGAAATTCATCACCACAGGCTCAAAGATGAGCTTTGTATTGACTTAATAGAGCCGCAATGTGCTCAGTTGGCCAAAAGAACCACACAAGATGCTGTACAAAAGCAACTGCTTCCTTGAGAACCCAGCTGACAAGGTCGTCTGAGGCAAGCATCCCCTCCATAGCACTCACATTACCCAAGGAACAGCCAACCCCACCTGAAAGGGACATTTTACGACATGAAGCACTGGCTCAGCGGATGCAAAAGCTCCTGGCCCGTCCTGGTGCAGTGAGTCAGCAAGCCTCGCAGCACCACGTGTCAGTGCCGGCCGTGTTTGCCAACTTAGTTAGGTATTAAGCTGGGCTAGAAGCACTCATATGAACGCACACGCTTCTCAGGTAAGGTGACTTAACGCTGCCACACAGCCATGGATTTATTAGTGGCTCACAGATTGCAGTGAAGCTC
Source organism: Netta rufina (assembly GCF_964035555.1). Classification (NCBI taxonomy): domain Eukaryota; kingdom Metazoa; phylum Chordata; class Aves; order Anseriformes; family Anatidae; genus Netta; species Netta rufina. The sequence goes on along the minus strand of NC_140152.1, from coordinate 1,797,755 downwards.
CAGCCCCTGCTCGCTAAGGGCCTGAGCAGCCACGACGCGCTGTTTTGTTTCACGCATCGTGGCCTGCTGAAGTTCAACCACGTCCAGCACCCGCACTGCTGCTGTCAGCTCGATGGAGAATCATGGAGAATCAGAAAGAGGTAAAAAAATCCCAAATTCAGATCGGGAATACTGTCTTTAGGGAGGGATTCCCAGTCCCTTCTCCAATAGCTGTTAAGTCATGTCTGGCATTTATTTCATGCTTTCTTCTTATCAAAGTCAGGCTATTTAATGGGGGAAAAAAACAGAGTGCACCGTTTTTAGAATAAACCGCTATTAAAGTTATGTTAATTTGAGATTTAGCACAGTATACACTGAAATTGAGTCCCTGCTTTTTCGCAGTACAGTTTGAAGCAACCTGACAGCCGGCAGCTCGGAAACTCGCCGCCCACCCCGCTGATCAGCCTTCTGCCCCCAGGGCTGTGTGAGCAAGGGCAGCCCCTCTGCCCACAGCCCTATCACTAAAGCGGTGGAAAACTGCACCAGGAGGGAAGCATTTCTGCTGTGTCAGCAATTTTAATCTGCTTTCCTCACAAGATAAGCAGCAGAGCTAATGCCAGAGGATAGGAGAGCAGGAGGAGAGCTGTAAAGCTAAAGGCAGGGGAAGAGCCTCCCCCCTTCCGATGATTTCTAGCCGTCCGGTTGTCTCAGCTGTACTGTGAAATTATATCATTACATACAGGTTCCCTTCCTGCTCTGCCAGAACTGCCTGAGCACAAGCCCCAAAACCAGTTTCCTATTCTGCTAAATGACACTCCAACACCTGAGCCTTCTTCGCCCAACACAGGAGCTATAAAACCACATGACTTCAGTGCTTTCAAAATTGTTGTAATGGGAGGCAACTTTGTTTGCCTTCGTCCTGCCCGAAATTCAAGCCCTAGGCACACAACACACCAACAGGTTGAATATGAAAGCGAAACACTACAGGTAAGAGTATTTAATAAGTAAAGAAGCAGAGATGAGAGTTTTCTAGCTTTGAGTATGAAGGTTCAGCGTTTCCTTCACACCCCACCAAATTTTCCCGAGATACAACAAATCCTTCCTGCTGCCAAGATTCTCCTCCCGACAAGTTTACGAAGTTGCTGCATTTGGAAATCATTAAAATACATAGCAACTTAAATCTACCTTCCTTTTCCTCCCAGGTACCTGCTGCCTACAGCAGGAGGCACCCCAGGCAGATACCAAGCAGAGGGAACTCCCCAGCACACCACGGTGGCAAGCTACCAGGGCACTGAACATAACTCACAGGAGTTTGGCAACTGGCTATCAACTTTAAATCATTTTACCACTGCCTCTAACCTCACTGCCTGCAATCCTTAGCAGCTACGTGCCCTGTGATAAACACGGCGTACCCAGAGCATTGTCTATTCAGAAGCAGTAAGGCCTGGGAAGGAAGCCTTCCATCTGCTGCTCCTCAGACATCAGAAAAAAAACACTTCCGGGAAGCCCTTGCATAAAGGCCTGGCAAATGTTTTTGTGGGATACCAAGAACAAAACATGCAGAAGTGATAACGGCATAGTAGAGAGGAGGAGAAGGAGCAGAGGGCTGATGAGATGCTCCTTCCTTCCTAACCTCTCACCAAATACCTCCTGGCCATCCTGGAAGCCAGCTGGAAATTGCTCCCTGCGCTGGCGGTGAACAGATCTCATGTCAGTGTGAATACAAACAGCCCCTGAAGAATTATTTACCTCTGCATACTGAAAAGAATTCCCAAAAAGCCATATAAAATGGTCGGTGTGGAGGAAGTGAGAAATGCTACGTCAGAAATCAAGTTTTTAATTCCGCTCCCACTGAAGAAGAAATTTTTCTTTGTTTCTTCTCACATTGAGAAAAGAAACACAGGCAACCTCCCAACGTTCCTTATTCAAAGCAAGAACAATCAAGTAATGTCAACAGAGATGTAAGATTAGAACCAGGCCCAGAGCCCAACCTCAGCCTGTAACCATTACCTGATGGTTGTCAGTCCTTGTTGACACAAGCCAGAAGCGTGAACACGCTTACGCTCTCAGCTGTGGGACGGGGAAGGAAAGAAGGCTTACCTCAGGAAGGATCTTCAGGCTTACCAGTTCCCCTCGGGAAGGCTACCTGTGGTGAGACTGCCAAGGCACCCAGCAGCCTTCCCTAAAAACACCTTCAGTTCCAAGCCCGCCCCCCCAAAAGGAAACTGTAAGACTAAGTTCCACCGTAATGGAGTTCCTAAATTTATTTATTTAATTAAAATCTGTGTAAAATAATGCAGCCTTATAAATGCTTGTTTTCCCTCAAATTTAGGAGGTCAAGGTTGCAACAGGAGCCATATGCAACCATGTCTTAATCTTCCTTTAATTTTGGATGTGCTCAAATTCACATAGCCCAGCACTTTATTATCTGCTTCAAAGACTGCTCATTCATCCACAGCCAGGTCTGCCTTCTCATGACCAGACTGAAAAGCTCTCCAGCATATTCTTTTTTTTCTTTTTTTTTTTCCTGGAAACATTGCAATGACCCTGACGATCACCTTCTCAAAGGTGCAGAAGATCCCAGAAGGTTTAAAAGAAAAGTGACACAAATAGCTCTGGCAACAGACCAAGAGCAGCTTTTTCCAAATGGAACTCGGTGTCTGCATCGAAAATCCTGTGATTCACAGCTATTAAGTCTTTCACTGCAAGATGTTTGCTAAGGAGGCAGTCCTACAAGGAAGGTCTACGTAGCAATATTCTCAAGATGCCTGATCCTGAAGATGCACAGTTGAGAGGCTCGCTGTACCTTCCCCTTGTCTATGGGTCTGCAAAGGCGTTCAACGATCACTGGGCTCACAAACCTGAATGCAGACATCTCTACAGATTACAGATGATAACGTGAATGTTATTAGGTACTGCAGAACATAGGAAGACCTAAAATTCTCCCCTGAGCAACGAGTTCTGTGCTCCTTCACGCCAGCAGCTGGCACTTTCATTAAATCCAGGCAGCAAGCCTTATCACTCCAGCAACCGAGCAATTCTCACTCCCACAACGTAGCTCTCCAGAAAGCGAAGGCTGTGCAGCACTGCAGGTGCACAGGTGAGAGCTAACACCAGCAGTGCTGAACCCAAGGTCAGAGCTCTTTGAACATACTCGTCTCTGATATCAGAAGCACGAAGGCTACACCAGGATCTGCCAAAGGGAGCCAGGCAAACACAGTACAGTACCGGGGCACAGGGTTCGTGGCACCTTCCCTAGGTAACTGGGAATGGATCCCATTAGGCACAGCAGTTCCCAAAACACATCTGAAAGACACTCAGATCCAAGGGTGCTGACACAGGTCCCTGACCCAACACCTCAGCCCAGCAGGTACAGTGCAGCAGAGAAGTCAGGCCCCTTGCTGGGGTTAACACCGGTGCCTGCACCGAGACTACCGGTGCTGGCAGAGGTCTGATGGTCGGCTGTCTTGAGAGCTCAGACTTCAGTCTCAAGGGTTTATTCTTAAATATACTGATTGACTTCAAGGATCTTGAATGGGTGCTTCCAGAAGAACTTTAGGGCTATACAAAGAGACTTCCCCATGTTTCTTCAGCTCATGGATGGTATTCGTTGCCTTACCTCCCCCCTGTAAGCCATGGGTGACTCAGATGCAGATAAACTCAGCTATCTGGCTAGACACTGCTCTACCACTCAATTTTGAAGCCACTGAACTGTCTTCCTTGGAGATCGCACCCGAAATAGAACAAAAAGGACACTACTATGTCAGTGAAAGTGCCAAACAAAGCCAATAGAAAAACTCCACCAGGCCTACATGCCTCCAGAAAAAAAAAAAAAGTTTTCAATGCTCCACAGCCAGAATACCTCTCCCCATTTCTTGATCTAGATCCTTTGGTTTTATGAATACCAAAGATTCTTTACCCGCAATCTCCAAGAAACCCTTTTCTACTCTCTACACAAATTCCTCTCCTATCCCCAACAGCTCTCCACACTGCACCCCACACGGACACCTGAGCGGGTCAGTGGCAGCGCAGCACCAGGCCAGCGCCGTTCCGCCTGCCTGGTGTTCACACGCTATTACTCCAAACAGCTGAGGACTTCAGCCTTGACTCAACACCAAAAGCCAAGGCCCAAGCTTCTCTCTTCAATTCAAGAAGAAAACGTGGGGAAAAAGCTTCAATTTAACCTGGTAACTAAACACAAAAGATTACCCCAGTACGTGCGTGTACAATACAGGTCACGCTCCAAAATCTCTCTTAAGTCTTTTATCAGATTATTTTAATATACTTGCAAAGACGGGTGATGAATTTTCTTACAAATAAATTCATTTAGATATGGAGTAGAGCACCCACATTTGAGAGATGCCCAATGCCGTTACCCAAACAAGCCCACGGCCAGGAAGGAGGAACGTGGACCTCACATCTTGCCTGCAGTGCTCCGGCCGACTGGCAGCTACCGCATTTCCTGAGCACGAGTCCTGCACTTCCTTGGAACTGCCATTTTCCTGAACTTCAAGGCACAGCGTTTGAGAGCACATGAGAACTCAAAAGCAGAAAGCGAGGTGTCTGTCCTTCCCACAAACCGTACTGGTACCCTATTTCTCTTTCTTGTCCACGGTGCCCCCCACTGCGTAGCTGTCTCTGAATTCCTCTCCCTCATGGCTAATGCTTCAAACTGGCAAACAGGACAAATTTAAATTTTGTTTTCAGTTTGAATTACTCGGCATTTGTACTTCATTTCTCTTCTCCCCAGAAGAAAACCCACACAGCCTACTGAGATATGCTAGCACAGCTCACTTTTTTTTTTTTTTTTTTTAAAAAAAGAAAGTTTGCCTTTTAACCTATCCAGGAAGGTTCTTTTACACCAAAACTCTGAGTGTTAAGCCACATAAATTGAACTTGTCGGGGTATCTTCCTTTTGTTCCTTTCACACTAACATGTAAGCTCTTTTTGTTAATCTGGCAATTGAACTGCGTCGGCTTGCCAGTCCTGCAGATTTCTCACTGTTAATAGATCTCTTTTACTGATTTCTCACCCCCTTCACGATCTTGGAATGAAGACACTTCCTCCCCCCTCTTAGCTTGACTGTTTTTAAAATTCCAACATTTTTCTCAGTTCTGACAAAATATTCTCTCTACACAAGCTGAAGTGGCTATTACCAAAATCTATTACTGCATTTCAACAGATTTCATTTCCATTTGCTCTATCAATGGTTTCTAGTACAACATATTTTAAGCTCTTTTTTGCAAGTTTGGACATACACTTATATTATTACAAGTGTATTACTAGGTAACAAATTCCAACTATCATAATTTAAATATTAAAAAAATAGTTCTGCATATTCTTTGACAATCAGATTTGCCTAAAAAAAAAACTTTTAAGTTTTTTTATTCAAGTCCATACACTGACTGTTAAATGTTTTTGGCAGTGTTTTGAGTGACATCCAGAGACGTACGCATTTGAGGACAAAAAATAAGCTGCATTCTTCTGAGGAGTGACCTCATTTTGCCACCAATCTGATGAACTAACTCAATTCACAGGAGTAAAATTAATCATAGTTAGGATGCTGTCAGAAATCAGATAAGGACTGGCCATAATTACCACTCTCTGCTGCTTTAACATGAAAGGGAGGACTGGGGCCTCCCGACATCATCTCTGCTTGATATGTACAAACAAGGGCCAGTTGGAAATTGTGCAGCTCAGATATGAAACAACTGCAGCTCGATCTGAGATTTCCCCGTCTTTCAAGGTTAACAGTAAGCCTTGCCAGAGAGAGCAGGCTCAGAGCTCTGCTCAGGGCTTCATGTCAACACCTTCCGCGGCTGTTGTCACTGGGACAGAGATGCTGACAGTCAACATAACGCAGTTCTTCAGCAGGGAAGACTCAGCTGGACAACTTTTTCCAGCTGAAATGATCTTACCTGTTTACTACAAACATAGGAAAAAATAAAAATATGCTGCCATCTTCCTTGTTACAGATGCTGCCAGGTTGTTTGACTGTCCAAAAACCATCTAGAGACAAGAACTGTGCTGGAGAGAAAACATTCGTGAACAACTCCTTCCCTATGCACAGGACATTTGCAGTAGGTGAGGGGAGGACATAAAAACTACAGATTTCAGACACATTTTGAGAACAGCTGTCCCCCACACTGATCCATCCTTGGATTAGCAGCTGGTACTTTCACTTTGATAGGATAGGATGGCAAATGAAGTACCAAGAGGAGGAGATGGCACCCTGCTGGCTCACCAGCACAACACAAGCAGCTGGAAATCCATCTCTGAAGGCTTGATGAGACACCAGAACTCGCTGCTGCACTCCTACAAGGCAGCAATGGAAGCAGTGGGCGAGAGGAACATTGTAATTTATACTTACTATGCCACTGCTACTAACACTGAAAAACAAACAAAAAAAGCAAAAATCACATACACAAAGAATGTCTGCCTTCTAAGCATAGTTTATTTCCACCCTACGCCCCAAAAAAACAACCAAAAGAAGCTTACAGTCTATTTTTGCACACATCACCCACATAAAACAATGTTGTATAATCACATGGATCATTTAGGCCAGCAGTTTGAAGCTTGCAGGTGCCTAGATCACAGAGCCGCACATCAAAAAGTAGAAGTGCCCTTACCCATTCTAAGCAGAAGGCAGAATTTAACACCTCTCCTATGCTGGGACTACATCACTCTTCCTAAACGTTTACATCGATGGGAATCTCCCACAGCTGCCTTCCGTGCTTTAGAGAAAGTACTTGGAAGCGCAAAAAGAGCAGCTCCTCTGAGCATCTCTTTCTCAAGTCTGTAAATACAGCAGGCTTGAGTTTTCTGCAACTGAATCTGCCATCCTTACAGGTGGCTGATCCACAAGGCACATACTCTGTGCAACATCTAATAATGTTTTACTGTTAGCTTTTTTTGTTTTGTTTTGTTTGTTTTGTTTTACAATTTAACATTTTACTGTTCACAGAGTGCTCGTAACAAATAAGAAGCGTGGCAGAGACCAGTGCTTCAGGAAAGAAAACAGGCAGGCGTAACAGCTTAAAAAAAAATGGATTCGGAAAACATAATGATATGCCCCGATGGGTCAAGACAAGGAGTTTTTCCAGGGGGAAAAAGTGTCAGAACATGCACGAACCAGCAAAGAGAAAAAGTACTTGAATTAAGGGCTCAGATCCCATTTCATGGTAAGCTAATGTCAGCACCAAACACTGGCTGCATTCAACAGAAGTGATTAAAGCTCAGAAAGATGCCCCACACAACATTTGCACTTCCCTTTAGCCTGCTCAGTACTAGCACTGCTCCCACAAACCTGGCACTGCCTAAGACAGCTCACATAGGAAAGCCACATATAACCACCTTTATCTGGTGCTGCAGAACCACTCACACCAGGGCTGAATAAGTTAAGGCCGTAAACTCACTAAGCAATATATTTAACCCCAGTATCAGCTTAAGACTTCCTGCTCTTATTCCAACCGAACCAAGTGCTGAGCCTGCTGCTGGGGCAGGTCAGAGTTCTGTACGTCAGGAGCATCGAACACTACGGATCATCAAACCACAGACTCATCCACATCATCGTTCAAATAAATACAGTTATACTGCTTCAGAACAGAAACTAGGCCGGTCACAGAGCAATGGATCATGCTGCAGACTCAAGCTCAGGAACCCAGACTTTATCATGCAAAACAGATGTACCCCGGAGATACTGGGAATCTAAGGAAGCACATCGATCACATGAGCTTGATAAAGCCTTTGGAACAGATGCAGGGCCCCAGTTTTACAGAGAGATACATGAGCCTGTGAACTGTTCACAAAGACCTGGAAAGGCAAGTGCTTAAAAACATGAGTACACAGGAACGGTCCTTGAACTCGAAAAGGTAAGAGCAGAGCAATACGAGCAGTCAACATCCACTTTCGTGGCATACCAGGAAAAAGGAACAGAAACGCAGAGACCCTGAGAAGTAACCGGTTATGCCAAGAAAACCAACCACAATTTGTAATCGCGACGAATCTCCACCTTCCCCACTTCTTCCCACCTTTGTTGTTCCACAGCTGCCCCATCGCGCGGGCTACAGGAGCCAAGCAGCCGCGCTCTGTGCCACCAGCTCCGCTTCCTTCCTCAGCACGCCTCGGCCCAAGGCCCCTGCCTGGCTCCCGGCAGTGCCCTCCCCGCTCCCCAGCGCTGCGTACCGCATCCCCCAGCACCCCCTGCCCCACGAACCGCTCCCCCGGGGCCGCCCCTTCCCCCTTTCCCCGGGGCCTCCCCTCCGCCCGTTCCTCCCCCGCCGCGCTCCTGCCTCTTCCCAGCGCCGCAGCGCGGGGCAGCCTCCCCCGGCGCTAACAATAGCGGGCCGCTGCTCCGGCCCCGACTTCTTCCCGCCCCGAGAGCTCCCCGCGGCCTCCCCCAGCGGCGCGGCGCCGAGAGCCCCCCCCCCGGGAACCCCCTCCCCTCCCCCCCGCTCGGCGGGGCCGCGCCGCTCGCGGCCGAGGTGGGAGACGGAACCCCCTGAGGGGAGGTTGGGGGGGGGGGGGGGGGGCTCAGCCCAGCCCAGCCGCAGCCCCGGGGCCGGCTCCCCCCGCGGCGGCCCCGCGGCCCTCCCGCTCCTCCCCCGCCGGCCGCAGCCCCGCGCCCCCCCGCGGCCGGGCCCCTCCCTGCCTCCCGCAGGCCTCAGCTCTCCCCCTGCAGGCCCAGGCCTCGCCGCCGCGGCCTTCTCCTCCCCGCCGCCCCGCGCCCTCTCCCGACCGGGCCCGGCCCGCTCCGTTCTCTCCGCCGAACCCCCCCCCGGGAACCCCGCGGCCGCTGCCCCGCGGCCGAGCCCGGCCTCACCTGCGGGGCTCGGCAGGGCCGTGCAGCGGCGGGGTAACGGCTCCGCAGCGCGCACAACGAGAGCCGCTCGCAGCGCCGCCGGCCACGCCCCCCTGCGAGCCGCCAAGTCCCGCCCGCCGAGCCCCGTTGGCTGCCTGGCGCACGTGCCCCGCCTCTCATTGGCTCGTTGGGACGTCCGTCAAGAGCTCGGCCGGGGGCGGCCGCTCGCGGCGGGCTATGGCGGGGGGGGGGGGGCGCTACGCGTGAGGCGGCCGCGGCCTGCGGCGGGGAGCGGGGCCTGGGGCCCGGCCGGCTGTGGCGGGGGGTGCGGGCCGGTGGGCACCCGGGGGCTCCCCTTCGAACCGGTTCCGGGGTTGGGGGGTTCCAGGAAGCCTCCTTGGGCGGTGGGCAGGGGGCTCGGCCCGCTCCGATTGGAGCCTGAGGGGAGCGGCCGGGCGGTGGGGCCTCGGGAAGGCGGCGGGGCGCCGCGGGGATGGCTCCGGAAAGGGCCGGGAGCGGAGCTGGGCCGCGGCCTGCTGGGCTGGGGCCTTCGGAGGCAGAGCGGGGAGCCAGGGGCAGAAAATGGGCCTAGGAGCTGAAATGGGCCTAGGAGCAGCGAGGGGGTCTTGTCCCCGCTGTGATCTGGGGACGAGGCCATCCGCACTGCTCATGTCCACGGGGAAGCGCAAGGGCTTGAGTAGAAGCTCCAGCAGGACAGCCCCAGGCGCTGTGGTGCTTGTGGTCAGCTGAAGGCTTCCGCCGCACGGACGTGGGGAGCCAGCTGTAGCGCAGACACATGGGAGAGCCTCGCTGAGCAGGAGCACAAAGGAGCATTTGTGAGCAGCTCGGATGTGAGCTGTTCCTGTGCAAGTGAAATGCTAGTGATGATCTGCAGCAGGAGCTACGATGGTCAGCTCTTTCCCATGCTCTAAGTCCTGCAGTGGCCTTAGGGGCCCCACTTGTCACATATTTTCCATCCATCCACTGCCAGCGTATTTTTGATAGGAAAGGGCATCCCTTTCTATCTACCCTTTTCTACTGTGCTGGAGTCTGTAAGTGTAAAATTTGACCATTCTGCAGGAAACAAATGTCTTTTGTCAGTAACACAGCATTGTGCAATAATATCCATAGTACAAAGCAGTATGTTTTGTGTGTGACATACTTGTAAGCTTGCAAGACTTAGTAAATCCTGTATACATGTCAAGATACTTGGCTTTGGCCAAAAAAAAATAAATCAAAAAGTAACATCAGAACATTGCTACATTAAAATAGGTGATGTTATTTGCCATTCATAGACAACTCATAATTTGAGCTTTATTTAGTTGAGTAGTATAACTAAAAAACACGTTAATGAGCCTTTTCCAGTGTAAGAGCAATAAGATCCACCTGGAGGACAGAAACTTGCAATATAGCAGCAAAGCCTGAGTAGAAAAGTAATAATTACACTGGGACACATGGAAATTTACATAATAAAAAGGCAAATATCTTTCCTCCACCTACCTTCACTTGGCCTCTGCAAGGCCCCTTATAGTAAATTCCCAACAGTGTTGTACTGATGGTATCTGTTTTACCTGCCCAGAAATCCATTTCAGATTGGATTTCACTTTCAAGTGGTCTTGTTATATTGGCCTCTATATATAGGCTCCTCATCTTCCATACAGTATGACCTGAACAGCACGGTATCAAACAGAAGGTAACACTCAGCATCAAGAGTCCATCAAGGAGGTTAGTGACTAAATGATGTTAGAGACGTTGCCATTTTCTTTTTTTTTTTTTTTCTTTTTCGTAGCTTTCAGTGCCAGATGGGGAATCCTCACATGTAAACTCCAAGCCTGACAGGTCTGGAAATATCCTTCAAGGCCCCATAAAACATTAAAGATGTTTGTACATCTGTTATTTGCTCATGCTGCTATGTATGCCAGCCACAATATCTCAATTTTGTCATTCACATCAACGGCAGCTTTCAGTTACTGCAAATTATATATTTTTTTCTTCTATCACACAGGTTTTAATTAAGCAAACTCATTCTTGGGCCTAAGATGGATCTCAGATCTCTAAAAAATAGGGCCATGGACACAAGACGTTGCTGCACAGAGCTTTGATGCCTCTATTTCACAACAGCACATTTCAATCTCATCATTTGATTTATCAATATAAACATTTTGTTATTAAAACTGTGATGACAATTAGAAGGTGTTATCCCACTAAACTGTAAGCCAGTTTTAAAGGAATTATCTCATTTTACTGAAATATATTAATTTCCATTGCAGTGTTTCAACTCATGTGAAAACACATCAGTCAGAAGCAGAAGGCTTCATGTTAATTTAGAATTTTAGAAATGTGAAGCTAGGTGTCCTGGTGAAATCATCTTATGATGATACAACATAAGTGACAGCAGGCTCTTCACAGGTATGTTGAGTCATGCTGCTTGTTGATGTATGAAACTTGAAAAAAGTTCAATGCAAATGGTAATACTGGAAGCCATTTGTCAATACGTTTCTTAAATATGGCAGGAAAATGATCAGTGCAAAGTGAGTTATTGAATTGGCTGCCAAAAGGACAAATGATTATTATAACTGGCCATATTATAACCTGCTAGAAACTTCAGTTTATGGAAGGAGAAAGATAGTTGCAGAGCCATCTGACAATGTGAATGTATTATGGAAGGTAAGAATGCTTAACAGGTGGGAGCAGCAGGCCAACTGAACTCAAGTATGCTCTCCTAATTTAAAACCGGTGATCAGCAGCCGTACACGGAAGATGTCTGAGAAGCAGCAGCTGTCCTGGCACACTCTTTCAGCTGCCAGCATTGTAAGGACTTCATGACATTGTGACCTTGTGCTCATGAGAGCCCATCTGGAGCACTGTGTCCAGCTCTGGAGCCCCAGCCCAAGGCTGTGGATGTATTAGAGCGAGTCCAGAGGAGGCCACAGGGATGCTCAGGAGCTGGAGCAGCTCTGCTATGACAGGCTGGGAGACCTGGGGGTGTTCAGCCTGGAGAAGAGAAGGCTTCAGGGAGAACTTACAGCAGCCTGCCAGTACCTAAAGGGTCTGCAGGAAAGCTGGGGAGGACTCTTTTGTCAGGGGATGTGGTGACAGGAGAAGGGGTAATGGACTTAAACTAAAAGAGGGTAGGTTCAGATGAGCTGTTAGGAAGAAATTCTTCCCCGAGGGCAGTGAGGCCCTGGCTGAGGCTGCCCCGAGGAGCTGTGGGTGCCCCATCCCTGGCAGCGCCCAAGGCCAGGCTGGATGGGGCTGGGGGCAGCCTGGGCTGCTGGGGGGGTCATGCCCACGGCAGGGGTGGGACAGCGTGGGCTTCGAGGTCCCTTCCAACCCAAACCACTCCATGGTTCTGTGATATGAAATTAGGCAGCACTGTTGACTGCAACGGTAGAAAGGCCTTGCAGAAAGATCTTGATAAACCAGAGGGCTGGCCAATCAGCAACAGTATAAAATTTAAGAGCAAGTGACGGATTCTATATCCTGGGATTTGTACAGACTGGGGGACAAGAGGCCCAAAACCATTCTGTGATTCTGTGACCTGGAAGGTAGCTCCAGGCCAGCCGTTACCAGTGAAAGGCTCTGACAGCCTTCTCAGTCAGCCTCTACAGACTCTTTTTAGGCAGCTCTTTAACTCCCCTTTTTAATGTTGTTTTCAGTGCTGTGAAAAAAAAAAAAAAATAAAAAACACCACGATTTTCACAAAACTGGCTTATCTTCTCCCTGACTGCAAGAGGGTTTGCTTCCAGTACGCTATGGCCACAGCCACAGGCTGGATCCGCCGCCTGTGACCCCCGCCCCACTCGGGGCTCGCTCCGAGCAGCCACCAGCGCCGCAGCCCCGGCTCCTCGCCTAAAATGGCGGCCGGCAGCGCCGCGGGGCCTGGCGGGGCTCGGCGGCGGCCGCCAGGTAACGGGCTGCGGGCACGGCCCCGGCCCCGCCGCCCCGCTGCTGCCTCCCGCCCCTCTCCGCCTCCGGGGCCGGCCCCGCCCGGCCGCGGCGCCCCCGGCCCGGCCCTCGGGGTGGGTAAAATGGCGGCGGCGCGGCCGGGGGCTGGGCGGCCCGCAGGGGGCTGGGTTTCTGCTCCTCCTCCTGCTGCTGCTCCTGCTCTGGCCTCGGGGCTTTGCAGGGCTTTGTCCCCCCGTAGGAGCGCTCCAGCTGCCCTGGGGTTCTGCCCTTCCCTCGTGAAGTGGTGTCGAGGTGAAAGGTGTCCTGCTGCGCTCCTCCTGGTGTCTTCATTTTTCGTGTTCCTTCCCTTCCTCTAGGGTCTCGCGTTGCTTTCTGATTTCTGCCTGCTGTTCACGCTGCCGCCTTTGCTCTTTCCTGTTGCTTTCTTTCCTCGGGTCTCAGCCACCAGCCTTGTGCTCTCTCCTTGCTCCCCCTTCCAGCAAATGCCCTGGCGTTGCCCCAAGGTGTGGGTTACCTAATGCCCTGCTTTACTCTCCTTTTGGTTTGTGGTCCAACACGGTGATCTCATCAGGCATGCTTGAGGGCTTCTGTGCTGCTCTGCTGTCAGCATCCTTCCCAGGAATACCTTTTGGGTTTTGTTTGTGGCATTTCTCTGTGCTCACTATTTCTGGTACGCTGGGGCTCTGATGAGCTCTGTGCTTTCAGCTTTGCTCTTGAGGGTAATTTCCTCCCCAGGGATCTGGCCTAGTAATATCAGTTGTTCATAGTGCTTCATCCTCTTCAGAAGCTCCTTCTGCTGGTTGCTTGCAGAAGGATGAAGTTGTATCCAGTGTTTCACTCCCATAGCAGTTACCTTCCTTGTGGTTAATTGTGATGTCTCATTTTAAGTTACAATATAACTTAAAATAAATGCTGTTATAAACTCTTAATGAAGCTGATTTTTCTCTGCCACTTTATTCATGCATATATGAAAATTAGCCTTTGTAAGCCCCCCCCCCCATTTGTTGAACAGTAGTCACGCTATTTATTAGCGTAGCTTTTGAACTCTTGTCCTGTAAAGTTTAGTAGACAATAAGATCCTTCTACAGTGAAATAAAGTGGAGGGAAGCTAAATGGAAGCTTTCTGGTTGCCAGTAATCGTCTTTATTCTTTGCTCATTATTTATGAAGCTTGTCGTTGTGTATAGTTTCATACTGGTTGTGAATATTGAAATTACGTAAGCTGATGCAGTGCTTATCTGTAGCATACTTCTGTTTGTGTAGTGATCTGTTAATTTTCTATTGCAATTCAAATCTAAAAGCATAACAGTTTTTATTGTTAATCATACTGCATATATCAGACTAAACAGAGAAGCTTGTGTCTGGGAAGTACATGGAATACTTTTTGACAAATCTGTTTATGTGTTTAAATATTGGCACTTCAGATCCCTTCTTAAATCACAGTAACTTGCTTTCACAGTAGCATGCTTTCATGTGCTCAATTTCTGGTGTACAGGAGTAAAGGATGAAGTGTTTTTGTAATAGAATATATCACCACTGCATGTTGCTTACTAGCCGTGGCCCATGCCTGACCTCATTGCATCCTGTAGCCTTGCTTAGCCCAGAAAGTTAGGCTGAGCTTACCAACCACATTCTGTAGTCTCAGCTGGTGTGAAGACTTTACATTTGTCATTAAGACAATATTAACTACGTTTTTTATCTTCCAGTCCTTTAAACTTCATGATGATTATAAGAAATAATAAATGCACAGTAAACATTCTGTTTACGTTGTTTTTATTTCCCCAAAGTCACCAATTTTCTGTGTATTTTGAAGCGTTTAGCAAAGCATACTGCTCAAGTGGCTGTGTATGAACTTGTAGTAGGGAGTTATGAAGAGCTCGATAGGTACTTTAAGAATGGTTATTTGAGAATAGCTTCTTATCCCTGAGATTAAGTATTTGTTGCCACAAAAACAAACGCATAGGGATAGATGTACTGACCTGTTCAGATGTGTACAGTGATATAACTGCCTTACTGAAACCATAGGTTTGGTTTGCATACATCAGCAATGGAAAGCCCGTTGATACTGCTGCCAAACTAAAACTATTTGGACTAGCACCAACAATAATAACATAGCATGCTGTGCTTTTAATGTTTGACATGAATGTTTCCCTTCACTGACAGAAGTTTATAATTTCCAGAGCATGTATTCCTGATGGTCTTAATATGGAAAATGTGGTGATATGAACACCATAATGGCTAAGGCATCTCCCAGGTTTTCTGAAGTAATTGGTTGGCTTGAACATTTATGGCACTGTCTCTTATCACCACCATGGAAGCAATAAAGCGCTACAGAATTACTGTGTTATCAGACTTTGAGTGTCTTTGTACTTCGAGGATATATTTCAAATTCTCGGAGAGACTGTAAAGAGACAGGGTTTTATGGAGGAAGGCTTGCTTGTACCTGTTCTTGTAAGTGAAAGTTCAAAACATCAAAGCCTGGTTG
This sequence comes from Netta rufina, assembly GCF_964035555.1. NCBI lineage: Eukaryota > Metazoa > Chordata > Aves > Anseriformes > Anatidae > Netta > Netta rufina. The sequence goes on along the minus strand of NC_140152.1, from coordinate 1,782,583 downwards.
GATTTGGTGTGGCAGTAACATGAGTTGCTACAGGGACCAAGTTTGGAGGAAGCTTAAGCAACAAATTAGATCAGAATCCTAGCTAAGAAGAACAAGGTAATTGTTGAACTAAGCGCACCAGTCTGCGACAATACTTGGCAAAGCAACCTGTAGTCTTGATCGGCTTTTATCCGTGAACATATCTTGAAAATGCAAAAGGAGATAAGTGCTTTAGATAATCCTTTCACTTAATACGTTATAGAGTGACGTGCAAGATCTGTCTGTGGAGATTGTCCGTCAGTTAACTGATCAAAGTGCCAGCAGATGTGTGGCTATCCAGTTGTGTGTCTGACAGTCGTTGTTTATTTGTTTTCTGGTATGACATGTATGGTAGGCATAGTAACAACCCAAGCCCTATCTTTCAAAAATTTTTCCCAGGAACATCTTAAAGATGATGAAAAGTACTGGAGTCAAAACTGACCTGGGGAAAATTCATACGCGGTTTCGGTTCAGGCATATCTGCCATCATGTAAAAGCACTCAGGTATGACCGAAAACAATGTATAGCAAAGTCTGTGACTAAATAATTTACGTTTGATAAAAGTTGTGACATGTTCACCTATGCATTACTTCATTCTTTTTAAACATTTAAGTGTTCATCTGTAGTCTAGAAGGTGCCTCCACTTCAGTGTTGTAGCTTGTTTCAAGAGCTCAGTCAGATAATAAACTGAAATAAAGGCCATGATGTAGATCCGGCTTTTTCTTTTATTTCATGAGACAACAGCATCAGCTATGGTAACTCATGGGGCCTGAGCTACAAAGGAAAGGAGCAGCTTTTATTGTGATTGAAATACCTACAGAAATTCCGCATTGATTTGTTAACTAATAAAATAGTGTTGGGCTTGTCATACCGGGCAGAAGCCCTTTGGCAGTTTTGAGTGACATTAATCCTTAGTTGCTACGAAGTCAACAGCTGTTTGTTTACTGATTGGCTTATTCACATTTTTCATGTGACTATATCTTCGCTTGGCTTCTAATCAGTCATGGCCTTAATTTTATAACACAGACCTGAAGTGCAGCATTACTCAGTCTTCATAAGCAGACTGACCTGCAGGGCGGTATTAAAATGTGGTATCAGTAGATTCTGTGCATGGAAGCTGGGTCTGCTAAATAAAACTTTTTTTTGTTTGTTTGTTTGTTTGTTTTGTTTTACAGTGCTCAGCCAGCCACACTTTAATCACATGCAACCAGTGGAGTGAGCTATGGCGCGCAGCAAAGTCCTGCATTGGCATCTCTCATACTCATAGCACAGGCTGACAGGCCGCTTGCAGCCCTTGCCTCTGGACTCTATCAGACACAGTCAGGGCAGGACTATGGCTGAGGATGTGCTTAGTAGAAAATCATTCCCCAGCCTGTCAAAACACCAAGCTTTCAGGAAGGGGCCATGATTTAGTACCTGGGAGTTTTTAGTTGGCAACCTGTATTCACAGTATTTGTTTATTGAAAATGCACAGTTGAGACAGTAATGTTTAAGATTCTTTATTCTCCGTGTGTCTAGTCTCTAATTGAAGAGTCTTGGTCATCACTACCTTCAGTTTTCTTCATGCCCATGCACTTCATTTCAGCACTTAAATATTGATTTCAGGTAACAGGGTAATGAAAAGAAAACCCAGTTCTTGAGCATCCTCTGCCATGCAGCAGTTTAATGGAACTTTAATTTTACCTCTGAATATTCCTCCTCAGGTAACTGGAAGTACTAGGCAGTGCATCAGGACTAATAAAGCTGAGCTTTGGGTCTATGCTCATGCAAGTAATTCTCAAGTCTTGCCAACAGCACTGGATTTCAGTCAGTGACTGTACGGTGTGTGTGCATACCAAATTATGGATGTGTTTCTGAGCTTCCATCACCTACATTTATTTCCTGGATTCAAGCCAGGATTTTTGATCCTTTTAGGAGGAGTTGGTTGTAGTCATCAGTGGCTATTAGACGGCCAGATAGAGCAGATAAAACATACCTGTTCACAATGAAGATTCAGACTGCATCAGGAAAAAAGGGATGTGGCCTCTTATTTTTGAGGTGGCCTGTAGGCAGTGAGTGCTCCAGGTGAATTAAAATAAGAATTTTCTGTTTGGCACAGTATCAACATATTAAGATCTTACAACTTTTTTTCTTACTCATAGTAAAGTGTCAGTTTTAGAATGTATTTAACTTTAACCGCTATGATTTGTCAGCAGAAATTATTACTACATCCCAATAGGTTACTTTTGTCTTTTTGGCACTCAGAATTTGTTTTGCTGGAGTATTTGTTCCTTGACTCTGTACTACATTTAATTTTGAGACATAGGCTGAATTTGCAGACCTGCTTCTTAAAGGGAGCTTTTTTTATAACTATAAAGTGAGCATGTATAATGTAGAAATTCAGTCTAAAATCATATAATCTCTGCATTACTGTTTCTGCAGTAGTTTGTCAGAATCTCTTTATTGTTCCTACCTTGCTGAGACTACTACGAGAGAGCAAAGTGCAGCTGATATCAGCATTTTGTAGGGACTTTTGTCTCACTAGAGTATTCTGTTCTCATGCTTTAAAGATAATGAAGTGAGTCATTGTCTTTACATCTCATGTGATTTATTATAGACATATATCTCTAATGCTTTCTGAGAAAAAAAAAACATCTTTTGTTCAGACTGGTGGCTTTGAACTAGTAGGCTGGTTGAGAGTTTGCTTAACCAGGGAGTTGCTTTGATTTATTTTTTTAATCTATATACTGAACACACTTCAGCAGACAATGGAGCTCACAGGAGCTTTTTGGTGATTTATTTTTATAGGTATAGTGCTTTGGCATCAAGGAAGAATAGATTCATCAACACCTTTTAATCTATGTAGATATGTCAGTGGTTCTATTTTCCTCTTGAAAAAGACTTATCTGCACGGTATGCAGGTTGGTTGCTCTGATGGAGTAGTAGACTGGGCATCTTGAAGAAGAAAGGTCAACTTCTGAAGCTTTGAGAGTATAGCAAACTTCCTAGGCTGAGCATCAACACAGACCATGGTCTATGTTGATCCATTCTATCGTTAGCATTTGATATACTTATTTATTATCTAGTTCAGCTTTTGCTGTGAGGAATGCAAAGCTGAGTTATAACAAGTAGAATAAAAGGAAAACTAAGTTTCTGAACTGAAAAAGAAGCACTGAATATCCGCAGTTGGAAGGAATCCACAAGGATACTTGAGACCATTTACTGGCTTCACCCAGGACCACCTAAAAATCAGACTACGTGTCTGAGAGAATGGTCCAAATGCTTCCTGAACTCCAGCAGGCTCGGTGCTGTGACCACTGTCCTGGGGAGCCTGCTCAGTGCCTGACCACCCTCTGGGTGCAGACCCTTTCCCTAACCCGCAGCCTGACCCTCCCCTGTCCCAGCTCCATGCTGTCCTATCGGGTCCTGTCGCTGTCCCCAGAGCAGAGCTCAGCGCCCGCCCCTCTGCTCCCCTCATGAGGGAGCTGCAGGCTGCCATGAGGCCTCCCCTCAGCCTGCCCTGCTCTGGGCTGAACAAACCACAGGAACTTAGCCATTCCTCACACATTGTGCCCTCCAGACCCTTCACCATTTTCATAGTCCTCCTTCAGAAGCTCTCTGATAGCTTTATGTCCTTATACTGTGGCACCCAAACCTGTGTGTGGCGCTTGAGGCGAGGCCGCAGCAGGCAGAGCGGTGCAGGACAATCCCTTCCTTCGCCCAGCTGGCAGTGCCAGGTCTCAGGCACCCCAAAAAGTTGGGAAGGATTTAAGTTAGGTAGGGCAGAACAATGAGGAATTATAGGAAGCCCCAGTACGTGTCTGAATAGCTAGTTTTCCCCCAGTTTTTACTTTTGTAAATTGTTCTTGCGTTTCCACAATGTAATAGACTGTGACGGCTACTCAGGAGCAAAAATTTGGAGTTTTATAGTGTTCAGCAGGAGTTTATTAAATATTAAAGACTAAGAACAAAAATAGCAAATAGAAGACAACTTTATGCTCCTGTTTCAAATAATGGCAGTGGCTTTGCCCTTTGCTTGGATACTGATTGTATGCAATTCTCTGTTCCTATTGTCTTGGAAAGGATATGGTAGGACTTGGAAAGGGCCTGAGGCTAGTGACAGAGGTGATCTAAAGCATGGCATAGCTTCCATAGCAAGAATGACTGAGTGGGCTGGGACTCCTCAGCCTGGGAGAGATGGTTTAAAGCGGATACTAGATGTTTACTGGATCTGAAGTGGCAAGAAGCAGCTGGATAGGAACTGGCTGTTCACTGTCTCTTCCAGTGCTATGCAAGCTCAGGTTTACAATTGAAGCTGTTAGGAGTTAGCTTCAAAGCAAACAAAAGGAGGCGATGGTTCTTGCAGTGCATGTTAGGTCAGGGAAAGTTCTTGCTCAAGGATGTTGTGTCTGCAAAAAGATAAAGGGGGGAAAAAAAAGGAAACTGGGCAAATATCTGAAAGGTGTTTTGAGAGTAACCAAAGGACAAGTTATGTCAGGCTTGGGATGTTCACAAAGCTGATAATTGAAGCAGAAAGAGTTGCAAGGGAGTATTCTGTACTACCTCTCCCTTGGCATTTGCTTGTGGGCACCACTGGAGACAGGATAATGCACTATATAATCCTGAATGGTCTTATTGCCAGATAGTAACCTTTCTGATAGATTTAATGCAGTTGCTTTATCACTGTTGCGTGATTTTCTTTTCTGTATGGGATTCATTTTCCAGAAGTTGTCTCTGCCTTCTGTGTAAGCTGGTCTGGACTCCCTCTGTAGGCAACAGAAAGCAATAGCTGTGACGAGTTATCTTTTGAAGGTGCCTGTTTCTCTCTGACCAGTGAGAGCAGACAGACTTGATAGCTTGCATGTCCTCTGGATGGTGGCCAACAGACAGTCACAGTACCAGGGACTTTGTTTTGACCTGCCACTGGTGGGAAGCCTGCATACCCCAGGCATCTGTCAGGGTAAATGGATGACTAAAGAAGTTATTGCACATTGTACTGACCTAAGACTTATTTCTTGAGGGACATGATTTTTTCCCCTATACAATGTGTCCCAGTCCTTAACAAGTATTTCTGGATATTGCTATTAATGAATCAGCTTTGACTTTCTGGTGAATTTCAGATAAATGCTTCTAGACTTTAGCATGTCATCTGCTCCTTTTGAATGGTAAGAGATGTTTCTTATTTATCAGTTTTCTAGATGTTTATAGAGTGTCAAAATAATTAAATCTTACTCTTTTCTTCCCCATTGCATGAATATACAGCTTGAATGTGTATTTGTCGTACTAGCAAGAGCATGGGATTTTGTATTTTTTTAATGAGGTCTTGTATCTTGCTTTAGAAATTTGCAGCATACCCTAATCTTGGTGTGACTCAAACTGAGCACTGTGTTGTAATTGGAATGAAACCTCTCAAAGGAGAGAATTAAAACTGCCTTCTTGTAGTGAGTTACTGTCAGTGATTCCTGCTGTTTCCCCTGCACCTCCAGCTGAGCTCTCCTAGAGAAAGCACAATTAGCCTGCTTCCTGCTCCCACATCATTCCCTGCCAATACCACCAAAATGCCCTTAAATGTTTTTTTTCTATAAATAACCTCATTATCTACTATTAAGATATCAAATATGTGAATTGTCTGCCGTCTGTCAAATCAGTTATTTATAAATTATTTTTTACCACAGTGTTTTCTTAATCTTTTTGCTCTGTTGGAATTCCATATGCATTATAATTACAGTTACAAACAACAAACATCTGCAAGCAACTGTGAGAGCAAGCAGTACTACCAGCCAGCACCTGCCTGTTCAGCTGCAACATCCTGCCAGAGATTCATACTCCCACCAAGTGAGTGCTTCTGGAATCCAGCAGTCGTGTCTTCTGTATGTATGTTTTATTTTTAAAGTTCTTGTAGTATAGGTAGATTTAGAATTTGTTTTCAAATACAAGAGTTAAAACAAACAAACAAAAAACAACGGAGGCCACTACTTGTAGCTGTTGAAGTAGCTTGAATGCATAAGTAATATTTATTTATCTGTTGAGAAAGTATAATCTACAGTTCATATCATCATAAACATTCTTCATGAATTCCTTGAAACTATGCTAGATAAAGTGATATTTTTACAGCATTGCATGTGAGAAATCAAAATGAAACTATCACAGAATCAGTATTTCACCTTTTCAATGGGTGACTCCATCATTGCTTTCTTTTTTGTTTTGTGGGGGTGGAATAGATAAACAGTTTGTGAGCCTGTAAAACATATTCCTCAACCTCCTGGACATATTTATGTATTTAGAAACTTAAAATATTGAGCTGTGTATTCATATCTGAAATTGTTGGGTAACATTATCTTGTTGAGGAAGCAAGGAGTGCTAAAAACTGGCTTATATTTTGCTAATCCTTATTTTTTTTCTTCTGATATTTAAGTGCTGATAAAAGCTTTCTTCTCCAGATAAAATGTAAATATTTTGATGATAAATGCATCATACTTTTCTCAAAGTATGGTGTGTGTCAAATTTATCTGAGAGAAGAGCATCTGTTTTTTTAGTTGCTTATCTTTGACTCAATTTTCCTACGTTTTACAAATCTACTGAACTCTTCAGAGAACAAATGGATAAAAATAACTAATTTTTAATGAAGTTTCACTCAGCTTTTCAGATTTTTTAAGTCAAGATTGCTAGAAATCTGTAAACTTGAAAACAGATGTTGCAGGTAATTGGAGGTGAAGAGAGTGTGTTCTGAAACTTTCTTTTCCGACAAACATTTTCCCTTAATATTGATGAAATATGAAATAATAAAATAAATTACAGTGACTGTACAGGAAGTAATGTTTAAAATTTAGCCCCTAGGAAAGAATACAGCAGGGATTCTTACATCAAGCATTTTAAAATATAAGTTATTCAGCCTTAATGAGGCATCACATTAGGTGCCTTGCTTCCAGCAATGATATTGGAAGCTTTAGGACAAGCTTGAAGTCACACAGACTTTAGCTTAATCATTTGGTGGTCATGGTGTGAGGGGAGGGTTTATTCTTGGCTTCAGCGGCGATACTTGACAGTTGAAAGTAATTGTATTTAGTTGTATTTGTTGAAACACAAACTTACTATTGGCTGAATTATCTGATTCCACACTTAGCTTTCTGACCTCCTCTGGCAGCAAATTTTGTGGGTTAACTACATGCTGCTTGAAGAAGCACTTCTCACTTCTGGACTTCAGCAGACTTACTGCTAAGTAGGTCCCTCTCATCTATAGATGCAGCTACCTTGAATTTTAATAAGAGGATGATGTTCAAATACAAAATGCAGTAGAGCAGCCTCTCTATCCAGATCCTGTACTCAGCTCCCCTTTTTCTGAAGCTTTTCTCAGCTTGTCCAGGTTTGTTCCTGGTGCTGGTTAACTTTGTTCAGTTCTCAAGCCTTTTTACTCTAATCTGCAGCCTGATTTTTTTGCCATGGAAGAAACACCTGCTGTGTTGAAATGGTGCCTCAGTGGGTGTGCTTGCCTGTGGTAAGCTGGTTCAGCACCAAAGGAGCTGTGGCCACAGTACTGTACTTGGCAGTGGTTGTTCCTGGTCTGCTTAGTACTAGGAAAGTGGAAGCAGAAAAAGCAAAACAACTTTTCCTTATTCTGTTCACTTAACTATGAAATTAAACAAAATCATAACCTGGAGAATTTGCAAAATGATAATGATCAAAATCAGTTTAGGAGGAAAAAGCTCTGCTCTGCACTGGTGCAGACTCATCTTGAGTACTTTTGTGGCAGGTTTGGGTGCCACAATATAAGGACATAAAACTACTAGAGAGTGCCCAAAGGAGGGCTACAAAGAGCGTGAAGGGTCTGCAGGGCAAGACGTATGAGGAGCAGCTGAGGTCCCTTGGTTTGTTCAGCCCAAAGAACAGGAGGCTGAGGGGAGGCCTCCTGGCAGCCTGCAGCTCCCTCACGAGGGGAGCAGAGGGGCAGGCGCTGAGCTCTGCTCTCTGGGGATGGCAACAGGACCTGAAGGAACAGCATGGAGCTGGGACAGGGCAGGGTCCAGCTGGGGGTTAGGGATTCGTTAGATACATTGCTCAGAAAGAAAGGCCAAGGAGAATGTACCCCCTCTGCTGGATGAGGAGGGTGAACTGGTAATGACAGACATGGAGAAGGCTGAGATACTCAACAACTTCTTTGCCTCAGTCTTCATTGCCAGTCAGGCTTCCTAAGTCTCTTGTTTCCCTGAACCTGCAGATGGAGGCTGGGGGAGCAAAGTCCCACCTGCTGTAAGTGAAGAGCAGGTCTGAGACCACCTGATGAAACTAAACAAGCACAAGTCTATGTGGCTCTCATTGCAATGCAATCTCATCGATGTATCTGATGTTTTGGTGATTTGGCAGATGATTAACTAAAGACATTATCTTGAGCTTATGAAGGTAAAGAAGGATGTAGGATGTATTCCAGAAGCTTTCACCTTTTACCCTTTATCAATCAGAATCATGATGTGTGCCATCATTTATCCTCAGAAGAGCTAGAGAGGTTAGTTTGAGCCTCTTAAAAATTCGTCCAGATTTGTCATACCTATTTGGATTTTGTTTGGTCTTTTCCTTCTCTGAGATGGGAAGATAAGGCTTAGAATTAAAGTCTGAATTCAGAAGCTGAATACAAAGCACTGCCCCTGGTTTTCACAAACCTCAGTTTACATTATTCAGAACATGAGATTATCACGTTGATAACATGAAAAAGCCTCCAGGAAAGTAGGTACAGCATGAAGTTCAAGGTGAAATCTATGGGATCGTTGTGGTTTTCTTGGTTGGTTGTTTTTTTTTTTCTGTTTGTTTTTGTTTAAGCATTTATCTGTGAAATCAAACAACTTGTATGGTTATTTACTGAGACAGGTATCTGGTAGCCCAGAACCTCGGCACAGTCAACTTCCAATAGTCCTGTCTAATGTATCTAACTAACAACTTGTATTCTTAAGATGTTTCTTAGACAACCTTTTACTGTTTTAGGAAGAAAGTGTGTTTTATTGATATGCTAAACATCTTTTCCTGACTAATTTATATGAAAGCTTGTGAATAGATCTAGGGTGCTTTTTGTCCTGCAGATAGTTACCAGTATGTTAATTTAATGTCTGAAATCAGAGCTAGCTGTTCCCATTAAAGAATGTGTGGATCTTATGGTGGATCAGTGGTTAGCACTAAATTTTAACCTTAATAAAAGCTGGGAAACCACCTCCCTCCCTACTCCACCCTTACCAGGATGAAGTGTCCGTCCCATCTCACTGTTTGCTAATGTGGAGAATGTTGATGTTTTTCCAAGGTTAAGGTTTATCCAGTAAAGCCCAACTGTTTTTGTTTTTGTTTTTTTCTAAATTCAGATGGGTTGAATTTTGAGTGAGAAAATTTGCTGAGTAGTTGTGTGGATTTTTTTAAAGATCTAATCTGGTGGTCAAGATCATGCTTTTATTAATTCACTAGCTTATTAGTCAGTGGCACGATGTCCAAGGTTATTTAAGGTGATGTCACCACTGGACTTCTGAGCACAGCTGTGGTCTCTTACTTTACTTCTGTTTAGTGAAGTGAAACAAATTCTTGTGGAGTACTGTAATGTCTTACAAAAAGAGTATACATACCAACCAAGAAGTTACCACACTTAAAACTCCTACAGATTTTCAGAAGCAAGCATGTGATATGCCTGTAACTGCCTGACTTCTTTGAACTTTTGTCCACAGCAGTTATGATTCTTAGTCAGTGCCTTCCAAAAGGGACCTTAGCTCTCTGTATTCGGTGAGGTGACACACATCTAACCAAGTGCACATGCCTACAGTATAGTAACCTGAATCTAAATCAGCTGTGTTAGATGTGCTCCACAGTCAACAAAAAGCTAATCATTTTAATTGAACTAGACAGATATGTTTAGTTGTATTTAAGTCTTACATCCAAGCAGACTGATTGTTTAAGGAGCCTGAGATGATTAGGTTGCATGTGAGTTCCTATTGCAGTGTGAGTCAGTAAAGGGCGATTCATCAAGCTGTTAGCACTTGTGAGCATTTTATATATTGTGGGTTTGGATGGGACTCTGAAGTGAGTTTTTTTTTTTTATTCTTTTTTTAAATTTGACTTTCTGGAAATTTTCCATTTATTTTCAGAAGACATTTAGTGTATCTGTAGGAAAAAACAGTACTGCCTTTGAAAGCAAAATGAAAGTGTTGCCCTGTTTGATTGCAGACTTACCGGGAGCGCTTAGAATGACAAAAGCACAGAAAGAAAGAAGCTGTTCAGAAGACAGGAAACCAAGGAAACAGGAGCCCCTGCAGGGTTCAAAAACAGCTTCAATGTGAGCTCTGTGATGTCCCTTGCACAGGAGCAGGTGCATGTGTAGCACATATCCGGGGAACCTTCAGAAGGCAAGATAGGTTTTGATGTTAAGAATGCAACAGAGCATGCGTATAGCAAGTAAAAGATCTTTAAGAAATATTTCTGAAAGGGAAATTGTGATACAGATGTGCTTTAAGTCAGTTTGCTGCACTGAATGAACTCTTGGGATAGCCAAATGTGATCTGAGCATGTGTGTTGCTCAGCTTTGCCAAACATCCCTCCGCTAAAACTGCAAAGTACACAGAGAAAGCTTTACTGTTGTAAATAAAATAAAATGATACAGAAACATTTATTTTATTTTTTCTCTAAACTTATATTGAAGTGATTTTACAGTTAACAGGGAAATAACTCTATCACTTAAAAACAAAAACACACACACACAAGAACAACTAAACACAGCAGAATCAAAACTTGTTTATGACTGTTCAAGCCAATACCTCTAAAAACCTCCTTCAAGTTTTCAGCCATCTTCGGTGTTAGTTCTTTGTCTCATCTAAGCTATGACTATGAAAATATCTGAGTGTTTTCAAGTTTTTCACCTGGCCTAGTGAAAGACAAGATTACATACTTATGAGTGGCTCATGTGGTCGGTCATTCAGAGTTGTCTGTATTTAAGTAAAGATGCAAATCTTTTAGCATAAATGTTGGTTTTGTGTTGCATTAGGAGTGTAAAGCTCAGTAATAAATTTAATCCCCTACAGTCAGATACTATAATAATTGCTACAGTGACAAATTGGGGGAGGTTATGTTGGGGACAAGTAACTGACAATAGCATGATGAATTTTTAACTTAAATGCTGTTAAGAATGTCTTCCTAAATAGTAACAAAGTGGACTACTAATCCATTTTCTTCATGCACTGCTGAAATACAGGGAACAAGGAACAGAAGATGATGAAACCAGAAGCAGAGCTACAGTTGTTTCTGAAGATGTACCTGGAGAGCTGCTGGATTCACAACCTGTTTTACAAGACCATGTAGAAGATGTTAACATCTTTTCTCTCAAGGTAAATTGCTATGTGAGGTTTTTAATTTCAGACATACTATTTTAATGTATTTTCAACATTGCTTTCTCAGCAACACATGACCATTGCTTGTTGAATTTATTCCATGCTATTTAATTTCATTACGGTGACAGGTACTGTCTTGTCACTGCATGTGAACTGACCATACTCTAGTTAAATTTCCATGTGAGGTTTTCAGTCCTTCTAGAGCATTTTGCAACTTAAGGGGATATTGTGCTCCTTTCTTGTCTTAAATAGCAGTGTAACAATGCTATTGAAGTAGCTGCTGTAAATTACACAGTGAGTTGGCACAATTTTAATAGAGAATAAGTACGTGTATCTTTTAAAAATACATTCCGCTGAAAAACTCCTAAATGCAAAATAGTTCTTACTGTCCTGGGTAGAGACCCTGAACAACATGTTTCTTCATACAGGAAATAATGAAGGAAAAATATTTGACTTCATTGTGAGCTCCGAGTGCAGTTTTGATGGCTTCAGTACTGAGGATATGCATGTTAAGCAGTGGAGAGGAACAGACTGCAATACCAGGTATGAATGGAGATGTCGTCTTGTTATGCTGAGCCAAAGTAATTCTGGTTAGCAGTGCCCAGAATACCAAAGGAGACCACTAGCCAATGCATTACTTTTTGAATGTAAAATGTAATGTTTTATCAAATGTAGAAAAGAGTAGGGTAAACTAAACTATCGGATAGCAATTCCTTCCCTTGTCAAAAAAAAAAAAAAAAAAGAATCCTGTGTTTTGTGCACTCGATAGATCATATTATCAAGACTTCTATCTGATTTAATTTGATGAGGAGAATGAGAGAATTTTAGCATTCCATGAATATTTAGTGGGTGACTCAAGTGGATTTTCTGCATTTTGTCAATGCTTAACTGGCAAATATTGTCTTGTTTCAAAAACTGAAATGAAATGTCTTAGAGATCTTCAAAACAACTCTGAGCTCTTTTTATTTCACCAGGATGAATTCCTTGTACACCCCAAGAATACAGATGGACTCAATCAGTTAGTGTGTTCATTGAAGTATGTTATATTCCAGCTGTCTCATGATAAAACTGGCTAATAGGTTTTGGTAGAAATAGCTTCCTATCTTTCCTTTTCCCTTGCTTTTAAGGATTTCTTGCATGGAACGCAGCTGGGGAACACACCATCTTTTGTCCAACCACTGTTTAGAAAGTTTTGTCTCCTTCAGCTTGAATGAAGGCAACAATCTAGTTAAATACTTTACAGAGCTTATGTGCCACCAGGGCCTGGGGTCTGTCTGACGCCTCTTTTGGACATGCTTACCCTACATACCCAACTGAGAATATGCAGCTGCTGTATTTAAAGGACTAAGAGCACATCTAGAACTTCCTTTTTCTTTTACCCAAAAGTTCAAGCTTGAACATCAGTTTTATTCTTTATTGCAGTAGGAGACTTCTTTTTTCATATTGTTAGTCCATTTATATGATAGCTGTGGAGGCTTTTCTAAAGAGATTTATGATTTACTTTTAGAAAAAAAGGTTCCAGATCTAATATATGAGGAGATGATGAAAAAGCAAAACCAAAAGATTCTGATACAGAGACAGTGAGGGAAAGCAGCACAGACACATAGGAATCAGGCAAGTCACCCATACAAAAATGGGTTTTCCTGGGGTTCTGTTGGAATTGCTTTTGTTCTATTTTATTTTTTAGTTTGAAGTTGAAATTATCTTTCACTTATTTAGCTCTTTTTTTTTTTTTTTTCTAATGTAGGTATTCTTGACCTGGGTGGATTTTAAGTTGGTTACAAATTTGTTTCTTTTCAGTGTCCCTGAATTCAGATTTGCCAAATGGTTGCCCATTTCCATTTAAAAAAAAATATTTATAATTATTATATATTTTTAAAATAATTTAAGAAAATATTCTACCTTCTTCTTCCAGAGACTAGAAGCAATGCACAAAATGCTTTGGTCATGTCTGAAAAAGAGGAGGTGAATGGCTCCTTCGGAGGCCTGCTGCAAAGCCATATCCCTTGAGAGAAGTATACATATTTTTGTTATCATTGTTTTAAGTTTTATTGCTCTAGGACTATTCCTTCTAAATGAAGAAGGTGATGTGTTGGCTTGTCCATAGTGGCTGTTATTCAGTTCTTTGTAATTGAACACACAGTGCTTCAACACGTGCTACTTGTGTCTTCGTGTCTGAGAGAGATGTTCTTACATAGTCAGTGGAGGGAACAGACAGCATAATTAAATGTATTGTCCAGCTGTTATCACCTGGGCTTCTTAAATGAAGAGGGGAATCTATAGCTGTGTTGTGGTTTGGGCTGGGCTGGAGTTAATTTAGTAGCTGGTATGGTGCTGTGTTTTGGATTTAAGATGAGGATAATGCTGGTAACACACTGTTTCATTTGTTGCATTGCAGAGCTAACACAGAAGACTTTTCAGCTTATGGTGCTGCTCCCCCAGCCTCCTCACTGGCACAAGAGGAGGGGACATAGCCAGGACAGCTGACCCCAATTGGCCAAAAGGATATCCCACACCACGTGGTGTCATGCTGAACAATATGGGATGGCTGGATGGGATGACTGGTGTGGCTGCTCAGGGTCTGGCAGGGCATCAGTCAGTGATGGTGAGCAGTTGCATTTTGCATCGCTTGGGTTGTGTATTTTTTTGTTTGTTTGTCTTCCTTTCTCCTTTTCTTATTAAACTGTCCTTACCTCAGCCCATGAATTCTCGCATTTTTCTTTTAAATTCTCTCCCCCGTCCCACAGGGGATGGGAGATCAGTGAATGTCTGTGTGGTGCTTAGCTACCTGCTGGGTTAAATCACAACGAGCTGTAATGCAGCAAAGGAACGAATGCTTTCCATACGTTTTCCAAAAGTGCCAGTAAGATGATGGCAGATGAGTCCAAAGATGAGTTCTAGTGGCAGAACAGCAAATGATTATCCTGAGAAATCACTAAGGGCACCAGTTTCAATGTGAGTCATTTTGTGTACAGCAATCAAAAGAGGAAAGTTTGTGTTTACTTTCCGATCAAGTTTGACTTATGAATCACGGTGCTGTACTCTGATCAATAGACACTTCTGTTACCACGCTTGGCACTTGACTGGGTAATACACAGCTACTTCAGGCTGGAAATCAGCATGCATAGTTTAGGTGTGTTCCTACATCTTCCTCTGCTTTCTTGTTGACCAGAGCATGAATAGCGATTAAATGTTGTTTGCAAACAGTCTGGTGTTTAGCTGACCAGAGGACAGCTCCTTTGAGACTGGGACTAGCTTTACATTTTTCAAACTGTATTTAACGGAACTGTGTAACTTTTACTTTTTTTTGTACATCTATTAGGTTCTTCAAAGAAGACCTGTACTGCAGATAGAGGTGGAGAAGAGAGTTACGATGGGAAGGGCAGTAGCTTCCCATGGGCAGACCTGACATGCTGTTACCTTTCCTGGTGGGTGACCATTGACTGTCTTTCTTAAAAATGTATCTGTACTAGTACTACTTAGAGTTTTCAAGAACAGAATATACCAGTTTTCCTAGCTACTGAAAAGTTTAACTTTGTATTTCTCCATCTATACAGAATTGTCACCAGGACTTTAGAGTGAAAAAAGTACAGAGGTTTATTCTGTCTTGATTTTATGTAATACTAGTTAGTTTTTCATCTTGTATATATTTTGAAGTGCTGGACTGCTTGGTAGGGTATGAGTAATAAATATTCCCTGTACTAATGAGATCCTTATTTCATATAGCCCTCTGGAGTATGAGTCTTCATATGCGTTCTGACACTAGGTGTCTTTGTTGTGACACAAGACAAAAGGCTTATATCTTTACAGTGTGGGCAAAGCATGTCCTCCATCTTGAGTGGCATTTTAGAATGTACGTGTTGTGTCCTCTGCAGTTTCAGTTAATTTTAACAGCCTAGTTCTTAGTGCTAGACGAGGTAATGGCTTTCTACATACCCATGTTTTACTTACTTCTGGGTTGTGATGCTTATTTTTGACCCTGTACAACCCATGAGATTTATGTTCCGTCTTCCCAAATGGATTTCAGATGTAGTAGCCTCTTAAAGAGGTGTTCCAGCGCAATACTGGCACCACTGATGTTTTTTTAAAGTTTCGGACAGAAGTAATAGTTCTTCATACTCCGGAGTTGCTTGAAGGCCTATGTTATCGTTTAACCCATCAATTAAGTACCACACAGGCACTTGTTCACACCCCCACAGTGGTATGAGGGAGGGAATTGAAAAACGTAAAAGTGCAAGAACTTAAGGATTGAGATAAGTACAGTGTAATAAAGTTTTGGTTTTGTTTTCCTAACAAACAAGTGATACAAAACGCAGTTGCTCACCACCAGCTGAGCAATGCTTAGCCAGTTCCTAAGCAATGGCAGCCTCCCAGTAAACTCCCCGTGATTTTATTGCTGAGCATAATGCCACGTGGTATGGGATATCCCTTTGCCCAGTTGAGGTCAGCTGTCCTGGCTGTGTCCCCTCCCAGACTCTTGTGCTCCCCTAGACTTCTCACTGGCAAGGCAGCATGAGAAGCTGAGAAGTCTTTGCTTCTGTGTAAGTGCTGAAATGCAACAGCTTTAAGGAAAGGTTGGATGTGGTGCTTAGGGACCTGGTTTAGTAGGTGGACAGCTGGACTAGGTGATTTTGGAGGTCTTTTCCAACCTTAATGGTTCTAAAACATCAGCATATTACCAGCATTATTCTCATCTTAAATCCAAAACACAGCACCATACCAGCTACTAGGAAGAAAATTAACTCTATCCCCAGCAAAACCAGGACAGCCTGTAGAAAGTAATTGTCTTCTCTTTTATCTTCTGTTGATCATGTCATACCGATTGGGAAGCCCTAGGCCTTTATAATCAGCATATGATGTTAGTGTCTTGTAGCATTGAGAATATCCTTGCTAATGCCACCACCTCTGACTGCATCGAAAGTGCTGCAAAGTTGTGTGTTCTGGCTCCCTACTGGAACTGGTTTGGGAAGTGGTGGCTTTGGCTGCATTGGAGCCAAGCAGTCCCTGACTTCTAATCAGCAAGCTTGCCTGAGGCATTCACCTGCTCCTTCATCTCTTGGCACTGCAGCATGCATGAAACTTGCTGCCAAGCACTCCCAGGACAGAGTATAATCAAAGAGCAGTTTTAAACCCCTTTCTCCAAGTGTGATTTCTTTGGCATGATCAATTCTACAGCTGGGCAGTACAATCAGCTCAGACAGCTGGTGTACAATATACAGCAGTATGGTTTTCTCAGGGAACTTGAGTGGCTTTTCAGTTTGTTTCAGTCTGCCTGGGAAGTTTTTTCTTCTTCATTTCTTGAGAAAGACATTTAGAGAAATGAAGCTCTTGCTGCATGTGTCTATGCTGTGTCTTTCCCTAGAGATCAGTGCTTTTTGTAAAAGAGAATAGTCAACAAGCAGTCAATAAGATAGACCGAGTTTATATTTGAAGGCTGCTTTTGTTGCAGTACACAACTGTCGTAATATCAAAAAGTCTTATTTGTCGATTTTTATGAACTTTTTTGCTGTATTTTCATAAGCAACTTGAACTGTCATAAGGTACTGCTGAATGAAGCAGTGCTGCCTGTCTGTCTACTTGCTGCTGGCACCAGCTTGCATGGGCCTTTGTTGAAAGCTGGATTACAGAATATATGGCACACTGCCAGTTTAAACTGATTGCAAAACCTTCCTTCCAGACTGTGCAAGTCTGTCCATCTATATGTTGATGGTAGTACTATGACTCAAGACATTACCTTCAAACAATTTTTAAGACATATAGGATACAAAGTTGTGTAGAAATTAGTGATTATGTAACTGCTGAACTCCACTTCCTTTTTCCTCTTCATGCAGCCTAGGTAATCTGTAATGAGACATGCAAAAAAAATCTCCATTGCTTGCTCAAACTTCCTTGCTGAAATTGCTTTACCACAGTTGTGTTCATGCAAACCTTATGACATAGAACTATCACAGATACCACACCTGCTAGGATACCTTTGATACCCAAATAACCATTACATTTCTTTTTTTTTCCTCAGTCTACAAGATAAGTCCACTCATCTGATGACTCATGTCATATGACAAACCGCTGTAGCACCCACTCTACAGAACTGTAGTCAATCCAGATACATTCCTCATTTGGAATGTGCACTTTTGCAAGATTTGGAGAAAGGGGAAGAAAATGAAGACAAAAGGTAATGTGTTTTTGTTAACTTCTTTATAAAGTTACCATGAGGTAATGGCAAAGTGAGACTGGTGGAAAAGCTGCAGTGTCAGGCTATATGTAGAACACCCAAGGGAATGAGGAGTGGTGCTACACCACTAAAAGGAAGGAAAAAAATAACATTAGGTAGCTAAGGTCTTTTATTTTTCCTGGTGTGCTTTTGTGTACAACTTCAGGAAAAACTGTATTTATATTCATAGTTCTTAAACACTTCGCTGTATTGCTGATGCTAGGTATACAGATTTAAAATGTCTGATTTGTAAAGAAAATGCTGCAACATCTGTCCATTTCCACAGGGAAGTATTAAACTTGTCTCTTCAATTCCTATGAAAATAGTCCATAGAACAGCATTAGCTGTGACTGAAAACTATGCTTTTATATTGAGTAGAAACATTTAAAAGGACAAACAAAGTGTAAGCTTCGTAGTTGTCTTCATAGCACGTTACCTAGATGGCAATTGTCATTACATTCTTCAAATGAATAATGCAGACTCGGGACACCATATGGAGGTTTCATTGTCCTCCTGTCATCAGAAATACAGCCCAGTCTCACTTGAGCACATTAATAATAGATAAGTTTTGTTTTGTTTTTCAGATGGCTTGGAGTTGCTTGTGATTTGATACAAAGTAGATTCAGGGCTGCCGGGAAGGGTTTTTCCCATGGCTTATCTTCAAAGAAATGTAGAAACTGAGCCCTGAATTCTGAACTTGTGAATTGCAAGAGTATCTTGTTTTTTCCCCTCTGAGGACACAGGGATGTTCCTATTATCCTGTTATCTGCCCAGAAATGTGAACTTTCCTCTTAACAGGATATCTCAGGCTGCCTATGGAGCAGTTTTGTTTGGTTCAGTTTTTCATTATCCTAAAATAGGAAAAATGGTCATCTAGAGCATAGAATGAGTTATGCTTTCCTCTTTAAAATAAAGTTTTGCCAGGCTGTGTACAGAAATGTAATGAAAAGTAAGGTCTCTGCCCTTTTGACATGGCTCATAGAGGCCAATACATCAGAAGTAGAAAGTGGAAAACAAGTGCCACTGCATTCATGTGGATTAAGCAATCTCTTCTTGAACAGAAAATTTTCCAATTAAAGGAATGACATGCTGGAGAGCAAGAGCATGTTGTAGGTAGTTTTTTTGAAGATGGGTTTTGATGCATAAGCATGAGAGAAACAGGCTGATTTTTTTTTTAATGGTTACTTTCCAGTTACTAACAGAGGACAAATATGAAATTTCATCTGATGCTGAAGGAGCAAGTATAGTTACCTCTTCTTGCAATGAGCCAACAATGCAGGTCAGCATTTCAGTGACCTCTGCTCCTGTGCAAGAAAATACTACTCCTAACTCCTAACAGAAGTAAGGAAATTATTGTTCAGAGTAGACAAAAAGCATTAATATGACAAATAAATTTGATAATTGTTATACATTAAAAGTTGCTGTGTTGATAGAAATGGATGTTATCTGGATGCTTATGTGAAAATACTTGTCACAGTGACTGCATCTCAAACCTAAAATACTCCTAAAACTTGTGGCCTAATACTTTCACCCTAACAGCTTCCTCCGTGGGACGTTTTAAAGCAATCTTAATTATTAACAATCTGTTAAATAGGGATTCTGATGCTGTAGTTCAAGAGCCAATGACTTTTGAAAAGCTGTGTTGCTGACTTAGTGAGAGATACTGTCAGTGATCACAGTGCTCACAGCATCTGTACTCCATGACTGCAGATCTCATAGATCAATTTGGTGCTAGTTTGGTAGCAACTGTTATATCATAAACAAAATTTTAAGTGTATGCTTAGGCTATTTCCTGTACTATTTTGGATCATAAAAATTAGATTAAGATGCAAAGAAAATTGTGTTTTTCCTAGAGGTAGCAAAAGTCTTTCAGCCTGATCTGAGTGATACTTCAAATTAGCAGAAACACTTAGACTTGCAGGCTGCTATTCATTGTCTTAAATGTTTGCAGTGTGAATGCCTTCCAAGCCAGTGCATTTAGTTGAAGCATGGTGTTTATTCTGCAGCATTGATCTGTCTCGCTGTTGAAGGAAAACATGCCAGAGCAGGACAAAAGAAGATATGGCTTTATACTGCCAAATTGACCGTGCTTGTTAAAGTGTAACTCTGGTCACTGAGTATTCTGTGGTGGTTTTTTTTTTTTTTTTTTTTTTTTTTTTTTTTTTTTTTTTACTGAGCTTTCAGTAGTTGTATCTTGTTCCTGCACAATCTGGCCTGAAGCTACTATACTGTGGCCAGAATATTTCTAGGACACAATCAGGGCCATTGTTTTTGTTTGTTTTGTTACTATTTTTCTTAAGTTTTCCTAAAGCTGTCTTTGAAGTCCAAAAGATCTTTTTTTTTCATCTTTCAGGCTGTGAAGATTGTGTAGCTGTTTTTCTGTTTCTCAGAAAATGGCTAACAAGAACTCTCCTTTGATAATCCAAAAAAAAAAACTTTCAAATGCAGGTTTTCAAGTCAGGTGGTAATTTCTTAAGGAAACTGTAAGTACTTGCTATACTAATTCAGTCTCAGCAAAAACAAAAGGGCTTGAACAGACTATTGAGACAGTATGTACTTCTGCTATCCCTGAATCCATAAATATTTCTGCTTATTCTGCAGCTGCTCAGATACTGAGCGTAATTGAGTAGCCATCACTTCACCGTGCAAATCAGGGTGACTGTGTAGATCAGTTGTTTCATCCCCTTCGTATTTTCTGTCACCAAGGAACAGTGCTGTATTGCATCTTTTTTCTCATTGAAGAAAAATTCCATGAAATGCTGTTCATATAATATTATAGTTGCTTAAGATCAAAGTCGTCATTAACATCTGTGGGCTTTGTGCTTGCAAAACAACTTATTTGTTTGTGTTTTGTTTTTATATTTACTGGTGACTTTTCTCTTTTCCCCATAAAGGCTAAAGGTCTGCAGTTAAATGTGATTGTCATTGAAGTTCTGCAAAGACCTTTGCCAGCATGTACCCACCTGAGGGGCTCTTCTGGACGGTGTGAAGACATAAACCTTCTCTGTCATGTCATAACAGCAGTTAAAAGAAAGATGTGATGTAACATTAAGGAGCAGCAATGCTCATTATCTGAGGGGCTGTAGTGAAGTACAAAATCAGTTTAGTAAATCACACTAGTAAATTGGAAATAGTAGTAAATCCAAGCTAAAGATCACAGACTTCAGTAGGATGCAAGATCTATTATACATCTATCCTTGCTTTTTTATTTTTTGTAGCCCTAGATAAAGTATCTTGCTTAGAAGGATGGTATGAAATTCAAAACGTGAGCAGGCTGTTTGAGGAACTCATAGTCTATGGAAAAAAGTCAGCATTTCTGGGGTGTGGTTAATTTCTTTCTAAGGTTGACTTCAAGAGCAGACCTGCTGAATTGCAAGTCTTCCTCTTCAACTGTAAAGGAGAAAGGTATGTAAATAAGTAAAATTAGGTGAGGTGCCCCCCTTCGCACAGTGGGGTGTATCTGCTCTAACTTTGGCTAGTTAGTTAGATCTCAAGATGAGAGAGCCTTCCTGTGTAGAAAGTGTAAAGAATAGAGTGTTATAGAGAAGTATAGCTAGTCCATGTGACTAGCTAACAGAAATAATGTTAAATCAGAATTTTCCACTTCTGCATTGAGTTATACAGGTACTTCTCAAACTGTGTTAACACAGTGACTTTGCTGTAGCACAGAGATATGGGAACCACCACTTTGGGTAACTGGTTATAATACAATGTCTGTAGTCTTGTGGGTGGCCAAAAAGGCTACTAAGCATGTAACAAATATATATTTATTTTTTTTTCCAGTCAAACTGAACCTCCAGTATCAGTTATGGTGGTTTCATTCATTAAGCTCAAGTTTTCTCTTGTTTGGAATGGCTAAGCCATGCTCGTGCTACACTGGAAGTTTGAAAATTGTCAATGCCTAGAATAACTTCTGTAAAGGTTTTATTAATAGCATTCAGCATTTAGTTAATAGTATTCAGACAGTAGTGTTAGAATCCTACCACAAAAATAAAAAATGGCATAGGAGGTGGGGAAAAAGATCTATTCTTGCGTAGACCCATACAACTGAAATAGTCTCACATATAAATGATGGAAAAGTGCCAGTAAATAACAGAAATATCCATGGCGACCACCTCAACCCAAATCTAAATGACAGAGGTGATATATTCTGCTGTTCTTTGTGCTTATGAGGGAAAACATCTTGTGCATTTACTGCAGTTAAGATTACCAGGCAGCCATAAAATTCTGCATACATTCGGTTATCTCAGATCTTTTAACATTTTTAGAAAGAAGCCCTGAACTGAGCTCTTCATTCACTTTAAATTCATCCATAAGAAGCTCTATTTGTCATTACTGCATTTCATAATATTTGTTTTTGTTTGGCTGTTTTGATGATAAAGTAACAAAATAACTTCTTACTGGGCTATTTGCACAATAAAAATAATCACAGAAGTTGATATGTTCCTGGTGGTTTTACAGGTCTTTTTACAATGCAATATAGAAACTAATTTCAAAGTGCTGAAATAATCACTGCTGTCCTGAGAAAGGGCGTGTGTCTAGAGAAGCAGTAAGGTTTGGTTAAAGGCTATTTTTGCTTGTTTTTATTCCCTCTAATGGATCGCATTTATTCTCTCCGTAGGCAGTAGGACTTTTTACAAAAAGAAAAAAAAAAAAAAAAAAGCTTTAAAAAGGGCACTGAGCCTGTTAAATCCTGGCAATGCCATGCAGCATCTTCTTGAAGGTGGTATGTCAGGAATGCTGTTGGATGGTGGATATAGAATCATTTAGCTTGGAAAAGACCTCTAACATCATCAATTCCAACTGTTAACTGAGCACTGCCAAGTCTACCACTAATCCGTGTAATCACATGGTGTCATTACATCAGTACCCAGAAGACTCACGGGAACCTTTGGCAAAGCAACTTGTGCCATGAACATTGTTCCTCAGTTCTGCCTCCTCTTGTTTGTTTTCTTACAGCAGTGTTGCTAAGTGCCACAGTTTGTGTCTGCTGCACTGCTGAGTTGCTCTATTAAAATAATACTGATAGCAACGCTTTCTTCAGGAAGGAGAGACCTGTCTTCACTTTCTGATTCATAAGGAAAGACAAACACCTGAATTTGTCAGAGATGTATTTCAGGCCCCCAGGCGTTTGCACTTGGCTTTTACAAAGCTCATCCTGATTTTCTGAATACTTGCATCGTTATTTATAGAAAAGCTTTTTAAGGGAAGTCTCCAATGCAATGTAACTGTGCTCATTCCAGAGTAGCTGAAGCTTCATCAGTTTGTCACGTTGTCTTACCTAAGGGTAAAGCAAAATGCCAGAAGTAATTAAACTGTTTTAAAACTTCTTTGTTCCTTCAGCTTTGCTGTTAAAAACCTGAGTGCAATATGTTTACTTTTGTGATGTCTTTTTTTCCTCGTATCTTACACTATCAGATGAACCTGGGCTGCAGCATGTCCCTTAAACAGATAAGTTGGATGCTTTGAAGAATATGACCAGTTGGCAGTAAGATGATGTTACAGCCTGTGCACCAGTAGAAAAGAAGAGCAGTTAATAACAGTTGAGGAGGACACCTGAGCCAAGGTACCTGGCAGTGGTATACTGGAGACCACAACCGCAAATAACTTTTTCAAAGTACTGAGAGATGTGATCTGCATTTTATTTATGAATATATTTGTGAACGAGTACTTCAAATGAGGGTCCAGTTGTCTTTAAATACGTTACTTGTTTTAAGTGTTCCTATCTGCCATTCTGTCCTCTGTCACAATTTGTGTTCCGTGTGTAGAAAACCATAGAACTTAATGTAACACGTGGGATTGTGCAGTGTGTAACTCAAGCCCTCTTCCATTCTGTCTACTCAGTTATTCTTGGTTTGGTAGATAGGTGGATCATTTACATATAATTACTTCTTCATTAACATTTAAAATTTCCGTGATCGTGCTGTTTCTTTGCAGTGAAGCATTTATTTTCTTGACCAAGATGGAATAAGCAAACATTAAGATCCTACAGTTATTCATGTTAAATGTAGTGGAAGAGATTTGAGTACTAGACTAGTTTAGTTCCTGTAGTGAGCCTTGCCTGAAACTTCCGTGGCTTGTTACAGAAGTGTGAATAAAAAATTTGCATTACTGGATAGTATGTGGAACTGTTTTACCAGTACAGTCACTGAGCTTGCATCTCTCTGTCCTACCTATTCCTTAGCTCTGTTACTTGTTTGCTGTGGTCTGTTACAGCATTTCCTACTTCATTCCTAACTACTTCTACAAAATGAAGAAACTCAAGAGGTTGGAGGCAATTAAACTTACTTTTCTCCTCATGGCATAAAGGAAACTGTTTCTGTAGAAAACTACAGCTTACAATTAAACTCATTGTTTTAACCTACCCCCACCCCCTAAAGCAAACAAACAAAAGGAAACCTCATTTGAAACATCAATTTCTGGCTGTAACATTTTTGTCAAAAGCTTGTTATATTCTCAATAGAACTTCAGCAACTTCAGCTCCGACACCAAATTTTTAATTTCTTGTTTTCAAAGTAGCTGGCTACCTTAGCTTCAGGTGAGTGTTGAGTAGTTTTTTACAATATAAGCCTAATTGCCGTGGATGATGATGATCTTCTAAATAACTTAAAATTCTAGCTTCCAGTGTGTGTGTGGAGAACTGCATATTTCTGTGTATTTTCTTCATACAACTGTCTTTATTCCATTTGGGTTGTTACCATTTTATCTCTTTCTTCTCCTAACATGTTTTAAAAATGCTGCCTTGCAGGAAAAAAAAAAAGGGGGGGGGGTAGGGTAGTGAAAAGTACTTGGAATGAACTTCTTGCTATCTCCCATAAGTACATTTATTGCGTGCAATAAAAGAACAGACGTCAAAAGCAACAGAGGGTGACGGAAGTGCAAAGAAGGACCAAAAAGAGGAAGAAGCTGCCTAATAATGCTACTGCATATATAGAAGTGCTCATGTAGTTCCAATTTTTCTATATAAAGAGGTCCTGTTTTAGTGTCATATTGGATAATTTTGATAACTTTTTGTTGAAATCATATACTGTAGATAATTTTAAATTGTACTACAATCACTATAGAAATTGCACTATGCCATAATAGTGAAGTTGCCTATAGCAACAGTTCCTTGCCTTCTGTTATGTCTCCTTCTCCTCCCCCTCCCTCACACCAGAAACTTCCCATAGCAAAATAGGTAAACAGGCACATACTTTAAAATAAATAAATAAGGGGGAGGGGGAAGGGGGTATTCATCTTTATCAGTGTATGGTGGTTTTACCTTGCTAGGCAGCTGAACTCCACCACAACCACTTTCTCACCCTACCCTCAAAAGAGGAGGGGAAGAAGTAAAGGAAAGAACAACTTGTGGGTTGAGATAAGGATAATATAATTAAAGGGAAAAATAATTATTAAGGAAAAATTATTATTAATTAAACAATTTAACTAAAGGCAAGGATAAAAAACAAACAAACAAACACCACACAACAAATAAAGGCTGTGTGGAAGTGCAGAGGAAAGAAATTATTCTCTACTTTCCAAAAATGAGTGATGCTTGACCACGTCCTCGAAGCAGGGCCTCAATGCACGTAGTCGGTGTTTGGGAGGACTGACGTTTTCACAACGAGAGCCCACCCTCCCCTCTTCTTCCTTTTTCCACCTTTTATTGCTGAGTGTGACATCATATGGTGTGGAATATCCCTTTGGCTGGGTTAGGTCAGCTGCCCTGGGGATGTTCCTTTCTCACCTTTTGCCCACCCCCAGCCTCCTGACTCTGGGAGGGTTGGAGAGGGTCCTAATGCTGTGCCAGCACTGCTCAGCAGCAGACCCAACACTAGTGTGAGACCACTGCTGTTGTAGCTACAGGTGCAGAGCACAGCCCTGCATGGGCTGCTGCAGGGAACGTTAACATCCCAGCCAGACCCAGTATGTGGTGTGGCATACAAAAGGAAGTACAAGGCTGTTGTGGGTTCTTTGTGCATTTACTTTATTACTGTAGATTTCAAGCCTCAAACTGGAGGCAGTTTCTAGCCTGGTTTGAAGTGTCTGAAACTCCCAATTTGTTATGCATGTTCCCCCACCCCTTTTGAAGAGGGGATCTTACACTTTGGGGGCTACTATCTGGGAGCAGTGGGGTGGGTGTGGGATCAATCACACAGTGATACGTAACTTGTGTAGGGCCTTTTTGGTGGTTTTGGCAAAGCTAGCCAAGCAAAAGTGCAGATGACAGCCTATAACATGGCTTTAGTGTTGTTATAACATTAACTGGAAACAGGGCACAAGGGTGAAAAACAGCTACACACCTTTGTTTTTCAATGTGGTGTTGCCAGTTAGCCGCTGGATTGTCACAGAT
This sequence comes from Netta rufina, assembly GCF_964035555.1. Lineage (NCBI taxonomy): Eukaryota > Metazoa > Chordata > Aves > Anseriformes > Anatidae > Netta > Netta rufina. The sequence goes on along the minus strand of NC_140152.1, from coordinate 1,756,695 downwards.
TTCAGCTTCACACACATTCATCACTTAAACTTTGCTTTCAAATTGATTTTCACATTCTTTCAGATTTTTAGAGAATTTTGGACCTCTGCTTTTTAAGACTTCTTGGAAAAAGAAATCTGGATTGTTTATTGTCAAAATAATCTGTTTCTTGGGTATCTTTGTTTTGGGTGTAAAGCAGGCACCATTTAAGTATCCTGGGGTAACAGTTATAAGCAATTTAAAAACATATGTTTGAAGAGGGATGCATTTTCAGTACTTCCACAGATGTTTAAACTAGAGGCGTTGTTGTATTTCACTAGTACAGCGCAGTGTGTTCTGAAATGGAAACTGCTCGCAGCTACCTGGCTGTGCTGCAGCTGTTGCCATCCTGCCGTGCGGTTAGTGTTGCTGTGACCTCACGCTGAAGTTCTTATCTTCCTTTTGCTGTATGGTTATCTTGTCTACTTCTGGTAATCGGAAAGAGTTTCAGGTGTTGAAATGTGAGTGATTTCTAGCCTTTCATCTAGAGCAATCTGACCTTAGTCAGATATAAGTATAATCAAAAGAGGATGAAATAGTACATAGAATCGTAGAATATCCTGAGTTGAAAGGGACTCATAAGGACCATCGACTCCAACCCCTGGCACCACACAGGTCTACCCAAAATTTTAGATCATGTGACTAAGTGCACAGCCCAGATGCTTCTTAAACTCCACAGGCTTGGTGCAGTGACTGCTTCCACAGGGAGCCTGTTCCAGTGTGTGACCACCCTCTCAGTGAAGAACCTCTTCCTGCTGTCCAGCCTAAATCTCCCCTGCCTCAGCTTGACACCATTCCCTTGGGTCCTGTCACTGGCAATTACAGAGAATAGGTCACCTGCCTCTCCACTGCACCTCGTGAGGAAGTTGTAGACCGCAATGAGGTCCCCCCTCAGCCTCCTCTTCTCCGGGCTGAACAGGCCCAGTGCCCTCAGCCGCACCTCATACGTCTTCCCCTCTAGGCCCTTCACCATCTTCGTCACCCTTCTCTGGACACTCTCCAGCGGTTTAATGTTTTTCTTGTACTGTGGTGCCCAGAACTGCACACAGTGCTCAAGGTGAGGCCGCACCAGCGCAGAGCAGAGCAGGACAATCACTTCCTGTGACCGACTAGCGATGCCGTGCTTGATGCACCCCAGGGTATGGTTGGTCCTCCTGGCTGCCAGATCACCCTGCTGGCTCATATTCAACTTGCTGTCAACCACAACCCCCAGATCCCTCTCTGCAAGCCTGCTCTCCAGCATCTTGTCACCCAGTTTGTATGTATAGCCAGGGTTGCCCCATTCCAGATGCAGGACCCAGCACTTGCTCTTGTTAAACTTCATGTGGTTGGTGATTGCCCAGCTCTCTAATCTGTCCAGATCTCTGCAAGGCCTTTCCACCCTTCATGGAGTCAACAACTTCTCCAAGTTTAGTACCATTGGCAAATTTGCTCAAAACACCTTCTAGTCCTACATCCGAATAGTTTATAAAAACACTGAAGATGACTGGCCCTAAAATGAAGCCTTGGGGGACCCCACTGGTGATCATCTGCCAGCCTGATGTGGCCCCATTTACCACAACCCTTTGAGCCCTGCCTGTCAGCCAATTGCTCACCCATCGTATGATGTTTTTGTTTAGCTGTATGCTGAACATTTTGTCCAGTAGGATCCTATGGGAAGCTGTGTCAAAAGCTTTACTGAAACCCAAAAAGATCACATCAGCTGGTTTCCCTTGATCAACTAGATGGGTGATCTTATAAAAGGAAATCAAATGTGTTAAACAGGACCTACCCCTCATAAACCCACGCTGGTTGGGACCAATGACTGCATTGTCCCCCAGGTGTGCTTCAATAACTTCAAGGATAATCTCCATAATTTTACCAGGCACTGAGACTGACAGGCCTGTAATTGCCAGAGTCTTCTTCATTGCCTTTCCTGAAAATTGGCACAACATTTGCCAGCTTCCAGTCTACTGGGACCTCTCCAGATTCCCAAGATCATTGCAAAATAATTGAGAGAGGTCCCACAGTGATGTCAGCCAGCTCTTTAAGCACCCTGGCATGAATCCCATCTGGACCCATGGACTTGTATGTCCAGTGCCTTCAAAAGCAGTTTCTCGGGGGACCTTGCTAACTAGTTCCCTGAGCAGCCTGAAGTCTGCTTTCCCCATATCCAGGGATGAAGTTTTGGTGGCAGTTTTACTTCTGTCACCAAAAATTTTAAACTCAACCACTTCATGGTCACTATGGCTGCCAATTGCCACATCCCCCATATGATCCTCTCTGTTCTCCAGCAACAGATCTAGGAGGGCACCTTTCCTAGTTGGCTTCCTTAGCACCTGCACCAAGAAGTTATCATCTAGGTGCTTTATGAACCTCATGGACTTGCTCGTGGTGATCCCAGTTGACGTCTGGCAAGTTGAAGTCCCCCATAAGGACAAGGGGAGTTGATCTTGAGGCATCTCTTAGTTCTGCAAAGAATAATTCATCAGCGTTGTCATCCTGGCCGAGTGGTCTGTAATAGACTCCCACAACGACATCCCCTTTATTTGTTCGTCCTTTAATCCTTACCCAGAGGCTCTCAACTTTGCCATCACCAACCTGAAGTTCCACACAGTCCAGCCCATCCCAAAAGCTTCCACTCCAAAAACCTTCACTCAGAAAGTAAAAAGTAAAACCATCAATCAGACACTGCCACAAGTGCTGCCAGAGTTGAAAGCCACACCATGATACCAAATTGCCAAGGCTTAATTGATGTGACAGTCCTGATCCAGCATGGCATGGATTCCTGCAAAGACCAAGAACTCAGCTGTGGGTGATCTTTGTAAGTGTTGTTTGCTGTGTCCCACAACAATCACAATAAGCGTGGACTGAAGCCTGCTGTGTGAAACAGCTGCCACCACAGCGTGGTTTGGGTTAACGGACGGAGGCGGCAGCTGTAGCAACATAACTTACACTTGTCCCTTGAGCACATTGAATCTGCTTTCTCACTGGGACACAGATTTGTGCAAAAGACTTTGCCCTGTAACGGTTTAGTGGCCACGTCTCTGCTGTCCATGCTGTTCCTTGGAGCTGCTGGGCAAGAAGGGGCATCCCTCTTGGAAGCGTCATTCTGGCTCCTGGTGATGCAGTGAGGGTATTCGGGTGCACTGCAGCACCTGGATCCCATGTTCTCTGCAGCTGCTTGGAGCAGGGTAAGGAATAATTCAAAGCTCCTGCTGACAGCCAGGGTAAAATAGCCTTCCAAATGATCCTCCGTACAGCTGACCCAACAGCACCATTGTGCTGAACAGAAATCTTAGCTATGAAAAGAGGCATTTGATCTCAGTGGTGTTGTCTCTAAATGCTGGAGGTTGAATCTCAAAGACCCTGATAGCATTCTATGCTGCCCTTATGAGCAAGCAGCCTTCCTCAATATCGGGGTGATGGTTTAACACCAAGGGGCAGCTCAGCACCATCATGCTGCACTCTCACTCCTTCTCCTCAAAAAGATGCGTAGAAAATGTGATGGAAAAAAATCCCATGGTCTGAGGTAAGGACACGACTATTACTGTCATGGGCAAAACAGACTCAGCATAAGGGAGATCGTTGTAACTTATTGCCTGTTGCTAACTGACTAGAGCAGTAAGGATTAAAAGCAAACTAAAGACAACTTCCCCCATCCACACACTTCTACATTCTCCCCCCAAGTGGCACAGGGGCTGTGGTCAGTCCATAATGCTTCATCTCTGCCTCTCCTTCATGGTCACTCCCTGCCCCTGCTCCACATGGGGTCCCTCCCATGGGATGCCGTCCTTCCCGAATGGATCCTGCGGGGGCTGCCCACAGGCAGCAGCTCTTCAAGAACTGCTCCCACACGGCTCCGTCCCACGGGGTCCATGCCCCAGGAGCAAACTGCTCCAGCACAGGTCCCCCACGGGCAGCAGCTCCCCCCAGACCCCTGCTCCTGCGTGGGCTCCTCTCCACGGGCTGCAGCTCCCGCCCGGGGCCTGCTCCTGCGGGGGCTCTCCATGGGCTGCAGCCTCCTCCAGGCCACATCCACCTGCTCCACCGGGGGCTCCTTCACCCATGGGGGGGCTGCAGCGTGGAGATCTGCTCCATGTGGGACCCGTGGGTGCAGGGGGACAGCCTGCTCCACCAGGGGCCTCTCCACAGGCTGCTGGGGAACTGCTGCTGCGTGCCTGGAGCACCTCCTGCTCCCCTCCACTGACCTTGGTGGCTGCGGGCTCCGCTCTCATTCCTCACACCTCTCTCCCAGCTGCTGTTAAGCATTTTTCCCCTTTCTGTGATGTGCTCTCCCAGAGGCACAACCAGCATTGCTCGTGGCTTGACTCTGTCCAGCAGCAGGTCCCTTTTGGAGCTGGCAGGAGCTGGCTCTGATCTGACCTTGGGCAGGTGCTGAGCTCTGCTCACAGAGGCTACCCTGCAGCCCCCCTCACCAGCCCCCTGCCATGTAAGCCCAACACACTTGGCTTACTCAAGGTCAGCACGGGAAACTAGGTCAGCCGAGTTGCACTCTGGAGGTGCCCATTTTCCTTTGGCTGTGGAAGGAGACAAAGGGTACTGGGATGTTTGACTTTAGACACTGCAAGGAGAGGTAAAATGAATCCCCCTGAATTATCATAGAGGCCAGGTAGGGAAGAGTTATCTGTTTTTGTCACATGTGCTGCCATTTTCCAACTTCATTCTTAAAGACTTCAAGTGCAGGGCAGATTTCTCAGGCTACGTCACATTTCTGGTGAATTCAACTGTATTTTCAGCACAGACTGAGGATAGATGGACAGGCAAAGAAGAGCCCACATGCTGCAGTCTGCTAATGTCCAAATCTGTGCTGGGAAAGCAGTTGCTTTTTCTGTATAAAATGTGTTGCTGTTCCTAACAAATCTTGCTACAAGTCCTTCCTCTGCTTCCTCGGATAACTTTTGCCCTTTGTATTGCTGCTCCTTCAGTCCTGCCAGGAACGACATCACTCAGCAGCTTGTTGTGCAGGACATCGCGTGTGGGACTCACCCACAGAAAGGATACCAAGAGGAAGACTGAGAAGTGGTTAAAGCCTCAGCCCAGCATGTGAGAAGAACTTTTTCCCATATTGTTGCAAGGTAACTCAGCAGCTCTGGAAGTTTTAACACAATCTTTCTGCTTTGGCTTGCTGTCGGCTGTGTTAGAGGTACCTGGGAACACCGGTGATTCAGCTGTATGGGACTAAACAGGGCTGTGCAGCACAGATAACTGAACTGCTGCATCAGAGAAGGGAGAAAGGTGGTTTAGAGCATTACTATTAAAGACTGAGGCACTTGATGGCTGGTAGATACCTGAGAAAGAAAATGGGAGATGAGTCCAGCTCCAGCAGAAGCAGTGGGAGTCTTTGTGGCCCACACAGCAGGACAGGGAGGGCCCATTTATTACGTCTGATCACATTGTTCCCTCTGTGTGATGCTGAGTTCTTGGTCTGTGGTCACGTCTGTAACAATGACTGGATGTGACAAAAAACAGAAGTACAAAACACCTCTGTTTGTTGCCAAGAGTAGTGCTTAGACCCCAGGAGATCTGACACTGAGACGCAGCAGTGTGACACAGGGATGGTGAGGATGCACACGTTTACTCTCTAGCTTGAACAGACCTGGCATCTAAGGATCCATCCATACAACTCCAGAGAATAATGCAAGGAGTGCTTCCTGGGAAACACTCCTTGGGAGTGCGAGGAGTGTTTCTTGGGAAACACACCCTAAGAATCCTATGAACACATCTGTCCCAGTGGTTTGAGGAAGCAGTTTGTTGGTGGAAAAATATAACCAGGAGCTTAAACTGTTGGCTCGTTTGGAAGGACTTCTCAGCTGTACTGGGAATTGTACCCAAAGAAATGAAATTCCTTGGGGTCATTCTTTAAACAAATAGTTTTCTTACTTCTACACTGCCTTTTTCCTTGAACTGCCAGTATTTTAAAAGGCGTAAGCATAATTTTTATTAATAAATAAATAAAAATAAAATAAAAACTTGAATGGAATGTGTTTGCCTGAAACTGCATTTTCTTCTTTCTCACCATTTGGCCCTGAAAATTAGAAATGTTGAACATAAGTATGAAACTGGTCTCTCTGATGAGCTAGAGAGGCAATTGCTTCCTCTCCCCTAGTTCTGGATGCTGGAGGATGTAGATAAGCCACTGCCCTTTGACAGTGGTGTTCATTTAAAGCTCCTTCTGGGTTGTACAACTGCCCCTCCCAGCCTGCCATGTGTCTGTGCATTTTTATCCCTAGTAGAGCAACAAGGCACAGTCATTCTCCTGGAGCAGCCTCCCCTAAATCTGACGGAAATTGGTACTGAGACAGAATTAGGCTCCAGGGTCCCTGGTCCCACCACGTCCACTCCTGAGTCTCCCCAGAGAGCTGCTGGCACCACGAGCACCTGCAACTTGGGTGGATGCACTGGTGGCAGCTTCCAGCGGTAGCAGCAGGTTTCTCATTTGCATAGTGGAACATTAATTTTCTGTGAGAGCTACGCAGTGCTGCAGGGTATAAGTTCTGATGATCATTTCTAGCAAGGGTGTGGATTTGTGCCATCAAAGGGTAGAAGTTGTTTTAAGCATTGTCAAATAATGAGTCAGCTCTGATTAATGTTTGACTGTGCAGGAGGCAGGCACTAGGACCTCCAGGATGTTACTTCTGCAGCCCTAACCAGAAGAGAAATCAGGAAATAACGCAGTGTCTCTTTCTGGGACTATGCCCTTGAAAATAAAGCTTTGCCGTTCCGTGTGAAAGGGAGTTTATTCTCCAGGAATTTGGGAATTTGAGTCCAGACTTAGCTGCGAGCAGCTCCAAGGCATCGCTGCCACCAAGGCCCTGCATGGACGTGGCTGGGAGGTAAGTGCAAGGGACTGCTGGAGTTGCTGAGAGCAGGTGATGCGTTGCCGTGTCTGCTCTGCCGGTGGGGAGGGATGGATGTCGTGTTACGAGGACTGCAGTCGGTGGGGAAAATGGCCATGTGTCGCCCGTTTTTCAACAGGTGATCTACATCTACCACTTGTCTTGGTGACCCTTAGTGCAGCCAGGTGTTGGTAAAATGGAACCTCTCCGGTCCGTGTTTCAGAGGGGTGTGTGCAATATGTCCAGCTTACATTGCAGTACAGAGGTGCAATCTGCCAGAGTGTCTGTTGCCCATTCCACCTCTGTGCTGTCGCATTGTGGCAGCTCTTCTTCCAGCTAGAGTAACTCTGAGCACTGGAAACAAGCTTGAAATCTGTTTTGGGGTCAGGAACCCCACTGGGCTTTTGTGTTTCTCATCTTTGTTGCAAATGCTTAGGTTAACTGGTTAAAAAAAGTGTAGAACAACAACAAGAAAAAAAAAAATAGAGGGGGACAAATGTATTCTCCTAGGCTTTCTGCCCATGCACCGTGCTTGTGGGAATGCTCATTCCGGTGGTGGGAACTTGACGGGCTGGACATCTCCACGAACAAACAGTTGCTCCAGTATGAGGCGTGTGAGTGGCACCAGAGGATCGTGACTCACCGGCATGCCCCGGGTTGCTGGGTGGAGGTGCTGGCTGGGATGGGTTGGGCACCCCGAGTCTCACAGGCTGCCCAGTGCCAGTGGGGGAGAGGAGAAGTGGAGCCTTCGGGCGCCCCGAGCAGAGCACCCCACCCTTCAAGCACCATCTGCACCCATGGGCAGGGCTGCACCAGGTGGGGCTGTCCTGGAGCAGCAGAAAATGAAGGACAACTGTTGGAGCCACTGTCATGCCTGCTGGCACGTCTCTGTGCCGGTTGCATTGTGGCAAGGGGTATAGAGCGGAGCCTGTCCTTCAGCTCCTTGCCCAGGAGGTCCTCACCCACCCTGGACGTGTTACACTTGAGCTCAGCTACATCCCAGCACCTCGGGCTTTGGCTGAGACCACCAGGGAGCAGCCACCTTCTTTGCACCTCTGCTCAAAGGCTTTAGTCCAGCAGGATAATAATGTGTGGCATGGATGGGCAGGACAAGGGGAGGTCTGTGCTAGCTAAAGATGGCTTCTGGGGCAGATAAAACTGCTGCCTGCTAATATTAGGCTTGCCACAGCTGCAGCTGTCCCTTTCTTTTGTTGTTTGGGATGGGGACGGGCACAGCGAGTCCTCAGATCCTTGTCGTCACAGCATCAGGCTGGGGATTGCCACTGGTGGTGCAGAGGAGTGACCATGACTCACCCTCCAAAAGAGGAATAGAGCGGAGGGTGACATCGCTGCTGCAAGGCGCTGAGCGAGCCCCACGCCTCCCCCAGCCCGGCAGAGCCGGGGAGGCATCATCCTGCCCTGGCTGGAGGTTCCCACAGGGCCAGCTCTGGGTTTGCTCAGGAGGTGCAGGTGCTGCTGGTCCCAGACCCACCTTGCCCGTGCTCTCATGTCAAGTGAGCACCACAAAAATCTCTTCCCCCTCCTCAGACATTTCTCTTCTCGGGAAGCCAACGCCTCTCTGGCTCCTCTGAGGTCTTGGAAGCAGAGAAGCGCGGTGCTGCTGGGACAGCTTTGTGCTTTCTGGTTCTTGGGTAGGAAGGAGCAAGGTGGGCATGAAGCAGCTTTGCCTGCGTGGGATGTGGTCTTATCAGGTGGCATCCTTGGTAGAGTCTGAAGCATGTGAGTCATTTGTGTGCTGAGGAATCCCACCTTCTCTTAGAAAAGGAATGAAAACATCTGCCTTACAGCGATGGAGAGAAATTTCTACCAGCATGATGGATCTGGAGAAAGGGCGCTTTGCTATGCTTTATTATGAGGACCCTGATGGATTGAGGGATGGTTCTATGGTCTGGGGACACATGGCAGCCTGGGTCATGCCACCCAGGATGCAGGCTCGGTGTCACAAACCAGTGCCATGGGCTGTCCTGTGGCACTGCTCTGTCCCCTTCAGCCATCCATGCTGCCTCCAGGCTCTGCTTTCACTGCCTGGGGCTTTCCCTGGGGACTGGACACGACTGAGGGTCTCTGCCCAATGTGCCCACAGGCACTAGGGGCTCCCAGGGGGACAGCTTGGTGGCAGGGGACCGTGGGGACCTTGTGTGATCATCCCAGGGCCAGCAGATGTGACAGTCCCACCTCATCCCAGCCTTGCCCATCAGCCTCACCCCTCAGGCAGGCAGCCCCTGCATCAGCGCCGCCACATCCCATGTCTGTGGGGCCCCTGTGCCTCTCCCAGCCCCGGATCTCGTGGCCCCGATGAGTGGGAGCTGCAGAAACAGGAGGTGAAATTGCCAGTTTCTGGTAAAACCGCATCTTCCTGCTGTCGCTCTGATGGCCTCGCAGTGCCGGTGGGCGGTGAAGCACCTCTCTGCTTCGCGAGGCAGGGAGAAGGGGCAGGGAGCAGGACACCTGCCTCCTGTTCCCACCTGAGTTTGGGGCAGGAGAATCCCCAGAGCACACGCTGTGGTTTTGCAGCCCACTCCCATGGTGCAGGGCTGCCCTGGGCCATAAAGGCCCTTGGTGGAGGTGGGGACAGCGGGGGTGGCCTGGTACAGTGCAGGCTATGGGCTTGGCCCTATCCCTCCACAGCCCTGCTTGGTTTCATCTCCACAGGTGACAGCGGCAGAGGACGGGGAGTCCCTGATGCACTGACGGCCGAGCATGTCTGGGGTGAGTGGGGCTGCCAGCTGCAGGGGACAGCTCCTGACTGTGGGGACCTTGGGGCACCAAGGTCCTATGTCCCCAGTGCAGTCATTCTGACCAGGGAGCAGGGGGTCCCCAGGGCTGGCCCCGATGTCCATGGGAGGTGGAGGGGGACAGGCCTCGCTGCCCCTGCCCTCGCTGCCCTTGCTGATGCCACTTCCTCCCCTGCAGAAACACTGGCCCCCAGGGACGCAGTGCGTCACCAAGCACGACCATAACAAGCCCAAGGCCGGCGAGCTGGCCTTCCGCAAGGGGGATGTGGTCACCATCATCGAGGCTGTGGAGGTGAACCCGAGGGGCGCGTGGGGGCCAGCCGTGGCCATGCGACGGAGGGGAGGGGACCCCAGGGCCATCGGCTGAGCTGCCAGAGCCAGCACCACCTTCCCCGGGGTGCCCCCTGCCTCCCCCTGCCCTGAGACCCTCTCCTCCCCAGGGTAAGGGCTGGTACCGCGCCAGGCACAACGAGAGCGGGCAGGAGGGGCTGCTGGCGGGCAGCGTGCTGCGGGAGCGCGGTGCCATCCGTGCCGACCACAAGCTCAGCCTCATGCCGTGAGTACAGCGAGGGGCCCGGGGGCGGCAGAGAGGGGTCTGATGTGCGTGGGGGCAGAGCAGCCCTCAGCCCTGGCCGTGGGGGGATTTGCTGGGGCAATAGCTGGCTTCACAGAGTGTGCGCACCCAGCACGGATGGGCCTGATGGGGAGGGGGGTTGTGCAATGGGCTTGGCACAGCCTTGGTGGGGTCTCTGCTCTTTCTGTCTTGCTGCTGGTGTCCTGTCCCCATGTCCCCTGTTCCCATGGTCTCTGTCCCCACATCCCCTGTCCCCAGCTGGTTCCACGGGAAGATCTCAGGGGTGGAGGCGGTGCAGGAGCTGCAGCCTGCCGAGGACGGGCTCTTCCTGGTGCGCGAGTCCATCCGGCACCCCGGCGACTACGTGCTGTGCGTGAGCTTTGGCAAGGAGGTGATCCACTACCGCGTGGTGCACGAGGAGAACATGCTGAGCATCGACAGCCAGCAGCGCTTCTACAACCTCATCGACATGATTGAGGTGAGAGTCCCCCCCCCAGTCAGTGAGCTGCACTGGGGGGCTCCAGGGCCGGTCCAGCCAGCCCAGCACATGGTGATGGAGAACCTGTGGGGTGATCCCTGACCCACCTCGTGCCAGCGCTGCCATCCATGTGACAGTGTGGTCACCTCGTCCCGTGGTACTTGGGAGCTCACTGCTGCTGCCTGTGTTCTTTGCTGGGTTTTGTTCAGTGCAGCTCTCCACCCCGGGAAGTTCTCCCTGTTCCCCGCTCAGTTTGGGGTGCAATGGATGGATCTGGGATGCCCTGGGGGCCACAAACCAGCTGTGCCCACAGCGTGCCCTGCCCAGGGTGGTGTGTCCCCTGTCCCTGCTCCTCTGGTGCTTCATGCAGCAGCAGAGCTTGGGGCATTTTGGAAAACAAAGCTCCTGGCAGCCTCTGCCCCCACACTCTGGCTGAGGCCTGAGCAGTGCTGAGGCTCAGAGGCGTTTTGCTGCAGTTCTCTCCCCTGAGCTCTCCCTTCACCCGCTCGCCCTGTGGGACTCCCAGGCTTCCTGCTGTCACTGAGTTTATCACCAGCTCATGCTTTCTGCAGGCTCTTCCTCAAGATCTGCCTCTGCCCTGTCTCATAACTGTTCCATGCCTCATTTCTGGGGTTTTGTACTGCCATATATTTTCCTCATTTAGACACAACTTCTGCTTTCAGACCAGCCCTTTCCCCGCCCAGCTGCCCCAGCCCCGCTCTGTAACCACTACGGCCGTGCTGCTGTTTCCGCTTCACCTCTGCAAACCCAACTCGGACGTGTTGCTCCCCCCAGGGCCGGACCGTAGCTCCCGCAGGGTTCAGCCCCATCATCTGCTGCCCGGCTCGCCGGTAGCGTCCCAAATCCTCGCCTGGTCATGGTGTCTCCCCATGGAGACCAGGGCTGAGATGCAGGCTGGGAACTGCAGTGCTGGGGGAAAAGCAGGATTTCATGCAGGCTGAGCAGGAGGGGCTGTGGGCACCTCCGGGCCAGATGGAGGTGGTAGCTTTGGTGGCAGGGGCCCATGGAGCACCCCAAAGCCATTTCCTGGCTCTGCACCCACCACCTGCCCCAGCCCTGTCTGTCCCTCCTTCTGCAGCACTACACAAAGGAGCAGGGAGCCATCTGCACCAAGCTGGTGAAGCCCAAACCAAAGACGGGGATGAAGTCAGCCGAGGAGGAGCTGGCCAAAGGTAGGGGATGGTGGGAGAGGATCAGGTCTGGGTTTTGGGGAAGGAGGTGGCACGGCCCCTCTGGTGGCCTTGTTGACCTGTCCTTGCGCCTGTTCTCAGCCGGCTGGTTGCTGAACCTGCAGCACCTCACGCTGGGAGACCGCATCGGGCAAGGCGAGTTCGGAGGTAGGTGAGAAGATGGAGACAGAGATCCCTGAAGGACATCCCCCAGTGTCCTTCCTGGGCACTGTCCTGGGGCTTTTGGGGTCTCAGCCTGGGATGTGGGGAGTAGGATGTGCGGCCAAGGGCTCAGCCCCATGACACATGCCCCATGTCCCCTCCCAGATGTCCTGGATGGCGAGTACATGGGGCAGAAGGTGGCTGTGAAGAACATCAAGTGTGATGTGACCGCCCAGGCCTTCCTCGCTGAAACTGCTGCCATGACGTGAGTGCCTGGGGGGAGACTGAGGGGACACTGCGGGGGTATGGCCAGGCCCTGCCCCACAACCCAGGCACAAACAAGCACCCCCTTGACCACGGTCGCCTCCTTTCAGGAAGGTCCGGCACAAAAACCTGGTGCGTTTGCTCGGCGTCATCCTGCACAACGGCCTCTACATCGTCATGGAGTTCATGAGCAAGGTGAGAGAGTGTCCTCGGCCAGCGGGACTCATCGCTGCTCAGTTTTTTGGACAAAATCCCTGGTCTGGGGCTGCACTGGGTGGATACCGGGCAGCTCTTAGGTGTTTCTCCTCCTGCGTCAGGGCAACCTGGTGAACTTCTTGCGCACACGGGGCCGCGCGCAAGTCTCTCCCCAGCAGCTCCTCCAGTTCTCTCTGTAAGTGCCCCCTGCTCTCCCCACCGCTGGGACCAGCACTCTGCATCCCGCTGGGAGGCACGCGGTGACACTGCCTCACCACCACAGGGACGTGGCCCAAGGCATGGACTACCTGGAGTCCAAGAAGCTGGTGCACAGGGACCTGGCTGCCCGCAACATCCTCATCTCCGAGGAGCACGTGGCCAAAGTGAGCGATTTCGGCTTAGCCCAGGTCAATCCCAAGGGCACGGACAACACGGTGCTGCCCGTGAAATGGACGGCTCCCGAGGCCCTGAAGCACAATGTGAGTGATGGAGGGAAGGGGACTGGGGGTGGTGTGGGGTGTCCTAAAGCAGCTCATCCCATTGGGTCCCCCTTCCCATACTCACCCACCGTCTCCCACCAACTTATCCTTGCCCCATGGCAGCTCCTGGTGCCACCAGCCCCATGTCTCCCAAAATTTGGCTTTTGTCCTGATCCTGGGGCATGGGGAGGATTTAGGGCATCTCCTATGGGATGTGGTGGGCTGGGACAGCCGGGTTGGAGCTGGAGTCCTGGTGGTGAAGGAGGGCCAGGCCGGGAGGTCACAGCCCGATGAGGGGAGGACAGCCCCGGGTGCAGCAGGAGGTGAGGGCACAGCCCTGGGGAGCCCAGCACAGCCCCCACCCAGCTGCAGCCTCCCCCCCTCGTGCCGTGGCAGAAATTCTCCTCCAAGTCGGATGTGTGGAGCTATGGGATCCTCCTGTGGGAAGTGTTCTCCTTCGGCCGAGCACCCTACCCCAAGCTGGTGAGTGCCAGGGGACACTCTGGGTCGTGTCCCCAGGGGATGGATGGGAGGGAGACATCCCAGCTCCCCCTGGCCACTGGGGTCCCAGCTCCCTCCTTCATCCCTAGAGCCTGAAGGAGGTGACAGAGCTGCTGGAGGAGGGGTACCGCATGGACCCCCCCGAGGGCTGCCCGCCTGCCATCTACGCACTGATGAAGAGCTGCTGGGAGATGGAGCCAGGCAAGCGGCCGTCCTTCAAGAAACTCACAGAGAAGCTGCAGAAGGAGCTGAAGCACCTAAGGGACGTTTAACCTGCATCCTGGTCCCAGAACCCGTGGCCAGACGCCCCCCAGACCCATCGGGGTAGGGAGCAGCATGGAAATGAGCGGCCAGGCAACCTGCGTGCTGCTTTCTTCCAGAGAAGATGGGACAGTGGTGTAGCAGGGTGCCCTCCTCCCCTGGGGTGGCCAAAGAGGATGCAACAACCTCCCACCGTCCCCGTATGGGTCTTTCACCTAGCCACACTTGGGGCCACCTGGAGCGGCGACAGGGACCCCGACCCGCCAGGCTGCAGAGAGCAGCCCCACGGGGGTGCTGTGCCCATGGCCCCCTCTGGGGTCCCTTTGACCCCCCCCTCAGGTGATGGGACAGGACGGGACATCCCAGCCTGCTGGAAAATGAAACCCCAACCCCGGCAGAGCCCCACGCCGGCACAAAATGAAGGCACCAAACACAGCCAGCTCAACCGCCTGGATTTGTTGTTTTTGTGTTTTTTTTTGTTTTTTTTTTTTTTGTGTGTGTGTGTTTTTTTTTGTTTTTGTTTTTGTTGGTTTTTTTTTTGTTTGTTTTTATTAAACCAGAGAAATTAGTTCAACAGCATCTTTAAGTCTCCAGTCTCAAATTAGTGCTCTCTCTTACATGGGGCTGAGTGCACCAAAGCACGGGGAAGGGTGGGCAGGAGCTTCGGCCCTCGGAGACCCCCACGTGCAGCCCGGCCCCGCTCTGCTCGGGGCTCTGCACGCAGCCGGGGATTACTCTTTTAATCAGAGTCTGTATGGGAATTGCTGCGTATAGATTACGGGAACTGGACTCGTCCTCCAGTGGTGGGAAGCCCCCAGCCGCGCTGGCTCGCAGGCAATCTCGATGTCTTGGTGGAGCAGGGATTAACGGGGCCACGGGGCTGCGCGTATGTGTGCGCCCGCCTGCTTCCTCGTTTCCCTCCCAGTCCTTCAACCCTTGATTGAGTTTTTCGGCTAATCCTCTTCTGTGTCCTCTGCGCCGACTTCTTGCACCTCTCACCCCGCTGAGCTGGGAGGCTCCGGGTGCCCATGGTGCCAGGCAGGGTCTGAACCTTCCATCAGAGCCCGTGCAATGGGGTATCTCAGCGAGGTACGGGTCCCCAGCACCCTTGGGTGCAGCGAGAGGCACAAGAAGGTCTTCCCACCCCGGTGGCTGTGCCTTCCCCTCCTAATGCCTTAATCCAGCCCTGATCCGCAGCGCCCCTGGGTCCTGCTGACCTTGCAGACACCGGCCCCGGGCAGGACCCGGCTGGGCACCACGGGGCACAGGGCACCGCAGCCTCCCACCCATGGCCTCCTTCTTCACAACAGCCCTGAAGAACCTGCGGGGGGGCGAGGAGGAGCCCCAGGCACCCCCCAAGGACACCAAAGCGGCCACTCTGCCCAATGGCATGTCCCGCGAGGAGTTTGAGGAGTACCAGCGGCAGCTGCTGGAGGAGAAGTAAGGCTTTGCTGGGGCTGTTGGGTCCCCCACGCGCTGGGACCAGGGTGTCACCCACCACGGGTTGTCCCCTGCCTGGATGGGACGGGGACAGGGAGGCAGGGGATGGGAGCAGAGTGGGTGCTCAGCGATCCCTGCAGTACGAGAGGTCCCAATGGTGCAGGAAGTCCCCATGGGTGCTGGCACAGGGGCTCGGCACGCTGCAGGTGACCAGGGGTAGGTGCCTGGTGCCACCCTCACCCCAGCACCCATGGCACCATGGGTCAATGGGCACAGCACGGACCCCCTCCCCAGATCTGGGTGATTTAGGGGCCTCAATAGGGACAGCATCAGGGAAGCGAGAGGTCACAGGGGCAGCAAGTCCCTGCCACAAGTGTCACCAACGGGCTGGAGGGGCAGGATGTGGCCCTCGATGTCTGCCTCACGTGGACCTTTGTGCCTTTGGACGGGTGCAGCGATACCGCAGGGCCGGGGTGCAGGGTGATGGGGGGGATTCGGCTGGGGCAGGGCTGACAGCGTGGCACCCACCATGCAGGATCGAGCGGGACAAGGCCTTCGCACACAAGAAGGCAGAACGGGCGGCCGTGCGCATGCACCTGCGGGACAAGTACCACCTGGCCCAGGTAGGGACACACACGGGGTGCCCTGAGCCCCTCTACCCTCCCCGATAGCCCTGGGCTGGGTGGCTGCTGTCCTCCCCCACCGCCCTGGTCCCCTGGGATGGGAGATGATTCCTGAAGAGGGCAGCAAACAGCTGCTGTCTCCGTCCATCCACCCGTCCGCCCGCACACGTGTGTGCCCAGCAGTCCCAGTGTGGGACTGGGCAGCCCCAGCACCCCCGGTGTCCCCCAGCATCCCCACTCCTGGGTATCCCAAAGGGACCCTACTCCTCCCTGTCCCCCCCCCGAGGCCGGTGGCACCCGGTCCATCCTTGGCCACAACCTCTCCCACCCGTGTGCAGGACGAGCGGGACGATGCCCAGCTGCACGTGGCGGGCGGCGCGGTGGAGCTGCCGCAGGAGCTGGCCGCCATGGTGCGCAGCGAGGAGGAGGAGGAGGAGGAGGAAGAGGAGGGGGCCTTCGCCTTCCTGACCAAGCTGCGGGAGATCGATCTGCCGGCGCTGCGGGGCCGGGCGCTGGGCACCGTGGATGAGGTGAAGGAGAAATGCTCTCTGATGTAGCGCCGGCACTGACAGAATTGGGCTCAGCCCCAGGGAGCGGGCGGGATGTGGGCATTGCGGGTGCCCGGTGCTGCGTGCCATGTGCCCCACTGTGCTGCCTGCATTTGGGGTTTTCCTCCCCCAAATCATTCCCTGGGGCTTTTTGGGGCACTGGGCAGGGACACCTGGGTCCCCTCCTGCCACACTGGCCAAGCTCCAGTGTCCCAGATGCCACCCCCCAGCCGGGGCAGACAGTGGTCCCCAATGCTCCTGCCACATCTTTCACCAGCCCTGGGGTTGCCCACACTGTTTGGATCAATAAAAGTGGTATTTTGCAGGACCGGTCTGATGCTTGTGCCATACAATGCTGTCTGTGTGACCCCCACCTGCACGGTGCCACCATCCCCAGGGCTACCCCAAGGGTGGGCAGGGCAGGGACACCCCTTCAGCCCGCTGTGTCCCCATGCCGGACACAGCCCCATGCCCAGCACATCATTACCCTTGGTCTCCACCACCCCAACCTGCAGGATCTGTCCCCAGCTCCTGCAGGAGCCCCCAGGCACAGCTGCCCCCAGCAGGAACCAGCAGGACCCGGTGTCCCCACCAGGGCATCCCCGGGGACAGGGTCCCCGCTGCCTCCTGCCCACCCCAGGGGCTCCCCACTGCCGGGCTCAGCAGCAGCGCGGGCTTAAACGCCGCCACGCGGGCACCCGCGCCGGAAGGCTGCAGGCTGCTGAGATCACTAATACCTGCCTATTTTAGTGAGGTCTAATCTGCCTGAATCGCCTGTCCCCGAGGACTAAGCTAGCTGAACCCTTGCAAAATGTACCACCAGCGCTGGCCCCGAACGCCACCGCCCTGCCGGAGCCAGCCCGGGAGTCACGCTGTGTGTGCATGAAAGAAAGGACGCGCTGAGCTGCCTCCGTCCTCCCCACGCTGGGGCCATCTGCTCCGGAAAGGCCCACGGGGACAGCGCTGCCGCAGGCTGCCCACAGTGGCGGGGCTGAATCCGGTGTCGGTGGGGTGGGCGGCGCGGCGCGGAGCCCGGTGGCTGCGAGTGCCGCGGGTCTCGGCTGCCCCGGTGGCGTGGGGGGTCCCCGGGTGCGTGGTGCTCGGCCCCTCGGGTCCTGGTGCGAGGGGCTGGTGTCTGCTGGAGCATTCAGGCGTGGCTGTGGCACTGCCGTCCCTGCTGTCCCCACCATCCTGTTGTCACTACTGTCCCCGCCACCCCTCCTGTCCCTGTTGTCCCCACCATCCAGACACTCTGCAGGATTCGCAGCGTCTCCCATTCAGGCATAAAAATCAACTTGTGTTGATCGGGACGGGGCCATGTCTCCCCAGCAGCCCCCAGCCAGCTCCTGTTCCCACCCCATGTCCCTGCTCCCTCTGGGACGGTGGCACCAAGGTCCCCAGGCAGCCTGGCCCCATCCCCAGCCCAGCTCCCAGTGCTCCCAGCGGGGCTGCACAGGGCTCCCAGTGCCGGCTGGGATCCGGGTCAGGACCCTCTGCCAGGTCTCCCCAGCTAATCGTCCTGCCCCCCCGCCGTCCCCACACCGCCACCTGTGCCTCGGCACCCTTTTGGGTCACCCCTGCCGCCCACCCACCCGCCCCAGGCCTCTTAATGAACTAAAAAAGTGACAAATCCCCGGCAGAGCTGGTCACGTGCGGCCGGCGGCCCCCGGCCCCGACCCCCGCCCCGGCCCCACCGCCCCGGTAAGCTGACGCAGCGTCTCTAAGCGTTAGCAGCTTTGCCCGCTAATAGGATTAGGGAGGTTTAAAACTGTCATTTGAGTGAACTAAACCCCCTGATACTCTGCATTGCACCTTCTTAACCAATTTGCCTTCAATTAGGGTAATTGGGAAACTAGCAAAGAAGTATAGCATTAATATTTTAAAGTGATGAAGCGATTACGGGCCTTGGACGAGGAAGCAAATCAATTTGCTATCTGCTCCTAAAAGGCAATTATAATCATTTGTCAAATCAGCCTGCTGGCCTCCCCCGCCCGTGTGAGCCAACACCTTAAGGCGGTTTAGCGGGGCCGGCTCCGCGCACACGGCCCTGGTGGGTAAATCCAAATCCGGGCAGCTGGGGCGGCTGTGCCCGCGCCTCCAACCAGCCCACGGGTGGTCCTGGTGGGGCATCTTCGGGCACAGGAGGCTCGGGGGGCTTGGCGCACTTTGGGTCCCTTTGGGGCTTTCGGAGCGTTGGGTATCTCTGAGAAGCTCCATGCGGGTCCGCACGTGCAGGTCACCCTGGTGGGGTGCTCCTGGGACAGCTCTGCATGTCGTGTCCCCATGCCTGTGTCAGGAAGCCACCGTGGGCCACCAAAGCAGGGGACTGGGGTCCTTTCGCTGCCACCATGGTGGCCCACGCGAGGGCACACTGGCACAAGGGGCTAAAGGGGCCCCTTTGCACCCATGTCCCCTTGACCTGGGGACGTCCCCACCACCCTCCAGCAGCACTCAGGGGCGCTCCTGGAGCTGGAACCCTCCACGAAGAAGCAGGCAGCAGAGGGGTCCTCGTGGCACCACCCGGTGTGGCAGTGTCACCCTGTCCCCAGGGGGCCACATGTCCCCATTGCAGTGCCACGCTGTCCCCGTGGTGCTGTCAGCCTGTCCCTGTGGTGGTGGCACGCAGTCCCCACACTGGTAGCACGCTGCCCCAACAAGAGTGTCACGCTGTCCCCATATGCTGTCAGACAGGGCAGGAGGGTGAAGGGAAGTGGCACAGAGATGGCTTTAGGGTCCAAACCCGGACGCAATGGTGGTGGCAGTGTCCCACCGGGGGCAGCTCCATGGGCTGGCACAGGGGGGGCATGCGGGACCAGCACCAGGGCTGACTGAAAACCTTGTGGTTACATTTGGCATCCGAAAGGGGAACTGGGCCGAGGAGAGGAAGGGAGTGGGAGGAAGCCGAGACGGCGGCCGAGAGCTGCAGTGCTCGCAGCTGGAAGGAAGAGGCTGTTGGGAGAAAGTAAAAGTGTGCAGAGGACGAGAAGGGCAAAACCCTGCAGAGGCCGGGTGGGCAGCACGGGGAAGGGGCTGACCTCAGGCAGCACTGAGCACCCCGAGGACCTGGGTGGCAGGGAGGGGACCTGGTCACAATGCTCACAGCCTGACGGGGAACCTCAATTGGGGTCTCACAGCCTGATTGGCATCCCCAGGGGACACAGGGGGACACTGAGAGATGGTGTTTCTGCCCCCCCCCCCAGCCCATGGCCAACCCCACGGATAGCCCCAGAGTGGGTCCCCATGCCCTGTCGCCGTGCCTGGTCCCCACAGCCAGTCCCTGTGCACTGCCCCACGTCTATGGCTTGTCCCTGTGCTTGGTCCCCATGGCTGATGTGCCATCCATGGACGGTCCCATAGCTGGTGCCCATAGCTGGTCCCCATGGCTGATGTGACACCCGTGGATGGTCCCATAGCTGGTGTGACATTCATGGACAGTCCCACTGCTGGTGCCCATAGCTGGCCCCATGGCTGGTCCCCATGGCTGTGTTGATGGTCATGGTTGTCCCCGTAGCTGGTCCCCACACCTGGCCTCCCCCTGGTCCCCCATGCCCACTCCCCGTGGCTGCCCATGGTGCTCGCCCCCAGGTGCTGGTCCCCATACATCTCTCCCCACTCCCAGTGCCATGGCTGGATGTCACACCTGTCCCCATGCCTGGTCCCCATCGCCCGTCCCCACCCAGGACCCAAGCATGCAGCATCTCAAGGAACCCATGGCGGCCACACACACGGCCCCCAGGGCCTCCCCCGTGTCTCCGTCCCCTCTTGGGGGGACACGGCCACCACAGCAGGGCCGGGCACGGGCTGCAGCCCCCAGGCCCATCCCTGGGCTGCGGCGCTGGCAGAGCCAAAGGAAATTGTTTCTCTCCCTCCTCCCCCCCCATCCTCTGCCTTTCTTCTCCTCGCCCCGTGTTTCTAATTCTTTTTCCTCTCCCATAATGAGGGGATTACAAGGAAAACTCCAGCAGGACGCCTTTGTGGGGAGACAATCCGAGCGGGGAAGGCAGCGCGGGGCTTTGTGCGCCCGCGGCCCCCCCGGCCCGCCGGGCGCTGGGGGGACATTTAGAGCAATTACTTGTCCAGAAAGTAACTGTCAATCATTCTTAGAGGGGAAGGCCTCCAATTAATAACCTCGTCTTAATCCTTTGGACTCATTTCCAATCTGCGGGGCCTTGGTGACATCTGCAACACTAAATAAAGATTCTCCCGAGCCTTAGCACGGCGGTTCTGTGACAAATAAGAAGACTAGAGGCAACTTTGGCTGCCAAGCTGCAAGATTGGTGAGGTTGAGCCGCTTGTTTGGTTCCCAGGAGGGGCTGACAAAGTTAAATACTCCTGGAAAAGCCAAGTTGGGCCCAGCAGGTAACACCGTTTTATTCGAATTCGGGAGAAAGCGCCGGGGGAAGACGCTCCAAAGAGGAACGGGCCGGCCCTGGGGTGCGCCCGCGGCCAGGGCCGGATCCTGGGCCCTGCCCCGGGGGTGTGGGGGTGGGCGCTGGGTGCCCCAAAACCGTCTCCTTGCACCCCTGGTTGCTCTTTAGTGTCAGGGCACCGAGTGCCACCGCTCCTGGTGGGCTCCGTGCTGCCAGCCCGCGCTGTGCCGGCTGCCCTCAGGGTCCGGCCCCGGCCCCGGTGGCCACCGGCACCCAAAGGGGCTCGGAAGGGGAACGGGAGCCGGGGCAAAGCGGGGCGGCCTCAGGCAGGCTGCAGCACCCACGGCCCCCAGCACCGCCTGAACGGAGGGGTTTGGTGCTTTATTGCTTTATTCATCTCGACGAGTCTTTCTGGCACTGGGAGAGCTGGGTTTTGCCCAGTTTGGGGTCATTACTGCCCGGTTCGGGGCTTGTCGCTGTTGCTGTTTGCTTTTCTGGTGCCTGTGATGAGGAGCAGACAGCTCCGCTCCGGCTTGAGGCCACGGCGGGTGCAGGCAGAAAGCAGAGAAACACCGCCTTGGCACTGCCCAGTGCAATTTTTTACAGCTGAAAACCCCCAAACTGCTGCCGCCGGGACCACGGCTGCGGGAAGCCCTGTGGTCCCCAAAATCCTGGGCGAGCCGCCCTGCCGCCCAGCTGGGTGTGCATCTGGGGGACGGGGGCTGCGGGGTCCCCTTTAGCTGCTGGGTTTTGGGGCCGGCAGCGACACCCGGGACTTCTGGCTTGGCCATGGGGGCACATGGACAGGGCCGGGGGGGGAGCTGCCTGCTCTTTCAGCAGGGACATTGGGCACCCGTTAGGGTGACACAGCCGGGGAGCGGTGCTGGGGGGCCGTGGTGTGATGCCAACAAGGATGAGGCGGGGCGGGGGCAGCCACGGGGCACCCACAGGCTGCAGCGCTGCCACCCCCCACAGCGGGTTGTGATTTTCTGTAATTCCCATGTTTGTCACTCCTGCTTTTGTTTGGCTCTGTTATTTTTTCCGTTCTTCTCTTATCGCCCTTGATTCCCACTCCCACTCCAAGGATTTGTTTTCCTCTTCTTCCTGTTTTTTTTGTTTTGTTTTGTTTTGTTTTCCTTCGTGGCCTCCTTTGCTTTTGGGTGGGGTTAGAGGGTGTTTGGGGCTGCCTCCAGCCTCGGCCCTTCGCTGCCACCATGCAGCTCATCGCTGTGTCCCCCGCAGCCC
Source organism: Netta rufina (assembly GCF_964035555.1). NCBI lineage: Eukaryota > Metazoa > Chordata > Aves > Anseriformes > Anatidae > Netta > Netta rufina. The sequence continues at coordinate 1,734,752 of NC_140152.1, read as the reverse complement.
CATCTCAGTTGTCCCCAGCCCCATTGCCCAGCTCACCCTAACCCTGCACCTCTCTGTGGCGTCCTGGGGGGGCTGCAGGTGCTCACCCCTCTCCCCTCTCCTTGCAGGTGCGGAGCTGCGCAAATGAGAAGCGGGTGAGCATGAGCGGGATGGCGGCGGGGGTCCTGTCCCCTCCCTGTGTCCCCAGCCCCAGGACACTCCACAACCCTTGCACGGTGACATTGGGGCCCCACTCATCCCAGCACCCAGCAGAGCACCCCAGAGCTGCAGCACCCAGTGGCCTGGGTCCCATGAAGGCAGTGCTGCCTGGGGCAGTCTGGCCAGACCCAGACCCAGCCAGAGACCTCGGGGTGATGGGGCACTCTGCGTGGGGCCGTGGGGTCTCACCCCATGTGGCATGTGCTGCATGCAGACCCTGTGCATTTACTGCATGCACTGCACATGCAACACACTGGCAATGCCATGCACTGCAAACACTGCACACACAGCCCCTGTGCATGCACTGCATGCCTTATATGTGCTGTGGACACAGGTGCTGCACACAGTGCACACATTGCACACACACACTGCATGCTCTGAGCATGCTGCAAATGCCTTGGGCAGTGCACACAGCCCCTGTGAGCACGCTGCACATGTTACACACACTGCATAGAGGGGCACTGCCCACATTGTGCAGTGCGAATGCTACACGTACACGGTGTGTGCTCTGAGCATGGTGTGCACTGGGCAGCGCACACAGACCCTGGGCATGCATGGCACACGTTGGATATGCTGCACACACTGACACTGCACTTGCTGCACACCTGTGTGCACAGTATGCGCTGCACGACACGTGCTGCATGCTCTGCACATGTGCTCACTGCATGCACTGTGTGCACTGAGCACAAAGGCACTGCAAGCACTGCGCACAGACACTGCATACGCTGCGTGCATGCAGTGTGCACTGGTTCATGCTGTGCCCACACGTGCATGCACTGCGCTCCTCACATACCCTGTGAGCTGTGCACTGCACGTGCAGCCTTTGCACGCTGCACCCGTGGCACGTGGACACTGCACACTGGGCACATGCGGTGCACTCTGCATGCAGTGTGTGTGCAGCACAACCCCCCCAACACACGCACACACACCCTGCACACACACCCCCAGCATCTACACCTGCCTGCAGTGCGTGCTGCCGATGCACTGCACGCTGCAGCCTCGCTGCAGGCTGCACACACACACACACACACACATACACAAACCATGCACGGTGCACGCAGACCCCCTGCGTGTGCATAGTGCCAGCAGCCCCCAGCTCCTTCCACCAGCTGCCCACCCGGGATCCCCAGTTATTCCCTTAGTCAATTAATTGATTTTCCCCCTCCCTCCTTGTGCCTGCTTGGGTGTTTGCTGAATTTTTGGGGTGATGCAGGGCTGAACACCTTCCTCTCACAGAAACACCCCAGGATTATGGCTTTTTGCCTGATTCCCATGTCTGACCACATCCCCACGGTGGAAAGGGGCCCTTAATCCCTGGTGAATACCACAGGAAGATTTCAGAAGCTGGATAAAAAGCTTAAAGATGCGATATTGTAAGGGTTGAAAACGCTTATAAACATGCAGAAAAAAGGCTATTAGCTGGGGGACGGTGCTGGGCCGCTCTTGTGCTGTTTGGGGTCTAGAACAGGTTCCTGCAGTGATGTGGGGCTGGTCTCGAGGCACAGAGCAGAGGAGCGGGGCTGGCAGGGGGACCTGGCCAGCTCTGGTCACCTCCAGGCCAGGCAGGGAGGGGGTTGCATTGGTTTTCAGAGCCAGTGGCTCCATAAAATCCCCACACAGGTATCACGGGGCTGGCCCATCCTCCTGTCCATCCGCTTGTCCCTCTGTCCCAGCCGGGATGCATGGAAGGGGGGTTGCGATGTCCCCACCCTCCCCAACCCCTCCATCCCCTCGCAGGCGCCAAAATGTTCCTGAATAAGTGCGAAGGGGACCTGGGCGAGCTGCGGAAGCCGGGGGACGGTGAGGGGACCCCTCCGGCTGCCGCCGAGGAGGAGCAGCCCAAGAAGAAGCACCGGCGGAACCGCACCACCTTCACCACCTACCAGCTGCACGAGCTGGAGCGCGCCTTCGAGAAATCCCACTACCCCGACGTCTACAGCCGCGAGGAGCTGGCCATGAAGGTCAACCTGCCGGAGGTCCGCGTGCAGGTAGGGAAAGCACCTGCTGGCCCTGACGTGTCCCCTGGGTGCTGGAGGGCTTTGCTCGGTGCCCAGCTCCGTGCCTCAGTTTCCCCGTTGCTCAAGGCAGGGGCCGTGGCACAGCCGCGGGGTGGGCGCATGGGGCCGTGCCACTTGTCCTGCGTTGCTCCAAGTGTCAGGTCTCGGGGCTGGGGGTTTTGGCTGCGTCCTGTTCCCCAGGGGCTCCCCAGTTCAACCAGTGTGTCCCCACGCTCAGTTTGGGGCCGGGGAGATGGGTTTTGGAGATTTTCCCCCGCTGCACAGGGAGGTGAGGGATGCTTGTGTGGTTCAGCTGGTCCCATGGGCAAGGAGAAAACCCTCAGCAGCTTGTGACCACTTGCAGCTCCTCAGAGCCAGGGAAAGCTCAAAATTCTCATTGATTTGGGGGTTTTAGGCTTTTCAGAGCATGGGGCATGGGAAGTTCTGGCTTCCCAGGCTGCAGCACAAAACCATGCCCTGGAGGGGGGCTCAGCCTGGAGCAGCCCCTGCTGCGAGCGCGGGCAGTGAGGGTGCCCTGCCTCCTGCCTCTGGGCCTGAAAGCCCGAGAAAGGGCAGAGGAAACCAAAATGATCAGAAGTGACAGAACAACTGAGAGATGGCCAGAAGAGCAATCCACTGACACGTGAACTGAGTTCTCCAGGCCTCGACTCCATTCCTTTTTGCACATCGAGCAAATCCAAGACAATGTGGCCTTTTCCTTGGAGCTCCACACCACGGGGATGCCTCTGCTGAGCTGCCTGAGCAGCGACCAGTTTGCACCAGTAGATCCCAGTAGGAGCTGTCCCCTTCTCAGCCCAGGGGCTGACACCTGCTGCCTCTTTGCACTATGAGGCAGGATGGGCTGTGTCCCATGCTGCTGGGGACTCGGGAAGTGGGCACCAGTGCTTTAAGCAGAAGCTCCTCCCAGGTCCGGATGGGTTTTAGTGCAATTCAGCTTCTAAAAGCTTTTACCGAGTGGCTTTTGAACACCACGCAGCGTTGTTACCGGCACTGTGCGGTGCTGCAGGGCCAACGGGAGCACCCCTACAGCACAGCAAGAGCAGGGGCTGCACGGTGCCACTGCTCCCGTCCCATGCTGGAGATTGGTTCGGTTCCTGGGTTTTCCAGGAGAGGTTTAGCAGAGGTGTGTGGTGTGACAGGGACTGCTGGAGCCACGGGGGACACAGCATGAGGGCACCCTGCTGGGGACACCCCGCATGGGACACGGCACGGGGGGGCGTCCCACCTGGAGCACCCTGTGTGGGGCACCCTGCATGGGGCACCCCGCGTGGGATACAGCACAACGGGGCACCCTGCATGGGGCACCCCGCACGCGGCACAGCACGGGGGGCACCTCGCACAGGACGGAGCACACGGGGCACCCTACACGGGACACAGCACGGGGGGAACCTTGCATGGGGTGTGCCACATGGGGCACCTGACATGGGACGTGGGACATGGGGCACCTTAAATAAGGCATGCCACATGGGTACCCTATATGAGACATGCCACATGGGGCACCCCACACGTGGCCACAGCATTTTGGGCACCCTACAAGGGACACAGCACGTGGGGCACTCCCCATGGGGCACGCTGCAAGGGACAGGCCGGGCATGGGGCATGCACCTCGGGGTCACTCTCACTGTCCCCTGGCAGGTCTGGTTCCAGAACCGGCGAGCCAAGTGGAGGCGTCAGGAGAAGATGGAGGCCAGCTCCATGAAGCTCCACGACACCCCCATGCTGTCCTTCAACCGGCCGCCCATGACAGCCAACGTGGGGCCCATGAGCAACTCCCTCCCGCTCGACCCGTGGCTGACGTCGCCCATCTCCAGCGCCACCCCGGTGCACAGCATCCCCGGCTTCATGGGGGCCCCCCAGGCCCTGCAGCCCCCCTACGGCGGGCACTCCTTCCTCAACACCCCCCCGGGGATGGCGCAAGGCATGCAGCCCATGGCCCCCGCGCCCTACCAGTGCGGCCCCCCCTTTGTGGACAAGTACCCGCTGGAGGACGTCGACCAGAGGAGCTCCAGCATCGCCTCGCTCCGCATGAAAGCCAAGGAGCACATTCAGACCATTGACAAAACCTGGCAGCCCATTTGATGAACGCTCCCCCCGCCTCCCCGGCCCCTCCACTGCCCCCCCCACCCACCCAAGGCTCCCGTCCCCAGGCCATGTGACACCGGGGGTGACGGCGGGGTGCTCAGCAGGACCAAAGCCAGCGCGGGGCAGGGATGGGGCAGAGATGCTGGGCTGTGGCTGCACCCCCCCTGCGCAAGCAACCGTGGGCACAGGGCAGCGAGGCAGGGTGCTGGCGGGACCCCCCCCAACATGGGGAGCACCCCAGCAGCCACCCACGTCCCGCTCAGCCTCCCTCGTGCAGCCGTGCACAGAAGACCCCAACCCGGGGCTCCGCAGCCCTGCCCTTTATCGTTAATGTTGGGTTTGTTTGTTGGTTGTTTTTTTTTTTTATGCTGCAGATTTGAACACAAATGAACAGAAAGGCTCTAGTTTCGTAGGGAATGTCGGGGGGGGTGGGGGGGGTTAGCTGCGTCGGGGCACAACGCTGGTTGCGCGCCGAGAGACGGGTGTATGGCCAGTAAAGAGATGAGCTGAACGGGTGCATCGCGCTCCAGTCGGGCACTGCCTCCAGCCGGGATGCGGGAAGGAGCTTTCCAGGGAAATCGGCTTTTCCCTCGCCCACACTTGGCATCTGCAGGGAAAATCCTCCATCCTGCACCCAGCCAGCGCACGCAGGGCTCGGTCCCCACCGGCTGACCGGATCCGGCCCCGCCGCCTGGCTCCGTGTCCCGGCTGCTTGTCAGGGGGAATCTGCTCCGCCGTCACTCCACGCTGCGCCGCCCTAATTGCTCTCCAGCGGGGCCGGCGGTGGAGGCACAAAGCTGCCGTAATTGCCGGGGAGGGGGCGGCCCCACGGCCCCCAGTGGGGCCCGCCGGGAGGGGGGCAGTGGGGCTGCACTGTCCCCGTGGGGTCCCTGGAGGGGTCACGGTGCCAGGTGGGAGCAGGAACAGGAGGGTGGCCTTGTGCCGTGTCCCCAGCCGGGCCCCGCAGTGGCACCAGGCAGGGCGTGTGGCCGGTGTCACCGTCACCAGGCAGCGAGGGGTGGCTTTAGGAGGCTCATGGCTGGGCCAGGCAGGGGCTGGTCCAGGCAAACGGGCGTGCTGTAACCCAGGGAGGCAGAGGGGACGCTCCTGGGAAAGCAAGACCGAGAGGGGACGTTTCCCCAGAAATATTTCTTGCTACAGAACCAACAACTACCACCACACCGTGTCCCCACCTTGTCTCCAAGGCCCAGAAGGGAGCAGACCCCGCTCAGCACCAGCACCCCCAGCCCCCAGCCCGGCCCCAGCAGGTCCCAGCCCCTCGGGAGCCCCAGGGACAGCGCTGACGTCCCCACAGCCCTGGTGGCACTGGGGTCAGGTGGGAGCAGCGGCGGTGACACTGGGCCAGGCAAGGCGCTGACCCCGAGGGGACCCGGCTCCTTGTCCCCGTCCCCCGGCTGCTGCTGCTCGTCTGCTTCGTTAGTGATAATTAAACCTTTAACAACCCATTAAACGCATAATCGATGCTCCCCCGGCTTCCCCAGCCCAGCTAATGGGACCGGGCTTAGATTAACCGGCCGCGGGCAGAGGCATACTGGGCCCGGGAGATAATGAAGCAACGGCCGCGGAAGTAATGGGGTTTGATCTGGGGGACGGGTCGCGCTGAATGGGGGCTGCGGTTTTCGCATGACATAATGGCAGAGGCTGGCGCCGGCCCCGCCGGGGCGGCCGGGCTCCCCTCGGCCCTACGAGCACCAACAAAAGCTGGCTGGCGCGGGGAGGGGGCTCGGAAGGGGGCTGCCCCCTCCCCAATCCGAGACTAATTGGGTCAGGGGGGCCCCCACCACCACCCGAAAGCGCGGGCGCATCGGGGCGAGGCCGGCCTCGGTGTGCCTGGGTGAGGACGAGTCTCCTCCGTGCTGTCGAGGCACTGGGCGTTATACAAATTATGTAAATGAGCTAATTTGCACGTGGCCGGTGGCGATGCTGTGCGGGGCCAGGCATGGTGCCCGGCGGTGCTGGGTGTCACCGTGGTGAGCCTCATCGCTCTCATTAGTGCAGAAACGGGCAATGTTTCTGGCCAAGAAAGCCTCCTGAACACGAAGAGCCATGAGGAGTGCTGAGCCATCTTGCTTTCACTGTTTTATTGGTGTTTTCCCCCATTTGAGACCCAAAGGAGACATTTGCAGATGCTGGCACATGGGGCCGAGCAAAGCACGAGTACACCCTGTGCCCCCATCTCGTACATTATGGAAAAAAAAAAAAAAAAAAAAAGCAGATGGCAATTTTCCCCCCAGATTTCATCCATACCCTGAAATCTTCCAAGGCCTGGCCAGCGCTGGCGCTCAGTGTCCCACTGGGAGCACTGGGGGGCCAGGTGGGTCTCCCATGGCCCCAGGGCTGCCTCCCAGCCAAGCAGGAGCCCTTTGCTCCCCCCTAATCCTCCCCTTAGGATTTGCCCCCTAATCTGCTTATTTCTCTCTATTTCTCCTAGGCCTGAACGAGCCCAACCCTGCCCCGGCACGACGCCTCGCTGAGCCCCCTGCCTCCATCCCCTCCTCGCCCCATGGAGCAAGGGGCAATGCCACCGCCACGCCAAGTGGGCACGGCCACGGGGAGCCCTGGGGGGGACAGGGGTGGCACTGCCATGCCAGGGACAGCGTCCTGTCTCTGGGGGTGGCAGTGGCACAGCAGGGGATGTGGGGCCGTGTCCTTTATATGGGGCCGTGTCCTCGATGTGGGGCTGGCAGTGCCATGGGGCTGGGGCTGGCATTCCCTGTACAGCTGTGGGGTGGCGATGCGCCATCCGTGGGGCTGTCCCTGTCCGGGGCAGGGGGCAGTGCCCTGCACTGTGCTGCCCCCCCCCAAGGTGCCAAGCAGTGAGCCCCACATCCCTGGTGCAGGGCAGGACAGGGCTCAGCCCCTCAGCACCCAGCTCCGTCCCCATCCCCTCTGTCCCCTCCAGGCCAGACGGGGCACGAGGTGTAGAGCGGGGGCCGCGTGCCCATCTACAGGCTGTGTGAGCCTGGCCCCTTGGGGCTCAGATTCTCCTCGGGGGTGTTTCCCCAGCAGCCCCCCGCCGCCCCCCAGCTCCCTGGGGGTGAGCTGGAGAGGGGGCTAAGGGAGCTCTGCGAGGGGGGCTGCGAGGCGGCGGCGGGGCCAAGGCGCAGGTTGAGCTTGGCGATGAGCGGCTTGCCCACGCTCACTGCCCGCCGCTCCTCCACGAAGTCGTCCATGCCGCGGTAGCGGTACTGCAGGCACACGGTGAAGGCCAGCTCCTGCTGCGGGGCACGGCAGCGTGGGCACCCACCCGCAGCATGGGGACGGTGGCTTCATCCCCCCCCCTACCCCTTAACACGCAGCGTGAGCCTTACCCGCAGTTTCTGCAGGCCGCAGAGGCGGCTGTAGAGGCAGCAGGAGGGGCAGCCGGGGCTCCAGGAGGGTGACAAGGGGCTGCCCACCTCCTCGGGGCTCTCCCTGTTGGTGCACTTGAGGTCCACGTCCAGCTCCTGCCGTGGGCGATGTGCGACCTTGAAAAACCCACAGCCCACTGGGACCCCCCCCTGTCACCACCCTGCCGAGGGCGTCAGCGCCCTGCCCCACCTCGGGGATGTCGGTGAGCTTGGCCACGCACTCGGTGATGTCCCTGGGGGCGGCCAGGATGCGGGTGTAGATGATCATGATGTTGGAGAACTCGGCAGCGAAGCCCAGCTGGACGGTGATGCCGCAGCTGAAGTGCAGGTGGCGGCTCTCCGGGAGCACTGCCGGGACAGCGAGCACGGGGCTGGCACCTCCTCGGTCACCACCACAGCGGTGACCCTCGGGGCAGCCCTGGTGCAAAGCTCAGGGCTGGTGGTGCTGCACCAGAGAAACCCGCTGGGCACTGAATTTGCTGCCTGCTGCCACCTCGCCCCACATCTCGGGGCCGTCCCCTCAGGTGCCAGCACTGGGTGCGGTGGCCACGGTGCTCACCATGGGCCTTGGCCCACTGCAGGTTCCTGGCGGAGGTCTCGTCCCGGCCCGGGGCGCGGATGGGGTCTGTCAGTGCTCGCCTCTCCGAGAGGTTGCTACGGAGCTCCAGTGCCTGGCGGCCCCGCGTGATCTCCAGGGTGCCCATGTCTGCGGGGGGACGAGAGGGACAGGGGGGTGGGTGGGGGACGCTCCCGTCCCCTGGGGTCCCCGCTGCTCGCCACTCACCCTCGGCCACCTTGTCCAGCAGCACCGTGATCTTCTCGTCATCCAGCAGCCAGCGCTTGAGGAAGCTGACGAAGACGCCGTTGGAGAGTTCGCCCTGGCTCAGCTCGTAGGCTTCGGCGTCTGCGCACCTGCGGGGATGGGGCAGGGGTGGGCTTCATCCATGGGACCCCTCCATCCATGGGGGGCTGCTCCAAGAACCAGCCCCCACTGAGCCCTGGGGAAGCTCAGCCACAATTGCTGTGGCCAGATCCTGGATGCTTAAAGCATCCTCAGCCCAAATCCCTGAGGAGCCTCAGTGCTTTGACCCCCTCGGGCACTGCCCGGAGCTGAGCAGGGCTGCGAGCATCCCCCATCCCCGTAGGGGACTGGGGGCTGCGACTCCCAGCACCTCCAGCATCAACCAGGGGGAGCCGGCAGCCTGGAGCAAGATGTGGTACAAATGGGGCTGAGCCCCAGCCCCGCTCCAGGCCCAGGCAGGATGTGTCCCGCTGGCCCTGGAGCAAGGAAGACAGGGGCAGCACCAGGGCGGTGGGAAGGGGACCCACGTGGCATAGCCGAAGACGATGTTGGCCGTCACCTGCAGCGCCCCGACCTGCGGGATGGTGTCGTCGTTGAGGTTCCTGTAAGAGAGCAGTTGGGCAGGGCTGGGCGCCGTGAGAACCCTTGGGGGGTGCAGACCCCCAAATCCACCCGAGGCACCCCAGACCCTGACCACAGTGGGGTTAAACTGGAGCAGTGACACCCAGGGCATCCACACAACGCCACAGCTGGGGCACGGGGGACACCTCGCTCTGCTCCCCTAGGATCCAGCACCCATGGGTGACAGGCACCCGGTGCCAGGACCCACTCTGTGCCGGGGGGGCTCGGTCACCTCTTGCGGCACATGTCGAGCAGGAAGATGTTGAGGCCGGTGTGCCGCTGCTGCATGCACCGTAGCACCCGCTGCACGCACAGGCAGTGAGCGGAGGTGTAGGAACTGGGGGCGTCGATGGGCACCATGAAGCTGTTGCCAAAATTTTCGTAGCCATGCCCGGCGTAGTAAAGCAAACCTGGCGGGAGGGGACAGCAGCGGGTCACGTCCCTCCATGCACATCCCCAAGCCTCTGGGCCCTCCCCAGTCCTCACCCCAGGCTTCTCACCCCGCCGCCCCCAAACCCCACTAGTGCAAGCCCCTCCCCAGTGCCCCCCAAAGCTGCCCCACCGTAGACGCCCTTGTCGAGGAGCAGGAGGAACTCGTTGACAGCCATCTGCATCTCGTCCTTGCCCAGGTCCAGCAGCGAGACCACCTTGAAGTCGAGCTGGCGCAGGAGGGAGCTCAGCGCGTGCACGTCCACCATGGGCGCCCTCAGGTGCTTGTGGTGCAGGTAGTGCATGTTGCCGATCAGCAGGGCCACCTTGTCCGTGGCTGCCGGGACAGAAGAGGGGCACGCTCAGGATGCTCCTGCTGTCCCTGCCACCCCTCCCGATGCTCCCGGTGTCACCATGCACACCAGCCCCTGCCTCTCTCCCCAGGGTGGTGCACCCATGATCGAGCCTGGCCAAGCAAAGCAGGCCTTGGGGGTGACAATGGGGACGGTCACAGCCCCACAGGGTCCCCAACCCCTCGTGGATGGGCTCTTACCGTACAGCTGGTCAGGACTGCCAGGCTCTGGGGGGCCTGGAAAGAGAGAAGCGTGGTGGCATGGCCCTGAGTGCGGTGCCCTGAGCAGAGCAGCAGGGACAGAGCCACGCCACCTGCACCTACCTCTGTCCCCATCCTGCCAGGAGCCTCCAGAGGCGAAGAGCCGTGGGCCTGGGGCAGCACAAAGAGGGGGGGGGGGGTCAGGAGAGAGGGAGCAGGGGCAAAGGGGGGCAATGGGGCTGGAGGGAACCCCATTTTGTAGTGCCCAGACAGCGCGGTGCTGAAGCCCCCCAAAATGTGAGGAAGCAGAGAGGTCATAGGAGGGCATTGTGGGGGTGAGAAGAGCCAGGACAAAGACACGGGGTGGGGGACAGGGGACATGGAGGTTGCCCCCCTCCACTCACCGATCTCCACGTCCACCTCCTGGCTCCACACCTCGTGGAAGAGGTTGAACACGCGGCAGGAGTAGCTGCCCCGCTCGGCCGTCGTCACCAGCTGCACCTGGCGGCGGGATGGAGAGAGGAGCTAGGGCCACCACGCCATGCTGTGCCATGCTGCACCACGCCGTGCTGTGCTGCATCACGCTGTGCCGTGCCATTCTGCACCGCACTGCACCACGCTGTGCTGCTCTGCACCATGCCATGCTGCACCGCACCACGCTGTGCCGTGCTGCATTGTGCTGCTCCTCTCAGCACTGCACCGTGCCATGCCGTGCCGTGCCACGCCATGCTGTGCTGTGCCATGCTGCACTACGCCATGCGATGCCGTGCTGCTTTGTGCCATGCTGCTCTGTGCTGTGCTGCACCATTCTGCACTGCACCACACCACCATGCTGTGCCGTGCCATGCAGCACTGCTCCATGCCATGCTGTGCCGTGCTGCACCAGGCAAGGGGCCCCAAAGTACCTGGAGCTGCGGTGCCCGTGCACCCTCCACGGGACGCCGGTTCCTGAACCACTGGTACTGCGGCGGCGGGTTGCCGATGGCTCTGCACTCCAGCAGCAGCGTGTCCCCCTCAGCCAGGCAGCACGGCTGCGGCTGCCGCAGGATCTGCAGCCCCGCCATGGTGGGGCAGTAACCGCTGGCTGGGGAGGGGACAGGCAGCAGGTCTGCCAGGGGCCCCCCGGGCTCCAAGTGACGCCCTGTGTGAGCCCCCCTGGTCCCGCAGGTGAGTGACGCCTCGTGGGTGCCAGCACAGGGAGCTGGGGGCCCACCTGAGCTGGGGCTGCTGCTCCTCTCCACCTGGATGTGGGCCCACCTGGAGAAGGCGAAGGCGGCCCCGCAGTTCACGCGGCAGATGAACCACCGGGGTGGGCCCGGCGGGGCGGCCGTGTCGATCACCAGCTCCGGGGCCGTGGCTCCGGGCACCTACAGGATGAGGTGGGGGGCTTGGACAGGGGTTCAGGGTGGGGGTTAGGCCAGGGAGGGGACCTGGGCCACCAGCTTGACGTGGCGATGTGGGACTCACCTCCTGCTTCCCGCAGAACCACTGGTAGGCGAGCCCCGGCGGGCCGGTGGCCCAGCAGGTGAGGGACACCCGTGCACCCTCCGCCACCACCTGTGACTCCGGCTGCACCGTGATGCGGATCATGTCATGGACTGCGGGAGAGGGAGAAGAGCCTGGGCTGGCCGAGAGCCCCATCCCACACCACCCCGTCACACCCGGCCCTGTCCTGTCCTGTCCCGTTGTGCCCCGTCCCCCTGCAGCCTGCTCCGTCCCACCCCGACCATCTCATCCTGCCTCGTCCCATTCAACGCCACCCCAGCCTGTCCTGTCACTTGGCGTTCTGCACCATTCCTGTCCCACCATACCCTGTGGCACCTCATACCATCCCCTCTGCTCCACTACAGCCCACCCCGTGCCATCCCAACCCATCACACCTCATCCCATCACAGCCTGTCCCCTCCCAGCCCCTCCTGCCCCACCTCATCACACAAGGTCCCATCCATCCTTCCCTACCCCGTCCCATCCCACGCCACCTCATCCCACCCTGCTGCATCCATCCCATCCCATCCCATCCCATCCCATCCCATCCCATCCCATCCCATCCCATCCCATCCCATCCCATCCCAAGGAAGAGTTGCCCCTCACCTCCCTGCTGAGCCCCCTTCCCCTGGTGACCCTCCCCATGCCCCCCAGGCCGTCCCTACCGGCACTGCTGAGGACCTGGCAGGCCTGCGTGTGCCCCATCCTGTCCAGGCAGCCCAGCAGGTACTTGAGGCTGCAGTCACGCTCGGCCAGGAGCTGCAGGAGGCACTGCGTGGGGCTGCCGCGGGGCTCCAGCACCTTCAGCGAGCACACCTCCAGCTCCTCCTCGCTGCGGAGCACCCGCAGGGCTCAGCACCACGGCCTCCCCCGGGACGGCCGGGGCTCAACACGGGAAAATAGGGACACAGCGGGGCGGGGGGTGCCCCCTGCTCAGCCCTGCCCCATCTCCTGCCCCGTCTCTGCGTTTGGTCACCCAGCAGGACACGGAGGCCCAGCTGTGCCCGCTGCAGGGTAAATCCTGCTCCTACCTGCACTTGAAGCGTTTCTCTGCCCCGGCCACCTCGGCCAGCTTGCGCCAGCCCCGGCTGGCATTGTCCAGGAGCTCGCAGAGCCGGGCCACCACCTCCTCGCCCAGCGAGCTGATGGGCAAGCTCCAGTCCCCCATCCCGTCCCCTGGGGGTGTGGAGGGGATGGGACATCAGCGGGTGACAAAGTGACAGTGCCCGTGCCCCACTGGGCACCCTCAGGAGCTGCTGGCTGGTGGCCCAGTGCAGCAATACTGGCACGGGGACAGAGAGCACTGGTGCCAGCCCGCTGGTGTTGTGTCACCTCCCGGCCCCATCCCAGGGTCTGCAGGATCCGGCCACCAGCCAAGATTGCCCCAAGATCCCCCTCTCAGCCCAGAGGATGAGAGCTGTGACAGTGGCACGGGGACACGGGGACCCTGCTCCACCCCTGGTGCTGGGCAAGGGGCCAGGGCCGCAGTGGGGCAGCCCCCGGGACCTTGGCAGGATGGGGTCCAAGGAACTGGAAAAGGGGGATGATATCCCCTGCCACCTTCCTGTCCCTTTAGGGGACACGGAGGATGGGCCCATTGTGGGAGGCTGAGCAGGGCCGGGACAAGGCACGGCACAGCCTGGGCACCCCGCTCCTTCCCGCACAGACAGCACGTGGTGTCTGCACCTCAGGGGTGGGGGGCAGCCCCCTCACTGTCACCCCGTGGTGGTGGCTCTGGAGGTGGCCTGAACCCTGCTGGGCCACCAAGAGGAGCCCCGGGGGACAACAAGGGGAGTGGAGCACAGAATCCGAGCCCTGGGGGCAGGAATTGGACACCACGCACGGGGACGCGGGGCTTTGGCAGCCAAGGGAGCGCAGCACCAACCACCCTGCCCCTTGTGCCTCATCTGCCCGGCTCTGCACGGGGCCACGGGGGACATGGGGACAAGCACCGGGGTGGGCACGGAGAGGACAGGGCCTGGAAGGCGCAGGGCACTCACCTCTGGCACGGCCTGGCCCCAGCCTCGGGGCAGCTCCTGCCGGAGGAGCCTGCCTGGAGCCGTCAGCTCTGAGCTCGGCGCGCACCAAGCCCCACGCAGAGGAAATGAAGGTTAAAAACAAAAGCTCCCCCCCCAGCACCACGGCATGGCACTTCTGCTTTCCTCCACCGCTTCCTGTGCTGCACAGCGTGGGCGTCACAGCTGCGGGGAGCTGGGCACGGCCCCGTACCGGGGTGGCAGCGGCCCCACTGCCCATCCTGCCCCTACAGCACCAAACAGGCAGGACCAGGGCTGTGGGGAGATGCTGGACTCCGCCAGGCTGAGGACGCGTGGGGAGGGGGCAGCAAAGCCCCCGGTGCTTGGGGAAGATGTGGCTGCAGCCCCTGCTGGAAGGGCAGGCTGGAAGCCACGACTTCCCTAAGGGGAAGGGGCTCGGCTGAGCAGGACGGACGTGCCCCCCTCCGCTGTGCCCCCCAGCCCACCCTGCTCCCTCGGGATGCTGAGACAGAGGAGGAGGCAAGAACACGGGGTGGGGATGGTGCTGCGAGCCCTCCCACTGCAGAAGGGGCTGCGGTGTCCCCATAACTTGCTCGCTGCACCCACCAGCACCCCCAGACCCCGACCTCCCTCCTCTCGTCCCCAGGAGTGCTGGCTGCCCCCCGACACCTCCCTCCTGGGGACACGGTGACAGCGGTGGAGTCGCTCCCACCCCACGCCACCGCCCTCCCAGCACTGCCTGTACTCCCCATCACTGCAGCGCAGACTGACAGAGGGAGCGGGAAGGATTTGGCAGCTTGGGCTCCTTCTGTGAACAATAAACAGAGCTTCTGCTTCAGCAAAAACACCAAGAATTCAGGGCCTCGATCCTCCACCAACCCTGGGCAGGAGGGGAGGCCCACACTGAGCTTGCAGAGGACGTGGGTTTGCCACAGCTTCAGTAAAAGGCATCAGCCTCGCCAGAGATTTATTCCCAGTTCACAGCAAGAATAAGAGACCAACAACGGGAGCTGGTCCCAGTGCCGTCCGTGCGGCACCCGGGGCAGCTGCGGTGCCGCGAGGTCTGCAGCACCTACAGCTTCTTGCCCTTCTTCAGCCGGTTGCGCTGCCACGTGTTGTACTTCCGCAGGCGCCTCCAGTACTCGATGGAGTCGGGGTCCATCTCCTCCAGCTTCTTGGGGGGCCCCAGGTGGATCTGGAAAAGCCTGGGGGCGAACACAGAGGATGTGAGTTTGCAACCAGGAGGAGGAAGGAGGATGGAGGGGCAGTAGCATGCGATCAGGGCACGGATCCCTCACCCACCACATCCACCGCTACCAGGGCAGGTCCCCGAGCCCCCAGTCCCAAGGAGAAGAGCAGTTCCCATCCCGATGGTGTCCTCGGGATGGGCTTTTGGGGCCAGGCACCTCAGGAGGGCCCCACTTACCAGTCGGGGTACTCGGAGTCGGGCTTCAGGGCCACGTCGGGGCTGTCCTTGTGGTAGTTGACGCCCACAGCATAGGTGGCCAGCTTGACGGGGTCTGTGCACACCTCCGGCCCCTTCAGCTCCTCCTTCGGCACGCTCTTACCCTTCACCTTCCCACCTGCGGGGACAGGGGCACGGTCAGGCAGGGGGACATGGGGATGGGGCTGAGGAGTGGGGCTGGGACAGGAGCAAGAGGAGGAGGCCATGGGGTGAGGGGATGGAGGACTGGGGGCCAGGACTGGGATGAGGATAGGACATGGGGCTGGGACATTGGGATGGGGATGGGATGTGGGGCCGGGACATGGGGATGGGGATGGGATGTGGGGCCAGGACATGGGGATGGGGATGGGATGTGGGGCCGGGACATGGGGATGGGGATGGGATATGGGGCTGGGACATTGGGACAGGGCTGGGACATGGGGCCAGGACACTGGAACAAGGCTGGGAGACGGGGTCAGGACGGGATGGGGATGGGACATGGGGCCGGGACACAAAGCTAGGATGGGACAAGGATGGGACACGGGGCCAGGACACTGGAACAGGGCTGGGACATGTTGCCAGGACATTGGAATAGGGCTGGGAGATAGCATCAGGATGGGATGAGGATGGGACTTAGGGCAAGGACACCGGAACAGGGCTGGGACATGGGGACGGGACACTGGGACGGGACGGGAGGAGGATGGGACACTGGGACAGGACAGGACTGGGACACGGCCAGGACACCAGGACAGGGCTAGGAGATGGGGTCAGGATGGGATGAGGATGGGACATGGGGCCAGGACATTGGGATGGGGCTGGGATATGGGTCCGGGACATTGGGATAGGGATGGGATATGGGGCCAGGACACTGGAACAGGGCTAGGGCATGGGGACAGGACACCGGGATGGGATGGGAGATGGGGTCAGGATGGGATATGGGGCCGGGACATTGGGATGGGGCTTGGACATGAGGCCAGGACACTGGAACAGGGCTGGGATATGGGGCTGTGACATTGGGATGGGGCTGGGATGTGGGACTGGGACACCGGGACAGGATGGGAGGAGGATGGGACATTGGAATGGGACAAGACTGGGACACGGGGCAAGGACGCTGGAACAGGGCTGGGAGATGGGGCCAGGACACCAGGACAGGGCTGGGACGCCGGCATGGGGCAGAGCTGGGACACGGGGCTGGGGCACTGGGACCGGGCACAGACACCGGGACCGGGCTGGGATAGGAGGAGGACGGGGTTGGGGTTGGGGTTGGGGTTGGGGCCGGGGCGCGGTGCGGGGCCCTCACCCGGTTTCTTGGCGTACCCCCGGGCCGGGCCGTGCCGCACGGCGCTGGCCGCCCTCAGCAGCAGCCGCGCGGCCATGGCGGGGGGGGGCGGGCCCGGAAATGGCGGCGGCCTCGTCCCGCTCCGCCCCGGCCGGGCCCGCTCCGTTCCGCTCCGGGCCCGGGGCAGCGCCACCCCAGGGCCCCTCCGTGCCCCGCTCCCCCGCCCCCGGCCCCCCCCCCCCAGCCGCCATGGAGAGCAGCATGGACTTCCAGGCTGAGCCCTCGGCCCCCGAGCCGCCGGCCATGGACACGGAGGAAGGGCCGGGGGGGCAGCCCGCAGCCCCGGGGCCCGGCGTGGAGCCCCCCGGTACCGGCACCGGCACCGCCGGGGGTCGGCGAGGGGGTGAAGCAGCCCCGGGCACCGGCACCGGCGAGGCTTCGGGACGTGACCGGGGAGAGGAGGCGGAGGAGCCCAGCGTGGGGGGAGCCCCTCGGGGAGCGGGGCCGCCCCGCGCCCCCAGCAGCGGGGACATGGAGCTGGACGAAGCCCCCGAGGACGCAGAGGCGGCGGAGATGCAGGGGCTGCTGGCACAGCTCGAGACCCTCGACCCCAGCCTCCGCGACGCCCCGGAGCCGCCGTTGGCCTCGAGCCCCGGCACGGCCCCGGCGGTGGGCGAGCGGCACCCACGGGGCTCGACGGGGTGCCGGGGCGGGTGCCGGCCGTGCCCGCTGCACGTGGCCACGGGCAGGGGCCTGGCGACGCGGCCCTGCTGCTCCCAGCACTCGGCCTGCTCCCGGCCCTGCCACGGGCTGCTCTTCGCCGAGGCCGACCGGGAGGATCTGCTCAGCCTCCTGAGCTACGAGGGGGGATTGCCCGAAGCCGGCGCCGAGACGCCCCTGGCCCGCTCCGACGTGCTGGCCGGGACCAGCCTGGAGATGCTGCAGGCTCCCGAGGAACCGGTGGCGGCGGTGGTGGAGCCCGGAGGGCCGGGCGGCTCGCAGGGGGGACCTGCTGGTGGATGGTTTTATGGAGAGGGGCTCGGCGAGGTTGACCCCACCTGCGAGGGCAACCGGGACAGTTCGCCAGAGCCGGCCTGGGCGGCCCTGTCTCCTGCTGCGGCCCCAGAGAAAGAGCAGCTGCCCCAAGGCAGCGTGACTGTGAGTGCATGGCCCACGGGGTGGCAGCAAGCTGGGATGTGCCCCCAGGCTCTGCCTTCTCGTGGGATTTTGGGAGGTGGCAGAGGGGAGCAAGGGAGGGCTTTTCCTTGGGGCTTGCGGAGCCTTACGTTGCTGGGGTGCCTGGACAAGACCCTCAGTGTGGGCTCTGGCTCCTGCTGAATGTGCAGGACGTTCACACCTGCCTGAGGCATGCATGCCCTGTGGAGGAAGCCGGTGGGTCTGAACAGGTCCCTCAGCCCCAGCACCCTGTGCCCACGCTCTCCTGGTGCTCCCCAGGCTCCCAGTCAGGGTCTCACCCCCCTCTCTTGTTGCTTTGCAGAACAAGGAATCCCCTTCCTCCTGTCCAGCCTTCAAAGATGGTGAGTAGGAGATCTGCTTGAACCAGGAGTCCTGAGCCATCGCCTCCTGCACTGATGTGAACACAGGGGTGGCTGCGGGTCCCAGCTGGGGAAGGAGTGCTCGGCTCTGTGCCCAGGAGAAGGGGTCCCTTGGGCAGAGGCGCTGTTGCCATGTTTTGGAGCATATGGCTGCAGACTTTGTGTGGCTGGTTTGCTCACAGCTCACCTTCTGCTGTGTGAATGGGGTGCTTCAAGGATCTGGGGTGGTGCCCAGTGAAGGAGGAGGCAGCCCTGGGGTCAGCGTTGCCCCCCCTGTGGTGCCAGGAGCCCATCTCCCAGGCACTTGAGCCGCTTCGCCACGTGTAGGAGCACAGCAAACATACAGCATCAGCTGGCAGCCCCCAGCCTTCAGAGTCAGGAGGGAACCAGCCCCTGCTTTATCCCTCCCAATATCTCAGTTCCAGGCCCCTGCGACCCAGAGGATCTGCTGGACGGTGTGATTTTTGGGGCAAAGTACCTGGGCTCCACGCAGCTGGTCTCCGAGAGGAACCCCCCCACCAGCGTCCGCATGGCACAGGCGCAGGAGGCTGTGGACAGGATCAAGGTGTGTGGGGACACAGTCTGGCCTCTTGTGGGTGCAGGGCGATGCTCAGGCCGGGGCTGTGCACAGGGGGAACCCCGGCTGTGGGGCAGGGACCTCACTGGGGCACTTTGCAGGCACCGGAGGGGGAGTCCCAACCCATGACGGAGGTGGATCTGTTTGTCTCCACGCAGAGGATCAAGGTGCTCACGGCTGACACACAGGTGAGAAGAAACGGGAATGCCCACGTGGCCCCGGGGCTGCTGAGACCTTCCCATCCGCCTTGGGATCTCCTCTGCCTGCCCACGCCGGTGGGGTCATGCACAGGGATGGCCCACGGGCAAGGCCGTGCATCTGGGAGGAGACGTGTCACTCCACAGCCATCCCACACACGCGTGCCGTGCATCCCTCGGCTGGCTGCCGGGCTGCACGAGGCTTCTCATGCAAACTACGCCTCACGGGAACAAACTGAGCTCCAGGGGAGCTGGTGTTAAAGTCTCTGCAGCTCTTTGCTGTAGGATTATTTTCTGCCTTACAGTAAGAGGCCGAAGAGCTGTGTTGTCCCCTGACTACACCTGGAGACACAAACGAGTCCTCGGTTGAAGGAGCTGTTTGTAGCTTTTAGCAAATACATGGGTTTCTCCCAGGCTCTTGAGCCACGTTTCAGCAGTGTGGGGGCTGAACCAGACCTCACCCAAATCCTTCTGACGTGGAGCGGTGCCTGGCTGGCCCGTGGGCTGCCCAGAGGGGAGGGCTGAAGGTCTCTGCTGTGTCCCCCTTGCCAGGAGGCCATGATGGATCACTCCCTGCAGACCATCTCCTACATTGCTGACATCGGCTCCCTTGTGGTGCTCATGGCACGCCGCAAGCTGCCTCGGCGAGCGGAGGCGGCGGAGGAGAAGCGGCTCTACAAGATGATCTGCCACGTCTTCCACTCGGCCGATGTGAGTGGAAGCGAGACCCCCGGGAGGGCAGGGTGGTGTTGGGGTCCTGGTCCCCATCCTGCTGTAGCGACCAGGTGCTTGGTGTCTGCACCGGGGGCTTCTGATGCAGTCAGAGAGAGGAGGAGGGAGCCTGGGCACCCCCCCCACGTAGGGGGTCCCGGTGAGAAAAGAATGGGATTGGCACCACGAAAAGGTGCGGGGCAGGAGCCAGGATGCTCTGCAGCTCCCAAACCTCAGCTGCGCTGGGCAGAATGGTGCTGGCAGCTGCTGGGCCCAGTTTGGCATGAGGCTGTGGCCCCAAGCTGTGGGCACAAACGGTCCCTCTCTATCCCCAGGCCCAGATCATCGCTCAGGCCATCGGGCAGGCATTTGGTGTGGCTTACCAGCGCTTCCTGGAGGCCAACAGCATCGACCCGAGTGAGCTGAGCCCTCGCCAGTACAGCCGTGCCCTTGAGGACCAGGAGCAGTACAATGCAGAGCTGACCCACTTCTCCCGGCAGGAGAACTGCAAGGACGTAAGAGCTGCTTTGGAGGGGTGAAGACAGCGTTGGGGTATCAGCACGGTGCCTGCTGGCACCTCTCTGTGGCACCTCACCGTGGCTCCCTGAGCAGCTGAGGTGCTCCCTACAGAAGGGGGCCCCCTCGCAGCTCGCTTGGAGCCCCGTGCTGGGGCTGTGACACGTGCCCCGTGACCCAGCACCCCTCTTCTCATGACCACCACCTCCCCGTGTCCACCCCCACAGGTCTGCATCCGGAAGCAGAAGGGGGAGATCCTGGGCATCGCCATCGTGGAGTCGGGCTGGGGCTCCATCCTGCCCACGGTGGTGGTCGCCAACCTCATGCACGGGGGCCCTGCGGAGCGCTCGGGCGAGCTGAGCATCGGGGACCGCCTCATGTCCGTCAACGGGACGAGCCTGGTGGGGCTGCCCCTCACCACCTGCCAGAGCATCATCCGGGTGAGCCCGGGGTGCTCCCACTGCCAGGGCAGAGCCGGGGACCGGCCTGAATGCGTCCACGGTGTCTGATATTGGGGTGTGCCCCCCAAATGCTCCCGGGGAGGGGAGGGATGGGTGGTAGGAGCGCGTTTGGCAGGTGGAGATGTGACGAGGCGGTGACAAAGCTGGGGCTGAACCTGCAGCAGGGTGTGGGCAGGGCCCTGCCCAGGGAGGTGGGGAGGTGGCCAAATACCCTGGGGGGATCCTGTTGCGCCTTCAGCCTCCTGAGCTGGAAGCAGCGTGGTCTCAGGGACAGAGTGGGGTGTCTTGGGCTGGTTTGTAAGTTCCTCTCCCAGGATTTGAGCACGGCAGTATTCTTGTGCGTGCCTCAGTTTCCCCATTGCAAACAGGGTGCTAATCCTCAGCACCCCGTGAGCAACGTGGCCGTGTTGCCCCTCTCAGCCCCTCCAAATGGCTTTCTGAAGTCTGACACGTCCCCATCCCATCTTCCAGGAGCTGAAGCACCAGACGGAGGTGACACTGAACATAGTGCACTGTCCCCCCGTCACCACGGCTGTCATCCGGCGCCCCGACTCCAAGTACCAGCTGGGCTTCTGCGTTGAGAACGGCGTGGTGAGTGCTGGCAGGGACAGCAGCCGAGCCAGGCCAGGGTCAGCCGAGGGCTTGTGCTGCCCATCTGGCAGGGGGACGCGTGGCTCTGGCTGTGTCTGCGTGGACGAGCACGCGGCACTGATGCTCCCTGCCTCTGCTGGGGCTGAGGTTTCAAGGGTGTCTGCAGTGCCGAGGTGAAAGGCTCCTTGTAGCTCTCCTGTGGCGCTGCTGTTTGGGTTTGTCTCCTTGGAGCTCCTTAGCTGTTTGCTTTGGGGGTGGTGCTTTCTTCCTGACTACCTTGACGTGTCCTTTGTGACATTTGTCACCGTCCCCGGTGCCCTGGCCACTCCCTGCTCTGAGCTGCACGGTGGCTGTGTTTGAAACGCCCCAGGAAGGCAGAGAGGAGCGTTTCCAGGATCAGCAGGAGAGGATGGGGTGGGTGGGCAGCAGAGACGTGGTTGCATTTCCCACCAGCTCATGCTGCTGCTCGTACTGAGACATGGTTACCCCACCAGCATGCAGGAGCTGCTGTCCCAGGGAGAAGGGACAGGAGCATGAGGTTCAACGTGTGGATGTGGGGAGAGGAGCTCTGTGCAGGCCAAGGGGCCAAAATCCTGTGGAGCGTTCTTGCCGTGCAGCTCAGCACGAATCCCACCACAGCAGTGCCAGGGGCCATCCCTGTGTTCATTTGCAGGCCCTTGGGCTGGAGGAGACAGCACCAAGCCCAGAGCTGTTGCTGGAGGAGGGGATTTGGGGTGGTCGTGGTGCATTCCCCGGGGTACAAGCACGGCTCTGATCTCAGCAGCACTCCCTGCTCCCCAGATCTGCAGCCTGATGCGCGGGGGCATCGCAGAGAAAGGCGGCATCCGTGTGGGGCACCGCATCATCGAGATCAACGGGCAGAGCGTGGTGGCCACGCCGCACGAGAAGATCATCCAGATCCTCACGCAGGCCGTCAGCGAGGTAAGGCAGACCCCGGCTGGGGGACCACCGAGGTCCTTGTGGCTGGGGGGGGTGGCTGTGACTGCCCCTCTGCTCCCTGCAGACGCTGTGGGCTGGGCTCGGGGCTCTGCCCCAGCAGCCTCCCGCCTGGGGCTGGCATCTCCCAGCTGATCCACGTGTCTCTGCCTAGGTCCACATCAAGACCATGCCGGCCTCCACGTACCGCTTGCTGACGGGGCAGGAGCAGCCCGTGTTCCTCTGAGCAGTGGCCGTGCCCGGCTGTTGCTGTGTGTGCCTGCGGCCAGGCAGGAGCGAGCCCGGGGCCTCTGGGGTGGGACAGGCTCTGCCTCCTGCCCCAGGGCTCTCATCAGAACCCTCTGGCCCCCCGCAGGGCCTAATCCTGCACCTCTTTGGTTTTACTCAGGACTCAGTGGGAGACGGGGGGCCGATGCCCAGCTCGAGCAGTGTTAGGGCCTGTGGTGCACAGCTCAGGCCCGTGACTCCCTCTCTGCCTCTGCTCACCCCTTCCTGCCTCACAGTGCCTGCACGGCGCCATCCCCCTGCTCCTCGGGGTCCCTCGCCTTGGCTCGGTGCTGGCAGGGGAGAAGGGACCCGCTGTGAAGGGGCCACCCCCTCCGGTCACCGCAGATCGTGCTCTTACACTTGCCGCTGGTGCCTTTCCCTAGGTGGGGATGGAATTTGAGCACAGCTTGGGGCCCTGAGCGGCGCTGCCCCTGCACACCAGGGTGTGGGCTCACGCCAGCACCCAAGGGAGAGCCGGCAGCTCCCAGGCTCAGCCTTAAGGGCAGCAGCACCCTCAGCACCCACTGCCCCTCCCGGGCTTTGCCAGGGGCCTGGTGGGGCACAAACAACCTCTCTGTTGCACCAAGCTGGGAAACTACCTCTGCCTCCCCAGTGCTGCCTTTATCTGCTCTGCATGCACAGCTGGGTCCCAGCCTCGGGGCTGCTCCTCAGCACAGCAAAAGGGAACACGGCACTGCCACGTCCCAGGGAGCCTGGGGACATGAGCCCCGAGGGCCAGCCTGCAGCTGAGTGCTCCGTGGGGCCGTGTCCTTCACAAGGGGATAGCTGGGATCCTTCTGCTGAGGCAGCCTGACGTGACTTCGCCTGTGTGCTTGGTTGATGTAAAAATAAAAGTTCGGGGGCACGTTGGAGGCTGTGTTTCAGGAGCCGTGGCTGGGCTGCAGTGGAGGAAGCTCAGGCTGGGGGATGCAGCCGTGAGCCCGCTGCCCCCAGGCTGGTCCTGCACCCACTGGGGACAGGGATCAGGGCAGGCAGGGGGCTCTGACCACAGAGGTGTGCAGATCCCAGCAAGGCTGCCCTGCTGTACACCTCCCCTGCACATTGCCACGCAGTACACGCAGAAACAGCCCGTCCTACTCAAAACGTCCCCTTTATTTCAGCTGCGGATGAAAGGGGGAAGGAGGCACTTGGTGGTGGTGGCTGGTGATGGGCGCGGGCGCAACCTGGCCCAGCTGCGGGATGCTGCGTGGCACTGCTGGGGCTGCCACCCGGCCCCGGTGGCCTGGGGCTGTGGCAGGGGTGGCCCAAGGGGCCCTGGCTGCCCAGCAGGGCAGAGGCTGGCCCGGCAGCTTGGGGGGGTCCCGGGCAGGCGCTGAGCCTGCTCCACTACACGTCCGTAGCAGGGCCCCACTCGTAGCCTTCGTCCTGGTCCGAGTCATCTCTGGCTCGCGTGAATCTCTTCCTCACAGCCTCGTGCTCGTACTCCCTGGGGGACAAGGGGCTGCGGTGATGCCTCTGTGACTTGGTCAGCAGAGACGGTCACCGCCGTGCAGGACCAGGCTGCGCAGAGCTGGCACCGACCCCCCCCCTGGGGCATGGGGTACCTGATGCTGCTGTGCTGCGTCCACTGTCCCTGCGGGTGCTGCTCTGTCACCTGTGTAAAAAGAGACAGGCATCAGAGGTGGCCAGGCATGATTTGTGCCCAGTCCAGGGCTGGGCTGTTTCCCCACAGGAAAACATTCCAAGGCACCAAAGACCCTGCAGAGCTGGAGGTGACAGCACTTCTCCCGCCAGTACCACAGTAAGATAGGAACTCAGCCCCACGGGTGGGTTCTGGGCCCCCCCTGCCCCACCAGCCCCTGCTGCAGGTTTGGGGCACCCACCTGCTCGCTCAGCCCATGGCTGGGGTACGTCTGTGCCGGCTCCGAGGAGCGGGCCAGGGCGGGCTGGTCGTAGGCATCCTCTGCCTCGCCGTCGGTGTAGGCACCCGCCTCGCCATCCGTGTCGTCATAGTCGCTGTTGGCGTGGCTGTCACAGGTCAGGTAGCCCGAGGCTGCCCTGCTTGGTGGGTTCAGCAGGTCCAGGCTGTCCTCCAGAGCCACGTCCACCTGTGGGGAGGGGATGAAGGAGACCTGGGACCCTGGGCATGGAGAGGACGGACACGCAGCCCCACAGGACCCTGGCACCGTTACCCACCTGCCTGCCCCCCTGCAAGGCTGAGTCTTGCCCCGAGGGACCCCCTGCCCCGTACCTGCTCTGCTGCTGTCCAAACAGGCTGGCTCTGCTGCGTCCTGATGATGTCCTTGATCTGCTCGTACCAGGCGTTGCCGCTGCCGCTGAGGCTGATGGTGGCAGTGAAGAGGTGGCTGCAGTACTTCTTCATCTTGGTGGCCTGGGCGTAGAGGCGCCGGGAGCTCTTCCTGGATTCGGGCGCCAGCCACTGGCGCATGGCCTTGATGCCCTGCCGGCTCTCGGGCTCACAAAACACCACCACGGGGTAGTACTGCACGTAGTTGAGGCGCTCCACAGCCAAGGGGGTGATGTCCAGCAGGGCGTGCTTGTCCTGGGGCAGGGCACCAGCACTCAGCCCACTGGGGGCAGTGCTGGAGGCAGGGGGCTCCCTGAGGGCTCCCCCTGCCTGGCCCTGGCCCACCCGGTCCCCAGGACATGGGGAAGATCCCCCAGGCTCTCACCTTTTCTGCGATTTGCCGCACCGAGTCCAACTTGATGACCTTGGATGATGTCCCGTCTCGGGGCACGCTTGCTGCAGGACAAGGAGACGGGCGTGAGAGCAGCTGGGGCAGCTGTGACATCCCCTGCAGTCCCAGCCGGGGTCTGGCCATGGGGCTCTGACCCTCCAAGGGGGATGTCTGCAGCCAGCTTGCCCCACGCTGCGTGGGGAGAGGGTGCTTGAGTCCAGGAGGGAGTTGGGGTGTCACGAGGGGGCAACGAGGCAGGATCTGAACCATCAGTAAAGAGCTCCCACGGCCGCCAGCACCAAGGGCCCAGCTGCTGAGCACAATTCACCCCGGGCACTCACGGGCAATCTCAAACAGCGCTGGCAGCTCCGTGCTCAGCTTCTGCATGGCGATGTCCGCGATGGGGCCCAGGATCACCACCGGCCGCTTGAAGCTGGCTGTGGGGTGAACACAGAGCGGCTCAGGGAGGCTGGGAGCATGGGCAGCCCTGGGTCTGATGACCCCTGGCGGGGTCTGGCTGACGCAGTGCTGTGCCCACCTTCCTTCAGAACCACCTTCTCGTACGGGGGGTAGTGGCCCTGCTTCGTGAGGGCAGACAGATCCTCCCGGCTCTTCCGCAGCATCTTCTTGGCTCCCCGCAGGCCTCGTAGCTTCCAGAACTCGGCCCGTGCCCCTGAGGGGTTGCTGCCAGATGAGGCTTTCAGCACTGACTCCAGGCTGGCGATCTGCTCGGCCCTGGGAGGGGAAAGGGCTCAGAATTCTGACTGGATTTACTCAGTAGCCTGGCTGCATGGGGCTGTGGAGGCCCCTTCCCTCCAGGACCTCGGACAAGCAGAGCATCAACCACGCCAACCTGCCCTGGGCGCCAAGAAGGTTTTTCACCAGCTAGTGCTTCCCACCACCACTCCATCCGCCCTTGCCCTGTCTCTTACTTGGGGCCACCATCCACATCCCCCTCATCCCCTGCCCCCTGCGCCCCCTGCTCACCCTAGGCCCGTTTCTGGCTCTGTGCCTACCTGCTCTGGTTGGGGATGATGCCCTTGTCCTGCTCCTGCAGGTCCCTGCCCACGCGCACGGCCAGCCAGTTCCCCAGCTTGCCCCGGTATATGGTGTCCAGCACGTGGAAGATGTCCCCACGGGTAAAGCTGAGCCCTGACGGCGTGTCCTTCTCGTAGTCAAAATGCGTCCGGATGTAGAACGAGTCACCCACGTTGGACGAGATCATCTTTCTGTAAACTGGAGCCCGGGTGAAAAGGACCATCAGGGGAGAGGAGGTTGAGGAGGAATTAGGGGTACAGGAAGGTGCTGGAGGGATTTAGGTACAAGCTGGGCTGGCTGGGATCCTCCACAGCAGCCCTTGATGCCAAAGAGGGCAGTGGGGGCACCTTATCTACGTGTGGTGCTCTTGGGCATGCTGGGGACAGCGGGACCCGACCCCCCAGCACACGCTGGCCTCTCTGGGCTGAGCCACGGTGCCAGACAGCCCCGTGCTCCTGGATGCCATGGCACAAACTGCACACCAGGATGGCCCGGTCCCCTCCCATCACCTCTCAGAAGGAGGAGAAGGGTGTGGGGAAAAAGGACCACCCTGTGGGGCAGAAAGAGCCATGAGGCATCGAGCGGCTCTGATGCTTGCTCAGAGAAGACAGAGGATGGAGAGAGAGAAACCCGGGATGACAGCAGCTGTCACTCACTGTCCTGCTTGCTCTGGATCCGCAGCGTGATGTCCTCACCCGGCGGCAGCTTCAAGAGATACTGCACGGCCTCCTCGCGGGTCAGGTTCTGGAAACTGGTGTCGTTCGCCTGCCGTGGAAAAACGCTCAGACACGACCCACCGGTAGGACATAGGGATGGGGTTCCAGCAGGGTCTTGGGGACAGCAGTGCCCAGGGCAGGGTGGGAGAGGGTCCCTGCCACCCAAGTGCCTGCCACAAGCCCTGGGTGACCCTGGGGACAGCCCCTCTGGGTGGCGTCTGCACCCTGCGGGGTGCCAGCACAGTGCTGGGGACAGGACTGGGTACCTGCAGGATCTGGTCCCCTTCCTGGATGCCCTGGCAGTCGGCCGGGCTCCCCTCCTGCACGCCCGACACGAAGATGCCCACATCGTTCCCACCAGCCAGCCGCAGCCCCACGCTCTTGGCCTTCACGAACTGCACGATCCTGGTGTCGGGGCTGTACCTGCCACGGGGGAGGCTGCAGTGAGCCCGGCAGTGAGGCAGGGACACGCCGGTGGTCGCTGATTCCGAGACCCCAACCCTGCCCTGGCGCAGCTCCCATCTGCCCAGCCCTTCCCCACCAGCCCCTGCAGACGCACCCGTTCTTGCAGGCAGCTTGGGCAGCGGGGCTGGTGCGGGGGCTGTGGTGGCCGTCCCCCTCCACAACTTCCAGCACATCTGCAGGGAAGGAGGACACGTCCAGGAGGTGGCGGTGGCTGTGCTTGGACAGCCCAGAGCCCGCTCAGTGCCCTTGGCTCCCCCCAGCCTGATCCGAGCTCACCCACCATGGCCCAGAGCATCGTGTGTGTTCGTGTTGGTTGCGGCATTCTTACTCGCTCGTCTCCTCTCTCTGGAACAGAGTCAGGCAGGATTTAGGGTGGCCATGGAGGTGGGTGCTGGATCAGCACAGGTAGGCAGAGCCTGCAGTGCCGAGCAGGCAGCAGGGACAGCGGGGCAAGCTGGGGACCAAAATGGTGAGCTGGCTCCAGGATGGAGGAGAAAAAGCCACTCCAGATGGGCAGAGAGAATGGGGGGTCTGGTGGTCAGTGGGGGAAAGAGGGGCTCATGGGGACGCAGGGACAGGGGCAAGGCAGGGCTTACGGTGGTGAATTCATCCTGGCAGCAGCTGGAAGTCGTGGGGAGGTCTGGGGGGATGGCGGATGGGACAGGTCAGACTCAATGTCAGAGATATCTGCAGCAACCGAAGGGGAGACACACTGGTGACCATCCGGTCCTCACGCTGAGCGTTGGGACCCTGGTGCTGTCGCCCTGTCCCCTTACCGTCCATCCGGGAGCTGTCACTCTGGATGTCTTCCATGTCAGGGATGTTGACCAGGAACTGCCGGTGGTCCCGGAGGACGAGCAGGGTCAGGGTCCCCTCCGTCCGCTCAATGAGCTGCTGCGTGTCGGCCAGGGACATGTCCTCGCTGGCCACCCCGTTGATCTGGAGGGGCAGAGCAAGAAGGCCTCAGTGCACTCGCTCCTGGGCAAGCTGTTCCCAGGAAAACCCCGCTTGTTACGGGGACACTCCCACCACTGTATCCCCAGGTCCCTTCCCACCCCTGCTGGCCCCAGCCCCAGCTTTTGTTTGCTCCAGAGTCACTTTGGCTCTGGTTCCCAGTGGCCACTGGTTTGCCTGGCCTGTGTGTGCAAACAAAGCACCTCCATCCCTCTGTTCTATCCTCCCCAAATTCCTTAAGCACCATTTCACCTGGCACACCCTGAACACCCAAGCTGCTTGCTGACTGCTCTCCCAGCAGGGACACCCACACGCAGCACGGGACCAGCGCCACGGGGACAGGAGGAGGCTGGTGACCCCACTGTGGCAGCAGGATGAGCTGCCATCCCCAGCTGAACACCACTGCTTTAACCAAACCACCTCAGCATCCTGGGGACCTGGCCCTAGGGAACAACTGGGGCAGGATGCGGGCACCAGACGGAGCTGCTTCCAGCCCAGGAGCTGTCCTTCGCAGCTGGCCAAGAGCAGCATGCCCTCACCTTGTCCCCCGCGGAGACACTGCTTAGGGACAAGACACCCAACCCAGGGGAAACAAGTCCCTCAGCGAGCGCCGTGCTCCCCTTGGGACCCCGCACCTTCAGGATCAGGTCTCCCTCCTGCAAGGAGCTGCCCTTCGCCGCCAGCCCACTCTCCACGATGTGCTTGATGAAGAGCTGACTTCCCAGCTTCAGGCCATATTCTGCACCACAGAGAGCTCGTGACAGCGCTGGAGCCGGGCAGAAGCAGGACCCGCCGGGGACTCCTCCTGCCACCATCCCCACAAGCCCACCCCAGCTCCCACTGGGCATCTGCAAGCCCCAGAGCTGAGCTCTGCCACCCTTTGGGGCAGGCCAGGTGGGCTCAGTGCCCCCAGAGCACGCGGCCACTGCTCAGGTGATGACCCAGGGACGGAGGGGTCAGGAAGGCCCTACCTTCACTCTCCTTCTTCTTCACCAGGACTGAAGTGATGGGCTTCATCAGCACATCCTGGTGCGGCAGCCGCTTGAACCCCGACACCAGGTCCAGCCCGTTGGTGTCCCCTTCGTGGCCGAAGCCGTTGGCGGAGCGGCGCCGGCTGTAGCCCCTGCGATCCGAGCCGCTGTCGGGGCTCTGCCTCCAGTGGCTGCTGTCCTGGCTTCGTCTCCGGCTGCGGGACACCGACTTGTGCTGGCGGCGGTCGTCCCGGTGGTGACCAGAGCTCCTCTCACTGGACGAGTCCCCGTCGTAGCCCCGGCTGTGGTCCAGGTCATCGCGGGAGCGGTGCCGCCGGGTGCTGCGCAGGGCCAGATCCCCACCACGCAACCCGTCGTCCTCATCCGAGTCGTAGCGCCGCTGCACCGCGGGGGACCCAGGGCCACTCTTGCTCACGGGAAGGTGAATTTTCTTCTGTCTCTTCAGCGTCTGCAGGCAGAAACAGAGAAGGAAGGGATGGTGAATGAGGCTGTCGCTGCCCCATGCTCCTACAGCAATGTCCCAGCCCAGAACAGGAGCCCTGGGCACCCGGGGGAGCAGAGCACAGTGCTGCAGCGGCTGCAAGAGGAGCAGGGCTTCGCCCAGCACCACCATCCACCCCAGACACAGCCACAGCGAGCTGGGGACAGGCACGGAGCGGTCCCACCACAGGGCACACTCACAATGTTGGCGATCTTGCCGCAGGTCTTAAGCGTCTGGATGGCAAAGGAGGACGAGGCGTTGTCCATGGAGAGGCCGTTGACCATCACAATCTGATCCTTCCTCCTGCGAAGGGAACACAGCCACGGCTCTGCCCCAGCTGCAACCCTCAGCCCCGGGGGGGTTGGCAGGGCAGCAAGGGCAGCTTTGCCCCAGGGAGACCCCATCCTCCAGTTCTCCAGTGAGGACGCCCTGTGTCCCCACGTCCCTGTGAACTCACTGGAGCTGGCCGAACGCTGGTCCCCCAGCCACCACATCGGAAACGATCACCGCGGTGTCCCCGGTCACCTTGTTGGGACGGTCCCGGCCTCCCGAAACAGCAAAACCGAAGCCCCGTTGAGGGTCCTAGCGGGGATGAGCAGAGAGGGGATCAGACCCTGACCCCGTGCCACCGTCCCGCGGCCGTCCCAAGGCCACGCTCACCTTGCTGAGCGTCACGGTGTGCTGCTCCCAGATCACCATCTCCTCCATGGCGGCCACCTGCCAACACAAGCAAGGGGGGTGAGCGTTGAGGCTGACCGGTGCCTCTGCTCCAGCCCAGGGGCCGGGGGCACGAATTGGCTCCAGTTCCTCTCCGCAGCCGCTGGCCCCTTCCCGAGTCCTGCTTTGGGCTGCAACAGAGGTGAGGCGAGCGCTTGCAGCATCAGCTGAGCTGCAGGCACCGGGGACCACAAGGGTGAAGGGGGACAGAACCCCCCGCGGTGCCCAGGCACCCACCCAGGGCACTGGGACCGGTGGCTGGGACACTCCCTGTGCAGGAGCGTGCCCAAAACCCAGAGCTGGCTCTGTGTAGAGTGAAACCCCCTCCAGTGAGCGCCGGGGACATCCAGCTCTGTCCCCTTGGACGTGTGGCCACAGAAAGAGAGGTTTTAGGCAGAGCAGGCAGGTTGGGGACCCTTCCCCATAGCTGGAGCGACCCTTTTTTTTTTTTTTTTTTTCGGTGAGGGGCACCCTCTGCCTTCACCCTTTGTTTATTTTCCCCAGGTTTTCCCCAAATCCAAGAGTTTCTGACAGACAAGCCTCATCGGGATGTTCACCCCAGCTGAAACGCTGCCCTGCACAGGCCATGGGATCAGGATCCCCCTCCAGCAGCTCCCAGTGCCCCCAAGAGATGCAGGATCCGCGCGCCGTGCAGGGAAAATCCCCAGAAACAAAGCCGCAGAACCTGGCACGGGGCGGTGGCTCCCACAGCTGTGTTTTACAACCTCTATCTCAAGGGTCATCTGGATACGGAAAAACAAACTGAAAGCGCCAGGCAATGCCGTGATGGATCAGCTGCAGCCGCCCCGCAGCCAGCCCCAGCCTCCTGCTTGGGGTGCAGGACGTGGCACGAGGCTCCCGCTGCCCCCACCGTGCCCAGGGCACCCCACAGCCCCCCCGTGCCAGGCAGGGCAGGGGGCACGGCGACCGGCGACAGAAGCGCGTGGTTTTATCCGTGATGAGGAAATCACGGAGAGGCCCCACCGCCGTCCTGCTGCGCGACGGGGCCGGGCCAGCAAGCAGCCCGGCACGGTGCCACGGCCACCCCACAGCTCCCCATGGCCAGCGGCCGGGTGGGACGGAGCCGATTTGGGACGGAGCCGATTTGGGACGGAGCTGACCCGGGTGGGATGGAGCTGACCCGGGTGGGACAGAGCTGACCCGGGTGGGACGGAGCTGCCCCCGCCGCCCGACCCCGACCCCGCCGCGGTGACCTCCCCGGGGCTCCCCCGGTCCCGCCCGGGCGCGCAGCGCACCTGGAACCGCACGGCCATGCTGAACGTCCCGGGGGGCAGCCAGGGGCCTTCGGGGGGCGCCGCTGCACCGGCACGGCCCGGCCCGGCACGGAACGGTACGGTACTGTACGGTATGGCCCGGCCCTGGCCGCCTCCCGCCGCACCGCACCCGGCCCCGGGGCGTGCCCAGGTAGGGCCGGGCGGGCGGGCACGGGGCGCGCTCGGGAACCGGAGCCTCGGTACCCCCCCGGCACGGCACGGCACGGCACGGCACGGCACGGCACGGTATGGCTCAGCACGGCATGGCATGGCCAGGACACGGCTCGGCACAGCCCGTGGTGGCAGCTCGGCGGGGGGAGATCTCCCCAAGCGTTGGCAGCGCAGGATCCAGGTGCCCAACAGCTCTGCCCTGACAGCTCTCCTGGGTTCCAATACCCCAACGGCTCTGCCACGGCAGCAGCCCCCATTTCTGGCCCTACTGCCTGTGTGTCCCCATCCTGTGCCACCCACACGCCCCCCAGGTGCTGCGGGGTTGTCCCAGCCCCCATCACGCTCTGAGCCCCACCACAGACCCCCTGTACTGACACCGCAGGACTGGAACCCTACAGCCCCGCTGGGAATCCCCACAGGGCAGTTCCAGCAGGGTGGGGGCACCTGAGGCAAGCGCTGACACCTGTGGAGAGTGCCTAGAGCCACGCTGATGGGGCTGGCAGTGGGCTCAGGGGCAAGCACGCAGCCCCAGCTGCACCAAAACAGCCCCAAAACATGGTGGGGCAGCCGGCAGCGCAGCAGGCAGGGGTAATCATTCACCCGGGCCCAGGAACAAGCTGGCTGGCTGGGCTGAGAGCGCAGGGCAGAGTCCGGGGGGGTGTCCCATGCTGCCTGGCCTCACCAGCCACCAACACCAGCCCCCGTGCCCAGCCGCTGGCGCTTGACACCCAGGGACGTGTGGGGCTGCAGGGCTGGCTGGGGCCAGGCAGGATCCCGGCTCGGTGGTGTCATGGTCCTGTCCCCCCTACACTGTCCCCATGCTCACAGGACCATGCCGTGGTGGTGGGGAGGTTTCCTGCTGGATCAGAGGCAGCTGCATCACCAACATCAGCTGGTTGGTGCTTATGGGGCCCCCCAACACCCACAGGTGACAAGGCAGGACCCACAGGTCCCAACAGACCCCACAGGCCATGGGACAGCCAGTGTCCCCCACTGCAGGTGACAGCTCCTGCTCCGTGCTGTCCCCTCGCCAGTCCCACGCCCCCGTCCCATCCAGGGACTCGGTGAATCAGTCCCACGCCCACGTCCTGCAGCTCTCCGTGGCCTTGGTGGGGCCAGGGCGGGGGCAGACAGAGGGACAGCATGGGGACAGCAGCAGCTCACCAGGCAGTGCCTTCGGGGACGGCCAGCCCCGGTCCTGCCCTCGGCCTTCCCCGGGGGCCCTGCCCCGAGCCAAAGGCCGAGGCTGGCAGCCGGAGGAGCCGGCTCTGCAGGTTTCCAACAGAAACCAACCCGCACCCGAAATGGCCCCGCCGGGAGAGGCAGTTTCTGGGCCGAGCTGACCGTGGCCCAACCCGATGCACCAGGAGCCCCGTGGGAGCCCCGTGGGAGCTCCGTGGGAGCCCCACACACCCCCCTCGCACCATTCTGGTCTCCCCTGGGGCTGGCTCCCCGTGTCCCAGCCAGTTCTGCCAAAATCACTCATCCCTCGTCCTGCCCCAGTTGTGCAGGAAGGGTCCGTGCCCTGCTGGCAGCCCCCCAGCGCCTCCCCAAACCCAGCCCCACCTGCGTCCCGGTGGGCTGATCCTGCTGCCCCCCCCATACAGGTGCTGGGGAGCACTGCCCCGGCCGGGTGTAAACAGGTGGGATGGAAGCACGGGAAAGGGAGGCACGACCTCCAGCCCCAGGGCGCAGAGCCTGGTGGCAGGGTCCCCACTCCGTGTCCCCAAGCCCACAGGGTGAGAGCCGCAGCACCCCAACGAGGGCTCTGCACCATGTCCTGCTCAAGTCCCCCCCCCCAGCACGTAGGGACCCCCGGGGCCTCTCCTCCTGCTCCATCCGTGTGCTCAGGGCAGGACCCCAGGAGGGTCCCCAGCCCCTGTCCCTCCCGGGGCTGCCAGGCAGGGGTGACCCCCGGTCCCATCCCTGTCCCCCAGGACTCACCGAGCGGTGGCTCAGCCCCAGCGGAGGCTGGATCCGACCAGGAAGGAGCTGAGCTCTGGGGCTGGTGGCAGCGGTGTCACTCCCGGGTGCCTTGCGTAACCCTTTGTGGGCCAGACGCTGCCTGCAGGAGGGAGAGGGCAGGGGAAAGGGGTCCCTGGGCAGCTCCAGCGGGCACAGCAGGAGCTGTAGGGGGGCTGTCCCTGCTGTCCCCCCCCGGGCTGGTGGCTCAGCCACATCCACTCGTGTCTCACCCAGCCCCGGGCACGGACAGGACACACGGGATGCTCGGGGTCACTGGGGGTGGCAGTGCCCAAGCAGGGGGTCCTTCCTCCCAGCCTGGCCCCCTCCAAGGAGGTGAAGGGGGCTCCACGCCACCCGCACTACCCTGAGCCCCCAGACCCTCCCCGGGCTGTCCCTGGGGACCGAACATCCTCACCCAGCACCACCCGAAGGACCAGGGACAGCAGCCCCGCGGGGACACCCAGCCCTGGGGGGGGGGATTGCCCACCGGGAGCTGCCTCCCCCTTCCCTCCCCAGCCCCTTCCCTGTGCCCCCACCTCGCTGCCGGCCGGGGCTCCTTGCTCCTGCCTCCCGGGGGGATCCCGGCCACGGAGCCCAGCTCCACGCCGCTGCTCCGGGACCAGCCTTCAGCCCGGGCCCTGTACCGGGGGTGCTGCGGCAGCTCCGAGCCCTTCTCCCCCCCGGCATCCCGGGGGGCCCAGACCCTGCGGAACCCCCCCGCCGCCAGCCACCAGCCCGGGGCCATGGTGCCGAGCACGGGGCCTCAGCGGCGGGCCCGCAGCCACCCAGGGGAGGCCGGGGCAGCTCCCGGTGCCTCCCCCCCGCCGCCGCTCCCCTCCCAGCAGCTCCGCAGCCCCGGGGCACGGCGTGGGGAGGGCAGCGCGTCCCGGAGGCCTCCCGGACACCCCCGGGGGCTCCCCCGAGGCCCCCGCTGCCGCCCCCCGGCCTCCCCCCGGTGCCCGGTGCCCCCCCCCCCCCCACCTCCATCCTCACGGAGCCCCCACCCCGGGCCCACCCCGGGTCCCCGCCGCCGTTGCCATGGCGACGTCCGGGCCCTCCCGGCCCGCAGGGGGCAGCACGGCCCCCGCCGCTCCGGCCCCGCCGCTCTGCGCAGCGCCGGGCCCCGGCCTCCCCCCCCCCCCCTCCCCTCCCCGCCCCCTCCGCCCTCCCGTCCATGGGCCCCGCCGCTCCCAGGCTGCTCAGCGACGGCGGCGGCGGCCGGAGCCGGGAGCAGCGCGGCGGAGGAGGAGGAGGAGGAGGAGGAAGGGGGGGGCGGCGCGGGCCCGGCCTCGGCCTGCCCCGGGCCTGTCCGCGCCCTCGGCGGCCGCCATGGAGCTGGAGGTGCCCGAGGAGGCGGCGGAGGGCTCGGCCGCGGCGGGGGCCGGTGCCGGCGCCATCAGCCCGGAGGGCCCGGACGCGGCAGGAGGTAACGGCCACTGCCCCGCCGGGGGGTGCCGGCCCCGCGCGGAGCCCTCCGAGCCCCCCCCCCCCCCGGCCCGTGTCCGCCTCCCCTTTCTCCCCTTCCCCCCCCCCCCCAGCCCGCAGTGGTTCAGCCCAGCCCCCCCCCTCCCCTCCCCACCGGGTGCGGGTGGTGCCTCGCTGCCCCCGGGGGGGGGGGGGGTTCCGCTGTCCCCCTTCTCCTCCTTCCCCCCCTCGTCCCCCCCAGTGCCGCGTGGTGCGCTCCGGCCGCCGCCCCCTGCAGTGGGGGGCCCGGAATGGTTCCGTCCGCGGGGGGGGGGGGAGCTCTCGGTGGTCGGGGCTGCTGCGGGGGGCGCCGCCTCGCACCGGGCCACGGCCCCCCCCACCCCCAACGCCACCCCCGGGGCTCGTTTTGGGGCCGGGGACCCACTTAGGAGCTCATTTGGGGGCTGGGGACCCCTTTAGGGCCTCGTTTGGTGGCTGGAGACCGTGTTGGGAACTCGTTTGGGGGCAGGGGACCCCCTTAGGAGCACATTTTGGGGCCGGGGACCCCTTTTAGGAGCTTGTTTTGGGGCCGGGGACCCCTTTGGGGGCTCGTTTTGGGGATGGGGACCCCTTTAGGAGCCAAACCGGGCCCCTCAGCCCCGGCCCCACTGCTGACAGCGGCTCCCGGGGGGTCCCCAAGTGGTTTTTGGAAGGGGACCCTCCCCGGCAGCAGGGAGCTGGAGGTCGGCGAGGATCCGCAGCCGCTCGGCTTGGGGCCTCGTGGAGGCCTCGGGACGTGTCCTGAGGAACAAAACCTTCAGGGCCGGCATCCAGGCGCGTTGGTGGCCGTGCAGGGCTGACCCGTCCCGTCCTGAGAGCCTCACCGCGGGGCTTTCGAAGGTGTTGTAACTGTTGTGGTTGAAAAAAGGAGTTTCAAAACCTGCCGCCTGTAAATGGCCGCTGAGCCCCTTCCTGAAGGAGCTCGCTCTGAGGAGCTGCAGGGGTCTGAAGGAGCCGTGCTGAGGAGGTCAGGGGGTCTGTGGACCCCTTGGGGTTGGGATATCTCGTCCCCAGGTGGCTGGGTGAGGAGGGATCGCTGCCCGGATACCTGTGCTGGCAGGGCTGGAGGCCAGGGGTTTGCCTTGCTGGAGAGCTGTCAGCACAAACTGACAGCAGGGCTGCCCCCCGCCCCTCTCCTCGCAGAGCTGGGGTCTGCAAATCCTCGTCCCAGGAGGGCTGAAGAGTTGACTTACGATTTCTTTCCATTCCTCCTGTCTTCCCGTTGCGTGGGTTGCGGCCTGCCCTTCGCTTACGGCTTAGGGCCTGGGCAGAAGCCTACAGCGTGTTCCTCAGGGCCGAGATCCCCTGCTTTAGGGGCTGGAGCGATGTCAGGGCGCTGTCTGTGCCCTGGCCCTGCAGCCGTCTCCCCGTGCCCGCAGCAGAGACCCCGGCTGGGTGCGTTGGGTGCAGACGGAGCCCCCAATACCAGCCGGGAGAGTGCAGGGTTGTGACACGAGGAGCAGCACCACGGCTCTTCCCTCTTTGCCATGATAACCACAAAGTGACTTCTGAAGGGCTGCTGAAAGCATTTTTATTTTTTTTTCTCAGTGAGCAGATTAGAGATAAAGGAAGAATTCCACCCCGTGGGGCACGAGCAGCTCGATCCATACCAACGTGATGGAGAGGGAAATTGGAGAGAGCTTATCAGCTTGAGGAAAAATCAAATGTAAACATCATCCCCAGCATGATTATGGTTCACAGCTTAGTTGGGTGTCACGTGCCTCTTCCCTGTGAAATGGTGCTAGCGAAGATGATGACAGGGGGAGTCAGCTAGGCAAAAACACGCAGAAAAACACCCTGTGCCTTGAACTTCTGGAGACCCTGCAGTTACTTCACAGTCAATAAGTCACAGCTCAGCTGCAGGCAAGGGGAGGAAAGCAGCGAAAATGGCATTCGGGCTGCTCCAGCAAATTAATTGGCCTTTAAGATGTGACCGGGCTGGGAATGTTCAGGGAAGCCGGGACTGTGGGGGCCGGGAGGGGTGCGAGGGGCAGTCCTGTCGGGTGTCCAGCCAGGCTGGAGAACCAGTGGAGGGGAGCGATCGATGTAAGATTGATCTAATTGCAATCAGCAGGCGCTGGGCCTGCCCACGTGCCCCGGTTGGCTCGCTGAGCGTCTCCAGGAGGGCTCCCCCGGGAGCACCCAGCGCGTGGTTTGGGACCGATTTTCGAAGCGGATCGCTGACACGACCGTTGTGGGCTCTCGCCAGATGCACAACCTTAAATACGGTTTTCCCATATAAGGTGGCTGCAGCCTGGAAAGCAGAAGCAGGAATTCCAGCGCTCTCTTTTTTTTCACCAACACGTCGTTCAGGCGCAGCCGGCTGAGTCCCGAAATAGGTCTGCCGAGGCTGGGCGCTACCCCGACGAAGGCGCGGGGAGCTGCTCTCGTCACATGCTGCTCCTGGCTTTGTCGCATTCGATTATTCCCTCTTTGGGCTGCTGAGCATGTTCCTGCGACCCCGTATTAATCTCTGGAGCCCCAGCAGGTGCCTCGTGCCCAACCTCACCGCTGTACCTGCTCCGGGAGCACGGGGCCGGTGCCATCTGCACGTAGGGGAGCTTCAGGAGTTCCCTGGGGTCAATTAACCCGCACGCTGCACCTTTTATACCATGCAGGGGAATATCAGCGGTGGAGCTGGAGGAGAAACGCGTGCCAGCTGGTAGCACGGCGAGGGCTGGGAGTGTTTGGGTGGCGGTGACCTTCAGCAGCCTGGTTCGCACGCCCCGCTGTCGGGGAGGGCAGGGGGGTGGCTGTGTTTGAGCTCACAGATAGCAGCAGAACAGGAGAAAAAGTCCCGGGTGGGTTTTCCTGTTTCCCAAACCCAGGTCTCTTATTTATTTATTTTTAAAGCCTGGTGGTCCCCTTTAAATTCAGTTTTCGTTTGGTGACCCAGCTGACGGAGCCGCTTCCCTTCTGCTGCCTCCCAAGCTGTCGTCTCCTAGGCCTGCGAGCTGGGTCGCTTTGTGGACGTGCTGAAGAACGGGATTGATCTCAGTCACATCAGGCTGGATGTGGGTGACCACAGACCAGGCAGAAGCTGATTTTGGCAGCCCTGTGCAGGCGCAGAGCCCCGGCTGTTCGCACAGGCTCCCAGCTGGGAGCTGCTGCAGGGGGACAGCCCTGCACGGCGCTTGCTGCGTCCTCACCCGTCCGTGCCTGGTGCAGGCACCGAGGGAAGCACAACGTTGTCGTTTCCTGTAAGTCGTTGGCAAAGCTGTGCTGCTGGCACCAGCACCTTCTCCCTGTTTGCTGCCTGCTGCTGGTTGCACCGCTCTGCCTTCAACAAACAGGCGCAGCCGCTCGCCTTGTCCCCCGAGGGGAGGATGCTGCAAGGAAGGCGCGTGCCGTGCCCCCTGCCTGCGTGCGGCCGCTTCCACAGCGATCACACAACGGGAGCCCAGCTGAAAAGTAAATCAAGGCACTGCGAGGGATGCTGAGCAGAAGGCTGTTTGATGCTGGAATTGAAGCGCAAAAGTGCAGGGAAGAAGAGGGTGAAGTTAAAAGCGATGGTTTGCGAGAAGTGAATTTGGTCCTGATCTGTATCAGCGCTGGGTGTCTCAGCAGAGCGCCCAGCATCGCTCGCCTGCCCGCCTGGGTCGCTGCATGCTGAAAGGGAAAGCGTGTCCTGGCTTTTCAAGCTTCCCACCTCCTCTCTGAGCGCTTTGGAGGCTGTGGCAGGGGCGGCTGGCCTCTCCGAGCAGCCCTGAAAGAGCCACTGACAAAAAGGTGACGTTGTGGTTTTTCCTCCTTTAGGTAGGTCTCCGAAATGCTTTGTTCCTAGGCAGCCTGGCACTCGTCGTGTCTTTCAGCGTTTGCCAGTAGCCGAGTTAACCTCAGAACTTTTTCTGGGAAACGTTTTCTGTAATTAAAAAGCTAAAAGCAATCAGAGCAGCATTTCTGTCACTTTGTCTCTCCTCACCCACGTGTTTGAGCAGAAGACGCTGTCAACCCCTAATTAAGTGTCGTTGTCTTCCATCGTGTGTTTTTGCGGCTTCCCCGGCGTACGTGTGGGTTTTTGCACTGGCTTGTGGTGAATAACCCAGGCTGAGTCAGAGCACGTGCTGCAGCGGCGAGGAGGAAATCGGGAGGCCCCGGTGCCCTCGGTTGCCCTGGGGCTCACGGCTCGTCCCATGGTGTTGTGCCTTGCTCCCCTCGCACCTCTGCAGCAGCTCGCCGTCACAGCCTGCACCTTGGCTTCTCTTCCCCCTTTCCTTGAAGAAAGCAAAGCCACCGCTCTGTCCTAGCGCCGTTTAAAGGTTGCAGATGCCTCAAACTTAGAGTCAGCGTGCAGCGTGAGTGGGTCTCTTCAATGTTCCCTGGTGCCCAGGAAGAGGCTGTGATTCTGAGGACGGGCAGCGTTATTTTACAGCGTGGAGACACAATTGACAGACTATGCAAACGGCAGTAACGAGAACTGCCCCTGGATAATTGCACAGATCCGGAGCTGCAGAAAGCGAACCTCACAATGCCCAATCACCGCCTGCACGGCTGGGATCCGGAGCGAGGAACAGGGGGGGCACAGCCCTCCTCTCGTCTGTAATTAGCAGAATCTGCATGTTCTCTCTGCGGAAATTGCTGCTTGCTAGGAAACTTGGAGAGGGTGGGGAAGGCTCCCGGGGAGAGAACAGAAGCGGGAAGCCAGCTGCCTGCCCGGGGTCGGTGCTGCTGCTGTGGGAAGGAAGGGGACGTGTGGGGTGCTGCCACCTGTAGCTGCTCCGGCACAGGCAGCGGTGTCACAGCCTGGGGACTGTCACAATTCCAGCCTGGGCACATTCACTGCTGCTGCTGGAGGAGCCTGGGGATGTGTCGGGCATGGGCACGCTGCAAGCGTGGGGAACTTGGTGCCGGCCAAACCCCTGGTGTCTGAAAGCAGCTTCTCACTTTACTGCACGATGTTACATCTCTCCCCACCGCTCAGGGGCACGATGTTTAATTCGGCTTCCACCTGTGCTCTGGCTGCTCGGGGTTTGTGCTCGGTGGCAGCTGCTGAGCCGTGCTCTGGCGTGGGGCTCGCTGGCTCCTGCAGACCTGGCTCTGAGGGTCCCCGTAGCAAAGCAGGGATTTTCCTGTCATTTAAACTTGCAGTGCTTCCTCTGGTGGAGCTCTGTCAAACTTCTGGTTTATTTAACCCATTCTGTGTCCCTATACTATGGTAGACATCTACAAATTTCTTCTTTGGGTCTTCTGTTCTGAGGATGCTTTGAGTTAGGTGGGTGTCTGCTCCTGTACAGAATTTAGTACTTAAGAGTAACTCCCCAGCTGTTTCGTTGCTTTGTTTGTTTTGTTTGTTTGTTTTTTTCCATAGGAGGCAGAGAGATCTGCTCTTGAGCCCAGGTAGCTGTGTTCACGCAGCCATTTGCAGGGCTGGTGTTGGCAGCCTCTCCCACACACCCCAGGCTCAGCACACGTCGGGTGCTGCCCTTCAGAACGGGTGCTTCGGATGCTCTGGGCCCTGCTGGTGACCATGTTAGGATCCTGCAAGAGTAGAATTAACCGGGATCATTTCCTCCCTTTCATTTGCTGCCTGGCAAGCTGCTATTTCCATTGCCAGTTCCACCTTTCTCTCCCCATTGGCGTTGGCTGTGCTCAGCTGCTGCTTTGTTTTGCTGCCCCGAGTGAGTTGAGGTCTGGATCTGCGGGGGCTGGTGACACAGCCTGATGGAACTGAGGGCTGGCATGGCAAACACGGGGAATCTCCAGTAAAATAAGCATCATCTGCGAAGTCACTCCCGTGTGAGTTCAAACCTGATGTGTGGGCGTCCTTCCAGCCTCCCTGCCCAGGGCTGGGTGCCCACCCGGCGTGCCATCGAGCGCGGGGTCTCTGAGCCCCTGGTGGGGCAGGAAGGGTGGGGAGCAAGGAGCTGGGCAGCACCACTGTTAGACCACGTGTTTAGCACAGAGGTAACGTGGTTGTCTCAGTCTGTTCTCCCTTTCCTGCAGAGTCCCAGCCACGTGTGCTTGGCACAGCCCCGCTTTGCTGTTTTTACCCTCAGAGCGTTTTGTGACCTTTGCAGGCTTTTCTGCCAGTTTCTTACCAAAAAAACAACCTCTCCACCACTGGAGCAAAACAGCAGCAGTTGTGTTTAAGCTAAATGGCTTCAAGGTGTTCCCAATTATGGTTTTTAGGGTGGAATTTCTGACTTGTGGGTGGAACAGATTTGGTTTGAAGGGCGAGTTAATAGCATCCTCCCGAGCTCCTGCCGCCTTACTCGTGTTTTTCTCCGGTTGGAATTGGGCAGCGGCGCAGTTACGGTAACGCCTCAGTCACTGTGCAAGGAGCTGCGTAAACATCGTCCCAAAACTGCTCCTTTCAGCCTGCTGGTGAGGAAGGTTTGGTTTGGAAGGGCCGCATGGTTTTTCAGTCCTCACTTAGGGTCGTGTGAGCTGAGGTAATTAAGGTCACTTTACATCAATTTGAGAAACTTGAGCGTTAGGTTGGCACGTCGGTGCAGCTCACAAAGCTTTTGGAACGTCTGAGAAATATTTTTATGTAACTGGTAGGTTGGGAAAGATTTGGGGAAGTCTTTCCAAAGCCGAAGACACAGCTCTGAAGGCTGCAAGGCTTGAAGCGGGCTGGGGGCTTGCAGCGGCCGATCTCACCGACACAGCACGTGCTGCTGCTCTCTTGTGGGTCAGCACAAACGGTGGGATCCTGGTGGGTCTGGGGTCAGGCACTGCTGCTCTTCCTC
Source organism: Netta rufina (assembly GCF_964035555.1). Taxonomy (NCBI): domain Eukaryota; kingdom Metazoa; phylum Chordata; class Aves; order Anseriformes; family Anatidae; genus Netta; species Netta rufina. The sequence continues at coordinate 1,693,051 of NC_140152.1, read as the reverse complement.
TCTTGGATCCTGCCTGGTTTCGTTGCGTTTCTGTACAGCTTTATCAGAGGCCGGGCAGCTTCTGGCCACGCAGAAGCCAAACTTTCCTTAGGTTTTGCCTCTGATGTCCACTGGATCAGGATTTTACTCAAGGTCCTGAAGATCTGAGGGATTTAAGGAAAGCCTTCGGGCTTGGCGTGAGGCCCAGAAACCCAAGTTTCTAGTTTGCAAAGTAAAATGAAGGTGATTAGCTGGAGTCTCTCGCTGCCACCGTCTGGGTGGCCTGGTTTCCTTTTGCAGAGCGCCTCGTTGGGGCGAGGGGGAAGGTGAAGCTCATGATGCTGAACTGCGGGCAGAGGGGAGGCTCCGGCACGAGGCAGAAGCAGTTTTGTTTTGCTGACCCCTCTGAAAGGAGAGGGAAAACTCGTCTGTACCTTAATGCTCGCTTGATCCCTGCTTGTGTGTTCGGCAGCACAAGGAAAACGTTATCAAAGCCTCTAGCGCAGGCAGGGTACAGCTGCAGCAGCGCTTCTCTCCCTGTAGTCTCTCTGATGGACCAAATTCCGTGGACTTTTCAAGGCAGAATTGCCCATGGCAGCATTTTCCAAAGGGAGGCAGCTGGCTGAAATCACCACCTTCCCCAGCATGTCCAGAGGGGCTTTGCACCGGCAGCCGCTGGGGTTAGGGGCTGATGTGAAACTCGGGTCCCTCCAGTTTCCTGGGTTTTGCCCTATTTTTTGTCTGCATCCCATGCATCCCCACGCCAAGAGGAAGAGGGATGCAATCGGGAATCTCTGTGAGGGCAGCTGCAATACCTGAAACCACCCAAAATGTCCCTGGTAAATCAGTGGCTCTGAAACGACAGCTCTCCCTCCGTGCAGCCTTGGTGCCGCTCTCGCCATCTGTCTGGGCGCGTGGTGATGGGGGCAGCGTACAAGACGCAGGGTTTGCTGGCAGAGAAGCAAGCTATAGAGATGTAAAACAGGCCCAAACTTCAAAGCTGGAACGAAGGCAGCAGAAAATGAGAGCGTCTCGAAGCTGTGCCTGTCGGCGCCGAGTGCCGTGCGCTGCGTGACAGCGCGAGCACTGCCCAGGTGGGACCCGGGCATAAGGCAAAGGGGGGCCCATGGATGCTGGTGGGCTGTGGGCTCAGATAGCACCTGCCAGGGGATAATTCTCGTGTTTGTAAGGACTGTTCAGTGATTGGGGCTGAAATCCGGAAGAGCAGCCATTTATTCACTTATTCTTCCTTTATTACTTTTTTTTTTCCCTGTAATGCTAACTTATGTCCCAAGATAACTTTTTCTAGGGGATGCAGATTGTGCTGCGTTCGATTTTTCTAGTAACAGTTTATAAAGCCTCTGCTTGGGAGAAGCTGAAATGTTAATTCCTTAAAGGTGCTTTTCTGATGCGTGTGCTGCTTTTAATCCCAGAATACTTCCGCTCAGGCCGGCATCTCTTCGGGTTTAAATTCATTTGGATGGAAGAAAAATGATGACATGGTCTTTCTCCACCTCGGTCTCTGAGGGCTGGCTGTTTGTTTTCGTTTCGGTGCTAAGCAGGAGTCCCTGGTGGATTAACTATCTGGGACGCTCCGCCGAGAGCCAGGCTTCCAGCCCGGTAATGCCAGGAAATGCTTATTAAAGCAAATGAGAAGCTGAAGGAGTGAGCACCCTGAAATTGCTACCTGATTTTTGTGGCTCCTTCGCTGCCCAGCCCCGGCATTTCTCGTGTATAACCCTCAGAGCCCTGACAGCCGTGGGGCTGTGCCTGTAAAGTGAGACCAAGACCAGGCAGGGCACTCGTGTTTTTTGGACAGCAGCGCCCGGATCCGTTTCCCTGGAACGCAGTGAACTCGGCTGCCCGTTGTGTGCCAGCTCCAGAGGTGGTCAATACGGGCTGGTGTTAAATCGAGGAGCCTCCAGGGATGATCTGCTGATGGTGTGCACTGCTTGGCAGGGCTCTGGTCGCTGCTCAGAGCCTGGTTTGGGAGGAACTGATGCCTGCAAACTGCTCTCGTGTTGGTGGGAAGGCAAGTGTAGAGACTGAGGGCTCCTAACCGATCTCGGAGAGGACAAACGGCTTCTCCAGCTCCCAGGACTGAAAACCCAAAGAATAATTTTATTCTGAGTGTTTCTTTTTTTTTTTTTTTTTTTTTTTTTTTTTTTTTTCTAAACTGAAAGCCAGGAGGAGGAGAAGGCTGGGAATGACCAGCATGCAGAGCAAAGTGTCACTTGGAGAGGTGAGGTGGGTTTTTCGCACCATCCAATAAAAACAAAACTTAAATGCAGGTTTTCTCTGAGGTGGGGTGAAAAACTACTGAATTGGTAACAACGCGGAGCTCTCCAAGGGCTATGGGAGGACAGGATGAGACGTGCCTGAATGGCAGCTGCTCGTCTAAAGGAAAAACAAAGAGATTACCAGCAGAAGTGGCAAGTGCTGCCTCTTACTTCGTGTTTTCTATTAGAGCTTCTGCTTTGGGTTGCTCTGACTTGCCAAGACAGCGGTCTCCATGTGTCCTTTGCCTTATGGTTGGCCTTTAAGTTCTGGCAAAACCGATGCACCCACTTCAGCAAAGAGGAACTGGAGAAGCGTTGTCCCTGCCCGGAGCCTCAGAGCCCTTCAGCTCAGCCATGGCCATTGTTGAATGACCTCGCCGTGCCCGCAGGCTGGCTCTGCTTCCTCAGAGCTGCCTTTGGCTCTTCCCATGGACATCCAGCAGCTCCAAGCCTTTCGACTTGCATTTTGCTGTGCTTTGTGCAAATAACTCCTGGAAGTCTCAGCGATGACGGCGGAGGAGCCCCGCTGCTTGGTGGTCTGCGAGAAGATTGCTGGGCTGGGAGCTGGGGAAGGAGAAGCTGAACTGGTGGGACTTCTTACCTGGGGTTTTACCTTCCCTGCTGAGAGCTGTTCAGGAGCTGTCAGCCAGCAGCACTGCCCGTTTCTTTTTCTTCCTCCCACCCCACAACACACACCGCTGCCATACGGCTCAGCTCCTGCAGGTCTCTGCCCCCTGAGCTGGGAGCAGGAACCCAAACCTCCCCCGTGTGCTGTGGGGTCGCCGTGTGATGTTTGCTCGGCTGACTCCTGGGTTTCTCCCCAAACCCAGGAGCAGACCGTGCTGTCCCAGCTTCCTCCAAGTTGGGAGCAGCGTGTGTGTGGCTGATGTGTGTCGTGGTGGTAAGGTTCAGGTGCATGGCTTCGTTTCAGGCTTTACTGAAGTCTTGGTGAGCAGTTTTAAAGCTCCTGAAAGACATTTTTTACAAAACCGTGTGGTTCAGAAGTGGTGGGCTTTGGTTCACTCAATGCTGCTGTCTTCAGTTTCTGTTTTCCATACCTATTCCCCATAGAGGAGCCCCAGTTTTCCCCTGTACCAGGCAGAAGCTGAGTGAAGCCCCAAGATGGGCTCAGCATCAACTTGTTCACGGTTCAGGACCGGTTCAGGACCTGGGAGACAAGAAGTTTTCCCAGTTGCACCTCAGACTTGTGCCTGCTGAACGTGGTCCTCTCAGCGCCTGTGTCTCGGGCTCTCCCCAGGTGTGCTCATCTCTGCAGCCCGATGCTCCCCGCATCCACCTTTGTGTTCAGTGAGCTCCTGCTGTGCCTGCGCTTAGGGTGCGTACCTGTGCTTAGGGTGGAAGAGATCTTGCTCTCAAACGAGGACATAAAAGGCTGGAGCTGCTCGTTGTTATACAGCAGCAGCAAGTGCCTGGCTTGGCCTCCCAGTGCAGATGCTCCTGGCCGGGCTGGAGAAGCTGCTTCCCTGCCCTGGGTCGTGAGCCAGCTGCAGACCTGTGCCAGGAGGAGCCTCTTGGCCACGTTGTGCTTCCCGGTGTTGGAGGAGGCTGTCCCCGATCTCCAGCATAATGCAACAGCCACATCCCTGCAGCCCAGCGCAGGCAGCAGGTTTCCTTCTTGCCTTCTAGGCCCGTCTCACCTATTTGCATTTATGCCAAGCTCTAGAAGTCTTTTCAAAAGCTTTGTTGATTTTTATTTTCTCCAGGTTACTTATTTTCAGCGAGTAGCTGAGTCACTGGCTGCCACGCCACGGCCAGGCTCCCGGGGAGAGAAGAGGCTGGTTGCTGAAACTTGGAGTTAGGGATTTTGGCAGCACACTTCATCTTTTGAGCTTGTCCTGCCGTGGCTTGTTTTGTTCCATCTGTTCAGGTGCCTTTGTTAGAGCAGAGCGGGAGCATCAGACCAAAACACTCCGGTCACAGAGAGCACAAGTGGCCATAACAAGGTGAGAAGAGAATGGGGTGGCGAGCAGCAGTTAAATTCATTTTTAACCTGCAGTCCCCTGCACCTTGCAGCAGCAGTTTTCTCCCTGGAGGTTTTCCCTTGGCCTCACGGCGTGGGGACGTGGTCTGATGGAGCTGCTGCTGTCGGCGAGGTTTGCTCACAGCCACGAGGTGAGGACCAGAGCGTTGGTGCCTCCTTGGTCTGGGGCTGTTGGCTGTCCCGGATCCACCTGCAGGAAAGGATTTGTGGTGTCTGGGATGGGTTAAGCAGAGTTTACCCTACAGGGCAGGCCAGCCACGGGGCTGCTGGTGGGCTTGGGTGGGTTGTGTGGAGCCACGTAGAGAGGGTGGAGGTGGTGCTGGGGAGCAGCTCAGCGCCAGCCAGACCTGGCCTTCAGCCACACGCGAGTCGGCGTCGTTAGTGCTGTGCGAGGCCAAGAAATCTGATCGCTCGCTGCCTGGCGGGCTCGGATGAGACCTGCACGCAGCCCGAGGCCTTGGAAGTTCTCCTTGTTACAGCAGCAAAAGCTCAGGTTTGTACGGACGCAGAGACCCGGAGTGAAGACGCGCCACCGGTACCCTGTTCCTATCCCATCTGTGGAATTGCGGGTTTTTCACAGAATCACAAAATCATCTAGGTTGGAAGAGACCTCCAGGATCCTTGTCAACTCGAGGGCTGTGCCTGTTATCCCCGCCGGGGGGACGTGCTGTCGTGGGGCTGCGTCCCACACCGAGCTCAGAAAGCAGTCAGGTCTGGAACCGCGACCTGCCACTTCTGCCTTTGAAACCTGGGTCTGAAACCGGCAGAAATTGCAGGTGTCTCCCCTTTCCTCTCCCACCCAGGCCTTGTCCTCGGCACCGTGACACCGAATCCGTGTCCCTCGCAGTGCCCGGGGAAGGGGGGCTCGCTCCACCTGGTGCCCGCGGCCCGAAGGACTTTGTGTCAGTGACGCACGCTGTGCGCGACCCCGTTCTGAAATCCCCTTTTAGTCTTCGGAGTTTGAGCACCCCAGGAAAATCTCTGTCAAGTGACATTAGCAGGAGTGGAATTAAACCTTAGAGGATTTAGCCGAGCAGCTTTGGCTGCAGAGTAGATCAGGAAATAGCCCGCTCCTTAAAACTCCAGGTGCGTCTTCAGGACGGCTCGGGAAGGGTGGCCCTCGGGCAGCTGTGTGCCCTTTGGCCAGGGCTGCCTCTGCTTTTGGGGCTTTTGGGGTTTGCTCCTGGTTGTGGTGCTGAGCTCCCACAGCCCTAAAGCTGTGCTCTCTGTGTAACTTCTGTGTGTCCTGGCTTTGGGGTGGGCCGTGATTGGGAACTTTGGGGCAGGTTTCTTTACTCGCTGTGACTGTATTAATGGACTTCAGCACCTCTTCCAAAAGGTCTGAAAATGGGGCGTGTGGGAAGGGAGACACCTTTCTTAATTTAGCCTGGAAATAATTCCCGGCAGTAAACGAGCAACGGGACGAAGCTCTGTCAAGTAACACGGACAGGGAGATGCTGTGAAGTGGTGCAAGCCATGAACAGCCTGGGAGGGATTCCCAGCTCGGAGCACTGAGAAAGGGCTGAGGGCTGAGGTGGGGGACAGACTGATGTCTCCTATAACCCAAATTCCTGAGCTCTCAGTGTCTGCTGGACTGATGTCTGATGGTGCTCAGGGGACAGGGGCGAGCTCTGGACTGAGCCCTTGCGCTGTGCTGCCTTGTGCTCCTGCGGCCTGGGTGGGGAAACGGCTCTCCGGGGCCTTGTGGCTGTAGAAAACCACATCTAAAGCAGCAAAGGGTGGTTGGTGCTGGCCGCACGGGGACCAGCACTGCATTCAGGTCCCTGTTTTTGTGCCGCAGCACAGCTTGGGAGGACGTCAGGAGAGGGATTCTGCCCCCTCTTGCCTTTTCACTCCAAGCTACAGCTCCGCTGCCGGCTGGGACCTCTGCTGGGGGATGCAGGGCTCGTCCTGCCCCGAGCCGAGGCTGCTGGATGCCACAGCTCTGCTGAGCGACCCGAAGGAACGTGGCTTCAAAGTGCTGGCCTCTGATGGCCTGGCTCTAAATTGGCGTCGTGGTTTCGCTGCTGGGTGTCGGGGGCGCAGGGAGCTGGCTCCGGCCTGGGTGCGCTTCCCGGCGCGCCGCTTGCTGCCTGTAATTAATCCTAATCAAGCTTTGCTCTGCATTCAGGCAGGCAGACTCGGGCTTGAAGGCCGCAATAAGGAGCAGAGCCGGGGGCTAGGAAGAGGCCGGCGTCCCCGCCGCAGCTGCCGGCTGCCGACCTTGGGCACGTCTCGCCCGCTGCCCCGCGGGGAGGGCGCCCGGACGTGCCGGGGAGCGCGTTCTGCTCGCTCCTCCCGCCACCGGCGGCGTGGAAGGCGGCAGGAACGCCGCGTTCAGATAAGGCTGCACCTTTCCCACCCAGCAGATGCGAGCCCGAGCGTCCCACTGGATTGCATAATTACAGCGTGGAGCCGAGCGGCTGCAGCCTTTTTCCGCTGTTGGGCGTCAGCTGTTGTGTGCGCGCTGCTCTTGATGAGGTTTTTGTTTTTGCTTTGTTGTCAGATGTGTCACACGGTTCGGGGTAGGCGCTCGGAAATTGTACTTTTTTTTCTGCGTGCAGCTGATCCGAGACAAGGAAACAAATCAGTTCCTTTTAAATTTCATTTCCCCTGTCTTGTCCTGCTCGTTCCCCGCTGTAATTGGGCTTCCCTGCTGCAAGCGCGTTTTGGTTAGCTGTCAGGGGAACGTTCCAGCAGGGCACGTCCTGGCTCAGCACTCCGCATCCCGAGGAGCTGATCCCATCCGGCACCCGGGCAGGAGCGCGTTGCCTCCCGCTTGTGCCCGGCCTCCTGCTCTGGGGTAAATGGGTTATTTCCGAGGCAGGAGGAGTTTCTGCATAAAAACTTTTATTAAAGAGAAAAGCAGGCGCTGGGTGTCTTTGGTGCTCGAGGAGCTCAGCTATGGAAGTGCCCAGGGAGGGAGGCAGGGAGCACATTATGTGTGCCACCTCAGTGCCCCGAGGCCCCGTCCTGCTGCCCCGGTACATTAAGCTCTCTCCCTTAATTTGTACAGGCCCTGCTGTTCCTTCCCCTGATGAGTTTGTGCTCAAGTAAACGAGACAAAGGGCACGGGGAAAGCGTGGGGCATGGCGATGGTGCAGCAGAGCACGGTGTGTGACCGCCAGCATCCTTCCCCCCCAGCGGGGCTGGTTCCAGGGGGCTCCAAACAGCAAAGGGAGGTGTGGGGAGGCGCAGGACCCTGGCCCTGGGTGTTGAGGAGGGATTAGATGGGATTGCTGCTCTCCGGCTTTCGATGCTGGCGCAGTGTGATGCTGCTGAACGCCAGCGTTTCAGCTCCCTGTGAAGAACTTTTGGGCTTTGGATGGGGTCTAAACCATCCCGAGGGATTCGTGTTGGTGTCAAAGCTTGCGTTGCTTTTCTAAAGCTCTTACAGACTCCATCCAACAAGCGGAATTTATCTCAGATTGCTTCATTTTCCTTTTCATTGCTCCAAGCTCTCCAGCAGCACCCTGCGCACTGCAGGCTCTGAAGAGCAGCCGGGTACAGCTCCTTGGGAAGAGACCCTGCATCGCAGGGGGAGCAGCCCCCACACCTCCTCTGAGCATCTCATGCATCCTCTGGATGCTTCTCATCCCAATCAACCGGTGCTGTCACGCAGGGAGGCAGCATGTGAGGCCCCAGAGCAGGTCACCCTGGGTGCCTGGGGCGGGCAGGCTGCAAGCAGCTGCCTTCTCGGGGTGGCTGTGGAGCCCTGCTGCTGCCCCTGGGGTTTCTCCTCCACCCTGCTCATCGCCCTGGTCCCGAGTGCTGCTCGCTGGGACCCGGAGCCGTGCAGTTCAGGTGTGAGAAGTTGAGGGGCTGCTCCCTGCTGGCCGGGTTGCCCTTCCACGCCGCCCTGGCTGGCTGCGTGCCGGTTCGGGTGCTGCTCTGAGCCGCGTCGAGTTTTCTGGCATCTTCTCTGAGTCGCTTTTTTGTTTCCTGAACTTCAATTTTCTCAGCGGTCCCTTATGGAGAGTAACAGCTGTCTCTCCTGACGGATGTGTTTTGCTTCCAGCCTCCCTCTCTGTCTTTCTCCCGCAACGCATCTGCTCCATGCGCACAGCCTTCGCCGCGCACAGCTCGTGCCCTAGCCCTCTCCCCGCAGGATGCGGGTCCCAGCCCAATCCAACGAGCAATCCTCGCACCCTGCCAGCAGCCTTCCCCTTCTCTTGTCCCAGCGGGTTGCTCAGGTGGCTCGTGCCCTCTTGCTCTTCGTCAGATGAGTGTGAAATCAGACCCAGACCTCCGGAGTCATTTGGGGGGACTTGGGGGGCTCTCCAGAATCTCCCAGCTTCCAGCCGAAGAGCTGGCGTGGTGTTTCTATTCCCGATGTGTTTTTAGCTGCAGTCACTGTGTGTCTCTCCCAGTAAACAACTGAAGCTTTTATTGAAGATGCAGCAGCCTCTCTGCTGGGCAGAGGAGCCCAGATAATTTCACCAGCTATTCGAGTCTGCTCCCACTGCTTCTCCAGTGCATCCTAAAGCATTAAATATTTATAAGTTATAAATGTTTGTGTGATTATGCATATGTCTTACAAAGAAGTCGGCTCTGTCAGGTCTTACATAAGAGCTCTGCTTGGTTGTTTGTAAACTTCCTTAGGAAATTCTTCTTCAGTGGCTGGAATCACCAGCTTTAGCTGGTTTTGAGAGATCCTAGGGACTGTTTACTTGGCTTTATTTTTTAATTTATTCTCTGCGCATGAGTCAAACTTGAAACCCATGTTTTTACCTTAAACTCAGTATAGGTCACGGGCAGCAAGGACCAGATTTTCTGTTTTTTGGGAAGCTTTGCTTTTAGGCCTGAAGGATCGGTGAATTTTCAACTTTCTGACTTTGGGCATCACTTGCGTGTCCCAGCTGGCAGCACCTAGAGAGGCTGGGGGATGCAGGAGCCGCTGTGCTCCCGACCCTTCACTGCTGAGGGTGATGAAGCTGGTGGAGATACACGAGGCCCCTGCCCACCCATCGTGTGCCGCTTACTGGGAGTGAGAGGTCAAGAGGATGTAAACGGGGGCGAGGGGCCTAAAGATGCCTGAACAACTTGGCACAACACATTGCATGAGAAGAGGGATGGGTTGTCTGATCGTGTGGAGGCTCAGGCTCCTCTGGAGGGGTAGAGCTAAATTCAGAGAAATCAGAGTTTGGGGCATGGAGGGGTTTGGGGAGTCCCCTCCCTGCCCGTGGTGCGTGAGCACCCTGCTGGGATGGACACCCAGCTGCGGCTGTGGACAGAGGTGTAAGGAAAAAAAACAGGCGTTAAATCGGATGGGAATGGCCTGGTGTTACAGCTGAAGCTCTGAGGGGCAGCACGTGGGTCTGCATGGGGTCGAACAGAAGCAGTGTGTGGGTGAGAAGAGGAGCTGAAAGCAGCAGGGCAGGCGCGCGTGAAGCACCACCAGTGCCCAGAGCTGCACTTCCATCCTCGGCTTCTCCTTCTGGAGCTGCTCCTCACGCTCCTGAGTGCCCCCTCGTTAAGCTGCACCAAATCGGATAAGAATCATTTCAATTAGCTTGCTAAGTATTGAAACTTCCCCCGGCAGAGCTCCGCTGCCCCGCAGACCCGAGCGCCAGCTCTCGTGGCTGTGTATAACCCCGAAGCTGGAGCTAAATCAGTTTTTGCAAGGCCATCTGTCAGCTTGTTTGAGACGAGCACAGCCGAGCACCGGGTGCTGAGGACCCAGTGGAAGATTTTTTTTCATTTTCTGCCTAGACGGGTTGATTTCATAAAGCCGATTTTTCTCTTTGGAGAGGTTTTGCTGGTGATGCCCTTGGCCACCTGAAGCATCGTTCCTCCTGACAACCCCCGGCTCTCGCCCCAGCACCCTCCCAGCGAGCACGCCGCCGGTGTTGATTCCACACTTGGTACGTGTACAGCAGCAGACACTTACAAGCTGAGAACGAAAGCAGCTTGTGGTAATTATCACAAAATTAAAGATAATCTCCTGCTCTGGAATTGTGACAAAGTGCAGAAAAGAGATTACTGCGGCTCGTCAGCAGCGCGGGGCAGTCGGAGAGCGGAGCAGCCTGCGCCGTTCCCAGCCGATGCAGTGCTCAGCAGGGAGCTCTCAGTGCCCTGGCTCCCCTGCCTTTGCTGGACTTTGTGTTGAATGACCTTAAAATTGTTTGTCCTAGGCCCAAGATCTAATTTCCAGCTCAGGACCCAAGCGTGCGTTGTGCAGTGTCTGAGGTGGCGATGCCCGGCGGCAGCAATTCTCCGATCTGAGCCGCGGTGTGGTCCCGGGGTGATGGGAGATTTCACCACCAGAGAGACAGAGGCAGGCAAAGCCTGGGGTCGGGGCTCACATTGCTGAGGGCTCGCATTGCTGACTGCTGAAAACACCCCGTGGACGTGCCCTGTTTGCATTGGGGCATCCCCAGTTTGCCCAGGCCCGTGAGATAACCTCAGCGCTTCTGCCTGAGCGCGATTCCATCTCCCCTGTGCCTGCCAAGGGTTTTTGTTGGTTTTATTCTGCTTCCCACTCGAAATGTTTCCTGAAATATACCCGAATCGCTGTTCTCAGCTGCAGAGCAGCGTGCTCTCTTATGCCTGACTTCTTGCTCAGGTTCCTTTGGAAACAAGCCCTGAAGCATCTCGGCTTGTGTTTTAGGAGGGCGAGCGGTTGCCCCGGTTAAACCATCCTAAATCCTCTTTGGCCAGCTGGGGAGATGCTGAAGTAGCAGAACCTTGGGCTGGTTCCTCCAGGGCTTTCCCTGCTCTCTAGCCTGAAGGACTGGACACCTCCCACTGCCCCCAGCTCGAGCAGGTATTCCCCTCGAGCTGGAGGGCTCGCGTGCCGACAGGCGCTTGTGTAACCCACCCCTCGCCCTAAGTGGGGAACGGTCAAGGGCTCATGAAGAGCCCTGCTTCTGCACGGCCACAGCTCTCGAGTTTTGCTCCCTGGCCTCTTGCAAAATGAAGCCCCTGCTGCAGGCCTGCAGGTTGCACAACCTCCTCCTGGGCGGGCAGCTCCTCGCCTTCCTCGGCAGCTCCAGGTCCTCGCTCCTGTTCCCGAGAGGCTCGGGCTGGAGCCGCAGGACCCGTGTGTGGCTTCGCTGCTTCCTCCCCGGTCACCAAACTCCTCGCAGCGCTCGCCACGGCCGGGGCAGGGGAGCAGAAGCTGGCCTTGTGTCGGAGGAGGGCTGTGGGTTATGGCTTGGTGCTTCCAGCTCTGGTCACGTATCTGAAAGCTTCAGGCAAAATGCTGTTTTTTTTTGTCCTGGTTTCAGTTAGCACAGAATTAATTTTCTTCCTAGTAGCTGGTGGAATGCTGTGTTTTGGCTTAGAATGAGAAGAGTGCTGATAACACCCCGATGCTTTAATTGTTGCAGAGCAGTGCTTATACTAAGCCAAGGACATCTCAGCCTTTGCTCTGTCCTGCCAACGGGCAGGCTGGGGGGTGCAGTAAGAGCTGGGAGGGGACAGACCCAGGACAGGTGACCCAAACTAGCCAAAGGGGTATTCCATACCATCTGATGTCATGCTAAACAATATATAGGGGTGGCTAGCCGGGGGGAGGGGGCCGGACTGCTCGGGGTTAGGCTGGGCATCGGTCAGCGGGTGGTGAGCAATTGCATTGTGCATCACTTGTTTGTACATACTATTATTACTTTCGTATTATCCCCATTGTATCATCATTATTATTATTGTTATTATTATTTTTGTTATTTTTTTTTCCTGTCTTATTAAACTGTCTTTATCTCAACTCACGGGCTTCACTTTCCATTTCTCTCCCCCGTCCCAGAGAGGGAGGGGGGAGGGTGAGCGAACGGCTGCGTGGTGTTTAGCTGCCGGTCGGGTTAAACCACGACATTTTTTTTTTTGTCGTTCGCTGTAATGGAGAAGTGGTGGCTTCTCCCAAAGGCAGGGGTAGAAATAAATGATGGATTTGATTTTGTGATATATTTGGACCTCGTGTTCTATAAATAGGTTCAATTATCAATATGCTTTGTCAAGGGCCTTCTGAGAGGCTGGAAAGCAGCTCCGTAAGTGTCTGGGCCGCTGTGCGTAACCGCCTGCGGCGTGGCGTGGGCCTGTTGCTCGCAGTGCAGCAGGGATTAGGAAGAGCTCTGTACTGAAACCTCAGGGAAAAAATATTGCTAGGGAAAATGGTGCACCTTTGTGCTGCTATAAATTGGGTGAACCCAATAACTTCAGGTTCCTGTGCTACTGAAACTGAAAACCGAGCAAAAGCAGCTGCTTTAAAGGCTTTCCAGCTTGCTTGAAGGAACAAAGCATTAGGCTATTGTCTGAGTAGTTTTAATCTCATGTGACTACTTTTACTAATGCTCTCCCTTTTTCTCCTCAGGTCTGGCACCAAAGAAAGCAGCCATCACTGAGGTGAGATGCTCTTGAAAATCGTGTGCTGAGAAATGAGAACGCAGAGCTCTTGAGAATGCCTCCGCATGACTTTTTTGAACAGGGCCAGGGTTTAAAATACATTTAAGTTTACTGAGAATTTGGTATTGGTAAGGTTATTTGGGAGACAGAAAATTAATGGCAGCTCTCTGGTGTCTGTATGTTGGTGTGACCACAGCCACAGAGAAATGGGAAGGGATTTTGCCCTCCCTGTGGCCAGTTTGGGCCGTGGCTCCGTGACATCTGCCTGTGAGAGGCTGGATCTGGCTGGGGACACTTCTTCCATACCAGCACCTGGAGCTCCTCCTGTCTCCAGATGGAGACTCCGCGTCTTGGGCACCTCCAGGGCTCTGTGTTGGGTCTCATCCCCTTCTGGGAGGGGGCAAGGTGGCTGTAAAGTAGGGAGCCCCGAGGTGGGAGCATCTTGAGGGACTGATTTTCTGCACATCTCCAGGTCTCAGGTTGCTGAATCACTGGTACCTTCTGGAGCAAAACTCTTCACAGTTGGCAGCAGGGAATCTGGTGGGAGGATCTGTGGCTGAAAGCTGTTCCCTGAAGCCCACACTTGTGGTTTAGGGCACCGTGTTCAAATGGTTTTTGTTTTATCTGATTTTCTGACATAGCCCTTCATATTTCTCACCTGAGATGCTGAACGTTAGTATACATGAATAGAAAACTCTTCCCCTAAGCTGCCAGGAATGTGGCACTTAATTCTTTTTGACTACCCAGAAATATGCGTAGTAGAAAACTCAAATCCTGTAAAAGTTAATTGCTTTTTTCAACACGCAAATAGCCCCCCTCTTTCTTTCCCTGGAAATGCAGTAGAAGTAGAGTGAGGGGCTGTGAAAGACTTCAGTCGCTGATTTTCATACAGCAGTGGTTTCCTAACCAATGCCCACCTCTGTTAATGCTTTGAGGATGGTGACGAGCCACAAGGAGAGGTGGGACAGTGCAGCTTGGGCTTGCGTGTAAGAGGATGCAGCTCCCTGGTTCGAAGCTGCAAGGAAATCTTTGCTGCTGATCACACCTCCTTGGAGAAGGAGTGTTTGGATGCGAGCTCGGCTGTGCTAAATGTTTAGAACAGAGTAGGAAGTGAGGCTCTGAAGGAGAAATCAGGCTGCCCCTTAGTTGCAGAAGTACAGGCAGCCTGTCCAGAAATAGCTGCAAGCTCCTGATTAGAAGCTAAAACACAAAGAGCTTCTGTAGTCTGAACAAAATTATACGCTGTCTGCTGTAGACATCAGTTCTGAGAGATGACTGTGTGCAGTGCTTAGAGAGAGAGCGATATAATGTTGTCACTTGGGAAATGACCTTGGGTCTCGCTGCACACTGCTTAAAGTGCATCCAAGGCCTGGCTGTTCCGTAATGTAACAAAACCCCAAAAGTCTCTGGTGCTCGCTGACCGTCGCAGCTATCTGATGGGCTCTGCGGTGCTGGGGCAGGGGTGGGACACTGCCCCGTGGCACAGCAAACAAGTCCCAGCCCTGGGGCTGCATCAGGAGCTGTGTCCAGCCTCACCAAACGTGGTCACATCAGGTGGTAAGGCTACAGCTGCCGTCTGCTCCCTCCTGGATCAGCAAAAACGGCCTGGATGGACTCAGAAGTAGAGGTGGAGATGGGGTAGGAGGAGATTTGGTCTCCCTCTGAAGTGCTGGCAGCCCTACAGCGTTTCTGTAGACTCTGCAAAACTTCAGGAAGAGCTGTTTTTGCAGTTCACCCTGTGTGGGCTTGTCCTTTGAACTGTTAACAAATGAGATCTTGCTTAAATGGATTATCTCCGTGTGAACACAGGAGTGGGGTTGCGTTATCCGTGTTATCCGCCTTTTATTTCTCAAGTCAAGTGTGAGGCGTTGGTATGAAACCTCAGGGCATGGGATTTTTCAAAAATATGCTTCTCGCAGTTTGATTTAATACATCCCTATTTTAAATCGATGAGAAACCAAAGGCAAGCAACCGGGGAATCCTGGCAGCTGGGAGGCAACGCTGACCTTTCCTGGCTCAGGGTCTGTGCCCCGTTAGTACTGAGGGTGTCGGGTGGAGCGGCTGGGTATTCTCACCCCTCCTGTCTTGAAGGATGAATAAATAATTCAGACAGCCTTGTTAAAAGCTTGCCAGTGCCAATTAGACCTGGTTGCAGATTTTTTCCACCGTAGTAGCGATCGCTCCATGCTTTATGGTCGTGGTGATGTGATCCAGCCTGTGCTGTTCTGCCTGTTGGTGTCAGCCGGGTCACCTGCTCTGCTGGGAAGTCACCGTGCCCTTTCGTTGCAGGGACCATCGCTTCCAGGACAGCCTGGCCAAGGAAAGAAGATAGGCCATCGAGGTGTTGATGCTTCTGGTGAAACCACTTACAAAAAGGTTTGGTTTTGGGGTGTGGGAGGGCGGTAGCGATGTCAGTGGTAGGCTGAGAAGCTGGGGCCAGGAGTAGAAATGGCACAGCTGAGCTTTCCTGGTTTAGTTTGTTAATAGCTACCAATCTGATTTAGGTTTTATGCAGCACCCTTGGACTGTGTAGTCTTGTGAACTACAGACCTTCTGAATCCACCTATTCAGGAGTCAGCTGAACTTGTTTAGTGGTGTATGCTGCTCAGGATGACCCAGTGGAAGTCACAGACTTGGCTGTATTGTAATACAGGGAATATTTTTGTTCTAATCTGCTGGGAAATGCTCACTGACGGCTCTTTCCTTTCTGCCAGACCACTTCATCCACTCTGAAGGGGGCCATCCAGCTAGGGATTGGATATACTGTCGGCAATCTGAGCTCCAAGCCGGAGAGAGATGTCCTGATGCAGGACTTCTACGTGGTGGAGAGCATTTTTTTCCCGAGGTAAAGGAGACAGGGAAACAAAATGGACGGATGATTTATTTCTTTTCCTCTCGCTGATTTTTCAAGAGAGCTTCCATCTGTCTTTAGATCACAGAGATGGATGCTCTGAATGTTTTAAATATGCATCTATTTCATACAAACATAGCAGTGGGAAGTGTTAGATTGCACAGAACACTGACTTGCAAGGAAGCACAATGTAAGGTACAGTGCTGTATGGCTGGGTTTGTTAGTCTTGCTGTGTGCTTTCTTTCTACCTGTCTGTAGAATTTTTATCTCAAACACGGTATAATTTCAAGGGGGAAGCTCATTCTGGGAGCTCTTTAACTCTCTGTAACAAATCTCATGAAAGCTATATTCCCTGTTAAATGCATTCAGCTTTACAAGCAGCTATTCCTTGCAGTCTTTGGAAATAGGTTTTGGCAGATAATTTTAAACCGACTTTCCTGTTGTTCTGCCACAGAAGAAAGCTGTTTTGTTATGGGTGGCTTTTTTTCTTTCTTTGTTCCTAAGAGGTCTTTTTGCAAGGCTCAGTTTCATATACAGCAGCCTCGATGTGGCCGTACCCATCTGTCGAATGGTGATACAAAGGGTCGCTCATCTGTAATGTCTGTTTTGTGCAGTGAAGGAAGTAATCTTACCCCGGCTCACCATTACGCTGACTTCAGGTTCAAAACCTATGCACCAGTGGCTTTTCGGTACTTCCGAGAACTCTTTGGGATTCGTCCAGATGATTATTTGGTATGGATATATTTTTCTGTCTTCCCTATTTTATTCGAGATGATCTGGAGCAATACAGCAAATCTGCCCCTAAATCAAGGCTGTCAGCTCCTCTTGCCTAAAAGGGACAGAGAAGAGCCAAGGAATCTCTCTGATCCCAGCAAGGAGTGGGAACAGGCTGTGGCTTTAGGGGGTTCTGTTTTGGAGGAGATCCAGTGACTGTCCCAGTAAGAGCAGCACCACTCAGCCAAAACCTTCGTTTGCTCAGAGGTAGCTGTTAGCTCACACTGGAGGGAGAGGAAATGATCTGCTTTAAGTGTGTGCTGCTAAGCTGGGTTACAGGGTTCCCTCTCTTGCTGGTGGTGACAATAACTTGCTGTGTTTACAAGCAAAAGGGGTTTGTGTTCGGCTGGGTGCAACCCTGTAACGTCCCCTGGGGCTCTGAGGACAAAGACGGGAATTTGTCCTTGTGCACTCACTTGAGAACTATGTGAATGTAGCTATGTTAATCATCTTATGAAGACGGAATAAAACACAGCTTGTTCTTGTGCTCAGAAAGCTCCTTGGAGCTGTTTTCTAAACTACCTAGTAATACAAGCTGGTGAGGCTTGGAGTGCACTGGGGTTAAATTTGGTCGCCTTGCATGTTTGTGACACCCCGCTCTTTGGAGCAGGACACTTGTGGAACTGGGAAGGAGGACACATTAAATGAGTGCACGACCTCCCCCTTCTGATAGCCATTTTTTTCTGACTTCAGCAGTAGGCAGGGGTAACCATAGCTGAAAACACACAAGAAGAAACAAGTCTGTGCCATTGCACGGCTTGACAGTAACGGCGCTCCCCATCTGTGCCATCTGAGATAATGCTGGCTGATTTGATGAGTGGCTCAAAACCCGGGTGAGGCAAAGAGCCTGCCTCAGTTGCAAAGGTCACAGCTCTGATTTGTTGCTTCTGTTTCCCCTGATTCTCTCTTGCCTGCCACAGCAGCAAATGCCTTTAATTATGCATGAGATAATTAACTTGATAAAGTCTTGGATCATTAATCTGAGCAGTGCTGAAAGCTGTTTTCAGTATGTAATGATGAGCATTTAATTTATTGCTCTGATTATGGCCCTTACGTACCCCTACCTTCCTCTCCCCATCTTACCCCTTGCTGTGGCAGCTCTGACACGAGCTGCCCTGAACCTGCTCAGCCTACGCAGATACCCTGGGGTTGGTCCCTCGCTGCAAAGTGCACGTCCACACTTCTGCTTTCTGTTTCTCTGCAGCTGCTAGGCATGTCCTCAACCGAGGACCTGCTGTTTGCATCCTGTTATCTAGCAATGTCCTCCCGATGCGGCACCCCCTGCTGTTCTTAGCGCTGATCCCTCTCCTTGTTTGGACACCTGGTCTCATCCTTTTCATGCGTTTCCAACAGACTGGGGGTGAGATGTGGCTGTAAAACACATCTGTAGCAGGGGAGCACGAGGGCAGAGGAGGCTGCTGAGAACAGCCAGTGCATCGTGTTCCCTCCAGCACGGAGATACGCGGTGCCCTCAGCAGACTGTCATGTCTCTTAAAATCCTATCTTTCTGTCTGCGCTTGCAGTAATGTGCTGAAAGAAGCCTAAATGTGGTACGCACGTACATGCACAATGGGAAAAGATAAGATGTCATTATGAAGCCTGGATGTTACTGAAAGCAGCAGATTAGCTTGATTCTGAACAGTTGGGATGCTCTGAACTGTAATCTCACTCTCTAATTGTAAATTGTCCATCAGCTTTGCTGCTTAGACCTAGCCTATAATGAAAATAATTCCCTTTAAAGCTTTGCTACCCCATAATCTCACAACGAGGCAGTGTGCTGGGGAAAGACCTCAAGGGCCTAGAGCTCGGTGTGCAATGAGCTGGGGCTAAAAACGTCATTTTTTATTTTTTTTTTTTTTCCCTTTTCCTCCCTAGTACTCATTATGTAACGAGCCTCTGATAGAGCTGTCAAACCCTGGTGCCAGTGGCTCTCTCTTCTATGTCACCAGCGATGATGAATTCATCATAAAAACTGTGATGCACAAGGAAGCTGAATTCCTCCAGAAGCTCCTTCCTGGCTACTACATGGTGGGTATCACTCAGCTCCTTGGACCTGCGTTTGTAGCGGCAGCTTTTTTCTCCCAGGTGCTGCACAGGGCACGTCACCCACCCCAGTTTCTGGAGGCCTGCCCACCCTGTGCCACTGACAGCATCAACAGTCACAAAAGCCAGTCCCAGAAGCACAAATCCTGCCAGTTATTTGCAAGCTCTGTAGGTAAATTTGGGGGGGGTGGAGGGAGGTGACTGAGCTTGTCGACAGCTTCTGGCCTGAAAATGGTTTCCCAGCCGTGTAAGGGTGCCCTTTTCCCAGCACTAGCTCTTTCTTTGCTTGGCACCGTGCCTCTGCCTGGCTTTGAGGATGGTTGCTGACTGCAGTAATGCAACCAGCTTGGTTTTATGGGGTAACCACTGCTGCCCCAGGTACGTCCCACGCGTGCCATTGAACAGTTACTCTGAAAGCAGCTGTCAGTTGTTGTGGCTCCTGCTGGCTGCGGTACCAAGCTCAGGAATCCTGCAGTACCAGCCAGCTTAGCACACCCAGCCTGCTGCAGGTAGCTGTAACCTAAATCTGAGGGCTAGCAAGCTGACGTACCAAGGCCCACTCGCGTGGGATGACAAACAGTAAATCAGAACCAAAGCCCAGCACCCAGAGAGGCGTATAAACCAGGAGCTGCCTCCCTGCACAACTGTGCTGCAGGATCCAGCTTCATACCTAAGGGCACTGCGATTCCCTGAGGAGCACCCAGGGATTTGTTTGCCATGGAGGTGCCGAGGAGAAGGTCGTGTTTATGGCAGGTGATGTTAATGCTGCCCCATCTGTGTGCGTGTTGCAGTGGGTTTGATTTATGTGTTTGTACACTCTTCTTTCTGAAAAGACTCATCTCGCTCTGCACATTGGGGAAAACTTGCTCGAACGATGCAGGGTCTGGGTTGTGGTGTGTATCTGGCAGCCAGCTGTGTGATTTTGGAAGTGGCAGTGAAGTTCCTGGAGAGGATGAGCGCTTTTGGAAAGCCTTGCTGTTGTCTAATGTACAAAATAAATGGGAAAGGAGCTGCACTGTGGTCCTGAGTTCTGCAGTTGCCCTGGCTAGCAACCAGGTTAAAGAATTACACGGAGGTGCCTGTCTGTGCCGAGGGACGTGCTGCCTGTAGCATTCACACGTCTGTGGTTACTGTGGTGCTAACACACGCTGTTCTTGGGAAACCCATCCAGTGTGAACAGACTGGGTGAAAAAGGAAGCGGAGGGGTCTTACCTGAGTCACTTTCAAGCTGGGCAAGAGCTGTTTGCATTCGGTCTCGGCTCCTTCTGTTGCTTTCAGCTTGCGCTGTGCTGAACAGCACGCTCACAAGGAGGGCTCGCTTGTGAGTCCAGCTAGGTGAGGTGAGATGTGGGGCGTGAAATTGTAATGCAGTTGTGCTTCTCCCATCTGTCAGAGAATCTGTCAGGCCCGTCCTTCCCTTCACAGCATGTGGAGATGTTCTGTTTCCTTCCCAAATTTCTTCCCAAAGCTGAACAAGCAATTCGTGTCTGTCATGTCATTCCTAATAATGCAGCTGCCTAAAAAAAGGACATGATAGCAGAGCAGGATATCCGTGCTCTCTGGCCAACTGTGTTTTTATAAAGCAACTCTCCAGAAGGAGGAGGAAATTGATGTTGTTTTGTTTAAAATTTAAAAAAAGTACTGTGTCCCTGGTTTATTCTGGGCCAGAGAACGGCTCTTGATTTCTGACACTTCTGAAGAGATGAAGATAGCTGTTATTTTTAAACTTGAAGTTCCCACTTATTTATGTTTTTCTCTTCCAGTTTGGTTTCCCTTTTTTAGCTGCTGTTGATGGGGAAAGCAGGGAATTTCCGGACTTGGTTATTTGCCCAGAGAGAGATGAACATCTCATTCCCTGTATTCAAGGCAGAGTGGTATTTTCAGGTCCTAAAGCCACTGCAACACAAGGGTTTGTCAGATGTGTGCAGTAAGCTCTGATGTAAAGTTCAGAAAATCTCTAGGTGAAGAACCCCTAGTCTGTCTGCTCCAAGATCCACTAATGTGCTCTGTGTTGAAAACAGCAAAAACAGCAGGAATCCTCTTCAAAATGACCTCTGCTGATGCTTTTTCCAACCCCATTTCAGAACCTGAACCAGAATCCACGGACGCTGCTGCCAAAGTTTTATGGACTGTACTGTGTGCAATCAGGGGGCAAAAATATCCGCGTGGTGGTGATGAACAACATTCTGCCTCGCGTGGTGAAAATGCACCTGAAATTTGACTTGAAAGGCTCAACCTATAAGCGCCGGGCATCCAAGAAGGAAAAAGAAAAGTCCAGCCCCACATACAAAGACCTAGACTTCATCCAAGACATGCCCGAGGGCCTGATGTTGGATGCAGACACCTTCAGTGCGTTGGTGAAGACGTTGCAGCGAGACTGCCTGGTAAGGAGGGGACAGTTTGGGGAGCAGATTAACAAAGCCTGCGGCTCTCAGGCATGAGGAAGAGCATATGACTGAGAACCTTACTAATCTGCTAACCCCAAAGCAGGATAAGTCCTCTGCTGCTCTTTACCCTGAAGGCAAAGCAGTGGAGTTGGATCTTGTGACAGTCTCCAAGGACTAAGCCCGTGTCCCTCTGCCTGATGCCTAAAATTGCAGCATTCTTGCTAGTTGTAGCTGGGCTGTTGGGAATAAATACATTTTTCTTATGCAGTGTGCAACAGATACCTGGTACAGCAATGTTACTTGTGTGCCCTCAGCCCTTCGGGTTGTGGAAATTCTATGCAGACAAGCTCAGAAATGTTCAAGCTCTGGCAACGGAGTTGTTAGCATAAACGTGGACGGGCTGTTCCATGCTTTGGGGTCTGTGCTTTGTTTGAACTGCTGGCCTGATGTTTTGTCTTTATTCTCATACCCGATACTAATTTGTAGGTGTTGGAAAGTTTTAAAATCATGGACTACAGCCTCCTGCTCGGGGTTCATAACATAGACCAGCAAGAACGGGAGCGGCAGTCCGAGGGAGCCCACAGCACGTCGGATGAGAAGCGCCCCGTGGGGCAGAAGGCACTTTACTCCACAGCCATGGAGTCCATCCAGGGGGGGGCTGCCCGGGGGGAGTCCATAGACACAGACGACACGTAGGTGAAAACCTGGTCCTCTTGTGCTGCTGCAGGGGCGGAGGTGGAGGCTGGAGCAGGAAATCCCTGACTGAGGCCCTTGTGGGCCATACGGGCATCTCTCCTGGGGTTATGGCCCTGCTGCCTTCAGCTGTCCCAGCGGCCGTGGCGTGTGAAACCAGCTGCTCTGGTTTCGGTGGAGTCACAGTGGAGCCAGGAAATATTTGGCATTTCAAACAGCATCCTTAATTGCAGTGCCTGCCTGCTACCTGCATGCTTTCGTTGTGTGCTCGTGCTGGTGGTGCTGCACCTTTGACTGGTATTAGTGGGGATGGCACTGGGAATGTGTTCGTCCTTGAAGATCTGCTGCCCTAACAGGCAGGCAGTTCATGCTCTCTTGGGTCCCGAGAATAAAATATTCTCTAGCTAAGTAAAAAACATGGTGCTTTCTGGCCCAGGTAGAGGTGTTGGCATGCAACACAGATCCTGTGCTGATATTTAGTGATCTGAGCAGCCCGTAGCTCTGGGTCGGTAGGTGACTTGCTGACAAAGGGACTGCAGGTTTTGGGTTGTCTGACCACCACATCACAGGGTTCTGCTTTCAGTGCTGCTGCTTGCCCTTCCACAGGTCTTGCTCGGGGTGTTACAGCTGGTTTTAAGGCCGTGCTCACTGGGGTTTTGTCTTACCTGCAGGATGGGAGGAATCCCAGCAGTGAATGGCAAAGGAGAGCGTCTCCTGCTCCATGTAGGAATCATAGATATTCTTCAGTCATACAGGCAGGTATCTCTGCAGTCATCTATCCTCTAAGTGTGTTAACATCTATTTTAATGCTGAGTGAAAGCAGGAAGATTTTCCTCTCCTGAAGAGTTTGATAATGAGTAGGCACGCTACCTAAAGCTGTCTGTCGATGCACGTTGGGGGCTGTGGATTTTGTTCTTGTCCTTTAAACAGCTGGTGACACAGACCCATTTTTTAAAGGTATGATGAGAGTAAGGTAAGGTAAATGCTCATAAAGAAGTTCCCTGTCTCAGTGCCTGGGACAGACAGCATATATCCAGGGGTGGAGGGTGATTTTCTGCCCCTCTTACAGCCCCACGCCTCCTTCCCTGGAGGGTTCCCAGGCAGTCCTGACCCAGCTGCCGAGCTGACAGTGTGCTCGGCTGACCTCTTGGCTGGAGGAAAGCTGCTCTCCAGATGAAGATGTCATTAGCAGCTCAGCGATCTCTCTTGTGCGGAGTACAAAAGGTGTCTTAGACATAGAGTACATGCCTGCAGCTGATTCTTTCTTTCTCTCTGCTTCTCCCCTTAAATTAGGTTCATCAAGAAGCTGGAACACACCTGGAAGGCCCTTGTCCATGATGGGGTGAGTGTCTGTACAGAGGCAGGAGTTGTCCAGGTCTCAGCAGGGTTACCTGCTTCAGCTTCATCTATGCTACTTGGTGCCAATTACCTCGCTATTTATAGTGCCTGAACTGGTACAGCTGAAGCTGATGAAAGGAATAGTTCTTGCCTCTTATGCCTCCACAGCGGTGTAGTACCACTTATTCCCAATCAGGTTCTCTTGCTCACTCCACCTCCTCTCATGCTTAGCTGTCATGCCACCAGCTTTCCTCCTCTGCTCCCATCTGTCATTTTCCTCCTCCCCACAATACCAGGAGCTGTATGCACAGGGCATGTGCCTTCGTGTATGAGTTGAGAAGCCCTGTGTTTGCTCTTTGGTGACTGACTGCAGTTCCACTTCAGTAAGCTGCCTGCTAATAAATCCCTTTCAGTGTTTCCTTGCTGTCTTGTCCCTAGCAGCAGCCAGATGCGTGTTTACAGAAGAGCAATCTCAGCTGTGAAAAACTCTTCTTCAGCATTGCATATCCGACCTTCCTTTAAAATATAAGGCAAAGGAATTGCGTGGATGCTAAGTCATAGGAGCACAGTTGAACATGGGAAGCAGAGACGGCTCAGTTTTACTATTTAAAACAAAAAGTGCAAAATATTTGAAATGTATGGGGACCTCTGGCTGAATTTTGGTGTCCGTGTCATTTGCAATTATACCCAGGTGTGCTTTGAATGTCAACCAGCAAAGCCAGAAGAAATTCCATATATGTAATCAGGTCAATATTTGAAAAATCCAGAAAGTCTATAAAGAAATAAAACCACCAAAATCCATTATAAAATTACAGTGAGAATGTAATCAAATGCAATCAAATCAAAGGCAACGCTTCAGGCTTATTTATAGCATTAATCAGATCATTTCAGTTAAGCCTTTCCATTTTAAGGATCTATGAGTGCTAAATGTTGGAATAAAAAAGATTGCATTGGCTATTATAGAAATTCTGCCTTGAGGGGTAATTTTAAAATGAAACAATTGCTTCTTGCCTTTGTAGGACACAGTGTCAGTACACAGACCCAGCTTTTATGCAGAGAGATTCTTCAAATTCATGACCAACACGGTGTTTCGAAAAAATTCCTGTAAGTACATGGCCCAGGAACCGCTGTCCTTGTGATATGGGAGAGTCAGAGCCTTATCTCCATCCCACTGCTTGCGTCCACATGGAGAGTTTCTGGGCAGGAATCTGAGCAGGCTTTTCTGCTGTAATATGAAGCAAAGCTGGGGAGCTGCAGAGCCCTCAGGTGTCACGGTTTCTGTGGCCTGCCAAACTCCTGCCCAGGAGCTCTCCGTGCAGTGTGTCGGAGGGCAAAGGCCTGTGAATGGCAAGGTGCCTTTGGTGGTGGTGGTGGTAGTTTCATCTTCTCTTTCACTGTTCTCGTCCAGCTCTGAAGTCATCTCCCTCAAAGAAAGGGCGTAGTGCCTTGCTAGCTGTCAAGATGCCTGGTCCAACAGCTGCGTTCTCAGCTAGCCAGCTCCCCTCTGAAAAGGACGAAACGCAGTACGATCTCCGTGCAGCCAGGAGTTACCCCACCCTTGATGATGAAGGTAGTAGTCTTGTCCGTGGTGATGGCTGTGTGATTACCCTCTTCTTCCTTAGCAGTTCCTTAGGATGCTCCTCAGTTCTCGTTGTGTTCCCCACTGTGCACCAAACGCATCCTCCTTGATGGATAGCTCTTCATTCCCTGTCTTGCTGTGCTTTGCAGGTACTAAACTTAACCAGGACAGGGGACAAGGTAAGAGGATACTGTCTTGTCACAGTGCTAGCAGTTAGTTGACTGGGAAGCAACATCTCTGCGTTGAAGAAGACCAAATCCTTTCTTTGCAGCACTGTATGGTTCTGCAGTAAAAATGGTCTCTTGAGTCACGGCTGCAACTGGCACTTCCACCTGGCACCAGTGGTTGCAGCCCAAAAGCAATCAGTTGAGGTTTCCACCTGTAGAAAAAGGGGACTGTGCACTGCAGGACTTCAGTGTCAGTGTTTGAATGGGGCAAGATCTTGCATTTGGGGGAGAAAAGGAAAAAGGTAAATAGGTCTGGTTCTTTGCCCTTTTCTTCACTTCCATCTGGGCTGGATTTACAGACAAGTGGTGAAAGGCAGGCTTCTGGAGCACAGAAGTGTTAGATTGCTATCCATGCAAAGCAGTGAGCACTCAATTCATCTCTTAATTCACTTGGTTATTTATCTCTGGCAATCCAAGCCTTTAATCCAGCTTTGGTTACCAGTGAGATATCTTCATTGGCATTACATTTTCTGTAGTGTCTATCTGTCGTGCTGGAGTGGTGCTTACTGGCTCTCTCTAGAGGATGCTTTGGGATAAGCTGTTGCTCTCATGAACCAGCTAAACTTGCCTGCCTGAGCCTTCAAGTGGCCAGTCCCAGTGAGGGTGTGCAGGTACAACAGCATCACACTGGGATGGTGTAGATGTTTGACCTCTTCTTTTTCTTCCTACATCTCTCCTGTCATCCGCTTTGGGCCAGCAGGCAGGCCAGACCTGCTCCCCTGCACACCTCCTTCCTTTGAAGAAGCTACCACGGCCTCCATAGCCACAACACTCTCTTCAACATCTCTCTCTGTTCCTGAGCGATCCCCCTCGGAGACATCTGAGCAGCCCAGGTACAGGTGAGGACAGTGCCCGGCCCCTGCTCCCACTGGTGTCGAGTGGCTGCCGTTCCTCTTCGTGCTGCAGCTCTCAGTAGGCTGCCCTATGCTCTGGAATGCTAATGACCAATTTTAATTAAATCTCTCCTGGGAGCAAGCAGACACAGCTTTGATGGGATTAATTATTGCTGGGAGAAGTGTCAGCTGTTAAGTAGAACATCTCCCTTATGGGGCAGGGAGTTAGATTTGGGGGCAGTGTAGGATTTCTGCCTTAAATCCCTCCTCTAACTACTATCCTGGTTTCTTTCCGCAGGAGGCGCACACACTCCTCAGGGCAGGATGGCAGGTGAGAAAAGTGTCTTGTCTCCTGTTGCACTGCTGCACAGGGACCTCACGTTTGTCCCACCTCACTTTCGTCCTTGTGCAAAGGCCTCTTGGAGGGCTGCATGTGAATATTGGCAGCCCCAAGACTTTGGGGTGGTCTTCTGCAGGGTGACGAATTGCTTCCTGCAATCAGATGATCCCCATTTCTTGCACAGAATTTTCACTATAGCAGATCTCCCAGTGCTCTGCAAGGAATCTTTAATATTGTTATTTGATGGGAAAGGGGACAACTCAATTTGGTTGAGTTGTCTAAACTTACCCCCTCAACCAGCACTTGAATCAATGAAAATGGTCCCTTATGCCCCCCCCTCTCAGTAACCAAGTCTTAAAAGCAGGAAAAATCCTCCTTTGTGCATCTGCCGTGGTGAAGTGGACACGAATATAAGAGAGGGCTCTGACTTTGCAAGGTACTGAGCACATTCAGACCACCAGAGATGTAGCGTGGAGGCTGCGTGAACTTCAGTGTTCTCAGAAACCTGGGTGCTTTGAGGCTTTTTCTGGCCTGTGGTGATGGGTGGCTCAGAGCCAAGGGGAAGGTGGGACAAAACTCCCTGCTGCATAAGAGCGTCTGGATTTAGAATCTCACATCGTGTAATTATCTTGCATGCTTTTGCACCAGTAAAAATAACCCTGTTGCCTGTGTCAGTGGGACCTGAATGAGGATCCTTACACTTGCTGCTCACTGTGCCCTAGGTTTCTGGGACATCTTGTAATTGTTGTAGGTACAGGTTTTGAAATGCACATCACAAACTCAGTCTGGGGACACGCCATAGCCAGAGGAGCTGCTGGACGGACTGATGTCCTCTCTCTGTGCAGCCAATGTTTGGTGCCTCAGAGGAAGGCAGGGACTTGGGAAGATGGGTGTTTACAGCATCCCACAAACATCTCCCCTCACTCCTAGTTCTTAGCGATTTGCTGAGTTTCACACCATGCAGCCTGTGAAAAAAATCCTTTTCCACGGTATTTTTTAATGAATTTTGGGAAGTTCCTGTCACTAGAGGGCAAGTTGCTATTGATTTACAGCACCCATCCAAGTGGCAGGGACCTGTAAGGCATCTCACCTCCTGCAGAATGCATTGTCTGAAACTGCTGAATATTGGAGACTTAAACTCAGGCACCTGTGACAGGACCCACTTTGCAAAATGCGGTGACTTCACCTGAATTACTCCAGGCTCCCTCGATACGTCATGGAGGGAGTCACTGCAGGATGTGACTGCTCATCTGAAAATGGGTCAGGTGAATCATGTCCTAGAAGTGAGTGTCCCCAGACTGTCCAGGGAGCTTAATGACTTGGTCAGAGGTAGATCTTGCCACAACTACAGCCACCTCACATAAGTGTGACCCTCTTTGCTTTTTTTTTTTTTTTTTTGCCTAATTTCTCCATTTCTTGTGATGGTATCAACATCCTTTCTAGGGGAACAGGGACCTTTGTGTGTATGTGCGAAAACAAAGTTATTAAAGCATGAATCTCTGGGAATTTACATTCCTGAGTTGAAATGAAAAAGCCCTTCTCCAATTTGTTTGAGCCTGGAATGTGGCAAGCCTCTGATTACCCTAATCTGCTGGGGAATTCCCTCCAGGTTTGTGAATCCACCCCTACAGCAGCACCGACCCGGATGGAGTGGTGCTGCCTGCTGGCAGCAGCTCTCGGCCGAGCACCAGCCAGGGATGGAGCAGAGCTGGCCAGGGCTTCTCATAGACCTGAAGCTCCTCCCTGCCCCAGCCCGTGCCCTTGGCTTGGCAAACACCAGCTTCTCCTTCCCAGGAGGGCTGTAGAGCCAGCCCTGCTAACACAAGCAATTACTTTAATAGCATGAGGTATTAAATTGAAGACTGTCACAAACTGCTCCTGAGCGTGCAGATAAATAGGATGTTAACCCCAGAGCAAGCCGGAGCAGCTTCAGTGCACCGGGAGCCTCAGAAGAGGTTGGAGGCTTTGCCCCTTGTGCAGCTGATGGATAACTCTGGGCATGGGTTTTCCCCAGAGGCCAATTTTCCTTTTGGCTCTGTACTCAGGTTGACATTGCCATCTTTTCTGCAGCACTGGTTAGCTAATCCCTTTCCTCTTGCCCTCTTTTCCCACCTCTTTGGCTTTGAGCACTGCAGTCTTGACAGGACTGACTCTTTTGCCCGGGAGGTTTGGTTACCCCAAGCCTCGGGTCTGGCTGAGCCTCGCTCCTTGTGTCCTTGGTTCCCAGGTCACACGAGGAGGTGCGGGTTGAAGAGGAGCTTCAGCAGATCAGCGTAGAGCTGGAGCCCAAGTGTGATGTTGAGATCGTAGCTCCTGAAGAAGACGACAAAGAGTGAGTGCTCTGGAGCTTCCAGCAGCCGTGCAGGGCCCTGCCCGCTGCCTTCTGTCTGTGGCTGCTTCTGCCAGAGGCTGGTCTTGTTGGGGCATCGACTTCCCTGGAGAGCGAGGCTCTCACACAGCTGTGAGACGCTGCTGAGTGATGCTCCTTCTGACCTGACCTGATCTTTCTGGATGTTAGAGCAAATTATCCTCTGCACTAAATCACCGAGCCTTCCTTGTTCCTTCTTTTCTGACCGTGCTGACTCGGTGCTGTCATTTCTTCCCCCCTCCAGAGAGGCGGCTTCTTCAGCCTGTGCCATTGGAACATCCACGGCTACAATAGAGGTGGAGACGGCCAGCCAGGCCTCCGAACCAGCCAGCCAGGCCTCGGATGAAGATGATGTGCCAGTCACAGACATATACTTTGTAAGATACCCTTTCTGCCTGGCCCGTGAGGGGTGTGAGGGAAATGTTTGGACGAGGCTGTAATAATCTCTATTTTGGCAGTAGGGTGCACAGGGTAGAGTCTGCCCTTGTGTCGAGTGCCTTCAGATCTTAACACTGAACAGGTTTTGAACGCAGGGAACCAGCCTAGCCCTTGGAGAACAGAGAGCAGCATCTAGTGGGGCTCAAACAGGTGCTGCTGCTGCGGAGGTAGCCGTAGGTGTGCTGCTCTACTTCCAAGCAGAAGCACTGAAGGGCTTATCTAGGCCAGCATGTTCACTCCTGGGACAAGCCAAGGTGAACGCAGGTGCAGCAGGGGCTCCCTCAGCTGGAGCTGCAACACAGACGTGTGCTGGAGCTGCCCAGAGCCGGAGCAGAGGCGGTTGCAGTGGGGCTGACCTCGGGCTCTGGTGAACTCTGGCTTTTCCTTTCCCCGCAGGCAGATGCAGTAGGTGATGCAGTGGAAATCTAGTACTGAGACAGGGAGTAAGTGAGGTGGTTGCTGGTTGGCAGCAGAGTGCTGTGGAGCCCGGGGGCCGTGTTCCTCAGCCAGCTTCTGCAATGTCTGAGCAGCGTCTGCAGGCTGGAGAGGAGATTTTAGCAACGCGTACCTGCTTCGTGGATTCCCAGAGCAGAGCTGAGGGTCTGCCCCGTGGCGGCTCTCCCCCATGTTCCAGCACTGGGATCTTCTCATTAAAAAAGGTGCCCCACTCTGCCTCGCTGTGGGTTACACAGCAGTGGAGACGAGCTGTGCCCTGTGAACTCCTTCAGACAAACCTAAAACGGGCAGCGTTTGGCTTTCCCTGGGCTTGCGTGACTCTGCTGCAGAGCTGCTCACTCATTGCCGAGTCATTTGGAGGCTCGTGGGAGCTGCAGGAGGAATCGGCTCCATTTTAAAAGCTTGTCTGTTTGGGTTTTTATGCATGCTGTTCAAAATGCAAACAGCTCCCTCTAACACTGGCTGCTCTTTCTTTGCCTGTGGATGGCAGCTGTGTGCAAGCTGCTTGCAGATACTGCCGGTTCCGCTGGCAAGTGTCTCCTAGCAGGGGGCAGCTCCCCTCCCTCCATGGCCGTGGGCACATGGACTCCCCCCAGCTTCCCAGGGGTTCCTCCCTGTCGAGAAGAAACCATTTGTGTGCAATGTGTGCTCCCGGAGAGCGTGACTGGCCGCCCATCAGCATCTCATACCTCATCCGAGTCCTTGAGTTTTGCATTAAATGTGTGTCGTGTGCCGTGCAGCGTTTGTCACTGCTGGGATGAAGGGAAGAGCTGACCTGGGCTCCCGCAGGCACTTTTCTCGGAAAACCACTTGAACTGCAGCTCCAGGGAGGCAGCACCCATGGCTGCTCCCACAGGGCTGCCCCAGGAGCGGTGTCGGGGGGTTGCGACGGACAGAGAACGATTTGTCGAGTCCCAGGGGACTGGGGTCTGTTCTTTGGAAATCTGCTGCTGAAAGGAGAGTGCTTTATCCTCCTGCTCACCCTCAGGGGAATAAAGGCGCAGAGACTGTCCCAGGCACGGGCACCGCTCTTCCCACGCACGGCTTCCCTGCCCGCCGATCCGTTCAGCCCTGGAGTTGCACAACCCCTTGTTCTCTTTTTTGTTGTTGTTTCTTTGTTTGTTGTTTTGCTTTGTTTGTTGGTGTTGTGGTTTTCTTTTGCTTTCTCTTTCATCCTGTCCTTCACATCATCTTTTTTTCCTCTGTTTCCTTTCTCACCTCACTTGCCCTGGGGCCATCCAGTTCACAGATGGGAGGTACTGGATTTACTCTCCCCGACAGCGCAGACTCCGAACCACCTCGCTTTCCTCTGGGACTGTAAGTGAATGTGCTAGCACATAGGGGAGCAGAGCTGCAGCTTTGAAACGCTGGGTCCAGCAGCTCCTTTTTCCCTGGATGCTGTAGCTCTGTCCTCTGTGGCTGCTAGGAACCAGCTCAGTAGAAACCAGGGAGGCAGATCATAACTGCAGAAATGGATTTCTGTAGGATCTGACAGAAATGAAGACTCTGCCCTGCTTTTCTGCAGGCTAAGTGCACAGCTCCTGGCATGGGATGGGCCACAGCATCACCCAGCCCTTGGACAAACCTGCAGACAAACCATTTGTAGGTGACATTAGGCACAGCTCCCTTGGCTCAGGAAGCCAGACTGGGTTCCAAAGAGGCTGTTGAGATGCTCTGGAGCTGCTGTTAAGCCAGTTTTGACCTCTTAGGCCTGTGGCCAGTCTTATTTCTGGTGGCTGGGAGGCTGAGCACTCGTAAAGCCAAAGGAGTTTGAGTTACTGATGGATCAGGGATGGTTTCTGCTCCCAGCCCTTGCTGGCATCACTCACGGGCTCCCTCCTCAAGCAGGTTTCTGTGAGCTGTGGAAGTTTTCCTTTCCCTTCCAGAAGGTGCAGCGAGGCAGTTCAGTGTTTAGGGCTTGCTCTGGGTTTTGGCATTCCCTTTCTCAGGGTGTGTGAGAGCTGCTGTCTTCCTCAGAGGGTAGTGACAGCACTGTCAGGGCCTCGGCACAAGCGTTTGCGTAGCGTGGTTGGCGCAGCGCCTGCCGCCTTGGAGCCAGGCAGGGGAGCAGGCATCAGGCAGGATGCACAGGGAAGCAGGGGCATGCTCCTGAGCTTGGCAGTGTGGGCAAACAGGCAGCTAGCTCCTCCCAGCAGCTTTTCCTGCCCCCACGCTGGGTTTGGCTGGCCCAGCACCAGCAGGGTTAATGCCGAGCGCCGGATGCTCCTACTTTTTATTTTTTTTTTTTTTTTTTTATCTCCCCGCTGGGTTTGCAGCTCCCTGCATGCATCTGGACTCCCAGAAGGCTCGAAAAGGGGCTGGCTGGAGCATGTGGTTGGGTCAGGATGGGTGAAAAACAGGATGTGGGGCAGACTTGGTGCAGCGTTGAACGTTGCTGCGCCTTCAGCAGAGCCCTGCAAAAAGCTCCAGGCAAGGTTTTCTCTTCCTTCCTTCCTCCCAGCGGTCTCTGCTAACGCAGCTGCACTTACTGATGGGGTCCAGCATGCGGAGCCCAGTGCTTCAAAGCTGCTCTAGCTTCTTGTAGTTTCTTGCACACCGTAGACTGTTCCGCTTGGTTCCCAGGCCGGGACCCCCCCAGGCTTCTTTCAAGCACCCAGTTCCATTTCTCTTCCTCTGCAAGCCCAGGCTGGGCCATGGGGCCAGCTTCCACCCCTGATATGGGGGCACCTCTGGAGCCAGCAGAGCCACTTTGCAGTGCAGGTGGGTCCCCCGGGAGTCACCAGCCCTTGAACCTGCCAGGATTTCTGTGCTGAGTCAGAAGCAGAAGCGTTTTGTCACACCGGTGCCCAGAGCTGCGCTAACTGGCTCCCACCACACGTCCCCTTCCCCCACATTATTCCCAAGATCCAGTTGTGTTTTGCCTCCTTTGTTGTACCTGTTCTCATCACCCCTCTGCTGTCTCCAAGGCTCTCAGTGGGAACTAACTGGTTCCTTTCTGTGCCCACCACCCACCATGATCCAACCCACCCGTCTGCTGCCTTGCTTGGCCTGCAGGGAAGGGGGAAGGCACAGCAAACCAGGTCAGGTGCCACTGTAAAAGCCCTCCTGGACACTCGAGATGCCAATTTGTAGCACGCCTGGGGCTCAGAAAATGGGGTTTGGGAGCTGAGAGTGGGTAGCAGGAACCAGGAGCTCTGTCCCTGCCCCTAGGTAAGTCGCTTGCCATGTCTCCTGGTTTCTCTGAGGTCAGGGTGATGCTGTGGCAGGGAGCTGAGGCTTCCCTGGCACTTCCAAAGCACTCAGATCTGTCCCTGCAAGAGGAGAGGTTGTCCCATGTCCCAGAAGGTAGGGAGCAGGTAGGTATCGAGGCTGAGGAAGGCTCCTCTGCTGAGACCCAGCACTGAGCTCAGTTCTCTCCCTCCAGGCGGACAGCTGTTCTTACTGTATTGTTTCCTACTCTTTTATTTTCTCCTTTTATTTTTTCCTCTTCTCTCCTTTGCTCCCTGCTCTGCTGCTGCTCTCCTTGCATTCTCCCCGCCGTCTCTGGCCACTCTGGCAGCCGACAGACGAGAGGAGTTGGGTTTACTCCCCGCTCCACTATAGCGCTCAGCTCCACTCTGTCTCCGATGAGGAGAGCGATACAGTAAGTGTACAAGAAGCACGTGCTGGGTGCCCGGTGGGTCAAGGTCGGACCTTGCGCTCCCTCTGCAAGCTGGCCTTGCAGGGGGAGCTGCTGTGGCCTCTGTGCAGCATGGGGCTCTTGCATGGCCGCGGCGGAGCCCTGCCGCAGCTCGGCTCAGCTCTGTGGCAGCAGGTGAGGGCTGCTGCGCTGGCAGAGACCCCTTCGGCTCGGCAGGGGTTGAGTGCAGTGAAAGCTCGGGGGTCTGAAGTTCTCCAGACGCGTTGTTGTTACTGGGATGCAAAAGAAGCAAGTTGTCCTCTTCGTGCTCGTTGTGGCTCTGGGGATTTGGCTGGGCTCAGACCAGATGCAGGGCGGATGCACGGGTGTTGACTCTCTTTTCTCTGCCTCTTGCAGTAATCTCTATGCAGACACAGAAGCCCCAGAGAGCAGCGATTCCCTCTGCAGGTCGATGTGTTCCCTTTTCGTTGATGCAGCCGTTCCAGTGGGATGGGGAAGAGCTTGCCGACACCAGTATTGCTGCACTGCAGGATCCCGGGCACTGCATTTCAGAAAGGAGCAAAACTATAACCGTCTATTTCTACTTATCCCAGATGTGGGCAGCAAAGAAACCACCCACTCACCTCACCCACAGCTCCCAACGGAGACATCCAGCTGGGTGTAGAGAATCCTGGGTAGTAACACAGTGTTTTCCAGATGTGCACTACCGTAGCTACCTATCCATGTGTAATACTGTGAACCTTTTTAATTTTTTAATCATGTATTTATTTCTTTTATCTTTGCACAGAGACAGCACAAATGTGCTTTTTTAAACATTTAGTTTACTGCACTTTTTTTTTTCTTTTTTTTTTTGGTTGTCATATATTTGTGCATCAGAAAGGAGGGTGAGACCTCACTGGAGAATTAATTGATAGGAGCACGTTGCTGGGGAGGGCAGGGACCGGAGTGGCTTCCCTTGAGGCAGCAGCGTGGTCTGACCAACTGATGGAGTCGGGAGGTGTGAGGCTGTCCAGGCTCTGCCACGGTTTTGCCGAGTGACCTAAGGCAAGTCACTTAACCACTCTGTGCCTCGGTTCCCCTGTGCTGATGGGTGTGCAGTTCCCACTTCCGTTAAAGCACTTAAAGCCTGGGATGAAAGGTGCTATGTAAATGCCATGTATTAAAGGCCATCGAGTAGAATTGCTCCCACGTTACAGTAGTCCAAAGTAGCCATGCCAATTCACTTGGATTCAAAAATCGCTAGTGACTTCTCTAGATCTGTGACACTGTGTGGGGGAAGCAAGCGATTCCTGGCAACGCTGATGTGGTCACCTCGGCTCTCTGGACGTCGCAACGGCTTCAGCCTTCACCTTCACGCTGCTGTCACCCCGTCCCTCTGTGCTTGGGAGCCCACGCTTCGTCCCGCCGGCCGCGCCAGGCATGGACAGATGAGGACTGGGCGCCTCCAGGGACCGTCCCCGCTCTGCCAGCCCCGGCGTGGCTCGCCCGGACCCCGCATCCCACTGGAGCCACTTAGCACCTCGCATGCTCACGGGTGTATCCGACCGCCAGTGACTCGGGGGTCGCGGACACTGGGTTCACACGTATCCTCCGTACCTCAGGGCAGTCAGGGAGCTGCGTGCACGTCCACGCCTGCTGGAGGCAGAAACCAGGCACCTGGCTCCAGCACCCGGGTGCGCCGGGCGGTGTTGTGTGCATGGACTCTGTTGGACAGACAGCTGGGTGACTCGGACGTTGTCTGTGGCAGTGTCTGCTGTTGGAAATCACTGCTTCGGATGTCTGAGACACGGATAGTTTGCTCTTTGAGGGCTGCGCGCTGTAGCCAAGACAAGATTTGGTGTCACTTGGCAGTGCTCGGTTTAGGCTCGTCCTTCTGTCAGCAGGACACCGTAGCATCTTGAACTCCAGCAGTCCCATCCTCTCCCAGAGAGAAGAAATGGAACCCTTTAGACAAGGAGGAGACAGGTCTTGTTTGTGTGCTTTACATGCCAAGAGAGGGGGTCAAAATCTCTTTATTCTCATCACAATCTTCAGCTGTCCTTGGGATTCCTTGTAGAGGAGTGTAGAAGAGGAACCCTCCTCCTGGGGCTCTGTCCCTTTCCATCTGTCTTCGCAGCAGCACTCAGGACTGGTTCATTCAGGTCCCAGAAGGTAACCAGGCTGGTGGGAAGCTCTTCCCCTCTGCGAGGCGATGAAGTTGGCGAGGATCTTTGTGAATTGACATTGTTTCTTGCCTAGAAGTACGGGACCCAAACTTCACCCCATGCCTGCAGATGCTGAAGGCTGTACGGTGTGCTGCTCTCGGAGTGCAGGCTGGGGGTCTTGCAAGCTGCTGCCGTTAGATGTATCCATGTATTTACCAAATAATCTATCAAAAGTCTTTCAAGACATTCTCCCCTTTCAGTCGCTACTTGACAGCTTGTTCATCCAGCTCGTGGCATCGCTCCATGACAGCCCCTTCAGTAGGCTGGGGAACAGCTCCCAACCCACCCCATCTCCCTGTGCCAGCCCGGAGGGGTGCTGCAGGCTGCGTGTTCGGCGCTGCGGGGGGCTCAGTAGTTGGGCAGAGGGGAGCCGGGAGTAGTGCAATACCTACAGACTAACGTGCCTCTGGGCTGAAAGTGTGAGGCTGCAAAATGCTGGAAATTCAGCCTTTGTTTCCTCCAGAAGCCCGATGCTGCACTTGGAGAGGCTGGAGGAGGCCGTGTCCCTTCTGCATCTTCAGGTGTCGCTCTCGGGCGCTGCGCTGGGGAACGCAGCCCTGGGAGGGAGCCGGGAGGCTGGGCTCAGCCGAGCCCCAGCTGCACGGGCACCTCCTGGGGTTAGCTGCAGCAGGCCTTTCCCACCAACAAAAATCAAGCATCTTGTTAAAGATGGTTCAGGCATCACTGAAATCAGGACTTCTTTCCTTCCCTGCATTTCAGGGGTCTCTAAAGCTGCTTAGCCTCTGTGCAGGAAGTGTCTGAGCCCAACCTTCATAGAGTATCCCGGTGAATGAACTTTGCAGGCTCAAGCTAGCTTGGTCCCGGAAGATATGGGGAAGCCCAAGTCTCCTTTTGCAGCACGTTCATTCCAACTGTTGTCGTTCTTCAGGTGTCCAGGCTTTTTGAGACAATCCTTCTGTGTGCAATCCTACAATGCTGAACCCTTTGGAGCGAGCAGGTCTGTAAAAGATGAGAGCAAAGGGATGGGAACAACTTTGTCAATGTGAGTGGGGAAAAAAGAGCCTTCTTTTAGGGAGATGCTGATCCCAAATGGAAACTATTCCTTGCCAGGCCCATGCACACTTCCTGCTATCAATTCCTGCGCAGGTGTCTGTGCTGGAGAGCAGCTGAGCCTTCACAAGGCTACAGGACGCTGGGGTTCAAAGCTTGCTCCTTACCCACCTCTCTGTGCTATTCCTGCCCACTGCGTTGCAGTGGGGGAGCACTGGGGCACTGGGGGGCACTTCCCATGCCTTGTCAGTGCTGCCTTTGCAGGGCATAGCAGAGTCGGAGGAAGGGAAGGACTGGGTCTTGCCCTTGGGAAAGATCCTCAGCCCTTCTTTGGGGAGGAGAGCCCTTGCCCCTCCTTGGCCTGAGCACCTCAGCTGTGCCCAGCTCACCTGCGGAGCGGGTCGTGTGTGTTTTTGCTAGGGCTTTCTCTAGTGCCCCAGAAGATCGCTGCCTAGTGCTGTCACCAGCGTACCCCTACATCTCGAAAAAGGCACCGCATCTCCTGCTGCTCCACGGGCGCAGGACTCGAGGGCTCCAGGGCTGTTTCTGCTTTCAGCCACCGCCGCCTCCTTGGTGCCTGGCTCAGCCACGTGTGCTGAGGTCGCACGTTGGCTCCGGGCACGGGGCTGGCACCGTTGTGGCAGGGCCTGGGTCACCCTCG
This sequence comes from Netta rufina, assembly GCF_964035555.1. Taxonomy (NCBI): domain Eukaryota; kingdom Metazoa; phylum Chordata; class Aves; order Anseriformes; family Anatidae; genus Netta; species Netta rufina. The sequence goes on along the minus strand of NC_140152.1, from coordinate 1,656,647 downwards.
GTGCCCGCTGGGCTCCCGAAATGTGCCGTGGCCCTGCCCAGCACCCTCCGCTCCCCGCTCAGCGTCACCTCCAGCTCTTTGCCCAGCCGGACAAAAGCCGTGGCCCCCAGGCCCTGGCTCGTGTCTGATTTTCTCTCTGTTGCTGTCGACATTAGCCCCGGGTCTCCTCTATCGGATGCTCGTGCTCCCGCTCATTTCCCACGTCCGCTCCGTGCGTGCACCGTGTAATGAATGTATGTAATTAGGGGGGGCCGAAATGGGATGCCGACCGGGGGTGTTGTCATGGCTCTCTTCTTTATTATTTTTTTTGGGGGGGGGTGAAAGGTTACGTCATGAGCGCTTTTTTTCTTTTCCTCGTTCTGTTGGTTTTTTTTTTTTTGTTTTGTTTTTTCGTTTCCTCCTCGTGGGGAGCCCTTTTCCAGAGAACTGTAAGTTGATGCTTTCTGTCCTCGGCTCTGTGATAAAGCGTTTCTGTGTGTGCTGTGCACAGCGCGCGGCTCTGCCTCGTCTCAGCGCCCTCGCTGCCGCGCCCCGCCCCGCGCGGGCATTTTGGGGTAAAAAACGAGAAAAAAAAAAAAAACAAAGGGGGGAGGGAAATAAATAAATAAACAGATAAATAAATAAATAAATAAATCAAACACCGATCGCGGGCCCGCCCCTCCCGTGGGCCGGGCCTGGCACCGGGGCCTCGCGGCGGAGCTGCCCCGGGGCCGCCTGCGCCCAGCCGGGAGCGGGGCCGATGGGCTCCGGGTCGCGCAGCCCCGGCCGGCGGCACCGGGACCGGGATCGGGACCGGGACCGGGATCGGGATCGGGACCGGGATCGGGATCGGGACCGGGAGCGCTCCGGGAGCGGGGAGAGGCGGAGGCGCCGCAGCCGGAGCCGGAGCCGGAGCGGGGGGCGCCGCCACCGGGAGCAGAGCTCGGGGTGAGAGGGGGGGAACCGGGCCCGGGGCGGCCGGGCCTTGCTGGGGGAGGGCTGGGCCGTGTCGGGACCGGGACCGGGACCGGGACCGGGCCGTGCGGGAGGAACCGGGCCCTGCCGGGGGGGACCGGGCCTGGGCCTTGTGCCGGGGCCTGGGCCCGGTGCGGCCTTGTCCCGGGGGCGGCGGGGAGCGGGGCCTGGCTGCGGCCGGGCCCGGAGGGAGCCCGGCTCGGTGCGGCCGGGGCTCGGCGCCGTGACCGCGGCCCCCAGCGGCCTCCCGCCGGACACAGCGAGCTCGGGGGCTCGGCCGGGCCCAGCCGGGCCTGGGAGGCCCCAGGGCAGGCAGGAGCCGCCGGGACGCTGCCACCGTCACCCGCTGGGTGCCCACCCGGCCCCGGAGCCCCCCGGGGAGGGCACGGAGCCTTCGTGGGAGCGTGGTGCGGGGGGCGGGTACCGGGCTCGGAGCCTGTTTGGGTTTTCTCGGCCCCGCTGTTGGGTCTCGCTGGGGCTGGGGACAGGCCGTGCCCTGCCCGTGGTGGGGCAGTGTGCTCCCCTCCTGGGGCACTGCGTCCGCACTGAGCCTGCGATCGTCAACTGAAATGTGGCTTCCCCCCTCCCGCAGCTCGGACTCTGAGGATGAGAGACACAAATGGAAGAAGAAAAGCAAAAGCAGGGACCAGCACCATAAAAGCCAGAAGAAACACCGCTCGCAGTCCCGGGGTCGCTCCTCCAGCTCGGGCTCTGAGCGAGAGCGAGACAAGAGGCGAGCCCGGAGCAGAGAGAGGCGGAGGAGAAGAGATGGCTCCAAGTCCTCCGTGTCCTCAGTCAGCTCTCCCTCCCCACCGCGTTCCCGCGGCCGGGAGGAGTCGGGGCAGCAGCTGAGCCTTCAGGAGCGCTTGAGGATGAAGGAGGAGAAGAAGAAGCAGGCTGCGCTCATGAAGGCCTTGGAGACCCCAGAGGAGAAGCGGGCTCGACGGCTGGCTAAGAAGGAGGCCAAGGAGAGGAAAAAGCGGGAGAAGATGGGGTGGGGAGAGGAGTACATGGGTTACACTAACACCGACAATCCCTTTGGGGACAACAACCTGCTGGGCACTTTCATCTGGAGCAAGGTGAGCGCCCAGTCCACACCTCTGTCACAAGAGGCTGCTCTGCACGTTGGCTCACAGGAGATTGTGTTCCTGTGGCTGCTGTGGGGGGTCCACAGAGCAGTGGGGTGTCAGGAGGGACTTTGCTTGAGGTGGGAATCTCTGAAACACTACAAGGAGCCACATGAGAGCAGTGTTGTCATTTAGGGCAGCAGCTGCGTGTTCCTGAAAAGCTCTGCAGGGCTTCACGTCTGTTATTGTGAAGACCAATGTTTGTATTCAGGGCTGTGGGATGCGGAGATGGGTGAGGGTACAGGAGAGGCTGCCTGGGAGCTGAGAGCTGGGGAGTGTTCCCTGCTCGTGTTGCTGCTCACCAGGTGGGGTGGACATCCTGGGTGAACCTGGGTTTTGCTGAGAAGCTGCAGGAGTAGGATTTGAGGGAGTCGGGGGTCTTGACAGGATGAGAGCCCATTAGAGCAGCACAAATGGGTGATTGTTGCCACTTGAGAGGCTGTAGAGGCTGCTTGGTTTCATGGCTCCTCTTGGCCACTCTGTTTCAGGCGCTGGAGAAAAAGGGGATCAGCCACCTGGACGAGAAGGACCTGAAGGAGAGGAACAAACGAATCCAGGAGGACAACCGTCTGGAGCTGCAGAAGGTGGGAGCAGAAGCCCCCTCCCTCCCACTGCCTGGCACAGGTCCCCATGGACAGCCCAGTTCTCCCAACTGCTCCCGGCCCATCCTGAAAGTTCCCTTGATCTCTCTGGGGGGCCCATGGCTATAAGACGTGGGTGCCACGCTGTGCTGACTTCTGTTTGGGGGTGAGATCTTCTCCTTGGGGCTGAATCCAGCTCGGGAGGTGCTGGTGAAGACAAATGCCAGGTCACTGCAGTGCAGCGTGGTCGTGCCCATGTCCCCTGTCCTCCGAAGGTTTGGCAGGGAGCAGTGGGCAGCTGGCTCTGGTGCTGGCTCTCCTGGTGCAGAGCTCCTGGCTCTCCGGGATGATTGTGGGGGCTGAGGCAGCTCAGTGAGTGCGGTTATGGTGGTGTCCTGCAGGAGGCTGGCAGCCTCACGTCTCGCTCTGTCCCTGAGCAGGTGAAGCAGCTGCGCCTGGAGCGAGAGAGGGAGAAGGCGATGCGTGAGCAGGAGCTGGAGATGCTGCAGCGGGAGAAGGAGGCGGAACACTTCAAAACCTGGGAGGAGCAGGAGGACAACTTCCACCTGCAGCAGGCCAAGCTGCGGTGGGTGGGCAGCTTCGTGGGGTCAGGCTGGTGGGGAGCAGAGGTCGGCAGGCACCGCTCACTGTGCCTCTCCTCTCACCCAGGTCTAAGATCCGGATTCGGGACGGGAGGGCGAAACCCATCGACCTCCTGGCCAAGTACATCAGTGCGGAGGATGACGATCTGGCTGTGGAAATGCACGAGCCCTACACCTTCCTGAATGGCCTGACCGTCTCCGACATGGAGGATTTGGTGGAGGACATTCAGGTACCGCTCTGTGGCCTCTGCACCCTGCCTGTGGCTGAGCTCAGGCCGTGACACGGAACGGGTCCCTGATGTCTCCTGTCCCCTGCCTGCAGGTTTACATGGAGCTGGAGCAGGGCAAGAACGTGGATTTCTGGAGGGACATGACCATCATCACGGAGGATGAAATAGCCAAGCTCCGCAAACTGGAGGCCTCTGGGAAAGGAGGCCCAGGTAAGCAGGAGGCCAGAGCCTGGCGTGGATGTTGGGGGGAGTGAGAACAGCGGGTAACGAACGGCGCGGGGTCTGCCGCAGGCTCTCAGGCTTGCAGAGGCTCTCGAGTTGCTGCTGGAGGATGTGATGGATGGAGGCTGTGGATGTGGCAGCCGTCCCCGGCCGGGCTCCAGCTGTTCGGTGAAGCCCAGGAGCGCCTGAGTGTGTGAGCGCTCAGAGGCTGACCGGTCGCCCTTGCCTGCCTGTGCAGGGGAGCGGCGGGATGGCGTCAACGCCTCCGTCAGCTCGGACGTGCAGTCCGTGTTCAAGGGGAAGACCTACAACCAGCTGCAGGTGCTGTACCAGGGCATCGAGAGCAAGATCCGGGCAGGAGGGCCCAACCTTGACATCGGATACTGGGAGAGCCTGCTGCAGCAGCTGAAGGCCTACATGGCTCGGGCCAGGTGAGAGCGGGGACGGTGCCGGGTCAAAGGTGTGGAAGGGGACAGCGCAGAGCTGCCGTGAGCAGAGCTGGGGAGGCCCAAACCCACGGTCATGGTGTGGGGATATTATGCCTTTTCCAAGCTGTTGCTTCTTCCAAGTGGGAAGAAGGGCAGGACAATCAGTCCCTTCTCAAAAGGCGATGTTTAAGGTGAGATCCTCAGGGGGGAAGCTGACTGGAGGGTTATTCAGCCCAGAACTGTAAAAAAACAAATTTCAGGCCGGAGTGGTGTGTGTCCCAGCCATGGGCATGCAGGGTGTGACCTGATGGCTCGTCTCCCCCTTGCAGGCTGCGGGAGCGGCACCAGGACGTGCTGCGGCAGAAGCTGTACAAGCTGAAGCAGGAGCAGGGCGTGGAGAGCGAGCCTCTCTTCCCCATCATCAAGCGGGAGCCGGTCTCCCCCAGTGACAGGTATGCAGCCCCCTCCTTGGGGAGCACAGCCCTCAGCCTCCCCCTCGGGCACCCAGGACAGAAGGTGCAGCCTCGTGCTCCCACAGACAAACCTTGGGGAGCCAAGGGCACCGTCTCCATCCCCCGTTGTCTTCCCTGCAGGCTGGACCCAGAGGAGAGCCTTGTGGTACAGCCGGGGCCGTCCTCAGAGCCAGAGGCTGAGCAGGATGCAGAGGTCAAAGGAGAAGCAGAGGGGGAAGCCGTGTTGATGGAGGAGGACCTGATCCAGCAGAGCCTGGACGACTACGATGCAGGGAAGTACAGCCCCCGGCTGCTGGGCCCCAACGAGCTGCCCTTCGACGCGCACGTGCTGGAGGCCGAGGAGGACATGCACCGGCTGCTGCTGCTGCGCCAGCAGCTCCAGGTCACAGGTAGGAGCCCCGATGGCCTCGTGGCCTGGCCTGGCACGGGGGGCACACACGTGCCCTAGGGTGCAGGGCTGGAGGGGGGGGATTCTCCTCTTGGAAAAGGATAAATGCTGGGGCTGGAGCATGCACCCAGAGCTGGCCTCACAGAGGGATCCACTGGGTACTAAAGGGGGATGCAGCCCGGACTGCCGGCGTTCTCTGTGGGTGCCCAAATCAGCTCCCTCCCTCTCCCCAACACACCACTCAAGCTGCAGACAAGTGGGAAGGGTATTTTGGATGAGTTTCCCAGCACCCACCAGGTCTCCATGTCCAGCACATCCCCAGCCTGGCCCCTCCTGCCCCTTACCCACGCACCCCGGGCCCGCTCGGCACTGCAGGGCCAGCCCTCACCTCTCCTCCCTGCAGGCGATGCCACCGAGAGCACCGACGACATCTTCTTCAGGAAGGCCAAGGAGGGTATGGGCGCGGACGAGGCGCAGTTCAGCGTGGAAATGCCCCTCACGGGCAAGGCTTACCTCTGGGCTGACAAGTACCGGCCCCGCAAGCCTCGCTTCTTCAACCGGGTGCACACGGGCTTCGAGTGGAACAAGTACAACCAGACCCACTACGACTTCGACAACCCCCCGCCCAAGATCGTGCAGGGCTACAAGTTCAACATCTTCTACCCCGACCTCATCGACAAGCGCTCTACGCCCGAATACTTCCTGGAGGCCTGCCAGGACAACAAGGACTTTGCCATCCTGCGCTTCCACGCCGGGCCGCCCTACGAGGACATCGCCTTCAAGATCGTCAACCGGGAGTGGGAGTATTCCCACCGCCACGGCTTCCGCTGCCAGTTTGCCAACGGCATCTTCCAGCTCTGGTTCCACTTCAAGCGCTACCGTTACCGCAGATGAGGGGCTGCTCTCCCCGCCAGCACAGAGGGTGGGCAGGGGGCTTGTCCCCTTGTCCCACATGCGCTGTTCTGTGGACCTGCCCAATGCTTGGCCCAGCGCAGCCTTTTGACCATTTTCCTCATGGCTTTTATCCCGAGGGACCCTGAGACTTTGACACAAATAAATTGGGGTTGTTTAAGCCATGGCCTCCCTTGCCTGAGCACCCCATGCCCCTCTGTCCCCTGGGGCTGTGCTGTACGCTGCCAGCAGCCAGTATCCTCCTGGGCCAGCACTGGGAGCTCCCCTGGGGCTGTGCAGTGGTGGGGGCGGGGGCTGTCTGTGCCCCTAGCCCCAGATGCTGTCCGCCCTGTGGGTTCCCATCGCCTCTTCCAGCCCCACGCCCTCCCCTTGCTTGTGCCAGACCTGTCCAGCCGTGACGTTCCCCAGCTGGAGCCGCGGTGCCCTTTGCTCTGCGAGCACAGCCCCTTGCCCACGGTCCCACCGCTGCCGAATTCCCTCGGCCCTGCGCCGCCCCCACAGGCCCCGTTTCTGGCCTTCCCCCGCCTGGCATCCTGCTGCCCCAGCCTGGGAGCACCGCCACCTCCCTCGACCCTGGCTGCATGATGAAAGGGTTTGGTGGCCAGAAAGCGTCAGCCTCCGGCGGGGAGGAGGAGCGGGGTGTGAGATGTGACCAGGACATCTCCTTACAGGGGAAAATCTGGTTTCTGTGGCACACGGTCCCTCCCCCTGTCCCTGAGTGGTGCTTACTGCCCCGGGCAGAGGCACTCCGCAGTACCCCAGGGCTGAGATGGGGCTCCCGGGGCCTTCATGGGGACCAGGCGGGGGCTTCTTGGCCATGGGTTTTGCCTCGCAGCTGGCGATTCCCCCCGTAGCTCACCCCATCCTGCTTCTCCTGGCACTGCTGGCAGGATCCGGCCCTGTGGGAACTCATTTTCAGGAGCACCCCACAGGCACCATGCATGCCAGGAGCCCAGCCTGCCCCCGGGACTGGGGGGGGGACGGACCCCGATCACCTCAGCCCCGCGTGTCCCCAGCCTGCCGGATATCCCCTGGCCGGCGGCAGCGCCGGGACGTGTCCCCACGGCCTCTCCTTCCTGTGCGTTATTTAAAGCCGTGGAGCGGCTGCTTGGCGGGGGGGTGTTGAGATCCTGAGGTCAGCACAGGAAGCGTGTGAAGGCCGGGACAGATGGGTTCAGAGCAGAAAGTAGAAAAAAAAAAATAGAAAAAAAAAAGAAGCAAAACCAGCGGTTAGGTGGCCTCTGTGCTTAACCGCCCGGCACAGCCCCTGCGCTCTCCGTCACGGACACAGACACGGGGGGGCCGTTCTCAGGTCTCCTGCTGCCACTGGATGTCCCCTGCAGTGACACGGAGTCCTGACAGCCCCGTGCTGGTCCTGGAGCAACCTGGGAGCCTGGGGGCAGTGGGACAGGGCTGGTGCCTGGGTGAGCATTGGGGCGGGGGGAAACGCTCTGTCCTGCTCTGGCTGCCCCCAAATTGTCATCGCATCCCCTCCCGGGCACTGCCGGAGCCACCGCAGCCCCTCCAGGGGCCGGGTCCAGCTGACCCCCAGGGCTTTTCGCTGCCCTGGCAGTTCTCAGCGCTCTTCCCCACCCCTCCAGTATTTGAGGAGAGCCGACCACCTGCCTCTGCCTCGTCGTGTGCCACAGTGAAGCCCCACACCGGCTTTGTGGGGGCCGAACTCTTTCCTCTCCCAGAACCAGCAGCAGCGGGTGGCTGCAGCACCCGGAGGCTCCCCACCCGCCGAACCCCCTGCCCACGTCCTCTGCGCCCCACACAGGCTGTGGGGGTCACACCCCAGCGGCATCCGCTGCCAGCAGAGCCTCGCAGCTCCACGCCTCGTGGCTCTGGGGCTGTGACAGCACCGCGGGCACGAGGGACGCTCCCGTGTCACTCGCTGGCTTTGGCGCAGGACGGAGACACCGCTGCGAGGAGCTCCCCGGTGGCACGCGGGGGCCTGGCTGGGTGGGCACGAGGGGACAGCGGAGGGGGTCACATCCCCTCGTGCCACAACACGGCCTCAAGTTTGGGACAGCGTGGGGACACTGCGCCCAGACAAACCCCCGGGATGTGGGGACACCCTGGCCGGCTGGGCTGATGTGGGACACGCAGGGACACTGCTGGGGACACCCAAAAACCCGTCCCCTCCCCATCCATCCCGCAGCCTCCCCATTCCCCGGGGGTGGCACCGGTGGCCCCTCGGCGGTGGCAGCTCGGTGGGGCCGGGGATGCCGCAGCCGTGCAGCGGGGACAGGCGAGGCCGTGGCCACGTCCACGCGTGTCCGTGTCCCACGCGTGGGGGCCGGGCCGGGCTCAGCCCCCGCTGACTCAGCACCAGGGATGCTGCGGGGGGCGCAGCGGGGGCGGCCCCGGGGCAGGGCCGGGGGGGAGCGGGGTTGTGGGGCACGGGGACACGCATGGGTGCTTGGAGGGGGGGGCGGTGGTGCAGGGTCCGGCCCCGTTCGGGGCTCTGGGGGGGGGGGGCGCGGGCCGGGGCGGGGCAGGGGGAGGGGAAGGGGCAGGAGGAGGGGGGGGGGGCTCCAAGCCCGGCCCTTCCCCCGCGGGGCTGAGCTGAGCGGGGCTGAACGGAGCCGTGCGGGGATGAACTGAACCGAGCCGGGCTGAGCTGAGCTGAACCGAGCCGGGCTGCGCCCCCCCCGTCCAGCCTCCGCGCATCGCCTCGAGGTAGGGCCCGGGGGCGCTGGGGGGGCCGGGCCGGGGGCGTCTCCCCCCCTCCGCCTGCCCCGGGAGCGGCCCCGACGCGGGGGGGGGGGCGGAAAGGGGCCGTGGAGGGGTCGCGGGGGTGCGGCACGGAGCGGGGGGGGATCGGACAAAGAGAGCACACGGAGGGGGTGGGCGGAGGGGCCGGGGGGGGGCAGAACGGGGGGCTTCAGCCGAGGGGCTGGGACAGACGGACAGAGGGGCTGGGAGAGATGGACAGACCCCAGGGCTGGGACAGACGGACGGGGGGGCTGGGGTGGGTGATGAAGGGGCTGAGGTGGCTGCACAGACGGCAGGCGGACAGACAGAGGGGCTGCACGGGGCTGGCCGGGCCGATACGGGCTGCCTTACACACACAGCGGGGCTGGAGGCGCCGGGGGGAGCGGTGCCCCCCACACCCCCCACGGCACCGCCTGGGAAGACCCCCCGAAGGGCCGGGCAGCGCTGCCTCCTGCCACCCACCCCCCGCTGCCACCACCAAGTTTGTCACTGGGTGGAGGTGCTGAGGGACGGGACGGGGCAGGGGAGGGACTTTGACACCCCTATGATGCTGGGGGGGGGCTCCCTGCACCACCCGGCCCCCAACTCGTGCTCCCAAGGGTGTCCGGGGAGCTGCCACCCCCTGCCCTGCTCCCAGGGACAGGTTGGGAGCAAGATGGGACAGGGACCGTGCTCAGCATCCCCAGGGGACAGCAACGAGCCCCAGGTAGCCCTGACTCCGAGCAGGTTGGGGACCTGCAGCTGGGGACCTCTGCTGTGGGACAGGACAGGGACAGGGACAGGGACAGGGACAGGTGCCCGGCTGGGGCTGCCGCCGGTTGTGCCCCTGCTCCCCGTGGCCATCCCCTTCCCGGACAGCCCCCGGGGAAGTCCCCGCTCCAGGCGCCCCCAGCAGCGGGTCGCTTTGATGGCTGTGGGTCCAGGGAGGGACCCTGGAGCCCTGCCAGGTCCCCATCCCCATGACGTGGCCGACGCATTTCCCGTCTCGGCCGATGTCCTTGAGCTGATCTGCCCAGAGAGCAGCAGTCCGGGGGCAGCTGCCTTGGGGTCACGTCCAGCCCTGGCAGGGACGGCTGAGCCCAACCGTGTCCCGTGGGCCCACCTGCTGGGGACATCGGGCTGGGGACACTGCACAGACAGTTGGGGCCATCCCTGGAGGGGTCCAGCCAGCAGAGAGGGATGGGACACACACGGGACAAAGTCAAACACCCGCAGCAGGGACCCTGCAGCTCCCAGCACCGCACCCAGCGGGGCAGAGCCCAGGGGTCGCAGTGCTCCCCCTCTCCTCCTGCCCCCCAGCATGATCCCGTCCCAGAGCCCTGCTGCTGCAGCACCTTCAGCCCAGGGACGTGCTCCCATCTGCCAGGCCCTGCTTTAGGAACCCGCTGCTTTGTGTGCCTGCAGGATGCCCCCTGTCCTGCCTGCCCCCATTCCCAACCCTGCCCAGCACCCATGGGAGCGGTGAACTGGGGCAGGACCCGGGCAGCAGCGGGACCCCTCTGCGTCCCCCCGTGCTGTCGGTGACGCCTTTTCCTCACTGCCCTCAGAGGTGGCGAGGGCAGGAAGCGGCAGAGGCCAGGCGAGACGCGGTGCATCCCTGGCGAAACGCCGGCCCAGGGGCTCACACGGCGCCAGAAACCCCATTAGTGCCCGCGCCAGGGCTGCCAACGCAGCCTGCAGCAGCCCATTTAGGAGCCGGCTCCTCTCCTCCGGGATTTTGTCCCAGGATCTCCCCGCTGGGGCTCCTGCTGGCTCCAGCACCCCCAAAGCGGGGCCGAGGCGCGGACTCAGGGTGTCTCCTCCACAGGCGCCTCCTCGTGCGACGGCCGCCCCGGATGGGGGGAGATGGCAAGTGAGGAGCCTCTGCCCCGCTCATGAGTCCCTTCCCGTAAGTGCCTCTGCTTTGCTCTGCAGAGCAGCCGGAGCTGGTGGGGTTCGGCTCGGTGACAGCCCTGCGAGCTCTAATGGGCGCTCTTTAATATTTGATTCCCTCTAAGTGCTGCCCGGCCCCGTGCAGGGTGGCACCGGCTGCTCGGGCTGGCATTGCTGCCGCCCCGTGGTGGAGGCTGCCACAGGATGGGGTCGGATCCTGGCACGTTGCAGAGGTCGGATCCTGGCGGTATTGGGGCTGTGGCCTGCCACAGGGCGTGATGGGCTCGCCTCCTTCCACTTCGGGTGGGTTCGGATCCTGCTGTGCTGGGGCTGTGGGTGCCCTACAAAGCTGCTCGGCAGCCGGGCACGTCCCATGGCCACAAGACCTCGGGACAATGTAACCCCGCACGCCCCTGGGGGCCCTGCAGCCCCTCCGCAGCACGCCACCAGCCTGGCTTTGTGCTTCATGGTGCTGGTGCCCACCCAGCCCCTGTTCTGCCAAGCGACTGAATTCCTCCTGCTGTGCTGCCAGGGCTGGGCGGTCTCGTTAGCGGGAGGGACAGCAGCGGGGACACGACCAAGTGCTCCCCCCGAGCCCTCCCTGCAGGCAGCGATGGGGAAACTGAGGCACGGCTCAGGGGGGAGCTGCTGGGCTCTGGCAGTGCTGAGGCTGCGTGGGGCCAGGGCAGGTGGTTTGCCACAGCAGCCAGCAGCACCGTGGGGCCAGGATGAGTTCTCCAGGGCCAGGAGTGCGGGACACGGCCCCATCCCACCGGGGCCTGACTCAGTCCCAAGGGGACCAACACCTTTGGGGCTACTGCTGCGGTCCCTCCGGGCCAGGAGCAAACAAACAGCGGCAAGTTTTCACTCTTGTCTCATGGAAAAAGCTGGGGCCGTCCTCACCCTTCAGCAGTGAGTCACCGCCATGCGCTGCCAGCAGCCCCACATGGCGACGGGGACGGGGTCGGGGATGGGGACAGGGTCACGACACCGCCACCACCCCAGCGTCCTCCCCAGGGGACGGCAGCGGAGCCGGCGGCGGTGCTGCCGTGCCGTGCCGGTGCCACTCGGCACCCCCAGCCCCACCGCCCGCCCCACGCCGTGTGTTGCAATCCCTGGCCCCATCCCAGCCCTGGGATCAGCGCGGCGCAGCCAGGCCTTGCCTCCGAGGGCCAAGAAGGGGGCGGCGGGTCGGGGCGCCGAGCGGCTGACGTGGAGCCGGGCTCCCTGGGCTGCGGGGGGCAGGCGGGTGCCGGAGCTGCCGCTGCTGGTTGGGGCCAGCTTGAGGTTAGAGCCGGGGATGGGGCAGGTGGCGGTGGCACCGTGCACAAGGGGGTGACGGGATCGCAGCCATGGGGCCAGTGGCAGCGGCCGCAGCAGTGCCCTGGTCCCGAGGGGCGGCCGGGCAGGGGGAGGTGGTGCCGGGCAGCCTGGGGATGGGGCAGGTGGGTGGGGGGAACATCCCCGTCCTGAGGAATGGGCTCAGTCCCCATGTCCCTCCGGCTGGGGTCGGGTCCAGCTGTGTCTCTGCTTTCTCTGGAAGCGGCTCCACCCTGTCCCGGATCACCCCGTTGCAAACAGGCTGCACTAATTAGCGATGGTGAGAGCTGCCAGATGCTCCCCGGACAGAGGCTGGAGCCCAGCAGGCCGCCGGGGCAGCGCACCCTCCCCTGTCCCCCTGCCACCACCGGGCCAACAGCTCCGGCAGACAGGACAGGGGAACACGAGACCTGGCTGCATCCCCCACACCTACAGGTGGATGTGCCAGGGTGAGGGGGGGACACCCAGGGTCGTGGGGTGACCCCCCCCGTGGGTGCCACGTGCACCGCGTGTCCCCAGGCTCAAAGGTCCCATCTGCGGTCGAGCGAGAGCCACGTGGGCAGGCGGCCACGGGCGCAGGGAGGGGGGAGAAGCTTTTAAACTAATCCTGCTCCAGCCCCACGGCGGGCGTGGAGGATGCGGCCGCATCCCTGATCCCAGCTCGGCACGCGGAGCTGGCCCCGTGCCCGGCACACAGCTGGGGTGCAGCAGGGAGGGCGCCCGCCTGGGTGCTGCGGGGCTGGGAACCCCTGGGGACGGATACGGTGACCATGACCACGCTGGCCCTGGGAGCACCAGAGGGTGCACAGAGCCCCCGCCTCATGAGTGCCTCAGTTTCCCCGCCCTGCTGCAGGAATGTGAGGCTGGGGCAGGGGTTTTGCAAGGTTCCTGGTGATGCTGAGCGCTGGCAGCGCCCCTGCCCGTGGTCAGGATCCATCCCAGGCACAGCCACCCAGCCCTATGCCCATGGTGTCTCTGGGGGGGGTCTGGCTGGGACACCCCAGCACGGGATGGAGCCGTCAGGGAGCCCAGCTGGCAGCAGCACGCGTCTCCAAACAACGAGCACGAGGGGATTAGGGCCTGGTGGCTGCTGGCCCCGTGGCTCGCGGCCGGGGACGGTTAATCCCGGCCAGCTGCGGGGCTGGGGCCGGGCAGCACCCAGGCCCCCACCACGGCATCCCATGGGGCACCCCACATCCCCGGGCTCTGGGTGGGTGGCAGGGGTCTTGGCCATGGGGGGAACTGTCCCTAAAACTGCTTTTGTCCCCATAGAGCCACGTGGGATCGGAGCCGGCGCTGGGACCTGGGGGCAGGACGTGCTATGGAGCTGAGCCTGGGGGGTGCCTGAAGCCAGCAGAAGGACCAGGATGGGGTGGGGGGACGCGGAGTTCCCCAACGTGAGCCTGGCTGCCCGGCCGGACACCTGCTTCGGGGTGGTGAACCTCAGCAGCAGCCTCAACGAGACGCAGAAGAAAGCCATCGCCTCGCCCTGGTTCTCCACCGCCTTCGGCCTCATCGGCCTCTGCTCCAACCTCTTCGCCCTCTACGTCCTGCTCAGCTCCTCCCGCAAGCTCACCAGCCGGTCCCGCTCCTCTTTCCTCGTCTTCCTCTGCGGGCTGGTGGTCACAGACTTCATGGGGCTGCTGGTGACGGCCTCAGTCATCATCCCCTACCACTTCATCAAATTCAACTGGGCCGAGGTGGACCCCGGCTGCCACCTCTGCAACTTCCTCGGCTTCTCCATGGTCTTCTTCGGGCAGTGCCCGCTGCTGCTGGGGGCCACCATGGCCGGCGAGAGGTTCTTCGGCATCAACCACCCCTTCTCCCGCTCCACCAGCATCTCCAAGCGCCGCGCGTGGTCCATCGTGGGGATGGTGTGGGGCTTCTCCTGCCTGCTGGGGCTGCTGCCGGTGCTGGGGCTGGGCCGCTACACGCTGCAGTACCCCGGCTCCTGGTGCTTCCTCACCCTCCTGCCCGACACCGGCAACGCCATCTTCTGCCTGCTCTTCGCCCTGCTGGGCATCTTCTCCGTGGTGCTCTCCTTCATCTTCAACACGGTCAGCGTGGTCACGCTCTGCCGCGTCTACCACGACCGCGAGTCCGTGCAGCGGCGGCGGGACAGCGAGGTGGAGATGATGGTGCAGCTGGTGGGCATCATGATCATCGCCACCATCTGCTGGATGCCGCTCCTGGTGAGGCCCTGGCTTCTGGCGTGGCTCTTTTGGGGGGCCCAGGTCTCAGTGTCCTCCCCGTGTCCAGCCTGGTGCCCCCGTGTCCCTCCTGGTGAGGCTGCAAGGTTTTGGTGCCCCCCTCCTTGTCCCTCGCGATGTGTCCCTGGGAGCTGTCCCCTCGTGTCCCTCCTGGTGAGGTCCTGGTGTCTCCCCCATCACCTGCAGCAAGGCCCCAGCTCTCGGTGTGCCCCTTCCCAGCCCCTCCTGGTGAAGCCCCTCAATCTTGGTGTCCCTCCCCATGCCCCAAGAGGAGTCCCCAGCCCTTGGCGTCCCCCCCACATCCCCTCTGGAGAGACCCTGGGTCTGGACGTGCCCCCTCCCCATCTCTCCACCTGGGGACCTCAACCTCAGTGCAACCCCACAGCCCTCCCCTCCTCATCCTTGCAGGCCCACCGGGTGCCCAAGACCGCGGGTGCCCAACGCGGGACCCCCCAGGTCCTGCCCCAAACCCTACAGGGAGCGGTGGGGAGCCCCCGGGGTCATCTCACACCTCCCCTCTCCCCCCAGATCTTCATCATCCAGACCATCCTGCAGCAGCTGCCGGCCGGGGAGCGCGCCCGGACGCTGCCCACGGAGACGCAGAAGCTGCTGCTCATCTACATCCGCATGGTCACCTGGAACCAGATCCTGGACCCCTGGGTCTATATCCTGTTCCGCCGCGCCGTGCTGCAGCGCGTGCACCCGGGGCTGCGCACCCGGCCCTCCCTGCTCTCCCTCTACCCCGTCCTCAACCCCTCGCTGCGCCGCAAGCTCGCCCAGGAGGCCCGGCTGCAGTAATTTTTTTTTTGGGGGGGGGATGTAATTTTGATGTAATTTTGGGGAAACAGGGATGGGGGTGCGCGGGACCCCCACCCTGGCTGCAGGAGGTGGGCGCACACAGCCAGGGGTGCAGTGGTTTATTGATTAGTGCTCTCCACACCGGGCCCCATGAGGCCGGGGGATGCGGTGCCCGGTGGGGTATTGGGGGGGTGGGAGGCATGGGGGTGCTCCCCCCACACCCCCCCGTGTGACCCCTCCCCAATAAAGCGCAGCTTGTGCAGCTCTCCGTGCCCGCTGGGTGCCCCCAGCCCCGCTCCTCCAGGCTCTGCTGTGGGTGCTCGGGTCCTGTTGAGAGGGGGGGCTGGCACCCAGAGGCAGGGGCTCGCACCCATGGGTGGGGGGTGGGCTCTGCAGCCCCCCCCAGCCCGGGGTGGGTGCACGGCAGCGCTCACACAGTCACAGGACGGGGACCCCCAGCACCACTGCCAGCCTCACACAGGGCGGTGGCACAGGGGGGACGCAGAGCAGGGACCTGGGCAGGGGGCACTGCCCCCCCCCGGCTACTCCTGCGCCCCCCCAGTGCTGCAGACGGCCGCCCACACCTCGGCCACGAACTCTGGGGGAAAGGCAAATTCCCCGAGCACCGAGTCCAGGCCGTGGGCGAGCGCGGTGGTGCCAGGGCTCTGCTTTGCCATCTCCACCATGGTGGCGGCTGCGGGGAGAAGGGGGGGATTAGCAGCAAGGGGGGGGGGCAAATTGGGGGGTGGGAGGGCACGGGGGGGCTCACCCAGCTCGCTGTCGCGGATGCCCATGTAGCTCTCCAGCAGGTCGTCCACGCGGCGGGCGGCTTCTTCCTCCATGGCACTGGGCTGTGGGTGGGAGCGGGGGGCACCCAGTGCAGGGGGCACCCAAGGGGGGGTACATCCCCCCCCCCAGCCCAGCACGGTGCCTGCCCATGGGTCTGGGGGTGCCTTACCCCCTCCTGCAGCGTGGCCGGGCCCTGTGCCCGCAGCCGCAGCGTCTCCTTCCCGCTGGCCACTCTGCCCTCGGCGGGGCACTTGCTGCTGCTCCGCGTCCTCTGCCCGATCATGTCTGCACCCCGGGGTGGGGGCGAGGGGCAGGGAGGGTGCCCGGGGGTGGAAGGGCAGGGATGACAAAGGATGGGCAGCCAAAGATAACCAAGAACGTCGGTGATGGACAGCCAAAGGTGACCAAGAACACCCAAGGGTGGCCAGCCAAGGCTACCCAAACAGCCCAGGGGACACACAAGGAGGGCCCCGTGTGTGGCCAAGGACACCCATGGGTGCCCATCAGGGATGCACACATGCATGGCGTGCCCATGGGTGCCCAGGGCAGGGCACGCAGAGGACAGCGTGATCACAGGGGCAGCTTGGGGTGCACGGGCAGGTGTGGGGGTGCACCCTGAGGTGGGGTGTTCGCAGGGGTGCCTGCAGCCCTGGGGGGGTTGCAAGGGTGCGGGGTGCTTGTAGGGGTACACAGGGGTGCCCAACAGTGGGGTGGATTCTGAGGGAGGCTGCAGGAGCCCAGCACCCTGCTCAGGGTGCCACAACACAACCGCAGGCGTCTGCACACCCACGGGACCATGGGGTGAGCGCACGGCCCGTGCGCATTGCAGGAGGGGTCTGGATGCCCCTTCCCGGGGGTCCCCAGGCAGAGCAGCCCCCCTCCCCGCTCACCAAAGGCCTTTTTGGGCTGCACCAGGCGCAGGGTGAAGGGCTGAGCGCGGGGCAGCTCCCGCAGCATGCGGGCCACCTCGTAGTGCCGGCAGCCCACGATGGTGTGGTCGTTGATGGCCTCGATGCTGTCGCCCACGCACACGGCCTGGATGCGGTTGATGATGCTCCCCTCCTTGATCCGCTGGGGGGGGGGACACGGTGACACCAAGGGGAGGGGGACATCGGGAGGACAGACAGACACAGCCCCCGTCCCACGCCTCCTTGCACCGATTTCCTTTAGCAATGGGGTCAGCCAGGGAGCCCCCAAAATGCACCATGCAGAGGGGGACCCCCGGGGTCAGGGTAGACGCAGAGACCCCCTCTCAGCCCCCCCCAACACTCCCTCACCTTGATGAAGGCGTAGCCAGCCCCGTTGTCCGTGATGGTGAGCCCCAGCGCGTCCTCAGTCTTGGTCACCTCCACCTCCTTCGTCTCCCCCCGGACGTGGGCGAAGATGAAGTCCTCCAGGCCGATCTGCCCCCCCAGCAGCTTCTGCATGTCCACTTTGTGCGTGTTCAGCGTGCAGAAGAGGATCTGCCACCGGCACCCCATCGTCACCACCATGGCTGGGGACACCGGCGGTGCCAGCACCCCCCCCCACACACACACACCCCCCACACCGCCTCACCTCGGTGGGCGAGATGCTGAAGACCTCGGCGATTTTGCCGTAGAGCTCCTTGACGTTGGTGAAGCCCTCGATGCGGCCCGTGGGGCTGCCGTGGGCCAGCTGGGTGCGGAACACCAGGCGGGGGCGGACGCGCGGGGGCCGCGGGGCTGGGGGCGGCTCGGGGCCCCCCGGCTCCTGCCCCACGCCGTTCTCCATGGGGCCGTCCTCCCGGGGCTGCCGGCCGTGCTTGCTCACCCGCTGCATCCCGCTGCTGCCGCTGAATTATAGATGGGCACCAGCGTAAGGCGATCCCCAGGGGGCCAGGAACCCGATCTGGTGGCGCAGGTCAGCCCCCGGGATCGGGTGAGCAGCACCACGGCTCCACCGCACCCCCCCGGGGCGCAGGATGGGGCGGCAGCGATGAGCACGGGGCCATCACCCTTGTAGGACACCCCACGGCTGTGAGCCAACAGCACGGGGATGAAGCTGCTCCAGGCGGCTCCGGGCCTTTGAAGCCGCCCCCCAAGCACAAACACACGGAGCCCACGCTGGTTTCTCCCACGTTTATTCACTCCCATCTCCATCCCGAGCCCAGCAGCCACCGGGAGATGGCAACCAGGAGACTCGTCTACAGAGCACCGACCTCGCAGGCAAGAGAGGGGGGGGGGGTTGGACCCCTGCCCCGGGTTAAACCCGGGGCCGAATCCACGTAGTGCTAGTAAGAAAATAAGACGCTCTCTAATTACACAATCTGAGATTTCTGACTGGCAGCCCCAGGGTCGTCCGACCCCGGCACGGCGTGGCGAGGACGCGGCTGCCGTCACGGTGGTCCCATGAGGGCTCCCTAGGGCTGGGGGGGCTCCGGCCCCGCTCCCCCCTCAGCACAGTTTTGCTTTTGCCGGGGTGTGGGGAAGGGGCTGCCCTGCCTGGCCCCAGAGGCACGGGGGAAGCAGAGGGGGCAGGCGGGGTGCATGGGGCTGAGGGGCTGAAGGCACCCGAGGGGCAGCAGCGAGGGGAAAAGGGCAGATTAAATAAAACAAGAGAGAGGGGAAGGAAACCTGTCACCTCCCCCATGGCAGGCCAAGGGTCCCTGGGCTGATTTTGGGGCTGGGATGCGGCACTGAGCCCCGGGGGCTCCCCACGCACCCCAAGGTGCACGGCTGCCTCTCCTGGCCACGCTCACCACGTTGGGGACAGGAGGCTTGAGCCGAGCCAAACATGCAGAGGGGCAGCTCGAAGGAGGTCCTGTCCCCACCGCGGAGAGGCGAGGCCATGGAGGAGGGGCTGGGTGTCAGCCCTCCTGCCTTACGGGCCGGTCACAGCTGCCCCACAGCCCCTGGGTCGCCGTGGAAGAGGCTGCTGTCCTCCAGGCCCTCCACCCGCAGGCTGCGGTGCCGCATCTGGCACCAGGGCTCAGGGAGCCGGGGCTGCAGGCGATGCCCAGGGGCTGCGGGAGCTGGGGAGCGCACGGGAGAGCAGGGGGGGCTCGTGCTGGGGGCTCAACCACGGCACCGCTTGGTCCCCAGAAGCTCAAGGTCCTCGGAGATGTCACCGCCGCGGGGCCGGGGTCGCCCCCCGCTGATGTGGAGGGGGAAGCAGCCGGCCCAGCAGCAGGGACTGTCCCTTGTGGGGGCTCCAAGGGACAGGGCCGTGGTCCGGCCGGCCCCGGGCTCCGGCAGGGACTGGTCCTCTTCACAAGTGTTCGCTGCAGGGGGTGGAAAACGAGGCCAAATGACTGGGTTTGACTTCTCCTCCCCAAAACCGCGTGGAGACGGCCCCGAGCCCCCCCTGCAGCCACGCCGGGTGCCGCCTGCCCTGCCCCGCTCACCTGGCTATCCGGGACAGGATCTCCTTGATGCGAACCACCAGCTTCTCGTGCTGCAGGGGGTTGCTCTCGATGGCGCTGTGCAGCTTGGCCATGTAGAAGTCCAGAGTGCTCAGCGTCGGCGTCTCCCCGGTGCCTACGGGGCAGCAGCCCGGTAAGTCCCCACCCAGCCCCGTGCACCGTGCTGGGGACGAGACCCTGAACGAGGTCCTGCAGCACTGAGCTCCCACTGATACAAAGCCAGGAACAACAGGATTGTTCCTCTTCCTAACACCTCCCCAGAGGAAGCTGTGACTGCATCTAGGGATGAGCACAGTTCCCAGTTTGTCCTGTCCTGCTATAGAGGAGCTGCCTGGCACGTCTGGGCTCTCTGGAGAACCCCAAGTGCTCCCCCCCACCAGATGAGCAGTTATCACCACCCCACTGACATCCCTGCTACAGCCCCCGCTGGCTTCAGCCCCCTCCACGTGGCCACCGTGTCCCGGGACAGCAAGGCCGGTCCCCGGGGCTGCCCCGAGCTCACCAGGGATGGGGAGGGAGGCAAAGCTGGTGGTGAGGGCCTGGCGCACGGACTGGAGCTGCTGCTGCAGGGCCAGGGTCTGCCTCTCCTCCTGCGCCAGCTCCTGCTCCAGCTTCTCCTTGGCGCAGTTCATGCTCTCCGTGTGTTTCTGCAGGATGGCGTTCTGCTCCTCAAACTCCGTGTTCATCTTCCGCAGGCGCCGCAGCTCGGCCTCCCGGGCTGCCGGGGACAAACGGGGTCCAAAAGGGTCAGGGGGGAACGGTGACCCCATCCAATACCCCAAATTCAGCCCTTTCCTCAGCCCCTCACCTTTGTTTTGGTCCAAGAACTCTTCGGTGAAGATGGGCACGTCGAAGGTGGAGAAGGAGTCGCTGCACTCCCCAGCCTGGAGGACAGGAGGGGACGGGGCTGAGGGGACGCCGTGCCCCTGGGGAGGGGACAGCCACGCGCTGCCTCCTGCAGCTCTGCTTCAACCCAGGAAGCCAAACCCCGCAGTGCCACGTGCCTCAGTTTCCCCACAGGGCCGTGGAGCTGCCAGCACCTTACCTTGTGCGGGTGCCCGTTCAGCAGGGTGTTCACCGCCACGGAGCCGGCATCCTCTGGGAAGGAGGCAGGGGGTTACCCTCCACGAGCCGCCCCAACACCCACCCCGAGCAAAGGGCAGCTGCCCCGGCCCCTCAGCCCACCTTTCTTGATCTTCTTCTCCTGGATCTTCTCCGTGCACATCTTGTAGGCCTCCGACTGCTGGTACTCCCGCAGCTCCTTCATGTACTGCTGCTTCTCGCGCTCCGCTTCATCCAGGTACCGCTGCGGTCACAGGCGTCCTCAGCCTGGCCCGGCCCCACAGCAGGCTCCCCGTGGTGCTGCTGACCCCTTCCCACCCCCCGAGGCCCGGCTCCTGCTCCCCAGCACCGAGACGGGCCCCCCGGTAACCCCCTTGTGACACTTTTTGTGCCCAGACCTCGAGTGCACAAAGATTTTGGCTTCCAAGTGCACCGAGGTGTGATGGGGCCGTTCCCAGCCTGCGAGCAGAGGGGGTTCAGGTGCAGAAGCCTCCAGAGAGGCTCCACCAGGATGGGGGGAGCTGCCAGCCCCAGAAGATGAGCCCCCCCCCCCACCCCGGTACCTGCTTCTCCGACAGCTGCAGCTTGCTCCACTCGGCTCCCAGCATCTTGGTGATCTCCGGGAAGGGCAGGTCAGGGTGCTGCGTGCGGATCTGCTCGCGGCGCTCGTTCAGAAAACGGACGTAGCCCGTCACGGGGGCCTTGGGGCCATTGGGCAGGATCTTCTTCCTCTTCTTGCCTTTGGGCCAGCCCCTCTTCTTCACCGGCTGGCGCCCCGAGAAGGGAAAGGGACAAGCTGGCGTCGACGGTGGGGCAGGACCCGCACCCCTCGGGGCAAGGTCTCAGCCCTTCCCTGACCACGGTCACGCCACGGGTCCCACAGCACCACGGGGGCGAGCTGGGGACCAGCCCCAAGCACTGGGGCCACAGCAGGGCTCACCTCCTCCTCGCCATGTGGCTTCTCGCCGCTGGCCCGCGCCACCTCCCCCTTCTCCTGCTTGATGGCCACCAGGAAGTTCCCATGCTGAGCCTTGCCTGCGGCGTGCCTGCGGACACAGAGAGCCCCTCAGAGAGGGCTGGGGACCCGCTGGATCCGTCACAGCCCCCCTGCAGCACTGCCAGACCCCCGGCTCCCACCCAGGCACGGTGCCCAAACCCAATCCTGACCCCAGGGCTCAGCAGAGCCCAGCTCCAGGTGGACAGGACACGACCCCGGGCACACAAAATCTGCTCCGAGGTCCACCCAAGGCCCCTCAGTGACATTTTGAGCAAGGCTGGGAGCTGCCAGCACCGCTGCGGGTGGCAGCGAGCAATGAAGGTGACCATAAAAACACTCGGGGACATCCCCACGTGGCACCCAGACAGCGCGGCAGGTTGTCCTGAGGGACACAGAATCACAGAATTTCTAGGTTGGAAGAGACCTCAAGATCATCAAGTCCAACCTCTGACCTAACGCTAGCAGTCCCCACTAAACCATATCCCTAAGCTCTACATCTAAACGTCTTTTAAAGACCTCCAGGGATGGTGACTCCACCACTTCCCTGGGCAGCCTGTTCCAGTGCCTCACAACCCTTTCAGTGAAGAAGTTCTTCCCAACATCCAACCTAAAACTCCCCTGGCTCAACTTAAGCCCATTCCCCCTCGTCCTGTCACCAGGCACGTGGGAGAACAGACCAGCCCCCACCTCGCTACAGCCTCCTTCACACAGCGGCCGATCCTTCTGATCCTTCTCGGTGAGGGGGGAGCCGCCACGGGGACAGCTCCTGGTGGCAGCACCCCCCGCGGGGACCAGACGAGCCGGGGCCAAAACCGCTCCTTTGGTGCACGGAGCCACCTCCGGAGGCACCCAGCATTTCTCACGAGCGGCCGGGAGCCCCGAGGCTGCTTCCCAGCGCGGTGCCACATCCTCACGCAGCCCCAGCACGGACTAAACCGGGCTCGGAACCCCCCCCCCAACCCCACCACAGCCTCTCCCCGGGGCTCCTACGGCTGTCCCCGGCTCCTTCCCACGGCGGAGCCCCCGTCCCGCCTGCGCCCCTTTGATCCTCGGGCTTTGATGGCCCCATCACAGCGATCGCTGCTGGCGGCGGCCCAGCCGGTCACACAGCCGCCGACCACACCAGAGCACGGCCGGGACTGCCGGACACGGGGAGACACAGAGGGTGCGAGCGGAGCGGCCGGCACGGCCGGGCTGTGCTTTCATCCCAGTCACAAGATCCGTTTAATAGCGAGGGGCTGGGCGCAGCCCCCCAAGGGAAAGGGAATTTGGCTGCGCACTGACAGCCCGGCGGATCCGGACTCGCTCCCTGGTTTTCAGCGTCCCTCGCTCACCTCACACGCTCGGTGTGAGCCCAGATCTCCGCACAGAGCCCTGCACGAGCCAGAATTCACCTGACAATTCATTCCTGTCCCCCTCCTGCGAGTCCTGGGGACCCCAGCTCTAAGGCTGACCCTCCCCGGGACCCAGCCGCTCGCACTGAGGCTACGGGAAGCTGTGAGAACATCGTCAGCCTCCCGGAAAAAAACAACTGCTGCGCCTCCAGCGGGCCCCAGCCCTTCTGTATGAGCCCTAACACAACACCCGGCCCCAGCAGCCCGGTAACGTCCCGCAGCGCAGCGGGGAATGTGCTGACACCCCCCCGACGGGGAGCTCTGCCTCCCCCACGCAGCGCCACGGATTCCTTTCGTGCCTGAGGATGCTTTAAAAAGTAAAGCTATTCCCGGCACCATTCCTCCCCTTATCTCGGCTCCCTTGGGCATCCACCTCCTGGCGCCGCAGCGGCTCCGGGACCTGGCTCCCCGGGACACAGCAGGAACAGCCCCGGGGGGGGGCATCACCCCCCAGGGACCGCACGTGGTGTGTCCCGAACAAGCTGAGGCTGAGATGACTCAAAACTCACGGCATATTTTGGGGGTTTTTACCCCAGGCCCTACAGGAAAGGCCCCCAAGGTGGGCACAGTGATGCTTGTCACCTCCCCCTCGTGACCCCCACCCCCCTTCTGGGGGGTTTGTCACCCCTCAGGGCCGGGGGGGGCACTTACAGCATCCCAGCGGGCGCCTGCTTCGTGCTGTGGGCCATGGGCAGCGGGGGGGGGAGCTCAGAGCAGGACCCTGAGGGACAAAACCGGGGGTGTCACCGGGGCCCTGGGGGCCACCGAAGCCACGGAGCAAGCCCCCCCCCTACCCCATGGACCAAGCCCCCCCTTGCCCAACTCCTTCCCTCCAGGCCCCCATGGCCGCCCCTCCTCAACCCCCCAGCATCCCCAGCCCCCCCCCCCCAGCACCCTTAGGCCCCCTCCAGCACCCCCAGCAACTTCAGCACCCCCCCAGCACCCCCTGAACCCTCACAGACCCCTGCCCCACAACCCCAGCCCCCCCCACCACCCCCAGGCTCCTTCAGGACCCCCCCATTACCCCTTCCTACACCCCCAGACCCTCCCCCAGCACCCCTAAACCCCCTCCAGACCCCCCCCAGCAACCCCAGACCCCCCCCATGACCCCCCCAGCACCCCCAGACCTCCCCAATCCCCTTTCCTACATACCCAGACCCCCCCCCAGTACCCCTAAACTCCCTCCAGACCCCCCCAGCACCCCCAGGCCTCTTCCAGGCCCCCCCAGACCCCCTCCAGCACCTCCAGACCCCTCCCAATCCCACTTTCTACACACCCAGACCCCCCCAGTACCCCTAGACCCCCTCCAGACCCCCTCCAGCCCCCCCCCAGCACCCCCAGGCCTCTTCCAGACCCCCCCCAGATCCCCCCCAGCACCCCCAGGCCCCCCCCAATCCCCTTTTCTACACACCCAGACCGCCCCCCAGTACCCCCAGGCCCCTTCCAGGCCCCCCCCCATCACCTCCAGGCCCCCCCCGCCCCCCGTTACCCCCGGTCCCCCCCCGCCATCTTGGGCCCCCCCCGCCCCCACCTTCCCTGTCCCCGCCGGGCCCCTCGGCCTCCCTTCCTCGCCGGGCCCCGCCCCTCTATTATTATGCAAATGAGCGCCCCGCTTCCGCTCCGCCGATTCGCTCCCCGCGCCGGGCCTGGGGGCGCGCGGCCCCGCGCCGATTGGTTGGAAGCTGCTGACGTCACGGGGAGGAGGCGGGGAAGGGGCGGGGCGAGGCCGGGGGCCGTCGCTGCGCGCTCGCGTGCGCCGGGTTCGGCGCGCGCCGCCGGCCGGCCAGCCAATCAGGAGCCGGCGTGCGAACGGGGAAGCGTTGAGGGGAGGGCAGCGCCTTAAAGGGGCAACGGCACCAGTCGAGGAGTGGGGCCCACCGCATTCGGCCCCCCTCGGGTGCCCCCCCAGCGCCCACCCGGCCAAGCGGCGCGGGGGACCCCGAGACCCCAGAACGCCCCCAGTGCCCCCAGTGCCCCCAGTGCCCAGCTCAGGGGCGTCCCAGTGGCCCCAGGATCCCCCCACACTGCTCCCAGTGCTCCCAGTGCTGTCCCAGTGCTCCCAGTTACCCCTCCCCAGCCCTTCCAGTTCCCCCAGTGCTCCCTTTTGGGGTCCCAATGGCCCCAGGCCGCCCCCTCCCACTACTTCCAGCACCCCCAGTGCCTGCTGGAGTGGGGGTTCCCATGTCCCCCTTACTCACCCCTCCCAGTGCTCCCAGTACTCCCCCACAGCGCTCCCAGTGCCCCTCAGTGCCCACCCCCAGGACCACCAGTGCCCCAGCACCCCCCCCTACCTTTGGGGCACCCCCTGCCCTGACCCCACACCCCACGGAGCTGCAGAGGCAGAGCAGGACTGGGAACCCCACGGCACGCGATGCCCACGGTGCCCCCCAGCACCCTTGGGTGCCCAAAGCACCCAGTGTCCAGGGTGCCCAAACCCCAGGGCAGGCAATGCCCAGAGCTGGGGGGCGCAGGCACAGGAGGGGGCAGCCGGTTCCCAGCTGGGGGGTGCAGCTGTGGCAACCCCCCCGGCTCATCCTCCCCCTGGGGCTGCTCGCCCATCGGCCTGGATTTTCGCTTCCTCCCCGTCCCTGAGTCACCGCCGTGCCCTCACATGACGGGGGGGGGCCGGGGGGGGGGCCGGGGGCTGGCGGGTGATGCGCGGCCCCCACCACCCCTGGCCCTCGCCACGGAGCTGCCGTGGCAATCACAAGACCTGGCAAATTGTTCATCCGCAGCATCCCGGCCCCGGGGCTCCGTCACCCCTGTGCTGCCAGCAGCAGGGGGGGGGCACATCCAGGGAAGGGTTCCCCAAAAACGCACGGTCTGGGAGCCCCTGGCCCAGCTCTCCCGGAGGTGCCCGACCTGCTCGGGTTACCCCCGATGCCCCCCCAGCCTCCGGTTTCGTCCCCGGGATTTCAGCGTCCCCGTGGGCAGAGCGGGTGGCACCGGGGGGGCTGCAGATGCTCGCCCCCACCCCACGGGCAGAGCTCTGTCCTGCTGCGCCTTTGGGGTCAGAGCCACCAAGAACCCGCTTGGAGCAGCCTCAAACTCCCCAGAAACGCCCAGAAACAGCCCCGCAGCAGAGAACCCCCCCCAGCAGTGGGCACGCACCCATGGGGGGGTGCTCCCAGAGGATGGGGCGATGGGGGCCTGGCAGCACCCTTGGGGGGGTCCCTGGGGACCCATGGGGGGGGCACATCTGGGATGTCCCCGCTGGTGGCTGGCTGCGAGGATGGCAGGGACACAGGGAAGGGGGGGCTGGTGTTGGGGCAGGGGGCTCCCAGGTTTTTTGGGTGCCCGGGGGCACAGCAACAGCGCTGGGTGCTGTGGGGCTGGGGTGCAAACGGGCTCGCAGAGGGGGCGAAGCGCTGGGGCAGGACCCAACACCCTCGCACCCCTTTTTGCCCAAGGCAGTGGTGGGGGCATCACGGGCAGCATCTGTGTGTCCCCCCCTGTGCCTGGGGGCATCACGGGCAGCGTGTGTGTCCCCCCCTCTGTACCCAGGGACATCATGGACAGTCTGCGTGTCCCCTCCGTGCCCACAGCACCCAGCCTTTTACCCCAAGGATCCCACTGGGGACCAGTGTGCCCCCAGTGCGCCCCCAGTATATATCCCCAGTGTGCCCCCAGTGTGCCCCCAGCGTGTCCCCAACACGGGGGGGTTGCACCAAGTCAGGCAGGGCCCCGCAGCAGCTGCACGGCTCCCGGTCCCGACCCCTGGTGCCGGACATTCCTCGGCCAGGCCTGGTGCTGGGGGGGCAGCACCGGGGAGCGGGGATGGCGGGGACGGGGGGGACACGGCCTGCACTGCTCGGGGACCCGAGCGGGGCCACCACCGCCACCACCGCCACTGCTACCACCACTGCTACCACTGCTACCACTGACACCGCTGCCACTGCTGCTGCTCCCCCCGCCGCAGGCCCCGTCCCGCCCCGGCTCCATCCCTGCCCCGCCCCGGCCCGGCGGGCGCTATAAGCGGGCGGCCGAGGCCGGTGTGAGCGGCCCGGCTATGGCGGAGCCCCCGCGGAGGAGCTCGCTCGGGGCGGGCGGCTCGGCAGCGGCGGCGGCGGTGGCGGTGGCGGAGGCGCTGCCGTTGCGGGCACGGCTGAGCTTTGCGGCCGGGCATTTCCTGAACGACCTGTGCGCCTCGCTCTGGTTCACCTACCTGCTGCTCTACCTGCACGCCGTGCTGGGCTACAGCCACCGGCTGGCCGGTGGCCTGCTGCTGGCCGGGCAGGTGGCCGACGGGCTGTGCACGCCGCTGCTCGGCTACGAAGCCGATCGCTCGGCCGGCTGCGGTCGCTACGGCCGGAGGAAATCCTGGCACTTGGCTGGTAAGGGCTGGGATGCTGCGGGAAACCCAACCCAACCGGGGGGGGGCTGTGCGAGGGGGGGGTCTCGGAGAGGGGTTGGGGGGCTGGGGGTGCTTCCCCTGGGGGATCAGTGGGGTTTCCCCAAATGGAGGGCGAGGCGCTGCTCCCGGCAGCTTTGGGGTTCAGGGGGGCTCTGCTGGAGCCCCGATGCTGCTGAGTGTCCCCAGCCACAAAGCTGCCTGGAGGGGCCGTTTTGGGGTGCCCCAGATGGGGGTGTAACACCCCCCCCCCGTGGCACTGAGGTGGGAACGGGGCAGAGCAGGCGTGGGGCAGCCCCGTGGGGGTAACGGGGAGCAGGGGAAGGGGCGGTGTGATGTCCCTGCCCTGCCCGGGTGCCGTCCCCATGCAGTGGTGTGGGGTGGCCCCGTGTCCCCCCGCGTGGGGGTGGCACCAAGTCAAAGGGGTAAAAAGGAGACCAAAAGGTAAATCTGGGCTTTCCCACGAGCACGGGGATTTACCTGGGGCTTGCCTCAAGCAGGAGGTTCCCAGTGCAGCAGCAGTGATGGGTGACCTTGGGGTGCGGGATGCTCACCGGGGCTGCTCCCGCTGCTGGGGACCAGGCTGGGGCTCCCCGGGTTGGGGCACGCGTGGGCTCTGCTCCGGGTGTGGAAGGGCCCCGTGGGGACGAGGAGGAGGCAGCACCAGGTCCGTGTGAATGATTAACGGGTGCCCAGCTCACATCCTGGGTGAGCAAGGCACTGAAGGGCTTGGGGCTGCCCCGCTGCCATCGGGGGCCCTCCCTAAGGGGACAGTGAGACCTGGAGAAGGGTCCTCGGAGCCGTGGCACTCGCAGGAGCCTGCCCTGACCCTGCTGCCCCGGCTGGTGATGGGGAATGGGGCGGTGAGCGCGGGGAAACCTCCGTGGGCAGGAGATGGAGACCCTCGGCGCTTCCTCCTCCTGGTAGCACCCCAGGGTGCCCGTGGAGCTGTGCGGGGAGAGGACGGTTGTGCTGTGGGTGCCGTTATCTTGATGCCGAATTTCTCCCTGCCAACCCGATAAGGCAGCTGGGCTGCCCGGCAGTTGGTTTGGCCTGGCCCCCCAGCCCTGAAATGAGCCAGAAAAGGGGGTGCAGGGGGGGCAGCTTCACCCCCTGCCGCACCATCTGTGAGATCTGTGCCCTGAATTTAGGGAAGTGGCCGGAGCTGTGACTCCGGCATGGGCAGCGCTGCCTCGGCCGGGTGCACCCAAGGGGAAGTTCTGAATCACATCTTGCTCGGGGGCCATGCTTGCCCCCAGCCGGCCCCACTGCAGCTGCAGAGAGCACCACGAGGGCCTGGGGCTGAGCTCCAGCCTGGCCCTGCCTGCTTCAGGGGGACAGGGGAGGCTGGGGACACGGGCTGAGGCTGGGGACACGAGCTGAGGCTGCGTTTCCCCAGCCAAAGCACGGGTTATTCCTGGAAGGTGGGTGCTACCCCACCACCTCCCCGGTCCCACCGCAGCTCAGCCCGGTCCCAGGCTGGCCCTGCTGGTCCTGCTCCTGGGTCACGCTGTGGGGAGATGCTCCTGCGCGTGGGAGGGGGTGGCCCATCTGGCAGCAACCCATGCTCAGATCGGAGGAAACGTCGTGAAACCACAGCCTTGCGGGGGGAGATACCACGAGTTGCTATCGGCACCATCTCCCCTCCGCGGTGCCGGGCTGGTTGGCGGCGGGGCTGCCGGGGCCGATGCTCCCGAGAAGTCGGCTTGCTGCGGGATGCTCACCCTGCCCGCAGGATTTCGGGGCAGCTCCCTGCAGCCATGGGGTGGGAGCAGCTCCTCGCTTTGCTGCTGAGCGAGTCTGGCTGGGCTGCCCCAAATCCCCCGCCTGCAGCGGCTGCGCTGCGCTCGCCCACTTGCAGCCGGCGTTCCCGTGACTCTGCCCCGGAGGGCTGCGAGATGAGAGCTTGGATCTCTGCCACCTGCACGGGGTGCTGGGGTGCTCCTGGAGCCCTGTGTGGGGCCGTGGTGGCCCCCGTGGGGATGGTGGCTGCACCCCGCTGGCTGCTTTGGTGGCCCTGGGTGGTCTTTGGTGGCCCTGCTGGGGAGGGGATGCTGCACATGGGTCTGCTGCAGGGCGGAGGAGCAATGAGGTGGGGATGGGGTGGTGCAAGCACGCTGGGGTTGTATTGAGACTGTGAGCTCCTGGCCTTTGGGTCTGGGCTAGGAGCGGAGCTGGGCCCCTGGGGGGCTCCTGTGGTCCTGCTGGGATGAGCAGGGGCCCCCAGGACAGCTCTGGGATGGAGGCACAGGCGTGACACAAACGGCTTCTGGCACACGGGGGTGTTGGGGCGGATGTGGGAGCTGCAGCAACCCCAGGCCCAGGGACTGCAGCTCCTGCCCCAGCGCTCCCCGGGCACGTGGGCAAGTCCCTCGCAGCCCTTTGGGGACTGCAGAGCTCGAGTCTGTGGGGCCCGAGGCTGGGCAGGGGGCACAGCCTCAGTGATCCTCCGGGCTGGGCTGGGTGTTTAACACGGGCATGAGTTTTGGTCCGAGTTCCGAGTGCTCCTCAGGCATCCTCCTCAAGTGGCAGTGCCGGGGAGGAGCTGCCCTTGTGGCCGAAGGAAGGAGAAATCTCTCGTCAGGAAAAGGATCTTGCACAGTCCTGCAGAGAGGGGAGCCTGGGGACCTGGCGAAGCGGCTGCGGGTTCCCCTGGGCTGTGGGAGTGGGTTCCTGTGGTTTTGTGGCCAGCGGGTGCCGCGGGTTTGGCAGCGCCCGGCGCAGGACAGGACGGAGCAGGGCACGGCGCCCGGGCCTGCATCTCGTTGGATTTGATCCGTAACCTTCTGGAAGGGGAGGGAGAAGCCGGCCTGTCCCTGCCTGCTCCACGCAGGCGTCCCCGTGGCGTGCAAAGGGGACGCTGCTGGGCTGTGGTGGAGGCAGGGACCTGGCTCTGGTGTCACTGACTCAGCCGGGACCTTCCCATCAGGGCAGCGGCGTCTGACGCCAGCGTGGGGACAGATCTGCTCCTGCCCTGCTGTGCTGGGGGCTGCTGGGGACGCCCCCGACTGCTGCTCTGCATGGCTCCCTGCAGCAGAAGGGGCGAGGGGACAGACGGACAGGACAGGCTGTGTGCCTGCAGGAGCTGGGGCTGTCCCGGTGCTCAGGGCACCTTATCACCCCCAGGCAGGCGGCGGCGCAGCACCGTGGCCTTGGGGCTGGTTATCTGCAGGTTTGGAGGTGGGCAGCGACCGGGGGGAGCTGATCCCCCCCTGCAGCCCTAGGGCAGGCCCTGTCTGTGGATAGGAGCCAGCTGTGGCCATCAGGTCGCAGGGCGCTGGGCTCGCAGCCCCTCACCGCTCCCCTCTCTCCCCAGGCACCACCTGCGTCCTCGTGTCCTTCCCCTTCATCTTCAGCCCCTGCCTGGGCTGCAAGGAGAACACGCCGCAGTGGGCAGCCTTCATCTACTACCTCCCCTTCATCGTCATCTTCCAGTTTGGCTGGGCGGCCACGCAGATCTCCCACCTGTCCCTCATCCCCGAGCTGGTGACCAGCGACCACGAGAAGGTGGAGCTCACGGCTTTCAGGTGAGTGTGGCCAGCCCTGGCTGTCCCCTGAGCCGAGTCCCTTCGCCTCCGTGGTGAGAGGTCCCCTGCGTGCCACAGCTCCGTGTGCTGCCCTGCCACGGGCACCTTGGGCACCCTGGAGCCCTTGGGCTGGCAGGACGGGGCTGGGGCCGTGTGGGTGTCCTGCAGGACACATCCAGGTGACACCAATCTTCTGGGTTCTTGGCCTAAATTCTTTGGTGCCAGGGGAAAGGTCCTGCTGCTGAGGATGCTGGTGACACAGCCAGCACCGTGCTGTGGTGATGGGAGAGAACTCACAGCGACCCACCAAGCCCAGCCGGGCTTTGTGCTGTGGTGCAGGCAGAGGCAGGGCTGTCTGCCAGCTCCCTTCCCCCCTTGGTACTGGGGTGCCAGGTCCCCAAACCCCCTGCCCCAGCCTCAGAGGGTGCATCGGCACAGAGGAGCTCATGCCCACGGGGCACTTTTTCCTTTGGAACTGGAGGGTGATGCTCACGCAGGAGGAATGTGTCCCCAGGTGTCCCCGGGGAGGGGAGGGCCGGGCACTGCCCTGTGCTGGCCGTCCTGGAGGCCGCAGCGTCCCCAGGGCTGTGCGTGCGGCCCCAGAGCCTGCGCTGCTTATCTGGTGGGGCCGGGCTGCAGGAAGGGGACTTTATCAGCTGGAGCAGGGCTTCGTTATCTGCCCCGGTGGGAGGAAGTTCCCCTTCCGTCAGGTAAAAGGCACAGCGCTGCACCCATGCTGGAAGCACGCAGGGAGGCGTCGGGTCACCCAGGGCCAAGGGGCCCCACGCTGGGGTGCTAGGCCAGGCGGCTCGGGGTGGGCTGGGGCCGGGCAGGCTGGCCCAGGGGGGCTTGGTTTCCTTCTGGTGCTGCCCCCTGCTTGGACTAGGGGTGCTGGGACGTGCACCAGTAAGGCTGATGCACCGCCAGGGCTGGCCTGTCCCTGCGTGCGCTTGGAGGTGTCACCTCTGCAGCAGTGCCGTGGTGCAGAGCTGGCTGCAGCAGGCCTGGGTTGGTGGGCAGCCATGTGTGGAGGTGTCCCTGCTGTGGCTGGAGCTGTGCTCATCCTTCTGTGTCACCCCGCCGTGCCCTCTCCCCCAGGTATGCCTTCACCGTCATGGCCAACATCACCGTGTACGGCCTGGCCTGGCTGCTGCTGAACCTGCAGGTGGACCAGCCTGAGCGCACGGAGCACCTGGGCATCCAGGATGTCCCCGTGTTTCGGGTAGGTGGGCACGGCTCGGTCCCTGGGGTCCCTCCTTCCCTGCGTGGGATGTGGCTGTACTGGGAGGCACTGGAGGGAGTGAAGTGGCAGCACCCCAGAGCCACCTCCTGCACTGGGCAGGGGCTGCACCAACTCCCCCTGGGTTCTGGGACCCCCTTTTATTCCACCAAACTCCTGGGGCAGGGAGGGGCGAGCAGGCAGAGGGCACCCTGTGCCATGCTCACCCCCTCTCTGCCTCCCCTAGAACCTGTCCCTCATCGTGGTGGGGCTGGGGGCCGTCTTCTCCCTCATCTTCCACCTGGGCACCAAAGAGAAGCCGTACCCGCTGGGCTCCCTGCCGCAGCCCGAGAGCACGCCCCTGCTGCAGAAGGAGCCCGCGAGGTGCCCGCGCCCGCTGCTGGCCTGGAAGGACTGGCTGCTGGAGCCTGCCTTCTACCAGGTGGGAGCAGGATGGGCCACGGCCATGCCCCGTCCCCCTCCTCCAGCCGGCGCGGGCTGAGGGCCGCTCTCTCCATCCCCTTGCAGGTGGCGGTGCTCTACATGGCCACCCGGCTCATCGTCAACCTGTCCCAGACCTACATCGCCATGTACCTGACCAACTCGCTGCTGCTGCCCAAGGTGGGCACGGGGCAGGTTCCTGCCCACACGGCAGGGTCACCCGGGCAGGGGTCCTGGGTGAGTGGTCTGGAGCTGATCTTCTCCCCGTGCTTGTCGCCCACAGAAATACATCGCCACCATCCCCCTGGTGCTGTACGTCAGCGGCTTCCTGTCCTCCTTCCTCATGAAGCCTGTGAATAAGTGGATAGGTCGAAACGTGAGTCCTGGGGGCTTGGCGAGGTTTGAGTTAGACCCAGGGCGTAACAACCTGCTCCTGAGCTCAGGGGGCTGGGCACCAAAGGCAGGTCCTGAACCCACCGGGGAGCAGAGCACTGGGCACACCGGAGCCTGGCTGCAGAGCAGGGACCCCTCAGGAATCCTCCTGCTGCAGCAGCGGTCCCACAGGGCAGGGCGAGGGGTGGCATGGGCCTGTCCTGCACATCTGAGGGTGCTGAGGTCTGGGAAAGTGACGCTGGCCCAAGCTCAGCCGGTCCTGAGCAGCCCCGGCAGGGCTGGGAGAGCCCCGAGGAGCCCAGGAGAGGCCGAGGGGGGACGTGGCTGAGCCACCCTGAGCATGCCGGGGGTGTGGGGTCTGAAGCCCCGGCAGACCTGCAACTTCTGCTCCTGCCACAGGGTGCAGGGCATGGCTGGGGCTGTCCCCATGCCCTGCAAGGTGCCTACAGCTCCTCCGGGCACAGGCTGGTCGCTGCAAGGCCCTTGCTGTGTGGGGACAGTGCCCCGAACCCACTGGGAGCGAGCCAGGGACGTCCCTGTGAGCCCAGGCAGCGGCTGGCCCCGATGTCCTGCTGGTGGGATGTCACCGGGGTCTGGGGCACAGCCAGCGCTGGGTGCTGAGCTCTGCCTTCCCCCCTGCCTGTCCCCACGCCGTCCCGGAGCAGCTGACGTACTTCGTGGGCATCCTGGTGATCCTGGCCTTCGCCTCCTGGGTGACCCTGACCAGGACGATGGGAGCGGAGATCTACGGGGCGGCCGCGCTGCTCGGCGCTGGCTCCGCCACCATCCTGGTCACCTCCCTGTCCATGACGGCCGACCTCATCGGCACCAACACGGTACGTGGCCCCGCCGTCCCAGCAGGGCTGGGAGTCCGGCGGGCAGGAGATATGTCCCCGGGCAGGCAGAGAGCCCCGAGCCATGCCCGGGCCGTGCTGTAATGAGGGCTCTGCCCATGAGAGGGCACACAGCTCTCGCTCGCTGCGCTGCGTGGCACCGGGTGAGCCTTCCTCTCCCCTCGCAGCACAGCGGCGCGTTTGTCTACGGGGCCATGAGCTTCACGGACAAGATGGCCAACGGCCTGGCGGTGATGGCGATCCAGAACCTGCACCCGTGCCCGTAAGTGTCCCTGCAGAGCACAAACGACTTAAGGACAGCTCCACACAGACCGCTGGGATCCTGGCAGCAAACAGCCCGTGGGGGCACGCTCTTACACCCCTGCTGAGAGGCACTGGTGGAAACTACAATTCATCCTAAATCCTTCCTCGCCTTCTCCTCTGCCCTCTGCATCTCAGACTCCTGAAGGGGCTGGGGATCGCTGTGTCCACGCTGCTGCCCTGGGCTCTTCCCCCGTGTCCCAGTCCTGATAGCGAGGATTTGGGACTGCTTTGGGCAGCGGGAGGGTGGCAGCAGCCCCAGGGTGCTTGGGGAGCACTCTGGTCCCCACCACCAAGCTCAGCCGTGTCCTCTCCTTGCAGGACTGAGCTCTGCTGCCCTGCCTGCGTCAGCTTCTACCACTGGGTGATGGTGCTGGTCACCGGGGGCATTGCCATGGCTGCCACCGTGTCCCTGTGCTGCATCATGATCTGGCCCATCCGGGTCCGCTTCCGTGAGTGTGGCCGCAGGGCTGGGGGCGCTGGGAAGGGGCAGGCGTGGGGCTGGGGGCACAGGGAGAGCCGGGTCTGGTGCCAGCCCCGGCTAAAGCAGAACTGTCTTTCCAGATGGCCCTGGTTGTGGCAGGCTGCGGGGTGACCCTCCTGGTAGGCAGGCTCAGCTCCTCGTGCTTCTGCTGCTCCTGGCCCCAGGGCTGGGGCTGTGCCCGCTCGCTGTGCCCGTGGCGGGCAGCACCCCCCTGCCCAGCCACGCTGCCCCTGGCCCCATGGTCAGCGAGGGGTGAAGGGGTGAAGGGGCTGCTGCTCGTGCTGCTGGACAAACGCAGGGGCCCGGGTGCCCCTTGCCAGGCTGCTCAGTGTCAGCTCTGTCTCCGTCCTTCGCCTTGTCCAGATTTGTTCTGTGTTGGGTGGGGGGAGAACGCGGAGCCCCCACAGGTGGGGCTCTCGGCAGCATTGTGCAGGGCCCCTGCTGCCCTGGGACGTGTCAGGGCGCCTTGTGCTGGGGGCTGGAGAACCCACGAGGACCGGGCTGGCACTGCGAGGGCTCCTGACCCATCCCTCTCGTCCTTGCAGATGATGTCTCCCTGCAGGGCCTGAACGAGGCCAGAATCTCCTACAACGAAACGGAGAGCATGGAGGAAAGGAGCCCCAGCAGCATGGTCAACTGAGCCGGGCTCGCGTCCTCGGCCATGCTGACGGCCGGGCTCTGCTGGGACGGACCCCCGAGGACGGGGACGGCGCCAGGACGGGGGAGCTGGACTCAGGGTGGGGTCCGGGCACTGCCTCGCCCCAGGCACCTCGCATAGGACTTGTCACCCCCCTGCTGTGCCGGGGACGCGGTGAAGGGCGTCCCTCGGCCGTCCCTGGGCATTTGCACAAGTTGAACACTACGGGCCCGGGGCTGGGCGGCGCAGCCTGGCCCCCGCACTGTGGGACGGGGGGCACCCAGCCCTTGGTTTTAACCTGCTTTTGGAAGGTCAGTGTGTACGCAGAGCACTTTTTAAAAGAAGGAAAAAAAAAAAAACAAAAAACAACCGAACACAACCCACCTCAAAACTTGAATAAAAAAAATAAAAAATTAAACTTGAAAAAAACAAAAACAAAAACACACACAAAAAACACACACACAAAAAAACAACAAAACAAAACAAAACGAAAACAAACAAACAAACAAAAACAAACACGTGAGACTTAAAAACATTCTGGAGGAGGGAGCCCCCCCTTGGTGCCCTGCAGGCAGAGGGGGCTGTGAGGGTTACGGGGGTCGGGGGGGGGGCTGTGGCCACCCGTCCCCCCCAGTGCCCCGGGGCCGCCCGCAAGATGGCCGCCCTCAACAACGATGGCGGCCACGTCCCGCGCCCGCGAACAAAATGGTGGCGGCGCAGCGGCGCTGGAGCGCGCTGATTGGTTATCGGCGGCGGGGAGCCCACCCCCCAAGGCAGGGCAGCCAATGAGGGCCGGCGGCCGCTGGTGCCAGCGCGGCGGGGAGCGGCCCGCGGGGCTGCCCGGCCTCGACGGGGCGCGGGGCCCGGAACGGGCCCGGCCCGGGACCGCCTGTCCCCAGCGGCCCCCAGCAGTGTCGCCCCCGAGCCGTGTCCCCAAGCACCTCTCCCAGCCCCTCCTCGAGCACCCCCAGTGCCGGTGACCCCAGCAGCTCCCCGGGCTCTGTCCCAGCACTGCCAGCGATGTCTCCCCGCTCCCAGCCGGGCCCCGTTGAGGCCGTTCCCTCTGCTGCGGGCAGAGCCCGGCCCCAGCTCCCCACAGCCCCCAGGGAGCGGGGAGGGCCCCCTGAGCCTGCTGCAGCCCCAGCACCCCCGGTTCTCTCACAGGACCTGTCCCAGCCCCTTCCCCAGCCTCAGCCCAGCTCTGGATGTGCTCCAGGGCCTCGATGTCCTTGTAGTGAGGGGCCCAAAATTGAACTGGGCATGGGTGTCGGGGGCTTGCACGGGGGCTGGAGCCTGGGGCAGGCGCTGGCTGCAGGCAGGACCCCACAGGACCCCCGGGGACCTGCAGAGGCTGGTGGGGCCATGGGGCCGTGGCCATGTTGAGCAGCAAGAGCCCCAGGCACTGGGGCTGGGAGCTGCACACGTGGCCCAGGGGTGTGGTGTCCCCATCGTGTCCCCGTGGTGTCCCCATCGTGTCCCTGTGGTGCCCCTACAGTGTCCCCATGGTGTCCCCGCAGTGTCTCCCACTGCCCCCCGCTGCGTGTCCCCTGCCAGCCCACCCAGTGCCCGCTGGGACCCAGCCCCTGGCACCCAGCGCCGCGGGCACACCAGGGCTGTGCGTGCATGGGGTCAGGAGGGCAGCGGTGCCTGGAGGGTGTGCAAGGGGCTGCGTGTGAGCAGGTGTAGACATGTGCAATGTGTGTGTGTGTGCATGGCCGGCCTGTGCTGCGTGTACGTGAGCATGGGACTGCGCATAGGCGTGAGCCTGCAGGTGCTGCGTGTGCCTTGCACACCTGTGCACGCCCATCTCTGCCCTGGGCAGGCCTCACCTGGAGCACTGGGTCCAGTTCTGGGCTCCCCGGTACGAAAAAGACAGGGATCTCCTGGAAAGACGCCAGCCACAAAGATGATACGGGGCCTGGAGGAGAGCCTGAGAGACCTGGGTCTGGTCAGCCTTGAGAAGAGAAGGCTGAGATGGGATCTGATCAATGTCTGTAAATACTTGAGGTGTGGCAGACAGAGGGACATGGCCAACCTCTTCTCAGGACTCTGTGGGGGCAGGACAAGGGGCAGTGGCCACCAAATGGAGCCCAGGCAGTTCTGCACCAACACCAACAGCACCCTCCGGGGAGGGTGCCAGAGCGCTGGGACAGGCTGCCCAGGGAGGCTGGGGGGGCTCCTTCTCTGGAGATATTCAAGGCCCGTCTGGACGCCTCCCTGGGCAGCCTGCTCTAGGGAACCTGATTTGGCAGGGGGGCTGGACCCAGTGATCTTTTGAGGTCCCTTCCAACCCCTACAATTCTGTGATCCTGTGATCTGTGCACGTGCACGACGATGACACCTGCACACCCTGCGAGGGCGGTACCTGGGGTGCTTGGAGCCCTGGGAGGAGTGGTGTGAGCGTGCAGTGGGTGTGCAGGGGGTGTGCACGTGGGGGTGTGGGCACACAAATGACACGTGCGAAGTGGGGATGTGCATTGGGGTGTGTAAGGATGGGGTGGGTGTGAGCATGGGGCATGCACGGGGCGGCTGGCGATGCTCTTGGTGCTGTACCTGGGGGTCCGTGGGGGTGCAGGGCTGGGGATTGCAGTGCCCTGGTGCTGTGCTGCTGGACCCTGGTGCTGTGCCACCCCTGGGGTTACAACTGCTCCCCGTGGAGCTGTGGGAAAGGCTTTGTCAGCACAGGGCAGAGAGCAAGGGCTGGGCGGCCTTGGCACATGCCCCAGTCAGCAGCGGGTAGGGGCAAGGGATTTCCCTGCTGTCCTTGGGGCGGCCCAGCCCCTGCCCTTGGCCCTGTGTTTACAGATTGTTTTGGGGTGGCGCGGACACTCCCGGGGCCGCAGAGGGACCGGCAGCTGGCGAGCCCCAGCCCCCTTTGTGGGCTGCATGGCAGCTGTGGGGTGAGGGAGCCCCATGCCCCTGGCCACCCCCTGCATGGTGGGCGCTGCGAGGCGCTCCCGTTATCAGGGGCAGACGGTGGTGGTGGTGGTCACCCCATCAGTGCTGGCACCAGCACGCCCCAGGGACTCTGCATGCAGAGATCTTTGTCCTGTGGGCACAGTGGGATGGGCACAGCACTGGGATCCTGCATTCCCCTGTCAACCCGCATCCCACCAGGTGCTGCGGCCCCCATGGCCGTGCCATCGTGGTGGCAGTGCCCGTCTGACCCTTCAGAGCTCCCCCCAGGTGGTAATTGCCCCAGCAGCCCCGAGTTGGTATTTGCCCCGACGCCTCCCTGCAAACCTGCTGCAGCCGGTCCCAGCCCCGCCTGCCTGCCCTTCCTCACTGGGAGGAGGAGGAGGAGGAGGAGACGGCGGCTGAGGGCCAGGTCTGGAAGGAGCAAGGAGCGTGCGTGGGAGCCGGGCGAGTGAGGGGCTGCGGCGCAGCGGGACGGGACGGGACGGGACGGGAGGGCTCAGCTCTCCCCGCCACCAGGTACTGCCTGGGGTGGGCAGCAGCAGCACCGGTCCGGGGGTTTTGCTCCGTGCACTTTGATCCAGCACCGGCCCCACGTGTCTGTCTGCTCAGCCAGCTCGGCCAGCCACGGAGGGACCCAGGAGCTGTCACCTGCTGCCAGCTCCTGCCTGCGAGCAGGGCGCTGGGGGTGCTGCGGCCACCTCGGGGACCCGGCTGCTGTCCCCAGGGGTGCCGTGGCCATGAGGAGAGCGCGAGGCTGGGGTGCGGCTGTTCCTGGAGCGGGACAGCGGGGCCATAATTGCCCTGTGGGGCCACGGGGATGGGGACACCAGGGCATGGGGGCCAGCAGGGGCCAGTGGCATCCAGAGATGCCGCAAAGGGGGACTGCAATGCCTGTGATGCCCCCCGAAATGTCCCGGTGAGACCTGGGAGCTAATCAGAGAGGTGTGGGGACCTGCCCTGCTCTTGGAGACAGGCGGTGTCCCCTGCCCTGCCTGGGGACACCGGGGCACAGCCGGACAAGGGGCGCCCCGTGCATCGTCAGCTGTAGATAACCGCAGCCAAACCCCCAGCACGGTGCAGGCACGGGGTGGGCTTTGCTCTCCCGGTCCTAGCAGGGACCGATGGCCCCTCAGCTGCCCCATCACCCTGCAGCGTGCCGTGCTCCTCCTTCATGTCGGGGAAGCTGAAGAAGAGCAGGAGGGCGGCGCTGGGGGAGAAGCAGTGGCAGAGCCTGGAGGAGAGGGGCAGCGCGGGCACCCAGCCGGGGTCGCACCCCGCACTCACCAGGTGGGTGCTGCTCGCGTCTGCGTGTCCTCACGTCCCGGGGACACCAGGGGCCTCGGCTCACCCTGCCTGCTGCTCCCTGCCAGGTCCAAAACCTACGACCCTTCCTGTAAGGAGACAGAGGAGGCTGAAGGGGCTGGAGGCCGGCACGGGTCCCTGTCCTCCTCGGTGAGTCTGGGGGCGCCGGGGTGAGGAGAGGGGACCCCAGCACCACGGGCGCTGTCCTGATTTGGTGGCCGATGTCGGAGTGGGGACCACGGGGTGCCCACCGTGCCAGGGCTCGGCCCCACGTCCCGGCTTCCCCCCCTGCAGCTGAACAAGCGCAGCTCCAGCTTCCGCAAAGCCTTCGAGGAGATCGCCGGGCGGGAAGCGCTGCTGGCCTGCTTCTCCTGCGCCTGGCAGCGAGAGGTGCCCTACCATGGCCGCCTCTACGTCTCCTCCGGCCACGTCTGCTTCCACGCCAGCCTGCTGCTCAAGGACATCAAGGTGGGGGCAGCCGCAGGGACGTGGGGCAGCTGTGGGGGCGCGGGGCCTGACGCTGCCCCCTCCCCGCAGGCGGTCGTCCCCGTCACGTCCATCTGTGCCCTCAAGAAGACCAACACGGCGCTGCTGGTGCCCAACGCGCTCAGCATCCGCACGGCCGAGGGGGACAAGGTGAGTGCTGGGGGGGCTGGGGGGAGGTCGGGGGGGGGACCTGAGGCTGACCCAGGACACCGCCGCCTGTCCCCCCCGCCCGCAGTTCCTCTTCGTGTCGCTGCGCCAGCGGGAGGCCACCTTCCAGCTCCTGAGGTCTCTCTGCAAACACCTGCAGGTAGGCGCTGTGCCGGGCGGGGGGCCGGGCTCTGTGCCCCCCCCCCGGTGCCCTGCTCCATCTCTCCTTGTCCAGGACAACGGCTGGAGCCCCCTGGCCTCTCCCCTCAACGGCAGCACCGCGCAAAGCCTGAAGAAGCCCCTGGTAAGGCTGAGGAAGGGCCGGCAGCAGAGGGAGGCACAGCCGCAGGGATGGATGCAGTGGTGACACCCAGGAAAGGCTTATTTTAGGGGGGATTAGGGGGATATTGTGGTGAAAACCCCCAGCCCAGGGCAGCACAGGCACCCTCCCCTGTGTCCCCACGTGGTGCCCTGCGACCTGGGCCTGTCCTCCTGCAGACCTCGAGCCAGTCGGACCTGGAGGAGAGCCCTGCGGAGCCCAACAGCCTCCTGGAGCCGCCGGGTGAGCGGCCGCCCCCACACCCCGACAGGCCCTCGCAGCCCCCCTCGGGCACCCAAACAGCCTCTCCTGGGCCACCGGGGAGCGCAGAGGCCTTGCGGGGACCCCAGGGCCCCCACCTGCACCCCAGGCACTCAA
Source organism: Netta rufina (assembly GCF_964035555.1). Classification (NCBI taxonomy): domain Eukaryota; kingdom Metazoa; phylum Chordata; class Aves; order Anseriformes; family Anatidae; genus Netta; species Netta rufina. Next base: position 1,616,428 of record NC_140152.1, on the reverse strand, counting down.
CGACCATCTCCTGGTTGGGTGCAGAGGAGGCGAGCCAAGACAAGGAGGAGGCAGCAGCGACAGCAGAGGATGCAGCGGCTGCAGGCAGAGGTGAGCAGGGCCCTCGGCGGAGCTGTGGCTGGAGCAGGGCCCTGACACTGCCCAGATTTGGCCACGGCGCTCCAGGACCATCCCCGACACCTCCTTGTCCTGGCAGGGGATCCCAGCCCAGTGCCCCGCACCCGAACTGCTGCGCCACTGAGCCCATTCAGCACCATCATCCTCATCTACCTGCTGCTGTGAGTCCTGGGGCAGTGCCCCCCCTTGCACCCCCCAGCCCTGGTGGCCCCCAGCTGCCACCTCCCGGCTGTGACACCGCCCTGTCCCCAGGATGGTGGCCCTGCTGCTGACCTCGGGGTACATCGGGCTGCGCATCCTGCAGCTGGAGCAGCAGCTGGTGGATGCGGGGGCTTGGCCAGACCTGGACCTGTTGCACCAGTGAGGGAGGGGCGGGGGGGGCAGCAGCCCCTCCTCCATCTCCATGACACAACGGGAGCCCCCTCACCCTGCCTCCCCCAGGAGGGGCAAGGAGATGTGAGGCCAGCAGGGACCTGGTCGTCACCAGCAGAGGTTGGGGGGGCTCCAAGCCTGAGCGCCTTCCAGCCCCCCCCCAGGAGCCCCCACAGGCCGTGGGGCTCCATCTCACTGCCCCCACCTCACCCCCCCGAGCTCCCTGCGTGGGGGCAGGGGCAGCGGCCTGGGGGGCAGAGAGGACGCAGGGGGTGCCTGGGGTCAGCTCCCCCCCATGGGACAGCCCCCCAGGGGGGGCCACTGCAGGGCTGATGGGGATAAAGGCACCGAGCTATTTAATTAATAAAGAGGTGAGGGGGCGCTGCCTGTGCCACAGGACCCCCCCTCACCCCACCCTGTGCCAAGGCTGCCTCATTCCTTGGGATGGGCGCAGGGAGGCTGTGAGGCTCCCCTAACCCCGCAGAGACGTTTTGGGGTGGGGTGGGGCAGCATCCAGCACTGAGCCCCAGGCCTGGCCCTGACGACCCCCGCTCAGCCCCCCCCCCGACCCCAAGAAGAGCCGGGAGAGCCGCAGGCGCCGTGCCCTTTACTGGCGGGTGGAGGGCTGGTGCTGGAGGAGCCTCCAGGTGCGGACGTCGCGGGCGGTGCCGGGGGGGGCGGCAGGAGGACAGCAGCGGGACGTACCCCGGGCTGCCCCCCAGCTCCCCAGGGCTCTGGCTGCGGGTGGCAACTGCGGAGAGGAGGGGACAGGGGTGAGGAGGGGGCTCTGGGAGGTGCCCCCCCCCACCCCCGGCCACCCCTCCAGCTCTTACCGTACTCCTTGCCCAGGACGGGTCGCTCCTGCCAGAGGAAGGCTCCCCAGCGGGTGCGGGGTCCGGGGTAGGCAGCGGGGACGATGGGGTCCCACCACGCCACCTCCCGCAGGTGCTGGGCGTAAACTGGGGGGGGAAGCAGAGCTGGGACCAGGCAGCAGGACCCCCACCCTGCAGCAGGACCCCCACAGCACCCCCAGGAGCCCACCCCCAGCCCTTCTCCTCCCCCCCTCATGCTCCTGGGTCACCCCCCGGCTTCTCCCTCCACCACCAGCACCCCCCAACGTGTCCCCCCCCACCCCCAGCTCCATACCCGGGGGCAGGGGCTCCAGCTCACGGGGGACGTGGGCGCGCTGCCATCGGCGCCGGGCGATGCCGCGGGTGAGGCTGTACCAGGGGTCCCCCGGCGCGTCCCAGCCGCTCAGCCCCGTGGCCCAGCTCTGCCCTGCGGCGTCCCAGCCCATGGGGGTGGTCTTCCAGCGCACGGCCTGCCTCAGCACGGGGGCCTGGCGGGGCCCCCGCAGCGTCACATATTGGTCACTGCGGGCAGCGAGGGAAGGGGGGCATCAGGACTTCGTGCCCCCACCCGTATGGCCCCTACAGGGGTCCCACAGAGTGAGGGGCTCACCTGTAGAGGGGCAGGGGGAAGTCAGTCTCGAGGGTGCTCTGCGGCACCCAGGGTCTGTGCGCCCCCAGCTCCATGCCTGGCGCTAGGCGAGGCCGCAGCGGTGCTGGAATCAGCGCCAAGCAACAGGGGGCTGGGGTGGGGCAGGGGGGCCGAGGCACCTTCGCTCCCTTTGTGCCCTGCAGGGGAAGGGCCGGGGCTGCTCCTTGCTGCGGGGCCAGCCCCAGGGGAGCAAACAGGGGTGGCAGGAGCTGGGCAGCAGCCACGGAGCAGAGACCTGCACGGGGCAGCCTCCGCTCCCCTGTGAAAAACCAGCCGGAGGCACAGAGACGTAAATTCACGATGTGTTTAATGCCAGTTCGAACGCTTTACATGGAAAAGTTACAACGCTCTATATTTTTTTTCCACCATGTGATGCTTTATACACAACAACGCCACAAGGTCGCAGACTCGGGGAGGACCCCTCGGCTCAGCCCGCCCGCGCAGCTCAGCACTTGCAGACCCCACACACACACAACACAAGCACGCAGGCTCTGCTCTTTTGCCCACGGAACACCCTCAGCACGCCCCAGCCAGCCGCCGGTGTCACGCACACAGCCACGAGCACCCCTCGCACACACCAGGCAGAGCAAGAGGCGCAGGTTGGGAGCAGAGGGGCACAGCTGGAGGCAGGAGCACAGGCAGCAACGAGCAGCAGCGGTGGCCCAAGGGCTGTGTGTGCTGAGCACGCTGCCCCCTCCCCGGTGGGGGGACACTGACACCGCACAGTGACCACCAGCAGCAGTGTGGGAGCCCCCAAAAAGCCCCCAGCCACAGCCCCACGCTTACCCAGTGCCACCCCCGAGCACAAACCAGTGAGCCCTCCCAGCTCTGACACCTCTCTGATGCCCCCACCCCATCGCTGATTGCCTCCCGGAGGAGAACACAGCCCCAACAGCCCCGTCCCCAGGTGCAGCTGCCCCGCAGGTGACAACCCACAGACACCCGTGACATCCACATCCTGCTGCAGGTGGCCTCGAGCCACTTGCCAGCTTAGTGACCTGACTTCAGTAACAGCTCCTTGGTGCTGTGCAGTGGGCCCTCCACACCGTGACATTGAACAGTGCCAGTGAACGTACAACAAGCAGCAGGGAAGGCAGCAGGAGGCCAGCAGACAGGTTTGAAAACCAAGCCCCACGCTCCTGCTGCAAGAACCACAATGTAGTCGTGCTGAGAAATTACACAGAAATTACATTTTGGGGGGCAGGTGAGGCTGTCAGATGCGATGGTGGCTTTGGAGGTTCAGTGCCGGTGGGAGCCGAGCCCCTGGGTACCTGTGACATGTGGAGGTAGCACGAGGCGTGGGTGAGCCTGATCCGGGCACTGGCACACGTGGTGAAGGCTGCAGTGAGCAGAGCTGCACCCCTCTGCTGTACCGGCCTCCCTCTGCCTCATCTGCTCACCCCAAGGGTACTGGTGGCACTGGGGAGGGGCAGGCATTCTCCTACCGCTACCCCTACAGTCTGGATTCGGGGAAAAGGAAAGGACGGCCTATACACTCTACAGAGAACAGGGCAAGGTCTATGTACACAGCTGGGAAAATCCAAGTGAGAACAGGAAACAGCACGCACATCCCAGGGCACGAGAGAGGGCACGAGGCAGGCAGGAGCCAGGTGCACAGCAGGAAGCATTGGCACATGTACAAGGTAAGACAGGAACAGGCTGCTGCAAGCGTAACAGCTTCTCCTTAAATTAAAAGCAACACATACACACAAGTGCTTTGCATCACATCCCACGGCACTCATCACACAGGCTCCAAACACACAAGCAGGCACTCTTCCCATACAACTTAAAAAAAAGAAAAAAACACAACAAAAAAAACAGGTCCCTGGCATTGACTTGGAGATTAAAAAAAAAAAAAAAAAAAAAAAAGCAACACTTCTTCCTTGCCTTAGAAAAAAAAACCCCACTTGCCCAGACGCGGTGTTTCCCCCCTTCCAGCCAGAAGAGGCCATGCTCTCTCTGAAAAAGATCCACAGGAGTTGTTTTGTTTCTCAAGCACATCTCAACTGCTTTTGTCCTCAAGAAGACTCCAGAGCAACCAGCCGCCACAAAGGGTACTGTGGGAAGCTCCACATGCATGTTTGTTGTTTCTTTGTTTTGTTTTTAAAGCCATTGTTTTCCCTCTGTGTTAACTAAAAGAATCAGCATAAAACATGCAATAGCAATTTTAAATTTCTTTGAATGCATTCCCTCCGAGGTGGAGCCTCTTTAAAGTCTCCTCTAAAGTTCAGAGCCCCAAGATGCATGTTTGAAGGCAGCTGGTAAGCATGCCAAAAATCAAGCTGTCTTGCAAGAAAGGCAAGTACTGCAGTACCTGCTTTATCTGGAAAAAAATGAGCAGTTCTCCATTATTTTTTTTTTTTTCATGTAATGGGGATCCCAGGCTCTAAACAATGCCCTTAGATATCAGAGAGGCTAACGCCCCGCCTAGAGCCTGGTCCCCACGCCCCAGTTGCATTGAACAAGCCTGGCTGGCTCCTACCTCCAAAGATGTCCATCCTAGGTTAGAGGGACCCGCAGCAGCACGTGAAGCCCCTTCCCACAGAGGCGAGGATGCTCTCGTCTCTCCTAAGAGCAGACAACACAGCAGTTGGGATGGCCTTGGTCCGGTCTCGGTGGTCCATGTAAACAGATTTTCTCCAGTACACAGAGTGAGGGTTGGAGGGTGCTGGTTCAGCATTGCTCTCGTACGCGTTCCCCTTTCTGAAGGACGAATCCATAAACCTTTGGCAGTTCCCTCCCCTCCCCAACCCCATCCCAAATACTGCCCGGCGTGGTTCACAAGCACATATTTAATTAGCATCTGTTGGGTCCATCCTCCAGTCCCACTGGCACTCCCTCCCCTTCTGGCTGATCGTTTGGGGTTCCATGCACACCAAGGTAGTGGTTTGATCCTGGTACGGCAGGCTGTAGTCTCTTGGATTGCAGTACGTGGGGTTTACCGTATCCTGGTGAAGAGGTTGAGAACGGATACAGACTCCTGCAAAGAAAAGGCAAAGCAGGTACTTCAGCACTTAAAAGCTTTGCTGCAGTGTTATTCCACGTGATTTTTATTTTTTTAATTAAAAAACACTGATGAGGTCTCTCCAGCTCAGGGCACTGATCTGGGCTAAACATTCAAAGTTCAATGCCATAAATATTCCCATGTGTTTTTTTCCAGTTGATAAGGAGGCATGCGGCAGGCAAGCATGCCATTCCCACAGCTCTGTGGGAAGCTGCACCCTAGAGCCAGGGTGCACCCAGCTGCCTGCAACGCCCGCTCCCCACAGCTCATTCCCTGAGCTCTCACTGCCATTCTCCACTGCCTCCGCGAGACACTCAGAAAAGCTCCCGAAGCATCTGGCACAGCCTGCTCTGGGCGATGGCACGCTGTTAGTGGCAGTACCATGATCCCATTTCCACCCCAGCCACCACTTGAAGCGCTTACGCAAGGAGCTAGAGGATAATCAAGTCCGAGGGCACGGCCAGTTGATAGCAGCACGTGAGCACGGAATAGGGGCTGGAGGTGAGCTCCCTGCAATGCTGCTGCGTTCAGCAGCTCCCTAACAGCCAGCATGACGTCCTGTCACACTGCCTTGGGTGTGCAGAGGCAACCTTTTATTGCATGTGACTGCAAACCCTTTTCTACTGCAGTCAAGTTTAACCCTTCACTGCATCCTCCCCTCAGCCTACAGGATAAGGTAACGAAGCCAGAGGCAAGGCCAAAGAACAGAGGGAACTGACTGAATCCCCCGCCGAAGGCTGAGCCCGCTGCAGGACACGGCTGCAGCCAGCTGCTCAGCTCATCCTTACCTTTGTCGAACGAGTTTTACTGAAGACGTTCCAGAACCGCAAGGTTTCATCTCCAGCTCCGGTAACTATGGCCTCCCCGTCAGGGGACATTGCCTGAGGCAGGAGAGAGCAGCCTTTAGGATCTGTTACATTTTTGAGGTTGAAAACAAATCCTCATTGGAATGCATCAGAGGTATTCTACTCCCCTTCCTACTTGGCTGGCGGTGAGACACCAAACTACCACCTCTGCTTTCATGTGCCTCACTCAGCCTCACTAGGTGCCAACTCGAGCACTTGCATCTTACTTACGCAGCCAGAGAACACATGGGTGGAATTATCGTAAAAACGATTCCTGTGTTAAGAAATCCATGCCAGTTGTAATTGAGGCTATTCCTCCCCGGATTATAAATGTGTGCTAAGGCAGGAAGTGTGATAGAGCTGGCAAATGCCAGTCATTAGTCACTGCAGTTGGAACCTGCCCCACAAAACACTATCAGCCTATTTATCGTGTTAAGAATCCACTGAAAGCCCTATGTAACATTAATGAAGCAGGTAAGAAATCAAAGGGATTAGGTGCATCAGATGTTTTAATATGGAATTAGGAGGACTGAAAGCACCAAGTTCTTCCCCTGCTTGCAGTTACCAACTAAACAGTGACAAAGTCTTCGGGGAACAAGAAGACATTCTCGTGCTTCCTCAGAAGGGTTTTGGCAAGCTTTGCTATTCATTAATAAAGCCTCACATTTCCATAGCAGCAAATCAAAGTATCCCTTGCAGGCAAGGAAACCAGATACAGAGCTTTTTTCTTTGCTTGCAGGGCAGCATTCATATCTCCACCATGAGTAGAGGCTGCTCACAGCGCCACTGGCGCCGCAGCTTCAGGTCTCATCCCAGCACACGCGCAGACAGTTAAGTAGGCAGAAGGTTTCAGAGACAAGGCCGGTGCTTACCAGATATAAGACTCTGTACGAGTGCCCTGTTAGCTTTGCTACTTGAGTTAATGAGGGGTATTTCCAGACGAGGATCTGGTTCTGCGAGTATCCATGGGTACTCACCTGAAAGTGGAGAGGGAAATGAGTTACGCTCCCGAAGGCAGGAGAGCTCAGCAGCAGCACTGCACTGGGGGGAACTTACAAGCTCGTTGGCGTGCTTTGACCAGGCCAGGTTGCACACCTGTGACCCGGTGTCAATGCACTGCAGGGGCTGCCCCGTGAGCGTGTTCCAGAAGCGGATGCAGCGGTCGGCTGTCCCACCGCCGGAGGCGAGGAGGCCGTGCTGGTGCGGAGACCAGGCGATGGCTTTTACTGCTGCGAGATGCTCTGTGTATTGTTGGACAGGACTCAGGCTGGAGTGATTCCAGACAAGGAGCTGGCAGAGAGGAAAGACGTGATCGAACTTGCACTGCAGTCACGTGTCCGCAACACCCACAAACCACGATGTCGCACTGGGATTGACGAGGGTGGTTGGGCAACGCGATGATTTCCCACAGCTCCGCCCAAGCACACGTGGCTCAGCTATTTCAGCCCTGCAGCCTGTCCCACCCTGCCACCACGCTCAGCTGAGGAGCCACTTCACCACTGGGTCACAAGGAAGTCCTTCAGTTAAGCTTGTAAAGCCAGCAACACGGTGTCACCGAATGCCAGCTCAAAGCCCCCTTTTGTCTTTGTGGCTGTATTAGCCCAGCACACGTCAGGAAGCACGTGCAAGCTCATTACAAGATATTCTGAGGAAGAACTTTGTTCAACCGTGCTGTCACACATACACTGGGCAAATTCACTACCTAGCAACCCGCTCCAAAGGGCTCTGAACACTTTCTTCGGAACAGATGCTTCTTCCATATGGTGTTCAGTGAACTACAAGTCTGTGCTATAGGTATTAAAACTTATATAGCTTCTAAACTCGGTTTCCTTCCACATACATAAACATTATTGCAACAAACTTGAGACTACACGCTACCTAAACCAAGCCAGGAAGCACAGCTTCGCAGTAGCTTTATTGAACTCAAAACCCTGAGTCAAGCTATAGATTTAATTAGCCAAATAGAGAAGCAAAATCAAATTTGCCTCTTTAATTTTATTACAGAGAGGAGACTGAGTAGAAGCTTAGCATGATTTATCGTTGGGCACAGTCCAACAACTGAAACAAAAGCCCCTTCACAGAGCAGATGAATATCCTCGGAGAAAGGGGACCTGACATTCCCTGCGAAGATCTAGAGATGCCGAGCCTCATGGGACCAGCTGTAAGTACTGTACCTTGTTATCATTTCCCCCAGAGGCCAGGAGCTGGTGGTCCGTAGACCATTTGAGCCCACAGACCTCCTGCCTGTGGCCCTGGAGCCGCCGCTCTGACTGCAGGGGCGGGGTGCGGATGTCCCTCTGAAGGATCATTCTGTCTCGGCTCCCAGAAGACAGCTGGTCCGCGTTCCACGCCAAGGCACCTGTAACACGGGCAGAGAGCAACAGCCTAAGGGCACGTTTTGGGAGCCTTGCAGGAGCGTGCAGGCAGCACACAGCCACCAGAACTGCAGGAGGTTTACAAAAAAAATCAGTGCTCTTTTATATACCCTGCCTAGAGTCTTAAAATGGCATACGAAGATATCTTCAGTAAGCTTGCTGCAGGCAAATCTATCACTAGCCCCATTTCACTCAGCAGTGAAGCACAGAAACAGAACTCAAAAGCTATCTTGACTCCCCAAGTCTCACCTCAGAATTCAGATTCACAACAGCTCTGACCATAAGTTTACCAAAAAAAGAAAAAAAACAGAAGAACAGTCCCTGAAGCATAAGGGAACTGGAAATCTCAGTGTAAAGCTGCCTGCAGGGCTGAAACCGGAAGCCAGTGGCAGTGAGAAAGTGTTGTAACCAAACCTAAATGCCTCAGCAGACATGGAGGAAACACCTGCTGCAGTAGTCACTCAAACACCACCACACCCAAGATCAGAACACCACAATTACTCGGTGGCAATGCTTTAAAGGCAGCTCAGGACACAGCAGGGCATAAATACCAATTCTGGTACTGTTTGAGTTCAAGGAGAAAACTAAAAAAAAAAAAAACTAAAAAAAAAAAAAAAGCAAGAAACAAAATATGTGAAAACTCCACCTCCTTACCAACTCTGGCCGTGTGCCCCTCTAGCATGGAGAGCTTTTTTCCTGCAGCTGCATCCCAGATCTGTACAAAGCCTTTGTGCGTGCCAACGGCTACCAAGTTCCCCTAGACAAACAGAAAACCATGATCAGTAAAGCCAGTAAGTACAGAGAGAAATAAAACAAAAAGCTAGATGCTGAAAAGACTCCAGATAAATCCCACAAGATGGAAAGCATCCAGAGTTCATCCATCTTGCATCTTTTCCCTACCGAAGAAAGGAGCCAAGCAGCCTGGCTGAAACGTACTTAGAACCAGGTCACTTCTCCAGCTCTTGACAATAAAACTTTTTTTTTTTCCCCCTCCCATACCTCTTAGCAAGTGTCTCCAGAGCGTCAAGATACAAGAGGTTACTCTCTATGCCCTCTCATTTAGCAGAGACACATTTGATGAACAGCACACAGGAGGGAGTTTGGGAGAATACAGAAAACTAATCCATGATTTTAGAGGTTGCAATGAAGGGCAATAAAGCTACAGTGATAGCATTTGAACTGCATTTCACTTGTCGCTGTCAGTGTTATACTGACCCGTTCTGACCAGCCCACAGACGTTACAGAATCTCCTTCCACAGACAGATCGCACAGTCGGGTTACCTTGGGAATAAGACAATGAAAAACACTTGTTATTGTCATGCTGCATTAGCTACCTCCAGAGCTAACTCCTGGTTTGGGACAGAGCATTACAAGCATTGAATCCCTCCCACAGCATGTTCCATAGCTCTGAAAGGTGCTGCAGCTGGAAAACAGCCACAGCAGCAGGTACATCACTCTCCAGACACTGGTCACCATTTACCTGGCTCGTACAAGCACTCCACAGGTAAACACATGTGCCAAGGCCAACGCTGAGGACGTTGAGAGAAGACCAGTCCACCAGGTTCAGGTAGAAGTCATCCTGCAGTTCTGGGGCATCCAGCACTTTGAAAGGAATCTTTGAGATTTTCCGAGTTGGTTTTCGGGGTGATCGTAGCAGCTTCTGACTGTTTACAACAAGAGACACAGAAACAACTACAGAGTATCACACAGCACAGCAGATGGCATAGACAGATGCAGCCAGTCCTAAGAGCATACCTGCATTACTATAGAGATACACAAAGAGGCAGCAAAATGCTTTCCAGCACGTTAGAGGGAATTAGTCTCTGGTTCTATAAAGGAGCTGGGGAGCAAAACGACAAGCTGACTGCTGAGGGCTGGTCAGGACACATTCGGTATTAAGCAGTTTGGGTGTACTCAGGAATCCTTAGGGAACCTACTTATTACCTTCTCGGACTTCCCAAACCAATTCATGTGGCAATTTTGGTTGCCTTAAAGAGACACCCTGGAGAACACCACTGAAACACCCCCACTGAAACCTGTTTCAACACTCCCCTACAGTAGAAGTCTGTGGAGAAGCAGTATTACCTTTTGTTGCTGACAGGAGACAAGGAATATGGCGAGACCTCGTTACCATCATCTGGACTGGAACGTTTTGTGCTGAGTGAATACTGCAGAAAGAAAACACACCCAGTAAGAACACCACCATGCCCAAGATCCATGTAGGTCACTCATACAGGCACCAGTGCCCAGCTAGCTCCAACATCCACTGTCAGTTTTCCAGCCTTTTCAGTTCCTCTCTTTTCCAGGTGTTCCAGGACCATACAAAAACTTCCACTGATGACCAAAACCTTGATTTGGTCATTTACTCAGTCTTAAGAGTGTCCAAAAAAGCTTTGTTCCCACCCAGCTTCCTTGCCAATACAGAAATAGGAAGCACGTAGCTTGCTACAAATACTTACGTTCTCTTTATAGCCCACCAAGTTTTCTCCTTATATCAGTGAAGTCTTAACACTACTCTCTTGCATGAGCAACTTGACAGAACCACGTGCTTTGCTCCCACAACATGAGCCACACAAACTCCCTTTGTTTTAAATGCAAACCAACTTACAGTGAAGAGGGACTTCTTCTCTGGAGTGGACGGCTGCAACCTCCTGTCTTCTGTCTGCGGGTCCTGCACTTTCTCGATCCCTGCTCCTAGGAGTTCATTCTTCAGCAGGGCGGAGTAAGCAAGGCCATCTGTGAACCCAAACGAGTGCTTAGGCAGGGAATTCTGAAGCCACAAGCACCTCTGCAGGGACCGACTGGGTCACAGCCGCCTGACTTCTACACTCACAGGGCCTCTTCATAAACCTGGGACTCCAGCTCAGAATTTAGATTAGCAGCAAGCTTCCCCTCCTTCCACTCCATCAGGAAATTACTTCCATGACTCAATAAATCAAGAGACACAAACAGGCCCTTGCTTCCCAGATGCTCATCAGCAGCCCATTGAGGTGACCAGGTGTTCACTCTTGTGACACGTGCACAGAACACCAGCGTGGCTTTTTGCTTAAGATAAGTGAACACTGGCACTTTTGTGCTTAATTCCAAACTCGGCATCAATTTGGAATAAAAGCCGTAGCCAGGCTACAAGCAGCAGAAAGATGGTCTCACCTTTGCCATTGTCTGATGTAGCATCCTTTGCTTTTCTGTTTTGACTTGGTGATTTTTCATTTTCCTGAAAGGGGAAAAAAAACAAACACCATCACCATACAGAACCATCACAGGGTATGTAAAATAGCAAACAAAGAAGTCTGCAAACAGGCTGCACCTGTGGGCCAGGAGGTACACATTCAAAGGAACTCTTTAAGGGCAGCAGCAGACCATGGCTCAGAAGATAAGCACAGCAATTCTGCCAGCCAAAATGAAACGGGCCATTTCCTCACTTCAAAGGCTTTGAGCTGCAGGAGAAGGGAGCAAAACTCACATTTATTCTGTGGAAGTTGATGCTCCAGTTGGCCCCAGCTCTTGAGGGAATGAATCTGTCTCCGTGCTTACTCGGAGAAGACATCGGAGAATTGGAAGGCGTCAGGGTTCTTCTCATCTCTGCTACCTGGATTAAAGATTTAGACACATGCAAGAACAAGTGTTGATCCCAGCAGGGGGTCTGACAAACATCAAAGGGGTCTTGTCAAAGCTAAATATGCCAAAATAGAAGAGCAAAACACCGGTTTATCCCCTTAACAGAATGAGTACACACACCCACTCCAGCTGTCACAGGAACATCTGTCAAGAGAAGCAATTAAGCAGCATCTTTCTCACTGCCCCTTTTCAAGCTGATGCTGTCAAGGCAAACGCAGGGAAGGTGAGCGCGGGGCAGAAAGCTGGCTGGGTGTGCTGCACATTCCTCAAGCGTGACCACATTCTTGTTCATACAGCAACGTGTAGGGGAGAGGACCCCAGCTCAGAGGAGGGCTAGTTTCTCCAGCCTGTCAAGCTCCCTCTGAACGCAGGAAATTCCTCTGTCCCAGGTATTTTAACAACTCCCCCACTACGGCATCACCCAGGAACTCGGGGATCACGCACCGCCTCCCTCTGCTCCCCAGTGAAGGTGCTCAGTAGCACTCAGCCCAGAGGTTGGTCACTAGCCAGGTTGACTCCTGACTGCTGACAATAATTCTGAGCCCTGCTAGATTACCTCCCCTCCTGCAGACCACCCACCTTCAATTCTGCTCGGGGAGTATCACAGGAGACTGCGTCAAAAGCCTCGCTGAAGTCAGCGCAGACGGCGTGTGCTCCCCCTCCTCCCATCCATCACGGTAAATCGTGCCTTCAGAGAAGGCTCGCAGGTTGGTCAGGCATGATTTGCCCTCGGTAAGTTTGTGCTGACTGCTTTCAAACACATTTGGGTCCCTCATGTCTGGAAATGGTTTCCAGAAGGATTTGCTCCATAGCTTTCTCAGGGACAGGAATGCACTACCGCCTCCCCTGCTCTTGAACTTCTTCTCTAGCTCTTCAGCCTCCTGTCCTAGTGCTCTTTTGTTTGTTAGTCCTCAACCTTTTTACACTCTGCATGGGATTCCTGAGATTATTTAGTAAAAGGCATCACTGCACTACATAAACATACCTTAACTCACTTGTGCAACCTGAACTGAGCTTGTTTGCGTGGAAGCACTGTGAGAGTGGGGTTATTTGGTTACTCCTAGAACAGCTCAGGAGCTCTCATCTGGTCACAGCCCCACAAAGGACACAGGTTCCCACATCTTCCAAAGCTCAGCTGAACACAGTCACAGGCAATGCAGACGAGCACTTCACTTTCAGGCTCGGATCCCTTGGTGCAGACCATCCCTACTTACACAAGGCATCGTGTTTTCATTCTGGATGTTGATTTGGCGTAGGAGACGTCTCTCATAATCCTGGTCCATGGTGGATCGGATGGGGGTTGGGGAGTTCAGCAGCCTCAGGAATTTACGTTCATGAAGCCCAATCAGTAATTAGTCTGCTGCAACAGATGGGGGGGGGGGAGAACACCACCAAAATATTACACCTCTTCACATAGAAACAGCCTCCAGCATCCCTCAAGACTCTTCTTTAAACCAGAGACCACTTTCCCCCTCCATGGCAGCGTTATCAACCTGGTGTGATAACGCCCAGCGCAAGGTTGCTGATGGAAGTGTTTTCCCGTACTGCTGCCCTTGGGCGCTAATTCACACGAGCAGGCAGTCAGCATTTCACAGCTGATAGGAGCGAAGCCTGCAACAGCCCGAGAGCAGGCTGCGACCTCAGGCTCACCAACTGCAGCACAGCTCTGCGAGCCCCAGGTACGCGGGGATGGGATGCCCACAGCCCAGAGGCACGCAGCTCTGTGCCAGCGTGGGTATTTCACCCACAGCACACACACGGCAGCTTTTTAGTGCCCTGAGCTGCAGGAACACGGGCAGCTCTGGACTGGGGAGCCCCCTGAGGAAGTGTTCTGTCTCTGACACCCGTGCTGCCCCAAATCTGCCCCTGTGCTAGCATAAAGCCAGCCCAGCTGCACGGTGAGGCTGTGCTGCAACCCACGTGTCACTCAAGTGCCCGTTTTATGAGGGCTGCTTCATTACTGAGGATTGGGTAAGTTACAGCACGCGTCAATAAAGGATAACGAACCTTTCCAGGAGGGTGCGGAGCTGCAGCCCTCCCCCGAGCAGCCCTGCCTGCGCCCAGCCTCCCCAGCAGCCGTGCCAGGCTCCTCTCCCAGCCCAAGATAAACACCTCCAGAGGGAGAGGTGGAACCAACGCACGCCGCGCAGAACCCTGCAACACGGAGGCACCTGGAAGCTCTGCAGAAGGTGAAGGGATTTTCAGTGACTGCTGCTGTATAAACATTCCCTGCGGCTGGCTGGAGGCCCGGCTCCACGAACGGTGCTGCCTCGAGACACGGATCTGGGAGCAGGAGGGCTGGGCAGAGCGGGGCCCTGCTCCCTACCCCCAGGAGCAGACACTCACTGAGCACCGTGGGTGCCCACCAGGTGAGGAGGACAGCAGCAGCGTGGTGAGACGTGGCCAGGAGTGACAGCGTGCTGCAAACCAACGGGGAAGCACAAGGACAGCACCCGGACTCTGGACTAGCAGCCTCCCAGCCAGCACAGCCACTGCCCGGCCACCCAGGAGCTTTGGTAGTGCTGGAACTTGGATTCCTCACAGCCACCCGAACGCCGCCGTGTTCCTGGCCATTGAGCACGGCAGCACTGCCACAGGAGCAGCCCCAAAATAGCGGCTGCCAAGCTGCTTCCGAGTACACCTGCTTACCTCTGCCACCTCCTCCCCCGGGCTCTCTCCTTTTTTAACGTAACACATTTCTCACATATGTTCCCTCAGAGAACGCCACCGGATTTAGCAGTCAGCAGCTCCCACCAAACACAGCGGAGAGGCAGAGACGGCATTACTGCGAGTGAGCACCTGAAGTTTTATTATTAAACCCTTCGTTAATAATATCAAAAAGAAATCTCAGCGCATCCCACGTCAAACACTTCCTCCTGTTTTTTAGTTTCCTTACCACCACCTTTCCTACTCAGTCTCCCAAACCTTTCTTCGAGGCCAGCAGGACCTCTCAAACCCGGCGTTCCCACAAGATGTATTTTTTACACCATGAGTAAGAAAAACCAGCTCGCAGAACCCACATGGGGTGCGTGATCAGACGGGGACACCACACATCTGAAGCATCTTCCCAGAAGAGCTCCGCGCAGCGCTCGTGAGAGATGCAGACCTGCAGGAACACGACGTTTTGAGCTCTGCACAGCCAACACGTTCACTTTTGGAGCTTTCCACTCGGGTTCCAGACCGGACAAATTTAGACCACGGCTCCTAGTCAGAAACACAGCACGTGCAGAACGAGCACAGGGCTGCACAGGCAGGGCACAGCGGCACCGAGTGGCCCCACGCCACCCTTGGGGTGCGGTGACAAAGCCCACGTAACGCACGCTGCACGTGAACTGCCAGACTGCATCTCCTCCCCTTCGCCCTCCAAATCTGGGATTTGGATAAATTTGGGATTCTATTTGTGTATTTGAAAGTTCTGCCTTTGGTGGTGTCAGAGCCTCTCACCAGCACCAGCAGCTCGTGTTTTAGCTCTGATTTTAGGAGCAGCACAACGCCCCTGTACCAGCACAGCCGGGGGTGGCCCAGCTCCCCGCTCAGGTGAGCCCCAGAGCCCACGTCGGTCACCTCGACCTCAGCGGCCACTGGAAGGCCCCAGCAGGCACAGGCCGTGTCCACACGGAGCAACAGCTCTGCAGAAACGCCTGCGCTCCGCTCGCTGCCAGCCCTGGCGCTCTGCGTGCCGGCTCATTAAAAACAGATCCGTAACGAGGGAAAGAACACGCAGGCTGGGTCAACACCAAGAACAGGGCGCACTTGTTCAGCGCCACGGCTTCACCCAGCAGCATTGTTCTGAGCAACATTAACTGGGATACAACCCAGCCAGCTCACGGGTAAGATGGAAGGAGCGTGGAGAAAATACTAAAATTTGGTCAGGAAACCCAAATCCTTCTTGAAAACAGCCCCCACCTGCCTTCTCCAGGCTTGAACTGGTAACAAAGCAGGATCCCAACCTGAGTACAGAGCACCTGGTTCCTCAGGATTTTGTATTTCTGACAGAAAGAAGCCTGCAGGCACATCCCCCAGTTCTCAGGCACAGCCTTTCTCACGGCTTTAAGGGAAATTGCAGAGCCTCCCGCGGGCAGATTTAGTTACCGAGAGCCTGCCCAGGCCCGGCGATGCTGCCTCCTCTCTGGGCCAGCATTTAATGGCACCAGCGTGAAGGGAAAAATACTTCATTATTCAAGTGATGAATATTTAAAAGCTCTCGGGAAGCCCCCAGAATTTACCAAGGGGACGCAGTAAGTGAGCGCATCGGCCTCTAAGTCACGAACAGCGGGGCTGGAAATCAAAGCCAGATGTCCTGCTTCCCCGCAGCCAGCGCTCGCTCTTCCCGAGATTTCTCCCAGCCCATCACCAGGCAACACTCGCAGAGCTGTGACTTGGCGCCGGCCTCGGCTGCCAACGAACGTGGGACTCGTCTGGCACGGGGAGACGGGCACCTCCGCCGTGCCACACGCTCAGCTGGGTGGGTGAAACCTCCCAAAACGCCCCAAAACGGGGCGCTCACTGCTGTGCCGGGCAGCTCCGCCATGCAGGCTGGAGGAGTGTTTGAGCTGTTGGGGGTTTTTAGTTCCCAGAGCACTGCACATGCTAAGGGCAGAGGTTTTTGCTGATGGTCAGGCCTGCTGGAAGGCAGGCGGGGTGCTGGAGCTGCCCTCACAGCCCCAGAGCTGGCCTCGGTGAGGAGCGCAGCGCTGTGCCGGTGGCAGGCTGAAGCAGAGCTCCTCCGCGCTCAACCCGGAGCAGCACCGGCACGTTTTGTGCACACTGTGCCGAACAAACCCTTTGAAATAACGAGCTTCTATTTAAAAGCGGCAGTGACACAAAAAAAACAGAGCCTTGTGCAGGGTTCACCAACGTCTCCTCACTGGTAAAGCCCCGACGGGGCTCCTGCGAGAGCCTCACGTCACGAAGCGCGTCCTGGTGGCTGCTCCTCACTGAGGTCCTGCAGAAATCGCCTTGGTTCTGCCTTCCCCCAGCCTGCACAAGGCAAAGCGCCCTGCAGGCCACCACCTCCTGCCCCCAAGGTGACAAACGCCTTCAGACACCCACAGCCACCAGCTCCAGAGGGGCCGACTGGCAGCTGACAGGCAGCAGGCACAGACTGAACTCGAGCTGGATTGGAAAGGAAGCGCCCCAAAGCTGCGGCCACAGCGCTGCTTTCACCTCCTACCTGCACGCAGCCTCCCAGCCAGCTCAAGGCGCTGCTGCCAGCACACACCGAGCCTCACAGAGGAGCAGCAGGTGCTGCTTGTGCCGTCTTTCCCCACCAGTGTCACCAGACAGCGTCTCTTCCTCACAGGCCAGCACTTGGGGTGACAGACTCCTGACATTCTGTGACTCGCTGCACCTCCACCTGCACTCAGACAAGCTCCAGGACTCCCCACAGCCCCCCAAGGCAGCTTTGGAGCTGAGTTATGGCTGCACCTACCTCCCAAAGCACCCCAGAGCCCAAGTGGGTGACAGAGCACCCCAAGCAGCACAGTGCCGAGTACCCACGCTCCCTGGAGCCACTCAGGACACGAATCCACAGGCAGCCTGCTCACCTCATCCTCAGCTCACACCCAGAGCTCTGGCCAGGACACGGACAGCCACGTGCCAGCAGAAGCACAGCGCTGTAACGCCTTCAGGGAAACAGCAAAAACGCATTTGGGAGAGTCCTTGCTAAAAATAAAGCCCCCCAGACAGTAACCCTTCTCTGTGCACCATTACAAGTCAGAGACTTCCCCCCAGAGAAGCCAGGTGTGGGACCCCGGCTGAGGGAACGCTGCTCCTGTGCCTCTTCCACATGAATAATGCTCAGATCTCTCCATCACTTTCAGGCCAGATGTTTTTTTCCTCCTCTCCATGGCTGGAAGGGAACCTGCCGGAGCAGAGGCTGCCACGAGGTGCCCGGAGCACAGGAACGTTTCCCACTGCTCCCTCCCAGCTCAGCCCCACGAGCTCAGCTGTGGGGTTGCTCCTTCACCCTCCTGGATGGTGCTTCTCATTCCACACACACCTCACTGCAGATTCCAGGAGCCTGCTAGGAACACGGGGTTTATCTGAGCAGACCTGACAATCACGCGCGTGGCAGGGGATCGCAGAAGAGCATCAGCATTAGAAGCCTTTTCGTTGCCTGCAGGTAGCGATTATTTCTCCTTTGCCCCGTGCTGCTTCAGAAGCAAGCAACCACGCCTGCTGCAGGAGCCTGAGGAGAGCACGAAGTCTCCGGTGGTGTGGGAAGCCACGGGCAAGGCAGGGCAGGGAGGGGGCAGCACCCCTGGAGCTGACACACGGCCAGGACACACACACAGACACACACACACACGTTTTCCACATCACCTCCATGCTGCAGCTGCTCTGGAGCCGAGAGCAGAGCCACCAGCAGGCAGCCGGTCCCTGCCCCAAGGACACTGTCCCCGTGTCACCAGGCTAATGCCAGCCAGCAGGACGGAGGTTCTGCTTTTGGCCAGCACGTGATGGCGCTCCTGTTGGTGAGCGCCCCAAAGACACCCACCCCGCTGCTTGTTTATTATGAATAATGAGAGCCACGGAGCAGGCAGGGACACACCGGGTGAAGCACGCGGGGCTTTGGGATAAGGAAGGGGTCTTAAGGGCAGAGCTTGCCCATGCCAAGCGTTCAGACTCAAGAGAAGCCCAAGATGAAGGCTGCTGGGTGCACTTCCTAGCGTTTTACCAACACTTTTTTTTTTCCCAAAGTATTTCACACACCTGTGCACCTGCCTTGTGTGCAGCAAATTTGGAGAGGCAGAGGAGAACCAAAAGCACCTTAAGCACAAAGGCCGGCCATCGCCTCCTCCAGGCCCTGCAGCTCCCCGGGTGGTTTTGGAGCAGGGCAGCATCCCACAGACACCGAGGGTGCCGGCTTTAACGTTTGGTTTCATTTCAGAATGGAAACAAACCCTGGCAGAGCACATCTGCCTGCTTATCTCGAGTCTCACAACAAAGCCCAGGCAGCTGCTGAGGGCACCAGCTCGAGGTAAAAGGTCTGCCCTGCCGACAGCCTTATCGGGAGGCAGCGCTTTAAAAGCCAGGATTAAAAATTCACCAGCAGCCCCATCCACTGAGCTGCACTGAAGGCCGGCGAGTCAGACCCTGCCCCAGCACAGCACTGAAACTACTGAAGATGCAGCAGTGCCCCCGGTCAGTTCCCCAAACAAGAGCTGTGAGATTTAGAGGACGCAGCACTTTCAGTAAACAGCCCCCAAAAATTCTGCTTCTGCTTAAAATAACAATAACAGCGATACAGAAAGCAGGCTGCACTGGGAGGTGCTGCTGCCAGCCGGGGAACTGCTCTGTCAGGAGCCTCATGCACACGGTGCCAGGCCCCCAGCGTTAAACACAGCAGTGCGGTGAGCCTCAGCAGCTCACAGAACCAGCACCGCGCCTCCAGGAGAGCCAAAACCGAGCAAAATTCACCCAAAAGGTGAAAGCACCCGGATAAAGCCCATGACAGCTGACGGGTGACCCCACCACGACCCCCGGCCCCCCTCCACCCCCCGCCACACGCCCGGTGCGGAGCCCTCAGCCCCCAGCCCTGCCCGGTACCGACAGCAGCCCCCGAGCGGCACCGGGCTGCCCCCGAGCCCCGACAGCCGCCGGGAGCTCGGCAGCACGAACCCAGCGGCTGCTGGGGGGGGCCCGGGGCTCCCCCCCCACCCCGGGCCCACCCCGGGCCCACCCCGGGCCCGCGTCAGGCCCCAGCAGCGGGGCCGCTCCCGGCCGGGGCCTGCCCCGGGCCCCCCGCCCGGCACCCCCGGGGGGGCTCCCCCGCCCCCTTCACCCCCCCCGCCCCGCCCCCCCGGCCCCTCTCCCGCCGCCCCGTGCCCCCCCCCCCGGCCCCTGCCCACCTCGCTGCCCGCCCGGCCCCGCTCCGCCTCCTCCCGTCACGGCGCCGGCCCCAGCGCTGCCCAATATGGCGGCGGCCCGGCAGGAAGCCCCGCCCCCCCCCCCGCCGCCCCGCGCGCGGCACCTCGGGAGCGCCCCGCCCGCCCGTTCGAATCTACACAGGAAGCGGCGCCGCGCGCTGCCATGGCAACCGCCAGGGGAGGCCCCGCCCGGACCGGGCTCGGCGGGGAACCAGAGCCGCGCACATTCGTTCCGGCCCCTTCCCTTCCCTTCCCTTCCCTTCCCTTCCCTTCCCTTCCCTTCCCTTCCCTTCCCTTCCCTTCCCTTCCCTTCCCTTCCCTTCCCTTCCCTTCCCTTTCCCTTCCCCTTCCCTTCCCTTCCCTTCCCTTCCCTTCCCTTCCCTTCCCTTCCCTTCCCTTCCCTTCCCTTCCCCTCAGAAATATTTCAGGCACACCACTGTAACCAAGTGTGCACCAACTACACACCAACCGTACCCCAATATGTACCATCGTACCCAGGTGTACACCAGTTGTACACCACCTGTACCCCAATATATCCATGTACGCCATTGTACCCAGCTGTACACCAACACCTCATGGACATTTCTCACACACACACTGTACCCAGGTATACACCAGCTGTACACCAACACCTCACCGACATTTCACACTCCCTGTACCCAGGTGCAGCCCCGAGGTGCCCTCCCAGCCCAACGCCCGGCCCGCCACCCGCCTGCTGTGCCCCAGCCCCGTGGGCTCTCTGTCCCAGCACAAGATGCCACAGGCACGCAAGCCACGTGTTATTAATGTTATTAGCCGTGTCATTCACGTTATTAGCTGTGTCATTCACATTATTAGCTGTGTCATTAGCGCAGCTTGGCCTCCCGTGATTAATCGAATATCTATTTGAAGCTCACTTCTGAGGACGCGTTTACAGCAGCAGCAACAAGCAGCTAATAACTGGCAACCTAAAAGAGGCCCCAATCCTTCCTTACAAAACAGGGAGGGAACGCAGCGCCCAGAGCCTCTCCTGGGGGACACCCTGCTTCCCGGCCACCGCACGGACATCGGGATGTGAAATAACCCCGTGGGCACCCTGAACACCCTGTGTATGGGAATGGGAACTTGGGATGTGAAATAACCACATAGGCACCCCAAACACCCCGTGGGTTCTGGGGAACTGGACCTTGGGATGTGAAATAACCCCATGAACACCCCGTGTTGGGGGAACAACCCCACAAATAAAGCCCCCAACACCCTGCGGGCTCTGGGAAATGGGGCTTTGGGATGTGAAACAACCCCACGAATGTGTTGGGGGAACAACCCCACAGGTAATATCCCCAGCACCCTGTGGGCTCTGGGGAACGGGGTCATCCAGCACCACTCTGAAGCACAGCCAAGGCACTTGCATTGCTTATTGGGGCATTTTTTTATTTTTCTGCCGTGGGGTTTTCTCCAAAACTGAGCCCGGCGTGTCTTTTCGAGCTTTCCTCCAAATTCAACACACACGGGTTTATCACGATGGGTGGTGCAGCCAGAAACGCAAAACCCGGGGGGCTGCAGAGACCCCGGGGTGAACGGCAGCTCGGGGGGGCTGAAAGCAGCCCCGGGGGGGGCGAAAACATCCCCTGGGGGGGTTAAACAGCCCCTGGGGGGGGTTAAGCAGCCCGGGAGCCGTCCGGGTCCCGCTGGAAGCTGCCGGGGCTCGGTCCCCGCGGGGCGGGGGGGGGGCGCAGGCGGCACCGGGGCAGCTCCCGGCCCCGTTATCCCGGGGGGGGGGGGGGGAACCCGGGGGCTCCGCAACGACTCCGGGGGAGGTCTGGGGGGGCCGGCCCCGACCCGAGGCTGTCGGCACCGCCCCGGCGGTCCCTCGGTGCCCCCCCCCCCCTTTCGGCCGATCACTTCCAGGGCGGCCCCGGCTCCCGGTTTGAAAATGCGGCAGCGGCTGCTGCTGCTGCTGGGCGCGCTGCTGCGCCGGGGGGGCGGGCGGCGCCGGGCCATGGCCGGCCGCTGGGACGGGCAGCAGCGGAGAGCGTGGCTCCGGCACTACTACAGCCAGAGGCAGAAACGGCTCATGACGGTACCGGGGGGGGGCAGGGGAACGGGGGGGGGAACGGGAAAGGGGTGGGGGTGGGGGCAGGAGGGAGGCGGGGGGGGGTGGGGGAGGTGGGGAGGGATGGGGGGTGGGGAGGGGGTGAGGGGGGTCATAGGGGTATTGGGGGGGGTCATAGGGACACGGGGGGGGTCACAGGGACACTGAGGGGGGTCACAGGCATGGGGGGGTCGCAGGGATATGGAGGGGTAAGAGGGACATGGAGGGGGTCACAGGGATGTGGGGGTTTTGGGGACACGGGGCGGTCACGGGAACACAGGGATAACAGGGACATGGGGGGGTCATGGGGATTTGGGGGTCACAGGGACATAAGGGGGTCACAAGGACATGGGAGGAGTCGCATGGGCACGGGGGGTCACAGGGATGTGGGGGTCATGGGGATGTGGGAGGGTCACAAGGACATTGGGGGGGTCACAGGGACACAGAGATAACAGGGACACCGGGGGGTCACAGGGATGTGGGGGGGTCACAGGGATGTGGGGTGGTGTAGAGGGGCACAAAGGGTGGGGGCGGGGATGGTGGGGCTGGACACTAAGGGCAGGGATGAGGCGGGCATGGGGCACAGAGGTCACAAAAATGGGGTGCGGTCAGAGAGGGACGTGGGACAAGGATGGGGCGGGGGGGAGAAAAAGGCTGGGGGGCAGGAAGGGCACAGGATGGGGGACACCAAGGTCACAGGGACACAAAGAGCGGGGACGGGGGACACAAAGGATGGGACCTGGGGGACGTGGGGGATGGGGGTGAGCCTGGATGCGAAGGACAGGGGGTGCAGAGGGCACGGGGACACAAAGGACATGGGTTACAAAAGATGGGATGCGATCGATGGGGACATGAAGGACGTGGGGGCAAGGGGAGATAAAGGATGGGACATGGGGGACACGTGGGACACAAATACCTGGACGTGAGGGATGGGAGATAGGAAGGACGTGGGGGGGGGGGCGTCACGGAGGTCAGCAGGGACGCAAAGGGTGAGGATGGGGACACGAGGGACAAAACAGATAGGGGGGGGGAGGCTGGACACAAAGGATGGGACGTGCGGGACAGGGGTGTGGGGACCTGGGGACTGGGCAGCGGGGACGAGCGGGCTGGGAGGGAGCTCTGTGAATCACTTTCCTGGAGCAGCTGCTGAGGAAGGCCAAAAAAATTTAAAAAAAAAGGTCCATTTTAGCTTAAAGCTGGTTTTTAGCATTTTGAAACTGAGACAATTCCCGTGGGAGAGCCAGGAGCACGGGGGGCTCGGTGCCCCTTCAGTAAGCGGCAGGCCTGCGGTTGGCTCTGCTGCAGGAAAGTGAAAAACGCTCCTCAGAAAGAACAAACACAGCGAAAGCCCCAAACACGCTGACGGCCCCAAAAGGAGGCTCCTCCACAACGCTCCTCGGTGCAACCTGGGCCCCTTGCCCAGCCTCATGGTTGCTGTTTGGTGGCTTTAGGATGGGGTTTCCCAAAAACAGGAAAATTGGACCCAGGTTCTGTCAGCCTGGAGCCACTGGGCGACCTCCCTGCCCCGCGCCCCTCGAGGTCCTTGAGCTGCATCCTCCTCGGAGGGATAAAACAACGTGGGTTTGGGGAATTTGGGGTGGGAAACGGCCGCCTCACGCCCCCGTGGTCTCCCCACTGCCTTGCAGCTCCTGATCGCTCGCCGGAGGAGAACCAGCTGCTACTTCTACCCCCGCGCCTGGCCCAGCGTGCGGGGTGCGGACTGGTGGGAGCGGGTGGTCCTGAAGGAGTTCGGTCCCCAGGACTGGCTGGAGAAGTTCCGGATGTCCCGGGAGACTTTCTTCTACGTCTGCAACCGGCTGCGGCCGGGGCTGGCTCCTCACAGCGCCCACTTCCACCCCGCGCTGCCCCTGGAGAAGCGGGTGGCCGTGGCCCTGTGGCACCTGGCCACCAACGTGGAGTACCAGACTCTGAGCCCGCTCTTCGGCGTGGGGCCCTCCACGGTGCAGACGTGCGTGCGGGAGGTGAGCTACGCCGTGGTCCTGCTGCTGAAGCCCCTCTACCTGCGGCTGCCCAACGAGAAGGAGCTGGAGAACATGGTGCGCATCTTCCGCGCCCGCTGGGGCTTCCCCCACTGCATCGGTGCCCTGGACAGCCTCCACCTCCCCATCAACCCCCCGCTGCGCCTCAGCGCCGACTACTGCAATGGCCAGGGCTGGCACTCCATCCTCACCCAGGCCACCGTGGACGGGCTGGGCCAATTTTGGGACGTCTCCACCGCCTTCCCCGGCAGCATGGAGAACAGCGCGGTCCTGGAGAGCTCCAGGCTGTGGGTGCTGGCCAAGGAGGGCCGGCTGTGCCCCAACCCCGCCCAAGGACTTCATGGGGAAGGCGCAGAAGTACGTGCTGCTGGGCGACGCCACCTACCCGCTGCAGGACTGGATCCTCAAGCCCTACCAGGAGGATGAGAACCTCACCCAGCGGCAGCTGCAGTTCAACTACCGCCTCAAGCGGGCGCACAGCGTGATCGAGAACGCCTTCCTGCGCCTCAAGGCTCGCTGGCAGATCCTCCTCAAGTGCGACGACTGCAGCCTGGAGCTGCTGCCCACCCTCGTCCTCGCCTGCTGCATCCTGCACAACGTCTGCGAGGCGCACGACAACCCCTTCAACGAGGAGTGGCTGGAGGGCACCGAGCCCACCGAGCTGCCCAAGCCCTGCCAGCCCGCGCCCGCCGCCATGGAGGACGGCCGGGAGTCCGAGCAGGTGCGTGAGCTGATGTGCCAGTACTTCGAGAGCTGCGGGGAGGGCTGATGGCAGCAGGGACAAGGCCGTGCACCTCCCCGGGCTCTGGTGGATGTCCCCAACGCTGGCCCACCGGTACCGGTCTGCTCGGTCAGGACTGCCGCACCGGCCCGTTGGCTCCTGCTGGTTTTGTTCCTGTGGGTGCAGGCAGTGGGATGTATTTCACCCCCGTGCTCTCTCCTGGGATCCGATCGATCTTGTGACGTGCTCTGTGCTGTGTAAATAAAGCAGGGATCACGGTCTGGCTGCGGAGAGGGCTGTGGGGTTGTCCCGGTGCGGATAAACGCCGGCTGCTGACGGGGCCTGGCTGCAGCAGATCTCTGTGCCATGGCCCCTGTGTCAGGAGTAGCTCAGGAGGGGACCCGAGGAAGGCAGAACTCCCCTGAAGGTACAAATCCTGTTGTGTGAACGTGCCTGGGAGGGAAAGGGAAACGGGGCAGAGCAGCAACTGGCCGGGGGCTGGCACTGGTGGGGAAGGGAACCACACCTGCAACGCCCAGCGCTGGCTCTGCTGGGCTGGGGCTTTGTGCTGGGGGTCTGCGCCCCGTCCCACTGCCCAGCGCCTCCCGGCCCCGATCCCATCCCCGGTGTGCAGGGCAGCACGCAGGCTCTGCCCGCTGTCGGCTGAGAAATCACACCGCGGCTCAGCCCCGTGGCACGCCGCCTCGCCTCGCCGTGCCAGGGCAGAGCCAGCTGCCGGCGCGCAGACACCTCCCTCAGCATTTCGGCTGCAGGTGGTAGGCGGGGAAGCAGCAGCACGGGCACGTCGGGCAGTGCCAGCCTGCCCTCGGGGACGGGCCCGCCGCCCCTGGGCTCGGGGAGCAGCGAGCAGAGGCAGCAGGGCAGCCGCCCCCTCCCCGCTTTGCCCCCACCCCAAATTCTCGCCCCTCCCGGCACCCGGAGCACTGCAGGCTGCTTGCCGGTGGTGCCGTCGGTGTCATATGGGGCCCATTTGCAGCCTGCCCCATTTTCACATCTGTGGGGCCCAGCAGCAGATTGGGGTCCCGGGAGAGGGGTGGGTGTGAAGGCGCGGTGGGGAGCACGTTCACCTCGGGGACAGCGGCAGGGGGGTGGGAATTGCCCTGCAGGAGGGTCCCGCACGCTGGCGGCAGGGATGCTGGGTGCCCCTCGGGGACCGGGGGCCGAACTGGGAGCTGAATGGCCTGTGGGTGGGTGTATGGCACGGTTGGGGGGTGAAATGGGGAGAGTGCTGGGCTGGGGCTGGGACTATGGGGCAGTGCTGGGGGCTTTGGGGCAGCTCAGAGACTATGGGGATAGCCCTGGGGGGGCAGCTCTGGCGGGCAGTGGGGGCAGCTGAGGGACTATGGGGCCGCCTTGGGGGGCAGTGGGGAGCCCTGGGGGGCACTGGGGCAGGCCTAGGGGGCAGTGGGGCAGCTCAGGGCTATGGGGCAGGCCTAGGGGGCTGTGAGGTAGCCCTGGGGGGCACCTGGGTACCCCTGGGGGGCACTGGGGCAGCTCAGGGACTATGGGGCCGCCCTGGGGGGCAGTGGGGCAGCCCAAGGTTTATGAGGCCGCCCTGTGGGGAGCCCAGAGGCCGTGTGGGGCCGTGTGGGGCCGCCCCCCCCCCCCATGGTCACCCCACACCCCCAGGGCGCTCCCCAGCTCCCCCCCCCCCGCACTCCCCCCCCCGCACTGCGCATGCGCCAGCGCTGCCCACCTCCTCCCCCTCCCCCTCCCACCCCTTCCCCCGGCCGCTCCCACCCGGCGGGGCGGGGCTGGGGGGGGGGAGGGAGGGGTTGGCGAGACGGCTCCGTGCGCACGCGCGCTATGCGCGGGCCCGGCTCCCCCTGCGCGCGGAGCTCCGGGTGGGAGCGGCCGCGCGGTCACGTGGGGGCGCAGCATGGCGGCGCGCGGTGAGTGCGGGGCCCGGCGGCGGCGGCGCTGCGGGTCCGTTCCGCTTCCGGGTCCGGGCGGCGCCGGGACCCGCCCGCTGCGTTCCGGGCCACCCCCCCACACCCCCCTTCTCTCCCGGTGCACCGGGGCCGAGCCCGCGGCCCCTCTGAGCCCTTTCCCGGTCCGCAGGAGCCTGACGGGGCCGGAGCAGCGGGAGCCATGGTGACGGAGGAGCAGGTGGCCGCCGTGGGCCGCACGCTGCTGGACGCGGCCCAGCCGCTGCCCGCCCGGTTCCGGGCCCTCTTCACCCTGCGCGGCCTGGGCGGCCCCCGAGGCCGTGGCCTGCATCGGCCGCGCCTTCGGGGACGGCTCGGAGCTGCTGAAGCACGAGCTGGCGTACTGCCTGGGCCAGATGCGGGACGAGGCCGCCATCCCCGTGCTGCTGGCCGTGCTGCGGGACGCCCCGCCAGGAGCCCATGGTGCGGCACGAGGCGGGTACGGGCCCCGCGCAGCCCCCTCCCCGTGCCCCTTTGTGGGGCTGTTTGTGGTGTTGGGGTGGCGGTGTCAGGTCTGTGGGGTCGGTGTCAGGCCCGTGGTCCCGCTGTGGGGCGGGGTGAGGCCCTGCTGGGGAGCACGGTGGGGCTGCCCCCACCCTGACGCCTCCCGGGGACACCCCGCTGCCTGCTGGTGTTTCTTTCCTGCAGGTGAAGCCCTGGGCGCCATCGGGAACCCCGCGGTGCTGGATGTCCTGAAGCAGTACTCGGAGGACCCCGTGGTTGAGGTGAGTCTGGGGGTGGGCTGGGAGCGATGCCAGCAGCAGGCGGTCCCTGGGCTGTGCTCCCTGCACTGCTCGGGGCCGTCCCGCATCCCGGGCCGCGTCCTCCTCGTCCCCACAGGTGGCAGAGACGTGCCAGCTGGCTGTCAAGAGGCTGGAGTGGCTGCAGGAGCACGGCGAGGAGCCGAGCACCAGCCCCTACCAGTCGGTGGATCCCGCTCCCCCCTGCCGAGGAGAGGGACGTGGCCAAGCTGCGCGAAGCCCTCCTGGACGAGGCGCGCCCGCTCTTCGACCGCTACCGAGCCATGTTCGCCCTGCGCAACCTGGGCGGCCGGGACGCCGTGCTGGCCCTGGCGGACGGTAAGGGCCCGGCTGGGGCCTCCCGCTGCCTCCTCTCTGCGGGTTAATCCAGGATTGGCCTTGCCTAAATCCAGAGCTGTGCGGCTCCTTGAGCTGCTGCTTCTAGAGCTGCCTTCCCCGCTGTTCGCTCGCAGAGAGGGCGCAGCCTGTAACTGGCGGGGGGTTTGCTGGTCTGAGCTGGTGGTTCCTGGTGCCAGGGACCTGTTTTGTCTCTCCTGGAAGGTCTGAGGCCACCCAGCCTCATCCTGGGCTCCAGAGATTGTTCTGGAGAGGGCGTGAATGTGTCCTGGCCAGGGAAGGGGCAGAGCACAGCCCCAGACCCTGTTGGTCCCTCTCTGCTGCCCCAGGGCAGTGGTCGATGCCCTCCGGCCACCTGCTGTGAGCTGAGGGCGTGCTGCTGCCACCGGCCGAGGTGTGCAGAGCTCTGGGACCTCATCTCACGGCTTCCCAGCCCTGCAGGGCTTCCTCTGCAGCACGGGCAGGCTGCTACACGCGTGGGGCACTGCTGTCCTCATGGCTGGGCAACACAGGGAGAGGGAGCAGCACGAGACCCTGCCCCCAGAGCCCCACGGGTCCGGAGAGAGGCAGCTGTGGGCTCCCAGCCCCATCTGACCGCCCCACACCTCCCCCTGCCCCACAGCGTTTGGGTGGGGGTCAGGTCGGCACCGCGGCCAGCTCTGGGGACTCACTCTCTTCTCCCCGCAGGGCTCCAGGCCGGCAGCGCCCTGTTCCGCCACGAGATCGGCTACGTGCTGGGCCAGATGCAGGACGAGGCCTGCGTGCCGCAGCTGACGGCCGCGCTGCGCAGCCGCACCGAGAGCCCCATGGTGAGGCACGAGTGCGCCGAGGCCCTGGGCGCCATCGCCCACCCCTCCTGCCTGGAGACCCTGCGCGCCTTCGCCCGGGACGAGGAGCGGGTGGTGCGGGAGAGCTGCGAGGTGGCGCTGGACATGTACGAGTACGAGAACGGCTCCCAGTTCCAGTACGCCGACGGGCTCTGCAAGCTGCAGGCCTGAGCCCGGCCGGGCGCGCCGCCTCCTTCCCCGGGCGCGCTTCCCCCGACGCGCCTCCCGCGGGCACGGCTCCGCTGCCCAGCCGGCGGAGGCGGAACTGGGTTTGCTGTCTGGCACCAATACAGCTGCTTTCTGCATCCAAATCCAGGCTGAGCTGCTTGCCCCCCCCGTTTCTTGCGTCTGCCCTTCCCCTTGTCTGGGGGCTCGCAGCGGGCGGGCTCTCGCTGCGTGTTGCAGCCCATCGCGGCGGCTCGGGGCGCGTGGGCTCTGCCTTCCCACCTGAGCTTCGCCGGAGGGTCAGGGCTGGCTTCGGGCGCTCGCTCCTGTAGGTTGGCGCTGAGCCTCGGAATTGCCCTCGGTGTTGGTGCCGAGCCGGGGCCCTCCTTCCCTCCGCAGCTGCCGGGGCCTGTGGGTTTGGCCTCTCCTGTCGGGCAGGCTGGCTCTGCGCTGAGCTTTGCCTGATGCCTGTCCGTGCAAGGCTGCGGAAGCCTTTGCCCTGGCCAGGTCTTTTCTTTCTTGGCTCGGAAGATTTGGCCACGGGTTTTCTTTCTGTGGAATGGCAGCGCAGTGAGGGCTGACGGGGTGAGGCAGAGCCTGCCTGGACTTCCCCCGTGTTGAAGCAGAGCCGGAGGGCGGCGGCTGCCCGCCTGCTGCCAGCACCCACCCCAAATCCCCCGGGCGCACGCGGGGCTGGGAGGAAATAAAGCACCGCCCCGGCCATGGGTACCGGCGTGAGCAGAGCCGTGATTTAACCCCGCAGGGTCCAGCCCCATTTGGGGGTCCCTGGGGCTGCCCTCACAGCCCCCACGGGCTGAGCCGTGCCCCGAGTCCTCACGGTGCTGCCGCGTGGGGTGTCCGTGCCAGCCTCCTGCTGCCGGCACCGCTCCCCTTGTCCAAAGTCTCTGCGTGAGTCACTTGGGCTCGATCCTCGCAGTCCCCAAAACCACTGCTCCCCCCCTGCTGCGGCGTCCCCAGGGCTCTGTGATGGGGCAGGGAGGGAGCGGGGAGCCCCAGCACGGTCCCAGTCCGTTCCAGCTCAGGACCCCCGTGGCCGTTGCTCTGTGGCACCACGATTTTGGTGGCCAGGAGCCAGACGGGTGCCTGAGCGCCGCGGTGTGGGTGTGAGGCAGAGGATGGGGGCCCCCAGCTGCCAGACCTCGGTTCCTCTGCGCTGCTGACAGCCAGCTGCTGGTTTCACACCCGTGCAGAGGCGCCGGCTGTCGTGTGGCTTCTCGCCTCGCTCCCTCCGCCCCGCGCAGACCGCGGGTGGCAGGCGGCTTTGGGGCAGCACCGCCGGGCCTTGGGGCGCCGCTGTGCCCACCCGTGACCCCTGTGGGTGCTGGGGACGGGGACGTGGGGCGGGGGGCCACGCCATTTCCCTCGTGCCCCGCTGTCGGTGCCCCACGGGAGTTCAGGTTTCGGTGTGCCAGGCGCTCCCCGGCATGCTCGGCCCCCGTTATCGCACGGGGCTCCTCCAACCCTTGCTCCCTGCTTCCCGGCGCTGATTTTCCATCAGTGAATCACGCAGCCCAGGCAGGAAGCGATGCCAAATTTTTGCCTCTGCTCCCCCCTCCCCCATCTCCTCCCGCCTGCCTGCAAAAAAACCTCAACTCCTCCAAGTGCCTTTTAAGCCCGAATTGGAACGAAGGCGGCATTTTTGCGGCCGGGATCTGGCCTGGGCGCAGCAGAGCCGGGACGTGCGCGGGGAGGAGGGCCTGGGCGCAGAGCCCTGCCTTGGCACCGGCTCCGGCATCACAGGCACCTCCATCCCTCCCTGGCGATCCCACCCCGGGAAGGGATTGGGGTTTTTCCAGCTCTTTTAGGGTGCTGGAGGGGGACCCAGATGGGACCCGGGGTGCCAGGACTGCTGCAGGCCCCCACCTGGCCACCAGCTCTGGTGCTGAGGGCAGCGCTTTGGGGCGGTGCTGGGCCCTGTCAAGGACTTGGTGCCATCTGCTTGGGGGATTCGGGGCCTGCAGGGGGATTTAGGCGGGGGGGGGGGAGTGTGCCCGAGCTGGGGGTGTCCCTCCCCCTCCCTGCCTTTGGGGACTCCCCGGCTCTGCAGCCGATTCCCCGCTCACAAGGGGACGCGGGTCCCTGCAGTGCCATGTGATGGGGGGATTTTGGGGACCCCCCCAGCCACCTTGGACACTTCTTGCCCCCCCCCCACGCTGAGCTCGCCCGGGCTGTGCCCGGATTACCGGCACTAAGCTCCTTCCCGCGGCTGCTCTGCCCTCTGCGCCGGCGAGAGGAGCACGGGGGGCGTGGGGGAGCCGTGGGAACCCCGATGCCGCTCGTCCCCCGCGTCCCCCCGCGTGGCAGAGGCTTGGGTGGCTCGGGGCCGGGGCACGGGGGGAGCTGGCGATGGCCCTGCCGGGGGTCTCTGTGCCGCGGCAGCTGCTGCAGGCCCCCCCCGAGGAGGACGGGGTGCTCTACGTGGAGTACAAGCCCCCCGCCCTGGACAGCATCCGCCTGCCCCGCTATGTCGTCTACCTGGTGATGGCGGCCAGCCTGGTGCTGGTGGTGGCGTACGCCATCGTGGGCCACCTCATCAAGGACCTGGTGCACGACTTCGCTGGTGAGTCCCTGGGGAGGGGGGGCTGGGAAAGGACACGGGGCTGACCTATAGGGTCCTTGTGGGGCTGGGTGGGGGGCGAGGGGGGACCCCAACCAGCCCAGAGGGGTAACGGGGTGATGGGGATGCTGGGGCACAGGGTAGGGCCCCGCTGGCTGAAGGGGTGAATTTTTCTCCCTGAATCGGTGCAGGATGAGGCCTGCTGGGCACACTTCAGGTTTTTGCTGCATTGCTCCAGGGCTGGGGACCCCCCCGGGTGCCACGGCGCTGCCCACGGCCCCGTCTTTGTCCCCGCAGATTGGGCGTTCGGGCCCAAGCCAGAGGAGGAGAAGGCGGTGATGGGCGAGGGCGGCGCGCTGGAGGTGGAGTGGCCGGAGGAGGACGGGGCCCTGCCGGAGGAGAGGCCGCAGGGCGAAGGAGCCGGCGCTCTGCCCGGCATGGACATCCCGCTGGGGCTGCTCTCCGCCACCCCGCGCGGCTCCATCACCTTCGCCGACCCCCACAAGAAGAGGTTTTTCTAGGGGGGGCCCCCGCTGCGAAGCCCCCCCCCGTCCCCTCCCCGCCGCTCCGGCCCCGTCCCCCCGCACCGCGGTGGTGCCAACGCGCGCGGCTCGGAGCTGCCATCGCACCCCAATAACCCCCCTGCCCCCCGACCCGCTGGGGCGCCCCGACCTTGGCCCTTGGTGTGGGACGTGCTCGGACACACGGACACACAGACGGACGCACGGACACAGAGGCGGGCGCTGGGGGGGCGCAGACACAGATGCGCCCCTGGGTGTGGGCGCAGACCCTCGGGGCGTGCACAGACACACGGAGACACCCGGACGGACAGACGGATGGACGGACGGACAGGCGGACACCCGGCTGTGTGCTGAGGATGGGGTTTGGCCCCCGCCAGAGCCGGGCCCCGCAGGATGGGGCAGGGCTCGGCAGCACCCAGGGGTGCCCCCAAAGCCGATCTGAGCGGGGGCAAAACACCCCCGAGCCTCTGGGAGGGGGCAGCGTGAGCGGGGGCTGCTCTGTGCAGACCCCCACCCTTAAAGCAAAGCCCTTCGCTGGGAACCCCATCCCCACACCCCCAGGGATTCTTCACCCCCTCGGGGAGTTGCAGTGGGAGGGGGCCCCGACGGCGCCCACCCATGGGTGCTGCCCCCGTTTGTTTTCTCCCCGAGGATGGTGCGAGGCAGAGCGGAGCCGCCCGCGGCCGTTGCCAAGGTCTGGGCGATAAGGGCATTAATATTTACCCGGTTATGGCACCCAGCACTCCCCAGGCACGTGGGGGGCAGCGGGGAGAGATAAGCCCCATCCCTCTGTCCGTCCGTCCAGCCCCCCACCCACCCGTCCCTCTGTCCGTCCGTCCGTCTGCGCCCACCGGGCAAATCCTGCCCCTGCTGCGTGAAGCCGCTCTTCCCAAACAACACCGACAAAGCCCCAAATCTGCCTCTTCTCCACCCAAAACTGCGCTGCTCCCACGTTCCCCAGGGGCATCTCCCCAGCTGCTCCCAGTCCGCCCAGTCTCCCCAGTGCTGGTTGTGCTGTTCCCCTGGCGCTGTGTCCGGGGGTCCCGGCGGGTGCTGGTGGCACAGCGGGGCGGAGGTGCCACCACCCGGGGGTTAAGGGCACCGCGTTGCCATGGCACTCGGTGGCACTTGTCCTCCTGAGCCCAATAAAAACCGCCCCTTGGCCCCGGGTGCAGGGAGCAGTGCCACGCGCGCTGTAGGATCGGGCCCCTCCGCTGCCCCGCGATGCCGAGGTCCCCGCAGCCCCTGGGGCTGCTGCTGCTGCTCACCCTCGCTGCCACCGCCCGGGGACAGGACAGTAAGTGCCACCAGCACCCCGCTGCCCTCCCCAGTATGACCAGTCTGCCCAGTGCCTCGCGCACCGGCACTGGCAGCAGCCATTCTGGGGGCAGAGCAGGAAAATTTGGGGGTGACTGCTCCACCCCGTGCCAGGCACCCCGTGCTCACGGGGACAGGTTGGCTGTGGCGGGGGTGTCTTTGTCACCTCACTGGGCCTCAGCACCCCAGTGTCCCCCAGTGCCGGGCTCAGGACCCTACACCCTGTGATGTTGGGTGCTGTCCTCTGCGGCACAGGGCTCCCCTGTCCCTATCTCTGTCCCCATCCCAAACCCTGTCCCTGTTGCTGTCCCTGTCCCCATCCCTGTCCCTGTCCTTGTCCCTGCCCTCGTTGATGTTCTCATTCCCATCCCTGCCCCTATTGCTGTCTCTGTCCCCATTGCTGTCCCTATCCCTGTCCCCATCCCCAATGCTGTCCCTGTCCCTATTCATATTGTTATGTCCCCATCGCTGTCCCCATCCCTATTCCTATCCCTGTCCCTGTCCCTGTCCCCATCCCATCCCTGTCCTTTTCCCTGTCTCTGTCCCCTTCCCCATCCCCATCCCTGTCCCCATCCCATCCCTATCCTTGTCCCTATTCCTGTCCCTGTCCCCATCCCTGTCCCTGTCCCTGTGGCTCCTTCCCGTCCCCACGGCTGTCCCCGTCCCTGCAGTCGTGGTCTCCAAGCAGTGGCAGCCGTGGCTCATTGGCCTCACGGCCGTCGTCGTCTTCCTCTTCATCGTCTTCGTGGCGCTGCTCGTCAACCGCTTCTGGCAGCTCAGGATGCGCAGGTGGGGGCCGGGGGGGGCTGGGGGGGGCTGCAGCGGCGCCCCCCACCCGGGACAGGGGGGCGGGGAGGGCACGGTGCTGACCCCTCATGTCCCCTCATGTCCCCTCGTGTCCCCCCCGCAGGAAGCACGGAGCCCCTGAGGAGCCGCAGGCGATCGGCAGGTACCAGCCCAGCCCCAGCCCTGCCTCAGTTTCCCCTCTGGGGGGTCCCACGCGTGGGAGTGGGGTGGGGGGGGGGTGGAGTGGGGCAGCACCCCACTGATGGCCCCGTCCCTGTCCCCGCAGGCTGGAGAAGGCCGCCTACAGCAACGCGGCGGCCGACAGGGACAGCGAGGACGAGCGGGAGCACAACAAGGCCACGTCGCTGTGACACGCGTGGGGCGAGCTCCGGCCCACCCGCGGCCGCGGATCCGCGCCGGGTTTTGCGGGACGCCGAGAGCCGAAAGGCCCCGGCTGAGCGCAAAGCCCGGCCTGGAGCCCGGCCCCGCGGGAATGGATCGAGGACGGCGCCCCCCCACGGCAGCCCGCGGGACCCGCGTGGGGGCCGCGTGATGAGAGCCCACGGGGGAGGCTGTGGGCGGCCCCCCCCGCTGTAGCCCAGCAGTAAAGCTGCCAGCCCGCCCCCGCCTCCCGTCTCTGCTGTTGCTGCGCGTGGGGACGGGGCCGTGCCCACCCACGCGTGGGTGCGGTGGGGGGGGGTGGGTGGTTGGGGGGTGCCCCCCGACCCCACGGGACCCCTGGGTGACACGGGGAGGGTGGGGGTGACGTCATGAGGGTGCGTGGCGCGGTCACGTGGATGAGGTGATGATGTCACGGGGGGGGGGGCAGCACCCCACGCGTGGGTCACCCGTGGGTGCCCCAACCCCGTGTCCCCCCCCACCAAGTGTGGTCCCCACGCGTGTCCACGGGGAGCCACCACCTCCTGCGTGGGGCGAGGGCACCCACGGGTGGCAGCACCCCCCCAGGCAGTGCCTGCCCCGCCCCGCAGCGCCCCCACGCGTGTCTCGGTGTCCCCCGTGGAGGCGGCGAAGGAAGCGCGGACGCGGCGTGGAGTTGAAGCATAGCTTGTTTAATTTTTTATACATTTTTTCGTCTTTTTTTTTTTTAAACTTTTCTCTTTTCTCCTTTTTTTTTTTCCTCCGCTTTTTTATTTTTTTGTCTTTTTTTTTTCTCTCTTTTTTTTTTTTAATCCTTTTTTTCCTTTTTTTTTTTTTTTTTTGCATAGGGGAGGGGGGCGAAAAAAAAAAAACGAAACGGAAAAAAAAAAAAAAAAAAAAACGAAACGGAAAAAAAAAAAATCCAACCGAAAACCAAAAATGACCAAAAACCAAAAAATGACCAAAAATGACCAAAAAAAAAAAAAAAAACCCACAAAATTCCCTAGCCACGTTCGGGAGCTGTATGGAGGCAGGCGCGGCGGGGGGGCTGCGTTCGTGTACATGGAGTAATCAAATATCGAGAAGCTCCGGGGAGGCGAGCGGGGGTCCGGGGGGGGGCAGCATGCAGGGGGGGGTGCACGCGTGGGGCCGGGGGGGGGGCAGCGGCGCCCCGCAGAGCTCACCCCCCGCAGCGGCACAGGGGGGGACGCGGGGAGCGTGGGGGGGAGCTGGGGGGGGTCACCCCAATGGGGGGGGGGGCGTGAAGGGAGGGGGGTGGGGGGGGGGCAAGGAGCCCCCCAAAAAAGCGGGCGCGGGCGGCCGGCAGCGAGCGAGAGGCACTGCGTGGGATTTTTGGTATTGGTGTCGTCGTGGGCCCGCCGGCGGCCCCGCCGCGCTTTTTTTTGGGGCCTTTTCTTGCCTTTCGGTTAGTTTTGTTCTTTTTTTGTTTTGCGACCCCCCCCCTCCCCACACCCCAAATTTCCCCGACCCCCCCCCCCCCCAGGTCCATCCATCCCCGGCCCGCGGGTGCTGCCCGTGGGTGAGGGCCGGGGAGCAGCGGCTCCAAACGGAGAGGACGAAACGAAACCAAACGGGAAAAAAAAATTAAAAAAAAGGAAAAAAAAGAAACAAACAAACAAACAACAACAGCAGACATATATATATATATATTTATATATATATATATTCCTTACTTTGCCACTTAAAGTACCTTAACTGCGTGTCGGCCCGCAGGGACCCGCGCCCCCCCCGCCCTGCGGCCCCATATATATATATGTGGGTGTATATATATATATATGTACAGGGATTTATTTATAGGTCACGAGGACTTTTTCTTTCTTTTTTTTTTTTTTTTTTTGAAATTTTTTTTTGTATTTTTTTCCCCATTTTTTTTTTTTTAAACGCTTTTTCAACGCAAACGAGTACTAAAAACAACCCCCCCTCGGGGACTGTAGTGCATGAGAACCGGAGCGAGCCCCGGGCAAGGGGACCTGGGCTTGTGGCGGCGCGGGATTGTGTCCCCCCCCCCCCCTAAAAAAACCTGTCCCCAAGCCCCTGGGGGGGGGGACACCCCGCGATGACCCCCCCACCACCACCGGCGGAGCTGATTGTGGCCACCCCGGGGGGGGGGCTGAAAAAAAAATCACGGCGAAGGGTTCAAAAATAATAATAATAATAAAAATTAGTGGTCGGCCCCCCCTCCCCGCCCCCGGCCCCCCCCCCCAGCAAGCCCCCCCCCAGGCAGCCTGGGTGGTGGGCGGGGGGGGGGGTTGCATATTCCCTTCGGCTGGGGGCCGCGGGGGGGGCAGGATGCGGCCCCCAGCGCAGAGCGGAGCAGTGCAAATATCCCGGGGGGGGGGGGGGGGGGGAAGGGGGAGCGCTCCCTGCCCCCCCCGGCCCGAGCCTCCCTCCTTGGGGGGGGGTGGTGCGTGGGGAGGGGTGGGGGGGGAATCCGTGATTTTTTTTTTTTTTGCTTTTTTTGCCTTTTTTAACATTTTCTAAGGTGCTTTTCTTGCCGAGGGCGGGTTTTTAATGTTTTTTTTTTTTTTTTTTTGGGGGGGGGGGTGCGGGCCCCCCCCCTCCACGCAGGCGAAGGCAGCAACGGGGGGGGGGGGAGGGATCCGGGGACCCCACGGGGGATTCCCCACGGCGCGCATGGCCCCGGCCCGAGGGGCGCCCGCGCCCCACGCCCCCCCCCACGCCCCGCGGGCTGGGGGGGGCCCGGCCGGGGGGGGCCGCGCTGCCCCCGCTGCTCCGCTCCGGTCACGGGTGAGAAATGTTTATTTCCTCATTTATTTATTTTTTTTTTAAATTTTTTGCTTTAAACTGAAATTTTTCTATCCTTAACCCCCTTTTTTTTAATTTTTTTTTTTTTTACAATTTTCACATTTTTTTTCCCCATTTTTCCGTATAATTTTTTTTTTTTTCCCCTCAACTCGACGCTAAAAACTACCGCTACCTGCGTTGCATTGTCCTTGCAGAAACCAATACTGCGCCGTGCAGCTCCAAAGGGGAGGGGGGGGGGGCTCCTTGGGACCCCCCCCCCCCCCCCAAAAAAAAATAAATTGCCCCCCCCCTCCCCGATCTGCACCTGCCCCCCCCGGGTGGCCGAGCCACGACCGCATCTCCTCAGCGCCAAGCAGCAGCGAGGCCCCCCCCGTGCCCCCCCCCGGCTCACCACGACCCCCGTCGGTCCTCGGCCGCGTGGGTTTTAAGGCAAATTCTGGATTTTTTGGGGGTGCGCGCGGCTGGGGGGGGGGGGGGGGGGCTGCAAAAGCCCGGCCCCCTCCCCCGAGGATGAAGCCGGTGGGGATGGGGGGGGGCTGCGTCCCCCCGGGGGGGGCACAGCTACATTCACACGGTTCCATTCCTGCCACGAGAGCAGTCGGGCTCAGCCCCCCCCCCCCGGCGGCAGCCCCCAGCCCCATTTCGCAGCGTTTAGAGGGGGGGGGGTCCCATGGTCCCCCCCCCACTTTGAGCTCCCACCCCACTGCGTCCTCACGCCTCGCCTGGACACACTGCGGGGGGGGGGACGACACACATGGAGGGGGGGACACATGGAGGGGGGGGGGGGGTCCCCACCAGCATTCCACCGCCCCCCCCCCCCCCTCCTCCTCGCCGCCTTTGGTTGCTGAAAGCAAAAAAATGAACATTAAAAAAAAATAATAAAAATAATGAACTAATTAAAACAAACAAACAAAAAATACAACGAAAGGAAGGAAAAAGAGGCAAAGCGAAGGGGCGCGAGGCCCCCGGCCCCCCCCCCCCGGCCGCCGGGCCCCCCCCGGAGCCGCAGCCCCAGGGGTATTGCATATTCGGTGTGTTCGGACAGGGCGCACTCGGCATTAACAACTGGAAGACGTTTAACGGGGTGGGGGGGGGGAGAACAACAAAATCGGTAAAAAAACAGAGAAAA
Organism: Netta rufina; assembly: GCF_964035555.1. NCBI lineage: Eukaryota > Metazoa > Chordata > Aves > Anseriformes > Anatidae > Netta > Netta rufina. Next base: position 1,578,400 of record NC_140152.1, on the reverse strand, counting down.
AGGGACTTTCCGGCCCCGCGGCCCAACGCAAGAACACGACATGCAGACGGCGAGCGGGCGGCGAGCGGCCGGGCCCCCCCGGCCCCCCCTGCGGCGGGGAGCCCCAGGCATGCAGCTCCTCCTGTGCGGTGAGCCCGGTTCTGGTAATACTTAGTCTTCGAAGGCAAGGCACATCATGTGGTATAAAATTTCGTGCAAATTAGGAAAACATGGATTTTTTTTTTTTTTTACGGCTTTTTTTTTTTCTTTTATACAGATTTTTTTTTGTTTTTTTTTTTTTTGTTTTTTCTCTTTTCTGAAGGGGGAAGGTAGAGCCGGTTAATACAGTCTGCCATGCACAGCATCAGCCATCCACGGATGGGTTGAGCCAGGTCACGAGATCCTGTTAAAGCACCATGCAGTTTATTTGTCTTTTTTTTTTTTTTTTTTTTTGTCTTTTTTTTTTCATGTGTTTCTTTTTTCATATCCTTAAAAAAAAAAAAGTTTCCCTCTCCGCCAAGCGCGCTCTCTCTTTTATTTTTTTTTCCTTTTTTGTTGTTTGTGGCTTTTCTTCTCATCGTCTTTTGTGTGTGTTTTGTGTTTTTTTTTTTTTCCTTTTTTTTGTTTTTTTTTTGTTTTTTTTCCTTTTTTTTCCCCGGGATTTCCTGCGTCAGCCCTTTCCCCGCGGTGCCACGCTGCGCCCAGGCGGGCAGGATCCGGCCTTGCTGGGCCATCCCGGGGCTGCTTGAAAGGGGGGGGGGGTGCAAATGCTCTGGGGGGTGGCGGGGGAGGCGAGCAGGGTGCGGGTGCAGGTGCGGGGTGCGGGCGGTCCATGGGGTGCCCCACGGGGCGGCGGCAGTGGCCTTGGGCCATCCCTCGGTGGCTTCGTGCCGGTGTCCCCGCGGCCGTGCCATCACCTTGCGGGAGGCGTCGGGGCCTTGGCCAGCCCCTGCTCGTCTCCGGGTGCCGCGTGCCGGGTCCCCTGCTCTAAGGCACTGCCCGCGGCGCGGCGCGGCCGGGTCAGACCCGCTCGGTCCCCACGTCCCCTTGCTGGGCGCGGTGACATCTCGCCGTGGGATGGGGCCACCGCCGGGCTCTTCCTCGTGTGCTCGCCGTGAGCGACGCCTTGGTGCCGACGCACTGGTGCCGATGGAGCGATGCTCGCCGTGGTGCTGGCACGGCGACGGTGCCGGTGGGCGATGCTGCGTGGCGATGGCCTGGTGCCGGTGCCAAGGTGCGGTGCTGCGGTGGTGCCAACGGGCGATGCTCCGGTGCTGGCGTGCAAAGCTCGGGGCCAGCAGGCGATGCTTGGTGTCACCGTGCGGTGCTCGGTGCCGGTGTGCAGTGCTTGGTGCCGGTGTGTGGTGCTCCGTGCCGGCGTGCAAAGCTCGGTGCGGGTGTGCGATGCTCGGTGCTGGCACAGCGATGCTCCAGCAGTGGGGGCTCCTTCGGGACCCAGCCCCTGCCGCCCTCCCCGCCGCGCCACGGCGAAATTGAGGCACTTGAAGCAGCGGGCAGGGTGCCCCCGCGGTGGGGCTGGGGCCGGGGGCACGGCGGGGGCTCTGTGGATGGGGGGGCTCCGGGAGCGGCTCTGCGGTCGCCTTCACTCTCGTCCTCCTTTTCTCCATCGTTTTTTAATTAAAAAAAACAAAAAACAAAAAACGAAAACCAAAAAAACAACAAGCCAGCCATCCCAGCAAGCCAGTGCCGGGGGCTCCCGTCTCTTCTTCCTCCTCCTTGTTCTCCTCCTCCTCCTTTTTTGTGATTTTTTCTTTTTTTTTTTTGTTTTCTTTCTTTCATTTTCTTTCTTTTTTTTTTTTTTAAGATTCCCTCTTAAAAGTGCATTTCCTACAAAATGTGCAACACAATCGAACCCTCTCGTCGCAAGTCCACATGGTACCTGTCCACAGGAATGCATAGCTCGGACACACGGACGCACGCCCCAACACGGCCCCGCCACCCCCCCCGGCACCAGGACACACAAGGACACACGGGGACACGCGGGGACATGTGGGGACGCACGGGGACACGCGGGGACAGGCGGGGACGCAGGCTGTGCAGGCTGTGGGGAGCGAGGAAGGCATTGCACAAAGACGGGTGACCGGCGTCACACCACGGGGAGCGCGTCGGGAGCGTCCCCACGCCGTGTCCCCATGGGTAACGGGGTGCCACCGCCAGCACAGGTCCCCAGCCCTGCCCGTGTGTCCCCCTGTCCCCAGCCCCTCTCCTGCAAGACCTCCTGCCAGGCCATGCTGGCCACCGCGTCACCGTGTCACCACGCCACCGCACCGCCACGCCACTGCATCACCTTGTCACCATGTCACCATGTCACCGTGTCACCGCGTCACCGCTTCACGGTGTCACTGCATCACCCCGACACCGCACCACCCGTCCCCAAGGCGCGACCACGGCACAGAGCATGGGACCGGGAGCCACAAGACAGCGAGCGCGGCCACGGCCACGTCCCGCGGGCGCCGTCAGGACGCGTCCCCCCCGAGGGCCACCGCCACCCCCCCGGCCCCCCGAGAGCCTGCGTGGGGGTCCCGGGGGGAGGAGGGCAGCGCGGGGGGGTTTGTTCTTTTCTACTCACATAGAGGCAAGAATGAAAGAGTAAAGACAACTTTGCATAAACAGCCCTCTGGCGAGCGGGGCTGCGGCCCCACTGCTGCTCCGGGAGCACCGCTGTCACGAGCTGCGTCGGGTCTCGGGCTCAGTCTCGCCGCGGGGCCGGCCGGCGGGGCAAATAGTGTTCGGTTTTTGTTTGTTTTTCTGGCAAATCAGATGTGGATGCGTTGCCGGGGGGGGGGGAAGGTCCTCGTAGGGTGTTTTTTTTGTTGTTTTTGTTTTTTTTTTTCTGTGTGGGTTGTTGTTGTTTTTTTGTTTTTTTTTTTTCCTTTTTAAAAAAGTTTGAACCTTTTCCTTCTTCCTTTCCCTCTCTCTTTCCTTCCGGGATGGGTTTTGCTTGTCGTTGTCGTCGTTAGTTCGTGCTCTCCGTCGTCACCGAAAGGCTGGGCCTGGTGCTCTGGGACGGGGATTTTCCTCTCAGGGTGCCTAAAGCAGAGGAGAAGGGAGGCGAAGGGGTGGCACGGCTGCGTTATCCCAGGTACCAGGACTGCCGGAGAGAAGAGAGAGGCGCCGTTAGTGCTGTGCCCCACGGGCCGTGCCCCCTGCCTGCGGCAGCCCCTGGGCCTCCGTGTCAGCACGTGCCCCCCCGCCACCCTCCCCGTGCCTCAGTTTCCCCGTCTGGAGCTGGGGGGACCTGGCACGTCCTCGCCACGCAGCCCCGTCCCGCTGCGCCCTGTGTCACTGCACCGTGTCCGATGTCCCCTGTGCCACCGTCCCCGCCGCGCTGCCACCCTGTGTCCCCGTTCTGCTGGGATGTCCCCGAGCCCCTCCCTCCCTGCTGTGCCAGGACCCCCTCCCCGGTGCCGTGTCCCCCTCCCAGGGTCCCCGTGGCACCGTGCCCGGTGCTCCCCGGCCCCAGCAGCAGGACGGGTCCCGCATGTCCCCGCTGTGGTCCCTCCTGGAAGCCACCCTCACGCTGTGCCCCCCCCCAGGCTCCCCACCACTGCCCCACACCCCGAGGCGACTTTGGGGACGTTTTCACCCTGACAAAGGCTGGGATGCTCCCCAGGGCTCGCCCCCTTTGGGGACAGCGGCTGTCCCCAGCGCAGGGGGTGGCAGGGCCGGGGGTCCCACCAGCCCCACTGCCGGCCCCCCACCGCCCTCCCATTGTCTCCGGCCGCCCCAAGTCCAAGTTCATCCCCGATGACCTCATGTCTGGTTTCCGTTGGCAACGAGACAGCTCGGGGGCCTCCGCTTCCCTTAACCCTTCCCGGCCCCGCCACACATGATCCGAGAGCGCCAGGTCTCAGCCGCCCTGGCCAGGGACGCCGGCGCCTCCTGCGTCCCCCCCAGCCCTTCTCCGACGTTCCCCAAAGCCCCCCCAACACCTGCGAGCACCCCAGCTCCCAACACTGCGCCACCAGAGAGACCTCTCCAGGTCTGGGGACCTGCCGTGGGTGGCACGTGGCTGGGGACAGCCCCTCCCCGGACACGGCTTTGTTTCCCCTTGCCTCAGTTTCCCCACGCAGAGCAACCCCCCCCCCGCCCCACGGCTGGACACACGGCAGCTCCCGGTGCTGGACAGGAGGACAGGGACCCCACGAGCACCTGGTGGTGACCCACAGGGGGCTGGGGGGACCCCACTGTGCCCATGCGTGGGGTTGGGGAAACTGAGGCAGGGCGGAGGCTGTGGTCGGCGCCAGACCGGGCACTGCAGGATGTGTGGGGACCGAGCACCCTGCGTAGGATGGGGGCACCCCACTGGAGCTGGGGGGTTCCGCGGTGCCCCAGGGGATCAGTGTGGGGGGGTCACCCCCCTTGTTGTGGCACAGCACCCCGATGTGCCCCACGGCACGGTCGCAGACCCTGAGCGCGCACACCCTGGCACAACACAGCACCCATGGGTGCCCCTGGCACGGCGCCATCCCCCCCAGTCCTGCTGCACCCCGTGGGCACATGGAGGGGTGAGGACCGAGAGGGAACCTCCCCAGGTGACCGAGTGCTGTCACCCCACGCAGCAGCCAGGCCAGCGACCAGCCGAGGCTGGTGTCACCCATGGGGACCTCTGCCCCAGCCCGCTGGCAGTGCCTGCCGCGCTCGCGCCGGCTCACAAGCTGCAGATTAAAAACTGCCCAGCACTAATTAAAGGCATCTGGGCAGGCACACGCCACCTCCTGCTGTGTCCCGATCAGCTGGCGGGCACAGCCGGGTGACAGCAGGGTGCCTGCGCCCTCCTGGAGAGGGGACACGTGGACCCCCCGGTGCCCTCCGTGCTCAGCGATGCTGTGGGCACCCAGCTGTGCTGTGGTGGCACGTGGGGCGCAGCCAGAGCCCGGCAAGGCACCAGGCGTGGGCACAGCACGGACCCTGGGGACCCTTTCTGGCTGTGAGGCACTGGCAGTGCCTCGTGGCCTGGCACGGGGTGCCTGTGGGGCAGCCCCAGCCCCACGGGGTCACTGGGAGACCCCCCTGGCTGGGACGGAGCTGCCCGTGGTGGGGACACCACGGGGACAATGCCCACGGTGACAATGCTTGTGGTGGCGGTGCAACGCCCAGAGCAGGGATGCCCGCGGTGGCGATGTGACGGCGGTGATGCCCACGGCACGGAGTCCCACGGAGCCCACGGCAGAAACGACCACGAGGGAAACAACCACGGTGGCAGTGCCCACGCTTGCAATGCCCACGGCGGCGGTGCCACAGCGGCGATGCCAGGCTGGTGCTGCCCGGGGCGAGGGCAGGAGGGTCCCCCCAGCAGCCCCCCCGTCTCACCTGTGCCTGATAGATACTCCCAGGATCCCTTGGTCCTAATCCCACGAAGGAACGGTTCGCAGGGGGCGTGCCTGGTGCAGAGTAGGCTGGGGAACAAACGAGAGCTCGTTAACGGGGCTGCGGGCGGCACCGCCATCAGCCCCCCGGGCCAGCCCTGCCCGCTGCAGGACGGGGGTCCCGGGCACCCGGAGCCGGAGGCCGGGTGACATCCCCGGCCCCACAGGCCGTGCCACACGGTGCCGCACGGTGCCTGCTGGCACGGACGGGTGCCCCTGTGCCACGCAGGCTCTGGACAGGGGCTGCCGGCGCCGCTTGGCCACATCCCCCCAGCTGGGGGCTGGCACTGGGACCCCACTGAGCCCCATGGAAGCCAGGTGGTGGCGGGAGGCCCTGTCCCCCTTGGGGACAGGCAGCACCCCCAGTGCGTCCTTCCTGAGCCCGGGGCGGGACTGGCACTGCCCGGTCCCCTCCCCGTGCCATGGCCCTGTCACCAGCCGTGCCATGCCATCCTGAGCTGTCCCCTCCACATTGATGCGTTCACGCCACCAAAACTCAGCACCCACGCTCCAGCTGGCAGCACCTGGGGACACGCAGCCTCACAGGGCACCGGGGGTGTCCCTGGGGTGCAGTGGGACGGGGACATTCCCCACCCCATGCAGCGTCATGGTGGCACGGCGTCCCACCGCCGCAGCCCGTGCCCCGAGGCAACCCTGAAATCCTGCCCGAGGCGCTGCAGCCCCTCGAGGAGGAGTGGAGGGGAGCCAAGCTCGTCAGCCAGTGCTGCTAACGAAGCCTGACGTCGAGATTTTGGGGGGCTTTGCAAGCACTCCTGGACCCCCGTGGCAATGAGAGGACGATGCCCCAGCGCAGAGCCCGGCGCCGCACCGGTCCCCGCAGCACCGCACCGCTGGGGAAACTGAGGCAGGGAGAGGCGAGGAGCCTCCCCCCTGCGCCCACCCTGGGGGCTGCGGCTCTGCTGCCCCCTCCCGCTCCGCCGGCCGCCCGGGAGGGACGCGGGGCTCGTGCCGGTCCCTGGGACCAGCTCCGAGCCCGCCCGGGGGACGTCGGGCGAAGCGCCCGCGCCGCCCTGCCTGAGACCCAGCAAACTGGTTGCGTGCATCGCCTCCGGCAGCACCCCGGGGTGGCGAGAGGAGGGGGCCGGCGGGAGGGTGGGCGCCGCGGGGGTGCTTACTGGGTGACGTCGGTGAGGTCGTCCCTCCCTCCGAAGTTGTCGTGGTGGATTTGGTGTCAGGAGAGACGGCCAACCGGGGCATGCCGGGGGGAGGTGGCGGCGCCAGCATCTGCGTGGGCAGGTAGTGGCTGGGCACTTTCACTTGACCACTTCCATTTAACTGGGGACACAACACAGACAAAAAACAAACAGCAAAAGCCATTAGGGAGGCACAGGCGGCAGCGGCAAGGCCGGGCCCCGCGCGGCGCGGAGCGTCCCTCGGTGACACGAGTTTGGTGGGGCTCAGAGTAGCCCTGAGCGGACGGCGCCGGAGAGCCCCGGCATGGGGGGGAGCAGAGCCACCGAGCGGGGACAGGGTGGGGGTGACACTGCAGGACCCCTTGGAAGCGGGGAGGGGGCACCTCGCTGCCGCAGCCTCCGAAGGCTCCTCCGCAGCCTCCCCGTGGTGGAGCCTGGTGGAGGCTGCTCCCCCCCTGCCGGCCTGGAATCCATCCTGAACTAGCCCGATCCTGAGCCCCTGCATGGGGAAGGGCAGTCGTGCCCCTCGCCCTGGCATCAGGCCTTGCTGGTGCTGGGCAGGGGGTCCCCAAGACCCTCTGCGTCTGGTGGCGGAGCCAGGGTACGGAGGCACGGGGTACAGAGGCATGGGGTATGGAGGCACGGGGTGCAGAGGCACAGGGTGTGGAGGCACAGGGTATGGAGGCACGGCGTGCAGGAGGGACCAAAGCCACCCCTGCTCCTGGCCTTGGCACAAAAGGAACCCAGTGCTGGGTGCACGGGGTGCACGGGGTGCTGGGTGTGTGGTGCACGGGGTGTGTGGGGTGCTGGGTGTGCGGTCCACGGGGTGCACAGGGTGCTAGAGGCACAGCGTACTGGGTGCACTGGTACTGGGTGCAGAAGCTGCTGGGAGCACGGGGTGTGGGCTGCCTGGTGTGCTGGGTGCACAGGGTGTGGGGTTGTGAAGGTTGCTGGGTGCGCAGGGTGCTTTGTGCAGAGGGTGCTGGGTACGTGGGGTGCTGGGTACGTGGGGTGTGGGGTGCATGGCATGCTGGGTGCATGGGGTGCATGGGGTGCGGGGTGCCTACGGTGCTGGTTGCACAGGGTGCTAGGCACATGGGGTGCTCTGTGCACAGGGTGCTAGGCGCACAAGGTGCTGGATGCACGGGGTGCTGGGTGTGCAGGGTGCTGGGTGTGCAGGGCGCTGGATATTGAGGGTGCTGGATGCACGGGGTGCTGGGTGTGTGGGGTGCTGGGTGTGCAGGGTGCTGGGTGTGCGGGGTGCAGGGAGCACAGGGTGAGGGAAGGCGCAGAGCAGCACGGCGAGCCCCTGCCACCCCGGGGTGACACAGCAGGACGCGGTACAGCAGCGGGCCGACGGGTCACCAGCCTCTGTGCAGGCGGACGGGGCACGGCGGGCCCAGCGCTCCACCGGGCGCGCTCCAAGACGGTGCCTCTCCGGAGACGGTCACATCCACAGCCAGACACCCCGCTGTCCCCTGTGTCCCCAGCCCCAGGTGACGGCTCAGCCCCGCGGGTCCCAGGGGACCGCAGCCCCATTGCCAGAGAAACGAGGTGCACCGACTCCACCCGCGCACTGAACCAACACCGATGCTGGTCCGGAGCTCGTGCCGGCACCCGGCTGCCACCAGAGCCCCCAAAACCCCCCGTGCAGCGGCGGCGGAGCCCCCCGACACCACGCGTCCCTGCCTCCGGGCGACGACGCTCGGGGGGACCGCGTCCCCTCGGGGGTACCCCCGACAGTGGGGATGGTGACGGCGACGGGGTGCGGGACCCTTACCGGTCCGGGCTGCTGGTTGGACGGGTCGCAGGCCAGCGAGACGAGATCTTTCAGGGGGTCCTGCGGGTTGAGATGAGGCGGGTACCGTATGGCCGTGTGGGGGAAGTAGGTGGAGGCCGTCTGGGGGAGAATCGAGGTGGTGGGGAAATGCAGCGTGGACGAAGGGTGCGGGCTGCGAGCGATACCTGCGGGACAGAGAGGGAGAGGGGACGGGCGGCGTCACCGGGAGCCCCCGGACCCTGAGCCCCGCGCCGGCACCGCGCTGGCCCCACACTCACCGCTGTGCACCGCGATGACGGGACGGTGGTGCTGCGTGAAGCTGCTCAGCCGGGGCGAGGAGTCCTGGGGCGACGGGCTGTTGAAGGGCGACTTGTCCATCTCCGTCTTCTTCACGGTGGGGGAGATGCCTGGGGGGGACAGGGGGAGGTGTTATGGTCCGCGCGCCCCCAAAGTGTCCTGCCTTGGGGTGCTGGGCTCGTTTGGGGGCACCCTGGGGAGGGTGTGCGGGTGCAGGAGGGGTGCACGCATGTGAGAGCACCTGGGGGTGTGTGGGTGGGTGTGCACCGGCACGTGGGTGTGCACCACTGGGTATGCACGGGGATCTGCGTGCAGGTATGTGCACACACGTGTGCAGGGGGCTGTGCACATGCACAAGGCACCTGTGTGCACCCGTGTGCAGTGTGCATTCGGGTGTCTGTATGCACGCATGTGCATGCACGTGTGTTCTGTGTGTGTCTGTGTGTGTCTGTGTGTGTCTGTGTGTTCTGTGTGTGTCTGTGTGTGTCTGTGCGTGTCTGTGTGTGTCTGCGTGTGCTTCGGCTGTGTGCACAGCTGTGCATGGGTGTGCATGCATGTGCAAACAGATCCGCATGCGTGTGCATGAATGTGTGTGTGTGTGCACGCGTGTGCAGGCGTGCATGCATGTGCTTCAGCATGACTGTGCGTGCATCTGTGTGCACAGCTGTGCAATCGTGTGCAGGTGTGTGCAGAGATGTGCACACCGACCTGCAGGTGTACGAGCTCGTGTGCATATGCCTGCGTGTGCATCTGCACGATGCTGTGCATTTGTGAGTGTGCACGTGTGCACCATTGTGTGTACAAGCGTGCATCTGTGTGTGTGTACAATGCATGTGTGTGTGTGGGGCTGGGCTCCCTCTCCCCACGGTGCCCGTGGGGCTGGGGACACCCCCTCACCCCCTGACGTGGGGCAGGACCCCACACCAGCGCCCGGAGGGCTGCGTGCTCGCAGGGGGCAGGACACCCCGGTCCCCACGGGGCCAGGCGGGCGCGGGGGCTGGCGGGTTAATCCCCCCGCAGCTTTAGCTCTGGCCATTTGGCCCAGGCGCCGTTAATGGGTTTAGCCCCGTCTGAGACGCTCGTTTAGGAGGATTTCCCGGAACATCCAGTACGGGATTGCCGTAAAACCCTCGGCCACGGCTGAGCACGTCCCACCACCCCCCTGCCACCGCCGGGATCAGGCCACCGTGGCAGACCCCGTGCACGCCGGTGCACACGTGTGTGCATGGCCCCAGCAGCCTCCTGCCCTCCCTCTGGCCTCTGTGGGGCACGGTGTCGGCCCTGGGGGCACAGAGTGGGGCACGGTGCTGGGCACGGATGGAGCACAGTCCTGTCCATATGGGGCACAGCCTCGGACCATACGTAGCACAGGCCCAGATCAGGATGGGGCAAAGTCCTCAGCCCATATGGGGCACAGACCCTGGCCTATTCGGGGCACAGTCCCCAGACCATATAGGGCACAGTCTCCGGTGTGTACAGGGCACAGCCCCTGCATGTATGGGGCCTTGGGGGCTGCTGTGGGGCTGGCCCCATCTTTGGGACAGCCCAGCTCCTAGGGAGGGCTGTGCAGTGACCCACAACAGGCCTGGGGGTCCGACCCCAAGGGCTGAGCCCCCAAATACCCAGAAACATCACCAACAGGAAAAATCCTCTCTGGAATGAAAACCCTGTCTAGGGACAGTTTTCCTCGTGTTGCACACACTCCCTTGCTCAGCTCACCCCCCAAAATCCCATTTATTTGCTTTCTGCCAGCATCCCGCATGCCTTCTGATGGGCTCCGTGCCCCCAGCCCTGCTCCTCAGCACCCCTGCGGCCACGGGATGGGGTCCAGCGGGGTGCGGAGGCCGGGCTGGATCCTGCCCCGTTGCCGGGGGTGCAGGACGGTGGGATAAAAGCGTGGGGGGCTCTGTGCCTGCAGCCCCGAGAAGGCGCCCTGGGGCGTGGGAGCCGCCGTGCCAGCCCCGCAGCATCGCTTTAATTAGCCCAGCCCGCCCCGGCCCCCCCTTTTTCTTAATGAACAGCTAATTGGGGCTGTCTAGACAGGAAAGGGAAAAAAAAAAAAAAAAAAAAAAAAAAAAAAAGCAAAGCAAGAAAGAAATCTGTCCACAGCGAGCGCGGCAGCCGTGGGGCTGGGAGAGGCCAGTGTGGGGCTGGCCCTATAGAGAGGCTGTGCCTAAATGGCGAGGAGGTTGTCTCATAATAGCATTATGGCACCTACAGAGAGCCTGTGCCTCAATGGGGGACCCTATAGCAGCCCCACAGCACCTATAGAGTGATTGCGCCTGAACAGGGGGGCTTATAGCAGCACCAGGGCGCAGGCACCGTGCCTATGCTTCCGCAGGGATGCCCGCCCTATAGCACCACGACGGCACCCGCAGGGAAGCACCGTTCTGCTGGGGCCCCACAGCAGCCCCTATAGCGAGGCAGCCCCCGGCACCTACCCCCTTCCATGTCTTCTGTCCAGTTGCGGCTGCTACTCGTGGGCGAGTTGGAGGAGGTGTAGTACTCGCCCCCGGGGCTCGTGTCGATGTCGTCCTCCATGGAGCCCGACTTGTGCCGTTTGCTCCTGGGGACAGCGAAGGGTCAGGCTGGCCGTGTCCCCTGCCGCCCCGTCCCCCCTGAGGCCCCCTTCCTTCGCCCACCCCCCCCAGCCCGTGCCACGGGCACCCATGGGTGCTGGCAGCTGCCGTCGGGGCGCAGCGCATGCGGCAGGACCTGACCTGCCTGCGCCGTCCCACGCGGCGTGGCAGCGCGCGGCTGTGCCCGGGCCGGTCCCGGCATCGCCCCGCGGCACCTACCCGCTGGAGGAGGTGCTGGGCAGCGTCCTCCTCATGCCCGTGCTGGAGGGGTTCAGGTCGTAGGCCAGGTGACCCTGCAGCTCCCCCAAGGAGAAATTTGGCCCCGTGCCCGTCACCACCGGCGCTGTGGGGAGAGGATGGTGTCAGCAAGGGCTCACAAGCCACCCCGTAGTGGCACTGGTGTCCCCCCCAACCCACCCCAAAGCCCGTCCCAGTGCCACCACAGTGCTGGAGAAGGTTTTTTTTTTGTTTCTGGGGGCCCACGGGAACTCACTTCGGGACACCTGGATGAGCTCGGTGACGCTGAACACCCCCGAGGTCACGAAGCTTTCCTGGAAGTCTGTCGAGTCTGCACAGGAGAGAGGGGAGGGCGTTGAGAGGGGGTGGGGGCCCAGTGCTTCCCCCCGTGCCCCCCCACATCTCCCTAGGGCACCCATGGGAGCCGGGGGGCTGAGCTGTGACCCCCCCACCCCCTCCTTGTGCCTCCCACCCGCATCCTCAGGGCCGTCTATGCTGCAGCGGCCTGGGGACAGGCTCTGGTGTCCCCGGTAGACCCACGGTTATGGGGTGCTGAGCCCTGGTTCCTCTGCTCCCATATCCTCATTTTGGCCACAAAGCCACCCAGGACATGACGGAGGACATGAGCACCCCATGGTGGTGACACCGCAGGCACCCCACACGTCCCCGCCGTGTCCCCGCTTACCCAGCGTGATGGGCTTGCTGTCCTCCTGGTCCGAGCCGATGCCCGTCCGGGGGCTGCTGCTCTGCTCGGAATCTGCAAGAGAGGAAATCAGTGTGAGCCGCTGGGGAAACTGAGGCACGGGCAGGCTGCCTGTCCCCAGGAGGGACGTGACCAAGCTGAGACGTCACCTGCCACCGGTGGAGCCCGTCCCCTCCCTGCAGGCCCCACTGAGATGCTCCCCACCACGGCCATACCCGCACCGGCGAAGGGCCGTGACCGGAGGCCGGGGGACAGGCACCATCCTCGGTGACATCCCTGCCCTGCGTGCCCACACGTCTTATCTAAAAATACCGGCGCAGACGCTGAGCTCAGCAGCCCCACAGCCCCGACCCGCTGCCAGCAGCCTCGGGAGCATCCCTGCACCTTAACCCACCGCCGCGCCCCGGCACACGGGGCACACTTCAAACGCATCCCTGGTGCCTTCGGAGCCCTTCCAAGCACTTGGCAATAGATTTTTTTGGTTGTTTTTCTTTTCAAATTTTTCCCCGTTTCCCCCCTCCTTCCTCCTCCTCCTCCCACCCCTTGGCCTTCGGCATCGCTCTCGCAGCTTTGGCTGATGCCGGGAAAAGGCTGAGACAATCCAAACAGCGCAGTCAAAACACATCGGCCCGCCGCTGCCAGCCAGCCCGCCGCGGCGTTTTGTTTCTTTCTTTCTTTTTTTTTTTTTTTTTCATTTAATTCTTTCCTTTATTTTCTCCCCCTTTTTTCTCCCTCGCCCCCCCAGCCCCTCGTGCGCGCGCCTCCCGGCTCGGTTATTTTTGGCCGCCGCGGCGAAGCCACGCGGGCGGTGGGACCGCGCCGCCCCCCGCCCCGACACCCCCACTTGGCGTCGATGCCGGTCGCAGCCATTTTGTCTCCCTCCCCTCCCCAATTTCCAGCCTTCCCACCCCCCCCTTCTTTTTTTTTCCCTGCGCCCGCCCGCCAGCCATTTTGTGCCGGCGGCATCGCCGCATCCCGCCCCGACGCCGCATCCCGCCCCGTGCCCGTGCGCTTGCCCGCGCTTGGCTTCCTCCAGGCAGCCATTTTAGGGAGCAGAAATTCCCCCAGCACCAAGCTTGGGGTTGGCTCCCCCCACATTTTTATTATTTTTTCCTTTTTTTTTTCCCTTCTTTTTCCCTTTATTTTCCCACTTGGAAAGCCATCGTGCACCCAGGCAGCAGCCGGCGCCCCAAGCACAGGGGTGCGAGCCGGGGCGGGGGGCAGCAGCCGGGACCCCCCTGTGCGCCCGTGGGCACCCGCGGGCCGGACACGGCCCCTCCTCGCCTCTTAAAACAACAAATCTCGCAGCGGCTCTGGAAGTGGTTAGCGATGGAGCCCGGCCAAGGCACGGGGCGGCGGCTGGCGGTTACAGCCCCAGCACCACGGCCCCGCGCCCCCTGAGGTGCCCCCCGCTGCCCCGGCTCACCCCGAGGAGCCTCCCGGCACCCCGCTGTGGCTCTCCCCACCCCTGAGACCCTTCCCATGGCCTCTGATTTGTCCCAAGATATCACACACGGCTCTTTCAGTCACCGAGAGGTGTCCCCGAAGCACGAGGCCCGCTCAGAGCTGCTCCATGTGATGCCCCCCAGTGCTTCCAAGGGCCTGTCGGTCACCCCAAGACGCCCCCCAGAGCCCCGTGCCCCCCCCAGACACCTCCCACAGCCTCGCGGCCGTCCCAGGGCACCCACACGGCCCAGGCCCTGCGTCCTGGAGCTCCTCATGGTGTTGGGCTCAACTTGAAATACCCCTCGTGGGCCCTGGGCCTGCTCCAAGATGACCTCCATGGCCCTTTGGGTGTCCCAGGACCCCCACAGTGGTCTCTGTTCACCCCAAGACACCCCTTGCGGGTCCTGCCCCCCCCCCACAGCCCCTGCTCCCCCCAAAATGCCCCTCGTAGGCCCTTTGTCCCCTCCCAGGATGTGTCCCCCAGCCCTTTGCCCCACATGGGCCTTTACAGCCCCCTCAAGACATGCCCCATGGCCCTGTGGCCGTAGTTTCCCCACCCTGAGGTGCCCCCCATGCCCCTCGATTCCCTCAGAGACGTTCACACCATCCTTCCTGTGCCCCCCAACACCTCCCACGGCCCTTTGCCCCCCCAAGCTGCCCCCATGGCTCCCCCCATGACATCTCCTTGGCCCTTTGGCCATGCCAACCCCCCCATGGCCCTTTACACCCCCAAGGTGCCCCATGCAGCCCTTTGCCCACCCCAAGCCGCCCCATCCCAGCCTTGTTTGTCCCCCTGGGGGTACCCCGGGACTCCCCAAACCCCAAGACCCCCCCGCTGCCCCCACACCCCACACCCTGCACCCGCTCAGCATCACCCAGTGTCAGCACATCGGGATGCCTGCGCTCGCTGCCCACCACCCTGGTGCTACCCCATGAAGGGGTGGGGGTCCCCCAAACGCACCCCACTTTGGGGATCGGGGCCCCCCCAAGCTGCTGGGGGGCCGCGGTGGCGCGGCCGGGCGTGCGTGCCAGCAATTTCTGGCTGCCTCCTCGCGGCGCAGCGGCCGGCCAAGCTCTGCTCTCACCGCCATGTGACGGCTGCCTGCCTCCGGCCAACGCTCGCTAAAATGGCGAAGGAGCCGCCGCCGCCACGCTTGCCCCCCCCCCGGAGGGGTTCTGGGGGGCTGGGAGGGGTCCCCCGCCCTCAAACATTGGGGCTGCTCTGCCTGCACCCTGCACGGAGCTCGGTTGCGCCGGGGAGGTGCCCCCCGCTATGTGACCCCCTCTGGGTGTTGGTGCTGGGACCCCCTTTTTTCAGGCTGGGCTTTCCCACCCCGCACCCCCACCTCGGGGCGTGGGGGGGTCGCCGATGTGGGGGCAGCATGGACGGGACGGGGACACGCAGGGCACCCCCTGCCCATCAGTGGGGAGCCACGGGGAAGGGGTTAAGTGCCAGCGTGTCCCCCCCCCCGCCGCGCTGCGCCGAGATCTCGGTGCCCAAACAGGTCGATAGCTCGTCCTCTTAAAAATAGAAAAGTGCGTGCCCAGGGAGGGGGGGGCGCAGCGAGGGGGGGGCAGCGAGGGCTGCCCAGGCGCGCTGGCAGCCTGGCCCCGTGCCACCCATTGAATTACGGCCGCCCCGGCCCCGCGCGCTGGCAGGGTGCCCCCGGCCCCACAGCGGCTCCCTGCCCACGGCCCCGCCGCTTGGGAACGGGCCCCCCCCCGGCAGCCCCCGGGCTTGGCGGCCCCAAGCGGGGCTGTCCCCGAGGGGGGGTCCCCGCCGGCTGGGCTCCCCCCTGGGGCTGAGGCCCTGGCGCGGGCTGCGGGAGAGCCCTGGCTCCGTGCCCGAGCGCTTACGGTAACAGGGCACGGTGTTACCGGCAGCGGCGCGGGGCGCAGGCGCGGAGGCTGGGGGATGCTGGGGGATGCTCAGGGCTGGAGGGGGGGGCTTTGGGACTGCTGGGTGATGGGCAGCAGTGCTGCAGGCTCCTGCTCCGTGCCTCAGTTTCCCCTTGGGGGGCTAATCCCCGTCCCCCTCTCTCCCTCCGTGGCAGAGCGGCCCCGGCATCTCCAAGGTGGGCCTGGCCGAACCCACCGCAGCGGCCATCAGTAGGGCCCAGAGTGAACGGCCTAGCTGGGCCGCCTGCGGGAACCTGAGCCCCATGGGGCTGTGGGGAGCTGATTTGGACCCCCCCCCTTCCTAGCGACCCCCCTGTTTGCGCTGCTCTGAGCATTTCTCCCCATCCCGCCTCTCCTTACATAAACCCCAGCACAGCCCCGCTTGTGTAACCTCCTTTGCACAACGCCCCCCCCGACATGCTGCACTAAATCCTGGCTCAGCCCCGCGGGCTGGGGGCACCAGAGTCCCCCCCCAGCACCCCCCGGTGCCTCCCCAGCACCCGCAGCCCCCGGGGTGTGATGAGTTTGCCGGGTCTCAGCCAGAGCATCAAGCTGGGAGCTCCCCACCACCACCAGCCCCTTGCAGAGGGGTGCGGGGCCCCAATTTTCTCGTGCTGTGGGGGGAGCGAGTGGAGTTGTCCCCCCCCCCCCCCAAGGGCTGGGGGTGGCGGGGCCGCGTCCCGCTGCCACGTTCGCCGGCTGCAGCCAGCTGGCCCGGGCAAGCGGCCGGCGCCTGCGAGCTCCAGCGCGCTGGGAGCAAGCTCCTGTCCTCGGCCGACCCCTGCGGGAGCGGGGAGACGGCGGCGGCGGCGCAGGGGGGGCGCGGGGGGGACCCGGCCCCCACCGAGGGCAGCCGGGACGTGGCTGGGCCGCAGCCAGCGAGAGCGGGGACAGATGGCAGCGGACAAAGGGACGGGGTTGGGGGAGTGAGGGGAGGGGGGCTCGGCACCGTTGTCTGTCCCCCTGCCCTGCAACAACGTGGGGTGGGGTGGGGGGGTCCCCCGAGACTGGGGGGGGGTTGGGGTGCACCCTCTGTCAGTTGGTGCGGGGCTGGCGGCTGGACCCAGAGGCATGGGGGGGTGGAGGGGGGTGGGGGTGGAGAGGGGGAAGGGGAAGGAAAAAGGGGAAGGGGAAGGGGAAGGGGAAGGAAAAAGGGGAAGGGGAAGGGGAAGGGGAAGGGGAAGGGGAAGGGGAAGGGGAAGGGAAAGGGAAAGGGAAAGGGAAAGGGAAAGGGAAAGGGAAAGGGAAAGGGAAAGGGAAAGGGAAAGGGAAAGGGAAAGGGAAAGGGAAAGGGAAAGGGAGAAGGAAAGAAAAAGAAGAAAAAAGAAAAGGAAGAAGAAGAAGAAGAAGAAGAAGAAGAAGAAGAAGAAGAAGAAGAAGAAGAAGAAGAAGGAAAATAAAAATAAAAAGAAAGAAAAAAAAAGAAGAAGAAGAAAAGAAAAAGAAAAAGAAAAAGAAAAAGAAAAAGAAAAAGAAAAAGAAAAAGAAAAAGAAAAAGAAAAAGAAAAAGAAAAAGAAAAAGAAGAAAAGAAAAAGAAAAAGAAAAAGGAAAAGAAAAAGAAAAAGAAAAAGAAAAAGAAAAAGGAAAAGGAAAAGGAAAAGAAAAAGAAAAAGAAAAAGAAAAAGAAGAAACGAGAAGGAAGGGAAAGTAAATTGAATAAAATATGGAAAGAGAGAAAAGCGAAATGAGCAGAGGGCAGGACAGAGGGTAACAAGGGAGGGAGGAGAAGGGCGATGACCAGGGAGGACCAGAGGGTTCCTGGCCTGGCCCCCAGCACTGCCCCTGCTGTCCCCCCCCCCGGCCAGACCCGCTGCACCCTCACCTGTCCTGGGCCTCACTGCGCCCCGAACCCCTGCCCCGGGGCACGGCACAGCCCCCCAGCACAGCCCCCCAACACGCCTGTGCCCCCAACCTCCCCGTGACACCCCCCACGCACCCCCCGGGCATTGTGGCACTATCCCTCCCGCGGCTGGCGGGGACCCCAGCCCCAGCTGCCGGTGCCAGCCGGGCACGGGGGCTCGGCGGCGTCGGTCCCCCCCTTTCCCCGTGCCCACGGCCGCCGGCGGGGGCAGGAGAGCCGCTGGCATCTGCCACCCCAGCTGTCCCTCGCCAGCGCGGCACGGAGCCGGGCGCCCGGCCAGGATGGCAACTGCGGCCCCGGGGAGGGCACGGCGCTTGCCAGCGCGGGGGGACAGCGGGTGGCGAAGGCGGGGGACGGCAGGTGCTGGCAAGACGCACGGCGTTCATCTTTTATTCATCGGGGGACCAGCGGCACGGCCGGCAGCCCGGTCCCCTCACCGTGCCCGAGGACAGGGACGTTCCCCTTGCACCCGGTGCCAGGTCCCGAGGGCTCCGCTCGCTGAGCACGGGGCCGCTCGGGGCACTGGTGACGCTGTGCCTGTGGCTTGTTCTGGCCCAGGGGCGTGCTGGCAGAACCCCCTGCCCCTGGGGACATGGGGACACGGGGCCGGGCACCGCGGGGTGCCGGGGACGCCCTGACCTCCCAAGGGCGCGTCGAGCTGGGAGCACCGCGTGCCGAAACCACCGCGGGCACCGGCGCGGAGAGGGGACGGAAGCGTGGCCCTTGCCATGGGGACACCCCCGGGGGGGTGACAGTGCAGGGGACAGGAACCCTGCGACCAGCACCCCCCCCGTGTGCCCCTCGTACTGCTGCCGTCCCCTTTCCAACACACAGCTCCCGCAGCCTGCAGATTCTCTGATGGCTACTAACATTGTGCGCTTTGTGTTTGGGGGTGGGGGGGGCGTCTCCCCTCCCAGCCTCAGGGCTCTGCCTATCTCCAGGACCTCAGCCCCGGCTCCCCGGGCGGTTTGGCTGCGAGGGGAGCGATACCTGGTGTGTGGGGGGGGTGCTAAGGGGGGGAGCGTGTGTTTATCTGGCTGCTGGGGGAGGTTATCAGGGCCCACCTGCCCGCCAGCACCCCGTGTGTGTCTGCGAAGGGCAGACCCCAAATATTGCGCGCCCCGACAGCCTCCCCATGGATATTTTTGCTCGGGAGGGGGGTAATGCCTGCTCCTCCAACCGGGGGGGGAGCTGCACGGCCACTTGGCACCGCCGGCCTGGCACGGGCAGCGGGCAGCGGGCGCGCTCGGGCCGGGCGCCCTGGCACGGGTTCCCCCGGCAGATTGGTGCCATCTGCCTCTCGCCGAGCTGGGGAGGGGAGATAAGCGGCTGCCAGGCCTGGGGGGGCCGCTGCGGCGTGCCAGGGGGAGCGCGGTGCCCCCCCTCCAGGGCTCGCTGCCTGACCGCCCCCCTCCCGCACCCCGGCGCCCATCTGCTCGCCCCGCTGGGCTCAGCCAAAGGGCACTGCTGGGGGAAGCTCGCGGCAGGGCAGAGCCCAGGCCCCCCCCTGCACCCCCCCAGCCTGCTGGGGCCACTGCTGCGAGGTCCCCCCCATCCCGGAGCACCCCAAAAGGGTGCAAGGGGCCCCGTCCTCCTGGCTCCCCGTGCTCCCCGTGCCTGGCGGTGCAGGGGTGGGGGGGCGCAGGGGTGGGGGCCACGGAGCTGGGGCTGCAGGGCTGCAGCACGGCCCCCCCCCCCGCACGCTGCTGCCGTAGGGAGCAGTTGGGAGGAATCTCTCCGTAATGCTTCGAAGGTCCTGGCACAATCGACTGGGGAGATTGATTACCATTTTACTGCAATGCTTTTGACTTTCACCAGCGACCTCCGAGCTTCCCCCCCCCCCTCTCCGTTCTCCCCCCCCCCCCCGTTGCACACCCAGCTCTGGGCTGCAGCGCCAACCCCTCCCCCACTGCGGTGTGCAGAGCCCAGCCCTGCACCCAGCCTGCACCCAGCCTGCAGCCAGCCTGGAACAGCCTGCAACCATCCTGCACCCATCCTGCAACCATCCTGCACCCGTCCTGCACCCGTCCTGCACTGCAACCAGTCCTGCACCCATCCTGCACCCTGCACTGCAGCCAGCTCTGCTCCTGGCCGTGCACACCGCCTGCACCCAGCCTGCAAACACCCTGCACCTGTCCTGCACCCATCCTGCACCCTGCACTGCAGCCAGCCCCGCTCCTGGCCCTGCACCCGTCCTGCACCCAGCATTGCAACCACCCTACAAATGCCCTGCACGCACCCTGCACCCCGCCTGCACCCAGCTCTGCACCCACATTGCTCCCAGCCCTGGCTGCAGCGCTGCACCCACCCAGCACCCATCCTGCGCCCAGCCCTGCAGGCAGCACCCAGCGCACCGTGGGTCTGCAGCGGGGCTGTGAGGGGTGGGGGACAGACCCTGCCCTCCCCAGCCTCACCGTGCCTCAGTTTCCCCACCTGCACCAAGCACACGGGGGCACCGCAGCAGGGTCCCCAGCACGCCCCAGCCCTCAGCATCACTGCGGGGGGGGCAGCTCAGCCCTCCCCAGCCTCTCCTAGCAGGGAGGCCCGGCCAGGGGGGGGGCCTCCTCCGCCGCCCCCCCTCCCTCGCGTTGCCAGAGCAGCGGCTGGGAAATTCTGCTGACAGCAGCGAAAGGAGCCGGGCGCGGGCGGGCGGCTGAGCCCACGCGCTGCGGCCGATGCCGGGGGGCTGCGGGCGGCCGGAGCCGGGCGCTGGAGCCCCCCAGGGGTGAGGGGCAGCCCCCCCCCAAAGCCTCCTCCTCCTGCTGGCCTCCGGCTGGGTTTGGGACTGAGGGTGCTGAGATGAGCAAAGCGGGGGCGAAGCGTGCGAAGGGGGCAGTGAGCGTGAGGGAGTGAGCAGGGAAAACGCAGGAGTGCGCACATGGGTGCTGCTGGGTGCTGCTGGGTGCTGCTGGGTGCAGATGGGTGCAGATGGGTGCAGCACTGAGCGTGCAGCAGCATGCAGGATGGACCCAGCCAGTGTGCGAGGCCACGAGGACCCCCAGCCCCCCCCCCCGCTGCTCTCGCACCAGGACAGCGCATTTCTCCCCAGCACGGGGTCCCCCCATGTCCGTCCCTGCCTCAGTTTCCCCTCCAACAAGGCAGTCTGTGCGCAATGGGGCCAGGAGATGCTGAGCGCCCAGCACCCAGCAGCACCCCGGGGTCCCTCCCCAACCCCCCCCCCGCTGCCAGCTGTCCCCTGGTCCCCCTTAACCGGGGCGCGGAGCGACCTTAACAGGGAAAGTGAGCGGCTGCCAGGCCTTATCAGAGAGTATTTACAGCCGCCGTGTTCCCAATTAGACATCAGGTGACTGCGGCTGCTGGGGACCCAGACACCAGGGTCAAGGTCGCGGGCGGGGGGGGGGGGGGCAGCAGGGGGGCGGCCGCCTCCCCTGGGGACACCCGCGGCTGCGGGGCCACTGGGGAACCCCCCTGGCACCCACACTGCGGGGTCCCCAGTGCTGGCACCGCAGCCGTCATCGGGGTCCTCGTCCCTGCCGGCAGCACAGCCACTGCAGGGCTCCCAGTCCATCCGGGGAGGCTCCCAGTTCAGCCCAGTACAGGGTGCAGGGTGCCCCCAACATGGCAAGCAGTTAAGCCCAGTGCCCTGCCCCAGTTCAGCCCAGCAGGGCCAAGCACCCAACACCCCCCTACGCTGCCCGGCACCCGATGCCACATCCTGCCCCCACCCCAAGCAGCACCCATGGCTCTGCACCCAGCTCAGCGCCCGTCGTCCCCAGTGCACCCAGTGGGGAACGGCCGCGCCTGCTGGGTCCCATCCTGCCCTCGAGCGCGCGGGCGGGAGGCGCTGGCACAACGTGCACGCACACGTGCACTCACACGTGCAAGCACACGTGCAAGCACACACGTGCACGCAGCAGCCCTGGGGCAGGATCCAGCCCCGGCGGGCACGGTGCAAGGTGTGCCCAGCTCTCCCCGACCCACCGGACACCCACGGGTGCTTGGTGACGTCCCATGGGTGGGGGGCACCCCGGAGAGGCCACCAAAGCGTGGGACAACGCAGGGTGCTGGTTCTGGGGAGCAATCCCCAGGCTCGCCATGGGATGATGCCGCTGGGCGTTGCGACCTGCCTGTCCCCAAAGCCACGAGGGTTTTGTGACCCCAAAACCTGAATCCCTCCAGCGCCCGGCCCACCCCCTGAGGGCGTGCAGGGGGGGGGGCACGGGGAACCTGGCAGACCATGGTGGCTTCCAGGGGACCTGGCTGACACCCAGCACATCCACCCGTGCCCGCTGTGATTTATGGCTCCTGATGTGATTTTTTCAACCCCCCTTTGTTGGGATTACAGCCCCGAGAGCCCCCCTCGGTGCCATGATCCGTCCTTGGGCCATGGCCAGCGCTGGGAGGGGAGCAGCCGCCCTGCGTTCCCCCCGCTGCATCGGCTGTGGCTGAGCGCAAGGGGACATCGGGGAGCAGCGGGGACATCGGGGGGCAGGGGGGGACCCAGCCGTGAGACCTTTTCTCAGCCCAAGCTGAGCACACAGCCACAAAAGGTCCCTTCCTCGTGGGACCCCAGAGCTGCACACACCAGCACGGCACCAGCTGGAGCCAGCAAAGCTGCCCGGGTAAAGCAGGAGCTGCCTCGAGCTCCAGGATTTGTCTTCCTGGCACACAGGGACAATGGCTTTGGGACCTATTCGTGGCCATGCTGTGTCTGCCTCGCCCACCGTGCCTCAGTTTCCCCATTCTGTTTGTGAACGTGGCCGCGGCGAACGGCTGCTGGACTGCTGCCAGCATCCCCGGGGACACACTGGGGACAGGCTGTCCTCTCCTGGCACACATCAGCCGCCTGCTGCCCTGCGTCCCCAGCACCATCAGCAGCCTCGGGGACCGCTCACAACCCCCCTAATATGCCCCTCCCCGGGAACCAGGACCGGTGCCAGGTGGGGTGAGAGGGCAGACGCGGGGGCACCCACGTGGGATGGGATTCACGGCGCTGTGCTGAGCACTGGGCTCCTCTCCATGGGGCTGGGGAGGTGACATTGGTCCCCAGGGTGGCTTCCCCGACCTGCGGCACGAGGTGGGAAGGAGAAACAAATCCCCCGGGGGGGCACGGCTGCAGCAGGACAGATCCCAGCCCCATCCCCTCCCCGAGAGCCACCCAGGCAGCGCCTACCTCTCTCGCGGACGAAGTAGGCCAGGTAGAGGTCGAGCTCCTTGACGGAGACGCTGATGTGGTGGGGCTGGACGCAGAGGATGGGGTTGGTGCACTGGCCCGACTTGACCAGGCGCTCGCCGTCCGTGCTCTCCAGCGGGATCCCTTTGAAGAGGATGACCATGACGAGGTCGAGCCGCCACACCTTGTCCGCCTGCCGCAGGCAGTCGATGCGGCGCATCTTGCCCTTCTGGTCGGGGTTGGAGAGGACGCAGCACGAGGGCTTCTTGCCCGTGATGGAGAGCACGAAGTCCTCGCGGCACTCGGGCCGGATGTCCTTGCGCAGCTTGGCCAGGAGGCGCGAGGCCCACTTCTGCTTGACCTCGGGCTTCTCGCTCAGCAGCTCGTCCTTCACCGCCCTCTCCTCGTCCTTCGTCATCCTCTTCTCGTGCTTCTTGAAGTACTTGCGCTTGCGGGCCTGCAGGTTGAACCAGGTGTAGGCGAAGGCCCGGACGTGGGGGAGCAGCGCCTCGATGAAGGGGTGGAACTCATCCTGCGGGAGCACAGGGACAGGCCGTCACCCCCGGCACAGCCCGCGTCCCCCCATCCCGTGTCCCCAAACCCACCCCTGGCCACCCGCGGGGACCCGCTGGGGACATCCCCGCCGGGCCACGTCCCCGTCGGAGCAGCGGCCAGGAGGCAGGAAAGCGGCGCCCGCCCGCTGGGGCCGGGACCCCCCAGCCCCTTGCAACCGGGACGCGGAGGGGGACACGGGACATCGCTCCCGCGTCCCCTGGCAGCACCCATAAATCTCGCCAGGCCACCAAACGCGGCCGGGGCGCGACGGAGCCGCCGGGGCCGCGGAGGGGCAGGCGCTGACGTCAGGCGTGCTGTGTCGGCAGGATCCGAGCCCTCTCCCCTTCCCACCCACGCGCGCCGGGATCCGTTCCCGACAGGCGCAGAAATCCCGCCTGACATCGCACCCAGCCGCGCCGGGTGCCCAGCAGCCGCCCCAGCCACCTGGGTCGGGTCCCCAGCACCCCGGGGTGGCACCCGAGGCGGGCGCCGCACGGGCCGCGGGTGCCACGGTGCTCCCCGCTCCCTCCGGACCGAGGAAACTCCCCCCAGTTTGCCCCAGTTCTGGCCAGCCCGGCTGCTGGCGGGCGGCCCAGTGAGCAATGCGTGCTCTGACTGTCTTTTTCCACTTGGCTGCTGGATGAGGCCGTCCCCGAAAGAAAACAAGGAAAGTGCATCCATCTCCCCGGCCCCTCCTTCCCGCATCCGATTTTCCCAGTTCGGAAAAAATCCGTGCTTCCTGGCTGGGGCTGGGGAAGGGGGGGGACGGGGGGGACACACGCACGGGGCACAGCGAGGTGTCGGGAGCCCTCCCGGCGGGGCTCGGCGCTGGAAAATCAACGCGGCCGGGCTCCCCGGTGCCTCGGGGTGGTTGGGTTGAGGAGGGTTTGCGTTGGGAAAACGGCCCCGTGCCCCAAAGAGCAGCCCCGGGCAGGATCCGGCCCTGCGGGTGCCATGAGGGGACCTGGCACGGAGCAAGCGGGCGCGGGCATGGAGAGGGCTGCGAGAAGTGGGGTTGGCTTCAGGGAGGGTGCAAACTGGCCTCCGCCTGCCCGCCACCATAGCTCCAAGCCTTCCAAAAGCCTTTTTTTTTCCCTCGTTTTCTCACTCCCTCCCCCAGCCGGATCGTGGCGGCACAGCTGAGGGCAGGGCGAGGGCGAAGCAGCCCCGTGGTGCACAGCCGGGGCGGAAGCAACAACGCGCGTCCCCGAGGGCAGGGTTTGGCCCGCGGGGCCCCTCACTGCGGGACGGAGCCCAGCACCACGCCACAGCCCCACGCCTGGGCTGGGGGGTTGGGAACACGGCCGGGGGGGCTGCAGGGAGAGGGACCCACGCCTGGGCAGGATCGGTGCAAGGACAGAGCCCCCGCTGCAGGCTGCAGACAGCGGTGCCGTGCCAAAGCAGCCCTGTCCCCAGGCGACCCCGCTGTCCCCTCCCGGCACCAACCGTCCCTGCTGGGGCTCCCACACGGCCCCAGCCCCAGCACAGCCCCAGAGCAGCCCCGCACAGGCCCCGCTCACAGCCCCCAGCACAGACCCTGATGTCCCCCCCTGGATCCCAGACCCTGCTGGTCCCCTTGCACAGATCCCAGTAACGACCAGCACGGCTCCACCAATCCCCAGAAGTTCCCTCAAGCACAGACCCCAAAATTTCCCAGCACAGCACCGCCTGGAAGCTGAAGGCCCCCACTCCAGACCCGTTTTATCTCCCACCGACCCCAGCAGCATCGCCGGAGCTGTGACACCGGCGGGTGTCCCCTCACAGCCCAGAAGGACCCATCCTTACTGGGGGACACATCCTGACCACGGGGACCCATCCTTGCTGGGGGATAGCTCTGCCACGTGGACCCACCCTGCCTGCAGGGACCCACCCCAACCCCGGGGATCCATCCTGCCCATGGGATCTCATCCTGCCCATGGGATCCATCCTGCCCATGGGATCCATCCTGCCCATGGGATCTCATCCTGCCCATGGGATCTCATCCTGCCCATGGGATCCATCCTGCCCATGGGATCTCATCCTGCCCATGGGATCCATCCCTGCCCAGGGGACTCATCCTGCCCACAGAGCCGTCCCTGCCGGCTGCTCCCGGGGCGTCCACAGCCCCACACGGCCGCAGGGTCTGGTTCCCTCCCCAGCAGCAGCCGCTAATTCAGTGCAGCTGGGCAAGGGCTGGGCATGTGTCTTAAATCAGGGAAGAAGGTCAAAGAAAAGTAAGACAGGAGCCGAAAAAAGAAGCAGCGAGTTCCAAAAACAATACTTGGCCGGGGCGGTGGGCGGCTGATCTTCCTTGGTGGCCGGTTATTCGGGCGAGCCCTACAAATTGCTGCCAGACCCTGGCCCCGCCACCCTCCCCGGGCAGCCGGTGGCAGGGCCGGCCGGAGGGCACCACGCCGCTGTCCCCTCGCGGTGGGCAGTGACACCCCGGGGACACCGCACAGGGACCGTGGAGGCAGCGCCTCGGGTGCTGCTCGCCCTCGCCACGAGGCCACGGGACGAGCGGCCACCCCACCGCCCTTGGGGCCCCCGGAGCTGTGCCCCCCCCTTGCCCCCACGGGCACCACAGCAGGATTACGGCGAGCCGGGAGCCGAACCCAAAGCCGATCAGCCCCTGGCCAACTTTCCCTCCCGCCCGGCTTATCCCGCGCGGAGATGCGGCACCGCGCTAAGCCGCTTTAGCGGGGCCAGGCGAGGCCAGCCGGGGGCACGGGGACAGCCGGAGGGGGCTCGCTGCCTGCCCAGCAGGGAGCCGCGGCCCCAAAGCCGGGCACGGAGGTGGCAGGGGACGGCTCGGGGACACCACAGTTGCAGCCGTGGTCTCCTAGGTCCCTGCTGCTCCTGCTTGTCCCCCAGCCCAGGGGACATCAGCAGGGCTGGGGACTGTCCCCGTGCCTGCAGGCACCGCGCATGGGTGTCCCCCACCCCGGGTGATGCCGGTCGGGTCCACCCCAAGCTTTGCCATGGGACGTGGTGGCAGGAAGCGCTTTCTGCCTGCTTGTCCCCAGCGCTGCCAGCCCCATAACGCTCTCCATCACGGTGCTGCACCCCCCGAAAAAAGCACCCGTGCCCCCCCTCCCCCCCAACCCACCCATCCCCGGCACCCGCAGCACGGCGCAGCGCCGGCAAGGGGCTGGTTAACTTTTCCTCCTGTTGTTTTTCATTTGCTGGGCTGGGAAGCAGAGACATGACATGCTGCAATACCACAGACAAGACTGTTCTCGGGGCATTTCCGGCCGGGAATCTGGCAGCAGAGCCTGTTCTTGGGCCCCTTCCAGCCCGGGCTTGTAAAGCCCCGCGACCCGGGGTGGAGCCGCCCATGTCGGGGTGCTGCTGGCACCCGGCCCCCTCCGTGCTGCCCTTCTGGGCTGGGGGAGGTCGGTCTGGGAGGGGAAACTGAGGCACGGGCTAACCCCGTCTGCGTCCCAGTGTCCGTCCTGCCGTGGGGCAGGGAGGGGAAGGACAAACGGATGCTCTGCGAGGCGCTGGGCACGCCGTGCTGGGATCAGCTCCCGCAGCCTGGGGGGGCACAGCCGGGGCGCTGCCTCTCCCCATGCTCCTGCCTGTCCTTGTGGCTCTGCACCCCGGCTGCGTGGCCGTGGTGGGTGCCTTCCACCTGGGGACAGAAGGGGACCTGCTGGGGATGGCACAGGGGTGAGCAGCCCCTCCTGCACACAGCCAGGGTGGGCAATTCCTCCACTGCACGCCAAGCATCGCGGCACGGGCACCGTGGCATCGGGCACCCTGGCATGGGGCACTGCGGCACCGGGCACTGCGGCATCGGGCTCCGTGGCACGGGCTGGCCGAGCCTCCAAGGCTCCTTTGCATGAGCGCCTTGTCCAAACAGGTCGGGCTCTGCGAGGCAGCCTGAATTTTCCAATGAAAAAACGTTTCCTCAGGAAATTCCCGAGCAGTTTTCATGGGGGAGGAGGAGGGGAACGGGATGGGATGGGACGGGACGGACGGGACGGGACGGA
Organism: Netta rufina; assembly: GCF_964035555.1. Lineage (NCBI taxonomy): Eukaryota > Metazoa > Chordata > Aves > Anseriformes > Anatidae > Netta > Netta rufina. Next base: position 1,551,411 of record NC_140152.1, on the reverse strand, counting down.
CGGTCACCTCGGCCGTGGGTTTTGCTCCCCACCGGTGTGACCCCCAGCCCTGGGGGCAGCGGGAAGCCGATCGCGCCGCGGGTGCGGAGAGGTGCGGGGCGCCCTCGCGGCATCTCGGCCCTGCGGAGACCACACAGCGTTTATTTTATTAAAGGATGCTCAGCCTCTCCGCCAGCCAACCACACACCTCAAAAATGCTGCCGGCTCCGACGGTCTCCGCTCCTGCCAGCTCCCGATCCCCGGGGCCGGACGAGCCCGGGCAGGGGCTGGCACGCTGGGTGCTCCGCGCCGTGCCCGCCTGCCCCGCGGGGACCCGCCGCGCTCGGGACGAGCCGGGGGGATGCACCACGCTCTCCCCTCACCCCGAAAATCCCGAGCCTGACTTCTATGCAAATCCCCGGCACAGACCAGGAGATGCTCCCCGCTGTCGGGCTCGGTTTCCCCGCTCCCCAGCACGCGGACGCCGTGGGCGCGGGCGGTGTGCGCTCCCGCAGCCCCCACTCGTACGCGCAGAGCCTCCGGTAGCCGCTTATTAACTGTTCGCAGAAACGGCTCTCGGTAATAAGTTAACCTGGTAATGAGACCTGTTGCCGAGACAGATGCAAATGATTTCAAAGTGCTCATTAGAGGGTATTGAAGGAAGGCACTTAGTCCCTGAAATGCACCCAACCTTTCTCGGGGCCGTCCCTGCAACATATTAGAGCCCATTTTACAATAATTGCTCCAGAGGAGGAAATCTATTTGGATTCATCATAAAGTATTTATTAACAAGAGCTTATTCATAATTTTTGCTGCTCTCCGGCACGGTGTGGCCGAGCTTCCCGGCCGGCTCTGCACGTCCTGGCGAGGCCTCGCGGCGCTGTCGGCGCAGGTGCGTGGCCGGGAGGGAAACTGAGGCACGCCAGGCAACACGGCTCTGAGCGTGTGGCCCCGCTGCCACATGAAGGAACGCCACCCAAAAATGCCATAAAAAACAAACAGGGGCTAGAGACAAAGGTTGGAAGCATTCACCGAGCGGGGCCAGTGGGAGAGGAGGGATTGGACGCGCTGTCCCCACTCCTTGGCCATCCCTGTCCCTGTGGTGTGGACCCCGAAATGGCCCAGATGGGGGGTCCCCATGGTGGCACCTTGGGGTGCACCCCGAAATCAGCCCTGTCTCACCTGCAGGGGCTGCGGGGATGGGCACCCTCCTGGGGAGCGCAGACCAAGCCAGGATGGAGGAGGGATGTCCCTGCACCGCTGCACCCCGCAGGTACCCCACAAGGGACAGCAGGGAACACGAGTGGGCGCACAGCAGGTCCTACACGTGGTCCGAGCCCCCTCCAGCTCCTCCATGTGTAGTCCCAGGGTGCCACTCCGAGCCCCTTGGTGCCACCCCAGGTGGGGGACAGGCGCACGGTGGCAGCCAGCGCTCCCAGGGATGGTACGAGCTGTGCCGCCACCCCCCGCGCGCACCGTCCATGGAGGTGCCGTGGGGCAGAACAGGCTGTGACGGCCCCGCTGTCCCCAGCTCCCCCTTAGTCGGGGTGGGGACGACCCAGCCCCATGCTTGCAAAACCCCTCGCAGCCCACGCCAGGGCCCCGGGCAGGGCACGGTGCCACCTCCCAGCAGCTCCCCATCACAGAGCCCCGCTGCCTTTCTCCCTGCAGCTGAAAATGTCGGGGCTCAAGGGCTGGACCGTACCCAAAGCGGGGTCTGGCCGTGGCCACCCCGTTCGGAGGGTGGGATGGATGCAGAAAGAGGCTCAGCCACAACGGGTACACGGGCAGAGAGAGGCTCTCCTCCTTCAGTAACCACCTCGGTGCTCAGCGCCTGGCAGGATCAGCCCGGGATGCTGCAGCCTGGATAACTACCGCACCCAGCGCGCGCCCCAGCCCTGTGCGCGCCACCGCCAGTGCCCCAAAACACCCCGCCACCACCCCAAAACACCCCGCTGCCTCCTTTGAACCCTGCACACCCCAGCCCTGCCACCCCCCTCCTGGCCCCCCCAGGCTGCGGCAGCCCCCGAGCGGTGCCGGTGCCCGCCCGCGCCTACGTGCCGGGGCGGGAGGCGATGCCGGCGCAGGTGGCGCGGGGCTGCGAGCGGCAGCCGGGAGCTCGCCGAGGCGGCTTCCCCGGGTCACGGGAGGCCGCGGCAGGCAGCGAACTTGCCAGTTGCTTTGGAAAACAGCAGGAAGAAAAGCAGCTCTCTTTGCAGCCCGGGGCTCAGGTGCCAGCGCTGCCTGGGCCGGCGCCAGCTTGCGCAGCCCTCCCCAGGGAGGCAGCACCGCGGGGAAGCCGAGGGAGGCCCAGGTGGGCTGCGGCTTTGGGGGGGGTCTCCCCAGGACGGAGGGGCTGGTGGGGGTTTTGAGCTCCCTCCCCATCAGCCCTGCATCCTGGGGGTGAGGGGCACCCGTGGGTGCAGCGTGCGCCCCCAGCCCCACCCTGCCTCCGGTCTCCCCGTGTGCGCCCTCGCCGCCGGCACCACCCCAACCTCGCTCAGTCCTCCCCGAGCGGGAAAGAGCAGGGTGCAGGGTGCAGGGATGGGGCAAGGGTGCCCCGGGGACAGAGCCAGGAGGGAGCTGGGGAGGGGAATGTGGTGGGGGGGCACCTGAGGCCGCTCTCTGCCTCCCTGCGGACGTGCCGACGTGCTCAGCTCGCCCCGCGCCGCCGTTTCCCCAGGTGCCCCCGTTCCCCTCGGGGTGCAGGAGCCGACGGCTCAGCCGCCTGCCCGGGGCGACCCAGCCTGCCCCCAAGGATGGGAATGGGGAAACTGAGGCACGGTGCCCACAGGGGCCCGGGAAGCAGCACTGGGTAGGGGGAAAGGGCCAAGAAGATGTCCCCCAGCCCCAAGAGGTGCCCCGCAGCCGGCAGTGCTGGAGCCACGTGGCTTCCCGGCCGACCCCCCCTGGGGCTGCGAGGAAGGGAAATGTTTTATGGAACTGGAAAAAAAAAAGGTTGCCAGCAAGCCCCGGCCCTGCCAGCTCCTCCGCCCGGCCCTGCGTCAGCCGGGACAGTGCAGGAGCCCCCCCTCCACCCCAATTCCCCCGGTGGCACCTGGGATGTGTCACCAGGATGGTGGCAGCTCTCAGCCTGAGCTGGCACCGCCGCCTGCGCAGAGGGAAACTGAGGCAGAGGAGAGGCCCCGGGGCTGGCAGCGTGGTGCAGGGGAACACGTGTTGGGGTGAGGGAGCCGTGCCAGCCCCCCCAGCATCCCCTGTGCCCCCCCCCGGGCAGCACAGGTCGAGCCCAGGGCTCTGAGCCCGGCTTTAGCCCCTGACGCAGGAGGTTTTATTTCCCTCCTGACGTATTTTTAGCCCTGCTTGCTCCGTCCTGGCCTTTCCGAGGGGGATTAATTCCTCTGCCCTCCGGCACCATTAAAGGTGGGGGGGTGCAAAGGGGGCTTGGGGGGGGCAACTCCCACCTGGGGGGTACCTGCAGTGCAGGGGGGGTCACCAGAGGGTCCGGGACCCCTGAATTGGGCAGCACAACCCACGCAACGGGAGCGCAGAAGCCGCACAGACAGGCACACGGCACCCCAAAACTGCCCCCGTGGCTGCAACCGACCCAGCCCAGCACTGTCCCCCCCCCCCAGGGTGCCCATGGCTGGGATGGTGGCATTGTGTCGTCCCACCCCCCTGCAAATCCAGCCCCGTGGGCTGGCAGCAAGTCACTGTTTAAAAATAACCCCGGCCTTTTGTGGCGCAGCCGGCGACCTCGCAGGAGGATTTGGCCGCGGTGAAGAGTTCACGGCCCCCCCGTGCCCCCCCCATCGCCTGCGTCCCATCTGGCCGTGCTCAGCTTCAGCTCCTGCGTGTCATCCCGCGGGCTGGGGACGCTGGCCAGCAGCCTGGGGACAGGGCTGCCACGGTGTTTGGGGCACAAGAGTTTGCCTCGCAAGGCGGACGCTGCCTGTGGAGGTGGGGAAACTGAGGCACCGAGGTGGGGGCACGGCTCTCCCACGGACACTGAGAGGATCCCCGAAGGGACGGCGTGGCCCGAGGGCGGTCAGCTCAGCACGGCAAGCACAGCCAGGCACATCCCTGGCACCGACGGGTCCTTGCCTCCTGGGACACCGCTGTCACCACTAAGTGACACTGCCACACCGCCGAGCCGGCAGTGCCAGCCTGCCTCGTGACGTGGAGCCCACGAGCCACCGGCCCTGGGCCACCTGCCCAGCCTGGCCCCGAGCCCAGCAAGGCCGCCAGGAGCCATCGCTCGCAGGAGTCCAAGGTCCCCGAGCGGGGCCGGGCACTTCGGGAGCCAAGGTCCCCGCCACCAGGTCCAGTGCCCAAGGGGAACGGATGGAAACCCCACGTGGGCCGGGTTCCGCGGCGCGGGGCATGTCGGGTGTCCGCTGGGAGCAGTGCTGCCAGCCGCAGCAGCGCGGTGCCTCCAAGCACCCTGGGACTGGGGTGGCACGGGCTGGCGTCCCCACGTGTCACCTTGCCCACCCCACGCGGGGGCTTTGGGAACCCCAAGGTGAGGGGGCACGTCATCGCACAGCCGCTACCAGCACAGGCAGGCGTGCAAGCTTGCACGCTCCCCGCCGCACGTGTGCGCCCACGTGCTGGGCACTCAGCGCCGTGTGGTGCAGAAGCCCAGGGGAAGGCAGCGCACCCATCCTGCTGGCGCTGGGCTTCCCGCAGCACCCAGCCCCTGCACCGACCCCGAGCAGGACACGGCGAGGCCACGGCGGTGCCGCCGGCGAGTTCCCTGCCTGCCCAATTCACCACCGCAAGGCGAGGAGGCTCGTGAGTGCGTCCCGGTTTCCTCCGGCGGTACCTCAGGATGCGATGCAGTCATCGCTAATGCATCTGGACTCATTTACAGGGATGAGAAAATGTTTCCAGGTTTCCCACAAAGTCCCATTAAGATCCCAGTATGACTCTATTTTTAGTGCCCGCATCGACAACGCCTTCCCCAGCCACCCCGGCACTCCGGCGCGCCGCCCCGTGTGGCTCCAGGCACCCGCGGGGCACCCGGGGCCGTCGGTGCCAGCACCCGCCGTGGGGAGCGGGGCCACGCACGGGGCTGTGGGGTTGCGGGGGGCAAAGCCCCAGCTTTGTGCTCCCAGAGGAGCTGGGTGGAGGGGGATGCGTGGCCCCATCCTACAACCAAGGCTGCCTGCACCCGTTCCTGGCGCGCGGGGCAGCGGGGTTTTGCACAGCACCCATGGGTGCCCTCAGCACCCTGCTGCAGGGATGTCTGCCGCAGCCCCCAGCGTGGCTTTTGCTCGAGAGTATCTGCATAAGGAAACGTGGTACGAAACAAAAGGAAAAGTGGCCCCAGGAACCCAGCGGTGCAGGACCCTGCAGCAGGGCTGTGCACGCCCATGGGCGCAGGATCCCCGGCAGCACCAGCGCGGTGCCCGATGCGTTCCCCGTGGCTCTGCTCATTTCGGGGAGCCCTGCAGGGCTGCTGGCGGAGCTGGCCGAGGCGACGCTCGGATCCTGCACATGTAGGGTGCTGCAGGCTATCTATAGCAATGACCTAACCGGGAGCCCGGCAGTGCCCGGCCCCGCACCTTCCCTTATTGGTCCGGCCGCCGGCAGAGCCCAGACCTGGTAAAGAGATTAAAGCCGTCGCAGAGCCGAAGCTTTTATCCCTTGACACGCTCGCTCCACCGCCGGGTTTCGATTTCAAAGGCTGCACATGGGCAGCTCGCAAAAGCCCCCTGTGCGCTGGGGGAGCTCCGCGAAGCGATGGCCGCAGCCGGGGGGCAGCGGGGTGCTGGGTGCCGAGGGCCCAGGCTCCCAGCCCGTGCTGCAGCCGATGAGCGGGGGCCGTCCCCGCGCAGCCCCGGGTGACCTGAGGACACCCCGGCAGCGGGGTCGGAGCCTCCCCGCGGAGCAGAAACGTGCTGCATGCCTGCAAAGCGTCTGCAGCCGCAGGGCCGGGGAAGGGGTGGCCGAGCGGAGGGGAATTTCCCCAGCTTTTTTTTTTTTTTTTTTTTTTTTTTCTTTCCGACGACAAACTCCTCGGCTTGTGCAATTAGAGAAATTTGTTTAACAAACTCTCCAGGGAGAGGAGCGGGAAGGTGGGGTGGCGTGCAGCCAGGGGCTCTGCTCGCACAGGCCCCGTCTCTCCTCCCTCCAGAGCCTTTGATCCGCAGCGTGTGTTTCGGGGAGGAAGAGGAGCGGTTCCCCTCGGCCACGCCGACCCCGCTGCAGGGTGACGGTCACCCCGCTGCACCCCCTGTGCCACACGTGCGCACCCATGCGCGCACCCTCGCATGCCCACGCGTGCCGGCGGGCACGCACACGCTCCGGCATCCGCGCGCGCTCGGCTTCTCTTTCTCCTGCGATGCCATTTCCATCCAAAACCCTTTACTCTGCACTTTTCTCCTCGGCGCGGCTTCATTTGTATTCACCCCGCGCCGCTCGCCTGTCCTGGCGCACAGGTTACTAAAGGAGATTTCGCAGCGCGGCGCGGCTCATGTTACGGCTCTCGCTGTCTCACTTTCCCGAGTCGCAGGGCAGCAACCAGGGGACTGCAGGATTGGGGGGGGGGGAAGAAGGAAAGGCAGATCCCGGCTCCAGCCGTGCAGCCGTGGGATGCAGCGCCCGGCTGTGCCGGGTGGCTCCCGGGGGAGCTGGCACAGCACCAGCGCTCTCCATCCTCCCCGGCAGCCGCCGCGCTGCCGCAAGGTGGGAGCCGCCGGCGCGGGGGCATCGCCGAGGGAGCGAGCGGGGAGCGGCGCCTCTCGTTTCGGGGAAAGGGGAAACGTCTGGGTGGAAAATCAACATTTCTCTCTCTCCCTCTCTCTCTCTCTCTCTCTTTTTTTTTTTTTTTTTCCCTTTGAAAGTAAAAATATTTCTTGGGTTTTAGTGATCAGAAACATGTTGGGGGTTTTTTTTGGACAACGGCCGGTCAAATACCGTTTTCTCCGCGAAGGGAATGCAGGGGCCCTTTGCAAGGAGAACAAAAATGTCTTAAGAAACACAATAAAAACCCTTTTTGCAAAAAAAAAAAAAAAAAAAAAGTCCACGAACTCGGACAAACTCCCGGGGCCTGAAAGGCAGCTGGGGAAGAGGGGTCAGCAGGAGGGCCGGATCCTGGCGCTCCCGTGCCAGGCAGCGCTGCCCGGCCCCTCCTGGCATCTTGGCCAGGACAAGGTGGCTGGGAGGGGAATGCCCAGCATAAAGCAGCCTGAAGCTGGGGATTTTGCCCAAAATGCTGATTATGGATGGCTGCTGGCAGGTGACGGCAGGATTAATGCGCTTTTAAAGCAGCGGCGAGTTAACCGAGAAATCAATCCTTGGCACGGCCTGGCCCGTGGTCCCTGCACCTGGGCAGCGGGATCCTTTCCCAGCTCCTCTCCAGGACTTGGGAAGCGCCAGGCCTTGGCGGCGGTGCAGGGCGCTGGGCGCTGGCCAAGCTGGCACGGCACGGCGCGGCCGCGGGGGATGCCTGCCCGGGGCCGACGTGACGGATGGCGAGCCCGGCCGCGCGCCTGCTGCAAGCTGGGACCCGGCAGCGGGATGCCCGTGGGCACCCCCTGCATCCCCATTCCTCCGCCTTCCCTCCCCAGGGGAGCTCAGGCTCTTGCTGGTGCTAATTTGGGGCATCCAAACCCTCCAAAACGCTCTGGTACCCGACCCCACAAAGGTTTGGCGCTGGGCACCACCCTGCCGTGATGCTGTGCACCCCTCAGCACTGGCTCGGTGTCGGTCCCCCCCCGGCCACATTGTGGGGATGTCACCGGTGATGCCACGCGGCGCTGGCCCTACCCAACAAAGCCGAGCAGCCGTCGAGGCCCCAGCTGCTCCCCGACGCCTTTGGGCAGCGCGCGGGCTCCTCCGCCCTGCCCCGACCTGCCCGGCGCACCCCGGGGTGCCGCAGGAGAAATCCCCACCCTGAGGGTCCCCAAGGTGCAAATTGCACCCTCGTGCTGCTCACATACCCGGGGACCTGCCCTTACCCCCCCAACAGCCTGGGCACAGGGGTGGGGCACACAGATACCCCTTGCCTCCCCAAGCGCTCAGCCCCCTCAGCGGTGCTCAGCACCACTCAGGCGCGCCGTCACGTCCATCCCCGTGCAGGAAGAGCCGCAGCACGGACGGGGGCGGCAGGCAGCGAGCCAGCCTTGCACGGAGCTGTTTTGCCTCCCCCCCAGCCCTCCTTCTCCCCCGCCAACAAGGGACCCTGTTGCAGCCGCCATCCCCGTCCCCACAGCTCTGTTTGTCCCAGTCCCTGTCCCCGCAGCTCTGCTCCTCCCTGGGAGCCGTGCAGTGGCACGGGCACCAAGCCTCAGGGGCCAGGCACGGGGAAGGTTGGCATGGGTGGTGTAGGGCAGGGAAGGCAGGCGGGCAGGCAGGGCACGCTGTCCCTGTCCCCAGGGCCATCCCCAGCGTGCAGGGACCCCTCTCCATCATCACACAGGCAGGGGACACCGTGCCCCTTTTTCTGCTTGCGTGCAAAACCCAGGCAAATGGTGAGTGGATGCCAAATGTCACCGTGGCCGGTGCACGATGGGTGTCTAACGTGGAGAGGAGGGTGCCAGGCGCCCAGGGACCTCCCGGCTTCCTCTTGCTGGCAGAGCCCCAGCCCGACTGCAGGGGTCCGAGCCCCACACACAAGTGCCTGCACCACGCTCTGCACAGCCATCAGCTGAGCCCAGGGCCGTACAACAGGGCCTGAATGCAGAGCTCGGAGCCCCGACTCCCCCCCCGCTGCACCCAGCTCAGGCCAGGAAAACAAAACCCTCGCACACCGCGAATCCCTCACCGCCACCGTGGCATCCGCGCCGGGGCTGCCCGGCCAGCACGGCCGCTCCCCGGGGAGCGAGGGGCCGCAGCGCACGCCCTTCGCCGCGCTGTGCCAAGGGGAACCGAGGGCACGCGGCCAGCTCGGCTCTGCCCGCACCCTGGCCACGCTGCAACGACTCCCACAAGCTAGAAAAAGCCGCCGGGTCAAGGCTGGAGGGCTCAGACTACAGCTCCCAGCATCCTTCCCCAGCCTGCCCGGACTCGGGGAGAAAGAAGGCAACAAACGGAGCAATTCCCCGCTCGCTCGAAGATGAACGGGTCAGGCTTTGTTTCTCCAGGCTCCCTGCACAAGCGTGCGCGTGGCTGCGGCGCTGGGCACGCTTTGGGCTCCTCGAGGAAGCGGCGGGGGAGAAGGGACGAGCGGAGCTGCCGGGAAGGGTGAATTATCGCCGGGCGCCTCGGTGTGCAGGAGGAGGACGGCTAATTTATTGTGCACAGCCCCGGCCAAGTTCAAGGTGATGCCGCGGAGGCTGGCGCAGCAGTAAGGGCCTCATCCTGCCCGCACCAGTGCCCTGCGTCCTCCTGTTCTGCTCGCGGCTGGGTTCATAAATCGCTCTTAAAAAGGGATCTATTTTTACCATCTGGGGATTTAAAATTAGAGAGGGCAGAAGCGGCGAGGTCCCGGGCACGGCCGGGGCGGGCACAGCACGGCGGGCGCCTCGCGGGGAAAGCCAGGCTCTCCCGAAGGTTGCATTTAAAGAACGGCCTCATTGTTTTTCCCAAACAATGCTCAGCAGATGGGAGAATTGAAAGTGTGTTGCAACCTTCCCTCTCTCCCAGCGCCGTTCCCGGCGAGCTGCTCCTATGCTTTGGCAGCCGATCTGAGCTCCCGGCTGGAAACCAGTTTGCCGGAGCTACTGGCGGAGGGGTGAGCCCCCGGCACCAGCTGCACCGCACTCCCCTCTCGCCCAGCAATCCCAAAAAGCCCCAGCAGGGCCAGGCACGGGGCCACCACCTGCCCTTGGAAGGTTTTCCAAGGGACTTTTAGGGAAGGCCCCGGTGCGAGGTGCCCGGGGGGGCTGGCTCCCCTCGGTGGCCACGTGCCCAAGCAGGTGGCAGCGGCTGGGCACTGTGCAGGCCCCCCCCGTGCTATGGGGACCGGGAGCGGTGCCGGTGCTGTGGCCACATGGGACGGGGGGTGAAACCACGAGGAAAAGCCACGGCCACGTGGCCATGACGCCTCTCGCGGTGCGGCACCACGGGGCCCCCACGTCCACGGTCCTGAGGGCGGCACCCGGTGGGGTTTGTGCTGCTGCGGGGTGCGGGCCCACGGCCCTCGTCCCGCTCCCCGTGCCAAAACGGGGCTGCGAGGATGCATCTGTGCAAAACGTGGCGCTGGGGCCCGGAGCAGGGGAGAGGGGCTCAGGCGGAGCGCGGCGGGGGGAGGCTGAACAAGCCCCCACACCGCGCCGCGGCACCCAGATCCCACCGCTGCCCCGGGGCTGATGTCCCCACCTTGCTCCTGAGCTCGGGGTGCTTGGGGGGGGTCAGGCTCGGGGTGCTGCAGACGGGCTGGAGGAAAGCAGGAAAGCACGAGGTGAGGAAACGAGCGGGAGCATTGCAGCAGCCGTCAGACCTGGAAATCTCCCCGAGCACTTGGGTAAATCCCTCCCCACGCAGGGATCGCCCCAACGGCTCAACCGGGAGCCCCACGGGGTGCACGGGGATGGCGGCGGGTCCGCAGTGCTGGGGCTATTTTGGGGTACCAACAGCCAGACCCCGCTCCCTGGGGGCAGGGAGAGGCCCTCGCACGCGGAGCCCTTGGCCGTGATGCCGGTGCCGCTTCCCTGCTAATCTGGGCAGCTCCGTCTTGGTTTCCTGCCCGGTCCCTGAGAGGGGACAGAGGTGAGCTGGGGGATGGGGAGGAAGTCCCGCAGCGGGGACAGACAGCTGAGTGGGCACCGAGTCACCCTCCTCGCCGCGGGACGCTCGCCCGTGGCCCCAGCCAGGAGCACGTCGCTGCTGCTGCCCTTGCCAAGGCTCATTCTGGCCTCATCGGGCTGCGAATCCGGGGCTCGGGCCGGCTGTGGCCGGGCTCGGAGCTGCCCAAGCTGGGCTGCGAGAGGCCACCAAGGGCCTGGGGGGCTCGAGGGATTCGGGGAGCCGGCGGCGATGTCGGAGGGGAGATGCGCGAAGCCAGAGGCAGGGCGGGTCCCGCGCACGTTCCAATGTATCCACATCACCATCCGCAGCTCCCCGAGCCCGGGAGAGCCTCCCCGCCGAGCGAGTGGGATGGGAATGGCTTGGCTCTGGCACGGCGGGGCCGGGGGGGGCGGCGGGGGCCGGATCCGGTAGGTGCAGACGACGTCTGATCCCATCTGGGCCGGATTCAAGCGGAGGCTACGCTAGGGCAGAGGGGAGCTGCAGCCTCCCCGACGCGAAGGCGGCGGGGCAGGGGGTTGGGAACGTGGCCCCCCCTTCCCCGATCCGCTGGGAACGGCGCGGTGCTGCGAGCGGGAGGCTCCCGGAGCCCCGACCGTGCCATTCCCACCTCGGCCCCGCGCCCTTCGCTGGCAAAATCGGGCTCTGCCGAGCGGGTGGGAATGGCAGGGGGGCGGCTGGAGCCCTGGGAAACACCGAGACCGGTGGGGGGGGGAAGGAGAAAGAGAGAAAAGGTGAGAGAGAAAGGGGTGAGGAAAAGAAAGAGAGAGGAGAGAGGAGAAAAAAGGGAGAGGAGGGAAAAAAAAAGAGAAAGGAGAAAGGAAAAGAGAAAGGAGATAACAGAAAAGAGAGGGAAAAGAGAAAGAAAGAAAGAAAAAAAAAAAACAGAAAAGAAAAAGAAAAGAATAAAAAAGAAAAGAAAATATAAAATAAAATAATAACAATAACAAAGAATAGAAAAAAGAACAAGAAAGAAAGGGGGAAAAAAAAGGAAAAAAAAAAAAAAAAGAATAAGAAAACTGCAAAGGAAGACGACGGGTCGAGGTGCTGCCCTTGCCAAGCCAAGCCCACAGCTGGGAGCTCCAGCACCGGGGTCACCCGCTCAGCACCAGCTCTGCCCACCCGCGCCATGCCCGTGCCAGCCCCTGGCCACGGCAGCCCCCGGCTGCCCCGACTCCCCCCGCGGCACGTGCGGTGCCGGCGATGCCCAGCCTTGGGCAGGGTGCAGGGTTCAGCGGGGGGAGGACACACACACACCACAAACCCCATTCCCTGTCCCCCCCCCACTGCCAATGCCCCAAGGTGGGGCCGGATCCTGCCCATGCCCGGCGCGGGGATGAGATCTGCAAGGAGGGGCTGCGCTCAGCGTGGCGAGCCCATGGCGCGGGCATGGGTGGGGGGGGTAGGAGGTGGTGAGGAGGGGGCTGGCACCAGCAACACCCCCCCCACTCAAAAAAATAATAAATAAATAAATAAAGAACAGCAGAGCGCTCGTAGGGCGCGGCGGCGGGGCGGGGAGGGCGGCACGAGGCCGGACCCTGCGCACGGGTGGCTGCCAGCAGGGAAGAGGTTACATGGCGGGGCCCGGCTGCCTGCTCGATAATCAAATAAATATCAGCGATCGATAAGGGACAGAGCACAGGCAGAAGGGTGGCCGCGAACGCCCCAGCCCCGTACGATTTCGGGGAGCCCCTCGCCCGCCGCAAGGCCCCCGCGGCGGCCACCCCCCGTGCGCCACTGGGCCACGTCGGCATCGCCCGCGGTGCCACCGCCGGCCCCATGTGCAGCGGGGTCAGCGCTGCCCCTCGAGGGCCCCGCGAGCACGTGGGGGTGGCCCCGGGTTGGGATGGGGAGCAGGGGGGGGCGGCGGTGGCGGTGGTGTGGGGGGGCCCCCATATCCCGCCCTGCGCGGCCCCGCCGCCCTCGTGCCCGCGAGCGGGCGCGCGGCACGGCCCGCTTGCGGGTTGTCCCAAATTTGGAGGGTTTTGGAGAAAACCCCCGTGCCCCCCCCCCCATGCCCACCTCGGCCTTTCCTTGTTGCACCCCCCGGCACCTTCCTTGCACCCCACGAACATGTGCAGCCGCGCTTGGAGGGTGGAGGGGGGGGGCGAGAAGGAAAAAGTTTCACGCTATCAAAGAGGCGGCGCGGGCAACACCGAGCCCGCAGCCCTGGACCCCCCCGCCACCACCCTGACCGAGCTGCCGACCTGCTGCACCCCACCGGGTCCCCCCCGGACCCGAAACCCAGCGGCTTCCCCACACCACCCACCTCCGGGCGCAGCGCAACAAACCACAGCGCGACCTTCCTCCCCCCCCCCGAGCCCCAAGTGAAAGCAGAGGCAGAAAAACCCCAAAAGCACCAGAGACACCCAAAAAACACCCAAAAATAGGCGGCGGGAAGGAGGGGGGGGGGAAGCAAGAGTGAAGCACAGCTCCTCCGAGCACCCCGTGCAGCCCCAAGCCGCCCTTTGGCTGCCAGGATTATTTTTATGGAGGGGTGGGGGGGGGTGGGGGGGGGGCTGCTAATTTTTTCTTTTTTTGCGCGGCACCTGGAAAAAGCCTTTTGCGCTATGAGGTTTTTGGGGAGGGGGGGGCTGGGGGGGCGCGGGGCCGGTTACCTGGGTCAGGCAGAGAGGAGACGAATACATCCCGAGCCGTGCTGGGAAAGTGGCTAATTGCAGGGCTGAGACTCGAGGCGTAAAAGTTACTGAGTCATTTCGGAGGCTGGAGCAGTCCGGGCGTTTTTTCTCTCTCTCTCCTCCGGCGCGGCTCTGCGGGGCCCGGGGGGGGGCGGCCGGGCAGGGGGGGGCGGCCCCGCGGGAGGGGGGGCCGAGGAGGAAATAAAAAGGGTCCAACTTCCAAAAAAAAACAAAAAACAAAAACAAAAAATAAAAAAGATCAAATAAAAAGCAAAAATGTTTTCCCCCCTCGAAAATAAAGCGCTTTTTTTTTTTTTTTTTTTTTTTGGAGGGGGGGGGTTGATTTAGCTTTTGCCTTTTTTTTTTTTTTTTTTTTTTTTTTAGCGTTTTAAAGCAGCAAAAGGCTCATCTTCGCCCGGGGGGGCGCGAGGAGGGGTGGGGGGTGGGGGGGGCGATCCGCGCCCAGCCTGCAGGCGGGCAGCGGCGAGCGGGGAAGTTAGAGGGGAAGCGGCTCCATCCGAGACACGGGCACCGGAGCGAGGGAGGAAAGAAAGAATGAGAAAATGAAAAAAAAAAAAAAGAAAAAAAAAAAAGAAGAAGGAAAAAAAAAAAAAAAAAAAAAAAAGGAGCGAGGAATGAAGTGACGTGATGAAAAAAGCCCATCCCAAAATATTACATCCCATTTAAAGATGTAGGAACCCCCTTTGGCTCGCAGGGCCGAGGCGCTGCGGGGCACGGGGAGAGCCGGGGAGCGCCCCCCCCCCCCACTCCTCGGCGGGGCTGCGAGCCCCCCCCCCCCCCCGCGCCCTGGCGGATTTGGGTCGCTTTCCCTTTCCTTGCGCTTTTATTACCATTATCGCATTTATTTATTTTTTTTTTTGGACGGAGCCAGAAGACGGCGAAGGGAATGAAACACCCCTAAAAAAAAAAACCCTGCACGTTCACGGGCAACTTGTGGGCAGCGGCCGGGGGGGGGGGGGGTCCAGGCGGGCATTTTTTGGGGATGGTGGGGGGGGGACACCCGCACCCCACCTCGCTGCGCCCCCCCCCTTTCTCCGCGCAGCCCCCTATGCACAACCCCCCCCCCAGGCGGAGCCCGGCGAAGTCGGAGCCGCGAAGTTGTCGCCGCAGAGCCGGCGGCGCGGGCCGGGGGAGGCTTTAATCAAGGCTAATTAGAGAGCGAGAGCGGCAGCGGGCCGCGCACGGCGACACAAAGGGAATCCCCGGCCCCTGCCTGCGCCAGCCGCGGCTCGGCCCCGCGGGGGACGGCGGCCGGGGGCTGCCCGCGGCCTCGCCCCCCCCCCCCCAAACACCCCCCCCCCGCTCCGCCTCCCGACCCCGGCCGCCGCTCCGGAGCTCCGACGGCACCGCCCGGCCCGGCCCGGGGCCGCGGAGCCGGGGGAAGGCTCCGGCCTCCGCCGCCGGGAGCGCGCCCCCGCGCCGCTCGGGGCCGCTCGCAACTTTGCCTGGCTCCGGAGCACGCCCCGGGCGCGCTGCCGCGGGGCCGGTCCCCTCCGCGCGTCCTCCCGGAGCCTTGCTGCCCCTCCTGGGCTCCTTTAATTTTTCCCCCTTTATCTTTTATTTCTCCCCCTTTATTTTTAATTTTCCCCCTTCATTTTTCATTTTCCCCCCTTTATTTTTTATTTTTCCCCCTTCATTTTTTATTTTTCCCCCTTCATTTTTTATTTTTCCCCCTTCATTTTTCATTTTCCCCCTTCATTTTTCATTTTTCCCTCTTCATTTTTCAATTTTCCCTCTTCATCTTTCATTTTCCCATTTATTTTTTATTTCCCCCCTTTCATTTTTTAATTTCCCCCCCTTCATTTCTATTTTCCTATTTTCCCGTATCTTGCCTTACCCTTTCCCCTTAATTCGCCTCATTTTTTTTCCCCTTAACTCGCCTCATTTTTTCCCCTTACTTCACCTCATTTCCCCCTTCATCCTCCTCCTGATTTTCTCCCTCCATTCCCCCAATTTGCCCTCCTCGCCCCCCTTCATCCCCCTCAATTTTCCCTATTCCCCCCTTAACTCCCCTCCTCAACCCCCCCCTTTCCACCCCCTTTATTTTTCCCCTTTAATTTCCCCCCTTCCCCTCATCCTCCCCCACTTTTCCCCACTTTCCCCCCCCCCATCCCCAACGCCCCCCCCCGGCCTCTACAGCCAGCCTCAGCCTCCCCCCCCCAAATCCCCCTAAACCCCCCCAAATCCCCCTAAACCTCCCCAACCCCCCCTAACCCCCCCCCTCACCCCCCCCCAACCCCCCCTTCTCTGTCCCACCGGGCGGCGAAGCGGGGACAACGCAGTACTGGGGGGGGGGGCACAGACACACACCCCCCCCACCCCCCCCACCACGCCCCCCCCCTCCCTCCCCGTCGACTCGAGCGCGACCCCGCTGGGGGCGTCACGGCCAAGTTCACGGCGCCGCGGCCTCTCCGCCCCTTTCTCCGCGGCCATTTTCGGCTCCCTCCCAGCCCCCCCCCGGCCTCCCTGCCCCCCCCCACCACCCCCCCTTCACACCGACGACCTCCCCGTCGGGCGGCTCCCCCCGGCCGGACCCCTCGGGGAAGGGGTGGGCAGGGGGCGGAGAGGCGGCGGCCCCATCCCCGCGCTCCCCCCCCCTTTTCCCCCCTCGTCTCCAAACCCCCTCCCCACGCCCCATCGCGCCCCCCCCCCCCCCCGCCCCACGGCAGCCAAGTTTTGCTCGTGGGTGCACGCACACGCGCGGGGAGGGTTGGGGAGGGGGGGGGGGAAGAGGAAAGTAAAGAGAAAATGAAAGTGCCGTGGGACCTACCATCGCCAAGTGCAATTAACGGGCTTCCAAGTTGCTGCGGAGAGCAAAGCAAAGGAGGGTGGTTGGGGCTGGTTGGCGCTTGGTTGGTTGGTGGTTGCTTGGCTTTTTTTTTGTTGTTGTTGTTGTTGTTGTTGCTTTTTTTTTTTTTTTGGTAATTTTTTTTTTTTTTTGGTCTAAAACGTGTGTTTTCCACCGAGGGGAAAAAAAAAAAAAAAAAAAAATCGCCGGGGAAAATAATTGAAAAAAAGGAAAAAAAAAAAAAATCAAATGACGGCGGGTGGTGAGCACAACCTCCCCGCTCCCGTCCCTTCGAGGCCACCGGGCAAAGTGTCCCCCCCCCCCGGCGGGCGCTCAGCCTCGCTCGGGCTCCATCCTCCGGCCTCAGCGCCTCCGGGGCCGGGCCGGCCGCTGCCTCCGGGGGGACTCCGGGGGGAGGCTCGGGGAGGCTCCGGGGGGAGGGCGGCGGGAGCGCGGTGCCCGCGCCCAGCCCGGCCTCATGCGCCGCGACCTTCCCGGGGGGGGGGAAGGAGGAGGAGGAGGAGGAGGAGGAGGAGGAAGGTCGAGGGAGGTGCGGGGGGGTTGGGGGGAAGAAGGGGGGTGCGGGGGAGCGGCGGTTATTTTTGGAAGGCGAGGGGAAAAATCTGTGTTTCGGAAAAAAAAAAAGAAAAAAAAAAAGAAAAAAAAATCGGTCTCGAAATAAAAAATTAAAAAAAAAAAAAAACCGATAAAAATAAATAAATAAATCTGGAGAGGCTGAGCTGGAGGCCGGGCTGCGCCTTAGGAAAAATAAAAGCTCGCCCCCCCCCCGCCCCCCCCCAGCAAAGGCCAACTCCGGCCGGGCACGGCTCCTCCTCGCAGCCCGCAGCGCCCCGGCCCCATCGCAGCCTCCTCCTCCTCCTCCTCCTCCTCCTCCTCCTCCTCCTCTTCCTCCTCCCCTCGCCCGGGGCACCGGCGGCGCTGCGGAGGGGACGCTCCCGGTGCGGGGGCGGGGGCGGAGGAGGAGGAAGAGGAGGAGGAGGAGGAGGAGGAGGAGGAGGAGGCGGAGGAAGGCTCCGGCCCCGCTCGCCCAGGGAGCGCGGCCCCGCTGGCGGTGCTGGTAGGTGGCGGGGGCTGCGGCGAGCTGCGGGGGGAGGCGCCGGGCGGCCCCCCCACGGCTGCTTCCCTCCCGCCCCCCCCCGCATCTTCCTCCTCCTCCTCCTCCTCCTCCTTCCTCCCGGCCCTGCCCGGCGCGGGGAGGGGACGGGATGGGGATGGGGAGGGAATAGGATGGGGATGGGGGGGGCGTGGGGATGGGATGGGATGGGATGGGATGGGGGGGGCCGGGGGGGTTGGGATGGGGCCGGGGGGGGCGCGGCCCCGGTGCGGAGCTACCGCAGAGCGGGGAGGAGCCGCGGGCAGCGCCGGGGCCGGGCGCCCCCGCCCCTGCACCGGGCGTCGGGAGGGGCGGCCCCGGGCTCCCCCCCCCATAACCCCCCCCCCATAGCCCCCCTCCCCATGCCTGCGCACCCCCACCCCGCGGGCACCCCCGTCCTTGCTCCGTGCCCCCCTCCATGCACCGTTATCCCGCTTCCATCCCACGGATGCCCCCCCCCCATCAGGCCCCCCCCCATCATCCCTGGACCCCCGCATCCCCAGACCCGCCCCATCCCAATATCTCTGGTCCCGACGGACACCCCCAGCCCACCTCCCCCTCCCCATTGCCCGGATCCCCCCAGCCCCCCCCCGTTCCTGCCCCACGGTCACCCGATCCCCACGTGCCCCCCCCACCCCGTCCTGCACATCCCCATCTCTGCCCCCCCCCCCGGGGGCTTCCCCATGCCCCCCCCATCACTGCTCCCCCCTAGCCCCTTTCCAACCCCCCCTATCCCCAGTTCCCCCCCCAAAATCCTCCATCCCTGCCCCCCACGTGCCCCATCCCTCTCCCCCCACAGTCCCCATGCACCCCCTTCCCTGTGCCCCCCCCGTGTCCCCCCCCCCCATTTCTACCCCCCCTCTCTTAAAGCCACAGGCCGCTTTGCAGCACCCAGCAGCCCCAGCCCCAGATCTGGGGGTCCTGGGGGGGGGGGACACGGGCACTGCCACCTGCTCCTGAAGGCCCAACTGGAGGGGGGGTCGGGGGGGGGCACCCACCCCGCTGGGCCCCACTCCCAAACTTCACAGGGACCGGGTTGGGCTGCGGGGGGCAGCTTTTTTTTGGGGGGGGGGTCCCCGTCCTTTCCGCCGACCCCTTGAGTGTCTGGAGCTGTGTTTTTTAAGCCTTGTTATGGAGTAATCCTTTAATCTTTTAATCCCCTCAAATAACCATATTTTTCTATAGGAAGGCAACAAAAATTAGATATTTTTCTTTCCCAGTTTGTTACGGGGCGAAGCGTGTGCTGCGCGCTGTATTTTTAGGCACGCTGCGTAGTCCTGAACAAACAGGAACATAATCTCCGTCTGTCTGCTGCTCAAATGATTCCAGCGTGATAAATAACACACTAAATAATTTATTATATATTTTAAAATAAAATTAAAGCAAGCTACACTGCCATTCCCTTTTTTTTTTTTTTTTAATTTATTATTATTTTTTTTATTTGCAATTTCCTCCCTCCTTTCTTTCTTTCTTTCTTTCTATTTTTTTTTTCACCCTGCTACGAGGGGGCTCGGCGAGCCCTGATCATTTTTACAAGGGATCAGCCCGATTTTAACAGGGATTCTGTGGACGCCCGAGGTTTATTTCATCCGTCCCCACATCCCCCTGGCCGCTCACCCCGCGGTGCACAGACCGAGGTGCCGGACGGTGCTCGGCAGGATTTGCGCCTCGCGGGGGATATTTTACCGAGCTGTTTGTCAGGCATCGAAGTACGCGGCCGGCCTTATGGAAATGAGAGCTAATTTTGTTGCAGCTTTCTATCAAAAAATACATTTTTTTTCTCTTTATATTTACAAGCTAGAAAACTTTTTTTTTTTTTTTTTTTTAATTTTTCGATCACCATCTGCTACCCCCAGAAAAGCCACTTCCCTCTTTCTAAGCCGAAAAAGGCTCCGAGCGCTTCGCTCGCCTCGTCCCGGCTCAGCCCGCCCCAGGGAACGCCGACCCCGCCGAGCTCCCGCTCCCCTGCCCCGCGCACACCCAGCACCAAAACCCCACCCCGGGCACGATTTCCCCATTTTTCTCCCCGCTGCCAGCCCGGCCTTCAGGCTCCCGCAGAGAATTTTTGGGGCTAAAACCCGCGCTCCATGTCCCCGGGGGGGGCCGGGGATGCTCTGTTGAACAGCCCAGCCAAGCACTGCCAAGAGGGGGGGGCAGAAAAAAAGGCAAAAGAAGGGTGGTTTTGGGGAAGGGAAGGCAGGGCTGGGTTTTTATTTTCACTTCTGCACGGGCCCGGCTGCAGGGACGGCCAGGAAGGGTTTTTGCACGAGCGGGGCCTGCCGTCTTTATTTATTTTTGCAACGCTCTTAAAATATTTCCTGGATGCTCCCGAGGCTGGGACACCCCAAAGGATTCCCGGCCGCCGGAATTCGTCCCGGTCCTAAATCGTCGAGGGGCTCGCACCCACCCCAGCTGCACCGTGCTCACAGGGGGCTCGGGGCACCCAAGGGTGTGGGCTCAGGGTGGGCACCCATGGGTACAGAAATCACCCGGCCCCCCGCTGCCATCCCAGCCATGGGACCCCCCAGCCTCAGCCTGAATCCCTCGTGGCAACCACAGGCTAAAAATCCAATGATCCTTATTTTTATTATTATTATTTTTTTTTTTTCAGCGCTACCAGAGGAGGTAAAAAAACACCAATCAGACCAACCCCGATTTAATTTTCCCGTGCAGGTCACCGCTGCTGCCTCGAATAAAAAAAACAAAACCTCGGGGTGCGGCGCTTCCCTGCTGGGATTTCGGGTCGAGTTAAGCCCGGGGGTTACCCCGGGTTACCCCCCCTCGCTCCGAGTGCCTGGATCAGGCCCTTTGCTGAACTGTTGGGGTTTGCATCCCCAAATCAGCACTGGGAGCAAGTAGGGAAATCGGGGAAATCCCCCCCCATGCAACGTCCTGCAGCGGGGGGCTCCCCTCGCCCCCCCTCCAGGGCCCAGTTTTGTTTCCAGGGGCATTTCGTGGCTGGGCGGTGCTGCCAGGGCGCCGGCACCAACTTTTGGGTACAGGCACCCGCTGGATCACCCCCCCAGAACCAATGCCGAAATCCCCCCCAGCCTCCTTAGCCCTATTTTGGGCTCTTTTCTAGCATTTCTCCCATTTCATTTTATATTTTTCAAAGGCCTCGTTCGGCTGGGGTGCAGCACCCGGCACCACCGAGCCGCGTCCCTCAACAGAAATGGGGAGAGAAAGGGAAATAACCAGCGTACGGGCGGCTTCGCCGTCTTACGGCAACTTTAGGGAGAATATTCTGGTTTTGACCAGAATTTATTTACTTTATTTCTGCATATGGCTCTTGGCCTGGGTCCCAAGCAGGCAGAGGTCTGTCCCGGCTCAATTCAAAGCCAAAACGTGCAATGAAAAATAATTTCTCTTTTCTTTTCTCTTTCTTCATAATCAGGTTTTTAACTGGTGAAATCACAGCTGGCGGGGGGGGGATTTCAGCTCAAAAAAAAAAAAAATTGCTGGCAGATTTCAGGGAATTATTCTGCAGAAATTTCAAGTGTTTTGAGGATTTTTTTAGGATTTTTTTTTGAGATTCAATTTGCATGTTGGAAGTAAAAATAAAATAAAATAAAATAAAATCCCCATTTTATTTTTTTTCCTTCTGTATTTTTCAATCAGCCCAAACACTCTGTCCCCGATCCAGAGGAACCCACCCTGAAAAACCCCCTCGTGCAGCCTCCACTGGGAAGCTGTTGGGAGGCCTGGTCTCATCAGGGCCCGTCTCCCCAAACCGAACCTAAATCTCATTTCTTTGCCCCAAAAAGGGTTTTGTATAGCATGTTACACGTGTGGTGCTCCCTGAGATCAGGGCTTTCAGCGACGCGACTCTCGCTGCGTGGAGCCGGGCACCGTGAACTCCTGCAACCACCGAAATCTCACTCGTTAAATAAAAAAAAACACAAAACCAAATGCAACCAGGAAATGTTTCCTCGCATGATTTTTTTTTTTTTTTTTTAAAGAAAGAAATCAAGCAATCAAGCACAGCCGTTATCCTGGGGCCCAGCAGAGCTTTTGTCAATCTTTGGGAATTTTTGGAAATTTCTGGATTTGGAACAAGGAGCTCAGCATCCCCTCCGCATCGCTCAGCCTGAGCACATCGAGGTTGCGTCTTTTTTTTTTCCCCTGCCTCCAGTGACCCCCAGAGCTCCCCCCAAAAATAATGTCCCTGCCCGGGATCCCAAAATAATGCTCCCGGTCCCTGCAGCGGGAGCATCCCGGTGCCATGGATGGGGCCGTGGTGCCACCGCGTGCCTCGGGGCCACCAGGTGCCACGGCCACCACCCCACAGCCCTGGTTGGGGGGGCCCTGGAACACCAACGGAGGGGGCAGTGCTTGGGGGGTGATGGGGAAATGAGGCCAAATCTCACTTTTCTGGTTCGGGTGCGAGGAGCAGAAAGCGAAAGCAGGCGGTGGTGAGCCTGGGGGGGGTCAGCGCCCCGTCCCCATGCCGACGGGTCGGGGCCCCCCCATGTGTCAGGGGGACAAAAGGGGGCCAGTGGCTGCATTTTGGGGCCTGAACAAGGAGGGTGAGGAAAAAAAAAAATATATATATATAAAGTGGTGGAATCGGGGTCGGTTGCCAAAGCAAGCAGCACCGCGGGGAGGGGACGAGCTACCTGATGGGGGGGCAACACGAGCCGGGCCGGGCCGCCGGTGGGAAAAGTTTAGCAACTCGCACGACCAATTGCCAACATACTTCTATAGCTAAATCCAATTACTACAGACAAATTGGCATGGATATTCGCCTCGCAAACCTCTCCATCCACACAAAGGGCTTTTTTTTTTTTTTTCCCTTTTTTTCCCCCCCTTTCCCTTCTATGATTTTATGAGAGAGGAAAATTACTCAGATGCCGAATGTACTGTAAGTAATAAGGGCTTTGAAAATAGGCTCCTAATTAAAAATGATACCACTGCTCATTTGTTTTTAAGAACACATTCAACTTTTTCTTCCCTGCTGCATTCAAATGTTGGGGTTGCTGGCGTGTTTTTTTTTTTTTTTGTGAAAACTGGCTTTCCGTTTCGCGATTCTGGTTTTATTTGCCTCCCCCCGCCCCCCTCCGGGGTCTGCTTTGAATTAGCGAAATCCAAATCCAAGAATCTGCAGCGGGATATTATAGAATTTTCCATGTCCTTATTATTTTTTTTATTAGCGGGACTGGGCAGCTCGGGTGAGCGGGGAGGAAAAATGGCTTTTGTGGTTTCGGCAGTGGTGTGAGCCGTGGGTGCTGGGGCCGTGGGGGCGGCAGGGGGCTGGGGGGGCGATTTCCAAACGCTTGGGGCATGGGGAGATGCTGGGCAGTGGGAATCTGGAGCTGGTTCATGGGGGCCGGGGTCGCTGCAGCACCCAGGGGTGGTGCATGGGGGGCCAGGGTAGCACCCTGGGGCTGACCGGGGGATGCGGGGATGGGCAGGAGGGAGGCAGGGATGGTCCCAAGGGTTGTAGGAATGGTCCCGAAGGATGTAAGGATGGTCCCAAAAGAGGTAAGAATGGTCCCAAAGGATGTAGGAATGGTCCCAAGGGATGTAAGGATGGTCACAAGGGATGCAGGGATGGGCAGGAGGGAGGCAGGGACAATACCGAGGGATGAAGGAATGATCACGAGGGATGCAGGGGCAGCCAGAGTTGTTGCAGGGACAGTCCCAAGGGATGCAGGGGTGCTCCTGAGGGATGCAGGGATGGTCCTGAGGGTTGCAGGGATGACCACAAGGGACACAAGGATGTCCCAGAGGATGTGGGGTTGGTCACAAGGAGTGCAGGGGTCACGGGGAATGCAGAGACAGTCACAAGTGCTGCGGGGAAGGTCCCAAGGGAGGCAGGGAAGGGCATGAGGGAGACAGGGACAGTCCCCAAGAACACAGGAATGGTCCTGAGGGATGCTGGGATGGTGGCAAGGGGTGCAGGGACAATACCAAGGGACACAAGGATGGTCATGGAGGATACAGGGACAGTCCCAAGGAATGCAGAGATGGTCAGGAGGGATGCAGAGGTGGTCCCAGGGGATGCAGGGATGATCCCTCAAGGCGCAAGCATCCCCTGGGGGCTTTTATCCCAGCACCCCGGGCATCCAAGAGACGGCAGCCACCTTGCATTTTGGCAGCACCCGGCGGGCAGCAGGTGCTGTACCTGCACCCAGGGCCAGCTCCTGGCAGGGGAACCGTGGCTGGTGCAGCAGCTCAGTGCCAGGGCGCCACGTGCTGTGCACCATTCAGGGCCCTTCCCTGCCCCAAAGAGCTTTAGGTGGGTGGAGGAAAAGGGCTGGGCAGGCATCAGGCCGCAGCACCGTGTATCTGGCTGCAAAAAATCTCCTAAAACCAGCCCTTTAGGGTCCTTTAGGCTGCCTTCTGGCCATGCTTTCTGCGTTTCTGGGCTTTTGCCACCTCCCCACGTAGGGCTGGGGGTGGCCCTGGGGTGTCCGATACCCCTGGGGATGGGATGCAGGGGCTGCTGGATGGCTGTGGGCTGGGATTCGATAATAAAGGGAAAACGTGTGCAGGAAAAGGGGCTGGGGATGGGGCGTTGCAGGATGCTTTGAGGGACCCCAACCCCTTTAGCACCCGTGCCTCAGTTTCCTCACGTGCACGGCTCCCAGAGAAAATTCGGCTCTTCCCTGCTCGGCCCGGAGCAGGGCCTGGAGAGTTAAAGGCGGCGACAGGAGCACATGCTCTGCCCAGCCCTGAACCGCAGCCAGCTCTGGGCCGAGGCAACAACAGCCGCTATTGTGTGCCAGCGGCCCCGCGCGAGCGCCCAGCTGCTGCGGCGGGCGGGAGGCAGGAATTTCGCCGTGACAAGTGGACTTTGTATCCGCTCGCTGGGCTGCTGGGGAGTTTTTTTCATAGGAAGTGCAGAAATCAGGGCGTTCGGCTCCCCCGGCGTTTCTCCCACCCTGCTTTATAGAGAACGAGGGGGAAAATATTTTTTTAAAGGCTTTTTTTTTTTTTTTTTTTTTCTTGGTCTTCTTCCTAGGGCAGCCGGCGGCTGCGGATGCACCTCCTCGGAGGGGCCGTGTTTACCCAAGTGGCACCGTGTTTGTCACCGGGGCCGGTTTGCTCCGGTGTGTAAATATGTGGTGGGAGCCACGTGAGAGCGCTGGCAAACATCCTCCTGCCGCTGCCACCACCAGGCCTTCCTCCTCCTCCTCCTCCTCCTCCTCTTCCTCCTCCCTGCCCTGGGAACGCAGCCCAGGCATCCCAGGCAGCGCTGCCCTTTGGGCCGAGCCCAAACCTGCAGCTGCTTTGGGGTCCCAAAAGGGCTCTGTGGTGCCGAGGGCAGGCTCTGTCCCTGCCGTCACATCCCCTCAGAGCACGGACAAACCTTGCTAATGGGGAAACTGAGGCACGGCGACTGGCAGGGCCAGGCTCTGGCTTTTTGCTGTCGATTGCAGTGGGCGAAGGTTTGGGGACAGGGACGGGGGGGGGTGCAATTTTCCATCTGAATCCCACAGCCCTTTGGAACAGCATGGCTTTGTGTTTTGGGGTGAAGGCAGCTGCTGCTGCAGGCACAATCCCTGCTCTGGGTGCTTTCCCCAGGGGACGTTGGGTGGTGCAAGAGCGAGGGCAATTGCGGGAGCCTTGCACAGGGCCAGCAGGGACCCACGGGGGGGTGTCACCGGGATGGGACCTGCCCGAACGGGGCAGTGGGGATGTGTGGGGGGGACAGCTTCACCCAGCCCGGTGCCAACGATGACTGCTGGGTTTTATTCTCCATCCTCCAGCCCAGCAGGACGTCGGCTCTGTGGTGGTGCCACCACCCCCAGCCTCTCCGTGTCACATCCAGCCAGCCCCACCTGCGGGTCCTGGCCATGCTGAACGGCTGGGGGGTGCTGGGGGTGCTGGGGGTGCTGGGGGTGCCGGGGGGTGCTGGGGGTGCCGGGGGTGGAGGCACCCTGAGTGCAGGGCTCGTTTGTGGGAGCAGGATCTGCGCTGCGGCTGGGCACCGTGTGAAGCCATGTCCCAGGTCCCACCCCTGCTGCTCTCAGAGGGGGACAAACGTACCAGAACCTGCCTGCCCTAAACCAAACCTGCTGCACAAAGCAGGGCGGGGGCAGCCGTTCCATACACTGAGCCCCCAGCCCCATGGCCAGCATTGGGGCTGCACTGGGGCAATGCACCCCAGTGGCACCCGGAAATGGGGAGTGGGTCCGCGGGGTGCCCCCGCATCCATCCCCGGAATGGGAGAGGGGCTTCGGGGAGGGTTTGTTCCCCCAAATTAAGGGCAGATATTGCATCGCTCCTGCCCCGTCTCGGGCACGGTGGGGGCACGGTGCTGGGGTGCAGGGGGGCCCCGTGCTGCCCCCCCCAGGAGCCCGGCTCCAGCCTCCCAACTGGGAAGGCCGTCTGGAAACCAGTCTGACTAGAATAACTGGGAAGGCAACTGTGGTTTCTTTTCAGGAAAAAGAGATCTTGAAAAAGAAATGAAACTGTTTTTGCTTGGACAAAAATATTCCTAGACATTTTTCCACGTTTTGCCAGCGTGCAAGAGCATTTGCTTTTCATTTTTCAATGGAAACCCAGAGAAATATAATTGGAAATGATGCTTTCCCTGAGAAGAAAAAAAAAAAAAAAGGCAATTACTGCCGAAAATCCATTTTGGTAAAAACAAAGCAACTGGGTGAAAGAAAACCCTTCCAAACCCGGGCCGTGCCTGTGCTGACACGGCTCCCCCCAAGCCCTGCTCCTGCCTGAGGCCAGCACCAGGCAGGATACGGCCTCGCCGGAGCTCCCTTCTCCACGAGGAGCCGCCATGGGGATGCCACGGGCTGGGTTTTGGGATGAAATCCGACCCAAATGGTGCCCGGTGGTGCCCGGGGCTGGCGGGTGAGCCGGGGTGCTGTGGTGGTGCCGGGGGCGCTGGTGGCAGCAGGGTGCAGCCGGCGTCCCCCCCCGCACCCCGCGCCGCCTGCCCACATTTTCGAGAGGGGTGTGAAGCAAACATGAGCCAGCCTCAAACGCTCGGTCCCATGGTGCTTTTTGGAATAGTGATAATTAAATTCAGACTTTTTTCCTTTCAAAATGCCCTGGAAAAATCCAATCACTTTGCAAATCAAAATAAGCATTTCCAATTAATCCTCTAACTCGAACCACATGGCTTTTAGGGAACGCGGTTGCACTCTGCTGAGACGCTATTTTTAAACCGGTGACAGCTCCGGCGATGCTCTGGGCGTGCTGGAAGCGGGCGCGGCGCGGCCGGAGCTGGGCTCGTGGGGACGCCGGCCCCATCCCATCCCGTCCCTGCCCCCCCCTGTGGGGTGACATCTCCGCTGATGGCCTCGGTGGCCCCAGGGGACCCGCTGAGGCTTCCCGAACGCATTGTCGTGCTGTCAGTGTGGTGGCAGTGAGCCCTGCCCGAGGGGCTGAGGCCGTGCAAACTCGTTGCGGTGCTGCCAGGGCCATGAGGACACTCGGCCCTCGCCGTGAAACATCCGCCTGGGTTCACCGGAGAGAAAATCCCCTGCCCTGCTCGGGAGGCCAGGAGAGCCTGGCACCGCTCCCAGTAAGACCAGTGGGAGGAACTGGTGTCACCGCTCGGCCACCGCCCCCTCGCTGCCTCCCTTCACCCTGGGGACAAGATCCTCTGGGTGCCCCGGGGCAGGTGAGGGTGCCTGGCAAAGCGACAGGGACAGCTCCTGTCCCCTTGTCCCTGTCCCCCCCCCACGGTGGTGGCATTTTCAGGGCCCCTTGGCGGCGGTGCCAAGGCGGTGCTGAGCGGTGCCAGCTGCCACCCGCCGAGCCCGGGGGCTATTTTTAGCCCTGGCTGGGGATTTGGGTGCTAAGCAGCCGGCACCTCGCAAGCTGATTTGAGCGCTAAGCTGAAAAGCTGGGGACGGGGCCAAGGCGGGTGTGCATCCGTCCCCGTCCCCCACCTGCCCCGGGGTGGGGAAAGTGGTACCCGGAGCAGCCTGGGGAGGGGGTCCTGGGTGGGTGCACGATGCTGCGGGGTGGCTCCCCCATCCTGCCCCCATGGGTGACGCCCTGTGCCCGGTGGGGCTGGCACTTGAGAAGCTGCCGTGGGCAGGGCGAGGTGCGGATGGGTGCCACGGTGCTGAGCCAAAGTCAGCTCAGCCATCGCCGTTCCTGGGCTGGGTGCACACAGGGTGATGCTCCCCCCACCCCTCCTCCTCCTCCTCCTCCTCGTGCCACTTTTCCTCCTGGATCACCTTGTGAGCAGCCAGGAGCCCAGAGCGAGCGGTGGCGGAAGGGGCAACCTCAGCCCGTCCCTGGTCCCCTACCGCTGGGCGCAGGGAGGTGCCCGCCGCTCGCCAACGCCCCACAGCCGCCCCGCCGTGCCAGCTGGCCCCCGTCCCTGCCTGGCACCCGCTGCCTGCCCGCTCCTGCCTGCACACGCTGCCGCCGGGGCCCTCGCCCTTGCCCCCGCCCCGGTGCGCTCAGCACCCGCCTGCGCCCTGCCCCGAGCCCCGGCAGTGCCAAGGAGCCCAGCCTGACCCCGCTCCCCGCTTCTTGGGGCGGCGCAGTCTGGCCCCGCAGGTATATGGGTTTTGCAGGTACAGCGATGATGGATTTATCGCCCGTAGCCAGGGAAACTGAGGCAGGGTCCGGCCCCCGCCTGCCAAGCGGCAGCAGGGGCAGGGCGGGTGCCCCAGGGCATCGTCTGCGGCCGCCCCGTGCTGGTGGGCGTTCGGCAGACGGGAGCAGGGGCGGATTTCGGCACCGTGCCTGTGCCAAGCTGCTGGTGCACGGTGCCTGGGACGGACTCTGGCTCCTCCGCTCTGCCCCAGCACCCTGGGGTGCCTGTGGCTTCCCAGGACCCCGGTGGGATGTGACTGGGGGGCACCAGCCCGTGGGACTTTCCCACAGCAGGCGCCGGGGGCAGAGTTAAGGGTATTTTGCAGGGAGGAAGGAGGCCACCGCGCTCGTCTCGGATCGAGGCAAGGTTTCCAAGCCGCTCGTCATTCATTTCTTAGCTTATTAAGAGCTGGGCTTTGTAAATAAGGCACCATGTAAAGCGCATTGTTGTCTCTTAGCAACCTTAACTGGTTTAAGAAGAATTTTGTTTGTTTTTTTTTCGGAATATAGAAGAAACGCACCAGGAAATGGCTGCGCCAGCCGGGTTCATCCGGGAGCAGCAGCTCTCCCGCGCGCGGCGGCGGCGCAGCACAATGGCTTGGCCCCGGCTCCCCGGCGCCCGGCCCCGGCTCCCGGCGAGCCGGCCCCGCTCCCAGTTACAAAACGGGAGCACTGGGAGGCTGCTGGGGGGTAAAAGGGGGGGACGGATGTGGGCCCGGTGACAGCCGGCGGGGACGGGCGATGGTGGCTGAGGGTCACCGTGCTGTGATGGGCTGGTGCAGGGTGCGGTGGGAGCGTGGCCCCTGGGGACAGGAGGGAGACGTGGCCGTGCCGTGGCCGTGCCGTGGCCGTGCCCTCCCCATGTCCCTGGCACACGGAGGTGGCCGTGGTGCCAGGACCGGTGTCACCAGCCCAGCGGTGGCAGAGGGGAGGGGACCCCGGTCCTGCCCGAGCAATGGATGGATGGGGACAGGGCTCCCGTGCTGGCCGTGTCCCAGCACAGCCCCACTCGGACCATACTGGGAGGACTGGGCCGCCCTCCCTGTGGAGCCGGTTAATGGCAAACGGCGCCGGGGAGCATTAACCGAAGCGGGGTGGGGGGGGGTGGGGGGGGACCGGGGTTTATAAACAAGCACAGAAGGTGAATCTGCAACCGCAGGAAGTCAGTTATTAATTCGAGTAAGACATTTTGCCCCTTGATTTCCTGTAATCGCGCCTTTATGTAACGGCGGGGGAAGGGCGGGCGGTGGCACCGGGGGTGGGGGGGCAGAGAGGGGCTCAGCATCCCCCTGCCTGCACCCCCCCCAGCCCCCGGCTGCCCCTCGAGACCCCCCCTCCTATGCCAGGGGGAGGTGGGTGTCAGGGCTGGAGCTGGTGCCATTGCCGTGCCGGGGAGGGCGTGGGGGCCCTGAGCACGTCCCCCCCCCTTCCCCACCACCCCCCGGGGGCTGCTGTCCCCCCTCCAGGGCCTCGTGTCCTCGTGTCACCTCTGGCGTTGGGTTAACCGCCCCCTGCCTGGTGGCCTTGTGCCAAAACGTGTGTGTTTGTGCACGGATGTGCTGGCACCTGGGTGTAAGCGCGTGTGTGCATGCGTTGGGGGGATGCACACGTGTGTGTGTGCACTTGTGTGCTCGTGCACGTCAGCGTGCACACACGTGTATTTGCACGCATGTGCCCATGCACTTCTGCACACCGGGCATGCTCACGTGCACGCGTGCACACAGCTGCACGGGTGTGCGCCATGCAGCACGCACCACAGGGTGTGCAAACACGCGTGCACACGCAGGCCCAAGCCTGGGCTGCCCCACGCCGGGGGGGGGGGGGCACACACACACAGGGCCCCCCCTGCCCCCCATGCACGGCTGGGGCTGCGGGGCCGGGGGGCTGCACCACTCCCCCGCCTCCAATTGGCTGAGCGGTAAATAAATAAAAGGGAATTAAATAAATAGAGGCGAGTCGGTTTATATAATCGCTGGTACAGTTTGTCCTGAACCTCTGCACGGATTAGAGAGCTGGCACCGGCCGTGGGTCATTAGCAGCTGGGCTGAGCCCCCCCAGCGCGCCCGCCCGGCCCCGGCCACCCGGCCAGCGGCCCCCAGCCCCGCGCGCTATTTACCTACCCGGGTACTTTTTAACAAGCAACCTTGGGAAGGGCCGTGCACGCGTGTGCAAGCGCCTGTGGGTGTGCATGTGTGTGTCTGCAAGGGTCTGCAGGCGTGTGTGCACGGGCAGCTGAGGGCACCCAGGGGTGTGCGTGTGGCTGTGGGTGTGCCTGGGTGCGTGTGGGTGCACGGCTGTGTGCATACGTGCACGAGCGTGCATGCGTGCACCTGTGTGCGTGTGCTTGGCAGCACGCGTGTGCTTCTACGTGTGCTCACACGTGTGCTTTTGGGGTGTGCATGCAGGGGGATGTGTGCACGCCTGTGTGTGCACGTGTTTGCACGTGTGGGTGTGCCAGCACATGCGTGCGCCTGTGTGGGTGCGTGTTCATGCGTGTGTGTGCACGTGTGTGTGTGCTGGCACCCAAGGGTGCCCGTGGGCCAGAAGGTGCCAGCAGGCCGGGGTCCCCCCCGTGTCCCTGTGTCCCCACGAGGAGCAGAGCCGGAGGTGGGGTTCAGGACCCCCCCCCACACCCCGTGACCGCTCCCCCGGCCACCCCCAAACCTCCCCCACGCGGGGAAGCCCCACGGCCGTCCCCAGCAGCCCACGGCAGGGCCGCCCGCGGGGGCACCCACGGGAGATGGGGGCTGTGCCCGGGCACCCACCCGGTGCCACGGAGCCGTGGGGACGCGTGGCCGTGGCCGTGCGCGCTCTTCTGCTGCCACCTAGTGCTCGCGGGGCACGGAGCCACCCCCCCCCGTGGCCACCGGCAGCCGCCACGGGCCCACGGGCGGCCCACGGGGGGAGCCCATCACGCGTGGCCCCCGGCCACTGCCGTGCCACCGCCCGGCGACGGGGCTCTGGGGACCCCAGCGCCTGGATCGCTGATTTTGGGGAGGTGCCGCTAGGGCAGGACCCCCCCCCAGGACCCCAGGCTGTGGGTTTGGGGGGACCCTGCGCCCCGTGGGGACCCCCAGCAGCATCGTGGGGGTGGGAGCTGCTGCTCGGCCCTGCTAACAGCTCGGGGGGGGGGCTGCGTGTCCCCCGAAAACCTGGCCTTTCGGGCAAAATCCTGCAAATATCAACGCAAGGGTGTGATATTTTTATTATTATTATTTTTTCCCAGCTCAGCCAAAAGTCTCTTCTGAGCACACAGAAAATTCCCTTTAGAGCATTTTTAGCCCCAGCCCTATCAGTGCTCCCCTCCCAGCCACCAGCATCGCTCACCGGGCC
Organism: Netta rufina; assembly: GCF_964035555.1. NCBI lineage: Eukaryota > Metazoa > Chordata > Aves > Anseriformes > Anatidae > Netta > Netta rufina. Next base: position 1,520,363 of record NC_140152.1, on the reverse strand, counting down.
ACAAACGCCCCCAGGAACCGGGGAGCAACCCCCCCTTTCCTATAATAACCCCACCCAGCCACGATGCCAGGGGAGGCTTCGGTGACATCGGGACACCCCTGTGCCCCAAACCACCCCCTCGCTGGACACAGGCTGGGTGCAGGACCCTGACTGCAGCCAGCAGCGAGCCCCCCACTGCGTTTCACCCCCATCCTCAAGGAGCTGGGCGCAGAGGGACCCCGCACCCCACACCTTCGTCCCCACATCCCCGCGATGTCCTCACCCCGCGCCTGAGAGCTGCTGACTCAGGGCCCCGCGCTGACACTGACGGATGGGCACTCCGCAGCCCTGCCGGGGCTCGGCTGCAAATCTCGCCAAAAAAAAAAAAGACGCCAAAAAGATAAAAAAAAACTTGCCACATGCTGCTGTGCGGACGCTCGCGCCGGCCCCGCGGTCGGGGTGATGGATGGGGTGTCAGCAGAGGCTCGGGCTCCCTGCGCTTTGCTTGGGGACGTCTTGTCAGGAGGGGCCGCGGAGGTATTTTTAGCCCCGTAATTCACGGCTACCTCCAGCCTGATGAATTTTTTCCCCATCGGTCAATCCATCACGCGCCCTTCGGTGGCTCGGAGGTGCGTGCGGGGAGCTGGGCGTGCTGAGCCGGAGCCTTTGCTGCTGTGTTGTGTGGGATAACACAGAACTGGGGACCGCTGGGCCCATCCTGTGGGTTCCCAAAACATTTTGGGCGTTCAAAGCAAGTGGCCAACTAGCTCGTCCCTTGTCCCTTGTCCCTTGACAAGCCAGAACATGGCAGACCACGTCCATGGTGGGCTGGAAGGACCAGGAATTTTGAGGCTTTACAGCCACGTTGGGTTCTTTGCCACCGTTTTCTGTGCGTTTGCTCACCTCCCATGCACCCACATCCCGACTGCGCTCCCCCACACCAGCACACGCGTTACCCCGCTGCCCCCGGGGGGGGGGGTCCCGGAGCCCTTGGGTCCCCGCCAGCCCCTTTCCAGCGTCACCGCCACCCCGGCGTCCCGGCGCGACCCGGCTCCCCCACGCCGGCGGCTGCGGCCGGAGGAAGCGCTGGGCCGCGGGCTGCGGGGGCTGCCTCAAAGGCCCCACTTTTCTCGCTCTGAAGCCCCGGCTCTGTTCGCCAGCGGGCGGGCAGGGCTCGGGGCCGCGTGGGCGAAGGGGCACCGTGTTCCCGGAGGGGATCGGGGGGGGGCCGGGAGGACGATGCCCTCCACCTACGGCCCTTTGATACCAACCCAACCTCTTGCCCTGGAAGCTGCAGCCGCCCACGGTGGGGCAGGGCAGGATCCGGCCCCGGCTCCGTCACCATTCTGCAGCCTCGCCACCGCTCCGCCGCCCGCCTCCCTGGGTGCGATGCCCGGGTGGGGATGGGGAGAGCCGCGGGTCCCCAGGGTCTGCCCGTCCCCGAGAGCCCTGCGCAGCTCACGGCTGAGCGCCGGTGCTTCCCGGCTCTCCCGCACGGCAGGAACCAGCTCAGCCCATCTGCTTCCCAGAAAAACCCTTCGGCATCTGGGTAATATCCGCACACGGGGGACGGGCGCTCGGGAGCTGCCGCAGACGCCTTGGCTGAAGCCATCACTGCCCCGTGGGGCCCCGACACAACACCCTGGGGGTTTGAAGCCGCTGAGGGATTCGTCTCCTGCCCGAAATCAGCTCAGGGCCACGTCCAAAGCTGTGCCTCGAGCCGCAGTGCGTGCTGGCGGGTGGCCGCCAGGTCCTGTCCTCGCGGCACCGTCCCAAGGATGGGGCCCGGCCGCGTGCGGGCGATGCTCAGGCACCAGCGGGTGCCAGGCAGCCCAGCAGGGGGGTGCTGCTCCCGGGGTTTCCCCCAAGAAGCGTTTTTGGAAGCCGAGCAGCCGGGGTGAGCCAGAGCAAGACCCAGAGCAGGGCCAGTGCCAGCAGCGGGGGGCACGAACCCAAACTCCTGCTGCACACAACCTCGGTCCCAGCCCTAATCCTCCGTTTCCTCGGCGCAAAGCCCCGCTTTTGCCTCCAGATCCTTCTCCCCACCCCAAAATCGGTTTCTCGTGCGGTGACCCCCCCCCGGCCGGCCGCCCCCACTCACCATCCACCACGTCTTGGCCGTCACGTCGTAGCACAGCTGCCAGCGCACCGAGCTCGCCGCCGCCGTCCCCGTCGCCTCCATCCCCTTCTGCCGCCCACGGCCTGGCCCCAGTTCCCCCAGTGTGCCCGTCACCCCCGCTCCCAGTGCCATCGAGGGCCCTAAAACCACTTGGGGGCCGGAGGGAGAGGAATGAAGCAGGCGCTGGATGAGCCCCAGCCCGGGATGTCCGGGGCTGCCCGGCTGGGGAGGCGGGGGGGTGTCACCGAGCCTCGGGGGGGTGTCACCGAGCCTCGGGGGGGTGTCACCAAGCCTCAGGGGGGTGTCACTGTGCCACAGAGGCTGTCCCAGGGCCGGGCACGCCTGTGGGACCGACCCATGACGGGGGCACAGAAGCATCCCCACGGGCTCCGTGCAGCCCACCCGCACGCATGCATCGGGGGCTGCGCCCCTCTCGCCCCTACAGGGACCGCAGCCTCGTGTGGGGACGTGGGGCTTGTGGTGTGACCCCAAGGGATTTGGGGTGGCAGGGGCTGGGCATTGGGGAAAAGAAGCTGCAGGGTTGTGTTTTTTTGGGGGGTTTGGGGTTTTGTTTTTTCTTTGTGTTGGAGTTCCAGGGGTCATAGAAAAAGCTGGATTTAAGCCCAATGGGGATCCGGTGACATTTGGGGTTGTTTAGATGGGAAGCTTTTGGGGTGAGGCTGGGCTCTGCCAGCACTGGGACCTGGGGGTGGGGGAAACTGCTGGGGGGGCAGTTTGTGGGGATTTGGCTCCTGGAAATGGCTTATTTCACGGCCTGGAGACTGCTCTCTGATTTAATACAGCACTTAAATCCTGATTTCTGACCCCAAGCTGGATTTTGGGAAGGCGGGGAAGAAAAAGGAAACATTTCACCAATATCTCCCCTTCGGGTGAGGCTCACTGACACCCGAAATAGGGTTTGGGGCAGGAAACAGACCCAGGCTGCAGACCTAAATCAGCCCCCCCGCCACCCCCACTAAGGGGTGTGTGAACCAGAGAGCCCCACCCCGGGGCAGTGGGGGCTGGACAGACACCCCCCACCCTAAAGCAAGGACAGACCCCTACATACACTAGGGTTGTAGGGGAAAGACCCCCCCCCCCCCCCCATACACTGGGATCATACAGAAGGACAGACCCCCCCCCCGCCTCCTGTACGAGCAGGAGCCCCTCCCCAGAGCCATAGGGGCCGCATGGCCCCCACCCCAATGCCATAGGGGCAGGACCCCCAGTGTTATATGGGCAGAACAGATCCTACCCCCGATGCTTATAGGGGCAGAAAAGAGCCCCCCCACCTCGCCCTCCCCCCCGGGGGGGGGAGGCAGGATCTGCCTTGTGTTAAATGAGCAGAATAGACCCACCCCGGTGCTATAGGGGCAGAATAGACCCCCCCAATTCCATAGGGCCAGAATAGACCCCCCCCCTCAGTGCCATAGGGGCAGGACCCCCCACCCCACCCCGGTGTTATATGGACAGAGCAGCTCCCCCCCCCCGGTGCTATATGGGCAGGACCCCTTGTGTTAAAAGGGCAGAACAGACCCCCCCGGGGCTATAGGGACAGAATAGACCCCCCCGGGGCTATAGGGACAGAATAGACCCCCCCGGGGCTATAGGGGCAGAACAGACCCCCCCTCCATTTCCATAGGGGCAGAATAGACCACCCCAGTGCCATAGGGGCAGGATAGACCCCCCCCCCGATTCCATAGGGGCAGAACAGACCCCCCCCAATACCATAGAGGCAGGACCCCCCCCCACTCCGCTGTGATATGGACAGCCCCCCCCCGTTATACCGGCAGGATCCCCCCCGCTACCATAGGGGCAGAACAACCCCCCCCGGCTGCCCTACAAACGCTACCACACGGCCAAACCCCCCCATCCCCAACCCCCCCCCCTTCCCCAAATCCCCCCCCTCTCCCCAAACCCCCCCCTCCCCAAATCCCCCCCCCTCCAGCAGCGCTACACAGGCAGCCGCCCTTCCACCTTCCCATCAAAAAAAAAAAAAAAAAAAAAAAAAAATTTTTTTACCCCCCCCCCCCAGACCCCCCCCTCCTTGAAGCCCCGGGGCGGGGGCGGTGGGGGGGGGGGGGGGGGCGCTGCTGACGTCAGCGGCGCTGTCCGAGGTGCTGAACAAGATGGCCGCCCGCTAGCGCCGGGACCATGTCTCTGCTCTGCGTCCGAGGTGCGGGGGGGGCCGGGGGGGGGGGGAGGGCACCGAGACCCCCCCCACACCACCACGGGGGTGGGGGGGGGCACAGGGGGAGGCCCCGGCTCTCAGCTCGTTTTTTTTTTTTTTTTTTTTTTTTTTGAGGGGGGGGGTGGGGGGGGGTGGGGGGGGCGGCTCCATTCATAAAAATAAAATCGCGGCGGGTTTGTGAATGGAGTGGGGGGGGGGGGGGGGGAAGAGGGGGGGGGGACAACCCGGGGGATGTGGTGGTGCTGGGGGAGGTGGGGGGGGTTTGGTGGGTGGGGGGGGGTTAAACGAGGCCCCCCCCCCAGCCCCCACATCGCAGGGGTGTCCCCCCCCAAAAAAAAAAGCAGCTCCCCCCCGTTCCCGTCCTGCACCCCCCCCATCCACCCCCCATCCACCCCCCCCGCCCCCCCCCGCATCCCCCCATCTCTCCCCAAGCACCCCCCCGCGGACCCCACGCCCCCGAGCACCCCCACCCTAAAGCCTCCCCCCCCACCCCCCCAACACCCCCCCATTTCCCCCCGCTCCCCCAGATGCGCCCCATCCATCCCTGCCCCCCCCATCCACCCCCAACCCCCCCATCTTTCCCCAAGCACCCCCCGAACCCCAAATAGCCCCCACCCCATTACACCACCAGCCCCAATGCCCCCCCATGCCCCCCCAGCCCCACCCCCCCTTCTACCCCCAAACCCACATTCCCACCCCCCCATCCGTTCCCAACCCCCCCATCTTTCCCCAACCCCCCCAAACAGCCCCCACCCCAAATACACCCCCCCACCCCAATGACACCCCCATTCCCCCCCAGTTCCCCCCCCCAGCCCCTAACACCCCCCCATGCCCCTACCCCACCGCGGGGGGGGCCGGGTTCTCCCGGGGGGGTTCAGGGCAGCAGGAGGGCGGCTGGGTGCTGGGGGGGGGGGCTACTGGGGGTGCCAGTCACGCCATACTGGGAATAACTGGGAGGAGCAAGGGGGGGCGCAGGGGGACTGGGATTCCCCCTCCAGTGTTTGGGAGGAAATTGGGGGGCCCCCCCATGCCCCCCCCGTGCCCCCCCCCCCCATGTGTCCCAGCCCCCGCAGCACCCAGGGAGCAGCTCCCGGGGGGGGGGGCAGAGGCTGGGCACGTCCCCGTGTGCCCCCCCCTGGTTATAGGGCAGCCCCTACGCCCCCCCCCCCAGATTTGGGGGACCCCCAGATTTGGGGTTCCCGGGGGGGGGGGGCCGTGCTGGAGGGGCTGTCCCAGGGGGTGGCACCCGGGGGAGGACGGTGACACACGGCCCCCCCCCCGGCAGCTCTCCTCCTGTCACCCTATTTCTGGGGCCACGGGGGCCGAGGTGCCACCTCTGCGCCCCCCCCCCCTCCCCAAATGTCCCCATCCCCCCCTTTCCCGAGGGGCTGCGGCCACCCACAGCACCCAAAGGAGCTGTGACAAGGGGGGGGGGGCCAAAGGGGCCCCTGGGGGTGTGGGGTGACAGACGGACAGACGGACGGGGGGCAGGATGGGGGGGGGCAGAGGGACGGGGGGGTGGACGGACAGACGGACAGGGGGATGGGGGGGTGGCTGGACGGGCAGACGGATGGACAGGCGGGTGCAGGGGTGGATGGACAGGGGGACAGACGGACGGACGGACGGGGGGGTGGACGGACAGACAGACAGCTGAATGGGGGCCGGACAGACGGACGGGGGGGAGGCGGATGGATGGACGGACAGCCAGCGGGACGGACAGACAGGCGGACAGACAGACAGACTGACAGACTGACAGCCCCCCCCCAGGCCCTGGGGTCCTGCTGTGGGGGGCTCAGGGGGTGGCCGCAGATGGTGGCAGATGACAGCCGGGGGGGGGGCCGCGCGTTCCCCCGGGGGTTCGTTCCGTCACCTCGGGTATTTTTGGAGCTTTCCCCAAATATTCCCGGGCTATTTTTGGGGTTTTTCTCCCGTTTCGGGGGCAGCGGCTGGCGGAGGGCGCACGGGGCCTGGATGCCCCCCGGTACCGGGGTGTCCCCCCCCCAGCCCCCCCCCAGGCCACACCGCGCCCCCCCCCCGACACCCACGTCCCCATGGTGCACGTGCCGCCCCCCCCCCGCCTGATTTCCCCCCCCCAGGGCCGGGCAGGGGCCACCCACCCCATGTGCCCCCCCCCCCGTGTCCCCCTGTCCCCCCCTCCCCGTGCACGTGGCCCCCGCGGTGGCACGGCCCCGAAATGCAATCGCCTCGGATAGCGCCAGGGCTATTTTCATCCCTCCTCGGTCACGTTGTTCCCCCCCCCCCCCCGCCACCCCCCCCCCGCCACCGCCACCCCCCCGCCGCCCCCCCCCGCCCTCTGCCACCCGCGTCATTCCCCCGTTCTGCGGGTGCTGTGTCATCCTGCCCCCCCCCCCACGTCCCCTCCTGCCACCCCCGGGACACCGCTGGGGACCCCCCCAGCTCCCCCCCCCCAAGCTGGGGGTGGAAATTTCCCCCCCCCCTCCATGAACCCCCCCTCCTCATCTCCTGGCTGGGGGGGTCGGCGGCTGCCTGCAGGGTGGGCTTCGGAGGGGGCTGGGGGGGCGCTGACCCTGCTCACCTGGGGCGTTATTTCCCCAAAACGGACCCAGATTCAAAAGGGGACCCCCCCCCCAATTTGGGACCTCCCCCCCCCAAATTTGTGACCCCCCCCAAAAAATGAAGGCTGCTTCATTTTGGGTTGCCATCGCTTGTCCCACACCTTCTGTGGGTTTTCTTTTTGGGGTGGGGGGGCTCTGCTGGGGAGGGGTCCCACCGCCTCCCCCCTGTCTCGGGGTTTGGCTGCAGTGGGGGGGGGGGGGACAGGCCTGGGGACCCCCCCACCCCCTTGGCAGCCTCGGGGGGGGTCCTCAGCCCCCACCCCAGCTGAGCCCCCTCCCTCTGTCTCTGTCCCTGCAGTCAAAAAGGCCAAGTTCGACGGGCCCCAAGGTGAGCGCCCCCCGCCTGTCACCGGGGGGGGGGTTTGGCTGTGGGGGGGGGGGGCACAAGGGGACCCCAGGCTCAGCCTTACCCCTGGGGACATCGCTGGGGGGACAGGGCTGGGGGTGCCCTGGATGGAATTGGGGGAGGGGGGGGGGTCACGGCCAGGCCACCCCAACAGCGGGGGGGGGGGGGGGTGTTTGGGGCTGGGGGGGGGGGGGCACACACTGGGGGTCCCCTCACCCCCCCCCCCCGCTCGCTCCCGCAGAGAAGTTCAACACCTACGTGACGCTGAAGGTGCAAAATGTCAAGAGCACGACCATCGCGGTGCGGGGCAACCTGCCTGCCTGGGAGCAGGACTTCATGTTGTGAGTGTCCGGGGGGGGCACCCCCAGCTGGGACCCCCCCCAACTCCCCCCTCTCCCCTCCCCTCCCCGCCGCCCCCTGCGGCCCCCAGAAGGACCCCCCGGTCCCTCCCTGCCGCTGCTCCCCCTGCCCCCAGCCCCGGCTGAGTCCTGGGGGGCTGGGGAGGGGGCTGGGGGGTGGGACTGGGGTGGGGGTGACCCCTTTTTTTTTTCCCACCCCCCCCCAGTGAAATCAACCGGCTGGACCTGGGCCTGACGGTGGAGGTGTGGAACAAGGGGCTCATCTGGGACACCATGGTGGGCACGGTGTGGATCCCCCTCCGCACCATCCGGCAGTCCAACGAGGTAGGGCCCCCCCCCCGGCGCCCCAAATGACACGGAGCCCCCCCCACCACCCATGGGTGGCTCCCCCGTCCCTGCACCCCGTGATTTGGGGGCACCGGGAGCCCCCTTGGGTGCTGGCCCCTCGTGATGTCCCCGCACCAGGGCTGGGCGCCTGGGTCACCGAGGGGCGCAGGGGTGTCCCCGGTGCCCCTGCTGAGCCCCCATTTCCCCCCCCCCAAAAAAAAACCAGGAGGGCCCCGGGGAGTGGCTGACGCTGGACTCGCAGGTCATCATGACCGACAACGAGATCTCGGGCACCAAGGACCCCACCTTCCACCGCATCCTCCTGGACACCCGCTTCGAGCTGCCGCTGGGTGGGTGCCCCCCCCTGGGGGCTGCACCCTCCTCTGGGGAAGGGGGGGTTCAGGGGATCCGATCCTGCAGCCCCCCGCCCGCTTTTTGGGGGGATCTGAGCTTTTTTGGGGTTTTTCCCCCTGCAGATATCCCCGAGGAGGAGGCGAGGTACTGGGCCAAGAAGCTGGAGCAGCTCAACGCCATGCGGGACCAGGACGATGTGAGTGGGGGGGGGCTGGGGGTGGGCAGGGCTGGGGGGGCCACGGGCAGCCCTCACCGCCCGCTGTCCCCCCCCAGTACGCCTTCCAGGAGGAGCAGGAGAAGCCGCTGCCCGTCCACGGCTCCCAGTGCTGTAAGTGCTGCCCCGGGTGCCCCCCCTTTATCCTGCCCCCCCCATGCAGTGGGCTCGGGGCTGCTGGACCCCAGCCCAAGGGGGGCTCAACCTCACCCCGCACCCCGCACCCCGCACCCCGCACCCTGTCCCTGTCCCTGTCCCTGTCCCTGTCCCTGTCCCTGTCCCTGTCCCTGTCCCCATTTTCCGTCCCTCCCCTCTCTGCTGGTGTTTTGTCGCCCTTGCGTGGGACCCCCCCGTGGGGCTGAGCCATGGGGGACAGGGGCAGGGGGGGCCATGGGGGTGGCAAGGGGAGCCTGGGGGCTGGTGTGGGGGCTGCTGAGTGGGGGCAGGAGCAGGGGGCCCCGGGGGCAGCTTGGTTTGTCCCAACCCGTGCCTCAGTTTCCCCCTTTGCAGTCGCTCCGGGGCCGTGCCCAGCCCTGGCGCTGTCCCCAGCCCAGCTCGGTGCCACCCCAGAGCTGCCACCATCCTTATTTCCTCTGCCCCTTTTCTTTGTAGGCAACTGGAATTATTTTGGCTGGGGAGAGCAGCAGAGTGAGTATCCCGTCCCCTCCTCGCCTTCCAGCCCCACGGTCCCCAAGGCGTCCCCTTCACCCTGCCACAGCCTGGGCTGGGGTCCCGCTGGTGGCTTTGCGCTGTGGCTCTGTGCTGGGCGAGGACGGGGACACCGAGCGCCCTGTCCCGGGCAGGGTTGTCCCCAGGGGCTGGTGGGGACACGAGGCTCTGTCCCCTCAGGCTGCCCGAGGGCCAACGAGCAGCTCAGGCATTGCCTCCATGGCAGAGCATCCTGGGGGCGCAGGGGGGTCCCCGCACCCCGTCCTCCTCTCCCCTTTTCCATGTATCCTATTCCCCCTCCGATGTCCCTGGAACGGGACACACACCCTCCCCTCGCCCCCAAATCCCCTCTGTGAGGGGTCCCACGCAGCCCCCCAGCCCCTTCCCCGCATCCTGCTCCCTGCACCCTCCGGTGGCGGTGGGGACGCGCGGTTTCGGGGTGCCCCCCCCCCATCCCGCTCACGGCGTCCCCTTGCAGACGACGACCCCGACAGCACGGTGGACGACCGGGACAGCGACTACCGCAGCGAGACCAGCAACAGCATCCCCCCGCCCTACTACACCACCTCGCAGCCCAACGCCTCGGTCCACCAGTACCCGATGCGGCACCAGCAGCAGAGCTCCCGCGACTCCTACACCGACTCCATGCAGAGCTACGAGCTGGACTACTCGGACCAGCGGCCCATCAGGTAGCGCCCCGGCGGCCGGCGCCCACCTCAGCCTGCTCTTCCCACCCTCCCGCGGGTGGCCGAGGCCAGCGGGGTGGCACCGGGGACATTAAGGGTGACGGAGGGACGATGGAGAGGCGAGGAAGAGGAGGGGGACGGTGCCGGCCCCGAGCCTCTCCTCGCTGGGGACCGCGGAGTTCTCCAGCTCGCTTGGGTCAACTCGCCCCGTCCCCAGCGGCGTCCCCAAACCATGAGCGAGCCGGGGACGCAGACGTGGCCATAGGGCAGGTGGGGGACGAGCCACACGGTCACAGCTCCCCGCCAGCACAAGGTGCCAGCCCCGTCCCAAGGACGGAGCCCCCCCAGCCCACGTCCCCGCAGCGGCGGGGGGATGCTGGGGCACGGCGGGTGGCGGCGGCGGCGCGGCGCCGGGACCTCGCTCACCATCGTCTTCCTCTCCTCCCCGGCAGACGCTACGGTAGCGTAGACTCTGCCGCAAACGACGCTGAGTCCGCTTCCGCGTCGAGCAGGCGGACCAGCCGCCAGCCTTCCCTTGAGAGCAGGCGGTCCCTAGACCTATCGGATAGGTGGGTCGCGTCCTCGTCGCGTGCCGTGTGCCGTCGCAGAGTGCTGTGGTCGCTCCTTGCAGCCGCGGTGAGGCCAACACCAGTCCCGGCAAGGGCGGCTTCGCGCCCCGCCGTGGGGTCCCCCCAGCACGGGAGCAGCCTTGGGATGCTCCGAGGTGGGGGGGAGGAGGAGGGGGGAGGTATTTTCGCCCCTCTTGCTGCTGTGCCGGAGCCGGCGGTGGGGATGTGCCCGTGTCGGGGCGCAGCGATCAGGTCCCCATCGCGGCGCGGGAGCCGGTGCCGCGGGGACACGAAGGCCGCCTGCGTCCCCGACCGCCTCCCAGGCTGCTACAGCTCGCCAGGGAAACCCCCCCCGCAGTGATTTGGGACCCCAAGACTCACCCAGGGGCCCCGCTCGGGCCAGGGTCAGGCCGGGTTTCCAGGCATGAGCCGTGTCTCCTGCACCCCTGCGCCCCGACCCCCATTCCCCGAGGAACCCCTCTGTTGCCGGATGATGCCTGCGCCCCTGGGTGTCCCCAGCACCCCTGGGTGTCCCCGGCGCCCTGCTCCCCGCAGCGTGTCCCCATCCTCCTGCTGGCTCCCTGCCTTCCCCAGGGCGCTGCCCGACCCCTTCCCGTGTCCCCCTCGCCCACCCCGAGCCCCGGCTGGAGACGTGGTGTCGGCCTCTTCCTAGGCATGTCCCTGTCCCTGTCCTGTCTGCATGTGTGCTTCTGTGAGTCCCCGCAGCCCCGCGGCCACCGGGCCACCCCGTCCCCAGCAGCACCTGGGGTGCGAGGAGTCCCCCCGCCCTGCTGCACCCATGGGTGCCGGCAGCAGCGAGAGGAGGGTGCAGCGGGAAGGGGGCGGTGGAAAGGGCCTGGCCCCACAACAAGAGCAGAGAGGGGACCCCAGGGGGTGTCTGTGGGGAGGGGGCATCCGTGAGGGGTGCAGGAGAGCAGGGATGGGGTCGGGGGGCAGATTTTGCAGGAGAGGGGGCAGGAGGCCAGAGCTGGCTGTGGGTGCCACCCTGCCACGCTGTGCCCCCACCCTTGGCAGGGGTGAGCCCAGGGGACAGCCACGAAGGTCCGGCCCCCCCAGCACCCCCCACCAGCCTGGGGGTCCGGTCCCAGCCTTGGGTTCGTGCCTTCGACCACCAGGACGAGGAGCCCGGTGCCCACGCAGGGGCACGTCCCGGGGGAGCCCCCGCCACGCCAACCCCATCCAGCCCTGCTGCCGCGGGGTCCTTGGGGGGCGAGGGGTTGCGGGGCGGGCGGTGCCGTGGCACGGACCCACGGGAACCCCGTCCTTGTCCCCCTCGCCCCGCAGCCCCACGGGGAGCAGCCGCTACGCCTCGTCGGCCGAGCTGAGCCAGGGCAGCTCCCAGCTGAGCGAGGACTTCGAGAACGAGAGCCTGCGGGACTCGGAGCTGGACGAGCGGGACGGCGACTCCTACCACTCCTGCCACAGCTCCGTCAGCTACCGCAAGGACTCGCCGCGCTGGGAGGAGGATGAGGACGACGACCTCTACCTGGAGGAGGAGGAGGAGGAGTTCAACGAGGACTACAGCGAGAATGAGGAAGGCTACCCCAAGGAGGAGGAGGAAGAGGAGGAAGAGCTGCGGGAGCCGGGCACCTACGAAGCCCCCGAGCACGACGCCTACCCCCCGACACAGAAGGCACAGCAGCAGCAGCAGGTCCCACAGCCCCAGCTGGTCCCGCAGGCGAAGCCACAGCAGCAGGAGAGGAAGGAGGAGAGGAAAGAGGAGAAGAAGGAGGACAAGGACACCTCTGTCCCACAAGAGACCCCGGAGGCCCAGCGGGGAGGGGACGAAGCCCCCCTGCCAGAGGCAGAGCCCGAGCCTGAGCCCCCCAAACCAGCTGAGAGGTAGGAAGGCGATTTTGTCCTGGGATGGCACTGGGATGGCACCATGGGGATGCTCTGGACCCTCCAAACTGGCCGTGGTGGCTCTGCTGTCACCCCTGTGTCCCCTGCCTGGAGATTGCCCCAGCCAGCAGCTGGGCACCAACACGGTCAGAGAAGGGAATTTGGTGAAAGCTCGGCCGTGGTCTCCCGTGCTGCACAGAGGGGGTGGGGGTGGCTGAGTCCCTGGCACGGCGCGTGGATAATTCAGGTGCCGGTCGCTGCCTTCAGTTTCTGAATGCACCCATTGTGCCATGGTTCGGTGAGCACAACAGCTCCGCGCAGAGGGGAAGCTTTCTGGACTTTATTTTGGTTTAAATTATAGACTGGACCTGGGGAAGCTCTGATTTAAAGGAAGACACTATGATTTTTTTGCATGAAAAAAAAGTCTTTTTTTAGGCACAAGGGCTGGCGACAGCCCTGGCAAAGGTGCCGTCGGTTCAGGTCTGCCTGCAGGGCCCGTTCTGTGGGCAGCCACTGGGTGGCCCCACACTGGGGACCACCCAAAGCACGGGTGAGGTCCCGCAGGGTGTCCCCAGCTCCCCGTGGCCTCATCCAGGCACCAGCCCCGCTGCCACCTCACACCGGGCAGCCTGGGAGGTTGGGAGCATTTCTCTTCCTTTTCTCCTTTTCTGGATTTTACAAAGAGAGGAGGAAAACAACCCCATCAGCACGTCCAGGCTGGAAATTCATCCCTGGGCGCATCCACCTGCTCCTAGCCCTGGTGTGGTGGGAAGCCCTCCAGCTCCCTTGGGTGCCCAGGGCAGGGTCCCCTAAGGGTGAGGGGATTCTGGCTTCTCCTCACTCTGCCTTGAGCCCTTTGCTTGGGACCTGCCACCACTGCAGAGCCCTCCCTGGTAGGAAAGTGACGTTTGCCATGGCCACGTTTGCTCAGGACCCATTGGGACCCCTAAACCTCATCCGTGCCCGCGTCCCGGTGCCGTGCGGGCGGTGAGCGGGCTGTGTGTCCTTGCAGGGAGCCGGCGGAGGCGGAGGTGCAGGACCCCAAAGCGCGAGCCAAGGCCAACTGGCTGAGAGCCTTCAACAAGGTCTGCCTGCAGCTGCAGGAGGTGAGCGTCCCCGTGGCACGGCACGGCACGGCGAGCCCTGCCTGGCACCTCCACTGCCCGCCCCGTGGCGACCCGCACCTCGAGGGCAGCGGGGACCCGGCTGTCCCCAGCCCGTCGGTGGCCCCACGAGGGGCAGGGAGCGCTGAGGACCTTCCCCGTGTGTGCTGCATGCCGGTGCCAGCCCCTCCGCCCCGTCCCCTGCGTTGCGCTGACACTTTTTTGTTCTGTTTTTAGACTCCATCCTCCATCTTTTCTTTTTGTTTTGGCTCTGGATTCACCCCACGGGGCTTCCGTCCCCCTCCCTGCCGCTTCTCTTTTCAGTTCTCCACCACCATGGCCCTTGCGCCCGCGTCTCCCCTGCCCGCAGGGGAGGGCTGTAGCCCGCCTGCAGGTAAGCATGTCCGAAAGGAACCGGCCCCGCTCCGTGCGTGCCTTCCCCGTGTGCGTGCGTGTGTGCAGGGATTGCCCCGCGAGGGAGGAAGAATTGGCTCTTTCCTCCTTTTTTTTTCACCTCCCAAAAAAAAAATTCCCCGGGGGTCCCTGCACACACCCCCTTCCCTGCCATCTCCCTCAGCTCCAGCTCTGCTGTGCCCTCGAGTGCTGCTCCCACTCCCCAAAAGCTGTGGTTCTGCACGGTGCAGCCGCCCCCACCCAACTCCACCACCGAGCTTTCGGGGCCGTTTGGCCTCCTCTCACCCTGCTCAGCCTCTCGAAGCTATCGTAGAGCCCCATCCTTTTAGGACCAGGTGCTGGGTGCTCACAGCCCCCTCTGTGTTTTGCAGGCCCGCGGGGAAGGCGATGGAGAAGCTAAATCGCTGTGGTTCAAAGGCGGGTGAGTACCCGGGGGGCGCGGGGCTGGCCCCTCCTGCCGACTGTAGGACGGGATGAGCGCTTTGTGGGGCTGGGGAGAGCCGTGGGGAGGTTGGCCCCATGAACTGGGGGCCAGGTTTTTGGGCTGGAAGATGGTCGTTTGGTGCTTTTGGAGATGTCCCCGGCTGCCGCTGTGTCCCCAAAGAGGCACCACCAAGGGGACAGCAAGGAGGTGAGTGGGACAGGGGGCACGGAGCCGGGCGGCAGCTCCCGCATCCCTCCTGCTGTCCGGGACCTGAGCGATGCCACGGGGCACCCCGAGCCCCCATCTCACCCTCACAGGCAGCCCCGCTCCGCACCAAAAAGCCCCCAAAGGCTGTTTTTCACTCCATTTCCCCCCGCACCACCGCAGCAAACCGGCTCACCGTGGGGCAAGCCGCAGCTTTCCAGCAGCCCCCCCCTTCCCTGCGCCTTCCAGCCTGGCCCCAGGAGCGTGGGGGGGGGTCCCCTCCTGCCTCAGTTTCCCCCTTCCCCGCTGACTTTCCTCTCTCTTGCAGGCCTGGCGGCGGGCTGATCATTATAGACAGCATGCCGGACATTCGCAAGCGAAAACCCATCCCCTTAGTTAGCGATTTGGTGAGGTTCCTCCCGTAACGCCTTGCACCCCACAGCCGCCGGCTTCGCTCCCGCTGGACCGCGCCGCCCGCGCCCCGCTCCCCGGCCGCCTCTAACTTGCTTTGTGTTCTCTGTTCTCTCTCCTCCGGCCTGGCTTGGCCGCCCCCGGCTGCAGGGGGGCGGCGGTAAGGTTTCTGCGCTGCATTAACAGCATGCCCGACATTAAGCCCGGACGCAAATCTCTCCCTCTAGTCAGCGATCTGGTGAGCGCGGGCCGAGGGGTTAAAGGGAGAGCACCCTTGGGTGCTGCCAGCCGGCCCCACCGAGCAGCGTCTGCTCCTGATGGTGGTGGTGGTGGTGGAGGGGGGTCCCGGGCTGATTTGGGGTCTCCTGGCCCAGGACCGCGGGTGGGGGCTGTGAGGACGGCGTGGCCGGGCTCTCCCCACCCAAGGGTGCTTCTCTTTAACGGAGCTGCAGGGCCCCGACACCAAGCATCAGCCCGAGGCGTCTGGTTTCCTGAGTTTTGCCGGTGCCACAAGAGCACGGACGTGTCCCCAGTCCCCTCCTGTCCCACCCACCTGCGGTCCCCAGGGCTCAGGCGGTGCCGGTGCCAGGCAGACAGACCCATGTGCTGCAGGAGTGCTGGTTTTTGGACCCCGTGCTCTCCTCCCCAGCATCCTGATGGGCTGTGCCATCCCCTCGCTGGGCACCGCGGTCCCATCCAGTCCCTGCATTGCACAGGGTTCCTCTGCTGTCACCTCTGGTGACAAAAGACGGTGATTTTGGAAACCAGACACCTGTTGTGCCCAGAATTAGGTGACCTTCGCCTCCTTCCTCCACCTCCAGGGTGTCCCCATCCTGTCCCCAGCCCCCTGCCCCGTCCCACCCCGCTGCTCCCCCTCGCTGCCCTTGTCCCCAGCCTGCTCAGGGCACCTGCTGATGCTTCTGCTGTGCTGTGTCGGTGTCGGGGTTTTGGGATGCTGGGTTGTGGGTGGCAGTGGGGTGGGCACTGTGGGAGGGAGGAGGTGGGGGCTGCTGCCTTGTCCTGGTGGGATTTGGCAGGGGACAAAGCGGGGACACTCCTTCTGCTGTGAAATGGCTCCTAATAACAGCCTTTAATTCCCTCCTCGCTGGCCCTGGCTGCCCGCAGGCAATGGTGAGTGCCCCCACCCCAGTCCTGGGGGTCTCGGACCCACGGTGAGGGGCCGTGCTGGATCTGGGGTCTCTGTTTCTTTCCCACAGTCCTTGGTCCAGTCCAGGAAAGCCGGAATCACGTCCGCGCTGGCCTCAAGCACCTTAAACAACGAGGAGCTGGTAGGTGCTGGGTGGGATGGGGCACGGGGCGCTGACAGTGACGGGGACGCGGGGTCCACGCTGCCATCCTCCTCTGGCAGTGACAGTGCAGCCACCGTGCTCGCAGCCACGTTTGGGGACAGTGACATTTGTCCTGTGCCTGCTCCACATGGTGCTGAGCTCGTCCCCATCCAGTGGTGATGCTGCGGGTGTCCCGACACCCATGGCTGGGGGCTCTGCATGAGCTTCTCCCCCCTCTCTCTCCCTTCCTTGCCCAGAAAAACCATGTTTACAAGAAGACCCTGCAAGCCTTAGTGTACCCCATCTCCTGCACGACGCCCCACAACTTCGAGGTGTGGACGGCCACCACCCCCACCTACTGCTATGAGTGCGAGGGGCTGCTCTGGGGCATCGCCCGGCAGGGCATGCGCTGCGCCGAGTGCGGCGTGAAGTGCCACGAGAAGTGCCAGGACCTGCTCAACGCCGACTGCCTGCAGAGTAAGGAGCCACTGCCCGTGGCCTCGGCCCTTCTCGCCTTGGGGTGGCACGGAGCGAGCGAGCAGCGATCTGGGAGCTGGTCTGCTGCATGTGTGGGGAGGTGGTGAGCAGGGCAGAGCTGCTCTGGGCTGGGTGTAAACCCCTCCGGGTTTGAATTTGTTCATCGTGGGGAGCTTGGGGAGGTCTCAGCTCTTTCCCAGGCACTGGCTGTCCCCCCCCAATCCCACCTGTTGCTGTCCTCTCCCAGGGGCAGCGGAGAAGAGCTCCAAGCACGGAGCAGAGGACCGAACCCAGAACATCATCATGGTGCTCAAAGACCGCATGAAGATCCGGGAGCGCAACAAGCCGGAGATCTTCGAGCTGATCCAGGAGGTGTTTGGGGTCACCAAGACCACGCACACGCAGCAGATGAAGGCAGTGAAGCAGAGCGTCCTGGACGGCACCTCCAAGTGGTCGGCCAAGATCAGCATCACAGGTGGGCACCGGCTGCGCCTGGTGACCCACGCTGCGGGGACCCTGTGGCCCTCCAAGGGGTGACCCTGCGGGCACAGCTCCTGACCCCCCTGCCTGATCCCTCTAAGAGCCACAGCATTTGAGGCGAGAGTGGAGACGTGCTCCCTGAGCCATGCTGTCCCTCCACCTCTTGTCCCTGCAGATGTGGCTGTCCCCATGCACAAGCACGCTTTGTGCACCAGCCCTCCGTGTCCTGCAGAGTGGCTTTGGTCCCCGGGGCTCTGTGGGATAACACTGGGGTGACATCGGGTGCTCATCTTGGGGACCTTGGTGTGGCCACAGCACTGACTTTGCTCTCTGTTCTCTCTGCTATGCCACACGTGTGCCTGGCGTGGATGGGTGTACGTGCTGTGCCGTGCTGTGCCGTGCTGTGCCGTGCCGCAGTCGTTTGTGCCCAGGGCCTGCAAGCAAAGGATAAGACGGGCTCCAGTGACCCGTACGTTACCGTCCAAGTTGGAAAGACAAAAAAAAGGACTAAAACTATCTACGGCAATCTCAACCCGGTCTGGGAGGAGAATTTCCATTTGTAAGTTGGCCCCTGGCCCTTTCAGCCCCTCCTTGGCCGTTTGGGTGGTGGGCGGCAGGGACCTGCCCCAGCTGAGGACGGGGGGTGCTGCTGGGTGCCGGGGCTGTCCCTAACCCTGGTTTGGGGAACCGGAGGCCGGGTTTCCCTGCTCACCTTGCCCCTCTCTCCCCCAGCGAGTGCCATAACTCCTCTGACCGCATCAAGGTCCGCGTCTGGGACGAAGATGACGACATCAAGTCCCGCGTCAAGCAGCGCTTCAAGAGGGAGTCTGACGACTTCCTGGGCCAGACGATCATCGAGGTGCGGACGCTGAGCGGGGAGATGGATGTCTGGTACAACCTGGGTAAGCAGCCGTCCGTGTGCCACCCACCCTGCCACATAGGGGGCTTTCGGCTTGTTGGTGTGAGGTCTGCTGTTAAAAACATCATGAGATATTGGGATCAAGTGTTTGTGTGGGGTTGCTCAGGGAAACTGAGGCACGGAGAGGGGCCCCATCCCTGTAGTACCTGAGGATCCATTTGAATCCCTCTCTGTGATGCCTCGGTTGCTTTGTACTTCGGACCCTCCGTGATGGAGCCGTTACAGGATGGGGGTGAACAGAGTGGCTCCAGGGGGCTCACTGCTCACCCCACTCTCTGTGCCCTCCAGACAAGCGGACGGACAAGTCGGCCGTGTCGGGAGCCATCCGGCTGCACATCAGCGTGGAGATCAAGGGCGAGGAGAAGGTGGCTCCCTACCACGTGCAGTACACGTGCCTGCACGAGGTGAGCCATGCACGGACCACATCTCCGCACCGCAGCGCGCTGGTCCCCGCCGTGCCACTGCCGGGCCCGGGGACCTGATGGGACTCGTGTGTGTGCCCCCAGAACCTTTTCCACTTTGTGACGGATTTGCAAAACAACGGCGTGGTGAAGATCCCCGATGCCAAGGGGGATGACGCCTGGAAGGTGTACTTTGACGAGACAGCGCAGGAGATCGTGGATGAGTTTGCCATGCGCTACGGGGTGGAGTCCATCTACCAGGCCATGACGTGAGTTCCTTGTCCCCGGCGTCACTCCTGGCCCTTGTCCTCCCCACATGCTGCTGTTTGTGCTCCCACCCTCACCATGGGGACACGCACCCACCCTGCTTGCATGTGTTTGCCACCTCCTTCTCCATGAGCACCCCGAGCCCCGCGGCACCCAGCGCCCTCACCTCGCTCCTCTCCCCGCCAGGCATTTTGCCTGCCTCTCCTCCAAGTACATGTGCCCGGGGGTGCCGGCGGTGATGAGCACCCTGCTCGCCAACATCAACGCCTACTACGCCCACACCACCGCCTCCACCAACGTCTCGGCCTCCGACCGCTTTGCCGCTTCCAATTTCGGGGTAAGTCCGATGGTGCGTAAACACTCCTTCCTTCTTCTTCTCTTTTCTCTGGGGATGGGGGTTGGGGGGCAAAAAGGGGGCAAAAAGGGCCGTGCAAGGCAGCTCCCCACCCAACGGCAGCTGGGCAGTGGGATATTGGCCCCCGCTTGCTCCCAGATTCATCCCTCTCCCATTTTTGGGGAAGGAAATGATCCACAACCTTCCTAGGAGAAGGTCTAAATTCGCTCCCAAAATTATTATGGTGAAAGCTGTCTTGAAGTCAGGACCGGCTGGGATGGCAACACGCCGTGCACCCTCGGTGCCAAAGCTGGCTGGGAGCTTTGCACAGCCCTGCACGCGTCGGGTGCGAGCCCTGACCGCCGCAAACTCACCCGGCTGTGCCAGCACCCATGGGTGCCTCGCTGATCGCAGCTGAGTTTGCGCCGGGACTGGGTGCACCCGTGGGGACGCGGGTGAGGAGGGGGCTGCGCTCTCACCCCGGCTGCCCCCGCGTCTCCCCTGGGTGCACGCGGGTGCTGCGGGGTCGGAGCCCAGCCCCGGTTAGGGCGAAGCACTGGGTAGCGAGGGACGGGATAGCGAGAGCCGAGCGAGCCGTGCCGCAGGGCCGTGCGGAAGGAGGAGACCACACGACAAACCTTTTCTCTGACGTGGAGGGTTTTAAAAACTTGTTTCTTTCTCTTTTTTTAGAGAGCCTAAGGCTGGGTCCTAAAGTGCCCGGCCGTGTCGCTTTATCCCCGAGTGCCAGCGTGTCCGGTTTTAAGCGCGCTGCAGCCGCTCGGTGCCGGGGGCCGTTGCTGTCTCTGGCACTCCGAAGGTTTGCGGGCGCCAGCGCAGGCTGCAGGCTCGGCCGAGCCGTGGCCAGGTGGACGTGGGACTCGTCCCCGGCCCCACTTGGAGGCAGGGGGATGACAGGTCCTGGGATAGCCCCGGCTCCATCACGGCCGACGTGGGGGTGTCCAACCCCTCCCCACCCAACCCCAGCACAGGGGCACAGCAAAGTGCCTCCCAGTTGCTTTGCTTCCACCTCATGTGCCTGATTTGCAACCCGATGTGAGGTTCACATCCCTTCACCCCATGCGCAGTGGCTGGGAGCTGAGTTAAAGCCTCTCATCCCCAAAGACCGTCAGCCCACGGCGTTTCCCCTCCGAGCAGCCTGGGCAGGGAAGCAAGGAGCCCTCAGAGCACCCACCTCCTGCTTTGTCCAACAACACTCTGTCTCCAGCAGCCTTGCTTTGTCCTGAAGCAGCTCAGACCCAAAGCTGGGAAAACGCAGCCCCAGCACAGCTGCTCTCCCCATGCCCTTTTTTCCTGAGCTCTCCGAAGGCTTCGTTCCCGGCGCTGCGCACCTGGAGGTGCGATGCTGCAGCCCCCTCCATGCTCCTGCCTCAAGCCCAGGCTTGGAGGCACCCGAGTGGGCAGGGCAGGGGTCCCCCCATCCCCCTCCAGCACTGCAGGAGCTGAGGGGATGCATTCTGCCTCTCGGTCCTGCACCGAGGGGTCCCCACTCTGCAGGGGCCACGCATGCCCCAGAGCCACCGAGTGCTGCCACCAAGTCCCAGTCACCGGAGAGCACGGGCTGCTCCGTGGGCACCCCAGCGCCCAGGCACAGCGTGGTGGTGGTGGCAGGAGGGAAGGAAGGCAGGGATGGAGGCAGGAGGGGAGGCAGGGCAGCAGGACAGGGCCGAGCGGGCTGGGGCGAAGAGGCAGGCGCAGCGGGGAGGGGGGCGGCCCCCGCTTCCTCCCCCCGTTCACCCGGCCCCGGGGCTTTCTCCGCAGAAAGAGCGTTTCGTCAAACTCCTGGACCAGCTGCACAACTCGCTGCGCATCGACCTCTCCATGTACCGGGTAAGGCACCGCCGAGCCTCAGTTTTAGACATTTTCATGTTTAATAAGGTCTGCTTTCACCTCCCCCCAGACGGAGTCCTGCTGGCAGCTCTTCTTTTGCCACCAACTCTTCTTTTTTCTCCCCCAGAATAACTTCCCTGCCAGCAGTCCCGAGCGGCTGCAGGACCTCAAGTCCACGGTGGATTTGCTGACCAGCATCACCTTTTTCCGGATGAAGGTATTTGCCCCCTCGGGAGTTGCAGATTTGGAGCCCGGGCTCCCCGGCTGCCGGCTCTGCCCACAGCCCCGCTGCCTCCCCACGCAGGTCCAGGAGCTGCAGAGCCCACCCCGAGCCAGCCAGGTGGTGAAGGACTGCGTGAAAGCCTGCCTCAACTCCACCTACGAGTACATCTTCAACAACTGCCACGAGCTCTACAGCCGCGAGTACCAGACGGACCCGGTGCGTGGGCCTGGGCCACCGGTCGCTGCAGGGACCCCGGTGCTCCCCTCCATCCATCCCCTGCCCTTCTCCATCACCCCCCTGCACTCGTCCTTCCCTTCTCCCCCCATGATGCTCCCCATGAGCCCCGTGGGGCAGACGGGTGACCGGAGCCTCTGCTGTGTCCCCATCGCTCCAGAGCAAGAAGGGCGAGGTGCCCCCCGAGGAGCAGGGGCCCAGCATCAAAAACCTGGATTTCTGGTCCAAGCTCATCACCCTGATCGTGTCCATTATCGAAGAGGACAAGAACTCCTACACGCCCTGCCTGAACCAGTGAGTCGACAATTAATTTATCGCCAAGAAAGGGACGCTCGGGGGGGATGCTCACAACGTGCCATCAAAGCTGGGTTTTCCCTCTGGACGTGGGGCGCAGCATCCCTTGCACAGCTGGGGAAACTGAGGCAGCGGGGAGGAGGCCGGGGGCTGGGTCTGCAGTCACGGGAGCCCCTTCTCACGCTCTGAGCACCTTGTGCCCACGCTGCCCCCCTGCCCCAGGTTCCCCCAGGAGCTGAACGTGGGGAAGATCAGCGCCGAGGTGATGTGGAACCTCTTTGCGCAGGACATGAAGTATGCGATGGAGGGTGAGTGCCCCCGTGCTGGGCGGAGGAGCTGGGCAGGAGCCACCTCAAATATTCCCCTGGAGAAAGAGGCAAACCCACTTCACCCCTCATCAAAACCACGCCTAGCTTAAATCCCTCCCAAGAGGCACTCCCATCTTCTCCCCATCCCCCTGGCATCCCTGGAGCTGCCCAAATTCCCCCGCCAGGGTTTGGGGCTGGAAGCGACCGCCCCGCGCTCTCGCCTTCCCCGTGCAGAGCACGACAAGCACCGCCTGTGCAAGAGCGCGGACTACATGAACCTGCACTTCAAGGTGAAGTGGCTGTACAACGAGTACGTCACCGAGCTGCCCTCCTTCAAGAGCCGCGTGCCCGAGTACCCCGCGTGAGTGCAGCCCTGGGGGGTGGGGGGCCGGGCAGGGGGCTCGTGGCTCCACGCTGCCTGGTCTCACCGGGGACGTGCCTCTCTTCCAGCTGGTTTGAGCCCTTCGTTATCCAGTGGCTGGATGAGAACGAGGAGGTGTCACGGGATTTCCTGCACGGAGCGCTGGAGAGGGACAAGAAGGACGGGGTAAGGCTGGGGCGGCCGATGGGCACGGGAGCATCCCAGGCTGCTGCAGCGGGGCAATGCCCGGCGTGTCCCCACTGGGGACGAAATCCCTCGTCCCCTCCGCCCGCTCACCCTTCCTCTCGGCCCCCCAGTTCCAGCAGACGTCGGAGCACGCGCTCTTCTCCTGCTCCGTGGTGGATGTCTTCTCCCAGCTCAACCAGAGCTTCGAGATCATCAAGAAGCTCGAGTGCCCCGACCCGCAGATCGTCGGGCACTACATGCGGAGGTTTGCCAAGGTGGGCAGCTCACGGGGGGTCCCAGCCCCCCTGCGCCAACCCAGTGCCCTCTCTGCCACCTCCCACCCAGCCACGGAGCACAAAGTGCGCGCTGCTCAAGGGGATGTGCCACCACCAGACCCCGTGTGTCTCCCCGCTTCACTAGCGTGGGCCGTTATCTAATGAATGCATTGATTAGTTAATTAATCTCAATTAATTAAATGCCACCGTCTCGCTGCAGAGTGGGAGGGAGCTGCAGGCGGGCTCGGCAGCCGGTGCCTTCCCTCCTGCACTGGCACGGAGCTGCCCGCAGAGACCGGGTGCGCTCAGTCTGGCTGCGCCCACGCTCCCGGCACATCCACGGGGCCGGGGGTCCCGCTGTGGATCCCAGCCTGGGAGGTTGCTTTGGTGCTGTGGGACTCATGGTCTTCTTCTCTCCTCCTTCCTCCTTCTGTTTGCTGCTCACCGGGCCGGTCCCCGTCTCTTGTCCGGCTGCAGACCATCAGCAACGTGCTGCTGCAGTACGCCGAGATCATCTCCAAGGATTTCGCCTCCTACTGCTCCAAGGAGAAGGAGAAAGTGGTGATGTATCTCCTGCTGCTCGCCGCTGTCCCCGCGCGGTGGCCCTGGCTGTCACCTAGCTCAAGAGCTGGTCCCTGTGACCAGCCTGCCCACAGTCTTGGTGCCCAATGGTGGACCCCAAAATACTGCAGGGCTCGGTGCCGTGGGGCTCTGATGCCCCCCATGCCGGGTGGGGAGCTCACGGGGGGCTGTTGCAGCCACGTGTGCTGGTGCTGACCCCCCCATCCTGCCCCTCCAGCCCTGCATCCTGATGAACAACATCCAGCAGCTCCGCGTCCAGCTCGAGAAGATGTTTGAAGCCATGGGGGGGAAGGAGGTGCGTATCAGGGGTCTCTGGGGGGTTGGGGGGGACACCACAGGGAGGGGCCGGATCTGTTCTTTTTCCCTGGCTCCACAGCGCTGGAGCAGTCCCAGCTCCTCACTTCTGCACGGGTCACCCCACCCCATCCCACCCTGCTCTCACCACACCAGACACGGACGGGCAGGGTTTGGGGTGCAGAGGCAGCCCCCCGGGGGCCCTGCTGCCTTCTCCAACCTGTTCCCCCTCCAGCTGGACACCGAAGCCAGCGACATCCTCAAGGAGCTGCAGGTGAAACTCAACAACGTCCTGGACGAGCTGAGCCGAGTCTTCGCCACCAGGTGAGGGGCACGGGCAGTGGGCCAGGGGCTGGGGTCCGGGAGCCGTGGTCGTGGCCGGGCTGGGGGCCTGGCCCTGTGGTGTCACCGGGGGGGACGCTGAGCCTCCTGGGCGCTGCGGTCCCCAGCTTCCAGCCGCACATCGAGGAGTGCGTCAAGCAGATGGGTGACATCCTGGGCCAGGTGAAGGGCACCGGCAACGTCCCCGCCAGCACCTGCAGCAGCGTCGCGCAGGATGCCGACAACGTCCTGCAGCCCATCATGGACCTCCTGGACAGCAAGTGAGTGGGGACGGGTGTGCAGGGACACCCCCCGATGTCCCCAAACCACCCCAGGAGCAGGGGGGACCAGCAGGGCTGCGGTGGCCGTGCCGGAACCTTCAGCCCCGTCCCCTCTCTGCAGCCTGACGCTCTTCGCCAAGATCTGCGAGAAGACGGTGCTGAAGCGGGTGCTGAAGGAGCTCTGGAAGCTGGTGATGAACACGATGGAGAAGACCATCGTCCTGCCCCCGCTCACCGACCAGACGGTGAGTGACAGGGACGGGGACCAGGGACAGGGACCCTGGAGCTGCGGCCGTGCGGGACGTTGGTGCCAGGGCCCCTCGCTGGCTTCTTGAGGGGTGCAGGCTTCGGTGGCACCCCCAAACGTGTCCCCAGCTCATGGCTGGGGACAGGATGGAGGAGGGAAAGGTCACCCTTAACCTGGGTGCCCAATGAAGCCAGCGCCTGCTCGGCTGGCCTCACCGACAGACTGTCACCTGGTGCCATCATGGCACCAGGAGGGGGGACCCGTCCTCTCCTCCCCTCCACACTGGGGCAGCGCCCCGTGCCCTGTGTCAGGAGGGGCTGTGGAGATTTGGGGGTGTGCCCCCTTGCCAAAGGCCCGGGGGAGGACACAGGGCTGGGGCAGAGAAGCCCAGGAATGTCCCTCTGTGGGGGGAGGTTTCCTGCAGGCTTCAAGGCTCCGTGTCACCGTGCTGTGCACCCGTCCTCCCCCACGCAGCGAGGCACCCCCAGGCTCTCAGGCAGGGACGGGGAAAGTCCCCCCTTGGGTGCCACCAAGGGCTCGGAGCTGAGCCTGTCGTTCTCGGTGGCTTTTGTCACTGTCACAGGGCTGGGGTCTGGCTCTGCCCTGGAGCCACCAGCGGCTGTCAGCTCTGCAGGGCTCTGGGGCTTCTTGCGCTGTGTTGGTGCCACCAGCTCTCGGTCCCCATCCCGGTCCCTGTCCCTCCAAGCCACGCATGGCTCCACCACGCCGCAGTGGCAGCGTGCCCTGTGCCGAGGGGAGGTGGCAGGGACATGCAGGTGGCTGAAAGCCCCCCCCGGGGTGATTTTTTGCAAGGGGAGGCAGCCCTCGGAGCTGTGAGGCTGGTCCCTATACAGGGCTCTGCCCACCCGGGGGGCGCAGGGCTGCGTGTCGGAGCCAGGTCCCCTTGAAAGAGCCCCCCCCGCTGCTGCAGGGAAGGACGGGGCGGGTTGGGATGGGGCCATGGTGCTGACAGCAGGGTATCGACACCGCGGCACGGCTGGTGGGGGACGGCCCCGGACCCTCGCCCCGGGGAGGGGGCAGCCGGGGGCTGGCACCTGGGGTGGGGGACACGGAGGAGGGGGCCAACACTCACGCCACGGTTGTTCTCTCCAATTGCTCCGCTCGCCCCTCAATGGCAGATGATTGTAAGTACGGCAGCTCCCTGTCTGTCTGTCTGTCTGTCCGCTGTGTGTCGGTCCTGGCCTCGCCGGTTCCTGTCTCGTGTGGCTGCCCGCGCCCTGCCCGCGCCCTCCTCCGGCCCCCTGTGCCCCCAGCCGGTCCCCGTCCTCTCGCTGCCCGCTTGGCACCGGCCCCAGCTGGGTTTTTAGTGGGGGGGGGACAGAACCTGGACACTTTTGGGGTGCCTGGATTTGGGGGTGCAAGGCTCAGTGCTGGGGAGGGGACGGTGCTGGGCAGCTGGGGCAGTGCCACGCGTTCGGGGCAGCCGAGGCCGGGCTGAGCCCGACTTCTTGCTCCGTGCCGGGGGGGCCGGGGGCCACTGGAGCTGGAGCAGGGGGAGTGGTGTGTGCCGGGCAGATGGCAGCTCTTCCTCACCCCTCGTGCCTCAGTTTCCCCGTGGCCGGGCTGTGGCCGTGGTGAGGGCTGCGGGGAGCATCGTGCTGGGACACGAGGTCCCGGCCGGGCGGCTGGCAGCGGGCGCGAGGCTTTTCCCCGGGCAGGGCACCGGAGCCCGGACTCGTGGCTCCCTCTCTTGGTGCTGCTGCTGGTTCTCAGACCAGGAGGCTTCAGTCCTTCCTCGTCTGCTGGGTCTGGGGCTGTCCGGGGCAAGGGAAGGGCCAAATCCCCCCCGGCCTGAGCCCTCCTCGAGCACGGGAGGCGCAGCAGCAGCGTGGGTGCGACCGGGTGCTGACCTGCAGGGACAAACACCCGTCCCTGTTCCCCCCCGGGCCTTTAATTTCCAACAGCAGCATTTGGAGAGAACTGGGGCCTGCCCCCTACCTCCCCCCCCGACCCCACATCCCTGGGGGGGGTCTGTGTGGTGCCAGCTCTGTGGGGCACGAGGTCCCCCTGCCCCCCCATCACCCCGTGCCTCAGTTTCCCTCCAGGGTAGGGAACCCTCCTGGTAGCCCTGCTTGGTCCAACCGTGCTGCTCCCCCCCCCCCCCCCCGCCTCACCCCTCATCCCCCTGCTCCCCCACCCCCCCGCAGGCTCTCTCACCCCCTCTGCTGCCC
The DNA here is from genome assembly GCF_964035555.1 of Netta rufina. Taxonomy (NCBI): domain Eukaryota; kingdom Metazoa; phylum Chordata; class Aves; order Anseriformes; family Anatidae; genus Netta; species Netta rufina. The sequence continues at coordinate 1,493,721 of NC_140152.1, read as the reverse complement.
CCTCCTCATTCAGACGTGCTCCAGCCCCCCCCAGGAGGCTGCTCCTGACCCCCACCGTGTGACCCCGCTGTTGGCCCCATCTCTGCGGGGCCTGGGCACGGGGCCAACGCTGGGACCGGAGCTCTGCCTGTGCCCACCCACCCTGAGTGTGCCCCCCCCGTGCTGTGAGCACCCACCAGTGCTGGAGGGAACGGGGGGGCACCGGGGGCTGCCCACACACAGCTCCTGCTGCCCCGCAGCCCATGGGGACCAGTTCCCTCTGAGCCCAATATCCCATGGGGACCAGTTCCCTGACCCCAATGGGGACCAATTCCCTCTGAGCCCAATATCCCACAGGGTCCACTTCCCTCTGAGCCCAGCATCTGCATCCCAGCACGGACCAGTCCCCCAGGGACCCTGCGTCCCAGCAGGACCCAGTCCTCCACTGGCCCAGCGTCCCAGTAGGAACCAGTTACCCCCAGCCCAGCACCCCAGGGTGGCAACCAGTCTCCCACCAGCGCAACATCCAGCATCCCAGAGGGACCAGTGCCCCCCACCCCTTAGGAGCTCAGCGATGCCCTCTCCTCCAGCCTGCGGCTCCCACTCCTCACGTCCCCCCCCCGCCCCATCCCACGCTGCCCCCCCGCCACCGCTCAACCTCTGACATTGCTTCTACAGGGCACGCTTTTGAGAAAACATGGCAAGGGGACAGAGAAGGTAAATAGCCCGTGGGCTCCGTGTGTGTCCTCGCCCCGGGGGGCCACCCTGGTGGCCCCACACCCGGCCCCCCCACCCCCCCCGGGGCCTGTCCGTGCTTCCTCTGTCGTGCTGTCTGGCTGTGGCGTGCTGTGGTGTCGCGCTGTGCCGTGTTGTCCAGGACGTGTGCGGGATGGGGCCGTGACCCGTGTCTGTGTGTTGCGGGGTGGGGTTGTGCCGTGTCCCCCCCCCCCAGCCTCTGTGTGTGTGTGTGGGGTGTTTCCCATCCCAGGCAGGCGTGGGGGACGCTGCCCCATGGAGATGGACCCGGGGGGGCTCAGCATCCTGCCGGGGAACGGGGTGTGTGAGCACAAGGGAACCTGGGCACGAGCCCGTCCCAGTGCTGCTGGCCTCGGGAACGGGGCTCTGGGCCATGCTGGGGGGGTCAGGGGGCTGCTGGGATCCCCTGGATCTCTGCTCCCCCCGTCCCCATACATGGGGGACCAGCAATGCTCGCCGAGCCCCATGACCCTCCCAAAAGCAGGCAGGGCAGGCAGGGCAGGCAGGCGGGCGCTCCCTCCACCCAGGTGCTCCCCACTGCCAGGCTGGGGGCCAGCACGGCCCCCAACAGCCCCTTTCCCCCCGCTCCCCAGCCCTGGGTGCCCCAAAAAGCCACACCGGCACCCTGTGGGGCGATGCTGTGGTGCCTGGCCCCACTGTCCCCGTGCTGTGACTCAGGGGACCCCCAGGTCCTGCCCCGCTGTGTTCCTCCACTGGCCGCAATTCCCCAGCCGTGGGGGGCTGCAGGGAGCGAGGACCCCCCCCCAGTAGGGACGAGACCCGGCACACTCACTGCAGGCTGCCCGCTGTAACTGTCCCTCGCTGTTCTCCTCAGAGCAGGGTGAAGCTGCCCAGTCACACTGCAGGAAGGACACGGCTCCTCTGCTCCCCGGCCTTGTCCCGTGCTCTGTGGGGTGGGGGGGTCCCGGCTCTGTACCGTGTCCCGTGGGGGTCCCGGCTCTGTGCCGTGTCCCGTCAGGCTCCGTTTGACAGCCACATCCCTGGGCTGCTCACCAGCCGGGGAACGGGGCCAGCAAGGGAAGGGTTAACGGGGCAGGAGTTGGGGCCACAAAAGGTTAATTTGGGGTCGGGGGGGGGGATGTTACGAAATGAAGGTGTGGGGGGGCCAAACCCTTGCGTAAGGCAGCGGTTCGTGGGGGTCTCATTGCTGGGAAGGACTGGAGCTGCTGGTGCTGGGAGGAGCCGGGCCTCGCTGGCTCTGTCCCAGTTTGCCCAGTTGCACACTGGAGGGCCTGGGACGGGGAGCTGGGGCTCAGCCTGATGAGCGGGTGCAGCCCCGGGGGTGGGTGACACCCCCACACCCCATGCCGTGGGGCTGCATCCCCTGGGGCCGTGCCGGTGCTGCCCGTGGGACGACGTCGTGTCCCCATCCATGGGGGCGGCACGGTGTGGGGCAGCTGGGGACCGGCACCGTGGGGACCGGTGACACCGAACTGTGGTGTCCCCTGACTGGGGGGACCGGGGGTGCCATGCGGCCTCAACACCAGCACCATGGGGCACAGGGGGATGGTGCCAGGTGCCACGGCTGTCCCCCTGCACTCTCTCCGTCCCCCCACCCCGTTGCACTCTCGTCCCTGCGGTGCCAGCAGTGCCTGGTGCTCGGGGACACGGACGCGGGTGCTTGGGGAGCAGGCTGGGACCCCAGGGCGTGCGGTGCCTGGCTCCAGGGTGACACCCTGCCCTGGTGTCCCCGAGCCTCGTCATCACTGTGCCCTGTGTTCTGGGCTCTTGGGGAAGCCCAGAGGGCTCGGAGGAGCCCCCCCAGAGCCTGGGGGTGCCGGGGAGCCCCCAGGCAGCAGCGCACCCAGCCTTGCACCCTGGCCGCTCACCGGCGCCGTTCCCTTCTCTCTGCTCTCCGCAGGGCACGCAGATGATCTTCAACGCGGCCAAGGAGCTGGGGCAGCTCTCCAAGCTGAAGGTGAGGGTGGGGGGGGGGCCCAGATCCCTTCGGTGCCGGGGCAAACGGCACCGTCCCCCTTGCAGGGTCCCGCTGGCCTCGCTCTGAGGGCAGGATTTGTCCCCGGCAGGACCACATGGTGCGGGAGGAAGCCAAGAGCCTGACCCCGAAGCAGTGCGCCGTGGTGGAGCTGGCCCTGGACACCATCAAGGTGAGGGCACCCTGGGGCGCAACGGGGAGATGGGGGGGAGCCCATGGGGGAATGTGGGGAGGGGGGGCAGCAAGCAGAGCCCCCACCCCATGGCCGTCCGTCCCTGCAGCAATACTTCCATGCTGGTGGCGTGGGGCTGAAGAAAACCTTCCTGGAGAAGAGCCCCGACCTGCAGTCGCTGCGCTATGCCCTGTCCCTCTACACCCAAGCCACCGACCTCCTGATCAAAACCTTCGTGCAGACCCAGGCTTCACAAGGTAGGGCCCCCCCCCACCCCCCCGGCCTGCTTCTCCCCCTCCCACCCCTCCCAGGGCCGTATCCTGCCCCCGTCCTGGTGGTGCTGGGGTCCCGGAGGCTGCGGGCGTGAGGCTGGGGTGGGTTGGATGAGTTCTGTGGATAAAGAGGGGCCGTGGGGTGCCCGGGGCAACCTCATCCCCCCCCCCCAAGGAAGAGCAGCGTGGCCCCGGTGCCAGGCTTGTCTGCGCCCCTGGGGCGTGCGTGTGCTGTCTGTGCGTGTCCCGAGGGACGTCCGTCCGTCCGTCTGTCTGTGCCTCCTGTGCCAGCCGTCCGGGGGCCGGCGGGGTCCCACGGGTGCCCGCAGCACCCCCGGGTGCCGGGGTGGTGCCCGGCGCCTCCGTGTCGCTGCAGTGTCGTCCGGCTGTCGGCCGTGCGTCTGTCTGCCCGATCTGATCTCTCTTTCTCTCTCTTTCTGTTCCCCCCTCCCCTTTTCCTTTTCCTTTTGCTGTCCCCCCCCCCATGCACGTTGTCTCCTTCTCCTCTCTCCGTCCGCTCCGTGCCGTGTCTCCGTCTCTCTCTCTCCTTCCCACCAGTTCATGGTGGAAAAGGTGTTAGGTTTACCCTTAGTGAAGAGATTTATCCTGAGAAGGGTAGGTGCACCGCTCGCCCGCCCCAGCACCCTGCCTGCAGCCGCCGGCCTGGGCTAGTAACCGTCCCCCCCACCCCCCCCATGCCAAGATCTGTGCCCCCACCCTCGCCCCAACCGAGCGCAGCCGCTTTGGGCTGAATCGGGAGGAATTTGGGGGCGCTCAGCCCCCTCCCCGTCACCGCAGCTGGGGGTGCCCGTGCTCACCTTCACTCGTGAGCTTGGGGCGCCCAGACGGTGTCCCCAGAGCTGCTGCTGGGGGGGGCACCTGCCACCACCCGTGGCCACCCCCGTGGCCCCCCACCCCGCTGCCAGAAGGACCATTACTAGCCTTGCTCCGGCGAGCCCCCCCCTCGAGGAATGAGCACAGCCCCCCCCGGGCCCCGCTTGGCCTCCATCGCACACCGCCGGGGTGGGGGGGCCGGGTCTGCACCCCCCCTGCTTGGCCTCCTGCACCCAGCCCCCCCCCCCCCTCGCCCTCCATCGCCTCCATTCCGGCTCAGCATGCGGCACTGCCCAGGCAGGGGTGCCCGTGGGGACGGGGGGCTGGGGGGGGGCAGAGGATGGAGGCTGGAGCGTGGCATGGCCGCAGCGCTGTGCCCCCCCCTGCGCCGTGCTGTGACACCCGGGGACGTGTCCTTCTCGCTCTGATTTCCTTCCCACCGGCTCGGTCGGATGCCCTGAGCCTGCCTTGCCCCACCGAGCCTGGCCCCCCCCTTCGCCTTGCACCCCCCACTCCTTCACCCATGGGTGCATGCACGGCTCAGGGGGTGGGGTGGGGGGGTTGCAGGTCACCAGATCCCTGGGACTGGATGTGGTCCCCGAGATGGAGGGGCAACGTGGGGCCACTGGTGGCCCTGGTGGTGGCACAGGGGCTGGGACAGGTCCCCTGGAGCACTGACCCCCCCCAGCCCACAGGCACCCCCGCCCCGTCCCCCCTCTGCCCCATCAGGGCAAGGGGCTGGGGCCCAGGACCCACAGACTGGGGGGGGGGACAGCAGTGACCCAGCCGTCCCCACGTGGGGACCAACCCCGCTGTCCCCACCCGGTGGCGGTGACCTGCCTCCTCCAGCGGGGTGGGTGGCAGGCAGGGGACACCGGGGACATGGGGGGGGGCTGGCACTCACGCTGCCCCCCCCCGGCCACGCAGGATCCGGTGTGGACGACCCCGTCGGGGAGGTGTCCATCCACGTGGAGCTCTTCACGCACCCCGGCACCGGAGAACACAAAGTCACCGTTAAAGGTGGGTGCCGGTGGCCTGGGGGGCAGGGGACCGGGGGGTGGCAGGGGACCCGGGGGGGGTGGTGGCACCCCGTGAGCCTCCCGTGCCTCCTGCACGCAGTGGTGGCCGCCAACGACCTGAAGTGGCAGACGTCGGGCATCTTCCGTCCCTTCATCGAGGTCAACATCATCGGGCCCCACCTCAGCGACAAGAAGAGGAAATTCGCCACCAAGTCCAAGAACAACAGCTGGGCCCCCAAGTACAACGAGAGCTTCCAGTTGTGAGTGGCAGCCCCCGGGGATGGGGACCCCTGGGGACACAGGGATGGGGACATGGGGATAGGGACATGGGGATGAGGACCTGGGAATGGGGACCCCTGGGGACACAGGCTTGGGACACGGGCATGGGGACCCCAGGGGATACAGGGAGGGGGACACGGGGATGAGGACAAAGGGATGAGGACCCCTGGGGACATGGAGATGGGGACACAGGGATGGGGACCCCTGGGGACACAGGGATGGGGACACCACCACCAGTTTCAGCTGCGGTTGCTCATCCCCACTGGGATATTTTGGGTATTTTCACCTTGGCAAAAACCACACAGGGAAAGCAGGAAAAACAAAAACAAAAACAAAAACGGGATTTTTGGGGGGCAGGCGGGCAGTGCCCACATGTGCCACTGTCTCGGAGCCCCCTCCCCGTGCCAACGCCGCCTGTCCCTTGTCCCCCCCGCAGCACCCTGGGGACGGAGACGGGCCCCGAGTGCTACGAGCTGCAGGTGTGCGTGAAGGATTACTGCTTCGCGCGGGAGGACCGCACGGTGGGCATCGCCGTGCTGCAGCTCCGCGACATCCTGCAGCGCGCCAGCTGCGCCTGCTGGCTGCCCCTGGGCCGCCGCATCCACATGGACGACACCGGGCTCACCGTGCTGCGCATCCTCTCCCAGCGCAACAACGACGAGGTGGCCAAGGAGTTCGTCAAGCTCAAGTCCGACACGCGCTCGGCCGAGGAGGGCAGCAGTTAAATCCCCCCCCCCTTGTCCCCCCCCCTACCCAGCCCAGCGTCCTCCAGCCACGTATAAGCCATAAGAGCGGCCACGAGAGGAGGCGCCTGCCCGGCCCCGGTGTTTGGGGGGGTGCAGGGGCAGCGTTGGACCCCCCCAGTCCCTCCCCTGGGTGGTAGCGCCGAGCACGAGCACCCCCCCGTCCCACCCCGATGGGGCTGGGGGGGCTGCAGGGAAGGGCTGGACCCCAAGCTGGGCGATGGGGAGGCTCTGCCCCTTCCCAGCCTGGGCTGGAGGGACCCTCATGCCCCATCCCCACCCCACCTGGCCCTAAACCTCATCGAGTGACACAAGGGAAGCACTGGGATGGGGGGGTGGGAGGTTGTGGGGGGGTCTTCCCAGCGTGATGACCCCTTGTCCCCCACCCGGTGTTAACCAGGGGCAGGGCCCCCCCAACCCAGCACCCTGTACATATGTAAATAGCTGTACATACACGGGGCAGCAGGACACGGCCGTGTCCCGCACCCCGAAGGGCTATAGGGGCTGGGGGGCCGGTGGGCACAGCCCCCACCACAGGGTCCCCCCCCCCAGCCGGCGGTGGCACCACCAGGGCCGGGAGCAGCAGGGAGCAGCCCCCGGCCCCTATCCTGTCTTCCCTGCCTGGCCGCCGTGCGGGTGGCCCCGCTGCCCCCCCCCAGGGTGCCAGGGTGGGGGGCACCCCCCTCCCACGGGCTGGGGGGGCACCCATCTCCCTTGGCTCTGGTGAGCAGGGACTGCCCACCCCCACCCCCCCATGTGGCACAAGGTCTCTGCAGCAACCCCCATGGGACCTCTTTGGCACAAGCAAGACCCTTGGCCCCCTCCCCAATAGGACCCCCCCCCATATTCCCCATTAACCACCATTTCTGTGTGATCAGTGGTGTGCGTGTCTCGGGGGGGTGGATAGGGAGCACAGCGTCCCCCCCGTGCTGAGAGGGACGGCCACCCCTCAGCACCAGGGGGGACAGAAGCCTGAAGCCCCCCCAGGTCAATATATACCTCTCAGCCCCCTCCCCACCCCAAAACAGGGTAACCCAGCCCCCCCCCTCCCAGTCCTTTTTCTATAGGATTTGCCTGGGACCAAAGGGTTTAGGTATCCACTCTCATTTCTGTTCAATGTTTACACCCCTTTTCTAACTGCTGCTCCCGGGGGGGGCCCAGCCCCATTCTACCCCCCCCCCCCAAAAAAAATGTGCCCCTTCTCCCCCCAGTCCTGTTTGGCATGTGATTGAACCGACCACCCCGCTCCTGTACCCGTGTCACCGATGCCCCTGTGTCTGTACCTCCCCCCGCCGGGGGGGCTACCATGGATGCATGACCGTGAGATGTTTTGCACTATTTTGACTTTTTTGGGCTCTGTAAAAATATTTTATTATAACTGACATTAAAAAGCACACCCTTGGCTGTGGCTGCGGGTGCTGGGGGATGGAGGAGCAGGCACCCAGGGGCTCCCTATCCCCACTGCCCCCCCCTTTAAGCTCAACCCCAAGGATAAGGACCCCAGGGATGCTGCACCACCCCCCCCCCCCAACTCAGGATTTGCTCTTCCCACCCCATGTAAAGGCCAAACTCCATCCCAGGGTTAAAGGGGACTGGGGCAGACCCCAAACACCCGCCCCCCCCACCTCCAACCACCCCCACCCTGCAAAGAGCGCATGCCCACAGCCAACCTCAGACACCCAAATTATCTGCAAAGACTTTTATTAGCACCAAAAGGATTAAAAAGTGGCCAGAACAGATGTGGCTGCGCCACAAAACAAAGTACCCACGGGTCTCAGCAACAAACAGCCCCCAGGGGAGCACCACGCAGCGCAGCAAACCCCAAATCACCACCGTCCTCCTGCTCCTGGGGGGTCAGACAGGGCTCAGAGGCGGAGGAGGAAGGCCAGGTCTATGGTGTCGGGGATGCGGAGCTCGTCCAGGTGCACGGGGGAGGCGACGAAGGGCAGGTTGACAGGGAAGAGGTGGCTGGTGTCCACCAGCAGCTGGCTGGGACCCCCCTGCTGCTGCTCCTGCAGTCGCTTCTGCAAGGGACACGGCGCTCAGCAAGGCGGTAGCAAAATGGGGACAGAGCCCGGGGCCGAGGTCCCCGCTTACCTCCACGGTGCTGATGAAGTCGGGGCTCACGCGCTCCTCCAGCCCCGCAGCGGGGGTGTACGCCCGCAGGATCTTCACGACCTGGAGGGACATCGGGGGAGCTCTGTGACCCCCCTGCCCCAGATCCCAGCCCCAGGGGGTGACCCCCAATCCCCCCCCTCGGGTACCTGCTGCGGGGACAGCACCGTGCACAGGCTGCAGATCGCCCCAGCATCCTCCTCCGTCGCCTTCTTCACCTGCAGCAGCTGGGCAGCCTGCACCAGCGGCTCCAGCATCTCGCGGGCCCCGCTGTGCTGCAGCCCCTGCGCCCGCAGCCACTGCTCCAGCTGGCTGATGTTGTACCTGCCGTGACAAAGGGGGTCAGGGGGAGGCACCCACCGTGTCCCAGCCCCCCCAAAACGCACTACAAGCCCTTGGGGGGACCAACCTGAGCTGGATGCCGCGGGTCCAGGAGCAGGCATCCTTCCTCAGCAGCAGGTAGTTGAGGGTGGTGCCGCTGACGAGGAAGAGGAGCTGGCGCAGGACCTGGTGCCCAACGGCCGGGGCCAGCCTGTGGCGACCCAGGAGCTGGTGGAAGGAGCCCAGCTGCTGCAGGAGCTCGGGCAGGGTGTGGGCTACGGGGGCCGAGGGCCGGTGGAGGCCGGGAGGGCAGGAGGAGGCCAAGCCCTGGATGGTCTCGCTCTCCAGCATTGCGGAAACTGGAGGGTTAGGAAGAAAAAAGGGGAAAAAAAGGTTGGTCAGAGCAAAGAGGTGCTGTGTTGTGCTTTGCAGAGCTCCTTAGTGCTGCATCATGGTTGGGGACATAAAGACTGGTGGAGCAGGGGGGTGAGGGAGCCCCCCAGGGGTGCTGAGCCCCCTCCAGCTCCCCCTTCCAAGCTGGGAGGCTCAGGGAGCAGCGGGACCCCACAGAGACCCAATTCCAAGCCCAGCTCCGGGCACACCACAGGTTGCTCCTGCAGCACTCCCCTCCCCAAGCCAGCATCCCAGCACAGGGGCCCTGCGAGCCCCCCAGCCCCCATTCCCCGAGCCCCCTGGGTACCAATCATGGGCTTGAGGCGCTTCTCAGCGGTGCGGATGAGCTGCTGGTAGAGCTGCACGGCCAAGGCGCCCAGGCTGCGGCCGGCACTCTGCAGGTCCAGGTGCTGCAGGCGGTGCGTGCTCTGCCGCGCTGTGTTCCCCTGGGAGCAGCTCTGCGGGCACGGCCAGGTCAGGGGGACAAAAAATAAGAATAAAGAAATACAGGGTACCCCCCCCCCATCCCTTCTGGGGGATGAACGCATCGGCTCCATCCCTCTACAGCCCCATGCACGCCCAGGTTGGGATGCTTGGGATGCAGCCCCAGCCCTGGGCAAGCTTCACTGCCCCCTTCCCAAAGTCCCCAAAGCCCCCACACTTCCCAGGAAGGGTGTAGGGGCGTGATGTCCCCCTCCCCAGCCCAACCTCACCTCATCCCGGCCGTACTGGCGCAGGCAGTTCAGAAGCTGGCAGGTGTTTGCCAGCCAGAGGGCCACAACTTCAAAGTCATCGCTGTGCTTCTGCAAGGTGGGGGGGGAAAAGTGAGAACAGGGGAGGGGTCAGCAAGGCTCCAGCAGTGCCAGCAGCAAGCACCCCCACCACATGCTTTCTCCAAACCCCCCCAGCCCCAGGGGATGCTCAGGTTGGACTCCCCAGCTCCCCCACACAAAGCCCTGGGGACCAGGCTGCAGCCCCAGTGCCTCCCCCCCATGTGCCAGCAGAGCTCCTGCTCCTCAGCCCAAATCCCCCCCCAAGGGGGCCAGGCCCAGCACCTTCATCACCCTCTTGATGGCATTGATGGCTGCATCCAGCAGGGAGCGGGCCCGCGGCTCGTCACGGCAGTGGTCTGCGTGGCGGAGGCAGAGGAAGAGGAGGAAGGCCGGCAGCTCTGGCAGCGCCCCAGGGCTGCTCTGCGGGCGGTAGTCTGCAGGGGGGAGCAGGGGACAGGCACTTACTGGGAGCTGAAGGGGGCAGGGTGCTGCCCCAGCGAGGTGGGAAGGATGAGACCATCCTCTGGGGAAGAAACCCTAGTAGGGAGCAAGCTGCTCCGTTGGGTAATGGGGTCCCCGTCCACCCAAATCCTACCTGTGATGACGGCCTTGATGATGCGCCCTTCGTCCTCCGTCCTCCACGCCAGCATGGCCTGGGACAGCCCTGGTGGGGATGGGGCTGCTTGGGACACTGCTGGCTCCTGCCCCAGCCCGGCGGTCTCTCTCTTCACTGGTGGGGAGGAGCAGGGGTCACATCCTGCTGTGCCCTGGGCTGGGGGACCTGGAGCAGGTCCCTTCAGCTCAGCCCAAGAAGAGCTCCCCGGGGTTTGTAGGTACCCTGGTCCCCACACCTTGAGGCCGGGTGATGCACCAGCCCCAAAACAGCCTGCCCCCCCCACCCCAGCCAGCCTTGTGCTCCCCCCCTCCCCATGCAGGCGCTCACCTGTGAAGTCCTGGATCTGCTTCGCATAGGCTCTGAGCTGCTTTTGGAGCTTCATGGTGGTCCTCTCCTGCTTCTCCAGCTTCTGGGACAGCTCCTGGGCAGGAACAGCTCTTGTAGGGTCAGCCACCACCACCAGCACCCAGCTCATGGGGTATGGAGCTGGGGGATGCCTTGGGTCCCCTGCATCACTCCCCAGTGGGATGTTGGGGCTCGCTATGGGGTGGGGGGAGCTGCCCGAGCCCTGTGCCCCCCTTACCCAATTCTCCTCCTTGAGCCTCACGACGTGGTGCTGCAGCCCCTCCTGGCCCTGGTGCCGCTGCAGGTCCTGGATGAGGGCTGCCTGCTGCTGGCTCAGCTGCTTGAGCGAGCGGATGTCGAGGTGCAGCCCCTCCACCTCCTCCTCGTGCTGCTGCTTCTCCTCCTGCAGCTGGCTCGCCAGCAGCCTGCGTGCGCCGGGGGAACCCGAGTCACCGAGCCAGGCCAATGTCACCTGCCTGGCCTGCCCTGGGACCCGTGCTGTCATTGTCACTGTCAGTGACACACAGCGGGGTCGAGAGCACCCTCAGCATGCCCGTGCACCCCGCTGAGGGGTGCAGACCCAGGAGGAGGGGGTGCCATCCCCAGGGACCTGGCAGAGCTCAGAGGTGTGCCCACGGGAACCTCGTGCAGACCAACACGACCACACGCAGGGCACTGCACCTGGGTTGGGGCAGTCCCAGACATCAGCACAGGACAAAGGGATGGAGAGCAGCCCCGTGGAGAAGGGCTTGGGGTACTGGTGGGTGGGAAATAGGACACGAACCAGCAGCGCCTGCTCGCAGCCCAGGAAGCCAGCAGCACCCTGGCTGGGGTGAGGAGGGGATTGTGCCCCTCTGCTCTGCCCCTGTGGGACCCCACCTGGAGCACAGGGTCAGGGAGTCCAGAGGAGGCCACAGGGATGCTCAGGGGATGGAGCAGCTTTGCTATGAGGACAGGCTGGGAGACCTGGGGGTGTTCAGTCTGGAGAAGAGAAGGCTCTGGGGAGAACCTACAGCAGTCTGCCAGTGCCTGAAGGGGACTTGTAAGAGAGACTTTTCACAAGGGCACATGCTGATATGACAAGGGGTAAGGGATTTAAACTAAAAGAGGGTAGGTTCAGATGAGCTGTTAGGAAGGAATTCTTCCCCCTGAGGGCGGTGAGGCCCTGGCTGAGGCTTCCCTGAGGAGCTGTGGGTGCCCCATCCCTGGCAGGGCCCAAGGCCAGGCTGGATGGGGCTGGGGGCAGCCTGGGCTGCTGGGGGGGGTCGTGCCCACGGCAGGGGTGGGACAGGGTGGGCTTCAAGGTCCCTTCCAACCCAAACCTCTCCATGGTGCTGTCAATCATCACACCCCATTCCTCAGGGCATCATTTGTCCCTCAAAGCCTGCAAGACTGGGACTTGCCCCCTGCCCTGATCTTCCCTCTGGATGCACCAAGGCCAGCTGGGGGCACCCAGCAAGCTTGTGGGGTGGGGGCACCCATTCTGGGGAGCTCCAGCCTCCCAGGAGGATGCAGCACAGCAGGGAAGAGGAGCCAAGGATGCAGGTAGGGAGACTGCTGCTTTAGAGGTTCGGAGCTGCCCAGCATCACAGCACTGCACGGGTGAGGTGGCTGCAGCCGGCCAGGACAGCAGGGAACCCCCCAGCAGCACCCCACGATGCTGCACCCCACTGCAGGGAACCCAGCCCCAGCCAGACCCTCCCTGTGGCCCCACTCACTTGTTGGCAACCTGCACAGCATCGTAGGCGTGCTTCAAGTCATCATCCGCTGCCTTCTCCGGGCTCCTGCCCAGCCCCAGCATCCCGGCGATGTTCTGCCAGGACAGCAGGGCAGGGTGAGAGCAGCCCCAGCAGCCCCATCCAGCCCCATATCAGTGGGGCAGGGACTCACCCTTCTCTTCAGGAAGTCCAGGGGTTTCTTCTCCTCATGCTCAGCAGAGGCTTTGCTCCTCCGCAGCTCCTCGCGGGTGCGGGCCAGCTCCTCGGTGACGGCGTTGAGCTGCCCCAGCAGCAGGAGGTACGCCTGCTCCAAGGGGTCCTGCCCCGCGCCGCCGTTGGGCAGTGGCTCCGCCGCGGGCTGGGGACCCTCGGACACTGGCTGACAGCGCTCCTCCGGCCCCTGGGTGCAAGGAGGGGGCTTGGAGTGGGAGCCAGGGGCTGAAATCCCTGCAAACACCCCCAGGTGGGCGCATGGCGGTCCCACAGGCTCCTTGTCACCCCCAACTCTGCCAGCCCCACCATTGTCCCCACTACCTCAGGCTGTTGGTCGGAGCCATCCCGCGACGGGGCGGTGGACATGGAGGACAGGTAGCTGCTCTCGGAGCCCAGGAAGCTCTCGGATGAAGGGGAGCGCCTGAAGGTGCTTTGCTGAGGGGGAGGAGGGCAGGGTTGGTGCCCCACACCCCAAACACCGACCGGCCAGCACACACCACTTGTCCCCTCCCCAGGATGGGGCACAAGGACAGGGCAGCTCAGCCCTCCAACCCCACAGCTTAACAGAAGGTAGTTTTGGAGCCTCCCCCTTAAAGAAAGGTGGTTTTGAAGCACCCCCAAAGGATGATGGCTTTGGAGCCCCCCTCCTTTAAAGGACAGTGGCTTTGAAGCCCCCCAGGCTGCCTTAGCTGGGGGATCCCCCAGCACACGAACCCAGTTGCCCACTTCCCATAGTCCAGGGGTCCCCAGGGGGGTCGAGCCCCCCAGCCCCTCACCCTGTGGAAGGCCACCTCATCCCGCAGGTTCTCGTAGCCCTGCTCCAGGCGGGCGTACTCCTTCACCAGGCTCTGGTAGCGCGCCCGCTCCTCCTCCAGCTCCTGCTGCAGCCCCCGGCTCTCCCGCACCGCACGCTGGTGCTGCTCTGCAGGGGACAGGGGACACACGGGTAGGGGACAGGACGCAGCCCCTGCAATGGGGGGGGGGGGGCACACCAGGCCTGCAGGACCAGCCTCGTGCAGGATGGGGCAGGGGAACCCTTTACCTTCCAGATCCTGCGACTGCTCCAAGGTGCGCTGGATCAGGGCATCCCTCTCCTCCCCCAGGTGCAGTTTCACCGCCTCCACCTCTGCCAGGCGCTGGGGGGGAAGCAGAGGGGTCAGTACAGCCCAGAGACCTCTCCGTGGGCACTCAGCACCAGGCTCAGTGCCCTGGAAAACCCCCACAGATCAAGAGCAGCTCCAGCTATCCCCACAACAGACCTTCCGGAGCTCATCAACCTCCTGTGCCAGACGGCTCTCGGCACTGTGCCTCTCCAGCTCTGCCAGCCGCTCCTGCAGCTGCTGGACCTGGGCATCACGAGCTGCATCCTCCCGCAGCCCCTGCATCTCGGCCCGCAGGCGCTGCACCTCCTCGGCGTGGGCAGTGTTCAGCGCCGAGAGCTGCTCCGCCAGCCGCTGCTTCTCCTGGGCCTGGGGGGGGGCAGAGCAGGTTATGGGGTGCTGGGGGCATCCCCTCAGGTCCCCCTTCTCCCCATCAGTGGGAGCCCTGCGCCTTGGGTACCCCCCCACCACGCAGAGCTGTCCATCAGGCACCATCCCAGATGGAGCCACGCATCATGAGCTTTGCCATGCCTTCACATCCTGCTCCCCACCTCCAGGGACAGGGCAGCACCACAGGGGCCCTCCCTCCCACCCCGCAGCCACCCCCAGGGCTGGAGCGGTGGCAGCCGGAGCCGAGACGCTCACCCAGATGGCAGCAGGAGATGTGGCCGGTGGGAGAACGCGCTGTGCCGGAGCCATTCCGGCACACGCTGCTGTGCTGTGAGGCTGTGCCCACCCAAGCACCCAGGAGGGCTCCAGCACCTCCCTGGGGTGCATCAGAAACCCAGCACTGACCCCTCAGCACAGCACTCCTGCCTGGGGACACACGCCCTGCAGGGCCAGCTCCATGGGCAGGATGGGGCAGCCCAGGGCTGTGCTTCTGGTGATACAGGGACTGGTCGGCAAAGGCAGGTCCGAGGCAGGCTGCAGCACCCACCTGCTCATCCAGCCTGCACTGCAGCTGCATCACCTTGATCTCCATGCCCTTGTGCAGCTGCTTGTAGTGCTCCACCGAGCGTGCCTCCGCCCGCAGGCGCCGCAGCTCCCGGCGCGCCCGTGCCCGGCGGTAGCAGCACTGCAGGTAGAGCACGGCCCCGCGCAGCCGGGTGTAGTGTCTCCGGGCCAGCCAGCCCCTGACGGCTGCCTGGATCACCACAGCTTTCTGGTGCCACACCATCTGCAAGGGAGAGACGGGGCAGTGGCACCACCAGCAGGCACGGGGACAACGGTGATGCCAGCCCTGTGCACCTGAGGACACCGGGGGCAGTGCCACGCTGTCACCAAGAGGTGCTGTGATGCCAGCTGACCCTGAGCAGCATGGCAAGATGTCACCAAGGTGTCAGGAAGGTGACAGCATCACCGAGAGCATGCTGCTCCCCCAGTTGCATGGGGCAGGGGCTCCCCACCACAGGATGGGGGCACCCAGCACCCTGCCAGGCTCCTACCTGCCGGTACAGACGCCGGGCAAACATGCCTCGGGCGAAGGCTTGGATGGTGACAGCAGCCCGGCGTGTGCGCAGGTAGGAGCGCCGGGCCAGCACCATCCTCATGGTCTTCTGCAGCACCACAGCAGCCCTGCTCCTCCGCAGCATCGCGGCAAGCCTGCGGGGAGGCGAGGAGCTGGGTGCAGGGCAGCAGAGCCCCCAGCACACCCCAGAGCCGGGTTTCTGCTCGTTGCATCTCCCTCAAAGCCCCATCCCTGCTCACCTGCGGGCCAGCAGGCCCCGGGTATGGCGCTGCAGGCAGAGCACCGCGGCACGCACCCGGCCGAAGCGCCGCCGCGCCAGCCAGCCCCGCAGGTGCCGCTGCAGCAGGGTGCAGGCTGCCCGCAGCCGCCGGTACCGCAGCTCCTCCAGGTACGCCACCTGGCCCGCCCGGAAGAACACCTTGCTCTTCCCACACTGGTACTTGCTGGGGTCCTGGGGGCAGAAGAGGGGAGTCAGAACCAGGGAGGAGGCACGCCCTGGACAGGTTCCTCCAAAGCAATGCTCTGCATGCTCCCAACCTCCCTTGCTCAGCTTCCCCAGCAGCTGGGGGAATCCCAAATCCTCCCCACCAATATTACACCCATTCCTGCACCCCATGGGGCACGTACACACACACTGGGAGAAAGATGGGAAAAAGCATCAGCAAGGGATGCTCAGGTACTACAGCTGCACCCCCTGAGCAGAGCCCTTACCTGGAGCAATCTCCCCAGGGCAAGGCTGCAGCTCTGCTTCACATCAGCACCCCCCAGCTCCTCTCCATTCACCAGAGCCCTGTATCTGTCGAAGAACTCCTGGTATGTCCACCTGTGGGGCACAGAGGGGATCAGGGGGGTGTTCTGGCCAGGGGAAGCCCTGGGGTGTCAGGGAAGCAGGGGGTACCTGGAGGGGTAGCCCGCGGCACTGATCCGGATGGTCTCCAGGACCCCACAGGCTCGCAGCTGCTCCACTGCTCGCCTGGAGTCAAACCTGGGGCCAAAGATAAAAAAAACAACTGATCCCATGCAGCTCATCAGGTGTGCACCAAGGCATGCAGGACAGGAGGGACAGGGCTTGGAGGGTGGGAGCAGAGCCCCGTGGTGCCCCCACTGCACTCACACGAAGGGCAGCTTCTCATCATTGGGTTTGATGCAGCGGACATAGTGCGGCGTGGTGCTGCCCAGCATCTCCATCAGCCGGTTCAGGGAGGCTCTGAACTGCAGAGCACAATGGGGAGGTGGTCAGGGCCAGCAGGAGGGCCTGGGGGTCCCCTGGGACAGGGCAGGACTCGGGGCTCCCCCATCCTGTACCTGGCTGGAGATGGACTTCTTGCTCCTCTGGCTGCCAGGCAGAGACCTGCGGCTGGGGCGGCCGGGCAGCCGGTGGCCGCTGGACCTGCGGGACTGCAGGGACACGTCCCCATCCTCCAGAAAGAGCTCGGCCAGCAGGGCAGACTGCACGGAGCAGAGCTGTGAGCAGCAAGCAGCACCCCACACCGCCCCAGAGCCAGCACCAGCAGGACACGGCCCCAGAGGCCAGCCCCGTGCAGGATCCCGACACGGCCACAGCCCCAGTGTGCCCTAAATGTGCAGGGACCGGCTGTGCACCCAAGGGAACCCAAGGGCAAGTCGTGGGCACCCTCCCGGGTGAACAAAAGCTCTCCCCCCAGATGTCCCTTACCTTCTGCCAGGGCCACATGGAGCAGAGGGGAGGAGAAGACAGCATTAGTGACATGGGAGCAGCAGCACACCCCAGCCCGAGGGCAGGAGAATGAAATTGGGGTACCCACATCACGGGGCACCCTGACAGTGGGTCACCACCCCCAGGAAACGCAGGGCTCACCCTGCACGGCTTCCACCTCCCTCAACACCCACCCCTCGCAGCACCCATGGGGCTGGCTCTCACCTTGCTGGCTCGCAGCAGCCCCACCAGCTCCTCAGGGATGGTGTCCCTGTTCTTCTCCACGAACCCACTGCACTGGTACTCCACCTGGCAGGGGACAACACCAGCACCAGCGTTAGGGGCTTCCCTGCCTGGATTGGGGCAGGGCTCTTGGAAAGGACCCTTGCAGGAGCCAGGGCTGGCTGTGGCCACACTACTGATGGCACCACCACCACAGGACCTCTTGTTTTCTGTAATTCCTGCCCTTGGAGCTGCAGCCCAGCACGGAGAGGGCAGAGGCTGCAGGAGATGTCCCCAGCAGCTCCTGAGGGTCAGGCTGGGTGCTGCCAAGCCCCCCACCCAGCGAGGTACCACCACCACTGCAGCTCTCCTACCTTGCCAGCGAAGTGGCAGACAATGAAGGCATCCACGGGCCTCTTGGGCTTCTGGAAGTGGGAGCTGCCGAGGTGGGTCTGGTAGAGCTTCTGCGCCCAGCTCCCGTCACTGCCTTGGGGCATCTGAAAGGCAGAGGGGTTGGACGGGTGGCCGAGGGCTCAGGACAGCCACAGCAGCCTGCTCCAGTGCCTCGTGCCCACCTTGCACTCCTCATTCAGCAGGTCCAGGATGCCGAGGCGGCCCTCGATGAGCTCAATGCATGGCTGGTTGTCACAGAAGTCGACAAAGACCCAAGGGATCTCCTCGGTCACATACTCTTCCTGCTCCAGCTTGAAGACATGCTGGAGGGAGAGATGGGGAGCAGGATGAGGTGGGGCAGAGGTGGCCGGTCACCGGCCTGGCTGCAGGCAGCAGCTGGGTTTCTGCAGGGCAGGGGCACTTCTGGGGCTGTGCCCAGCTCCAGCAGCCTCCCAGAGCACCAGCCACATCCCCAGGGCAGAAAGCCAGAGGCACCGGCACAGCAGGGTGCTGGAGGGGACATCTGGGTGACACCCACCAGGTTGAAGAGCTGCTGCAGCTTCTCGTTGGCGTAGTTGATGCAGAACTGCTCAAAGCTGTTGAACTCAAACATCTCAAACCTGCGGGGAGAGACCTGGCTGAGCAGGACAGAGCCACCCCAACCAGCCCGGAGCTGCAGGTGGCCACGGACCCAACCCCGCTGCAGGGACAGGCACTGCCCCAGGACCCAGCTGGTGGCCACAGACCCACGGCAGGAGCAGGACCGTGCTCTTCCACGCAGCATGGCAGAGGGGAGCCACCCTTACCCGTAGATGTCCAGGATGCCGATGGAGGTGTGGTGGCCCTCTGGTGACCGCAGGGCACGGTTGACCCTGCTCGCCATCCACCTGAAGACCTGCCCGTACATGTGCTTGGCCAGGGCGTCCCGGGAGTCCAGTGCCTGCTGCCTGGAGAGCGGCTTCAGGTAGGTCTCCCCAGCGGTCACCAGCTTGCGGTGGCAGAGCCAGCGCGTGACCTGTGCCTCCTCAATGCCCAGCAGCTTGCAGAACTGTCTCAGGGCCTCATCAGCAGGCTGCAGAGGGACAGAAGTGTCACCAGCACCACCGGGATGCGGGTCCCGATGCAGCTGGGCATTGTGAGCTCTCACCCACCTCCACGAAGCACCCGTCCCCGTGGCGGTCCCTCCCTCTGACCGCAATGTCACCCAGATGCAGGATGGCAGCAAGGACGGAGAAGAGCTCCAGCTGGTCGGCCTCGGGGACACCTGCGGGCACAGCGGGGGCGTGAGGGGCTGCCCCCAGTGCTGGGGGGATTCCCACATCCCACAGGCTGGGGAGATGGGAACAGCCAGCAGATATCTGGGCTCCCCAGCACCGGGGTGTCCATCCCCGGTGCTCCCACCAGCAATGGGGTGAGGGCAGTGGGATGGTGGGGACCAGCCCTGCCCACCCCCACGGTCTCCCCCACCCATGCCCCACCAGGACAGTACCCAGGAGGGAGAAGGCGTGCCGTGTGTTGTCCAGGTCAGCTGCATCATCGATGCCAGCAGTGCACCGCCCCTGGCGGGTGTAGTGGAAGGTCTCTGCCCCACCTGCAGGCAAGATGTGCAGGTGGTGAAACCAGCACAGCCCCACCAGGCCCCAACCCCCCCCCCATCCTGCGGTGCAGAGCACACACAGCACCCACTGGCAGCCCAATCCTGCCTCCATTTTGGGGAACAGCAGGAACACCAGCACTGCCCACGCCATGCCACGGGGCCGCGGTACTCACGGAGACCCAGGCCCTGCAGCTCAGGCAGGGCGGCCGAGGCACAGAGCTGGTAAAAGATGTGGTAGTTCCTCTCTGCTGCCGCCTGTGGGAAGAGCAGCCAGGTCACCTCAGGGCCCCAAAAAGGGCAGTGCTGAGGCCCCAGACCAGGGACAAGGGACACTTTGCTCTCCCAGTGAGACCCAGGAGGAGCACAGCAGCCCCTGTGCAGCCCCGAGACCCACCTGGAAGGTGACACGGGACTTCTCCAGCAGGTAGGTTTTGATGGTGGCCCCAGTGACACGGGCTTGGCTGAAGCCAATCTCGATGTACTTCCCAAAGCGGCTGCTGTTGTCGTTCCTGGTCGTCTTTGCATTCCCAAAGGCCTGGCAGGAGACATTAGGTGGCCTCAGACCTCCAGGTGCTCTAGAGACCTTCAGTCCCTTCCACCCACCCACATTACTGGAGGGAACATCAGGGATGCAAGGCCACGAGGAGCACAGGGAGAGCCTGGGACGGGCAGGGACCCACCTCCATGACGGGGCTGGAGGCCAGCACCTTCTCCTCCATGCTGGAGTCCCCCAGGCAGCCCCCGACGGTGGTGAAGTACCTCATGGCGTACTTGGCTGACGCAGTCTTCCCTGCACCAGACTCGCCGCTGATGATGAGGGACTGATTCTTCCCGAACCTGCAGGAGGGGGACATGAGCCCATGCCCCAGGGGGAAGGCTCTCCATGGGCCGTATGGGGGCTCCAGCCCTGCCCCACCACAACCCAGGGGGCTGCTCTCACAGCAAGACCCCCCCCATGGTGCTGCTCTCACCTCACCATCTGCTTGTACGCCTCCTCCGCCAGCGCGAAGATGTGGGGGTCCATGTCCCCCATCTCCCGGCCGCTGTAGGCGTAGATCACCTCCTCCTCATAGATGGGCAGCGGCTTGTAGGGGTTGATGGCAACCAGGATGATACCTGGAGAAGGGGATGTGCACAGGGAAGGGGCATGAGGGCACCCATCCCGGGGTGTGGGGGGGGGACACGGGGTGCAGGGGGCTCACCACAGTAGGTGTAGATGGCGTTGGCCTCCAGGAAGCGCACGCGGAGTGAATGCAGCACGGCCGGCTCGTGCAGGTAGCTCAGGGCCACCAGGTCATCCTTGCCCGAGAGGCACTCGGGGTTGCAGAGAGGCGGCAGCTGGGACTCGAGGGGGTAAGCCAGCGTCTGCAGGGATGGGGCAGGATGAGTGCTGAGCAGGGGCAGGCAGCCCCACGGTGGCAGCACAGGCAGAGGATGCGGCCACAGCACGCTGTGCTCAGACAGCAGACAAGCCACCAGGCACATCCACGGCCTCTCTGCTCCCCGCTGAGGAGCCCAGGCTGGTTTGGGGGCACAGAGTGAGCCCCAGCACCCAGCTTGGGATGCCCGGCCGTGCAGTGAGCAAAGGGACCCATGGGACCATGAGGCCCCAGCCTCACCGAGCCATCCTCCAGGCGGAGGTGCAGAACGGCATCTCCTTCCTTGTAGTCTCTGGTTAGTTCTGCTGCCCTCCAGACCTGGACAGAGTCAGGGATCCAGACCCGGGCACCCTGCGAGGACACAGAAGGGATGAGGTCCCAGCAGATGGCCTCAAACACAGGATAGATGCAGACAGCCCTGAGCTGGGCATCGCAGCCTCCTGTGGCTCTCGCAGGCAGCAGCCTGGTGCTCAGCATCACCACCAGGCACCCATGGACCTGCTGCTCCTGCTGGCAGGGATCCTGCCCAGCTGTGTAGGAGGGCATGGGGGCTACTGCTGTGGGATCAGCAAAGATCAGAGCCCAACACCAGAAAGCTTCTGCAAGAATGGGATCAAAACCAGCTCCGGCACCGCAGAAACAGAGCCAGGGAGATACCCCAGCCCCAGGTTCCTTGATCTGACCCAGCCCCGTGGCTCTCCCTCCCCAGCAGGCAGCACCCCCTGCCCTAGTGCTTTAGGACAGGCCCTGCCCCACTGCAGGATGCAGGGAGATGGGGAACCCACAGCTCCAGGACCCCACTGCAGCAGCTCCGCCAGCCTGCAAGGAGAGAGGGTTGCTGCAGGGGGCCGGTGCCCCCGCTGCTCCGTGCAGGCAGGCACGAGGCCATATTGCAAGCTTAAAAAGGGAAAAAAAGCTCCTCTAATGGCTGCAGTGCTGCTGCCGGGCTCAGGGAGCACCTCACTGCTTCCAAACACCGCCTTGGAGCCCTCTGCTGCTCTCACACCCCGCTCCCACCCCAGCCCCTCATCAGGGGCCAGGGCTGGCGATGCCATCCTGCTGCTGAATCCACAAACCCAGGGGAGCAGTGGGCAGCGAACCCCCAGGTCTGGGGAGCACCCACATCACTGCCCTGCTGGAGCCCAGCAAACACGAGCCCAGCAAGCTGGGGAGGGGGCACAAAGGGGGCTGCGCTTTGGGTGCCCCCTCTCAGGGACCAGCAGCAGTCCCAGAGGTGCTGGGGGGGGGGGGGGGGGCAGCATTGCAGCCCTTTCCCCCCACCCCCAGCAGCACCAAGCCTTACCTGCCCATAGGGCTGCCCTGCTGCCATGGTCACCCCCACTTCTGCCACACTGCTGCCCCCCCTGCCTGTGGTCCCTTTATGGCTGTTAATTGCTGCTAATTGGCTGGGGGGGTCCCCGCCCACTAATTGCTGCTAATTGGGTGTGGGGGTCCTGCCCTGCTCTGCCACCTGGTCAGCCCCACACACCCTCACCCGCTAGGGGAGATGATGAGGGGCTGTGGCTAGCTTCTCCCCACCCCACAGCTGCAGCACCCTAAGAGACCCCCACCTTGTAGGCACCCCCAAGACACCCCCACCTCCCATTTGGGGCATCCAAACCCCCTCCTGGGACCCCCCTGAGAAGGGGACAACCCAAGACCCCTTGAATCACCCCCCTACCTGGGACCATGGAGGGCACCCCAAGCCTCTCCTATCTAAGACACCCCAAAATTGCCCTCATGCAGGGCAACTTGGGCCACCCACACCCTGACCCCCACCCAGGGCACCCCAAGCACCCATGGGTGAGTGACGGAGCAGGGTGCTGCTGAGCTACCCCCGGCTGAGTTCAGCTCAGTCCATGAAGGGATTTTTTTTTTCTCAGCGCACCTCCAGCCTTTTTCACTGACTCATGCCATGGGTGCATGGGGGGGACACCCAATTTGGGACCCTCATCTGGGGCCCCCTACCATGTGCAGTCCCTGTGGGGCCCTGACTTCCTTGCCCCAGGTCCCTGGGTCTGGGGGGTGGCACCCTGCACCTGCGGTGTGCTGGTGGGTGTCTGGGGGTGCTGCTGCCCATGGGTGGCCACAGCCCTTGGGAGTAGGTCCCCATGGCCTGTGGGTGCTATTTTCTGTGGGTCCTTGTGGTCCATGGGTGCCACTGTCCACGGGTGACACAGCCTGTGGGTCCTCATGGCCTGTGGGCACCCTTTTCTGTGGGTCCTCCTGCCCCATGGGTCCCACGTGCCCACGGTGGCCCTGGATGCTGCAAGGAGGTGGCTGATGGCCCTGTGCAGAGGGGCTCAGGGTTGGTGACCAAGATGAGGCCGTGGGGTTGGCCTGGCAGCTGGGGACAGGGGGATGAGGGGCTGCACAGGCAGGGTAAGAGGTAGGGGACAGCGAGCAGCCCCGGGGACAAAGCGGGGGCGCTGGCCAGGATGGGGACAATTCACCCTGTGGCAACATCCCCTTGGGACCCCACTCTTGCCCCAGGCACCCACCCGCGCCCAGCTGCTGCACTCTGAAGCAATCCCACGGGGCTCTGCTGGGCAAATGGGAGGAGGGGAGCCTTGTCCCCCTGTAGGACAGTGCAACAGGGATGTTTGCTGATGCAAAAATTAATCCCCGCTCACTCGAGGGCCGTCAGCGCCACGCGGCTCGTTAATGAATCCCATAGGTGGGCTCGCGCCGTGCGCACCCTGCGGACACCGGCCTAGGCCCCAAAAGCCAGGGAGACAGCAGGTGCTGGGCAACCTTTAGTTGTTTTTTTCTCCCCAAACTGGTCCCAAAACCCGGCCAAACCACCCCGGGGATCACCAAGTGGGGACACAGACAGACAGACAGACGGGAGTGCTGTGGGACAGCCGTGCCCAAGGAGCCCGGTGCCGAGACGCCGCGGGCAGCGATGCAGTGGAGGCAGCACATGGGTTCGTATATAGTAAAAAGTCTTTATTAAGAAGGCTTTGAAGTCAAAAAATAAAACTCTTGATACAATTTTCATAACCGTCAAGTCAGCTCAGCAAATATATAATCAGTACTTTAGCCATGTAAGGTTAAAGGTCCGTTATTTTCTTTTTAAAATAAAATATATTTTAGTTTTTAAAATTTATTCAATAAAGTACATATTTTCCTATAAATTCCCTACATATACATAAAGAGGTAAAAAATAAAAAAATAAAACTAAAAAAAAAAACAAACACAAAAACGACCGTGAAATAAAAAGGAGATAGAAATCTGTCAGGTTTTTGTGACGTGACGTGTCCACCGTGCCCCCTCCAGCCCCCGCCCGGGACCCCCAGCCTCTCGTAATGCGCGTTTTGGGCAGTTTTCACATTGGCAAAATAGAAGATAAGACCTGTGTTACAAAAAAAATATATATATATTTATAGAACCGTCAAGAATCATCCAAAAAAATAACTACATACAAAAAGAACGACAACAAAAAAATTATAATAATAATAGAATGCTTTTAAAAAAATAAAAGACAACCCTTGCGTGTCCTAAAATAAAAAGTGCAACCGGACCTTTTCTTTCTGTTTATTTAACTTTGCAAACTGAATACTGTTATTTGGAAAGGACTGTTGAAGAACAGCTGGGCTTTCTCCTCCCAGCCGCCACAGCCGGGTTAAGAGTTAAAGCTATTCTGTAAACATTTGATTTTGCTCCTCTCTGCGGTTTTGCGCCCCTCTTCCTCGTCGTCTTCGTCCACCCCTTTCTCCCCACCCCTCCCGACCCCTTTATTTTATTTTTTTTCTGTCCGCCCCTCCCTCCCCACGATCCTGCCCTCCGGCTTCCATCCAGCAAGAGAAATAGCATCTCTGTCCCCCCCCCCGCGCCCCCAGTCTGATCCGTTAAATAAAAAGGTTGATTCCAACAGTTTAAAGTCCTTAAAAAGCTGTGTTGGGGGGGAGGGGGAGGGAGGGCTGACCGCCCCGGCTGGCCGGCCCCGGCTAGGAGAAGATGTGGATGGCTTGGGTGGCCGGCGTGTGGCACGCGGGGCACTCGGGCTCGGCTTTGCCGCAGATGCGCATGGCGCACTCCATGCAGAAGAGGTTGTGGCCGCAGGGCACCAGGGCGGCGATCACCTCGCTCTCGAAGCACACCATGCACTCGCGGGAGCTCTTGCGGTGCCCGTCGGAGCTGCTCGAGTCGGTGGGCGAGCCCGAGGCGGCCGAGATGCTGCCGGGCAGGGAGGAGGAGGAGGAGTAGCCCGTGCTGGTGGAGAAGGAGGAGAGCGAGCCTTGGGTGGGCAGCCAGGACAAGGTGCTGACGGGGTCGCTCTGGATGCGGCGGGCCAAGGGGTGCTCCAGCGCCCCGCCGGCGCTCTCGGGCAGGGTGGGCGAGTGGCGCGGCGTGGCCGCCCCGCTGCCGCGTCTCTGCGAGCCGCCGACGGAGGAGGAGCAGCCGCTGAAGGCCTGCAGGGGGTTGGCGGCGCGCTCGAAGGGCGACCAGATGGTGGTGGGCGTCGTGAGGTCCAGGGCCAAGAAGTCGAAGCCGAAGTCGCACTCCTCCGAGCCCAGCGAGGCCGGCGGCTCGCTGAAGGCGAAGCCGCTGCTGGTGCTGTAGGGGCTGGTGGGGCTGGCGTCCGCCACCCGCCCGCTGTAGAAGGACTCGGTGGAGGCGCTGCCCAGGGAGCTGAGGCTGTCGTTGCGCAGGGCGGCGGCGGGGCGCCGGGCAGGGTGCGGGGCCTTGGCCCACAAGACGGCCGCGCCGCCCTGCAGGTCGAGGCAGACGTCGGTGCCGTTGGTGTGGAAGTCGTTGTCGGCGTTGACGTCGATGAAGGAGCCTGTCCGCATGGTGATGTGCGCCTCGATCTCCTCCCGGGCCCGGTCCACGTTCTCGGGCATGCCCGTCACCTCGAAGACGGGCTCCTTGTCCCGGCTGGGCGTCACGATGTAGGTGTGCGTCTGCTGCTGGATGCGCTTGATGGTGGCTCCCTTGGGGCCCACCACCAGCCCCACCACGCGGTACGGGACCCTCACCTGGATGGTGGTCTGTCCCGGCAGGTTGGGGGGCCCCTGCATGGCGCCCGTCAGCCCGTTCACTTTGTTGCGCGTCGCCCGGATCATGGAGAAGTGCTCGGCGGCCGAGAGGATCTCCCTCTTGGCCATCTCCACGTCCTCCTTCCTCCCGGTCACGATGAAAACGGGCTCCTCGCCCCTGACCGGCGTCTTGATGTACGTGTTGGTCTTGGCACGCAGGGCTTTGATTTTGCAGCCTGCAGAGCGAGAGCAGAAAAGAAACATCACGTCAAAGGCGAGACCCCACGGGGACCCCTGCTCACTGCCTGGGGGGGAGATGCAGACCCAGCGGGACCCAGCAGGTCCCAGCAGGTCCCAGCAGGTCCCAGCAGGTCCCCCAGCTCTGCAGCAGCAGCACAGACACCCCTGGAAAGGGCTCTTGCTGGTTTGCCTGCACCTTGCACCAGCTGCCAACACCGGGAAACAGCCCCGGCCGTGCCCAAAGGCAGCGGGGATGGATGTGGAGGGAAGGGGGAGCCAAGCACCAGCACCCCCTCCTCGCCTCCTCCCTAATTCCTCCCTGAAGGGACACAGGGGACACCAACGCAGGGACACTGCATGAGGGACAGGCTGCCAGCACTCCTGTTTCTGGAAAGACCTGCTCGCCCCGCACCAGGAGCGTGATTCAGCGGGCAGAGCCTGTGCTGGGACGCAGGAGCCTGGGGTTTGGTGCCTCGCACAGCCCGGCTGAGCCCCTGCCCCTCTGCTCCCACCCGGCTGAGCCCCTGTCCCCGCAGCACCCTCCCAGCCCCGCTGCTCGCTCCGGCTCTGCCCACGCTTCACCAAGCACCCGCTGCACATCACACCCGAAGCAAAGCTGGGAGCCTGTGGGGACGGAGGCTGCAGGAACGGAGCCCGAAGCCCATCCCTGCCCTCCGCCAACTCGGCTGCTGCAGACCCCTGCTGATAACCCACGAAATTGCTGCACGGCACCAGGGAGGGCTCAGCTGCTCGCGGACGCAGACACGGCGGCTGCGAGCACCCGGCTGGCTCAGGGCATCGCTCCTCCTCCTGCCCCGTGGGAGGGCAGGGCTGCTCTGCCAGCAGCGAGGCTGCAAAAAGCAGAGCCCCGGGAGGCTGCCGCGACGCAGCCGGGGCCAGGGCTGGAGCAGGACACCCGGGCAGCCCTGTCCCACGCAGGGGCACCGACCCACGCTCGGCTCCCTTTCAGCACTGCCGCCAGTGAGCAGAGCCCTGACAGGCTGCGCTGTTCCTGGAGACCAGCGTGCTCAGCAGGGCATTAAGTGTCATGAATAATTGAAAGCTAAAAAGCTGTCAAAATCAGCGAGCGGCGGCTGTTCCAGGTGTCACACCCCGCTCTGTGGCTGTGCTGAGCCCTCCGATTGCCACGTCCAGGGGGAACTGAGGGGGGTACGAAGCCAGCCTGTCCAGACACCACCTCCAAAAAACTGTGGCTTGTGCCAGCAGCCTGGCTCTGGGGCAGAGAGAGGAGCGACCAGGCACAACTGGGGACACAGGAAAGCCACCAGCTACGGGCTGGGACTTCACATGGGCCACACCAAGTGTCTTTGGAGGCCACCTCCAAGCACTTGTTGCAATCCACCACCTCGAGCCCCTCTTGCCGCGTGTTGCCCCGGGGATTAGCACCCGCCCAGGCTCAGCCTTCCTGCAGCAGGGCTCAGCACGGGGCTGCCTGGTCCCACGCCGGCTCCTGGAGATGGGAAAGCCACTGAGCGGCTGCGGGAGCTCGCAGAGGAAGAATGTGGGTGGAGAAGGGTTTGTCTGGGCTTTTCCTAATTTAGGACAACAACTGGAAGGTGTATTTATGGCTGGGGGCAGCACAGGGGTGGGGAAAGCAATGGCCCAGTCACCAGGGCAGGGCAGAACGAGCAACCATCAAAGACCCTTTTTTTTTTTTTTTTTTTTTTTAAACAAGCATGTGTCAGTCCTGGCGAGGCTGCCTGGAGCAGGGAGCCTGGCAGCCCCACGTTGCCCTCCCAGATTTATTCCAGCACCTGCTGCAAGCTCCCTTCCTGCTCCACGTCTCGGCAGCACGAGGCCGGCACAGGCGGTGTCAGCAGCACCAAGCAGGGGGCTCGCTCCCCCGAGGCGACGCTCAGCCCGGTTATGGAGAGGGGCACCTCAAGCCCAGGCGATGCCGTAAAGTGGAGCAGAGGGATGCTCACACCCTGCTCTGGGGTACGGCAGGGAAATAAATCTTTGCTAAAACCACCTGGCACCATCTGGGGGGGCTCGGGGCGGGGAGAGCTGCACCAAGCCCGCGGAAGCCCACAGAGACTCTCCCAAAATGCTGGAGGCAGCAGCGAGGCTCTGAGGGTGTCGCTTGCTGCGGGGACAGGTGCTCTGGTTGGGGGAACGCAGCATGTTTGGTGCCCTGAGACCCCACATAGCCACCAGCACCCTCCTTCCAGCCCCCTCCGGGGACACGGTGGCACCGAAGTGACATCCACAGGGGCAGCAGGCACGATCTGCCCCCCTGAGAGCTGCAGGGCGTTTTGCTGGTCCCCCCCCCCGGGTGCCACCCTTGCAGCTGAGATCTGAAACTGTTCTTCCGATCGGAAAAGTGATTTCAAGACAAGGAGCTATCAAAAGCTGCCAGCAGTTCTGGGAGCTGCTCGGTGACAACGGCCCCTGGGGGCACGCCGAGAGCTGCTCGCGGAGCCGCACGGGGGTTTCTGAGTGATTGAGCACCCGAGGCAGGGGCTGGGGAAGCTGCTCACCCGCGGCCACCTCCGTGCCTGTGCAGGAACAGCGCTCTCACGGCTCCATGCGAGGAGCCTGGCACGATGAGCAGACGAGCACTCACAGACGGGCACCACGGGGATGTTGGAGAAGTGCTTGCTGCTGGGACGGGCACCGGGAGAGCCCCACGGCCCCGAGCAGCTGCAGGGACCGGCTGGGGGCTGGCTGCATCCGTCCCTGGTCCCAAAACTCCACCTAAGCCAGAGAAACGGGGCTGGCAGCTACTGGCCGTGGGGCTGTCCGAGCAGCGGGTGGCAGCTGTGGTGCTCTGAAGGTCACGGCCACCACCGGCGGATGGGCAGCTTCCCCGGGCTCAGATTCAGGACCACTTTTAAACCCACGCTGCACAGTGAACCATGGGTCTGCGAGTCCTGGGGACTGGAGAGGACACCCAGCCTTGCACTGGCACAGATCCCAGCAAACCCTCTCCCTGGTGAGGTGGCTGAGCTGATCCTGCTCCTCCCCAGGGGGCTCTGGGAGGTGCCAAAGCGCTCGTGCCGAGCACCCCGCAGCCCGCCTGGGGGACCCCAACTGAGCCCGGCGGCCTCAGACCGCGCACCACACATGGTTTCACCCGCAACCTGCAACTGGGGGAATGCTCTGTACCAGTACGAGCTATTTTAGATCAGTCTCAACACGCCCCCACCCAAGCGCGCTGCGCAAGCCTCCATCCCAGATGGCCGCATCCATCTCGAGTCCGCACAGCGCAACCCCAGCGGGCGGGGGCCGTGCGGGACGGGGGCTGCGGGGAGGTCCGGGCGTCCTGCGGTGTCGCCAGCCCTCACCCCAGACCCAGCACCGAGCCCCAGCCACGTGGCAGCGGTCGGCGTTCCCAGGGTTTAGCTTGTTGGGGTGGCCGACGCGCAGCAGTAATTATGAGGGAGGAGGAAAACAAGGTGCCAGACTTTGCTACGAGTCTATAAATAAGGTGGCTTTAAAAGTGTGTTTCGGATCCAAAAAAAAAACCAACCCAACAAAACAGGGGGCAGACCCTGGGGAGCTGCAGCCCGCACAGATCCCTTCCTGACACATCCCCGCCAGCCCCAGGAGCTGCTCTGTCTCCAAGCTACGGCTCTTGGGGACAGCTCGGCGCCCCGTGGGCCCTATTTCACAACAACCCACGGCCCCGTGATGCTGCCAGCCAGCACCTTCTCTCCAGGGGTCTGCCACGCGCACCCCCACCAGGTGACAGCCACGGGGCAAAGCCCCTTGCACCGGAGTCCTGCCCTGACTGCCTGCAAACGGCACCGGCAGGACGCAAGCTGGAGGCTGCTCTCCAAAATGCTCCCAACCCGCAGTCTCCACACCCTCCGTCTACGAGCCGCCCTCTGCCAGCCCCACGGATGCGCCCATGGCACCTGCCCACGGGGCTGCCCCTCGCTAGCAGGTTACAAGAACAGAACCCGGGGGGATCATCGCCGTGGTGGCACCCACTGAGGTTTTCGCTCAGGGCACCCTCGCACGGCACCGCCAACGAGGCCCCGGCCGTCTGCCAGCAGCCCCACGCCGCTCGGGGCTGTGAGCATCGCAGGTGCCCACGAAACCTGCAGAGTGGGATGGGAGGCACCTCGCCATCCTCCACACTCCCGGAGTCATCTGGGCAGGAGACAAGAAACCCACCACGGCACGCGGCACATGGCTGATCTGCTCGCTGGTCCCAAGCACAGCCCGGCCACAGCCCGCTGGGACGCGGTGTGGCCCCTCCACGTGAGGAGGACAACGCCAGCTGGCTCCCTGGCCGGTGACCAGGCCACGTCTCCGTTTGCACGAGGAGCTTTGGCTTGTGGTGCCCCAACCCTGAGCTACGAAAACCCAGGGGGCAACCAGGCTTCTCTGGAGGAGTCCCTGGTGGCGTTAACCAGCAGGACTGCTGCCTGCAGAGCCTCCAAGAAGACCTCGGCCTTCCTCTTCCCCGGCACTTCCTCGCCTCTGACCCCGCACCACGGAGCCACCGGCCCCCTTTGGTCCGGGCGAACAGCACCAGGACCAGACGTGGAGAAGCACACGTTGCTCCTCCGCCGCATCTCTTCTCCCCTCTTGCTGAGCGCTTCTCTCCACCTCTCTGCAAACAGTAATTAATTCTCCCTCACAACAGCTCTGCGGGAGGCGGGCACCTCACACCTTTGTTTCTTCTCCAGACTCCGGGGAAAGCGAGGCAGGGAGGCTGGGCTCCTCGCCACGAGACGGAGAGGAGGGAGCTGGTGCCAGAGCCAAGATCCAGAGGCAGAGCCTTCAGCGACCGGCCCAACCCGCGCTGCCAACCCCAGGACTTTCTGGCTCTGCTCAGATCAGACGAGGCAGCAGGAGGTGGCCGGGCCAGCCGAAAGGACGTGGCACGGCGGGCAGAGGACGGCACGGCGAGGGGCTCTCCGGCAGGCCCAGCCAAACGCCGCAGGTTGGTTTGCAGACGCTGGGGCTGGCTCAAAAAACAAGGCCCGTGGTCTCTCTGTACATTTTCCAAGCACCGAAACACCCGCTGCACTCCGGCAGGGAGGAGAGCAGCCACATTTCATCCTTCCTGCATCTCCCCTTCAAGCATCCCAGCGTCTCCTATAAACAGCAACTTCCCAAAATCCTGCACAGAGCTGAGAAGTGCCCGCACATCGCAGCGGGGAAGTGGAACCAGGCAGCGAAGCTGCACGGGGCAGAGCCAAAAGCAGAGCCCCAAGCCCTCGGGATGCTCCGGCAGCCCCCAGGACACACGCTGCTGGGCACGGACCCCCCAGCAATGCCTGCACGGGGCTTGGGGCTCCAGCAGCCAGCCCGCCCCGTGCCCCAGCCTCCCCTTTCCCCGGCACGGCTTCGATCACCTTCACGTCACCGCCCTACTTCTGCTGGCTGGAAAGAGCAGAACGCGATCAATGCCCACAGCGCTTTTTGGAGACAGTCCCTCCCACGGCAAGAGTCATGAATGGGCTTGCACGCGAAGGCATGACCACGTAATCCTGCCCGGCCACGCTGCCTTTCGGGAGCGGTGTGGGCAGGGACGAGAAGGGCCTCGGATGCAGGCAGGCACCGCGCCGCCACCGGAGCCGGGCTGGACATGAGGGGCTGCAGCCACAGCCTCCGGCCCAGCCGACACAACACCGAGGTGCTTTGCGCAGCAAAGGTTTGCTTCCTGAGCTGCTGCTCCCTTCGGGAAAGGTGTAACTTAGCAAGTCTGGAGGAGAGAAATCAAAGAAAAAGGAGGAATTGGAGAAATCCTGGCCAACGCCCTCTGTCACGCAGCAGCCCATGGGACAGCCTCGCGCCGGCTGGATGGGGACAGCGCTGCCTGCCTACGGGACCTGCCTCCACCCCGATAAGCGGCATGGGCAGAGGCGCTGCTGGGCCTTGGGGACAGGAGATGGGTCCCCAAAGCACCCCGAGAGCTGCTCCAGCACACGAGGTGCCGTCAGGTGCACACACCCACCCCCAGCTCGCAGAGACGCTCAGCACCTGCACCTCACCGCTCGTGAGCGCAGCCCTCCCGCTCCAGCCATCGCCTGGCCGGGGACGCGGGGACCCTGCGGGCTTGGCCCCGCAGCCGAGCATCACCCCAGAGCCACCAGCGATGCCCCAGGGCAGCACCTTTGGGACACACATTTCTGATGGCGCTGCCTCTTTTGTTGCGGCGGAGCTGAGGGGATGGGAGGCAGGGAGCAGAGCCCGGGTGGCGGGGAGGTGACAAAGCCTCCCGAGCCTTTCAGCCACCAGGGATCCCGGTCCCTGCCCACGCATGGCACCACAAGAGCCCGTTGCAGGCTCTTGGCCAGGCTGGGCGCTCAGGATGGAAGCAGGCACAGGAGAAATGAGAGCAACGGGGACATGGCTCGGTGGGATCTGACCTGAGCCCACAGCACAGCTCGCTGCTGGAACAACCACGGACACTGCAAAGCACCCCAGGCTTGGTGCCCCCCCAGGGGACACCCACAGCACACTGCTGCACCCACAGGGGGACCTGGGGACCCGAGGGACACGGTGCCAGCACTGACGCAGGAGGACGAGGCACAGGAGCCCTGAGGAGGAAGGGCTCTGCTCAGTTTAAAGCCCCCGGTGCTGCAATGGCCTTGCACTTCCCTGACTTAGAGCAGCTGCCAGCAGCGCTGGAGGAAGCAGAGCGCAGCGGGAGCACAGAGACACCCCGGTGACACCCCTGTGCCCCCACATGCTGCTGAACCAGCCCCTATATACCACAGCAGCCCCCTGCCAGCAGAAACACAGGGTGCCAAACGCTGACCCCTCCTCACACCAAAACCCCAGCACAAAGGGGCTGCAGCATCCTCGGGGAGCCAAAGGCACCCACGGAGCAAATCCCACGGGGATGGGCGCTGTGGGCGGGCTGGGGCACCCACGGCCCATCACTGGCACCGTGTCCCCCCAAACCCCGCAGCAGCACCCCACTCACCCCACCTCAATGTAGCACAAGCATCTCTCCCAGCCTCCTCCTGCAGCCCCACGGGGCTCCATGAGCACCCTGAGCTCCACACGAGGTGTGCGGGTACCCGGGCACATGGCGAGCTCCTCGGGGAGCAGAAGCCACCCCGAGGCCGGGTGCTGCCGGAGGCAGGACACCTGGACAAAGTCGGGTTCACCCAACCCACCCACGAAGACGCTTCCCAGCGGAGGCACGGACCTCACCGTGGGATCGCCAACCACCGAGGGACCCCCGGGGGGCCGCGAGCCCCTCGCCACACAGCCGAATCCACGCCCGCATCCCGAGCGGAGCGCGCTGCTCTCCCCGCGGCGCTCCTCTCCCCTCTCCTCGAGCCGCCGGCGACGTCCCGGGCTCGGCGGTGCCGTTGTGCCGGGCTGGGCCTCCCGGTGTGCTGGCGAGGGGTGCGCGGTGGAAAAGTTGGGGCCGGCCGGGAGCGCGGCTGGCGGGGAGGCAGCGCAGGCCAATGGGAAGCGCAGAGCATGATGTCACCACGCTCATCGCAGCGTGGCTCGGGCTAACAAAGAGAACAATGAGGCTGCCCAGCGCCCCGCTTCCCCGCCGATAAAATGCCCCCCGGGACCCCAGCACCGAGCCCCTCCGGGAGGGACGGGGCCGGGGCAGCGGGGCTGGGGGCAGCGGGAGCGGCGAGCGGCACCAAAACGCCCCCAGGTCGGGGCGCGAGCAGCCCCAGGACCCAGCTCCACCTGGATCTCTGCGGGAGCAGCTCCCTTCCTTTTTATTTTATTTTTTTTACCCCCCTTTCTGTCTTTTTTTTTTTTTTTTAATTTTACTTTTAATTTCCTTACCGGGGGGCTTTTTCCTTCAAGGTGCAACTCGGGGAAACGGCTATTTGGGATTTCCTCGAGACAAAGCCCACGCCTGGCACACACACGCCCAGGGCTGAGGCGTGCCCGGGTGTCCTTTTGTGACAGATCCCAGCGAGCTGGGCTCCCCCCCACCCCAAACTGCTCCAAATCTGGGGAGTTTCACCTATTTCCACCAGCGGATCCATCCGATGGGCGCCCTTTGGCCGCGGGCTCCGAAACGCCCGGCGTTAGCGCAGGGCGAAGGGGGGAGAGACGGGAGGGTGTGGTGGGGGGGGGGGGGGAGGTTTCTGGGCTAAAATAAAATCAAGGCTCTCCCCGCAGGCCGTGCCCGTCCCTACCCACCCCGCTGCCACCGACTTGCGAGAAGTCCAGCCATCCCGAGAACTTTCCCTACGCGCCAGGCGTTTATTCCGCCCGTGCTGGCCTACGTGCTTTAATTCATATTTACCCTTGCTTTTATTTTTATTTTTTTTAATTCCCCCCCCCATAAAAATCGCAGCTCGCTCGTAAAAGCCCCGAGGCGAGCGGGTGCCGCCAGGAAGAGTTTTTTTTTTTTTTTTTTTTTCTTTGTATGTGTTTTTTTTTTTTTTTTGGGGGGGGGGGGGGGGGGGGGTGGGCAGGGATTTATTGCCGTCAAGTTTCCGCCTCCGCGCCGCTTCGAGGGGAAAAAAAGAGACAAAGCCCGAAAAGTGACCCAAATCGGAGGGGAGGGGACAAAGCAAGAATTCAAGAAAAACCCAAACGGGGGGAGCGGAGCGGCACCGAGGGGGGGGGGGGGGGGCGGCTCCGGGCATCCCCCGGGGCCGGTCCCCGAGGGTGGGAGCGGGGTCAGGGGGGGATGTCCCGAGGGGGGGGTCCCGGGGCCGTTACCTTGGCGTCCCACGATCTCGGCGACGTGCTCGGAGCTGGGCACGGGCACGCACTCGGTCATGTTGACGCTTTTCTTCCTGCCGCCCAGGATGCTCATCTGCTCGGGCAGCGGCAGCGGCGGGGCGAAGGGCCCGAAAACGCCGGGATGGGGGGGGTGGGGGTGGGGGTGGTGAGAGTGAGGAGGAGGAGGAGGAGGAGGAGGGGGGGGAGGAAGAGCAGCGGCAGCAGCGGGAGGAGGGGGGGGGGAGGCGGTGCCGGTTAGCGGGGGGCTGCCCCCGCTCCCCCGGTGGCCTCCCCGAGCCTCGCCGGGCTCCGCTTCCTCCAGAGCCTCCCCCGCCGCCTCGTCCAGCCCCAGCAGCGACAGCTGCGACAGGGCGAACCGCAGGGCGGCCGCTTCGTCCGGCGGCGGTGCTGGCGGCGGCTGCTGCTGCTCCTCCCGCTCCGCCTCGGGCTCCGGTTCCTGCCCGCTGGGCGGCGGCGGCGGTGGCGGCGGCGGAGGGCTGAGCAGCGCCAGGCAGCGGGGCGGGCCGCGGGCAGCCTGCCCGCCGTCGGGCTGGTAGATGGAGCCGGGCATGGCGGCGGGAGGAGCGGCCGGGGCGGTGCCGGTGCCGGTGCCCGGGGCCCGGTGCCCGCCGCACGCCGCCGCCGCCGCTCTGCGCCCCCTCCCCCCCCCCACCCCCGCCACCGCCCCCCCCCCTCGGCCCCGCCCCGCCCCGCCCCGACAATGGGCCGCGCCCCGCCGCGCGCCTGCGCGTGCAAGGGGAGGGGCGGGGCCTAAAGGAGCCACGCCCCCTTCCCTCGCGCTCCGCCTCGCCGCTCGCACGGCTCCGCCCCGCCCCTCTCTCCTCGGCCCCGCCCCCTCCGCGTGACTCCGCCCCCTCGTTCCATGGCCACGCCCACTTTCGTCGTGGCTCCGCCCCCCCCCCCCGGCTCCGGGAGCTGAACCCTGGGGCACGGCCACGGCCCCGCGGGGACCCCCCCGGGGGCTGGAGGGAGCCGGAGCCCGGCCCCGCCTGGGGAGGGTCCGGAACACGATGTAAGAATGGGGGAGGTGGGCGGGGGGGGGGGCTGCGGGACCCCCGGGGCTGGGGCCCGAGGCTCCGGGACAGCCAGGATTGGGGGCTGCCTGCGGGACCCCCAGTGCGGGGACCCCCAAGCTTAGGGGCTGCCTTCGGGACCCCCAATGCGGGACCCCCAATGCTCCAGGGCTGCAGGACTCTCAAGCTTGGGGGCTGCCTTCAGGCCCCCCAGTCTCTCCCCAGCCCCCCCAGTCCCACCCCAGCCCCCCCAGGAGCCCCCAGCAGTGACAGCAGGGACGCAGCAGGTCCGGCTCTGCACAGCCCTTTATTTGCTGGGGCGCCTCTCCCCCAGGACGGAGGACACAGCAGCAAAGGGTCGGCCACAGCCCGCCCGGCCCCCCCAAACGCAGGCAGCCAGCCCAGGTCAAGCCCCCATGGTCACAAATTCAAGGGTCTGGGCTCCCGGCCCAGCTGCTCTTCCAGCCCTACAGCCCCTGACACCCACAGAGGTCCCCGAAGGGCTGGCTCCAGGCATAAAACACCTCCTGCCCCCCCAGGCTAACTCACAGCTTTCCTTTCCAGCCCCTTTCCTCGAGGGGTGCAGTGTGGGGGCTCCCCAGCTGTGCCCCCCAGTTCTGGGAGCTCCCCTGGCTGCCACCTCTGTAGGAGTTGTTCTGCAGCAGGCTTCAGGTAGAGAAAGAAATTTGTTGAGTAACTGGGGAAGAAGGAAGAGCTTGTTAGAACCCCGTTATTTTCCAACATGTACTGCTGCCCACCACGCTGTCGCTGTAGGGCTGCCCCCCACCGACCAGCTCCCTGCAGAACAACTTCCCCCAAATCATTTTCTCCACCTGGGCCACGGGGTTATAGGGAATTTCCACAGACGGAGCTTTAAGAAACCCTTCCTGGCAGTGACGACACGCTAACTCACCCTAATGCACCAATTATTAGGTCACCCACTACCTCACATGCCCAGATTCCCTGCTCAGATTCCACAGGTCCCATTCTCAAGCTTCATTTTCTCCATTCTCACGTAACTGCCTTCCCAAAGCGCTGTCTTTGGGACTAATTCAGCCAGGCAGCTTGGGGTTGTTTTTAATTGCGAGCACCACCACCCGCGTCTGGTCCAGAAACCCCCTTCCAAACAGCCCTGCTCTGTTTGCGTTTCACAGAGCCCTGTAAACATTAACTCCTGCCAGCCAGCAGCCTAAACACACGGGCAGTCCCTCGGCTTCCACATTTTGCCCTTCAGTTGGTGACTGTGCTACAGGGATGGACTTTCACCCCATACTTCTGACACTCCGGATGGTTCAACTTGTATGTCATCTTCTCAGCGAGATAACAGCCATGGGGAACTGCCCCCATCCTTCTTTCCATTCCTTTTACCCACCCATCTAAACGTAAAATGTTTCCAAGAAGGATTTTCAGCAGCTGGAAAATATGTGAAGTTTCCTCCTTTCACCTCAGAGCTCTTTCTTGGTTTTGAGCTGACCGGCTCTTCTTGGGTGGCTGCAAAAAGGAGACGGCTGCAACTTCTCCTTCCCCAGGCATTCACAGCTCCGTTTCACCAGGATCAGGCCGCGTCTGCCCAACCTCAGCTCTTGCAGAGATGCACCAGCACGAGCACATCTCCTTGCTTCCTCCCACCTCAGCCTCCTCTTCCCCTTTCCCATCCCCGTGCCACGGGCTGGCAGCTCCCGGCACGTTAGGGACAGCTCGCCCTGCTGCAGGCTGAGGCTTCTCCTCGAGGGACAGATGTGGCAAAACCAGCAGATCTCAGCCACGCAGGCTGGCTGAGAGACATCCCCTCCTCTCACTTCCCAAAATATTGAATTCACTAAGTTGAAACACCCCGCTGAACTACTAAAAATAGTGGGTTTTCCATTACTTGCGGTTAAATGGTACGTCCCCCTTCTGAGCTTCTCCGATATACAGAAATTGGAAACTCATTAATGACCACCTAACCCTATGCCTCTCTCAACTTCTGCGGGCAGCTGCACCAAGGCAGGAGCCTCCCCCTGCGCTGTGAACCTGCCTGAACCAACCCTGACGTCCTCACAAGGCAAACCCTGCGGCACGCTGACCAGCACGGGCCACCAGCCCGGCACCTTGCGAGCCCCACCAGGAGCGCTGCACGTGGGCTCTCTCACCCCAGCAGCTACACCACCAGCTCCCAGCGCTGTCATTTTTGCCTACACTGTGCTCTCTCAGTCCTCTTGGGAATTCACTACGTCAAGTCCAACAACACTTAGAGACGCTGCCAGTTCTTAAAGTGCTTTTGGCAAACCTGGTTCGTAGATGCTCTGCCTATGATCTGTTCCATTTTCAGCAGAACTAGCTCATGCTTTCTTCTTTCCTTAGATTCTTAATTTCATTCGTGACCCTAAGTTGCCTTTTTTCTTAACCTGAGTAATGAGGAAGTCTTTAAAAGCCTTGCCTTTGTTAACAAAGAATTTGTCTATGTAATCCATTTCTCCAGCACAGCTCCAGTTCTTTAACAAAAAAGAAAAAAAAAAAAAAAAACAACAAAAAAAACATACAGATTGAACTTCCCTAAACACAACTGAAAAGAGAAGGCCCTCACTTGCTGCTTCCAAGCCCACCTCTATAATCCATGCCAGAAGGTTTCCCCATTTCCTATCCGGTCCCATTCACTCTCTCCTCTGCTGCTTTGCACTGCCTGTAATCCTTTGCCAGGCAGTCCCAGTTACCACAACCGATCCCAGAGATGCTCTCCGGGTCACAAACCTCCTTTGCTCACTTTCCACGTGGCATCACGCTTACAGAACAGGCATTTTTTGTCCACAGCTATCACGTTAGGAGAGACTTACTGCACTTTCTGTGTAGCTTGTAAGTGGGGTGCAGGCGTTGTCATCAGCTGAAGCAGGTCTCCGACCAGCACTGAACAAGGATGTCGCTCAGAGTGACCTGTACAGCCCCCTGTGTACGTACAGGGAGTTAAAGAATGCTGTACTAAAGCACAGCAAAGGTGTAACAGCACATTGAGCCATTTTCTGCACGGCGAAATAGATCAATATAGCTACAGCAAAGTTATTATTACCACCACAGCTATGCAAGTAAAACTCCCTCAAGTGTGATTCTGTGACAGCCACGTCTATTTCAGGTCAAGTGTGCAAATGCAGAAGTTAAAATGCCCTAGCTAGAATATTTATTGTGCTATAAAGATCAAGCCCTAAAAGAGGAGATACTGAACATAGAGGGGTGGGGAGGAAAAACCCCACACTTGTTTCCTTTCCTTTTAATCACAGCACATTAGCCAAATGCGATAAACGGGACCCAAGGTTTAGGTGGGGAAAATACTTTTGGAGGACGACTGCAAGTGGTTCCTCTAACTCTTTCGGAGATCAAACTCGACTTTCTGCACTGTTCTTCAAGCACATGCAAACATCATGCAAAAAATACACGCTCTGAGCGGTGCAGAAGAGGTGGTGCAGCTTGGAGAAGAACTATAAAAAAGTCCTCACTTGTGTGTGGGAAGGCTTATGGGAATATTTCAGCACATCAGGAGCTGAATCACTGCATGTAGGTGGAGCCAGACAGATTGACAAGATCTGCAACTTGAAAGATGACCTAAGTCTGAGATCAATCATCTCAAAAGTAGCTGACTGAGGGAACAACATATGGAGACGGATCAAGGTGACGAGGCTGAATGTCAGCACGGCAGGGAAAAACTGCATTAGATGCACATGCTACAACTGACCGAGCATTGTGCAACTCAAAGCACGGACAACTGCATTCCTCCCGGCATAACAGGCTGAGCGCTCTTTTCTTCTGTTGCCTTTCAGTGTCACCACAACTTTATCTCAACAGACTCTTGTCTACTACAGCAGCACGTAAAAAAGGCACTCTGGGGGAAGCCATTAGCAAATGTCTCTTTTTCATGCATTAGATTAATGAAGAATCTGGCTTTCAGGTAACGACTTCTGAAAAGTTGTGGAGCAGCCACTTGATGCAAAACTAAGAATTAATTGTACATCAGATAAAAGCAAGAAAAAATAAAAAGACTGTGCACCAAGCTTTCAAGTTTCACAGCCCTTCAGATCACTGAATCCCAGTAAGATCTGCTCTAGAGGTTAATCCAGGACATAAAACCGGACTCAAATTACAAACAAACCCAAGTAATAACTTATTATTCAACTCTTTCAGAAACTTGGGAGCCGATTCGTCAGAAGACCTGTATTTTACACATGCAAACACACAGATTTCTACAGCTAAGCAGTTCCTGACTTCTGCCACCGGAGACAAAGAATTTATGAGGTCATTCAGTGCCCCACTATTCTAATTCAGCATGAGCTCAGAATATTTCCATTTGTGCCTCTGTAAGGTAAGAATACACTAAACATAAAAAGATTAATTTACCATCAGTATCATCAATACTGAATTAGAATGCTAACTGATCACCCTGACAAGCATTTCAAATGCAATTTGGTAGGTCATTCTGAAGTTCAACATGTTTTTTCCTTCATCGTTCTCACAAGTGCCCTATCACTGTAAAACAGGCTTTAGCAAATGCTGTCCTGTGCTGTTGGGATCAAACTGAAGGGTAATGGTTTTCCCTCATTAGTTCAAGGGAAATTCCCACCCCTGGAAGTGTTCAAGGCCAGGCTGGACGGGGCTTTGAGCAACCTGGTCTAGCAGGAGGTGTTCCTGCCCCTTGTGGGGAGGTGGAATTAGATGATTTTTAAGGTCCCTTCCAATCCAAATCATTCTATGATTCTGTGAACACAGTTGATCTCTGCTCATCTGAGAATAAATCCAAGTTTTAAGCTTGCTATATCCTCTACAGGACACCATTTTCCATGCCGTGGAATGGATTCTGACCATGGGCAGGCAGGAGGCAGTACGCCACCATCTCAGGTCTGTGTCTGCTTCCAGCAGGAGCTGAGATGCACAACGCAGGTACCATCGAGTTTATGCTCAGTGACAACAGCTAAGAATATGCACTCCGTTTGATAGGGGATAACTGGCATCATCCAAAGACTCACATGCACAGCAATCCCAAATGAACAGGACTGACTTGATAGTTAATGCTGAAAAACTTTTTTCTTCATTAGACACATTCTTCCCATTCCCTCCCTCCATTTGTTTCAAGCCCTTTAAACACGTTATCCTACCTGCTTTTTGAGGACTGGGAGAATCAGGCTACATTGAACAGGCTTTCTTTAAAGCGAGACAAAAAGGACATGACTCAGAGGTGCTGAAAGACTTAGTTACCCTTTTGTATGTTCTGCTGTATCTACCTCCTGCAAAGTAGTACGGAGTAGGAGTGAAGGGAAAAAAAAATGCAGTAAGCAACTAGACACAGAGTCAGAAGGAAGAGCTGAGCCTGTAGGTAGGTTATCAGACCCAAGGAACAGACCTGAACAGAAGGTAGGGAGGGATCTGGATGGAGGTGAGATGGCTTCGCCCCCTCTCAGGGCGGGACGCAGCCTGGGAGGCCCCCGGCCCTCACTGCCTGCAGCGCTGCACCCAGCCCGACCTGGGCCTTGGGATGGGTCTGGGGGACATGGGGGCCAGGGCAGCTCTGCTACGAGGACAGGCTGGGAGAGCTGGGGGTGTTCAATCTGGAGAAGAGAAGGCTCTGGGGAAACCTTCCAGCGGCCTGCCAGTACCTAAAGGGGCTGCAGGAATCAGAGAATCACAGAATTGTAGGGGTTGGAAGGGCCCTCAAGAGATCACTGGGTCCAACCCCCCTGCCAAAGCAGTTCCCAGAGCAGGTTGCCCAGGCAGGTGTCCAGACGGGCCTTGAATATCTCCAGAGAAGGAGCTCCCCCAGCCTCCCTGGGCAGCCTGTCCCAGCACTCTGTCACCCTCCCCAGGAAGAAGTTCTTTGGCGTGTTGGTGCGGAACTGCCCAGGCTCCATTTTGTGGCCACTGCCCCTTGTCCTGTCCCCACAAACCACTGACAAGAGGTTGGCCAAATCCCTCTGTCTCCCACACCTCAGGTATTTGTGAACATTGATAAGATCCCCTCTCAGCCTTCTTTTCTTGAGGCTGAACAGACCCAGGTCCCTCAGCCTTTCCTCACAGAGGAGATGCTCCAGGTCCTGTATCATCTTTGTAGCCCTCTGCTGGTCTCTTTCCAGGAAATCCCTGTCTTTTTTTTGTACTGGGGAGCCCAGAACTGGAACTGGGAAAGCTGTGGAGGGGCTCTTTGTCAGGGGTGGGCAGTGACAGAACAAGGGGTAATGGCTTTAAGCTATAAGAGAGTAGGTTTAAATTCAGTATTAGGAGGAAATTCTTCCCTCTGAGGGCGGTGAGGCCCTGGCTGAGGCTGCCCCGAGGAGCTGTGGGTGCCCCATCCCTGGCAGTGCCCAAGGCCAGGCTGGATGGGGCTGGGGGCAGCCTGGGCTGCTGGGGGGGTCGTGCCCGTGGCGGGGTGGGACGGGGTGGGCTTCGAGGTCCCTTCCAACTCAAACCACTCGATGGTTATGTGATTTTAACTGC
The DNA here is from genome assembly GCF_964035555.1 of Netta rufina. Taxonomy (NCBI): domain Eukaryota; kingdom Metazoa; phylum Chordata; class Aves; order Anseriformes; family Anatidae; genus Netta; species Netta rufina. Next base: position 1,452,036 of record NC_140152.1, on the reverse strand, counting down.
TGGCAGGGAGCCTGGAGAGCCGCCTGTTGGGCGCATTGTGCGCTTTCACAGAAAGAACTGGGAACCCGTTAATTTTCTAAAATGCTCTCCCACACACAGAACTGTTGCAGTTGCCACAGAGGTAACATTCAATGGCAAACAGGAGGGAAGAAAGGCAAGAGTATGTTTGGTAATGATACTAAAAGAACAATTAAAAGTTGATGAGAAACAGCCAAGACAAAGTTAGACAGAGATGAGTAAGCAGCAGTCCTGAAAAACTAAGGATAAAGGATTAGGTGTAATATCCGAGGCCTCAGAAATGAAATAAACAGGCCTGGAAAGGAAATTTGATTACCAGCTTGTGTGTTTCAAAGGAGAAAGTCTTAAACCATGGACAATACCAACTACATGGCTACAAAATACTTACTACAGAGAAACACAGTTACGCAGCAGCTCTGCAGAAGGTACAGCAGCATCAGTGGATTTTAACTCTTTTAAAAATCTTTGGGTGCAGTCCTCAGTTGTGCAACTGGGTGCCTTTCACAGGATTAGCACAAATACTAGTTTGAACCAAGGAAACTTTAACTAACAGGATAGCCTGCTGCCTCTTCCCTCTGTTCCTCCAATTGCTACAGTCAGCCTGTAAAAGATTACTTTTCAGCAAGACAGCTGCAAAACACATTTAACCTTCATTTACATTCCTATTCAATGTTTTCTTAGTTTATAGAAAGGAGCAACGGGACAGTCTCCTATAGCTATAAAGAAGCTGAATTACCTCCACCAGTAGCTGATAAACTAGCACCGATGAAAAGGTTTCATTCAGCACAGTTTGTCTCGCACAAAGTGAATGCTTTTAGCTTCCACTGCAACTAAAATGCATTTTACTGATGGAAACACATGTTTCTGATTTGCAAAGTTCATTTCAGCAAGCCTGTTTTCACACAGGAAGCAGAACAGAATAGTGCATTTATCAGTGAATTCTAAATTTAAATATTTTTGCTTTAATACTATCACTAATAATTCACAGCCCTGAAACAAAAGACTCCGTATGTCAGGCTTAACATATCTACATTTTAACAGTCCAGCCATGTCACTCATGCCTGTTTTCCCTTCCTAAGGTGCTCAGGTTACAAGCAAGACAACTCCTCCCTTTTCTTGCTCAACAGGCAGTTCAGCAAGTTCAACTTCGGATGCGAATCAAGCTAACTTTTTCTTGGGCAGAACCACCTACAAAAGGTCTGCAGGATAAATCTAAACTGCACCAATACCCATGCAAATTCATTTATGTTTATTGATTGCCCAACATTTTATCCATCTAGAATTCAGTAAAAATAATACTGGTAATAAACAAGCAGGGAGAATTAAATTCCCTTAACTTTGTTAGTTTTAAAAAACACAGCAGAGAAAAAAACCTGAGTCATCTTAACGGAACAGCTCCAACACACTTTGCGTAAGATAAAATCAGAAGTCTTAAACAACCAGGAGTCTCTTTCACTTTTGCACAGTAAAACTGTGTTTTGAGGGTTTTTGCCCTATCTACCAACATCAAGCAAAACAATTTCCCTCATCTCCTCCAGCCAGTGCCCTCTGGAACTGGGCAAGCTGCTGTTTCCAGATGAAACAAGAAAAATCTGAGCATGACACAGGATAAGTACAGCTTTTGTGAATGCTGATGGTATATATCCAACGTTACATTGCCTACAGAAAAAGATGAAAAACTTCAACTGTATTGGACAAGTTCCTACCCTTCCCAGTGAAGATGCACAAAGACCACTAAAATCTGCTTATATGTCACTTCCAAAAAGGATTAAACTAGCTGAATATAACTAACTCCCCACAGAGCTTGGTGTAATTATTTTTATAGAAAATAGCCAACCAGAATAGATTACTGGTGCGCAACCAGTGCGCAGGACAAACCTAAGGCTATTTTACACTGCTGCTTTGTATTACATACATTTATAATCTTTGAGGACACAGAAAGGTGCCGTTACCGCTGATGGAAATAACTACTGTTTTCAAAAGCATCCTCACAACTGCTTCTCCAAGCAGAGGAACCTGGTCTCAGACAGAACCACTGTAACTACATTCACATGTAACAACTGCTGTATATTATGAAAAGTTAAAGATTTTGCTGAACTCCATTCAATTACTTTTCCTACATGTCTTATTAACTAATCATCTGCTTCAAAAGCTCTACCTCAAATAGCAACTACTTTCTCCACCTTGGGGATATATTCGACAAAGGCAGACAACTATGTGCCCCTTGGTCATGTCCATGGCAGTAGGCTGTGGCAAGACAAACTAACCCAGCTGTTGTTGCAGCACCATGAGAAAGAAAACAGGTTCATTTAAAAGGAACTTTTCATTCACTTACCTGTCTCACTAAGCAGGTAAAGTTATTCCCTGGGATGTGACAGGAAACCTGGGCCCCTTTTTGGTACTTTGAACAATCAACTCCATATGAATGAAAACAAACTTTTTAAAGGGCTGACAGGGAAAAAAAGAGCTCAGCAAGGAAAGTAGAGGTAAGAAAACAAAAGAGCTGGCACACAAGTTAGCAACAATTTAAACTTAATTAATTCTTCTTAATGAATCTTCAATGCATTAAAAGACTAGTATCAACTTCTTAATCATCTGAGTCCTGGTGCTTACATATGTTTAAAATTTATTTTGATTAAAATAAAAAGTAAAAGACATCACTAGATATTTAAAAAGTTTTTAAAAAGTCAAAAGAAATAGTGTCAGAACAAGATGGCCATGTTCAAGAAACCCCCTCCAGGATGGATTGTAAACTGCTAGAGTTGAGATTCAGACGACCACATCAGCAACTCGCCCGTTACACAGGACATCCTGGTAGCCTCTTCCTCAGTGAGGACACAGAGGACTCTGCAGCAAGAAGGAACTGGCTTTCCACAAGTTTCATCCATTCTCCTCTTCTGGGTCTCAAACTTCAAGATCCAAATGTCAGAACAGAGCCCACCACAGAAACGCAAGAGCTTTTCTGCTGAGGTAACTGGAAGGGGCACAGCACAAAAACTCCAAGCAGGGGCTTGAGGGAGACCAGAAGAATCTCTACTTTGTGAGAAACATTTAATTCAACACAATGAATTACAAGAGGACAGATTTACAGAATAATAACCGTAACAGACTGTTCAAAAAGGAAAGTAATTTTCACTGGCTGCAGTAGCAGGTAAAGTTCCCCAAAGGAATACCTGGTAGAGCAGCAGCAAAGTACAATTCAGTCTTCTTGCAGTACTCCAAATGAGCAGTATCAAAGAATTTTGTATTCTCACATCTTTAAGAAAAGAGTTAATATAGTATCAGTCACTTTGGCATGGGATATTTTTCAAGGAGCTTAAACCTATTCAGATCACTACACTGAACTACTCCCAAAGGCTATTACTCGCCAGGCAATTCCCCTGGTCCCTTGCTGTTCCTGCTAATCATTCTTACATGATAAAGGCTCTGGGAGCTACTTTCTTCCCCAAGTTTTGGGATACCAACAACTTGTACAATTGGTTAGTGGCACAATATTTCATCCACCACTTTATACTGTACTTTCAGCTGAGACATCCATGCACAAATTATGCAATGGATACCCTAAGACTAAAATAACTTCTGCAACCTAGTCAACGCATTCTCCAAGCTACACACACATCTTTCTCCCATCTCTCTATCCTCCCTCCCCAGATAAATCCCTTTTTAGCCACAAGTTACCCCAATATGCTCACAGTTGTACTAGAAGAGACTGATGAATCAATCAAGGTACCCATGGTGAAGCCAAATACTTATAAACACATTAAGGCAGGTTTCACATCATTTCATTTTTTGGACACAAAATGCTGGTCACTTCACTGCACATGCAAATAAGAAAGATTTAATACTTAATAAAAAGCTTTAGATTCATTTAGATATCAATTATAGAAAAATCAACCTTTTGCCTTTCTTGTTTTTAAAAGAGGTCAGAACATTACTGCACATGAAAGCAGATGTGTAGACACACCTATTGGAATGGATTCCCTTCCCTCCACACACACAGAAACAGAGGTCAGGGTTCTTGGCACCAGAAGAGAAAAGAGGAAGGTTTCCTCATTGTCAGTCAGAAATGAGTCATCCTTCCATTCTGAGTTGAGAAGGTCCTTCTGACCAGACCTAAGCCAAAGCAAAATATACCACAGAGCGGGTATATTTATCTTCAAAACTCTGTTCTGCTATGCTTGGACATACACAGAACTCTGTATCTAAAATGTGCACAGTAGTGCATTCGGTGTGGTGTTGGAACTCGCTAAAAACCAGATTGCCATTGACCAGCTCCTCACGTGTAACTTCCCCTACTCATCAAAACCTCAGGTGGAAGAGGCACTGGTAGTTCATCTCTGAGACTACGCTTTCAAGACCAATGTGGTCTTGCGAGGAAAATGAAATTCACTGACCCAAATAGACACATGGAATGACAATCCACAACATAAAATGACCTCCCTACAGTCTGGTACAAACAGGTAGCCTACAGCAGAGTAGCCAAGGAGTGAAACAGCATCTCTCTCACTTGCATTAGAGAGAAAATGGCTTTGATGGGTCATTGTTAAAGATACTTTGCTAGAAAAGCTTGAAAAAATCACTGACCCACAAAAAAAAAAAAAAAAAGGACAGGAAGTTTGGTTCCTATTATATTCCCTCCCACTCTTTTTTATTCCTTTATCCCCTCCCACTTTTGTCTTCCTGATTACCCTACCCCTTTAGAAAAAGGAGGGGCAGTAGAGTTTAGTCAAGTTCCATCTTCAAAACTACCCAGCAATTAATGAACCATCAGCTTCTCAACTTTTCCTGAAGTGTACATCAAAATGCTCATAGGTACAGTTGGATTGTTGGTGCAATTTACTCTGCAGACACTCTTGGCTTTGTAAATAGTTGTGCTGACCCTGCTGATAGGGTTTATACTGGGAATTCTTAGATGGAACTCCCTAGAAGAAAAAGAAAAAAGACCTTGTAAGTTAGTAGGCACTTTTAAACACCTTTGTAGCAAGCACGCTCTTAAAAGAATAAATAAAGCACCATTGGCAAAACATAGCCGTTTCTTTATCTCCTGTTTTTCACCTTCAGCAGACAGTTTGTTCTGGTTCTTTGCTGTTGCCAGACCTTTGTAGTAGAAAGGAATGCAAGATATTCACTGTCCAAATAAAGCTACTGTTAGTCATGTGGTAAAACAGGAAAACATAAAGAGCCCAGATAGAAGATGGTATCTCCCAAACGCCAAACAGATTTCACAGTATAATCAACCTTCCAGCATGAAGGATCGCTTAACATAAAATCATTCTTCATTCTACCTGACACTGAAATACAGCTGCCGCTCCCTCCAAAGGGGGTTTTCTTTTCTTCTGCTCTTCATCCTAAAGATTCCTTTCTTCCTCCACATTCTCGACTCTTGCCTCACAGGCTCACACAACCGGAGTCTGCATAATGAAGTGCCCTGGGTATTGGCTATCCTATCCCAGCGACAGAGCACTAATTGCTTTTCTCAGGCTAAAACTTAATATGATCAAAAATTAAAACCAGTGAGTTCTGTTTTTATCTCATTGCACGAGCTCCACCGATGAAACACGCAGGCTAGGGTTACATCAAACAACACAGCAAGGAAACACTTTGCTTCACAGGATGGTGCTCTGTCCCTGCCTAGTGCAACAGGCAATGCTTAAGGGAACTTCAGTTGGTGTACCTTGGCTTGGCTTTATAAAACTGCCTCCCCCCCACCCCATTACTACACAGTGAGGATTTATTATTCAGAGCTATTTTGGTTTACAAGACAACAAAAAAAATCCATTTGCACCTTTAAAGAGGTCCACTGCACAAGTGGAAGTCAGAGAGAGACTTGAAAACAAGAAGCAAGCCCATTATAATTGTTTTAAGGGATACACAGTGTAAAGGCACATTTCTGGGAATCCTGCAGGTACCAGTGTTAACCATTTTTTTCAGTTATTCACAAATTTTGAATACATGCATTCTTCTGTTACTTTCGGTTTGCTAATTCCTGCCACAAAGTATTTTAGCAACTTCCTTCTTTTGATGGTCATGTTGCCCTTTCTGACTTCTAAAATGTTAGTTAAAATTTCCACTATTCTGCCCCCTAATACACCCTGCAAGAAAATGCTTACTAAAAAAGCAAAGGTTAGCCAAAAATGGAGGGAGGGGAACTAAATCCATAAGATGGCAGCTGCCCTTCCTGCCCACAGTATCCTCTTCCCTGTCATAGGTAGTAATAAATAAACTGGGGAAAAAAAGTGACCACAAAACAGGTGAACGTTTAGGAACTGACCCAGTTTCAAGACAGAACCCTTCAAGTGCTTACACACACATTCTGGTTACGCTTTTAGCCCATCTAACACAAACATAAAGCCCCAAACATTTGATGACAATAAAAACTCACCAGCCATCATACCCCTCAAAACATTTGATTTTTTTTGGTGAAAAGAGCACTTTTGAAAATGTGTGCTAAGAAGCAAAGATTTGTTGATATATGCCAGGATTCCCTCTGAAACCATTTCTGTCTTCAGAACTATTCGGTACAGTTTAAGGAAAAAAGAAAGTTGTCATACCTGGACTATACATTCTCCATCTCCTGGTCGTGATCCTGTTCCTCTTCCTCCTCCTCCTCTTCTCCTTCTTCCTCACCTCCTTCTTTCTCTGAAGGAACTTCCCCATCTCTTGCAATTTCCTCTACGTGGGCAAGCATGTCAGCCATCAGGGCTTCCTCCAGCCTCTTTCGCACCTGCTGCACCAGCTCCTCTTGCTTCCTGCCCCAGATCAACGAACACTTGAATTAATTCTCAAAGCTAACTATTTCAAGGGAAAGAAATCTTATATTGCTCATCCATGAGGCTGGGCAGAGAAGCACAGTTTTAAAAGAGCCCTCAGTAAGAACTGCACTGCAAAAAAAACCCGCCTGGCATTACACTTTAAGTGAAGCTGAGAAACACTTTATAAAAGTTGCCCAATTCTTTCTATTGTGAGTCCTTACTACTGATTGTACAATTTCTTAATTCTGGCTGAAATTTGCAGCTGGTTCAAGATTTTTTTTTTTTAATCACAAATATTAATTTAAGCAAGAAAAAGTCAGCCTACCCTGCTCAGATTTCCAAAAACAAGAATGGATTTTTTTTTTGACTATTTCATTTTTTTTCCCTTCATTCTCCTTTTGAGTAACAATCTTAAATTTTACAGCTTCTTTTATCTCAAAGTCACAGTGATGTAAAGAAGCGGTCAACAATTTGTGGCTCATGGGACTCCTATTTCATCTCAGCCACAGGAAATCAGAAAGTTATAAACAGACCTTTTTTCCTGGTCATTCATGTATAAATCACACGGAAGGAGTCATCCTGTAGTTCAAAAAGATTTACCAGCTGAACAGTCAAAACAATTACTGCCTTTGTACACTGTTAATGAATGTGAAGTAGTGTGATTTCAGGTTGAGAATGGAATATACCAAGGACATTATCAAGTGCTTAAAGCTGAATTTGACCAATTTTGATTCACTGAAAGCAAGCTATACCTACATAAATGGCATCCTTATTTGCTGCCACAGCAGTGGTTAATGCTTTTATTTGATCTTGTGCTGTCACAAAGGAGTAAGATGGCGAAAGTCTCATTATTTAGCATTTCCCCAATCCCTCCTTTGTTTAAGAGTTGCCTTAGTCAAGGTTACTCAAATTCAGATACTCCTTTTCAGTAACAGGAGACATACTGACATGAAGAACAAATATGAACCTGAAACCTCAGAGTAAGCAAGCATGGGTTAAAATTAAAAATAATGTGCTTTAAGTACATCCATGAGAGCTGCTTTGTGTAACAATTCTTTCTACTCTTCTAATAAAGACACATTCAAATTAACTCAGCAAGCCCTAGTGCTCTATCAAACATTCCAACTCGCCAGTGAAAAAACGTGGTGCTGTTTTATCACAAGAAAACATGTTCTAAGACAGTATCTGCTATTTCTAGGTAATACCTAATATCTTCATCTGTCACCATAAATGCTTTGCAAAGCGGCTGTGAAGTGTTTAGCCAAACTCCAGGATTCTTCTCGACGGCTGCAGACAGCTGGCCAGTGATGGGCATAGTGCTGGTGTGCAGAGCACTAGCGATAGCAGAGAGAAGGGTTTCATCAGTGCAACCAGGTCCAACCCCTGCAAGCCGGAGGAAAAGCAACGATCAGCATGGCACGTGACAACATGGCACATCAAGACAACAGCAATAATTTCAGATTTAACGGCAAAGCACGCGCTCTCATTTAGAAAGTCAACACAACATAAATCTCAGACCTCAACACTTCCAACGGCACCTGTGCTCCCAAGGTTATGTAAACCTAGATCAATTCCTCATTATGTTACATAAAAAACAACCTGGGAATGGAAGCTCTTTAAACAAGCACTGCTTCTGGAAAACAAACCAACAAAGTCTAGAAACTTTGCCACTTCCTCTCATTATGCTTCAGCATCCCCTGAGGACGGAGGGCGCCTGAGGAGTACTAAGGGCTCCTGCTGAAGCGGGAGTGGTCCACAGCACCGAGGAGCAGGAGGAGGTTGACACAATACCTTCAGATCACCGCTGACTGGGATCAAAACGCCACCCCTGGAGTTGAGGGCAGACTCTGATTACCTTGTAAACCTTTTGGAAGGTCCATTGTTTTCACCAGCTCCTCCGCAATGTCAAAAGCATTCAGTCCACTTAATTTCTTCTCCCAGAAGAGCTGACATCAAAGAAAGTGTTTATTGGTACAAAGCAGGGAAATGGAATCGACAACCACACAAAGCACCTGCTTACAAGCAGAAAGGGAAGGGCGCTGCTGCAGACAGTTTTATATTGGATTTACTGCAGAAGTGGTCTGAAGGCGGGGAGCAATCCTCATTACCAATCTCACATCTCTGTCCTGATTTACTGCCTGGAAAAAGACTTTCCTTTCCTCCAGGGACTGGTACTCACTGCTTCTGAACTGGAACAGCAAGGCAATGCTTGCTTGCTTTCACCCCAGTGCACACACAGTATGGGACAGCTGTTTTTTTTTACACTACTGTTCCTCTTTTGCTGCCTCGCATATGCCACAGAACTGAAGTTAAGGAATGCAGAACTCGTCCAAGCTATTTATGAGGTCAGACATTGTTTTATTCCTCTCCAGGCGTTTCTCATGGGAAGGATCACCGCTAGACCTTCGAAGAATTTTGAACTACGGGTTCTCCTCAGACCTAAACAGAAGTGAACCCATGGTTTGGTGGGAAGTCAGATACTAAAACTAGATAAACTTTCAACTCTCAATCTACGTGTATAGGTATGATCAATGCATAGCTGGAGTATATTTTCTCTTACAACAAAGCAATTTTATTGAGGCTTTGAAAAATGGAAAATTTTACCCTATACAGTCCAGACACATCCCCTTTCCACACCTGTCAAAATCTGAGCGTAACTGAACCCACACTACTTTTCCAATTACAAGCTCCTAAAAAGAGGAAGGAGGACAGTCAAAGCCAAAACACATAGGCTGGATGCTCGTTAGCTACGACTTTCAAATAGGCAAATATAAAGCCAGCACATGATGGGACTTCGTAGTGCTTTAGAATTCTGACGAAACATCTGGAGTCAATTGACCAGAGGTTTCACTATACTATATTCTGGTAAAGTAAGTAAGGAAAACCCAGACTGAGTCTACAAAGCTGCATTGCAACAAGTAGTAACGTGAGCAGGAAACTACAGAGGCTGGCTTACCTCTCTGCACTGGGGCTGATCTCTGCTGTCTAATGACTGTATTCATGTAACAATCTCTCCCTCAACAGGAGGCAAATCTCTATTCAGCTCAGGTTTTTTTGCACATCAACTTCTTACTTTTAGTGTCTTATTGTCCTACCTAGCCAAGGAGTTTATAGGAGGAGCAACACTACAAACACATGTGTCCTACCTCTTTAGGAAACAAAGCTAAAAGCCCACAAGCCTTGTTTAAAAAAAAAAAAAAGAATTAAAAAAAGCCACTCCATTTCAAATAGATTCTAAATCACACTTCAGAAAGATAAGTTCTTAAGTTTGCATAAAAAGTTTTCAGCACAAGAGGTTATTTTATAAGGTAAATCACTTTCCTCTTCAAACGATGCATTTTAATTCCACCAGACCTGCCAGAGTTTAAGGTATACCAGTAATTGACACCATTGACAGTGCATGAGCAGACTAATGAAGCTGAACATCTAGTTTCTAAAAGGTATAAAGACAGACGCGCCACAGGAAAGGATTCACAGAATCCCTGGTGTGAGCTCTGTGGAGGCAACAGGCTGTCAGCTCTACCTAACACTAATGAAAGGAGAACGCCTTCCAAAGGCTGCTTTGAACACGTAAGCCTCATTTGAACCAATGCCCAGCTTCAAAGGTACATTTGCCCTAAGCACACTTTTTGCATCTTTCACGAGATGAAATTAAGCTGAAAGATTTCCTTTACTTCTGGTGTATTCTCTTGTTTGAAAATATACAGTGCGTGAAGAAAGACAACAACTTTACATTAATGACGTTCCAAGGGAATTTCTAACCATACTCATCCAGGCAGAGTTAACTACTAATGATACACCCATCTAAAAAAAAGGCCCATGCAGGGGGTACAAGCCCTTGCAGCACATCACAAGCACCACGCTGTAGTCTGCACATGAAACAGGGATTTCTTGAAACACAGAATTCTAATACACTTGGAACATTTTATAACGATTACAATGTAAATTTCCTCTAAATTGTTTGACTTCTGTCTACATTTGTAGATAGGTCTTAAAGAAGTTTTTAACTAAAATAGAACTGTGACCTTAACAAAGGTTGGAGTCTAGTTATAAAACAGTGCAGACAGAATATTAGCTGTATACTAGAAACGTTTTCTGCTCTGATTTTAAAAGCTGGAAGCACTATAAACTATTGTTTCTGAAATCTCAAATTACCGTGGACGTTCAGTGTTAAAAAATGAAAGTGTTTTCTTTTGGGACCTTCTCAGCAGCAAAACCAAAAGTCTCCTAGCTCTGGAAAAATAGTTTCTAAGCTCCAAGCCTTACCTGCCGGGGTTGGTCCACAGCTTTCTGAGGATCACTCTTCACCTTATTGCTGGGATGGTTTGTGATCTTTGTGACAGGCTGTTTGAATATGGAGGCTGTCTGTCTGACAGGCAATGCTGTATTCAAATCAGGCTTGCCCTACAAATTTCAAAACAAAAGGAAGGGAAAATCCCATAAAACATTTCCAGTTTACCAACATGCTACTACAGCTACAAAGATGCGCTGTGGGCAAGAGAGACGTTATGGACTTGAAAACTTGCCTGAGCTTAAGCTGTATCAGTGGGACCGTTGAAGATGGTTGTGCATTTTTAAATCTTGCCCAAGAACTTTAAAATGTAACCATGTTTTTCACTCTCACATTCTACTTAAGATACCAGCCACCTCTCATTCTAGTTTATACACGTTGGTTTTATTCCAATTTTGACAGAAGTCAGGAGTCAGAACAGTGGATTTTAAGATGACGAGCCACCTTTGAACCACTAACCCTGAAGGTTTTGACACAGTGTTTGTAATAATTAAAAAGTTTATTGTGCAGGATTTAGAGGCCAGTTTGCAAATCCAGAAGCCATTCTAACACCTTCAGCTGAAATTCAGTTGTGTATGCCAATAAATAAAACAATACAGCTGGAATCTTGATCACTTTTTTACCTTCAGTTCTTCATAAAATTCATTTCTTAACGGGCCTGATAACTACCAAGCATTCACAACATGACTGTATCTTACACTGCTTGCAAAACGGGAAGCATGTTCCTCATTCCTGAGATCTACTGTGCTAATCTTGAAATGGCTGTAGGACATACTTTGTTCTCGAGGATGCAGACACAGTATCTGCTTAACATATTTATTCATGAGATGTAGAAAACTATTCAAGACAAATACCACCCTGAATCATCTTGTGCACTAATCCTAAACTAATGATAACTATACATTTATTGAAAGGTTTGGGCAGAATTTATAGCCTAAGAGGGGTGTTGGCTACTGGTCTGACTGAGGCAAGGCATTTTTCTTTTACAGCATCACTACAGCACCTAGTGCTGCATGTAAATCTTCCTATCACTTAGATCAGAGTACTGTTCTTGATTCTTTACCAGTTGACATAATTAGAAAATAAGCATTATGCTGTTTTCCATATTTAACATTTAGGTGCAGAGACACAGCTTTTAGGTTCTGAAAAGCATTTTGGCATCTGCTGAAGATGACATGAGCCTATCTATCCAGGCTGACAGTATACCACTGTAACCACCATTTTTATTCAACTATAATAATCAAAGCTACTGGGTGCCAAACACAGGCTCCCTATTTTGCTCTGCAGACAGGCCTTGCTGTCCTCTTGTCCCTTCCTCTTTTCGCCCAAGCCACGTTCTGTCCACGGATCAGTTCCGAAGCAGAGGCACCAAGGCCAGCTGCACCACCTCGCCGTGCCAGCAGCACGCTGCAGGCTCAGGGCTCTGGAGGAGATGGTGCCAGATGCGGCCACCACCAGCCCTGGAAGAAGAAGAGAGGAGGAGGCCAGCCCTGCCTCCAGCCCTTCTGGCTGCAAGTTTCTCCATGTCTCAGTACTGTGGAAGAATCAATGAGCTGCAGCTATCTGTCCAACACCCTACAACAGAGGTAATATCCCACACAACTCCAGCTTCCCCCATTCATTACAAAACGCTCCCTATTTGTGTTATCCCACATACTGTTCTGAGAAGCAGCCTGGCCAGCACAACAGGTGGATGGGAAGAAAGCTTCCAGTGTATCTTACTCTTACTTTGGCTTGGTTGGAACAGTCGTAGCGCATCCTCTGTCTGTTCTTGTTCATTTTACTCATCAACATCTTTCCCGTGCGGAAGTCAAAAGTGCTGAGGTCCATGGAGCTCCCCAGGTAGCGAGCCAGCTGGGGCTTGCTTCGGAACTTTTTACCGCTTGGGCTGAAAAAACGTAGAAGAAAAGAAACACGGAGGGAAATTAAAACCCTGTGGACTTCAATACCAGTGCTTGAGACAAATTTTGTTTCCTTCATGAACTTCCAGAAGTGAAGTTCACACTCAACACAAGATGGGTATCACTGCATTCATGTCAGCTCCCCGTGCTTATTGTGCAAGAGACAGACTAACTGCAGGACTTGTGAGAGTGTTTTTGTACATAAAGAGCAGAATTCACACCAGGTATAAATTAACAGGGTGTAGTTCACACCATAACTGAAGTGGAAGACAATGACACAGAAGTACTTAGTGCTCAATTGTCTCAAATAATAAATGCCTGTTTTCAAGGATAATTTCTTCTCACAGGAGCATTGTCTGACTGGCACCATAAACTCTGCTCGGGTTCCTGCCTCCCCCTCGAGCTGTGCATTTGGGTTGGATTACAAGGCTTTGGTAGCATCTGGAGCACCAGGATTGCGCAGTATCAAGTACTCAGGGAGGACAGAAGTTAACTGCTGACAAGGTGCAAAGTAAAGAATTACAAAGCTTAATTAATGCAAGAATAAAGGCCAAAACCTTACAAAAGTTTCCATTAATGGCAAAGCAGAAGAGATTCTTTTTAAACACATGATTTTCCATGAAAGACTACAATCTGGCAAGCACACACAAATTACTCCTGTTTTATTTTAATAAGAACTCAGCCTTTTGCACTACTACAAAAAGCACTAATTGAACCCTTTTGTATTTCATGCACAAAGCAAAAATAAGTCAATGCACTGCGACTGCACTGTCAGACCTACACAGACATTGAGCACAAAATAATCCTTCATGTTCTCGTTTAGCATCACAATGCCACTTTATTCTCTTAATTTCTTTCATTTCAGTTACTTTGTATCTTTAACACACCAAGTACTCCATTTTTTGGCAAGCAGAGGACACCACTACCTATGAAGCAGGCAACCTGCACATTCAGCCCCAGTGCCAGTCTGGTAAAAGCTCACTTCGCGTTGCGCTAAGCACAGGTTAGCTAGCAGATATTTAAGACCGAGAGATGCCAGCCTCATCTTCTCCCCCCACCCCGCATTTATCTATTTTCTTCTATTACAAGGCAGTTAGCGTTAGAGCATGTTTTCAGCCATATCACAGGGAAGCAGGATTATCTCCTCACCACCCTACAAACACTGTCTGCTCTCGATCTACCGGCGATCTCGTTAGGAAACGCGAGGTCACATCCAGGCAGACCTCAGGAGCAGCCTGCCCCTGCACAACGTGGTGACATCCATGAGCTTGGAAATTCAGAGCAACTTCCAAATATCCAAGCACTGAACTTCAAGTGGCTCGAAGCAGCACCTACATGTTAGAGACCCCGATTTTCTATGGAGGAGGGACACGATACCAGCATGACTCAAACCTGCTGGAGATGAATTAATGCCGATGAGGTTCCAGTGCCTCCTGGAGACAGACCTGTGATCAAGTCACCTGCTGATACTCCTGAAGCCAGAACCACAAGCTCCTTGTTCCGAGACTTACACTAGAAGGCCAAGAATAACTTGAAATAATAAAGCTGTCAGAGGCTGAGCAAAGCAGCATTACTAACTAGTCCAGCAATGCAGACCCCACTCTACCAGTGTTGCTGCGGGAAGATACTAACAACCTCTCTAGGGTTTTCTTTCAGGGTAGCTCAAAGGAAAAAGCCTTTTTTCACCACATTATCTGCTTCTTTGAAACCTTTATAGGAGTAAAGTCTGAAAAAAATAGCATGAGCACGGAATTTCTAGTCCCGTGGTAGTGACTAGCAGTGGCAAGTCAATTAGTCCAAGTCTTAAGACTCTCTACTGGAAAAAATAAGATTAAAAAAAAGAGAAAGAGAAAAACAGATAGCCAGAATGAAGCAAAGAATGAAAAATTCTCAAAAAAAAACAAAAAACAAAAAACAACAACACCAAAAAAAAACCTGTGAGGCAAAGACAGTATGAATTATATTAAAAATGTTATAAGCCTCTCAAAGGACAGATGATGCACATGGCAGCACCTGCCTGGGAAGCTCCTGGCCTTGGCTGCCCCGTGCCACTTATCCTGCCCCACAGCTGCCCCGCGTGCTGCTCGCACACATGCACAGGTATCCAGGCAGGGAGAATTGTCATCTGCAGAGGGCAGGGAGAAGAGGAGCAAGCACTTCATCACCAGCCGTTCTTCAGCAGGACCAGCACGCTGCGGAGCTGCCCAAAGACTCAGGCATAAGGGCAGGAGTAAGCTGACAGAAACAGACTGGGACTGGACACCAAATCTGAAAACAGTGCTTAAAAATACAGAGGGAGTTGCATGCCTTGACCCCAAAAGAGGAATACCCAGCTCCAGTACCCTAACTCTGTTAGGACAGGGCCATCGCTGCTGTTGGTGAAGTCAAAAGGGAAAACTGGACACTGCCTCTTCCAAGACCTGCAGCTCCACTTTACGGCCTGGCGTCTTAACAGAAATCCACCAGAGGGAATTTTGGAAATAACATGGTAGGCTGGATGGTGCTGAGGTGGCAAGTGCCTTGTTCTGTCACTTACAATGAGGGCACTTCCAGAACAGCAGAGCCAGGTACACTTGGAGGCAGCGTGCTGCAGCCCCTCAGCTTTTTGCTCGGTACGCGTCCTGGTAGCTCTGCAAGGGATCTGAAAAGCTGCTCGAAGTCAACTTACAACTAAAAAAATTCTGAAATGGCTCAGACTCCTGTCCCTTCCTCGGGACGCTTGGCCCAAAACAAAAGCACTGAAGTGCAAAGAAGGCAAACTTTTATTCTGATTACACACTGAGAAAGGCAGCTGGGTCCTGAGCCGTCCTGCAGCGACGGCAGGGAGGGAACAAAGCTCCTGCAGAAAGCCAGCAGCGAACTCACAGGGTAAACGCAGCACGAGCAGGCAGCTGCAGCCAGACCGTGCTCGGTGGGGCACAGCTGCTGGCCACCTACAGGCTCCCAGCAAGCCCAAATCCGAGCAGCAGCCCCTCAGAGCCCCCCTACAAAGCACGAGCGAGTTTTGCTTTGTGGTGGAGCAGCAGTTAGGGAACCCGAGTGTAACTGGAAGGCTGGTGTGCCTCTTGAACCACAAAACAGGGATTTTCTTTCTGCTCCAGAGCCTCTATTTTTTTGTTTGTTTTTGTTACAGAGTCTGAAGAGGCCCAGAAGAAGGAAATTGCAATACAAAAAATGCAGAAATCGACCTCTTCCAGATGGTACTGCAGGCGCTGGTACTGAATTACTGCCTGCCACGCTTCACCCCGCCACAAGCAGGGCGGCCGCAAAGCTGCGAGGGATTCCCCTGCCTGCCCATTATCTGCCCCGCACCAACAAACCGAGCCAGGCAGAAATGTGGGGCGGTGTTGGCGAGCCCGAGGAGCCCTCCTTTGTCGTGCAGGGGCTTTGGGGGCGCAGACGGGGCCGAAGGCAGGCAGCCTATTGAGGGCGAGCCGCCGCCAGGTGCCCGCTGTCCCCGCGCGGCTCTGCCTTTGTCTCCTCGCCTCCCGCGCCCAGGCAGCGGCCGCCAGCCCCGGCTGCTCCCCTCCTCCTGCCGCGCTCAAGAAGTCTCCTCCCCTCCGCTCTCCCCATTTAGCGTCCGCCAGATCCGCACGACTTGGAGAGCAAGGGACAAAAGACCAAAAAAAAAAACAAAAAAAAACAAAAAAAAACAAACCCAAACCACCAACCCACCCCAGATGTTGTCTGCCTTTGAACGAAATGGAGACGGCCGTCACCGAGGGGAAACGGGCGATGGGAAGCGTGTGCTTAGAGCCTCGCTCCCGGCACGGGGCGATGGGTGTAGCACAATGTGTTTCCTCCCCTGCTCAAACCCTGCTGCCTCCTGCGCCGCCGCACGCGCGGCTCCTCCCAGCCCACCCCGGGACCTCGGCACGCACCCGAGGGCGCGCGGCTCCCCGAGGAGGCACCTCCTGCACGCTGCCACCCGCTCCCCCAGCACCTGCACGTTATTCATGGCAACAGGATCCGTACTGAGCCCTCGATCTGCCTCGGTGCTGACCTCAACAAAGCGGGTCCTGGAGCGGGACAGCACCAACACAGCATGGGTACAAGAGCAGGCAAGCACTGCAGCCACCGTAACCCATCTCCTGTCCTCGCACCTCATCGGCATCTCCCTGTAACCTCCGCTCTGCCTGTCCCGAGCTGTCCTCCAGCACCCCAAAACCATCCCTTGGCGGAGGACAGCCCCGACCGTCTCCCTGAGGCTCACCTCACCTCCCGCACCAGGGCAGCTTTGCTGGGGGAGCTTGGGATAAAGCTGAGGAACTGAGAATGAGCAGAGCGTGCTCTCAGGGAAAGCATCCTCCTCTGCAGCTTCGGGGGGGAAGGTAATTCTTTGCAGGACAGCATTACGAACATTTTCTTGAACTTTTTACTTAGGTGCTGCGAAGGTAACAAATTCACACCAAAATAAGCTTCACCTAAGAGACTTAAGTTTTCCAGAGCAGAGATGCCAACAGCTTCCTGAAGCAGAGACAAACAAGCAGCCCAAACTTCTCAAGACACTTTGCCATCAAACCCG
Organism: Netta rufina; assembly: GCF_964035555.1. Lineage (NCBI taxonomy): Eukaryota > Metazoa > Chordata > Aves > Anseriformes > Anatidae > Netta > Netta rufina. The sequence continues at coordinate 1,434,549 of NC_140152.1, read as the reverse complement.
CAACAGAAAACAGCACGAAGAGAAGCCACGCAAAGCAGCCAGCAACCTCCTTTCCCCAGGTGGGGACACGGAGCCTGGGGAGAGCCCTCGCAGCAAACTGTCTTTGAGAGCCTTGGCTGCCTTGCACAGCTCCTGACGTGCTCCCCTGCCCGATGCCAGTGCAAGCCCTCCATCCCCACACCTTTCCTGCTCACTCAGGATGTGGCCCACGAGCCACACCACATCAGCCAGACGCCTCCTGGGCTCTCCCAGCTCTCACATCACAGACAAAACAACACAAAAAACTAAAAAGGTGAAACACTTCTGCACTGTCAGCAGCTGGTAAGCACGAGGTTGGAGGACTGTTCGTAACAGCCTGCTCGTGGACTGCACCTCGAGGAGGGCACTGCCAGCAGCACACCGCTGGTCAGACGCACATTGTGCAGAGCACGCTTAGCCTGCGAGATGCATTCACCTCCCAAAGCAGAATTCACATTCGACAGAAGGCAAGCTTTCACGTGGAAAGCACTTGCTGCTAGCATTTAGGGCTGCAGAAGGAAATCTCCAAACACACAGCACAGCAGCCCTAAAGGAGGCTTCAGGAAAGCAGTACGTGCCGCCCGCCGCTGCTCACCTCGGACTGGTGTTAATTCCCAAGGCTGGCGATCGCACACGAGAGCGCTTGTTTCCAGTCAATTCTGACGTGAAACCATGCACGCAGTTATCCACGCTTACTGCATCTGTATGCTCGGAGCAGCTGGGCAAAAAAAAAAAAAAATCAGCCAGGTAAACAACAGGCAGAAATAGCAGAGGTATTAATAAATTGCCACTCACATATTTTCCACTCTGAGGTAATGCAAAATGCAACAGTAACCAAAAATTAGTGCAGCAGGGCCGTGCTATACCTTTGATCTCTGTCCAAATTGATATAAAGGGAAAATCCATTATACCTTGGGAATAAAACTATGCTACTTATCTTCTCCCCCCGCTCTTTTTATAAACGCGGCTCTGAGACTGCAACTTTACAGATAAAGCCCTTGGACAACCAGGGATCTCGGGGGCTGTCAGCTGCGCTGCTCTGGCTGCTACAGGTGGTCCTTTCTTCTCCCCGCAGGCTGGGAGCTGCGGCTCAGGGGCTGGCACTTCAGCTTTGGGCTCTCGGCAGCGGCCGTTTGCTGCTTTGCTTACGGCTCAGCGCCGCACGCTACCCTCGCAATCGCAGTGTGATTTCCCAGATGAAACTCCGCACGTGCAGCAGCTGATAGCACGCGTCTCTCCGATTAGAAAGGCCAGGTGAGGACACCCGGGGAGCCTGGGCTACGCTCCCGCAGCTCCCCACGGGCCCGAGCTTCGCACACCGCCTGCGGGCAGCCCCCGGGTGTGCTGCAGCCGCCCCGCAGGGATGCGGGAGGGATCCCCGCGGCCCCCCGCAGCCCCACGGCACCCACAGCTCGCAGGACGAGCAGCTCCCGGCCGTTTGCTGCCCCGGCAGCGCCGTGCTCGGGTTGGGGTGCCCGCACCGAGCCCCCTGCCCTGACACCCACCCGCTGCCAGCACCCAACGCTGCCTCCTGCCCCAAATTCCTTGTGCAGAGGGAAAATGAAGCGGGCAGGGCTCCGAGGGGGCTGCACATCCCACAGACACCCCCAACCCCACAGACACCCGCCCAGGGAAGCCGAGCAGCACCAGACGGGCACAGAAAGCCGGGGGGGGGGGCCGGGGAGCTCAGTTCCCGGCCGTGGGGTGCCCGCAGCCCCCCCGGGAGACCCCCGGTGGCCGAGCCCAGCCCCGCCACCACCCCGGGCCCCCCCTGGAGCAGGTCCCGGAACCCCTCGGCCCTTCACCCCCGGGTTTCACCCCCGGGTCCCGGCCTCGCCCCCCCCCCGGCCCCGGTACCGCCGCCGGCCGCCCCCCCGCTCCCACCTTTTCCGCTCCATCTCTGCCGCCGCGGCCTCCGCTCGCCGCCTGCCCGGGCCCCGCGGGGCCTCCCCCGGCTCCTGCCTCCCGCTGCCGCCCCCCCCCTCCCTCCCGCCGGGCCACCGAGCTCCCCCCCCCCCCTCGGCCACGCCGCGGCTCCGCTCGGCTCCGCTCCGGGCCCGGCCGCTCCGCTCCGCGCCCGCCCCCGCGGTTCCGCTCCCGCCCCTTCCCCCGCCGCCGCCGCCGCCGCCGCTCCCCGCGCTCCGCCTCCCGCCAGGGCCGGGGGCGGCCGCATCAGATCCCTCCGCCCGGGCACGCCGCGGGATATAGTCCCAAGCGGGGGGGCAACGGGGGGCGGCGGGGTGGTCCTCACCGAGCCTCCCCCGGGCTCCCTCGGAGCCCCCCCGGTGTGCTCAGAGCCCCCCCCGGTCCACCCAGGGACCCCCCGCCTCAGCCTCCGCGTGGAGCCGCTCCAGAGCCCCGCGGCGACGCCACAGAGACCCCCCCCGAGACCCCCCCCCAAGCTCCCCGGAGACCCCCCCGGCCGCCCACAGCCAGCCCTCCGCCTCCACATGGACCCCCCCCCCGGCTCCACTGAGACGCCCCTGGCTCCACATGGACACCCCCCACCACCACAAAGACCCCCCCGGCTCCCCGGAGACCCCCCCCCAGCTTCACAGAGACCCCCCCCGGCCGCCCATGCCCACCCCTCCGCCTCCATATGGACCCCCCACGAGCTCCACAGCGACCCCCCAGCTCCACATCGACCCCCCCGAGCTTCACAGAGACCCCCACTTCCACGGAGACCCCCCCCGGCCGCCCATGCCCACCCCTCCACCTCCATATGGACCCCCCCCAGCTCCACATCGACCCCCCCCGAGCTCCACACGGACTCCCCCGACCTCCTCGGAGACCCCCCCGGCTCCCCGGAGACCCCCAAAGCCGCCCATACCCAGCACATGGCCCCCCCCCGGCTCCGCGTGGACCCCCCCCCGAGCTCCACGGAGACCCCTGCCCACCCCTCACCCCCAAATTGCCCCCCCCGGCCCCGGGCTCACCCCGGCGCCCTCCGCCGCGCCCCCCCGCGCTGTCCCGGCGGCGCCGCCTTGGGCATCCTCCTTCCCCCGCGCCCCGCTCCGCGGCCCCGGCCCGGCCCCGCGCCCCCCGCCCCGCCCGCTCGCGCCCCCTGCAGCCCCGGCCCCGCGCCGCAGCCCCGGGGGCACCGGGCGGGGGGAGAAAGGGGGAGGGGGGGGCACGGACGGGGCGCCCGGGGCGTGGGGATGGGCACCAAGGACGGGGGGCACGGGTGGGGCAGCAAGGACGTGGAGTCATGGACGGGGCACAAAGGACACAGGGCATGGACGGGGCACAAAGGATATAGGGCCGTGAACGAGCCGTGCAGGACACGGCCCGAGGATGGGCCACCAAGGACATGGGGCCATGGACAGACCACGTAGGACATAGGGCATGCAGGACATTGGGCATGGATGGGCCATGAAGAGCATAGGGCATCGGTGGGCCACCCAGGACATCGGGCATGGACGGGCCATGCAGGCAGGACACGGCCCCATGGATGGCCCACCAAGGACATGGGGCATGTAGGGGCCAACCAGGACATTGCCAGGCCACCAAGGACATCGGGCCATGTGGGACATGGCCCCATGGATGGGCCACCAAGGACCTGGGACCATGAACGGGTCATGAGGGACATGTCCCATGGATGGGTCACCAAGGATGTGGCCCCATGGGCAGACCATCCAGGACACAGGGCATGGATAGGCCACCCAGGACATCGCCCACAGATGAGCCACCCAAGATATGGCCCTATGAATGGGCCACCCAGTTCATAGGGCATGGATGAGCCACCCAGGATGTGGCCCCATGGACTGGCCACCGCAGAGATGGCCCTATGGATGGGCCACGCAGAACATAGGACATAGATGAGCCAGCCAGGACGTGGCCCCATGGACGGGCCACTGGGGCTGTGCAAGTGGCAGCCCCACGGTCTGGTGTTGTGGGCACGTGGGCAGGGCTGTGCCAGCGCCATGGGTGCTCAGTGGGGCCATGGGGCACAAGAACCCAGAGTCTCTGCTTCTGCAGGCTGCGGTGGCATGGTCCCAGCACAGGGGGCTTCTCCTCGACCACGTGCCCAACAGCAGGACCCACGCAGCTCACCGTGCCCAGCCTGCTGCACCCAAAACTGCCCTGACCCAACACCCGCTGCCTCCTGCAGTGCCTGGACATTGGAAGAAGAGGGCTGGTCTGCTGCGTGGCCCTCCTGGAGGCTTTTTCTGGGATGGCTGGATTTGGACATTTTACAGGTCTTTTCCAACCCAAATGATTCTGTGATTCTGTGGTTTTGCTGGGTTCGTTCAGCACGGTCAGTAGCACCAACATCCATGCTCCTGGGGTTAAGTCCAAAAAGAGATTCATATAAAAAATACAAGAGGGAAGAAAATCTGCTGTGGAGGAGATGGTGAGAAGACAAAGCAATGAGAAGCATTTTAGGAAACAAAACAGTAACCAACTGCCTACTGGGTGCATAACGAGACCGTGTCCACGCACCGGGGAAAGCCCAGCCCAGGGGGCCATCGCCACGACCCTGACCACGGGCATGTGCCCCAAGGAAACAAGCACCACAAGTCACCACGTGCCGCCAAGCCACTGAGTGCAGTACCCCAGCAGAGAGGTTTCTGCCTCCGGCTGCTGGTGAACGACGTCTACCTGGAACCCCGTGGTTTGATAATCATGACCGAGCAGCTGCGTTTTGGCAGCCGGGCGTATCACAGCAATATCCACCTCCCGAAAAGCACCGAGCCATTTGTCTTGGAAGCACCGCGCAGCAGCAAGCTCCGCAAGGCAGCCTGCTGTCGAAAACATCTCGGAGCAATTAATTTTTCTTTAATGAACAAGTGACACACTAGGCTTTCGTTAAGAACCTTGCACAGACCGGCAGTCCTGAAGCGACCGCGATTGGAGGTGCAAAATAACAACGCCTCCCAGCGTGCGCCCGAGTCCTGCTGGCATCGGCAGGGCTCAGCGCCCTCCTGGAGACGAGCACGGCCCCGCCACCGCTCAGTTCTCCCGACACTGAACTTCTTCAGTCTGCTTGAACTTCCCGTACTTCCTCCAGCTTGCATCTGTGCAAAAAGCTGTTGTAGTTTTACTGATTTTTTTAAAAACACGTCTCACTCACTTGTTTCAAACTCCCTTATTTGGAAAGCAGCAGGGAGCGCGAGGAAGGATGTGAGACGTGTGTCGGGGATGAGAGGAAACCGAGTCCCACACACATGGGGCACGAGTTGTCCAGGCACAGGTAAAAGTTCAAAACAACTTCAAAGAGGTGGGTGCACTCCTAGGTGCAGGGTTGCATTTGCTTGTACAGGAAGAATTTTATATTTCTGATACCTGACAGAGGAGATTGTGTCTTTACTTTAATCAATACAGAGCTTTCCGTTGCCCTAAAGGCATTCCATCTCTCTAGGGTTGTTTTTGGTTTTGTTGGTTTGTGTTTAACATCCTCTCCTTCTGGACTAACGCTTATGAAATGTCTCGCTTTGCTATCGCTATTATTTCCTGCAATCTTGAACACGCAGACCAGAAAAGCTCTAATTGCCGGTATTGATCAAAACCACATTATTTTTCACAAACATGCTTTCCCTTTTTCTGTGTTGCTGATTTGGGGGGATAAAAAATAGACCAGCTAAAGTCATAGCATTCCAATCGAACCCTCGTGCTAAAACACAGCTTCTTGATGAATAAGAAAGGTCCATGGAGCAAGCGGGCAGAGGGGAACTAAGGCAGTTACCCCGCTGCAGGCACAGAATCCTGCACGTTCCTTGTCCCCCTGCTCTGAAACACTCCTCAGCACCTGGGCTGGAAACTCAGTAGCTGTCTCTTTTACACCAACCATTCCTCTTTCACTGACTAAAATCAAAGCCACAAAAAGGAGACAACATTTCACTGAACAAGATCATACAAGACACAGTGTCCACATTGGAACACCGCATTTTGAGGAAGACACTCTGGGAGAGAGCCAAGAGGAGAGCAATGAAAATCATCAGCTGTCTACAAACTGACCTACCAGGCACGAGGGAAGAACCGGATTTGTTTAGTCTCGAGAAAGCATCTGAGATCTGATAACAGCCTTCAAATATGTAAAAGTGAAAGAATTACTGCGCTTGCATTTCAGAAGGGGAGAGAATTTCCTTTTTTCCAAGCATGTAAGCACGGAAATGGACCATGTGCAGGGACCAGAAGCTCTCCCTCAGTGGCACTTTTTAAGAACAAACTGGACAAACTGGAAAAGCTTGGGAGTGGATCCTGCTGTGGGGTGGGGATGGAGAAGCTGACCTGTTAAGTGTCCGCTGAACCTCAGGCACAGGGTAACAGTAGTTAGAAAACTGGTTTTCACTGACAGCGGGTGCAGGCAACAGGCTGCAAAAAAAGATGGTGTTTACTGTAAGAGTACGTGGAAATTTGGGCAGGAACTCTTGAGCGCAAGGGAAAATGTTCCTGTGTTCCTTTGGGAACGCTGCTGAGGTACAGAGGATAAGGTACTTGTAGACACTGATACCAGCTGGGTGCACTTGGGTGCCAGGCAGCCTGCGTTGCTCCAGGACTAGCAGATAATCCAAAATCACCCAAATCGGCTGCTGCCAGACACAGAAGCTAGCATAGACTGTCCAGACAGAAAAACCTCTTCCACTGAGCTCCGCGGGTAGCTCTCCCTTCTGCTCTGCAGTGGCTCATCCCAGCCCCAACAGAGGAGCTCGTTTCAGAGCAGGATTCACCAGGGAGCAGCCAGCCCACCAGAGGGGCTGGAGCTGAGGTTGATCCGGAGGCTGCAGCAGTCAGGAGAGCGGCAAGGTCTCTAGAGCTGAATGCAACAGACTGAATGGGGCTGTGGTGGGTGTGATAACGGCTCCGTGTTCCCACTCCACCTCCCGACACCCTTCACAAGGAAAGCGAAGCGTCCGGACCAAACACTAAAAAAAAACAAACATTAAAAAAAAAAAAAAAAAAAAAAAGGGTATGCTGGAACACAAGTCTTACTGTTTTTAGAGCTTGCTTTTAAGTTACGCAGCTGACACCAAGCTGAAGGCGCTTTTTGATTTCTGCAAACGCTCAGCCCTGCGGCTGAGCCACCGCTGTGCCCTCTAGTGGATCTCTCCGGCTGCGGAAGGGCAGCTTCTCGTATATCAGCTCCTGGTCTTTAATTAATTTATTCACGTATGTAATGTATGTGACATTTTGTCAGCTCATTCTGAAAAAAATATTAAACTATTAGAAAAGAGGTAATGCTAGAATATTAAAAACTAGAAGGATCACCCCTGGCACCCGGAGAGTAATTACTCATATTTTAACAGAAATTTGCCCAAGAATGCAAAGCCACTTCCAATGGTGTATTTCTGAAGAATGCTTGCTCTTGTGGAAGGAATACTAGAAATTAAATTAGTTATAGGCTAATCCTAGGGTTAATTAGAGACAAAAACGTCATTTGAAATGCAGCAGAAAACACAAGCAGCTGAACAATCGCCAAAGGGTAAACAAATCCAAAGTCCGTATATTCCTTACGGTGCCTGCCTGTGCAGGCAGCTGGTGTTTGGAATATGTTTCTGAAGTATCTGCTGATCCAATCTGCTGTGCACAACGCTATCACTGGGCCCTTGCTGACAACCCTCACTCGGGAGAGCTGCAGGCTGAGAACACGGGAAGACCACGGCCCTCCGAGGAGCGGGCAACAGAGGCAGGTCCTGGGCCTGAGGCCTCCTGGAGACTTCCCTGAGCAGTGGGAGCAGAGGCTCAGCCGCCCACAGGAGCACGCCAAAACTAGGTCATCTCTGAAGTCAGCAGCATGTTGTGCCCGTCCTGTCTAGACATGTTGAGCAGGTAAGAGAGAGCACAGACTAACTGTTCAAGCCTGGTCTTACGATCTTGATGGCATGTGAACGTAGGCTAGCACAATGCCCACTTTCACGGCATGCCTCAGATGAAGATGCGTTGATATCCATGCACACGCTCAGGGATGTTGTCGTCAGCATTTCCACGGACAGGTTCAGCCCTCCAGGAGCCAGCCCAGAGCTCAGGAGCAGCTGGCAAGGGGACAGACTGCAGAAACAACACGATCAGCCCATTATGCTTCCGTACTGCCCGACTGGAGTGAGTTTTGCATAGGAAAATAATTTGTTTTCCCCACACAACTAATTACTGATGATGCTGCACTAATGCTGAAGCAGTTATTGTTAAGTAGCTCAAGCGCCCTGTCAGATTTTACAAGTTTTCTGCAGAAACATCACTGAGGAGCCTTCAACCCTGAGTGTAACTCCCAAGCAGCACAGCTACTGCAACTGAGATAAAAAGTTTTCCTTAAAAAAGATTCAAGCATTAATGAAATGCCAGAACTTCTAACTAGGTGGAATTTGGCACTGAACAGAGAGAAAGCAGCGATCCTGTTATCACTCAGACACATTTGTTTGCAAATTTTGGCCTTTGGGGAAAAGGGCTGAACTTCCCCCCCAGGTCTGAGTTGTCTGCTGTGGCTTCATGGCTGAGACTATGTCAAGACCAATCCCCACACTTCATCTAGCAGCTAAAGACTTTCATGTAAAGTGCTCTGCAGTGGGTTGTTTTGTCCCTAATTTACATTTTGATAGATACACCTAAAAAATACAGATGTGGGTGTTGAGTAGGAAAATAATATACATTAAAAAACTAACCCTGAAGCTCTCTAAGCCACTGAGTTTCATCCTTGTGTACTGAAAGTCTCCCAGGGTTTGCAGACTACCTTCCTCGAGCCCCTAGACAAGAAAAGCTAGCCTATTTTTAGCTAGCAGAAAAAGGCAGCCTATTTTTAGACAAGCATACAGCTTTAAAAAGGTGTTGACCTCTTAACCTATCTGTTTGGATGCAGAAGTTGATGTTAAAAAAAAAAAAAACAAACAAAAAAACACAAAGCCTCACACCAAAAGCCAGTGATCTGTGTTACAGCAGAACTCTGCAGCACTGGCTAAGGGAAGTTAACTGGAAGCAAGAGCCCACAGATGTGACCGAGCTAGGAAGGACCAGCTTACCATCAACACATCACTAAGAACAGTTCAAAGACCACAGCAGCTTTAAAAGTTATGAGCAACAACTACCCCGGGACAAACCAAAGGCTCAGCAAGCCCAACCCTAACAGCAGGCACTTGTTGATGCCTGAGGAAACTGCACAGGAAAGGAGGCAAACACGTGGCACACTCCTTAGGACACACACTCAAACAAGCTGAAGACACAACACAGAACCAAACAGGGATCTGGTTTAAAGAACGCAGGCAAAGAAGATCACAGCACCACCAAAACATCATTCACGTGGTTTATTTTGTACATCAGCTTTACAAATTACTTGCATTAGGCCAAGACCAGCTGTGGAAGTGATGAGAAGAGCACTAGGCAGGCTGGTACGTGGAGTAAAACCCCCTCACAACCAAGTGGCCACAACTGCTCATGGCAGAGAGCGGGATGTGACAGCCCACTGCAGAATCTGTACCAGGCATTTCAAGTTCACCTCAAAGCAGGTCTCAGCGGACGGATGGCTCCAACACACTCAATCCAGCGATAAATTTCCTACAATAAACACAAAGCAGTCATTAAGCACTGCGTCCCGCAACGTGCTACAGCAGTCAGCATTACAGAGAGGTTTCCAAACCCTCTGGTATTCACACAAGACATTTCTGTTACAGATACACAAACACCAGAAGGCTTTTAAGTCTCTTTGGAAGGAACCGTAGGCCACCACAGAAGCATCCTCTTCCTCTACAGCACTGAGCGTGTTCCAGATGATTTGTGCACGCTGACACATCAGTGCTCTTATGTGAGGAGAGAGAATGTAGGCTGTGGGCTCGGGAAGGCATCCACATACCTACTACTGACCAGGACAGTTGTTCTGTACAGAAAGCCCTTTCTGCTTAATTTAATTGTTCCTACATCACCTGAGAGCTTTTCCGCTGACTTCTCCACAAACTTCCACAGTCACCTGAGATACTACGAGCACAGCTGAGTTTCATGAAAAATTTCTTTCATCCTTTGGTTACGCTGAGGAATAAATAACCTGTTTGATGCACATTTTGAAAACAGGGAAGACACAGTAAAACATCTACAATCCAACAGGTACCTCTGCAACAAGCCTTACAGAAGCACTGGTTTCTCTATGAAATTCTGTGTAGCTTGAAGGCAAGCCCCTCACTTTCATTTACCAACATTTATACGTAAGTTATTCCGAGAAGCAGCAGCAAATATAGAGGGGCACACAGCTTCCTGATAGCCTCTTCTTGTCAGCATCCTTTTAATGTAAGGCAAAGTCTTCATAACTCATATCTGCAGTGAGGAATGAACTAATTCTAAGCCTGCTTACTACACGTGTGTGTATTCAGAGGCCTAACAGCAGGTACTGTAATTGCTGCTCTAGCTTTATGAATGGTCAGTCTTACAAAAACCAGTGTATTTCATACGCAGTTAGAAAGGGAGAGGAAAAAACACCTTGAGAAAGCCAATTTTCAAATGAATTTTTTGTATATAGTAACCAGCACAGAACACGTAGCTTATTTTTAGTAACTCCATGGAAAGGAAAGGCATCCAAATTTGCCTGACAGCAAAACCAGTCTTGAGCTTGAAGCCATTCTAGCTAAGATTAGAAGTGGATCCCTCAGAAGTTCCAAATGACCACAAAAGACTTTATTTGGCTTATCAAGAATTTCAGTAAATTGTGAAAAATCCACTGCTTACAACATAATCACTTGAGAATAATGCTCTTAGTAATACTTCATCCTTTGGCACTCCGAGAAGCCCTACCCCTAACACAAAACAAGACAAGACAGAGCAATAAACACTGAATAACCAGATTAAGCAGCGCTGTTTTGGCCCACCAATTTGGCTGTGCCCTGGAGAAACAAGGCACGCCAACTGCCGCATCCACACACCTCCACTACGTAAGCTGCCAGGTGCACAAACCAAACTCACCGTTAGAGGGAAGCTTAGTCTTCAGTTTTATACTTGCCACCGATGTAGGGCACATACTGAAGGACGAGCTTCCAGTCTGTGATCCATATTACACCGGCACCAGCTACAGCACCCCACGTGAAAAGGGTGGGAGTCCTAAAGAAGAGAGGCAGACACACAACACACACAGGTAAATGACCAACCCTCCAGTCAGAGGGCTGGCAGACACTCACCCCGAGGTACCCAGGAAACTCATTTCAATCAAGAAAGCAGCTTGACAGAAATTTGGAGAGAATCCCATGCACAAAGGAGCTGGTTTCCAAGATAACCAAGATGTTTTACAGGAAAGGGTCGATATGCTTTTATTTAAGAGAGGTGCTACTAAGTTTAGAAAACACAGACTGGTTTATTATCCTAACTCTCCAGCTCATTTCTCCTTTATTCTTGCCTGTGGCTACCTCATCCTTCCTCACCATGAACCGGCAACCTCAGGCGCTGCAGCAAGCACCTCTGAAACGCTCTGAGGTCAGCCAGGACAACACGCAGGCCACACACATGGCTGTCAAACCATGGTAGGATAAAATCTAACCCCAACAACCACTTCTCAGTGCTGCAAACCCCATCTGAACCAAGAGAGAACCATGGAGTGGTTTGGGTTGGAAGGGACCTCGACGCCCACCCCATCCCACCCCGCCATGGGCACAAACCACCCAGCAGCCCAGGCTGCCCCCAGACCCATCCAGCCTGGCCTTGGGCACTACCAGGGATGGGGCACCCACAGCTCCTCGGGGCAGCCTCAGCCAGGGCCTCACTGCCCTCAGAGGGAAGAATTTCCTCCTAATACTGAATTTAAACCTACTCCCTTATAGCTTAAAGCCATTACCCCTTGTTCTGTCACTGTCTTCCCCCCCCACCCCCCCGACAAAGAGCCCCTCCCCAGCTTTCCCAGTTCCAGTTCTGGGCTCCCCAGTACAAAAAAAAAGACAGGGATCTCCTGGAAAGAGACCAGCAGAGGGCTACAAAGATGATACAGGACCTGGAGCATCTCCTCTGTGAGGAAAGGCTGAGGGACCTGGGTCTTAAAGCCATTACCCCTTGTCCTGTCACTGCCCCCCCGACAAGGAGTCCCTCCCAGCTTTCCTGCAGGCCCCACAGGCCGCTGTCAGATCTCCCGGGACCCTTCTCTCTCCCTGAGCACCCCCAGCGCCCCTCAGGGCTCCCCCGGCTCCTGCAGCAGCCCCCAGCAGGGCGGGGGCGCCCCAAAGCTCCCTGAGGGGAGCAGAACAGGGCCCAGAGGGGGAACTGAGGGCCGGCTGCGGCCCCCCAGGGCCCCATAACCCCCCCCCAGGGCCCCATAACCCCCCTCCCAGACCCCATAACCCCCCCCAGCCCCCCCGGCCCTCACCAGTTCTGCAGCAGCTGGGCGTAGCGCGGCCCCAGCACCCTGCTCAACATGGCGCCGCCTCAAAGTCACCCCCGCGCCGCGCATGCGCCGCCGCCCCGCGCCGCGCAGAGGAAGGCCCCCGGCCCCCGGCCCCCCGCCCGGGGCTGCCCGCGGCGCTGCCTGAGCGCGGCGGTGTTGTCATGGCAACGGGGCTCCGTGACCATGGCGGGGGGGTGAGGGGACGGGGCCTGGCCCCACAGCAGGGTAGGGACACGGGGCCAGAGCCATAAATCATCGTTAGGGTTGGAAAACACCTCCAGGATCACCTGGTCCAACTGTCCCCCTGTCACCGCTGTCACCCCCTGAGCTGTGTCCCCAAGCACCACGTCCAGCCTCAAAAACACCCCCAGGGACAGGGACATTGGCAGGGACTGGCCCTGACCCCACACAGGGCAAGGGACACAAGCCCTCAGGGCATGTCCCCGTCCCTACAACAGAGAGCCCTGAGGGGACCGTCCCTGTCACCCCAAGGGAGAGGGGTCACAAGCCCTGAGGGGCTGGTTCTGCCCCTGGACAAGGGCAGAGATGTGGGGTGAGCCCCCTGTCCTCATGCTGGAGCAGGAACGTGACTGCTGGGGATCCGGTGCTGTCCCCAGGCTGCCCCCAGCTCAGCTTCTCGCACTCGGTGCTGGGGGAGGCTGGCATCTGTCCAGAGCCGTTTCTCCAGCGCCTGGCTGTGCCTCTGCAAACCCTCCTAGCTGCTGTCACTCAGGAGAGGGAGTTTTGAGCTAGATTTTTTTCATAAAACATCCCCAAATCCACCAATGGTTTCATAAAGTTCCTCAGACTCCCCAAAGCCAGCTCAGCTCCTTGTTAATCTGCAGGTCCCAGAAAGTCCAGGGGGATGCTGGAGCCTGATGCTCTCATCTGCCTGAGCTCCGTGGCTGGGCTGACTCAGCCTTGGGGCTGCAAACCCCATCAGCGCCAGTGTCCAGGAGTGATGCCAGCAGCCTGCACCTCCCTTCACACCCTGCGCTGCATGTGCAAGTTTCACAGAGCCCAGACCCACAGAGCTGAATCTCTTGCAAAAATCCAGCCTGTATTTTTTTTTCCTTCTCACCAGGACACAGAACAACTATTTTATCAGCTCTTTGCATGATCAACTTCACCACCACATTTTGACAGTTTGAGTTTTTCTCTGCCTAGATACCAGCGGGGCGATGCAGGTTACTGAACCGTGCAGGCTTTTGGGTTCATTTCTGTGAGTTTTTTCTCCGTTGCCCACGCACCAGCTGGTGCATGAGGAAGTCAGACGGTGCCGCACGGCGTGCGTTCCTGCAGGAAACTGGTGCCTTTGCCACCGCCACTGTGGGTATGGAGGGGGAGTGAGCCTGGTGGGCAGGCTCTGCACAGGTTTGGCTTTTTTAATGACATTTCAACTGTGTCTTGAAGTCATGCAAATGCAGGACAGTCTCGGCTTTCAATTTGCAATGGGAGTTTCCTAGATGACCAAAAAAAAAAAAAAAAAAAAAAAAGCAAAATAACTCCAAACTTTAGAAGCAATGAAAAACATCTCAACGTGTATCTTCAGAAAAGCCCTGGGGCTTTCAAGGCAATTCTGAGGGCATTTCCCCCTGCTTTTCCACAGTCCAGGCAGACACTGAAAGACACAATAATACTACCAATTTCCTGGTTAAACCAACAGCAATATTATCTTCTTCCAGCGCATTTTACTGTCATCTACAGTTCAAGTGCTGCAGAAGGGGATCTGCTGGCTGCTCTGGACACCACACTGTGACACAACGCTTGCTCATTCCTTGCAGAAACTCATTTTGGCTGCTGGGAGGAGAACATGGCTCAGACTGCAGCAGGGAGCTGAAGCCTACCTCCTAGCTGTAAGAGGCCACCAAGGTGAGGGAGGGACACTTTCTTCCATGGCTGTCTTCTGTGGCACAGCTGTCCCTTTAGTTTTGGAAGCAGGAGAGAGGGCAGCAAGCCTGGTTGCCCAGAGCTGCCTTAGGTACACCACAGTGAAGCCTGGAGTGAACTATTTGCTCTTGACCACTCTGCAGCACCTCCTGCGTTGCTCCTGCCCTCAGCTCCCAGCCCAGGCGCTTGCCTGCTTTAAGTTCCGCCTGGTGCATCTCTGAGTGTCTGTCTTCCAAGCTGCAGCCTTGCTCCCAGGCACACTTTTCTCCCACTTCTAGATTGGGTACAACCTTGGTTTCTCAGTCCTCACTCTTCCTTGTACCGATAGGGGTAGACAGCTCCATCCTCACCCTGGGAGTGCTCTTCACTCCCTGGCCTGGCAGATCACATCTCAAATTTCTTGATAACCAAAGTATTTGGTGTCCTGAAGCAGTTTGGCTTCCATGGACCTGTCCTAGCACTTAGCCAGCTCTAGGGAGAAAAGCAAGTAGGCTGGGCACACGGCCATGCAGCTCACAGGGCCAAGGAAGCGAGGAACAATGCAGGGTAAAACCAAGCCCTGCAAGGAGGCAGTGAAGGCAAAGAGGACGAGGCGAAGCGTATCAGCAGGGACAAGGAGATGCTGAATTGAAAGGACAGTCATTTGATTCACTCACTGTGGCTCGGGAAGAGCAGTGCACTACCTCAAAGAGAGCTTGCTTACTGCTGAGAGAAGGGAGACAGGGCTTAATGACATTTAACTAATTACTGCAAGAGTCACTGCTTAGTTAATTTGGTCGGTTTTTCCTTCACGGCGCTGTGTGGACAAGCCCTGGGCAGGAGCAGCACAGCAGAAATGCCAGCAGCAAGCCTGAGGAAGGAGCTGCTGTCAGGCAGCATCACAACACCAGGGCCTCAGAGAGGGTCTGCTGGGGCTCGGTGCTCCTGGCTGCAGCTGCCACGGCTCCGTTTCCCCCTGAAGTAGCCCGATGTGATCAGCAAGCTGGCAGCAGGGGGCTGACCCAACCACTGAAACCACATGGGTTAACGTGGTGACGAGCTGGGGGAAATGCCTGTTGATCAGAGGGGCAATGCACGGGGGAGCTGCCCAGTGAGGGCTGGGGGACCAGGGAAGGGAGAGCCCAGCCAGGCAGCGCAGCGGTGGGCTGCAGATGCAGAAAGTGATGGAGCGAGACCAACCATCACGCCTGATGCAGCTTGGCCAGGGCACTGCCTCACCACTGCGATGCACTCGTGAGGCTGGGTGACCTCCTGCTGCTACTGGCTCCAGCCCACTCCTGCTGGCTTTAAGCCCTCCCAACCCCTCTGCCAGGTCATCTCCCCCCTCCCCAGGCTGTGCTGGGCTCCTGGCAGGGGCTGGCCACATTTATCCCAAGTGCCTGCTTGCACCGACCTCGCTGGGTGCTCCCCAGGCAGGGCAGAGGCAGGGAAGCAGCAGCGCCCTGGGGAGGAGGCCCAGGACCTCTTTGACCATGGCACGGCCGAGGGAGAAGCTGTGCCAGAGACCCCAGGTCTGCGAAAGCCCCCTGGGGCCAGCAGCAGCTCAGGCTGCCCCATGGTGGGCAGGAGGAACAGAGAGCGAGGGGACAGCACCTGGGAACCTGCTGTGGCTCGTCTTTTCCTTCTTTCTCTCTCTTTTTTTTTTTTTTTTTTTTTTTTTACAAGGTAAAACCTTTATTACAACTTTTCATTCATAGGTATACAACATCTGAAAGACAGATATGGGGAAAAAAGGTAATATTGTTATAAAATGTCACATTTATTGCTACATTACTGTTATATACAGGACAGTTCTCAAAATCTACTTTAAAAAAGTTAGGATTATTTAAAAATTCCAAATAATCCAGCCAGCTGTTTTGACACTTGTATAAAATTATTTAAAAAAATGAAAACAATTCTTATCTTGAGGCACTCAGAAACACAATTTAATCCCCCAATTGTGATTCATTTCAGAGAACAACGCATTTCCCCACCCCCAAATACTTTATTTTTCTATTTTTTTATTTTTGCTGGGTTAGGCATATATATATATATATTTACTATATATATAGTTCAAAACTATAATGTGTATCTGATTTAAGAACAAGGATTTCAGCCACTTAAGTACATCTGGATTTACAGGTAGGCAGCATAAACATCAAAAGCAAGGACCAATTTTTTATTTTTTTTTTAAAGGCCAAAAAAACAAAACCAACCCAAAACTTTCTACGGGGTTAAAAATAAACAACTTCCGCAGGCATCTCCCGTCTGCTCTCCCACCCCCCCCTCCTACAAAAATATATATGAAGAGCAACCGAGTGATGCTTCATTTTCTCAGAGGGCTCCTTAGAAATTGGTTCCTTCCCCACACACCGCGAGGCCGTCCCCGCTCGGCCTCCCCGGGTGCCTCCTTCCCCTCCCACAGCTCCTACACCCCGGCAGGGGAGCCCACGGCCTCCCGCGGCCCCGTCCCTCCCCGAGCCCCTGTGTTACGAGGTCTGCTCAGACGCTGGTGGGTTTCAAGTCATTTGGCCTCGGCACCCAGGCCCCCACCGTTTTACAGCACAAGCTCTGCTCCCCCCCAGTGCCCAGTGCAGCGGCGCGGTGCCCACAGCAGGGATGGCAAAGCCCGAGGAGCAGGAGGTGTACAGCAGGGGAATGGCAATACTGGCACGGAGCCCCACGGCGGGGCTGCCTCTTTCCCCCTGGGAGGGGACACGGGACAGGAACACAAGTTTTAGCAGAAGGGATCCCAGACCCGCTGCAGCAGCCATCTCCCAAATCCTCCTAGCCCAGCGGACGGGCTGGAGCCACCTCGGGGCTGGAGGTGGATGAAGGGAGCCCAGCCCAGCAAGGAGGTGGGACGCAGCTGCTCCATGCGGAGGTGCTGGGGAAGAGGGGGTGAGATGAAGGATGCTGGCAGCGAGCTGCTGAGCAGCGAGCAGAAGGCACGGGAGGGTGAAGCGTGCGTGGAAGAGACCCAGGACAGGCCCTGCCCCTACAATTCAGTGCTCAGCTCCCACAGCACGAGTTGGGGGGGTGTTCCTGTGCTCTCATCACTCATCCACCCCCCTGGTTCCGGGGCGCCGGCCTGAAAATGGTTTTGGAGCTGCTAGAAATGAAGCTGGACCCTGAGAGCAGCAGGGAGCAGGGGCTCAGCAGTCATGGACGAGAGCGGAGAGAAGGGGCTGGGCTGGGACCTGCAGAGCCCTGGGGGAGAGGAGAGGGGGTTGCATAGGATTTCACAGGGCAAAGTCCTCGTGCAAGCTTGTGGTGCTGAGAACAGGTCTTGCTATTGCTGGTGTTAAGCAGGAACGGGGGAATCCAGCAGCCACGGCTTGCTCCAGGTCAGCCAGCTCCGTGTCTGGGGCTCGCTGCCTGTCCCAGCCCAGCTCCAGCACCAGCTCTGTGTCACCTCCCCGTCCCCAGCTCTTTGCTAAAGCCCCAGGCCGGGGGCTGGCTGCACCTGGAGCTGGCCCCGATTCACCAGCACGGCACACAGCAGGGCCTGCAGGGCCACGGGCTCTGCTGGGACATCAGTTGGCGGCCATCCCGTGAAAGCAAAGCTCAGGGATGGAGAGGAAGGGGGATGGGGGTTGGAAGCCCCCTGTTTCTTGAGGGCCCCCTCTCCTCTGCGGGCTGAGGGGAGGGAGCAGTGAATCTCCCAGCCAGGGCCCAGGCCCCAGAGGCTCGGCTGGCTTCAGCGTGCGTGAGACACAAAGGACCTCTGAGAGAAGCTTCTGCACTGAACCTGAAATTGCAGACTCCTGGGGAAATCCCAGCCTGCTTCTGCCCTTCCTGTTCGATCACCACCGGGCAGCAAGTGCAAAACCTCGAGGAAACCGGCGCATCGCCAACGCACCGACTGCCCGCCGAAGTCACGGCTGGGGAGCTCGCACATCACGCTTCTGCATTTCTCAGCTGGAGAGGGCAAAAACCCCAACTGCCAGGCACAGACCAGGGCCCCAAGCAGCGTGCAGGCAGAGCACGTCCCCACACCACACACAGCCACATCCCTCGCACCCAGGCTGGAGCTCGGTGCAGGAGGTGGCACAGGCTGCAACCCAGACGTCGTGGGTCCTGTCCCCTCCCGCCAGCACAGCACCTCAGGAAACCAGAGCGAGATGTAAAAGCAGGGGGCAGAGAGCCCGAGGAGATGTTGGCAAAGAGCAGGAGCTGAACAGCAGCCAGGAAAGTTGGCTCGGCTGCGAATGGGTCTGGTGGTGGGTCACAGGCAGGGGAGCGGTTCCCTAAGGAGCTGGAATTGGGCTCCCCAGGGAGTGCTGGCAGCAGGTGGGGGCTGCCACCACGAGACCATCGAGGTGCGGTCTCGGGGAGGCTGCAGCTGTTTTGCTCTGGGGCAAAAGCAGGTGAAGGTGAAGCGAGGGAGAAAGAACAAAAGTCTGCGAGTTTTGCAGTTACTAAAGCAGATCCCAGGCACTCCCCAGCACCTGGCGGCACGCTCGGCTCTGGAAGCAGGGCCGAGGGAGGAAGCACAGCACCGAGTCCCCCTCGCAGCGCATCACCTGCCTGCGGCACCTCCCTGGGCAGGACCACCGACACGAGGGATATAGACAGGGAAGAGAAAGGGGCAGAAAAGGGATCTCCGAGTTCAGCAGCAGAGTTCTCTGGCCACTCCACCTGAAGAGCTTCATTGCAACAGGCTGGGGCTTCGGGAACAGCACCTGGCTAATGATTGTTTTTAGGAAAGCCACTGTCCCTGCAGGTTACAGGCACCACGTTCACTCCAAGCCCAGCACACCAGGCAATCCAGTCAATTTTCCTTGCTACACTCCTGTAAAAGAGGCAGCTCCTGGGCACAGCAGTGCCAGGCCCCTGCCTCATGCTTCCCTGCTGGAGAACGGAGGACCCAAACCCTCCCCAAGCCCTGGCACAGTGGGGTTTATGCTCCAGGACTCAATGCCACACCTTTGTCCAAGCCCTGCCAAGGAAGCTGGCCAGTTTTGCTACAAACAAAAGATTGAAACCACCTAAACACGGATGGAAAGCCCCTTCTCTGTGGGAATGCCTGGTGGTTGGGGGTGTTGTGTCAGCCAGAGCCCCCTGGGCCTGCGCAGTGTCAGGCAGCACTCAGAGGGGATGAAGCATTCAGTGAAATTTTGACCAAATCATAAATTTTCACACGTTCTTTGCTGACAGTTTCTGCATTATTTTTTTTTACAGGACCTTTTCTTTCAATCCACCTGTACACACGACCACCTTCTCAAATTCTTGTTGCTAAATCAAAATGTCGGGGAAGCACTTGAAAGTCTTTTTGTATGGTTTCAAGCTTGCCAGGCTAGGACATCGCTGCACCCCCCGGTACTGGGGCAGCTGCACTGAGCCCGCAGAAAGCCCCACACAACGAGTGCAGCTGACTCCCCACTCCCTACCCCAAAAGAGCACCCAAAAGAGCTACAGCTGGACCAGCAGGGAGAGAGGGGCCCATCCTGCTCCAGCAACTGCACCCGGCTCCTGTCTGGGATGCCTGCGGGGAGACGAGCGATGTCCTGAGTGTTTCCAGCACGTTTTGCTAGAGCACAAAGCATGGCTACAAAAAAAGAGCACCAGGTTACGCCAAGGAAATGCTGCGGGAGACCTAATCCTGTTCACCAGCCCTTCCCTTTCTCTAAGCTGAAGCAATGCAGCTCCCCGAGAAACACAGGCCAGAGAAGCAAAGAGGAGAGGGACGGGCCCTGCTGCTGGAGCTCCAGCTGTGCTCGCTGTCCCCACGTGTCCCTGGCCAGCCCTGCACCCCCTGACCGTCCCGCTCAGCCCGGCCCCGCCAGGCAGAGCCAGGCAGCAGCCGGCCCTGGGCATCGGAGGCACTGCCGAGCTGGGGCTTCACCTCGCCCTGGGGTGCTGACCCCGTCTGCTGGGAAGATCCGGGCACAAAACACTTCGGAAGTGATTCTGGAGAAGGGGAAGGAGAGGGAAGAAACAAAAAAATCCCGGTGGACGCTGTTCTGTTGCCAACTGCTGCTGGGCTGCTGCAGCTCAGCACCATCGTGGCCCTGCTGAGCTCCCTGTGCTGGCTCCTGTGTTGGTGGGGTCCCCGCCGTGTGCTGGGGCTTCCTCCTGCTGGGTGCACTGGAGCCATCTGCAGCGGCCCCGGTGAGCCTCGGAGTGAAGGGGTCGTTGGCACAGCTCGGCTACCGGAGCCTGTCGTGTGGGACGGGTGCTTGCTGCTCCCCTTCCTTCCCAGATGGAGACAGGAGGCCGGGAGCACTCGACAGCGGCCACCACGCGTCCCCCGTGGCAAGAAGGGTGGCGTGCTGAGCTGAGCTCACCTCTGTGGATGCTTTGGAGTCACGACAGCGGGTGAAGGTGGGATGCGAAACCACCCCTCTTCCTGAGCCTGCAGCACTTGCACTTCCAGTGGTAACAGCTCCAGAGCGCGGAGATGCCACAGAGGCAGGGATCCTGCTGCAGCCACGGCTTGCCGAGGGCTGGAGTGGCTGCTCCCCTTCCCACCACCTCCGGCTCCTGTGTCCGTGCGTCCATCCGCCCTGACGCTGACAGAGCAAGGTCCCCGCTGCTGCCTTTGCTCCACCTGCCTCTGCCTCTTCCCAGTCCCTCCAGCTTTGTTCGGTCGTCTTTGTTCAGCACAGCCCCTGGAAGCGCCTCTGACAGTAGGAGTTCACTCGGATGCACGGGCACAGGGCGTTCTCCTCCGCCCTGGGTCTTCCTCTTGCACCCGCGTTGCTTCTTGGCTTACCTTGGAAGCGCACCAGTCCCTTGGTTCTCTTCCACCCCCTGGTGCCTGCTCTCTCCTGGCAGCTCGTCCTCCCTGCCACGGTGCTCCAGGGGCGGGATGCAGCCGCCAGCAGCCTCCAGGAGGAACGCGAACCCTGCAGGGAGCTGTGATGGACTCCGCCCGGGAGGAGCTGGAGCACTGCAGAGGATGCTGCTGCAACTTGCTTTGCTGTTTAACTTCCTTTTCCCAAATCAGAAGTGGCCAAAGCAAAGAGATGGTGAATTCAGCACGAGTTTGTTTGTTTGTTTTTTTTTTTTCTTTTTTTTTTTTTTTTTATAATGGAAGGTACAAGCCAGGCAAGGAAGAACATCTCCTCGCTGTGGCTACATTCGCTTTTAGTGGCTTTCAGAGCCGAATCTGAGAATTCCTCTTTATATCCAGTCTCTCTTAATACAATTTTAATATTCTGGTTGATCCTAAAGATGCAACGTTAACTATAGAAACAGCAGCAGAAAAGCATGGGGTACAAGACATTTTTTTATACAAAAAAAAATTCTTTTCGTCGCTTACAAAACATATGCAAAAGAAGCTAAAAAAAACAAAAGGCATTGCTATTTGTTCTACATAAAAAATCTCATAACTAATGTTCTTTTTTTTTAAAAAAGAAATATTAAGCTTAGGCACAATTTTGCTGCTGGCTGCTTGTGAACAAGCCAAGAGAACACGCCACCCCCTCCTAACTGAGTGATATGTATTGACTGTTCCGCACTTTATACTTAAGGCAATTTTTTTGTTTTTGTTTTGTTTTTGACAAAAGTGTTTTTCCACCCCTTACGTCATGCCAGGATCCGTCCACGTGTGTCAGTATTAGCAGTACTAAAGTTTATGGTACGAGAAGGTTGCAGGTCACACCGAGGGTTTTCTTCCTACAGATCTCTGTATCCAGAGGAACAAAAAGATCTACAAACAAAACAAGCAAAAGCCACAAATGAGAAAAACCCGAGTGAGAATAAAACAGGGCCACTGTACCGCAGCCTCATCTCTGCAGAAGTCAGCCCCGAGGGCCTGACATGGCTGAGCAGAGCTGAGACATGAGCTTGCTGTTTTGCTGGGCTGCCAGCTTTTGACTTTTTAAACATTATTTTTGGTTTTGCACAGCAGCACCATGCCCCCAGGGGATGTGGGGCCACTACAGGGGGACTGCAGGCTGCTGGGTTAGCCCTGCCCCATCTCTCCTGCACGTGTTCAACCCCACATCAGCACCCCTGTACTGCTCAGACTAAAACCAGGGACAGCCCAGCAGGACCTGCGCATGCCACGGCCTTGCTTGGGATTTTCACTTTCTCTGCTTTCCCCAGCGTTTCTGGGACCTGCCCTCTCCCTCCTGTGGGACCACCAGCAGTCACTGGTTTCCAGTAGCCAACTGGAGCAGGGCTGGGAAGTGCAGTGCAGAGCTGAGCTTGCTCGGGGTGGTGAGAGTGCCCAAACCCCCTGTGCCAGCTACGGGATGGTGCCTCTCCTCGGGCAGAGGCTTTGGGTGTGCATGGACGAGCAAATGGCACACACGTCTGGCTCATCCCCCAGAGGTAAATTAAGGAGGATGCCGGCTGCAGCCCAACAAGGGGTGCTGAGCTGCTGAAGAGGAGCAGCACACGTCTGGACCTGGCTGGGATCACGGGGCAGGGAATAATACCTTTACATGTGTCCGACAGGGTTGTGACCATCTCCTAGACCAGGATGTGAAGCTGAAAGCGTCATCTGGGGATCTCCTACCACTCCGGACACTTTCTCCTCTTCCCGACGTTTCAAGCAGGCTGCTTTAGGGTTCAGATTGCGCTCTATGCCAAAAACAGCAAGGGAGGAAAGGAAGCAACCTCAGTCTGGGCAACAGCATCGTGCACAGCAGCAGCATCCGAAAGCGAGAGGACAGGGTCCCGGGACAGACGCACGGGACATGCGAGGAAACGAGCTCGGTGAGAGCTGCTCTCTGCCTGCTGCTCCCAGCAGTGGCTGCAGTAACGTGGCCGGACCCTGCTAGAGCAAAACCCCGTGCCCGGCCGAGCCACCGTGCCAACCGAAACGTGTGCTTGCTTTCAGAAACCCCCACGTGCCCCAGCCAGCTAACGGAGCCGAAGACTGAGTTTTCCAAAGCTGCTTAATGGGATCCAGGTGCCAAATTCCCATTAAGCACGACAGGAAAAGGGACAGAGAGGCTCCAAATCCACCCCGGGGCCGTGGCTTTGGAGAGCTCAGCCGGCGGCGCGGCGCACCCGAGGCAGACACAGAAGGAAGCAGGAGCCGCAGAGCCACACGCACACGCAGAGCTGTGGGGGGAGAGGCCCCGAAATGCACCTGCCAGCTGTTACCATACCTCGTACTTGCTGCTCCAGGCCCAGAATGACCTGCACCGCTTGCTGTAGGATGATCAGTTTGGTCTGTGCTTTGTCCGTTTTTAAGTGCATCTGACACATGCGTCCCAGTTCCTTAAAGGCCTCGTTAATGTCCCGCACGCGCACCCTCTCCCTGGCGTTATTGGCCATTCTCCTCTCCCGGTCCCTCAGATCTTTGTCCTCCAGTGACAAGGCCTCGTCTGTACTGCTGGGTTCATAGCACCACAGGGGTTAGTCAGGGGGGTGGTACCAGGAGGGGGGCTAGACGTTGCCGTGCTGGTAGTGCTTCTGGTGTCCGCTGCCAACGGCCCAAGCGGCCTCCCTCTGGGTGCCAATTCGCCCCGGGTGCGTTCTGGGGCGGCCCAGGCCACTCGGGCCATCGGCCACCCCTGCGAGCCGCGGGAAGGTGCTGCCAGCGCGGGGCTGGGGGGCTGCGGATGCAGCAGCAGCACCGACAGCTTCCCCCCCCTGCAAAATTTCACCATTCTGCTTGTTTTCCAAAGTTTGGGAGGCGTGGGGGGTGTCCCAGCCAAAAACGTTGGGTTTATCCCCCAAGCCAAAGACTTGTTGGCAGAAACCAAATTCTTCTTTGCAGTTTCCTTCAGAAACCAGAGCTGCAGTCCTCCCAGTGAAGGCATTTGTGCCCCAGCAGTGCAGGGCAGCGGGGCCCAGCACCCTCTTATGGGTGGGGGCAGCACTGGGGTGGGAGCCGAGTGCCCCCGGCTGCTGCTGGAAGTCAGTGTCAGATGCAGACACTGAACCAAGGTCTTTCCACGGGGCCAAAATCCAGCCCCAAAATCAGCCTGGAAGGGGTGAATTTTCTTTTCAAGGCAGGTTTGGGAGCTCAGGAGAGCTTCCACCACTGGTGGCATCCTGGGGGTGCCCCAAACAGGCCGGTGGGTGGGGAAGGCAGCACCGTGCTGGCAGCATCTTCAACCTTGGCCTCGCCCGCAGCCCGTCCCCTCCGAGCCCCCAATTTGCTGTACAGACGACCTTCTCCCCCAGAGCAAAAATTCTTGCAGGAAAGACACCTTCCTCGGGTGAGACCTCACACCAGGGCAGACCATGGCCTTCGGCTCCAGAGGAGCCACGTGGGGACAAGCCCCCACCTAAGGTGGGTGGCAGAGGCAGAGCCTTCCTGGGTCTGCTCGGGGGTCTGGAGAGCCCCCAGGCTGCGCCTGACCACGTGGAGGGGAAGTGAGGGCTCCCCGGATGAGCTCTTGCCTGCATGGGGCTGGGGGCTGTCGCTGTCCCTGCCACTGTCCCTGCCTCTCTTCAGCGCCTGGGGATGCTGCAGCTGGGGAGTGGAGCCTGGCAGTGACAGGGCTCATTCCTCCCAGCTAACGCTGGTGGCTGTGGCTCCTGGCAGTGCTGCAGCTCCTCAGTGCCTTGCACGCCGCAGCCGAGCGGGATGGAGCCCTGTCCCCGCCACCAGCAAGCGCTGCTGGTTTGTGGGGCCATGCGGTGTCCTCAGGGCTGTAAGGATGTGCGGCTCCTCAGCCAATTTGTGGCACCTGCCTGCCTGGCTCCTGTAACACCTCCCTGATCTCCTTCCCCTTCCTGCCCGGTTAGCCGCTGATCACGGCACAAAGACCCCAGCAGCCCTGGCTGGGCACACGGGGGCCCCATGGCCCCACTGCAGCCCCACAGGAGGGGATGTGGGGTCGGCTTCTCTCCTGCAGAGCAGCCTGGAGACCAAAACCGCTGGAGAAGTGAGACCCTAGCTGCCTGCTCTAAAGTCTGCCGACAGCAGCACACGGGGCTTGACTTGCTTCCCCAGCTGCGTCCAAGAAGGGTTTAAAAAGGGACAAGCGTGGGAGACCAAAGTGACCACGGTGCCAACTCTGTCTAACCCGGCCCCACGCCACCCCTCGGCTCCTGTCTCCATCCGCAAGCAGCAAGTACAAGGTAGAGAGTGGGACCACCGAGAGGTCACGGCTGGGGACTGTCTGTAGGAGATCGGAAAGAACAGAACCAAAAAAAAAAAAACTCGAAATAAAAAAAAAATAAAAAGGAAGGGGAAATTAAAAAAGAGACAGGAAAAAATATACGTTATGAAAGGCAAAAAATTACAAACTGAAGAGAGGCACAAAGGACTCCAACATCAATGCAACAGCAGAGGCCAGCAGAGAGGAGCACAGCCAGGCACAAACCACGGATTCGTGTTACAACAGCCTCTGCAGAGAGAAAGGGGGTTAACCTGCCCGGCTCTGGGAGGCAGGAGCATGCACTGCGGGTTGCGGGAACAAAGCAGCAAAGTCTCCGGAGCGGGAAGCTGAGCCCTGCGAGCCCTGCGCCTCCCCTCCGGGCGCACACGCGTGGGGAAGGAGCGAGCCTGCCCCGGCGAGGGGGAGAGCCCGCACATGGCCACTGCTGGCTCCGGGCCCTGCTATGGACACGCAGAGCTCCCGGCTCGTGAGGGACAGCGGTTCTGAGAGGCGGCGAGGGCTGCCCGGTCCTGGGCTCAGCCGTGCCAACCCCTCGCACGGTGCCTGTGCTCCCCAGCGCTGTGCCGGGGAGGAAGGAGGCACCTCCCGAGCAGCCATGGGGAGGGACGGGCACTGGGCTTGGAGCTGCCCTTGGAGAGGTTTCAGGTCCTCTCAAAGATTTGCTGTTTGTTTGTTTGGGTGTTTTTTTTTTTGCTGGCCAAGCAGCTGAGCAAAGCGGCTGGCTGCAGGAAAGCGGGGACAGCCGCCGGGGCTGGCGGGCGCAGGTTCCCCCTCGGGGACCAGCATGCAGCACACGCGATGGCAGGGGGGAACAAAAGAGAGAACAGCAGGGTTGCAAAAAAAAATAAAAAAAAAAAAGGACAAAAAAAAGAAAAAAAAAAAAAAAGGACATCAACAGCCTTGGGAATCCAAGGCCACAGGGCAGAGAGAGAGTGCAAGGCACCACAGCACATGTCACAGGAGACAGACAGACAGACAGCCCCGTGCCGATCAGATACGTAAAATATCACCACTCCGGGACCCTCACTGACCTCTAACTTGTTGCTCCAGGTTCAGTATGACTGATACGGCCTGGTGTAGGATTAGCAGTTTGGTCTGCGGTTTTTCGCTGTTTAGGTGGAGTTGGCACATGCGTCCGAGCTCTTTAAAGGCCTCGTTGATGTCACGGACCCGCAGGCGCTCACGGGCATTATTGGCGACCCTCCTTTCTCTCTCTCTCTCGGCTTTTTGCTCTGGGGGAAGAAGATCGTCCTCCTCATCCTCATCTTGACTAATGGTTTAAAATAAGAACGAGACAGGGACATTCCTCGCGTGCACTCTCAGCACTGGTCAACTCACAGAAAAGAAACACACATCGGGCACCGAGACGCTGCACCCCGCGTGCCCCCGCTGGGACACGGGGACATGCGGTGACTTCGGAGAGAAGCAATTAAGACTCTTCTTCTTCCATCCCCTCCCCCCTGCATTTTTTTTTTTTGAATACAAAGCAAATAAAGAAACCACAACAATGCGATTAAGGCCTGAGTTTGTCGCTGGGAGGTTGTGCGGTGGCCCGGAGAAGGCATTCAGGGCTGACACTGGCGTCGCCAGCTACAATTTCGGGGACGGGCAGCACCTGCCTCTGGGGCAGGAGGCGGCTGCTGCCTGGCAGGAGCGGGGCCGGCACTGCCCCTCTGGGCAGCATCGCCCTGCCGAGGTCCCCAAGCCGATGGCGAGGCTGTGGACAAGCCAGCACACTGGAAGGACTCCACCTGATCCGCTGCCACGTGTCTGGCTGGATGCAACAGGGGTTGAGGAGCCCCGAGGCAGACAGCAGAGCCAAACTGAAGCAGGGAGGAGGCTGAAAACTCCCCCAGCCTCCGGCCAGGGATGCTGAGCGCCCCTTCCTGCCTGAGCACAGCCGCGATGCCCCCAGCGAGCACCCAGGTGGGCGCAGCTTGCGCGGACAAGGCACAAAGCCTCCGGCCATGGGGATGGGGGCAGCAGGGCAGGGAGGCCAGGAGCCTTCCCCAGCAGGGCACGGCCCATGCCACACATCTGTGAGGACGGGCAGGGCTCCCGTGGTGGGCAGGGGCTGGTGGGTCCACACCACAGGACGACCCCCGGCCTCACCGAGCTGAGCCCAGCGCCTGGGGGTCACCGTGGCCGTGCCCCAGCCCGAATGCCTTCAGACGGGTAACAGAGTAAGTGAAGGGAGAGACCTGTTCAAAGAGCACCTTGTTCTGTTCCGGGAGGGTTTCAGCTCCTTCTTCTCCTCTTCTGAGTTATCCGCCACCGATGTGTTCTCCTCGTCCTCCTTCTCCTCCCGCTTTATTTCGCTGGTTCCCGAGGAGACGCTGCTTCGCCCCAGCCCCCCTGACAAGCCTGCTGAGGAAGCAGAGGGGGTTGGAGTGAGCTGGGGGGGGTCCACAGCCAGCAAAGCTGGAGGGTCACCGGCTCTGCCCCACAGCTGCACCCCATCCCCTTTACCCGCCATCCCACCCCTTCCAGGGTCAGAGCCCAGCCCTCCCCCAGCAGCGCAGGGCCCAGGGGCTCCTTGCACCCACAGCCGAAGGGACAGGAACACGCAGCACAAACCAGAAGCCACGTCAAGGACCTCTGGAAAAGGGTCAGCACTGGAACCACCAGGGAGCACCAGCCTCGTGAGAGCCCCCACCCCGAGCTGCCATGGGACTGCAGCGTGCGCGTGTGCGGGGCTGCCTTACCGCTGTACGTGTCCTGCGGCCTGCTGAGGTCGGGGAGCGAGCTGGGCTGTGACGGAAGTGTGACATGGTTGTGGAGCATGCTGGGGGTGCTGGACAGCCCGTCTTCGGGGTGACCTCCTCCCACCTACAGCAGAACGAGCAGAGCAAGCCTTGAGGGGTGGAAGTGTCACGGCCAGCGGATGCGGGTCACCCCGAGCAGAGCCACGTGCCCTCCATGCACGCTCCCACAGAGCGCTGGCATGCAGGAGAGAAGAGCCAACCTGCACCGGCTCCCCTCCAGGGACTGTGGTGAGGACACTGCAGAAAGCAGCTCTGTGCCCCACGGGAAAGCCTCTTTCTGCTGGGCTGCACAGCTCGCATGCTGCAGACACCCTGCATGGTTGCACACATCCCGTCTCCACCAAGCACCAATATTTCTGCAAGCCCCCCAAGGCCCCCAGAACAGCGGACATCCCAGCAGCACGGATGTCACCCTGAAGGGCTCGGGCGCAAGGGACAATGGTTGGGCAGCCATCCTGAGCCTGAACTCCCCAAGGCCGCACTGCGTTGGCAGGACAGAGCCAGCCCTGCTGCAAGTGCTCATTTCTGCAGCTGGCACTGTTTTGTGGCATGGGACACACAGGTTGTCCATGGCTTAGCTCGGGTGCAAAGCACATCTGGTTCTCCAGAGACTGGAAATGCATTAATGTTCACTTTAGCAGGGAACCAGACCTGCCACAAACATGCTGCTGCGGACAAGGGTGGACCCTGGGGAACCAGCACAAGACCCCGTGGGTGCTCAGAGCACCTGGGATCACCGGTGGCAGTTCAAAGCTGCCACCCAAGCAGGACAAATCGAGCTGCTCTCACACCAAAAGCAATGCCCCTCTGACTGTCGGGGGACGTTAGGCCATAGCTTCCCGATACAGCCCTGCCAGACACCACCGTGTGCTCCCCCACTCACCAGACTCGGGTGCCTGCTCCCCAGGGACATGACCGAGGCGGGGAAGGCCTGGCCCAGGCTGCCCACAGCGGCGCTGTGAGCTGGTGCTGAGCCCAGGAGCCCGTGCATGTCCCCGTGGCTGCTCGGCATGGCGGCTGTCTGGCCCACGGCGTGATTCCTCAGCACGTGGATGGCTTCGTCCAACCTGTCTTCCATTTTGTTTTGCTTCAGGGAGCGGGTGGAGAAATAAACCTGCGTTAATGCCCGCAAAGCCAGCAGCCCCTTGCAGCCCTCTTGCTAAGGCTGCAACCACACCTCCGCTGCTGCGAGGCGGACGTGGGGAGAAACAACACCCTGACCCCGGCACTGCCACCCCCAAGGACACGAGGTGTCACACCAGCAAGTCTGCTCCGACAAGGGGGGCAGAAACCAGCATGAATCTGTAAGGCTGAGCCAGCCCCGCAGTGATGTGGGTGGGCTGTAACGGGCTGAGGGTGCTGGGCTATGTCAGCAAGGCTGGGGGCTCGGGGAATCAGGTGCCCAAATCTGCTCAGCTGCACCCAACCGTGTACCAACCACCCTCCTTCGGGTCCCAGACGTCTGGGGGAGGCGTTTACCCAGCCCACTCCCACCAGCTGCCTGGTGGAACGGAGAAGAAAAGGAGAAAGGAGAACTTTGGGCAACACTTACTAAGGTGTGGAGGCTCCCTTCGTAGCTGGGAGATAAGGCACCCTGTCCGCTCGCTCGCGACCACTGGGATGTGCCTGCAAACAAACGGGGACAGTTTGGGACCGGGCACAGCAGCCGCTAGGTGGGGCTGGAAGCTGGGCCAGCGCAGGGCCACCAGAGTGCTGCGCAGGCAACCATGGCGTGCCCTGCGATGCACAGGGCCACCACGGCGCTGGTCACACCACGCACAGGGGCTGGCACATATAGGTCCAGCCACGCCACGTGCAGGCACAGGTTTTGCCCCTGCTCCCCATCACCACTCCCGAGGAGCTTTGGCTCTGGGCAGGGCAGCCTCATCTCACAGAGATGCTGCCAAGGGTTGTGGTCCGGTCCCACAGCCACCCGGGGGACTTTCTGTATGGCCCCTGCTGCTCTGCCTTGTCAGGAGCCTGAGCTCAGGTCTTTGGAGCTTGAGAGGTTTTAAAATCCGTATTATCTCAGGGAAGAGGCAGGCAGTGTGCCCACGCTGCTGGGCCAGGGACCAGGGCTGTGCTGCTCTCAGCACCCCTCCCAGAGCCTCCACGGCTGCTCCCATCTCGGTGGAGCAGCAGGCCGGGGGGGTCACGTCGCTCTGCACCCAGACAGCCGGGACGTGGACCTTCAGCAGGTGCTGACAACGCTTTTTACTAGTTGGCTGCGTCCCAGTTCAAACTGGGCTCCTCCCATGGGAGACAAAACCAGGGAAAAACTGCCCAGGCCCCACTGAGACAGGATGCTCGGGGACGGAGCTCTCTGAATGGTGTGAGGAGTTTTGAGGAGGGGGCAGAGATGCTTCAGGCTCGCTCCTACAGCAGAGCCACCTACTAAAATACCTCTGCAGGGGCAAACCCAGGGGCACATGGGGCCATCGCCCTGCGTGCCACGCTCCCAGAGCTGTGCCATGGGACAGGAGCTGTGCTGTGCACTGCTCCACTCGGAACAGAGGGGGACATGCACCTTCCAGCTTCCCTTTCCTCCCTCTTCACTCTCCTGCTTTCAAAAATAAGGGGGAATTTGGTCAGATTGCCAAAAGCATAGGGTCTGTAATGAGGGTTTGGAGCTGATCTGGGAAGCACACTGCTTTACACCCCCCGACAGCAAACCCCACGCACCCCTTTACAAGAAGAGCAACGCTTTCACCTACCTGCAAGGCCCTGAGGGGAGCCGACCGGTGTAGAGGGGTTTGATGAGAAGTTATTGCTAGAGTGATCTGGGGAATAAATCTAGAGCAAGAGAAGCAGGGCACAGTCAGCAGCGCTCACCCCGTGCTCGCTCTCCCCTTCCCAAGCACCGCCGCAGCGAGGACCAGCACGTCCCTCCCATCCCAGCACCAGCCCCGGAGCTACCCCCAGCACCCCGGGAGCCTTTGCCCTGCAGGTCTCCCTTTAACACTGGGGTCTCCCTTTGTCCCCCCACTGCCGCTGACCTCCCTTCTTGGAGTCCCGCTGTGGAAGGAAGCAAGAGACCCCAGAAATTACCATGGGGTGCAGCACCTTTTGCAAAAGCAAAGGTCCCTGTGCTGAACGGGACAGGGGCAACCTCAAGCTCTGAGAGCCCAGCAGCAAAGGACGCTGCTCCCCAGGGGAACCAGTGCCCTCCAGTTTGAAGCAGCACACATGGACAGGGCACCAGGACCATCAGGTCCTACCACAGGGACAGCGTGGGGCACACGGCTGTGCAGTGCAGTGTCAGCTTGTGGGCACGGGTGTGCCCGTGGGGCTGTTGTAACGCCCAGTGCCTCAGTTTCCCCATCTGCTAAGGGGCAGCTGTGTTCCTGGGGTGCACAGGCTCGCCCAAACTTCTTGTGTCTATCTTCCCCACTGCCAAGAGGGGAAAGGGGGAGGCCTATAGGGGCAGGGAATGGGTCAGGGATCTGCCGCAGCTCTTACTGAAGCTAGTGCCTTCCCAAGCGCGTCTCCTGAGCTCCCGGCCGTGGTTCCTCTGTTACCTGTCAGGAGAGGACAAAGACATCACTGCAGGGCGCCAGAAACCCGCTGTGACGAGGCACCTCATACCAGACCTCCTCTTCACCTGCTCTCAGATTGAAATCCCTCATTCTTACTGCTTTTCTTGAAAAATAAATGGAGGCACAGCTCAGAGCGGCCCGGACGAGGGCGTGTGTGCCCCAGTGGCTTCCCTGGGGCCATAGAAACATCTCGACGAGACGAGGCTGAAGGCATCGTGCCCTGACAGCAGCCAAGCATTCCCACCACAAGACCCACTTTAGCGGGGCACTTTAGGCCTCTACAATCCCCAGCTTGTTCAAGGAAGGGGAAAGAAGGGTTTCCCTAGGAATCAAGGTCAAGGACCTCACTTGCCAGGGAACACGAGTTCTTTTCAGTAACAGGCTTTGTGACAGGTTCAGCAGAGCCAGAGACTGAAGCACTCAGGGCTTTAACTTGAATGCAGCACTCTGGATTTAGACGAACGGCTTCACACGAAGCTCCTGCGCCCTCCTGCAACTTGGTGCCAACCCCCCCACAGCTCACATAAGCCATGGCATCCCCACGGGGTGATTTCACAGACCCTGGTCTCCTCCTAGACTCACTCAGTGGGGTGCCAGCCCCTGCTGCCTCGGGAGGCCAAAACCCCACACCTGACCCCTGTTAGAGCCAGCCCAGGCATCCCGCAGGGGTGACCTGCACGTTGCGTGGCACACGAGGGACAAAGAGCACACAGGTGTCACAGCCCATCACTGCGTGTTGGCTCCGCGGGGTGCCCGGGGCCCTACGTACCCATCATGGTGTCTGTCCCGCTGATCGGGGGCGTGTGGCTGGAGACGCCGTACGGGGTGGAGGCCGAGGAAAAGCCCGACACGGAGGGGAGCCCGCCGTTGACCTCTCCTGAATGCAGCTGGTAGTTCTGGCGAGAGGGAGAGAGGGGTGAGGGAGAGAGGGGTGAGGGAGGGCCCCGAAAGGCTGCAGCCGCCGGAGCTCTGCCCGCAGGGCTGTGCCGCGGCTCCCGGGGGCTGGCGGGGACATTACCATGCGTTCGTGCTGATGTAAACTGTTGAAGCCGGCGGGCTGCGGGAGCGGGGAGGAGGAGCTGCCCAGCATGGCCCCGTAACTTGACTGGCTCATGGCACCGGGTGAACTCCACAGGTCTGGCGAGTTATGGAGCCCGTCTGCAAGGGAAGGCAGAGGTGAGCGGGGCAGAGATGCCGGCACGTGTCCTGCAGCCTGCGCTGGGGGCTGCTTCTGTCCCCTTCACCCATTGCCCACGCTGAGCATTGCCCTGTTTTGGCACACGGAGCTGTTTTGGGGCTGCATCTTGTGCTCCAGCCCCAACCACACGCTGTGCAATTCCTCCATCAGCTGCAATGTGCTGGGCAGCCCCTGTGGCACCGGGGTGGTTAACAACTCACCTGCCATATAAAAGGCTCCGGGATACACAGTGCTGGGAGGTTTCGAGGGGGTATATCCAGCTGGATCCCTGCTGTAGTCATCACCTGAGTTGGATGGATACACCTGCAAGGAGGGAAGAGGGGGTGAGGAACAGTGCTCGGCCACCCGCCGGCCCCGCTTGCTCCCTGGGGGTCACCCCCCAGCACGGCTTCGCTTCCCCTCATCCCAGCAGGCAACAAAAGAGGCAAAATTTGGCAAAAGAGGTGGGGGTCAAAGTAACGGGGATGGTACCAAACAGCCTAGGAGTGGCGTGGGGTCGAGCCGACCAGCCTGCACCTTCCCGTAACAGCACCCAGGAGGCCGGCACCAGCACAAGTTTCGACTCGCTGCTCTAGTTCCCTTTTCTGTGGTTATAACTTTTTATGGGTAACCACAAACATGATCATTTCTGCGCCCTAACCCGCACCCAAGGGCATGGGCCGGGCCGGGAGGAGATGGCGTGGGGTGCTGGGGACGGGGACCAGCGAGCCCTCAGGACCGGCTCATCCCCATGCTGTGTTCACCTGTGAACCTGTGGGCTGCAAGGTGCCACAGCTTTATTTATTTTAACAATCCTTCTTCATTCCAGCAGCAGGACAGCCCCCAAAACCCCAGCCTGTGCGCGTCCCAGGGCTGTAGGGACACACGCAGCCTCCCAGACCCCACAGGGGGAGTGCCTGGCCCCAGCCCCGCTCCTTGCACTTGTGCCCGGGGTCAGGCTGCAAACCACCAAAAACGGGGAGACCACAAAGCTGTGACCTGAGCAGTCCCTCGTGCGGAATGGCACACGGGAAAGGACAGCTCTTGGAGGGTTTTTGGCCAGATTTTTGCAGTTCCGCTCAGGTATGCAGTACTTGACAGTACATTAAGAAAAAAAGGATTTTTTTTTTCCCTAAATTAACCAACCGCATCCTAGAAAGCCCTCGCAGAAAACCATCATGCGCTTTGAGCAAAACCATACATTTTTAAAGCAGGAATTCAACACGCAAAGAAACCGAAATGCCACTCGAAATTACGTGAGAACCTTTGTTTCGGCCTATTTTCATCACCCCTTGATTCATTCTGAAACTGCTATTTGATTTTTTTTTTAATACCCACGAAAGCAGAGGCGGGTGCAGGGGCTGGCTGGGCACGCTCAGCCAGCTCTGCCTGGAAGATGCAGCTCTCTTTGGAAAGGAAACCGGCCTCAAGTTTCTATTTCCCCACACCCAGCCAGCCCCTCT
This sequence comes from Netta rufina, assembly GCF_964035555.1. Taxonomy (NCBI): domain Eukaryota; kingdom Metazoa; phylum Chordata; class Aves; order Anseriformes; family Anatidae; genus Netta; species Netta rufina. The sequence goes on along the minus strand of NC_140152.1, from coordinate 1,400,408 downwards.
GACCCCTTCCCCTCACCCAGCAAGGGGGGGGCAAAATTGTTCTCTATTTCTGCAATTGCCCAAAACACTGAGAATTTCTTCTTTTTAGGGGGAGTAATGGATTAAAAAAAATCTCTGAAATGCACCAGTGATTATATTTAAATGCATTGCTTCTTTTTCCCCTTGGGCCCCAGGTTCCTGCTTCTTGGACCAACTTCCCTTGAGCCCCGCGGGCAGCGCTTGCCCTGCACACAGTTCTCATCTGTGCCCTGTGAGTGGGCAGCTCCGTCCAAGGCCAGCAGCCCCCCGTGGTCCCCTGCCTGCTCCCCTTTGGGTGCTGACCTCAATGGGGAGGCTTTGCCCTAAACCAGAGCTGAAAAAACCTCCCCAGGGCTGGCGTGGGGCTTCCCCAGTGGGCGGTTGGACCCCATGGGGCACCAGGGAGCTAAAAGCAACTTGTGGGCATCAGCACCACTGGGGAGCCAGTGGAAAACGAAAATAAAGAGAGGGAAAGGGTAAAATCTGACAGACAGAAACCGTCCTCCATCCCTCGCTCAACAAATGAAGATTTGGGGGGGGCTTTGCCTTTGTGCTGCATCGAGCATGGCTTTGGAGGAGCCCCACGCGTGGGCAGCGCGTGCGCACGGCGGCTGGGGAGAGCGGGGGAATGGAGGAGGCTGCGAAGAATGAGAATCCAGTAAATTGACTTTTCCTATAATTTGATTAAATAGCGGGAGCTGGGACAGGGAATCGAATGAAGCACGTCTAATAGCCCTGCGCCATCTGCCAGGGGCTGGCACCTGGCCAGCGCGCGAGGCAGCTGTGCGGCAGCGGAGCAGGGGGGCCGTGGTGAGCCTCAGCATCCATTTAATAAATCCAGAGCGAAAATAAGAAGAATAAAATAGCGGGGAAGAAGGGAACAGGGTTGCAAAGCAAGGGGGTTTCGCCTCGCTGCGAACCTGCCCTGCTCCGACGTCCCTGATCCTCTGCCTCCCATCTGATCCCAAGGGTCCCATTTCCCCACCCTAGCCCCACGGGTGCACCCAGCCCCCCCAGATCTTTAATTTCACTTTTGGGCCCAAGGAGAGGCTTTGAAAAAGCCGTCTGAGCTGTTCCCCAGAGCAGCAGAGAGGGTGCGAGGCGCATCCCAGCCCCGCTGCGCGCGGGGGAGCCGGCCGAGCCGCGGCCGCCGGCCAAGCGCCGCAGGAAGCGGTAAATCAGCGCCAGGTCCCCGCTCCCCCCCGCGGCCCCAGCCCTCGCCGGCAGCTCCGGCGTCGGCCTCGGGGACCTCCAGGTGAGGTCATTTCCTCTGGTTAAAACTGCCAGCGCGGCGAGAGCTGGCGAGGGAGCTGCGTGAAAAGCCCCAGCGCTGGGAGTCGCAGGGATTTTTTTTTTTATTGTTATTATTTTTTTCCCCCTTCCCTGTTTTTCTTGCTTAAATGCATAAACTGGGGTGGGACTCCAGGCAGACTAAAACCAAACAGAGCAGTGACCAGACTGTGAATTCTCAGGCTGAAGCAGCTCCCAGCCACCATGCTCACTGCAGCAACAAAACCCTGCAGGAACCAACTCGCAAAAAATCCCCCCCCAAGCCTCCTCCAGCAAGGCCAGCTGAGGGGCAGGGGCCTCATCCAGCCCCCGGTGCTGAGTCTGGGGATGCCTGCATGTGGGAGAGTGCAGGTAGGAGCCCTGACCCTGCCATCCAGCTCCGTAACAGCTCCGCGTTGGACAGATGCAGCGGTGGAGACCCAGAGGCTCTCCGTGCCCTCCGAGGCACACAAGATGCGGTGCCATGTGAGCCCAGCACCCGATGACCTATTTCGCAAGAACTGACCCCAAACGGGGTCAGTTCCCATGAGCCAGGGGGCACCATGGGCCTGTCTGCAGCCAGCAGCTGCCCCTCGCTTCCCTCTTTAACCATCTCACACCGCTGGTGCCCTCGGCACCATCGCTCCCACCTCAGCCACCAACTATTTCAGCCGCTGACCGCTCCCAGTTTCCAAAGCAGCTACAGAATTACAGATTAAAGCACTTTATTTTAATAAGAGGCTTATTAACCTATTTATTTTGCACGGGGTCCAGCGATAACACAGAGCGGGCTCCTTCACAGGCAAGCCAGACACGAAAGAGCCTTTGATCTGCTGCCTTTGAGGCAGGCAAGGGCCTTTTGCCTTCCTCACCACGTAGGTGTGGATTTCTTTCTCCTGGCATGGAAGTTCAAAAACAAAACAAAAAGCCAGAGGTCACGGCAGAAGGGCAGCCTTCGCCGGGGAAAGGGGCTCGGTGGGGACGAGCCCGAAGGAGGTGGGCTTTTTTTTTGGTGGGGGGGGCGAAGGTCGGGTGAAGGCACGGCCCCGGCCCACGCAGCCAGGCCCGGGCTCCGCAGGCGAGGGCCCGCCGGGTCGGGAGGCAGCGCTTCCTGGGGTGGGAGAGCAGGGTGCAGGCGTCGGCGCTGACACACGCACGGGGCCGAGCTTCAGCAAACACCAACAGCTCCTCCGGGAGGGCCGGGGCCCTCCTCCGGGCACCGCCAGCGCGACAGGCGGAGGGCCCCGCCGCCTTTGATATCCGAGGCCAATAAACGGCCATTTGTCGGGAGCAATGTTTTCCCCACATGTCAGCTGCGGTTTAGAAGCTCTGAATTTCACACAAGCACGACGCAGCGACACAAATTCTGCTTTGAGCAGGTTTTCTGTTAAAACACAGACTCTCACAGCAAGCCGGTGCTGCTGGCTGGAGCTGGGCTTCTACTGGCTGCCCTCTGCCGCCTCCGCTCTGAGAGGCGATGCCAGCAAGCCCTCAGCGCCCTTCCCTTCCTCCATCCTCCCCAAACTGGCAGCCAGGGGCTCGTTTCCAGAGGCAGAACCCATGGCAGAGGTTTCAGACCATGCCTTACATTAGCAGCGACAGCACAAAAGCTCCTCATGGCTGGACACCCATGGGCGTCCCCTCGCTCCATGCTGTGCCAGCACCAGCTATGGGTAGGGGTACGATGTGCTCCGGCAAGAGCCACGTCTGCAGCCACCCCAAACCCCAGCTCCAGCCCCCCCACAGGACGCAGCCCGCCTGAGCCCCTGCGAGCATGCAAACGCTCCGGCGAGGAATGTGGCCTCGGCCGCTGCACGGCCAGACAGCTCCCATATTCCTGCAAGAACCCTCCAGCCCGCCCCAATTAGCTTTCCTGCAGATCCCATTACTTCTAGCCACAAAGACATTGTTCAGTTTATTCCCTTCTAACAGCCGCAGGAGCATGGCTAACATATTCCTACAGGCTGCTCGGCTTTCTTATAAAACAGCGCAGGCAGCGCACACACCTGGAGCAGCCCCAGCTGCCTGCCTGTGTTACAACTGGTTTGGTTTCCCTTCTGGAGTGAAACCTGATCGCCCCGAATATTGCATTTCACTGGGGCACTCGCGACATAACGTCAGGCTGAGGAGAGCAGCGAGGGCAGGGGGCTGGGCACAGACGCTGCAGGCTGCTCCGCTTGGGGAGCACCACCACCCCTTTGCCTTGATAGCACCCCAGCCCCGCTGCGATTCCCCATTTTCCTCCTATGAAGGAAGGCAGGGGCAGTGAAACCCTTCCTCGTCCTGCTAAACGCCAGCCCCCCCCCCAGGAATGAGGATGCTTTGCTGGCCAGGTGGCTGGAACCACGGGGACGGCAGCGCTGGCTGCAGAGGGAGCAGGGGATGGGAGACCCGCAGGGATCTTTGGGTTATTGGACTCACCGAGGAGGGGAGTCCAGGAGGCACCTTCCGAACCTTTTTGGGCTGTCCATCTGTGTGAAAGAGAAGAAGAGAGGATCAAACTTTTGAAGGGGGTTAGCAGGAGGGAAAACAAGCTCCTGCTAAGCCAGGGACAGAAAATGCAGCCGCAGATAGAGGTCAGACCTCAGATGTCCCAGAGCCAAAGGGTCAGTAGTGAGAGCAACTGAGGATGAGCCTCTCCTCCTGTCCCTGACTCCTCGTCCCATCTGCACCCTCAGGGTGGGTTTCACCTGCAAACCGAGCCCACAGGACAGCTGCAATAAGGGATGCTCAGCAGGCACAGAAAGGCTGCGCTTGCTCCTTGGATGAGACAGAGCCCATAAATAATCCCTCGCTAGCTTTTTTGGACACAGTTTAAGTTGGTTTATGAAGAGAGGATGTAGAAAGAAAACAAATGCAGCAGTGGGTTTGTATTTTCATTTGCTCCTTAGAAGATAAATATTTCGTAAAGCTTCCCTGCTGCAGGACGGCAGCCCTGGTGTTCATCTGGGCCGGTCCCTCCCAGGTCCAGCCCCAAACAGCTGGCAGGGTGGGAGACAAATTTTTTTGGGGAGACAGTGAGGAAACATCCTGAGGAATGGCTCAAGAGGAAGCACTGGTTAAAAGTTTGTGGAGCCAAGGACTCTGCTGGGTAGAGCTCAGGAGGAGAAATTCATCACACAGAATGAAACGGTGCAAGAAGTCATTTCCCAGGCTGACAACATAAAGCAGCACCATTTTCAAGTGGCAATATCAAAGTGAATGCCTTTTTCTGAAAAGTACTGGAAAAAATACATGTTACACTAGGTCACTTCTGGTTTCGTTTGCTGGGGAAAGCCCAAAATAGCAACAAAGAGACTTTTGGTGAGGGTGAGGGGTGGAACCATGACAAGAAACACAAGTTCTGGTGAACTGGGCCTCATCTTCACTCGAAAATTAAATTCACACCCAACCTTAACCTCCACTGGGAGCAAAATGCCCAATTTCTAGGTGGATCCAGACGTGGGCAGCTGGGCAGGGAGAGCTCTTGGAGCCAACCCCACCGCTGTGGGGTGCACAACTCCCCGACCTCGTGCCACTGCAGCTCGCTTGCAGCAGGACCAGGGCTCTGCCGAGGGCCATCAGCCACAAAAACACCTCGAAGGCAGCCCAAGGTCTTCCAGGAACGACTACTGATGTGCAATGTGGCTGGAGGTGTTTTTACAAGAACCTCAAGCCATTTGCATCTTTCACCCAATCTGACATTTGCTGGAAAGAAGGAAATTCCACAGGACTGAGAGTCCAAATTCCCAGGTGGTTTTTGTATATATACTTTATAAAAAAAAAATAAATAAATAAAAAAAAAAAAAGCAAATGCCAGATTTGCACCTACGTGAACACATGGCAGCCTCAGCACTTTGATTTCTGAAGGCAGACCTCAGGCTCAACACAGACCGAAGCAGTGGCACCCATGGGTGCCAGAAGCGACTTACCTATGTTGCTCTCAGCACCTCTCCTGCGAGGATTGTTGGGGTAAGAAAAATACTGAGACCCCCCTTTCACCCCGGTGGGGGAAAGCGTGCTCGGACTCGCGATTCCCATTTCGCTGGGCAGGAAACCAGTCTGCAAACAAGGAGACAGAGAAGCCCTTCCATGTGATTACGCTGGAAAACCACCGCGCTCCCTCGGATAGAACAGAGCTGCCTTGAGCCACCCTTGCACAAATTCAGCCAAGAGAAAAAAAAACAACAAGCCAAAGGGCCAGAAGGAAATAATGTAAATACAGGGGTGGGGAGGAATACGTGTGCAGCAAGAAAAGGGTTTTTCAAGCTGTGTTTTCTCACTAGACCCCAGCGAGGAACCTCTCTACAAGCCAGGGGTGCACTCCAGCAGGTGCCGTAGCAGGGAGCATCGCAGTCCCACGCTCACCGTGCTACCTCATTGCCCACCGGGGCAGGATGACACCCCGCCGATGGTTTTAGCATCACAATCTGCTATGATGGCCAAGAGGAGGCGACCGTCAGGCTGACGGGCTCTGTGTCTCCCTCGCCATCCTGCTGGCAAACCCCAGCAGGTGGGAAGCATCTGCCTGAGGCCACGAGCTCTGCCCATGTGGCACCCACGAGGGGCCCGTGGGTGGTGGTGTTCTGCTGGGGACCCGGCTGTGAGGTCTCATGCTGCTCGATGTGGTTTCACTGGCTTATTCTGCTGAGTAATGCACCCCATTTACTTTGGGGTAAGAGCTTTCTCCCTTTTCTCTCTCCCCATTTTCAGGAACAGCTGGGAGCTGGGGGGACACACCAGGACATGAACAAAGATACAGCGCTCATCCACCAACCAAACCATGCTTTAGAGCCCCGTTCCTGGAAGAGCCCCTGTGCTGTCTCAACTCTCAGCCATGCCTGAACATCGCCCTAAACACACGCTTTATCTCGGTTGCAAGACATGGGAGAGGTTACGCTGTCTGTGGCCCATCTGACCGCACATCTCCAAGTCCCTCCCTGCCTGTAAAACCAAGCTCACGATCCCAGTTCCTCTCCACTCCATGGTGGCATGCAGCCAGACCCATCGCAAGCAAGGCAATGGAGCTGCAATGCCTTTTCTCTTGGTGGTTTTCTCTTGTGTTTTTATCAAAGAAAGGTCAAATCTCTCTTTCGAAAAAGAGGAAACTCCTCCCTTGTGTTTATCCGAGCTGACCTTGGGGGGAGCCCGACCCCAGGGGAGCAGCACGGCTGTCGGCACTGCCCCTTGCACCTCGGGAGAAAATTACGTGTATTTACGTCGAATTTAACAGGGCTGGCAAAGGGCCTTTGAGTCCCAAGTTTAGTTTCAAGCCATCTTCAGAGGACAAGTTGAAATGAAGGAAGACTTCGAGCTTTTGAGAAACCGGAAAGAAAAATGGACTGCTGTAAAGCTCAGCCTCCTCAAAAAAGGGGTCGGGGAGGGAAGGAGTATTCATGTATTCACAGCTGGTAGAATTCCTGCAATCTGTTCCACCGGTCATATTACCTTTGCGCTGAAAACGTTATGCGCCATGGAGCAGCGTGGCCAAAAAAAGCAAGGGGCTGGAGGAGGTGCTGGTGGCCGGTCACTGCTGCCCTGCTCCATCCGCAGGTACCTCCAGGAGAGCCACTGAGGTTTTAAGGCAACTTCCCAGAGAAAAGGGTATTTTCTTCCCCTTCCTCACCCTGGTAACGCTTCTGGAGGCAGCTAAGGGTTAAGTGAGTGGGGAGCTGCAAATCTGCCTCAGTGGGGGTGTTTTGGGAAGGAATGATGGCATTTTGGGGAGGGCATTTTGGGGAGGGCATTTTGGGGAGGACCGTGCTCCCAGGCGTCTGCCATCGGACAATTTTCCGGCACTTCTCCAGCAAACCAGGTTCGAACCCCTCACCACAAGCAAAGCCAGAAGCAACAACTGTTCTGGGGGCCACGGCGAGCAGGCAGACGGCCCCACTCGCTGCCCGCGACAAGAGGGGTTTTGTCTCCCCTCCACATCAAACGGGCTCCGTCTCGCCCGCCGCCACCCGATCCGGCCCCGCGCGCCCGCGCCAGGGCCTCTCCCAGCCCGCGGCACCATTTGCCCACCCCACGTCTGTTACCTTATATCTCCCCCTCCTCCACGAAACCCCAGCAAAACCATAACATTAAAAAGCACGGCTTGGCATCTGTCCCGTTTTTATTTTAGCAGCTTCAGTGGTAAATTAAATCCACTCTGGCACAGACAGCCAGCACAGCTGTTTCAGCAAAGGAAACATCCTCAGTTCAGAGAAGAGGAAATTATGACAAATTTGTGTAAAATTAAAACACGTAATATGTGTGTGTGTGTACATCTATAAAATAAAAAGCTGCCCAGCCAAAAGCTGTTCCAAGAACTGGATGAAATGGTGGGACGGCTTCCTGGGGCAGCGCTCAAGCACCGGTGCAGGGCTCCAGGGGCTCTTGCAGCAGCACATCGAAGTGGAGGTGCTCACTTCTTCCCAAAAAACTATTTCTGGCTGCCCGTGGCAGCGGGTGAGATTATCTCAGTGCTGGTTGACTGCACTCCCCGGCTCTGATTTACACCCGCGGGATTCCCCACAGGAAGCCAATTTCCCCCCACTGCACAGCCCTGGTCCTGCCCCTGGGCTTCCCACGGGGCAGCTCAGCGGGGCACGGCTGCTGCTGCGAGGGGCAGCTCTCCCGAGCCCCGTCCCTCCCCGACCAAGGAGATGAGCATCCACAGCACCAGTAGGAACCCAGCCACCACCTGATGCCCCCCAGGCAAGGCAGAGACCATCCTGCAGACTCCCTCTGGCGCATGGGGTGGTGTTAGCCAGCGAGGGCTTTTGCTTTCTTTTTATTTCAAGCACGGGCTTCTCGCAGCCCGAGCTGCTTCCAGCACGCCCGGGAGCTGTGGTGTGGTGTGATGGAGGTGTCGGAGCTGGAGCTGCCCCACAGGAGATGCCGGGGGCAGAAGGGGAGCAGGGAGAGGAGGGCGAGCAGCACCAGCGGTGCTCAGCCCCCAGGCAGGCAGCCGGAGGGGGTGGCACCTCCATCACGCTGCTGGCTCTGACAGCACACGTACGAACTGCAGAACTGCACACCTACGAACCGCAGGCACCCAACAGCCCCTCCTGAGCAGAGCAGAGGCTTTTCAGGACCCTGTGCCCAGAGGCGAGATGCAAGCTGCCAGGGCGCTTCGCATTCCCCTTCCCTGGGCTCTCACGCCTCGCACTGCAGCCGCAGATCGAAGCAAAAATCCCGACGTGTTTTATCATTACCTGGTTTAGTCCTGGCATCCCTGTGTCTCTTCCAAACGTGGAGTAGGAGGCTCTTTCGCTGCCCTTCCCTACAGGGGAAGAAAAAACACAAGAAATGTTTGGTGTCCAAGGGAAGCGGGGGTTCTGCACAAGTGCCCTCCCGCCGAGGCGCGAAGCCCATTCCTGTAGGAGCTTCCTGCACCCGTCTGCAGGGGCACCCGCAGCAGGTAGCAGCTTGCTGCTGGCACAGGAGCTCTTCCAAGTTCACGAGCGGCAGGGCTCGCTCGGTCCCTAAACAGCGAAACCCCAAACCGGCTGCGATGCAGGGAAGTGCTTGTGGCCATGGAAACTGGCAGTTTCAGACCAGAGCAAAAAAAAAAAAAAAAAGAAAAAAAGAAAAAACACAACAAAAACCCAACCCTCCAGACATATTAAAAAAAGCCATCTGAATTTGGCAGAGACAGGGGCAGAGCAAACCCGAAGCCAGGCGTGACTGACCAGACTGCGCACACTTCCCGTACAATAGGAAACCCTATCTCAGCAGAACTGAGCTCCTGCTCCTCACGGATTATCTCCTTCCCCTTTCTTGGTGGATATTCAACTTTCCCAAAAAGCACGCGGCTCTACAGAGCAGGCATTGAACAGGAAAGCGTCCCCTTCCTCCTCCAAGCCCCTGGGTTCAGTCCCTGTGATCAGGAGCAGCCCCGCTGCCAGCCAGGCCCACGCACCCCAGCACCCCGAGCACCCCGCGGCGGCTCCTGCCAGCGCTCAACCTCACCCTGCCCACGCGCTGCTCAGAATAGTGCTTTCGAGGGGAAAAAAAAGAAAAAAAAAAAAAGAAAAAAAGAAACCCAAGAGGCACAGTGAAACGTTTCCATTCTGAAACGTCCCTGCAGCCCCTTCCCTCGCAGCCACCTCCCCGGAGCACGCCGTGGCCCCGGCAGGCAGCACCCAAGGGTGCCAGGGCAGTGCCGCAGCCCCGGGGAGGGTGGGATGGGGGCGAGGAGGGACCCCTGGCTGGGAGAAAGGCAATGGGTTTACACTGCTCCCTGACAGCCAGCTTGGGGGTTTTCCCCCACGTGAAGCAAAACAAGATGTTTTTGTAGTGGGGAGCAGCCACTTTTTCACTTTAAAAAAATATATAGAAAACTGGACTTAAAATACTTAAAATACAGAAGGAGTTTTCCCTGCTGTTCATTACAGCCTATTAACGGTGCTGGGGAACAGGGCGAGGGACAGGAGATGACCTCCAGAAATGCTTTGGCCAGGGGCAGGACGTCCCTGTCCCGGTGCAGGGCAATGTGTAGGGACGCAGCCGGGTGGTGATGGGCTCCAGGAGCCCCCTACGAAACCCCTTCCCCAATTGGGGTGATTGCATCCTGCCCCTGGGCTGGCTTAGTAAGCAAAAATGTCAGGGGGAGGATTTTGCCAATCTGCTTACCCTAAAGCCTGCTGAGATGCAGGGTAACGCACTGGGGCTGCAGTGGGCAGGCAGCTACACGTGCTGTGAAGAGGTTTTGGGGGAACGGCTGAAAGATGGGGGGGGGAGAAAACTTCCCCAAACCAGCCCCATGAAACAGGCAGAGAGGTGGGACGGGAGAGGAGGCTGCTTGGTTTTGCAACCCCTGGCACTGACTTAGTTCGGGGCCTTGAACTCAACCCCGAATTTCTGAGCGGGTCCCTCCTCTGCGGCAGCCGAACCCGAGAGCCCCAGGAGGGACTGGGTGGCTCTGGCCCCGCTGTTCGGCATCGCTCCTCCCCGTGCTGGCATCCCGATGGCCAGGCCCCGCCGCTGTTTCGTTTCAGAGGCTTAAATGTTAAGTAAACTAAGGTCAAAATGTCAGAGGACAGATCTCTTAAATGACCTAATTTTTAAAAGCGCTTAGCGGCTATATTTGCCGCAGCGCCGGCGGCGTTACACAAATAACTCCACAAGTTGTGTCATCAGGGAGACGGCGATCACTCCTAAACCAGAGGAAAACCAGGGTAATTCCACAACGGTTTAGCTGTTAAGCAACCACGAGCCCTCTCTTCTGCAAACACGTTGCAGCTTCCACGCGCCGTGAGCCAGGGGCACAGCACCTCGTCCACCCTGATGGTCGCCAACGCCGCGCTGAAAGGCACTCGAACAGAAATACGACTGCAGCCCAGCGTAAAGTCTGCCCAATCTTTCCCAAAAACCTGCTACTTTCATCTGACGTGATTCATGGCAGGAACAAAGCACGCCTGGTCCCAGCGACCCGCGGCACCTTTGATCAGCAGCGCTCTGCGGGACGGGAGCAACCCCAGAGCGGGCAGGGAGCGCGGCCCCGGTGCCTGCATGCGCTCTGTTCCGTAAGGACATAGAAAAAGGAAAAAAGCAGCAAAAATCTCAGCAGCGGAACTTTTAAATTCAGTTGCCTAGGAAAACAAGGCAGGAGGAGGAAGGCTGGAAGAATGGCAAACTTTTCTGGATCGTAACAAATACTGAGCTTATTTTAAAAAGAGCAGACAAAGCTGAAGCTGGCAGAAGGAGGTGATGTTTCTGGTGCTGGGGAGATGCCCGGCAGCACACGCAGCAAACCAGGCTGCTCCAAGACTAGGCACAGCCCCAAAAACAGGGCTAAACCCCAGCAGTGCAGCATGGACCACAATGGAAGCAGCTCTCGGTAGAGCAAATGCCAGGAATCTCCCCAAACACCACCTCCAAATGACTGAAATCCAACAGGGTGAAGAGGTGGGCAGACATCAAGCGAACTCTGGAAAAAAATCAGGATACCAAGAATAAAAGCCTTTGAGTGAGGAATTGGATTCCAAGGGAATCCCGTCCTCTGGATTTGCCCCTGCAGCTTTTAGCACGCAAAGGAGAAGCACTGCGGAGAGCACCTTAAAAACAAGGTGCACCCAGAAACTGGCTGGGAGCATTTCGTATTTACGGCGTTCACTGGTTCGCTTCGCTGCGAGCCCTGCCATCCATCCCCCTTTGCCAAGCCCTTCCCTAGCCTTCAACCCTGCTCAACAAGTGCTTTCCCAATCCCTCCCCTCTCCCCGGCGTGTCCTCTCTTGCAGGATCCCACAGCGCCGGCGCTCAGCCGAAGCCCTCCCCAGGGCAGCACCCAGGACTCCTAACTCAGTTCTCCCCTCCCTAACTCAGATTTGCTCCCGGAGCGAGGCAAAACACCAGGATAAAAACTCCTCTTTCTCAAGGCGAGCCGCGAGCTCCGCGAGGAGCAGGGTCTGGCCTCGCTGCCCCGCATCCCGCAGCCCTTTTTGCCCCCGGGGCTGAGCGCAGGCATCTCCCCTCCAACACAAGCCGGGCAGTGCTTTCAAGCAAACCTGTGGTTTTGCCGTTTCTCTCCCCGAGACAAGCCCCGCTGGCAGATGCGCAGAAGAAAAGGCGATCCACGTCGCCTACAGGTTCTGCCAGCGCCTGCCGGGAGGACGCAGGTGCCTCGCCGCCGCGCGGCCCCTTCCAGCCCGCGGGGAGTTCACACGGGCGCCCTCGCATCACCCCGGCCCCGGCTCCCACCCACAGCGCGCCTCTCCCAGCCCCGCTAATTCCATCAGAATTACGTCCTGGGGAGAAAGGGGAGGAAAAACACAGCCAGCCATTAAAAGGGAAGGGGGAAATAGGTTTGAAAAAAAAAAAAAAAAAACAGAAAAAAAAACAGGAGCGGCAACAAACCCCCGTCCGCAGGCAGATTAAAACCATTGTCCAGGAAGAACACAATCCACAACAGCTCACAATGCACACAAGATTAGAAACACTCCTCTGAAAAGAAGCTAATTACTAGAAATAATTACTAGAAAGAAATCTGTTATGGCTTATCAGTTTCCCTGCTGTTTAAGCAATCCCCCCCCCCATCTCCCCCTGCTGAAGATGAATGGTAAAAGAGTGACTGATTTGGAAGATTGGTGAATTAAAACAAAAAATGCTCCTCGCTCTCTGTGACAAGCCTGTTCGTCACCGTGCCACGTCCCGGCATCCCCCCCCGGGCAGACAGGGATGGCCCCCATAAACCTCGTGCCACCCAGGGCCACGGGGGTCCCTGTCCCACTGCGCACCCCCAGTGCTTGGACCTCGCCAGGACATCATCACCCAGCCTTGGGGAGTGGCACCAAGGGAGCACGGGTTGGGAACTTGTTGGAGGATGGAGCATGTGGGTGTTGTTACTGCTCCCTGCTCATCGCGGTCACTGTCCCCTACCTGTCACCAGGGCAGGTTCTTGTTCACGGCACTAACAGCAGCTCTGTTCCAGGGCTTTTTATAAACTTAGCTCATCCAGTCCACTGCAACGCAGGCCAGGTTCCCACCCGGCCAGTCTTGCAGACATTCCCTCTCGCTTTTTTCCCAGTGTTTTGCTGATTAGAAGCTGTGCCAGAGGGGACCCAGTGCTTTGGAAAGCACCTGACTGGAGACTGCCCTCGCACCAACCCCTTCCCAATGTGCATGAGCAGGGGCCCGGGCAGCCCTTGGAGCCCCGAGAGCTCCTGGGTCCTGCTAGGGGAGCAGCCCCCCAGTCTGTGCTCAGCGCCTCCCAGGGCCCAGCTCCCACCGTGCCAGGTGCCGTGCGCTCACCCGAAGACCACCGGTGAGCCCCAAACGTCACATTTGGTGTCCCAGCTGAACGGAAAGGAAAGCAGCACTTCTCCTTTCAAAGGCTGCTCTGCGAACTCAAAACCAGTCCTGGGGGAGGCGTGCGCTGCACGGGGCATCTCTGCCATCTGCAGAGCCTCCCTGCGAGCCCAGTGTAGCCGGGTGCCTGCAGCCAGCAGCACCCGTGCCTCCTGCCCCCAGGATCCATCACCCGCTGCGGAGAACCACACGCACTCCGTCCTTCTGGGACCAAACCTCTCCAGCACTTTGCGCCAGAGCTTTGTGTCCTCCCCACCCCATGGGGGCTGCTGAAGCGTTTTTCTCCCCACGGCTGCTCAGCCATGCTGCACGTGGAGGGGAGCCCTGGGCCAAAAGGCCGTGGTTTCCAACAAGGACAATGTTCCTCCTGAAATGTTTCTTCCAGCGGTTTCTGCTCCTCCCTGAAGAAATAGAGGTTGAGTGGGAAATGGATACAAACTCTTATTTTGGAGAAGGGTTTACGTGAGCGCATTTCATGCACCTTTTGCCCATCCGGTACCACCTGGTGTGTCTGTCCATGCTAATCTGCCCCTTCCACCGCCTTACGCTTTAAAATTCATCAGTCCCACTTGACTGCCCCGTTGGCATCACTCTTCCCAGCTTGTGCCCCCCGGGGGGAACCTTTTGGGAAACCAGGGAGTGACACAGTGAAGTGACATCTCCAAAGCTCACACTTCCCTCCCACTTCGCTACTGCTATCATATGCAAAAAGATTTTTTTTCCTGCTCTCCTTTCTCTCATCTTCCATTTATGATTTCGCCACTTGAAAAGTTTTCAGTTTGGCAAAGAGGAAGAGAAAACTCCACCTGTGGTCTTCCTCCAGCCTGTCATTCTCAGCACAAGAGCACAGAGGCTAAGCAAAGCCGATTTATTTATTTTGGAACCTGCTCCAGGAGCCGGTGTTTTCTCCTTTAACCGCATTCAATTTTAGGCACAAAAGCGACTTTGAAATGTCCGGAGGTCCCTGCCCCTCCTGTCTGCACTTTCCCGCCCCCCCCCCAGCTCCCGTCCTGGTGGTGGGGCTCCGGGTGCTGCGCCCGAGACCTGGCACGGGCAGCAGGAGGGCCGGGGGCAGCGCGGGGCGCTGGGTGCCACCGCTTTGGTGGCAGCTGCTGGAAGTCACCGCCGGGGCGGGGGCGGCTCCGGCTCCACGTGCTGGGGACCGGCTGGGTTCGCAGCCCCGTCGGGGAGTGCCGCGGTGCTTGCCAAGCACCGGGAGCCCTGGCTTTGAGAGGAAGCCAAACGCGTCTTCCCTGCACACATCAAAGGGGAAACCTCCGTGTTCCTCCCCGGGCAGCTCCTTCTCGGCTGGAAGCTCTCAAGGCTGCCTCTGCCCCCGGCATGGGATGGGCTGGGAGGGGTCCTCCCCCCCGCGCACACCCCACAAAACCCTGCTGCATTACATCAAGGCTCCCCTGCCTTATTAAGGAACATCTCTTCTACTTTGCTTACATCCTCCTGGGGCAGAAAATGAGAAGGAACAACCGCCCTCGCAAAGGGAGCCACTCGGAAACGCTCTTCCACCTTTGGAAGGCGAAGGACAATCGAACGTCCCGCCCCAGCAGCGAGGAGTTTAACGGGGGAGCGGGGCTGAGGATGAGCCCCGTGCCCCAGACACGGGCCAGGAGGAGGAAGCACACTGACAGCCACTTCCCAGTGCTGCCCCGCTCTTCTCTTCCCCTTTCTGACCAGCTCTGGAGGAGGAACCTCAGAGCGTGGTGGGGATTTTCTGCTTCAAACACAATTCCCTCTGCTAACCCCACCCGTGCAACCACGAGCGCTTGCTGGAAGGCTCAACCCACCACTGCGTGGGCAAAGGTGGGGAGGACTAACCCCAAATCCTGGCCTAATGTCATTAGAGATCTCTAAGACCGTCAAGATGGCTATTTTCTGCTCTTAATCTCTCTCCTTCCACCCCCAAGCTGGGAGAGGGAACCGGGTAACTTGTGGCACGCACCCCGGTCCCGCAGGATCACAGTCCCGGCACAGCGAGGTGTGCTGCCCCTTGTGCTGCCCGGCACAAGGAACTGAGGAGCTGGATGAGGGATGGAGGAGCCCTGCAGAGGGCTCTGCCCACAAAAAGAGGTCCCCCCTGAACCCCAGTGCCTCAAGGAAGGAGCACCCTGGCTCTCTGCCTACGGCAACAAGGCTGGAAGGCCGAGCGTCCTGCCACCATGAGCCTGTTGCAAGACCTTGAGCATGGGCTGCGTCTATTTCCCCCCCTGCATGCCTTTCCACTCCCGATTACCAGCTCCTTGAGAGCAAACTCAGCCCTTCCCGTGCCAGCGCAGCAGGCATCAATCTCTGTTATTGCCCTTGGGTGCTACAGCAGAACAGGGAAAAATAATCACGTACATAAAATCCAGAGGCTGCCGTGCACATCAGGCACTGATGAGCCCCTCTGGCCAGCAGCCCCTTCAACCACAGCTCCGATAGCCCCTTCTGGAGCGGGTCTGATGGGGGAAGCAGGAGCGCTGGGCAGTGCAAACGCTGCCAGTAAGCACACACCTCTCCCTGTTAGATCGCCCCAGATTAATCCCGCACCTACGGGGCAGCGGAAGGCACTTACCCACTAGTCCAGGTCCCAGGAATGGTGATGAAGATATGCTGTTGTGCGACGGCAGGTCCCTGTGCTCGCCGTAGTGGGGGCCTTCACCATAGCTCTGCTGAAGCAACACAGACATCATCAGCGGGTGCCCGGGGGTGCTGAGCCGAGCACGCGAGGCGTGTGTGGGTTATCGACCTCCACGCGTGCCCAACCTAACGCGGCGCGACCTGATGCCAGGGGGGAGGAAGGAAAAAGACCCGAGCTGCTGCTGTATGGGCAGTCCCTGGAGAGACCAAAATCCCCAATCAGCCCCCAAGTCGCATCAATGCACTGCACAAACCCGAGGCCGGGCTGTCGGGGCGCAGTGCCTCTCGCAGCGAGAAGGGTCAAAGTCAAAGGCAGCTCGTGAGCAGGGCACAGAAACGATCCCAGCCTCGCGGCGGGGAGCGGGCAGCGCAGCTGCAGCGTTTGGAGGGGACGTGGCACCAAGGCAGGGACACAGGAAGGCTTTGCCCCATGCTGGCAGCTCCTGCACAGTTTCTGCCTTCGCTCAGCACCCGCCAGGTGAGAGGCGGAGAGCCCCAAAGCCCCCCCGAGCCGGGGGGGTTGAGGGGGAGAGAAGGTCTATAAAAATGAGAAATGATACAGCGCCTGCTCTGTCACTGACCTAAGGGAAGGGAACGGTGTCATTGCGAAAACGAATCACACAAACCCATTAAAACATGAGCATCTGTCAAAAAAACACCATTTCAATTAAGTTAATGTCTTTTCTCTCTTCCCCTCCTCAGGCCCCAGTTCTGTGCTGTTGCAGCCTCGGCTGCTTCCCGACAAAATCCTCCCAGCTCTCCCCATCCTCAGTCCCATTCGGGGCCCTCCCCAACCCCGCTGCGCTGAGCCCTCTTCTCCCCATGCCCAAACCTGAGCATGGGGAGAGGGAAGATCGCAGGCTCCAGGTCTGGGTGAGGTTTTTGGAGGAGAAGCCTTCTCCAGGGGCACCTCAAAGCAGCAAAGCCTGCAGGGATGAGGTCGGGGCCCCTCTGCTCACTGTGCCCCCTCTGGTAACAGGAACAACACTCAAAATGGGGCAAGAAAAGTTGTTCCAGGGTTAGAGCCAGCCTGGGCACAATGCATGCACTGAGAGCCCATCGCAAAGCCCCCGTTTATTTTCATTTGAGCTCGGTGTTTGTGCTTTTATCCTTACCCTTCCTTGGTCAAATGTGGAGCTGTTTTGATCTCCCGTTCCCCAGGAACCTGATCCCGGTCTTTCATCCAAACCTACCGAAAAACAGGAAGAACAAAGGTTACTCTTGCTTTATCAGCAAAGCCTCAAAGGTGTTCTCGCAAAATTAACTCTTCCTTCTACAAACAAAACAATATTTTCATTAATAAACCACTTCCACTTGGCGTGACCGATCCTCCCCTCTCCATCCCCACCTTCCCACTTCAGCTGGGAGTTCAAAGCTGATCCCACCGCAGCCTGGAAAGGCTTCAAAACACGGGGCAGTGGGAAGAGGAGAAACGAGTATTTTACCCCCGCATTACCCCGCGGTGCCGAGGAGCCTGCTCTCCTCGAAGCCTGCTCTCCTCGAAGCCTGATGTTTAAGAGGGCTGCAAATTAAGAACCGATCGTGCCCATCCCAGTGCTCCAGCGGGACCCGATTTTTGCTTGTGAGCAGCGTGCCAACAGGCTTGCCCACTGCTGGATCACGGGCTAAAAAACTCTGTTCTCCATCAAACGAGCCTCGGATGTGACGTGCTGGGGCACACCACTATGCTTTTTCACGCTTTTTCATGCTTTTTCACGGCTATTTTTGGTGTAAGCCCCGTGCTCCTGCAGAGGATGGTGTGTGGATGCTGCGGCTCCGATCAGAGCCCGCTCCCACCCGGGTAATTTTTAGCCCTCCGAAGCGTGTCCCGCGCAAAGGTGACTCAGCCCAGGATGGCAGCGAACCAACGGGAGGGGTTTTGCAACGTGCCTGCTCGCAGGCTGTGGTAGGAAACCGTCTCCTTTCATCGCCTGCCAGGTCCGCCCAGGCTGTGCCTCTCGGGCGACCAGCACACGAGGTGCCCGAGGGAGGTGGCCAACATCCACCAGGACAGAATCGCCCCGGGAGCCGCAGCAGCCGAGCTCTGCAGTTAAATTGGGCACTGCGACTGCACGGAGGAAACTTCTCCTGGCAGGCGAGGCTGAGCCCTGGCCTGGCCGAGCAGTGGGATTTCCAACCCGGCGTTTGGTGATGTGAGCTGGCACCTGGGGCTCACAGCTAAGGCCAGAGCGGACAGGATCCTGCACCCACAGGTGCCACGAGAGACCGGCACGAGGCAGAGGCTGTTCCTCCTCCACCTGCTTTCACCCTGGTGGTACCAGAGCTGGGTCGGCTGCGGGGCTGCTGCGGAGAGCCCTGAGCCCACAAGAGGGATGGAGCCACCTCTGCCTTGAAACTGTGCACGGACCCCGTTCCCATCCCCAAAACTGGGGGCTCCATGGGCTCCCCCTGCCCCAGCCAGCTCCGTCAGGGTGCCAGCAGCATTTACGGGATGTTGGGCTCCAAACAGAGCGGCCCCGACACGAGGAACTGGGGGAGCAGCGAGGGCCGGGCAGTTTCAGGGCGCACTCCGCCTGCATTTTAGCAAAGCTGATTATTATGGCAAACACGCCACGTATTTGTCTCCTCCGCTCCCCTTACTGTTCATTTAACCAGAAACTTCTTTCAAATTACATCCTTCTATTTCTGTGCCTTTGTGTTAATCATTTCCCCAGAGAATTGGTGTTTAATTGCTGTCTAATTTGCATAATTATGCATATTAATCTCTACACCTAATGAATATTCATAATTCTCATTTAGATTTTGTTTTCTAATCAAAAATTTCCAATGTGATTACTGTGCAGAGCAGGGATAAGCCTCTAATAATACCTTGGATACTAGGGAGAATTACTGCCAATTCTCCCACCTCCTACTTCCTAGAATAAACTTTTGCTTTGCTAATGTGTTTTTCTAAAGCAATTCATCTGCATACCCCGCAAACACCAGTGGAGATCGGGAGGCAGAAAGGCTCCTATTCATTTTGCTTTCCCGGGTACGTTTGGAGCATCCCAGCAGTCGGGGTGATGAGGTGAGCAGTAACCGCAGCCTCAGCCACCCCTGGCAAAAACTCAGCCCTTCGTGCAGGCAGGACAAGGAGGGTGGCATGCCCTGGTGGCTGCAGCCAGCGAGGCCCCCCCCAGCCCTTCTCCAGCCCCCCTGAACCACGAGGAGCTGCCCCAGGGGGGATGCTCAATGGGGCAGCCTCCTGGCGGGGCTCTGGTGCCTGGAAGCCCACGACAGGGGCCAGCCTGCGGACCGAAGCTCGAAACAGCTTGAAAAAATGGTCTCACATCTTCCCAAGCTTCAGCAACCGGGGCGAAAGGTGCCTGCAGAATGTCCCATTTTCATCCTGGAGGTGTTCTAAGAATTCAGGCGTTTCTGGGATGAAGCCAGGACAAAAAACCCATCCTGCCCACCTTACGTTTCTGGCATCCCAATGTAGTGCCGACCTGCTCTCCCCTCCCTTTGTATCGGATCTACAACTCGGCAGCAAATGCCCCCTGCCAAACCCATGAAAACCCAAAGGCTGGCCAAAAGCAGGTGCTTCTGGAAAACCGCCCACCCGAGGCTCAGTGGGGTTTTGCTCAGCCCACACCCCGCAAGGCTGCAAGGCTGCTGCCACCACCACCCACGGCCACGCTTCCCCCAGCCTGTGATGCTCACCCATTGCTCCCGGTGCTCCAGAGCCTTCCCCACGGCACCGAGCAGTTGGGCTGGACCCAAAAAAGAGGAGGAGGAAGGGGAAGGAGCAGGAAATGGAGATGTCCAGGCTGAGAAGGGCCAAGGGCGGCATTTGGGGCAGGCTGCAGCAGCTCCAGCACATCCCCAGGTGCTCGCCCAAGGGTGTGCAAGCCTCTCACCCGGACCCTTTGGTCACAGAGGCCCAGGGAGCGAGGCCACACACCTCGTCCCCATCCCGATGGAGGTCAGGAGTGCTCTGGGCACTGCCCATCAGTTTCCTGCCTGTGGGCACTGCTCACATGCTGCAGGGAGAGCTGTCGGGCTCCCCCAGCTCTGCGAGTGCACCAAGCCTCCAAAAGTCACACCCAAACTCCTCGAGGGGAACTCCCAAAAATCCCCCCTGGCTCAGGGACCTGCCTGCAGGACAAGGCTGTCACCTCCTGCGTCCCCGCAATGGGACAGGGACCTGTGGGCACCTCCCTCCCTCCCCAGCTCTGCCTCGTCCCCAGAGCAGGTTTCCTGCACACGAACGTGCACAAGGTGCTGGGCAAGAACTACAGCCAAGGCCCCAGCTGAGATCGTATCCAGCTCGCGTGGCAGGGAGCAGGACTACTTTTGCACCAGCATATCCCAGCTTTTGAGCTTTGCAGCGCTGAAAACGCTCTCCCAGCACAGGGCACGCACGCAGTTTCTGCAGACACCCACACGTGCACGCAGCTGGTCGGGGCCAGCTTTATTTTAAAATAAAACCCTTTTCCAACTAACCAAGTTAAGGCACACTTTCCAATTCAGAAAAGACAAAAATAGGAGCTACCTCCTCTCTCCATTAATACAGTTATTAAAAAACGTACAGATTAATTGTGCATTTTAATAACCCTGATCATGAATATTCATAATGCATTTCTTGCTCATGTTCTAATTAAAATGTACTAATAGAATAAGATGTAGCTGTCAGACAGTCATTTTTTTTTTTACTTACGATTTCTGTGCCACAGCTAAGAAGAGCTGATAGTCAAGAACTGCTCTAAGCTCTCAGCACGGATAAAAATAATTTGCCCAAACTGAGCCTGAGTAAAAGCCCTCCGTGCGCCACGAGGCCCTGCATGCCCTCGCCACCCCAGCACACCCTCCAAGGACGCATTCAAACCACAGGGGCTTTCAGTTATGAGTGAGAGGAATGGTGAATTTAGCAGTGCATTTACTACCCCAACCTTGCATGCTACGAAGCATCCCCTGCTCTGCACCCCTTTCCGAAGGCGAGCAGGGTGCTGGTGTGTTTGCTCTCAGACACCTGCCCCATCCCACACGAGCCGTCCGGGCCCCGGGAGCAGCTCCCCACACAGGAGGGAACCTGCAGCTCTGAAACCAGCGAACTGGTTAAGGAGGCTGTGTGGTTTTCTGCCCCGTTCCCACATCCCAGCAGCAGCCACGTGCGCTCCTTCCCACCCTGTTCTCTGCAGGCTGCTTCAGCCCCCGTGCCCGGGATGCCTGGAGCTGAAAACGCCACACAGAGATGCTGGCTCTGGCTTCAGTCAATAACCAGAGCCCTGGATTCTACCTGGGAAGCTGTCCTGTCCCTTGAGCCACTGGAGAGCCCCATGGCTTCAGGAGGGGTGCTTCTCAGAGCTCTCCACTCCTTGATCCCAGCACAGCTCCGGGATGCAGCTGGCAGAGAGCAGGGCTGGGTGTTGGATGTCTCCACCATCCAGCCACTGCAGGTCCTTCAACAGGAGCTCAATCCCCAGTAACCCCTTTGCAAGCAAAACCCATGGGGCAGGCAGCGCTCCTCTGAACCCAGGAGACATGCAGGGACACACGAAGTGGGACATCTTGCCCCCGAGACTGCTCGGTTACCATCGGTGCACCAAGACCAAGGGCTTGCTCTTAAACCCTGCACCAAGGCACACCTGGAGGAGCGCACGTAAAGCTGCAAAGCTGTGGTCCAGCGTGTTCAAAATGCCTTGAAGATGACTCACTTTTGGCCTCAGAAGAAGGCAGTGGCAGCCCCGTGCTGGGGGACAGTGAGGGACATTGGTGGGGACATCACCGGGGGCCACTGTGTGGCTTGGGCTGCAGCTGAGCCGGGCTGAGCGCTTCCCTCCCCCTGATGCCTCCACCCTGCCCAGCACAATCTGTCAGCATCAAAGAGCCCTCCTTAATCTGATTCCCATCAAAATACCCTTTATTATTTTTATTTTTTTTAATAAATCTATTAGAAATATTAAGGCCAAGCCCCAGCTCTGGGAGCAGTCGCAGCCCTGGCTTTGCTGGAGGATGGCGATGCCCAAGCACGAGCGAGGTGGTTCTGGTGGCCCTCGTTGCAGCAGGATGGGAATACAGAGCTGGGAATAAAAACCCCACAAGCAAAAGCCCACCAGGGCCACGCTTGTGAACACACCAGCAGGACAGGGGGTGCCCACGCGACGCCCAGCGCCTGCCTCCACCAGAGGTGGGACACTGCAGTGACAGCCACCGGTGCCACCGTAATTTGATTTGAAAGAGAGGTGACAGAAGGCTGCTTGATAAACACTTCCAAATTAAGCGGCTTTGTGTCCTAATCGCTCTGGCGATCAGCCTCACAGCAAAATCTCCACTAAAAGGGATTTGAAATCAATAAAATTAGTCGACTAGTAATTAGCTTTAGTCCCAGTCAAACCAGCAAAGTTGTTTTTCCTGGCGAGGGTTCGCTCCCTGGGCCCACGTGCTGCCGCCCAGTGAGAAACAACAGCACCAACACATCCCAACACTGAGGCATCCTCAGGGAAAGCCCCCCCGGCCACCGGCACGGCCTCGCCAAGGGGAAAACCGGGGTGTTTCGGAGCGGCTGCCTGTTTATTTACCAGCCCCGTCCGCCCCCGAATAGGAAAAAACAGATTTGAATGGGAGGCAGTCGCCGGCTGTTTACAGGACGTTGATTGTGGACGGGACTATACAATTTGTTCACTTCCTTTTCCCGGCGCACGACAAAACAATTCCACCCCCCAGCCCCCACATATATAAAAAAAAAAGGGGAAAAAAAAAAAAAAAAAGGAAAAAAAAGCAAGAGCAAGCAGGGCTGAACACCTGGAGGGCAGCTCGGGATGCTCGGCGCTGCCAGCCGAAGGGCAGGAAGGGCTCCGTGCTGCTGCCAGAGAAGGAAGCGAGTGCTTTGGTGGGCCCTCTGGATCACGCCCCCCGTGGAGGGATGGACCCTGCTGGTGCACTGAACGAGGTCACCTCGGAGCCTGCCATAGCAGAACCCTACAGGTTTATGGGGCAGGCCCTTCCCCGTTTATCTTTGTGCCGATGAAAGCACGAGGAATTCAAAACCAAGGCGCACGCGGCCATGCTGCACAAGCGCCTGCGCCCCTGCCCTGAGGGGGACGCCTGCTGCTGGCTCCCCCTCCCCAAACGCATGCTCAGGCATAATTTTGACTTAAAAAAAAAAAAAAAAGAAGAAAAAAAAAAGCTGATGCCGCCACTTCCGCGATCATTAATTCCTCCGCTTTGCATCTGCTCTGGCATCTCCTGTGTCGTGTTCTGGTTCAGCAGTTGCTGCATGGTCCACACTCAGAGTGGGATTTTAGGAAATATTTGGGGCTGGGAAAAAATGGGAGAGGTACCCCAAAGAGAGAGGGGAAAATGATCCATTCCCCATTGGCTTCAGGCAAGGGATGCGTATGGAGATAAAGCAGGAAAGAGAAATTAAATCCACAGATAAAACAAAGCCAGAAAGGGGAAAAAAAGCCAAGGAGGTATTTTGTACTCACAGTCTTTCGGAAGATGGTCTGCGAGATGATGCACGTGGCGTTTCCAAACAGAGCTGCATTTGCAGCCCCTGCTGTGGGTTAGGGAAGTGCTTAGCCTGGATTTCTGAGCCCAGGAGTGGCTGCAAGAACTCTCGCAGGACAGGGCAGGCTCCACGGCAGCCCTGGGCCCAGGATCTGGGGACCAGGGTGATGTCCCAGGAAGGAGCAGAGAAAGCCAGCAGGCACCGCACCCAGCACAGGGGTAAGGGGTGCCTGGTGCCGAGAGCAGGGACAGGGCCCCCGACCCTGTTGGTAACGGAGATGAAGACGAGAGCTTGCCCCCTCCAAGTCGTAATTAAGAAAACAAATCACCTGGGCCAGCCCCACCAAGGCCGTGCAAAACAACGGCGCGATGTGCAGGTGGTGGGAAAACGCTGCACTGTGGCCCTTCTCCTCGGGGGAGAGGCCAAGCTGGATGGGTTCGTTAAGTTAATGACGGCCAACGAGGCGAGGCCAAGGCAGCGAGGCCAGCGGGCCTCCCCCCCAGCCAAGGCACGAAGGCACACCTCCCAGCCCTGGGTAAGGCCAGCAAGATGCCACGGGGAGAAAGAAAACAAACCTGTGACGACAACCAGAGGGAAGAAAATAAACTTTAAAGCTCAAAACACTTCCACCAGCTGTGAAAACAACGGCACAGCAATGACCAAACAAGAGCACAAAGGAGCGGCACGAAAGCGGGACAGATGATAACGGGGCTGGGCCAGGCAGTGCCTTCAGCGGGTCGGCAGCGCGTGGGCCGGTCCCGCTTGTGCCCCTCGCTCCCCCCGTGCCCACCGCCCCATTCTCACTTCACAAGGAGCAGGATGCCGAGCAGGGACAAATCAGGGACAAATCGTGGGGACACATCCAAGAACAATGTTGATTTAAGGCGGGCTGATAACAAGCGTCAGAATTAGCCTGGCTTTGTTAGCACCTTGGATTATGGCGTAATTCAGAGGAACAGCTCTGCTACCCGTGGATGGAGGGGCCCAAAAAGAGGCGACTGCTTCCAGACAGCTGCTGGCAGCTCTGAGGGTGGTGCAGGGCCAACCTCCAGGCCCCGCTTCCAGCATTAGCCCCCGAGGGGCACATTGCAGGTCCCCCCCCCCATCCTCCCCACACGTTTTTGTTGAGGACCCCCGGGAACATGCCCCAAAGCTGTGCTCCCAGCAGGACTTTGGAAAACCAGCGGGAAGGAGCGCGGCGCCGGCCATCGGCCTCACTGCCCCTTCGCCTTCCCTGCAGTTTGCTCCCAGGCATGCAAACTTGAAAAAGCATAATAATATTAAATATGGAAACCCAAGGAATGGGGTTATGAGAAGTCCCTGGCCTACACATTGGACTCGTGCCGCTCCAAATCCCCATCTCCAAGCCCCTCTGAGGCCTCCGAGGGCTTCTTGGGAGCAGCAAGCCCACAAGGCAACTTAAACACGAGGACAGCCCCGTAGAGAACTCTTCACGTCCTGCATCACATATATCCGACAACAGCAACATGTCTGCTACCACAAAACAACTTAAATCCAACAGATAGAGGCTTATCTGTGAAGCAAGGGGTTATATCCCATTAAACAGAAAGCTTTGGGGAGAGAGGAGCGAGAGTAAATCCACATCCTGTTTTTTTCCAGCTCATTTGTTTTACCACAAAGTTGCACACTCATGAAAGATGCAGACACTCGAGACTAACGCACGCATTGTTGTCCGAAGAAAGAATTCATTTTGCTGAGCGTGCACAGCAGCCCGATGCCAGCGGGGAGTGAAATACGATGGCTGCGTGTCCCCCGGGACGCCACGCACTGACCTTTCGGATTTCGCAGACAATCGTGTGCTTTGCATGTACGTACAGATGCTCGCACACCCGGACTATTTTGGTTAGAGGCATTTACCTCTATTTCCGCTCCAATTTGCATCTTTCCAAGTATTGTTTAATTTGCAACGTAAAATAAAATGAGGGTGTCAGAAATGCAATGGGGGCGCTGTCCTTTTGCAGGGGAATATAAATCTTTTCCCACTGTGTCTCCGTTGCTCCCAGAGCAGGAAAATAGGAGCCAGAAGCCCGTTTACTTCCACCTGACCGACTAAAATGTTGCAAGAGAGACATTTCAGATCAAAGGAGAAGACTTTCCTCAGCGATTTCCCTGGGACACGTCCCGAGAGCGGCACCAGCACCGTGTACGTGAGCGCTCCCAGCCCACTGGGCAGGGAGGCCAGAGGTGGTTAAAAATTAGACAAATTTCAGGCCGTTTCCAAATAATGGGGAAATGATGTGGGGAAACGGCCAAACCCCACAATCCCGGTGGCCTCAGTAGTTTACCTGGGAGCCTTCTCTTCAAGGGAAGAGGGCCGGTGGTTAACACCATGTGGCTACCAGCCCAGCGGCCTGCCCTGCGAACTCCCCTGGAGCAAGAGGAAAAAACAGCTCACGTCTGCCCAGGGAGCACGAGCACATGTGGGCGGGAGGAAGGCAAAGGGGAGGCACGGCTGAGGCCATTTGCTCTGCCCTAGAGGCCGGGGCTGCAATCCTGCGGGGTGCTGGGCAGCCCCACTCCCCGGCACAGGATGCCCCGGACCGCACAGGATACCGGCGCAGGGCTGGCGAGGAGAGCTAACGTGTTAGCCGAGCCGATGATTCAGCCCACAGGAAGGATCATCTAAGAAGAATTGTTCGACACAATGAGAAAAACTTTCCCAAACAAAGTGTTCTCAACACCACCTGCCTCCTCCGCGGGGCCGAGGCAAGGCCTGAGCTCCAGCTTTTGTTTGCAAATAACTTCAAGACCGCGGTTGCCACAACAGAGGTTCGTCTTTTTTCCCCTTCTCCTTTTCCGAGGGGACACGGCTCAGCATGGGGCTCACCCCCCAGACCTCCCCCAAAGCACGGCGCTGGGCAGCGCAGCAGCCGCACACCCACTGCATTCGTTCGATGCCAAAACCCAAAAAAGTTCGGGTTGGAGGGCTGTAAGTGCAGGACCGTGACCCTCTGCACCCAAACACCCAGAGCAGGATCCCCAGAGCACACCCACACCCCAGCAGCGCACACGGCACTGGGTCTGGGGGATGAACAGCACGTGGAGCCCACGAGGGGTCCCTCCCAGGCACCAGTTTTTGCAAAATTTAGTCAACACGGCACAGCATGGTGAGATATTTACCTTAAGAACGGTTTAAGGACAGATGTGACCTATTTAGAGCTCTGCCAAATATTTCTGTAATTGAATATACCATCGATTATTTAAATTACATTAAAAAGGGCTGTATTTGATCTACTTGCTACTAAGAAGCACCGTTTCCAAGAACCACGACTTTTTTTTTCCCCTCTTTAACTATAAATACTTCAAGATGTTCACTTGTCCCTTTCCTTGCTAAGAATCCACATCTTTGCATAACCATGCTCCATGCCCCAAATTCCACTTCTGCCCCTAAAGCCAAGAGGACACGTCACGGGAAGAGCTTACCTGAAGAAAGAAACCAGTTTTGTTTTAAGGGCAACACCAGCTTATGGAGCAGAGTCCAAAAGGTGAAGTCTCATCCAGCCTCCTGTCCTCAGGGGAAACCAACCTTGGGCCATTGGTTTTGGCTGCCCATCAGCCTCAAGAGACTTTCTGAAGTCACCTCAGCCAGGGGACACGGAAAAGTTGCTCCAGCACCTCGTGCCCTGGTTCCCTCCATCCACGACACCCACGTCCAAGCAGGGTGTTACCCCAGACCCCTGAGGACAGACTGAGGCACTGGCATGGTGTCTTGTTTTAAACCTACATCTGTCACCTGGCCACGCGCATAGGGACCAGCTCGAGGGATGGGACAGGAGGGTGGCACCGCTCCCACCAGCTGTGTCCCACTTAAACCAGCCATGTGGGTAAGGACGAGCCCACCATGGCACACGCGTGCGTCTGGGCTCCTCCTGCACCCGGCGGGTGGAGGATGTGCCCGTGCCACGAGGACATCCCCGAAGGAGCCAGGGAAGCCGTCCCAACTGTGCCCCCCCTCCGCAGGGCCCTGCTGCTCCCACCGAGCTCTCCTCTCACAGGGCAGATGGTGCTGGGCTGGGGCGAGGTGCCAGCAGGTGGCACTCCTCGTGTGGCACCGCGCCTCGCGCTCCTGGGACCGAGCAACGCTCCCCGCTCCTGCACGTGCATTTCACACCATTTCCTGGGTGCAACACAAGCATCGCTTAGCAATGGCCCCTAGGAGCCGGTGTGATCTCTCACACTAACAGTAAAACCCCGAAAATACCCCTCTGCAGCTCCTCGAAGACCTGTGAGGACCTCAGGGTTTATTCTGACAGGTTTTATTCTGACACCGCCACGGAGCAACATCGCATCATCCAGCTGCGCCGTTCTCTCGCTCTGCCCCGGACAGGCACCAACCCATTGCTCGGGTCGCACGCTGTCTCCCCCAGCCCCAAAAGCACCAGCCTGGCTTTGCACGACCCCCTGAGCCCTTTGGTGCTGCCCACAAACACCCCACTGTTAGAGGAATGGGCTGGAGACAAAAAGGGACCCATTAGATTATCTCATCTCCCTCTCCTCTACATCGTGTTTGTGTTCTGGTGCTTTTGTCTAGACGAGCGGTAACACTTCGTATCAGGATCGCTGATACAACTGTCAAGCAAAATTCACCATTAGACATTTCTCTGGTAGTTTTCCTAAAGCTGCCTTTTAACTGCAAGAAGCTCAGGGGAATTATTTCCTCCATGAACAGCAAGAGCTGCCCCGGTGCAGAAGTTTTGGGGCCCAAGGGGGGTGACACCAGGGGCTCCCGCTGTGCTGGGTCACCACTGGCTGCGCAGGAGCCACTGCCCCACAGCTGCACCTGCAAATGCAACTTTGGAAATAATATACACATATAAAAACAGGGAAAAAACAAGCCACCCCTAACCTCTGCAAGGAAAATCCTGCAAATGTGAGTGACCACATAGATCTCTGGCAGGCAGAACCAAGCCGCCTTCGGTTCCTCACTGCACCAGGCTTGAGAGATGGCTTGGGGCATGCGAGGCACTCGCTGCTTTGGAAAGGAAAGGATGCTTTGCCCCACTTTTGTCTTGAGCAAGTTCTGGGGCTCACTGGACTTTCCAGGAGTTGCTGAACGCATAAAACAGCAGGAAACCCAGTGAAAACCAGTTCCCCATTCAGAGCAC
Source organism: Netta rufina (assembly GCF_964035555.1). NCBI lineage: Eukaryota > Metazoa > Chordata > Aves > Anseriformes > Anatidae > Netta > Netta rufina. The sequence continues at coordinate 1,372,136 of NC_140152.1, read as the reverse complement.
AAAGTGCCCCAGAAGCCCCCATGACAGGGCCAGGCCAGCAGGGAGGGGAAGAGGAAGATGAAGACCTCGCCGGCTCAGCTGTTTGCAAAACCACAGCTCCACACCTCCCGAGAGCCCCGTCTGCTTCGTCAGGCTGCAGGCTGGAGGGGACAGCCGGCTGCAGGAGCTGCCCCAGCGGGGCCAGGACCCCTTAGCCCCGAGCCGAAATGAGGGAGCAGCCCCCTGCGAGCCTCCCCGCTGCCCTGGGACGTCGCGGTATAGCACCTGCCCCCAGGTTTGCTGCTCTGTCAAGAGCAAGGAGCACGTCTGCCTCTCTGGGGACCAGCCTCAGGCAAGCCAAGCCGAGTTCTGCTCCTTCTGCTTGCTCCAGCAGCATCCCCAAAACCTCGGGTGCTCCCCAGCATCCTGACTGCCCTGAAGCACGCAGCGCGCTGCCTTGCTCAAACACAAACCCGCACTTGTTTAAAACTCAGAGGTCAGGGTCTCCAAACCAGAGCAAGAGCCCAGACACAGCCCAGCTCGCTTCTGAGCAGGCACTCTTCAGAGAAACTGGTTTCTCTCCTGTTAAGCCCAGATACGCACAAACCACTCAAACTAAAGCAAAACCATCTCCACGCAGCTGGGCACTGGTTGGATCTGTTCCTAAAACCAGCTGAAATGAAACCATCTCGCAAGCCCCTTGCAGAAGGAAAGCCCGCGACCAGGCTGCGTCACAGCCCTGAACCACGCCAGCCCCCTGCTCCCACTGTGGAGCTGAGAAACCCCCAGCCCACAGCGACCTTGTGCTTGAGCCAGCCCCAGCTGCGTGCCTTTCTCCTCTCCGTGCCGCCGGCAGCACCTCGCTGCAACAGGTTTTAAGGGTCTCACATTACGGGGGAAGGCAGGGAAGCAGCACGAAAAGATGAGCGATTCTCATGTGCCACGCACCCTGCTCCCAAAACGGGACCCTGTGTCCTCGAGCAGCGTTAACACCCTCTGCTCCTGCCCCAGAGCGGCACGGCACCCGAAGGAGACCCCTGCGGATCTCCAGCCCGCCGCTCGAGCCCACCTGCCTCCAAATCCCTCGAGAGCAGATTCGCAACTGCTGAAAATCACTCCTCCCCACTCCGTCCTCCAAACCCCTGCCAAAAAAGCCCCGGCGCTGCCAGACATCTGTTGGGAAGCACCTACCCCGAAAGAGCCGGCGCGGGGCTGCCATGTCCACAGAGCCGCCGCAGGCTGAGCCCAGCGCCCTGTGCCGGGCGCCCCAGCCCCGCGCTCCTCCCACCGGCCCCGGTCCCTGCCCACTCCTGCCTGCCTTTGTTCAGGGGACTGTGGAGGAGTTCACTCTAAGGACAGGCAAAAGCAGTTAGAAGAAAGTTAGTGGGGTTTATGGAGTGGATTAAGTTTACCAGGGGATTTTATGGTGCGCTGCCCGGGGAGCTCGGAGCAGCTCGGCGGCATCCCCTCTGGAGCAGGCTCCCAGGGAGCCTGGGCACAGCCTGAGAGCACTCAGGGCAATGGGAAGGGCAGGGAAAAACTCACCTAAGTGCCCTGTGCTCTTACCCACAGGCGTTACCTCCTTAACACAAGCCCTTCTAAAGGCCAGGGTTGGGTTTAGCTGCACCCCTGCTCGCAGGGCTCCATCCAAGCCCGCAGAGCAGCTCTGGAGCAGTTGTTTGCCCTCGAACAAAAGCCATCTCCACCCAATCCTGCGTGGCTCTGTTGTGGTGATACAGGGTATTTGTCTGGCACAGCCTTGGTCACTGTTTATTGTCTTGCTTTCCTTTATCTGCAGATCTCAAAGTGTTTTATAAATGTTAAACCTCAAAGCCTCTCCAGGGAACAAAACTGTTTCTAGCTATTGTACATATGGAGAGACTTGCCCAAAAATTAGGGCAGAGCTGGAAATGGAGCAGCGGAGACCAGAGCTGACACAGCCTCTCTTGGCACAATATAAAGCAACACAGATTATCCCTTAAATACCTGTGTGGACAGACACATCTCCAGCTATTAACCCACATGTTGTCGAGCCACCGCTTGGAACAAGCCCTTGGCCTGAAAGCCTCGCGCGCTGGAACACAAAAATCTTTACAAATGGCAATCCAAACCACAACGTCTCACTGAGCTTTCAGTTTTCTTGTTTGGGTCAAAAAGCACCAGTCGTACGGTTTCAACTTTTTAGAAAATTATTTAAAGAAAACAGAACAAAAAACCACAATGCTTTTAAAAATACGAAGCGTGCTGGGGGAGAAGCGCTGTTCTCTATTTTTGAGCTGACCCAGGAGGGCTGGCAGAGGCAGCACATTGCGCGAGATGCTCGTGCCGGGCTTCTCCTGCCATGTGGCACACGTCCTGCTGTCACAGGGCCCAACTGCAGCCGTTTCACAGCGGGGAGTGTCAGTCCCAGCTCCCCGTCTTTTCACTCCCTTTCTTTTCCGTGCGGTTCAGTCAAAAGGAACCTGAGGAGCAGCAGGAAGCACAAATTCAGGGCCATCCAGGCTCGGCTCTCCCAGTGCTCCAGGGAAACGCTGCGGTGACGGGATGGGAATCACACCAGTGCTATACTCAAGGGATCGCTGCCTGGAGCATCCAGCTACGGGACAAAACCGAAACAGCCGGGCAGGTGGGACGGGCAAGAGCCAGTGCAGGAGTGCCCTGGTTTGGGGAACAAGAGTTCAGAAACCTCAGCCTACCGAGGGTGAGAAGCGTGAGGCAGCCTCGCGGCAGCCTCCTCCCAGATTCTCCTCGAGCTCCGGTGCAACCCCAAATTCCCCTGCCTGGGCTGTAAAGGCTTTGGGATGAGCTCCTACAAATAGCAAGTGCCTGGCCCAAAGGACCTCTGGTTTCAGCTGCTACAAGAAATGTAGTTCTGGAGAGGACCCCAGAAGTTTGCTGTGAACACATGGCTCCGACAGCGGTTCTCCAAGATGCCTCAATTCCCAGCCCTTCAGAGAGCATCACCCCAGCCCCGAGCCCAGGACCCTATGGGTCTGACCCACACCTAGTGCTCTGCACAAAACGAAACCTGGAAAAGCTGAAGGGGCTACGAAGAGCACACAAAAACCCTACGGGACAGAATTCAAGGCCCATTTGCCAATCCAAGCTGCTCACATCCAAGCACCGTGCCCATTTGGACAAGCTTCGTGCTTCTAAGCAGCTTCTGGAGAGTCAAAGCCAGAGGAACACCTCTGTGCCATCCATCCCCAAATTCAGAGACAGGTCTACGGCCAGCCCCTTCCACTGCTCCCCTGGGGCCCTGCCCAGGAAGGCCCCGAGGCAGCTCCTGCCGGTGGGGAGAAGACAAGCACGGTGCTCGTAGGCACCTCGGCTAGAAACAGCGGCTTAAAAATAAACGAGGGCTCAGTTTTGAGTTCTGAGCTAACAGAAACCGAGAGGACTTCTGCAGGATCTCTGCTGACCACAAGGCAGCCAGGACTTCTTCTTCAGCTGTTTCGCCCCCAGACTACTTCTGCAGGACGGGGCTGCAGCCGCTCCAGCCTCAGGGCTGCTCCGTGCGTCACGGCCCAGGAGGCGACGAAGGAAAGGCGCCGGGCGCGGCACTGTCAGGGCTCCTTGGGGCATCTTGCCCAGCCAGGAGGAGAACTGGACTAGAACAAATCCCCTTCCACCCTGGCTTCAAGGAAGAAGACCGAAAGAGCCCCTGGCTGCTTGGGTGAGGATCCACTGCCGTTGGGTCCCTGTGGTGTCATGTACCCATGGAGCGGACCCTGGGTGCTGCTCCCCAGGGAAGCTCAACCCGAGGCTCCTTCCAGAAGGGTTGGACGGGCAGAGTTCACCAAACCACCCACCCTGCCCTTTTCTATCTGTTTCACACACCTTCACCCACAGATTGCCAGGGAAGGGCTTAATTGGGGCCGTGATGACTGCTGAGCCTTGCAATATAGGCAGTGAATAAACTGCAGGCAGAGCAACAAAAAGGAGGAGGAGAGGAAGTAGGAGAGCTCCAAAACTTGGGGCAAAAACCAACACACACACACCCAATTTTTCCTTTCTCTCTGCATAAACACCCAACGGCCATGGGCTGGGTTACTCAGAGCCAGAAGAAACAGCGCTGTGACACAGCACGAGGGGCAGCCCTGGCGTCTGCCACACATTGTGCTGCACAAATCGTGCCAGTGCCAGCGGGCAGGTGCGAGGACAGGAGCACAGGGCCCGCTTCTCTCACGTCCCTGGGGCTGACTGCATGGAAGTGGCTTATGCCCTGTGCAGTGGGCTCAGGGAAGATCCCTGCACTGCCCCAGCGAACACCTGGGGCAGGTGGGACTGGGACAAAGCTGAGCTGAAACGTTCCCCTGCCACCGGAGGCCTGGACCGGAGCAGCTCCGCACCCGAGTGGCACGGTGTCCTGAGGACAACCACAGCACAATGTCACCGCGAGCCTTTCATCCTGCACGCAGACAGCAGCTCGTGCTCCTGTTAACAGTACAGCCAGAGCCTCACATCTGGGGACTCCTGCCTCGGTCCCAGCACTGGGGATGCTGGCTCCAGACCCAGCGAGCTCCCCAGATGTGCTGCAGGCCTGCTGGAGCACATTCCTCCGCTTTTCCGAGGAAAACCCTGCTTTTAGGGTTAAAGCAACACCGGTAGTGGGATTGTCAGCGGCACAAATGCACAATCAGGAGGGGAAGATGTGGGGGGAAAGCATCCAACTGGCGAATATAATACTTGGAAGGAAAAGCAGATTTTTAAAAAAATAAAAAATGAGGGGGTGGTAAAAAAAAAATCTCAGGAAGTCATCTAGTCATTCCTGCTCTTTGCTGAAACAATAGACTCGGGATGCTGGCTAAGTTATAAATAATCCTGCTGGCTACACAACACAAATACAAGACGGGAGCGGGGTAACTATCGCTCCATGGAAAGTGACTCACCACCTTCGTGCCGCAGACCCAAAGAAGGGCAAACATCACAGCCTTGGGGCAGGCTCTGCCGCTGGGACCCCGGTGCTTCGGGAGCCCAAACCCACGTGGCCCCGAGCCGTGGGCGCCCTTTGTCACGGCGAGGCTCTCAGCGAGTTGAAGCGCAGAGCGCGGGCTGGTGCCGAGGGCCTGAGGGCAAGAGAGGGCTCAAATTGGGGAAAATAATGGGAAGCCACCAACTCCGCAACATCCTTCTCTTTTTTAGAAAGGAAGTTGCCGCTGCGAGATGACTTCACTGGGCTGCTGGTGCCCGCTTCCCAAACCTCTCCTCCGCCACCCGGGAGCGAACACGCAGACCAGTGGAGCCAACGCGCGCCGGCTCCTGCGGCACAGGGAGAGGCTCGTGCCCGGACAAACCCTGGGGAAGGGGAGGCACGCGAGGGTCCCTGCCCTGAACACACCGCTGGGGGACACACAAAGCCCCTGCCATCTCTTGCTCCTACTAGGGAAGGCCCAACTTTTTGGGGAGCCAGGGACAGCCCTGTAGCTGCTCCAGGTCCACAGGTGACCCTGGGAGGGAGCACGCGGCGCCCGCAGCCTTGTACCAGGACCAGGGCGCTGCAGGCACGGCCACGGTAGCAGGGAGCTCTGGTGCCAAGAGTAACTGAGAAAGAGAAAGATCTTCCCAACGAGAAACTTGGATAATTTGGAAGTGACATAGATTCTCACTTAGAAAAAAAAAAAAAAAAGCAACTGTTCAAAAAGAGCTTCCTGACTTGTTATTCCATTACCCAAATCTGGAAATGTAATCATATTAGTTCAGCTGCATTAACACAACTGAAAAAAACAAAACAACAAAAAAAAAACACAACAAAAACTGTCTTAAAGATTGAACTGATCTGTGGGGCCAAGGGAAAGGAGAACAAAAGTCAGAGACCTGTGGCACCCACTCCTGCAGCCAGCCCATCACTCCTGCAGGCCTCTGAAGGCAGATCCGCAGAGGATGTGAAATAATCAGGATATGAAATGATTTTTAAGGGTTTTTTTTTGCCAGGTAGGCGAGGTAAAGGTCACCGAGAGCCGTGTGAACACAAGCAGCTCAGTGACATCGTGCTGAGCTGGCTGCAGAGCTGAGCTTGGTTCACACATACCTCGGAGGAGCAGAGAAATCAGCCCCAGCACGAAGCTGTGCGCTGCCCAAAGCTGCCAGAGAGATGGCAGCCACAGGGCAACGGTGGCCCAGGCTGGGAAAACGAAAATTCACCCAGGTTGGTAAAACAAAGTGAGGAAACACTCAGCAGCTCCGTGCACCATGCTCCTGCTGCAGAGACCAAGATGCCTCGGAGCCCACGCAGCCGAGCACTTTACTTATGCTTATTTTTAAATAAAAGGTGCCTGTCGGTGCTGGTGTCTTCTTTAGGTCAAGCAAGGAGGCTGCAAAACCTACGAGGCTGAAACAGCCGTGCCAGGAGCACTGGCAGCTTTGGCACAGACTCCTCTCCAGACCTGCCACCGAGAGGTCACTGCTCGGGACAAAACCCATCCCTCTCCCTCGCTCAGCCGCAGCCTCTGCTCTCAGAAGATGCTGGAGCAAGAGCCCGGGCAGACACGTTTGGTTAAGGTTTTAGAGGAAAGGTGCGAACGGTTTGAACCACAGCACAAGGAGGAATAAAGGCATCTCGCTTTCAATTTTTTTTTTTCTTTAAAAAAGAAAAAAACCCAAAGACATTTGATAGGGAGGCACATCCATCTTCCCACAGCCTCTCAGGCCATTCATCATTTGGATAAAATCCAGTTTCACATTGAAATTCAGCTGGACTTTCAAATGCAAATACGAGGAGAAGAGCAACATATGGTAGAGGTTAGTACGTATTTTTCCTAATTAAATGGCATACTGCTGTTTTGTATAACAATGTTAACGGGGCATTAACAAGCCTTTGGAGGAGAGACCACCTCACTTTCAAAAAAATGCCTCAGAAAGCAGAAGGGGCCCAGGACCTCCCCGCTCTCCGAGGAGCGGTCACACGTTCACCACGGCAAGGACAGCTTTTGTCACGTGCCACGAGCCAACTGTCCCCCTGTGCCACCTGGGGAAGGAAAGGAGGTGACCGGCACCGCCAGCGTCCTCTGAGCCAGGTCCTGTCCTGGCGGGTCCTGCCGGAGCGTGGCTGGGTCCTGCTCCAGGCCCAGGACGTGCTGGATGCCACCAGCTCCAGGAGGCACGCAGTGCCGTGACAGAGCCCAGGACAGCTCCTGGAGGGGGAAAACTGCACCAAAGCCCCACTCCCAAGGGATGGAGGATGGGCAGAAGATGCCCTTTGAGGAGAGGAACAGCTCCGTGCCGAGCGGTGCCAGCCAAGCCTGGGGCCACCAGAGCCAAGCGCCACCACTGAAGGAGAGGCCACTGCTGGCTGGCAACGGTCTGTGCCTGCAGAGAGGACACAGGGCACGACACGTGCCTTCCAAGAGGCTTCCTCCTGCATAGGACCGGTCAGGGTTTTGTACAACAGCCCTTTGCCCTGCTTGGTATAAAATCCCACCCCCAAACACGCCCAGGGGTGCTGGAGGCTGCCCTTCCTGCCATCCCCGGCCGCTCTGGAACGCGGCCATCCATTTATTTTTGGTCCCTGTCTAACCAGGAAGGCTCCCCTGCTAGAAAAAGCTTGTGCCACATTAACTTCACCTCCCTCTTGCTCCTGACGCAATCTCTGGCTAAATTTAGAGAGAGATGGTGCCTTCGGACACTTCGAGGCGGGGGTGTGCTGCTCAGGGTTAACAGGCAGATGGACAGCAGGTTTTTAGGTTTTTTTTGCCCCACTCACCTTGGAGCTGAGCTACCTGGAGAGATAATATAAAAATTCAAGGGAAAAAAGGCAGATGTCTGGGTATTCACCTCCTTTAGGGGTGAGGCAAGGTGGTATGAGTCCTGTAAAGCCATCCTCCCTCCAGAAACACTAGTCACGGCAGCAAGAGAGGCATCAACAAAACCATTAGGAAAATCCTCAAAAGCTGATTCACGAAACCTCCATCCTTTTCCCCTTCTGATGTTTTTTCACATGTGCTTCCATCCCGTGAGGTCACCCAGGGCAGACAAACCCAGAACCTGTACAAAAACCTCCCCACCCTACCCCAAACCCAGGCTGCGCTGGGTTTGAAGCCGCGGAGAGACCAAGGGCACTGCGGGGCTGTGCGGGGGGCTGCAGGGACCCAGTCCCACACCCCCAGGGTTGTCCCCAGGGCACGTCCCCCGACAAAGGGCACCGCGGGAAGCCTGGCAGTGCCGCAGCTGCCAGCTGCGCGTTTTGATGCCACGAGAGCGCCGTGCCCCAGCTCGCCTCCGGTGATCTCCAACCCTCAGCGCCCGCCGCGCTCCCGGTCCCCCGTACAATTACGCATTCAGCACCACAATGTATTTCACACCGTATTTCATGCCTCATTTGGCAACAAAATTAATTAAACTTTAAGTCAACACTGAAGGAGTGCAGTACCTTTCTTCCCTCCGTGGCATATATAACTCAATTTGTTTAAGCTAATGCGCTAATCAAGACTTGCAAAATACTTGGGAACCTTCTGGCAGGAGGGCCTCCGAAACCCGCAGCGAGATGCTCTCCACACTGGCTCTGCTTGGAGGTCTGGCAGGGCACAACCATCATTCAACAAGCCCCATTTCCCTAAAATTTAACCTTTCTCCCCCAAAATACTGCTCACAAACACGCATTCTGGCCTTCTGCTTGTGCAGCGCGATGCCGGAGGGTCGGTGCCATCCTCACGCCCCAAACCTGTCTGCTCTGGGCATCTGCATGCACCCAGCAGGGTCGGTGGCCTGGGGATGCACCAGGGAAGCCGCAGCCCTTGGATGCTGCCCACGTCCCTCCTCCTCGCTGCCAGGGGACACGTGGGACAGCCAGCGGTCCTCCTCGGAGGCAGCTGGGAGCCTGCAGGCTGCCACCCCCTCGCCGTGCTCCGGGGATGTCTCAGCTATTTGGAGGCGCTGCGAGAGGGCAGGCTAATCCCAACCCACGCGGCTGGGAATCCGAGAGGCAGATGTGGGCAAACTTTTTGGCATAACTGAGACAGCTGCATCGGCCGGCACCAGCCCACCGCCCCGCTGCACGCCCCGGGTCGGGGTGGCTGCCAGGGCGCGGGCGGGAGGGCGAACCCCTCTGCTCCAGCACCCGAGGCCAGCAGAACGGGCTGAGCTGAGCGGCGAGGAGCGAGCACCAAGGCAGAAGAGGAACAGCCACCAGCAGCCTGTGACCCACGGCTTACCTGCATCGCAACGCCTGCAGCACGGGGCAGAGGCACCGAGCACGCCCTGAGAGCGCAGTGTGCTTTTCAGGCATGGCACGGCTCCTGTGGCAGGTTTGCAGCCCGCGGTTAGAGGATCATCCCGCATCAACCCCATCTATCAGGGGTCACCGTGCATCCCAGGAGGGCTTCACCAGCCTGGGGAGTTCAGCCCATGGTCCTGTGCCATGCACACAGCACAAAGCACGTGGGAAATACGCGCACAACCTCATGGCCTTGACCACGGAGGCAAACACTGCCTACTTCCAGCTGAAGTGGTAAGATCATCATCACCTTCCCACTTGTGAAGATGTTATAAACAGCATCATTAGAGTCTGCTCTTGTATTAGAACAAAGATGTCACCTTTAACAGGGATTTTGGATGCCAGTGAGCAGAGAAGATGCATTTACGGCATTCTTCAGCCGAGTTACCGCAGTGCCTGACGAGGCATGAGGCCCTCCAGAGCAACGAAATGGCACCACACGTTCCATCTGTCCCCTGAAGACACCCACTTGCTATCTCAAACTTTAAAAAAAGGTTAACTCCAATCTGAGCGTAAGTGCACATAACATTAACAATGGGGATGCAGTAGGCAGCGGCTGGTCACACGCGGGACACGTGCTGCAGCAGGCACCCTACCGAGCATGCAGAATTTGAAATTAGCAGCAGCGAGGTCCAGCAGAAACGCCTGCCAGACCTGCTGGGCCCCTTCCAAAGCCATCTCTCCCCTTTGGAAAGGGCACAACAAGCGTGGAAGGCTTTGAGCTGGGATGCTGAGCCAAAAGCGAGCTTTCTGCCTACTCTCACCAGGAGAACACAATAGGAACAGAGGATGGAGCAGCACCCAGCCCTGGCAGGGCTCCCTGGGGATGTAACAGCCAGGCACAGCCAGGTTAGGCACATGCTTTTTCCCTCCTCAAATGCAGAAGTCCAAATCTCAGCCTTGCAACAATGCACAATGTTCAAGCAACGCTGCGTGAGCAGGGTTTGAGGTGGGCTGAGGCAGAGCTGCTGCGCCCCAGCACCGAACCCCCAGCGCGCTGCCCTCCACGAGATCAGTTTTAGCCAGGTCCTGGCCCTCGCCATCACGACACCAGCAGCCTAAGCAGCGCAACAGCGCTGGGCACCACCTCCTTTTAATAAAAGGAAAGCAGGTGCTTGAGCTCGAAGGCAGAAGGCTCCCTCCTACCCCAGCTTCACGCCAGGTAAGGCACGTGATGCTTTACATAAGATGCACTCATCTCGCCACAAGCCCTCGAGCAGGCACAGTTACACCAGGGCTGCGTTGCCTCATCTCGGGAAGGAAAAAGCTCTACCGGCAGGAGATGGCTGCACCGCTCTAACTCTGCTGGCAAAGTTAAAGCTGTGTGCTTAAACAAGGTCTGTGTCAAATTTGCAGTTTCTAAACAAAAGCTGTCGCTTATCTCAGTACAGCTTTGGCTCTCTAGCACCTCCGACATTCCCCGTGCTCTTTCCTCGTTCAAAATCTCAAATCCAGCCAGGAGGACTCTTCCTTCGGGTGGGAGATCAGCAGAAATACCCCTCCCCTGAAAACACGTACCCTGCGAGCCCCTGAAGCTGCAGGCACACAAAGATGAGGGAGATTTCTCTGCTGTACCCGCAGCCACCGGCAGGACTCCTGAGCGCTGAGCTGCCCCTAGAGCATCGCTGCTGCCCCAGCACAACACTCCCCCTCGGTGCTCTCCCCAGGTTCACTCCTCAGGCACCTGCTGGAAACCTGCTCCATCAGGACGCACTCACTCCCAGCCTTGCCCACTGCACAGAAAATTTAAGGCGAAAAAAATGTATTCGAAGAAAAGCAACAAAAAATAGCTGCATGTCATCCTCACTGCGATGGTGCAGGAGAAGCAGCTGCCATGGCAGGGCAGCGCCAGGAGCAGGGACACAACTGGAGATGGAACTGGGGCGTTCCGTGGGGTTGAGGGAGACAGGCGTGAAGATATGCCCCTGCCTTTTGTTCCCCCACGCTTGCCATTTCCTGCTCACCCAGCTACAGAAGCTTTCAGGCCCTCCAAACATTTCTGTTTTTGTTTCTCAAATCCTGTTTTCTGTATCCTTAACGTGACCCACCCCACGGACAAACCGCCAAGCAGAAAGCAGGGAGGAGGACACCAGGAGCTTCCCCAAGGCAGCGAAGGAGAACAGAGCTGAGAGCCCTTCAAAGCACCTGGCTGCAGCAGGTGGGAGCTGAACTCTGCTGAAAGCCCTGAAAGCCCTCCGGGCTGCGGCACGGAGAGCCCAGGGCTGGCCCTGAGGGCATCCCCCCAGCACCTCCAGCAGCCTCCTCCACATGAACGCAGCCCTGGGGCACGCAGAGAAGTCGCCGCCTCATTCAAGGCACTGCAAACTTGACTTCTCCACAACAAGAGGGTTTTTTTCTTCCTTCAAAAATGGCCAAAAAGTCATTTTAACTTCGAAAGACAAAGCCGTGGCAGCAGGCAAGCAAGCAAGCTCGCTGCTCTGACTTTTTGTTGTGGTGGCTCTCCATTTAGTGACAGTTTCGCAAGCCTGCTGCACGGGCACGCACACGACCGCAACATAAACAAGCAGCCTGCAGTACACGCTTTAATGGAAAGTGCCAGTTTTAAATATCAAGTCCCATATTGCGTACCTCATGTCTGCCTTCCATCACATATCAAAATAGCAAGCAAAGCCCATCACTCCCACTCCAGCATAAGCAAAACATGTGGGAACTCGAGGCAGTTAGTAGGAAAACGTGATACATCCTTACTAATAAAAGCTCCGCTTTTCCTCACTATGGCAAATAGCTGCAAACGCCATTCTGCAGCCTGAAGCTCAATCATGACAGCACTGCGCCCAAAACGTGGTGCTCAGCTCCCCACAACCCCCCGAATTCGCTGCTTTTACCACCAGCCCCCAGCCCCCCAAAGCCTCCCTTCCATGCCGGGATCCTCCTGACACGCGGCTGCGTGCACACGCAGAATAATTAAATCTTCAAACAGCTAACCCACAGCCCCAATTAACGAGACAACCTCATCTTTCATAGAATTTATTACTCTCAGTGCTGTTGCCACAGGTATCCAAGTTTGAACGTTGTTTAAAGCAGGCTTTCAAAGGGGATACAGACTCACCTACCTCTGGGGAGAATGCATTTGCTTTGTTCACTAGACTATAACTTAAAATTTGTTACATGCACCAGCTTGTAACTCTTTGAAAAACTCCCTGGTTAGCCAGCTTCAAATGTATTTTATGAACTTGCCCCGATCAAAGCAATTCCCTCAACAATGAGCCTCATCTCACAATCTCACTGGCAAAAAAGCGCTGAACAAATTTTGGGGGTGGAAATCACAGCACGGAGCTGGGGGGGGGGGGGGGGGGGGGACTCTCCCCTCCAAACCCACCCAGGGGACCTCAAGCACGGGAGCTCCCTTCAGCACAAAGCGAGAAAGAAAAGACATTTAACGGTGAATTCAGTTACTCAAAAGGAAAACAATTAAGGCTATTTTTTTTTAGCAAAGATTTTTATTTATTGTGAGCAGGAATCGTGTCGGCAGAAGGCAGCCTGGGCTGCTGTTCCAGTAGGACACAACCCTGGCATCGCACACTTTGCTGATGCTTTGGGGAGAGGGCTACAGGCGCCGTACATTTGTTGTGGATGCAAAGCACTGCTGGTGAGCTGCTCCAGGAGATGTAGTACCTCGTGCAACCGTTTGCCTCGGTTTCCCTTCCCTGCTCGTGTTTGCTGCAGCAGCGGCGCAGCTGGCACGCGCTGACCCCAAAAACTCAGCAGCCACGAGGTGACAGCCCCAGCGTGGCCCAACGGCGATGCCACGGCCCGGGAAGAGACAATGAAACTTCTTCACCTCCCGCCACTCCTACTGTCTCAGCGTCAATTAAAAATGGTCATTTCCATGTGAAATCCAGCACGCGCGGTTTCCTGCTAGAGGCGCAGTTTAATTAAGCACGCTGGGAGGGAGCTCGTTTCTGATCAGATTAGTCATCTACAAACTATGACATGGGGAGGGGGGGACAGAGGACATGGCTTGAAATGTTTTGCTACTGCAAATAACAAACAGTTTGGCACGGGGATGACGAAACCACAGCCCTGTAGGAGCAGGACAATAGGCATGTGCCGAGCGCCCCGGCAGCAAACAGCGGGGCTCACGCTGGAAGCGCTGGTCGCAGCTCCAAGCCCCAGGAAGACCAACTTCCCCGCGGTGACCTATATGTGCTATAAATGCTGCAGACACGGCCTGCATGACGTAAGCTCCGTCCTAGTGGCAATTGTTGGGTTTCGCCTTGCCAAAAAAACGCAAAGCGGAGGTGCTGAATTGTCCGGGCGGCGGGATAGCTAAACCAGTTCCTCCCTGGTGCATTTAAGGACAGAAATGAGGGAAACAGTGGCAGAGCTTAAAATAAAACCAGGAGACAAATATAAAAGCAAAGAGATCTCAAAGCTGGAGGGCTTGCATTAACACTTTGAATTTTCCTGGCTTCAGAGAGCAAACCGGGTCCCCCCTCGCGAGGAGGCCACCCACGCACGCACCAGCAGCCCAGCCAGGGGCAGCCAAAGCAGTCATTAATTGGGATTTGAAGAGGATTTCAATTTGGGGCAGCTTTATCACCGCAGTTTTCTTGTAGCAGTGTTTCAAATTACCACACTACCTTATTTACCAGCCCGATTTTGGAAGCGAGAACCTTATCCTGGCAAATGGGGCGTTTTGGCTGGGAGTCAGCAGGGTCCCTGCCCGGCTCCTTCCACTTCCAGCTTCCCCTGGGCAGCAGAGAGCCTCGAGCTGAAGGCTCCTCCGGAGGGGAAAAATGAAGAGCTCCACCTTGCCCCAGGATCTCCCTGAGGAGGAGGGAGATGAAGAGTGGGAGGCCACAAATTCACATTTCCAAGGGTGGGCAGAAGCACAAAACATAAATGCTCCTGGCGCAGAAGGCATCAGTTTATTATCTCGGGGTTACTGCAATAACGAGGTATTGATGTTGTAGGGCGCGCTGCTGAGCCAAGACTTCAGCGAATTGGCGCTCGGTTCCTCCTTCCAAGGAGAGGGATGGCAGCGGAGGGGAAACACAGCACTGTTTTCAGCAGGGGCATGGGACCCAGCTGAACACAAGCGTTTGAAAAACACGAGGCACACTGAAGATGAAACCCAGGCCTTGCTGTGTGGCGAGCAGACGTAAGGAGCTAATCTCCAGGTCCAGATTACCGATGGCTGCAAGGCGCTCTGCTCCCTCAGCAAGTCCAGGTCCCCAAATCCAAGGGCCATCTGCTCCTCACCTCCGACCAAGCAGCGCTGGTGACAAGTCGCCGTCAAGTTCTGAGCTAGCTGCCTGGCTGTGCCTTTGAGGGTGAACTAGCCTCTGATGGCACCTTGCTGTCAATTAGTAAATTAAGCTTAACCACCATCCACAGACTACGAAAACCACTATCTAGGACCTTCTGTAGACAGCCTGGATCCTTCTAGCAGCTGCACTGCACCCCTGTACACTGCACACCTTATTGGAATCTTATTGCAGTTATTCACCCAGCAAAAATCCCTCTTCAAACACCCAGAAGTCACAAATGTGAAGAGGAATTGAAATGTGTCCCCCTCACTCTCCAAAGGTGAGGCTAAGCACAACAGGCTGAGGAGCGAATGCTGCTGGTGCAGCAAAAGGTTTCCCCTAAACCAAGCCTCAAGCTGCATTTCAAACACAGGCTGCCTGTCTGCAGGACAGAAGAGCTGCCCCAGAGCCCCAAAACCAGGACAGCAGTGATTGTGCAACTGCTGTTGTATAATATCAGTCCTCTGTTTTTATGAACTACTCACAGCCAGGCTCAGAAAGCACCAGCCCAGAGGAAGGGTGGTGTCAACATTACCTTTCACTCACCCGAACGAAGAGAGAGGGGAAGAAATAAAAAGAAAGAAAAAGGTTCTGCATCGTTTTGGCTGCAGCCCAGCTAGGCAGAGGGGGTCCGGTCACCACGCTGGCTGCACCAGCACAGCCTTGCTTGAAGCCTCAGCTCGCTGGCCGGCTCTGCAAGCCAGGCAGCCAAGCCAGCCTCTGAGCAGGAAACGAATTAATGGGAGCTTGCTCCAGAGCTATTCTCTCACTAGCGTGTAGCATGTCTTTGGTGGATTATTTTAACAGCAGAAGTCGCAGGCACATTCATACACAGGAACACTCGCTAGGGAGATCAGCTTCCATCTGGGTTAACCCGAGAGTTTCTGCCCTTGAATTTCCTCCCTTTTCTCCAGCACCCACTCAACGGCTTACCTCCCTGTAAAAATGTTTGCTCAAAAACATCTTGACAAGCAGCTAAACAGTTCCACATTCCCCTGGCCCCAAAGAGCAGGAGCAGAGCACTGCACGTTGCTTCCACAGGAGCTCCCCTTTTCCGCCACCATGCAGAAATCCCACCCTGCTCCCTGTGGCTGGCCACGGGCACTGCCCTTTCCCCAGACAGCTCGACTTGAGCCGGCGCAGGAAGGTCAAGTTTTAACCATCCCCAAAGCAGCAGCATGTTTCGGCAAGAAGGGCAAATTAAGCGAACTTCCTGCATGCCAGGGGCTGCAGTGAGCCCTGCGCAGAGCACACCTTCCCCGGGCATCAAAAGCCTGGCACGGCACTGCGCCGTCCGCCTGGCCTGGGAATTCTCCGCTTCAGCCTCAGATGAATCCACACCGTGCTTCCAAAACCAGACATCTAAAAGCTCCGTGCCCTTCAGAGCCTGCTGCTCCTCCCGCAGACACCCTGCTCCCAAACCCCTTTGATGCAGGCATCCTTGTACCCTCGCCAGCGGGGATGTAGCCGCACGGCTCTGCTCTGCCCCCCAGCAGCCCCAAACCTCATGCACGGCTCCAGCCGCCCTCGCTGCCGTTCTCCCTGCTGCCAGGAGGGCTTTGTGAAGGCACTTTTGGGAACAGAGAGATCCCACCTGCAGCAGGGAGCTGCTGGGGGGCTGAATAGAGCAGACACCCAAATTGCACTGGAGTCTTCCTTCAGGCAGCTGAGCCCCAGGAATTCACCACCAAGGAAGTGTCTCCTCAGTGATGTGCAGAAAAAGTCTTCCAGGGTACAGCACACCACCCCCAGCTCCGGCAGCAGCCTCCCAACCAGAGACAGACCAGCACGAGCAGCTCTGCCTGCCCAGAGACACGCAGAGCAACAAGGAGAGCATCCGACAAACCAGCAGCAGACAACCACCAGAAAAACACACAACACACAAAACTACCGAAACCGCTCCGGTTGGGTCTCTGGTAGCAAACACACATTTATTGTAAGAGACTATGTTGTTAAAGAAAAAAAAATTAAGATGACAATACCTGATCCTCCAAACTGAGTGCTTGCTAGGGTCGTGGGTCTGTTTTTTCCATTAGCCACTGGCAGGGGAAACATCTAGAAAAACAAGGAGATGAGAGGGAAGGGAAGAGAAAAGAGATTTCAGTATGTTAGTTTTGCTGTGCTGCTGCAAAGGGGGGTCATGTTGGGCAGGCAGGGGGAGGAAGGGGGAAGAGAAGCACTTTACTGATGCAAAAAACTTTCCTCTCCCCGTGTCCCTGCTACATAGATCAGCTGCAGGAGGGACAGGAGAGCAGCGCAGCTGTGCGCTAATATACACACGCATTCCTACGTGCATAAACTTCTCCTGTGTACACAGCGTGTCTGGTTCCTTAGGTGCAGTTGAAAGCCATCCAAGACGCATCGCTGCTGCGGTCAAAACCGACAGTTTCTGCCCCAGCTTATTCAGCACGGCCCAGCCAGGAGGGTGCCCCCGGAGCCGTGCCGAATGCCCGACTTCATTCATAAAAAGCTCCCAGGCCAGCGACAGCACCCAACAGAGCTCACTTCGTCCCTCGACCCGTAGCATGGTCCAGGTCTCACCCCGTGCCCAAAGCCACCCAGCAGCCCCATGCCAGCTCCCAACCCTGGTCCCCGGGGGCTCCAGAAGCACCACGAGCGAACGCAGCCCATGGGCTGGCAGAAGCCGTGCCAAGTTCAAAGGTATTAAACTCACGCTGAGCAACATTTGCATATTTTGCAAAGTCAGTAACGTTGGCTACTCGCTTGCTATGCTGCTGTGGCCACAGCATCACAGCTCATCTTCTGCCAGGGAGCTTCCCCAAAAATACTGCGTACCTCATCAGCGAACCCGGGTCAATATATTTAATGTAAGGTGGGAGGGCTTCAGAAGCTGTTATTTAAAAATCTATATGCACCTGCGTGCAGGAGAAAACTAATTCTTCTCCACACAAATGGAGCTCCAGCCAATAAAACAACTGGTGGGAAAACGCTTTGTGAATTAACATTTTAATATCCTTTTACTACTCAAGATACTTTCACCACCAAGTCATTTGAATTTTTATTATTTTTAGCTTTGCAATGTCTGAGTAACTCAAAAGTTTAATGCTTTGAAGATTAAACAATGTAATGGCACAAGAGCCTACAGAAACGCAGCGTTTCGTGCCCTGACATAGCTGATGTCTGGCTGTGGTCAGAAACATTCCTTTGTAAAGAACCGTCTGCCCAGCTTTGTTTTTACAAATGCTGGGGAGGAAAAAAAAAAAAAAAACACAGTTAAATGTGGTAGAGATGCAAAGAGAGCAGTTAAGAAACCAACTGCCATTCAAAAAAGAACTCAAATTTGGGATCATATATATTTATGAAGGTGCACACTTGAGCAGTACAGAAGCACACGCATTTAAATAAAGGTGTAAGCAGCGTTTAAGTGCACGTGTGGACAACCAGCAGCAAGCCCGCAGGCACGTTCCTCCCCGCGGTGTCACCCTGCTGCCAGCACCCCGCTCCCCGGGGGCTCAGCCCCTGCTGGGTGCTGCTGGGGCCCCCCCTGCACCCCCAGAGGCTCAGCCCCACACCCAGGGGGCCGGTGGCCCCACCATCGAACAGGCCTTGTTTCCTCAGGAAGTCGGGCTAGAAAACAAAAACAAACCCTGACGACACCGAATGCTCGCAGCCTACCTTCCTTTCAGTGCTCTGGTTTGTTTTTGTCAGCGCTGTTTTCTGCAAAGATCCCTGAAATGACTAAAAATGGAATTTGCACAGCTGACCCGGCCCGGCCCCGCTCACACGCCCTCCCATTGAGGTGGGGAAGACAACCAAGGGGTCGGAGACCCCTTTTCCAGGCAGTGAGAGGCAGTTCTGCCCACGTGAGCAGGGGGCACCCCCATCCTGAGCAGCAAAACAAAACCCCAAGAGCTCCCCTGCCTCCTTTCCGCGAGGTTTTCTGCTTCCTACGCGCCGATGCCGAAAACCCCGCGGTTGGAGCGGCAAGCACCAGCGGAGAAAATGAGCAGCCCTGTTCCACTGTGCACCTTCTACTCCTGCACTGAGGTGTCCCCCCCGCGTGCGGCAATCCCCAGCACGCCCCCGCGGGGATGCCCTCGCCACCGCGCCACCGCCGCGAGGTTTCAGACTGATGCAACCCTTCCTGCGCTCCCTCCCGCAGGGATCCGCGACCAAGCGGGGTGCCCTGGGTCACCCCGCGCCTCGAGGCAGGCTCCGAGCACCTTTATCGCTCGCCGGCTCCAGGAAACGTTTCAGTTTTTTGGTGGTTTTATTTTTTTTTTCTTTTTTACTTTTTTTTTTTTTTTTTTTTTTTTGCTGCCAAGTTTTTTTTCCACCATGGTGCAGGCTGGTGCGCGGCCGCATCGAGGAGCTGGGTGCAAGTCATTCGCGAGGCGCTCGCTGGCGTGTGTCACTCACAGCCAAAGTTCACCCACCCACTGCGAATTTCCTTTCTGCTTCGAAATGCAGCTTTAAAAATAAACTTCGAGGGGGGGGGGGGGGGAGGATGACCGGGGCTGGCACACACCAGAGGGACCCAGGCGCAGCCTCGGAGGAGCTGTAATTGGGTCATTACTCGTCCTTTGTTGGATTTGAATAACGTAGATGTAAGTGGTTATGTAAAATCCCCCATCTTAAGGCTCTGTATATAGTTTCTCAAGTCATGTCTCCGGCCTCCCTGACAGCTGACAACAATGCCCGTGTATCCTCACAGCTCTAACCCCCACCACCGAAGGATTTATTCCCCCTCCACTTCTCCCAGATTAAAAGATGCAAACCCAGAGCACGGGGAGCTCCCAACACCCGCGCTCGCTGCCGGGGAATTACAGATGAGAGACCCCACGCTCCCGGCAGCAAAGTTGTAAGCAAGAGAGGGAATTTGCCAGACACAAGTAACAATATCAAGCAGCATTTTATTTATTGGGCACTTCCACCAGTGCATCAGTGTTTTCAAATTAAAGAGCTGTTTTCACTTCCCCCGCTCCTCCACCTTATGAACTCCAGGCTGAGCCAACCTCAGGCCTGAACTCAAAACCTGAAATCTATTTTGCAGAGTGGAAAGCATCCAGCTGTTAATTCGGGGAGAAGAGGGAATTCGACTCAATAAACGTTGCCAGCAGGATATTTCATACGTGTTCATTTAAGGCAGGCCTTCCTGACTACAGCCCCAAACGTCCACCCCGGCGTAAAGCAAACTTCACGACCGCTTCCCTCGAAACAAAAGCGAGAGTTTTATCATGGAAATGCAGGCACTGCGCCTTGGCCAGAGCAGGGCACTTGGTGCCGCTTCAGCAGCATCCAGCATCCCGGGAGCGACAGGAGCAGGGGCAGAAGGAGCTGCTCAAGCCCTGCTGGCTGCAAACAGTTCGGTTTCCACTCTTATTCCAGCAGCTGGATGGCGAGGGCCAGCAGGCAGCGAGAGCCGTCACTTGCCGAGGGAGCAGCCCTAGGCGACTGCTCAAGCCTCTGCCCACCCTGCAACTTCTCACCGAGTTAGAAGCCCGCCCTGACAAGCGGCATCCCCGCAGCATATGGTTAATACTCTGCTAATAATCATTGCTGTTAACAGTATTTCACTTCTGCCAGAGACCCAGGCTGGCACGCAGCCGCCTGCCTCTCTCCGGCTTGGCAGGCGCGCACCGCGGCACGGATGAGCCCCCAGCCCCGTCCGTGGGCAAGGCAGAGCCCTGTGCCTGGGCACCCACCCCGGGACATGCCTGTGCCTTCCCAGGACACGCAGGCAGCAGCAGCAGGGCACAGATGTGGTCCGGGATGGCTGCAGCGAGCATCTCGCAATGCACATGTGGGCAACACCCGGGCACAGCTCGCACCGCACATGCCCACCAGCCCCAGCCTGGCACAAAGTCACGCACCAAAACCAAAGGCTGCTAAAAAGGTGGAAGCCTGCAACGCGAAGCAATAGGCAGGATGCTTTCTCGAAAGCTCTCCTCCAGATTTGCAAGCCTGTTCTGGACTATTGCCAGGGAGCGGTGGTGAAAGAAAGCTTACAAATTACCTGCACTTTGGGGCAATTATAAAAGGCAATTTGTTCCGAGGTAGAGGTAAGCGCTGTGCCGCGCACACCCCAGAGCAGCAAGCCGAATACAGGGCTGCACCTTTGGCTCCAGCTCGCTCAGAAGCACGTTGCTTTGGTTTTCACCCTCATTGTCAAATTACACTGGCAGAAAGCTTCGGGTGAGTGCTTCGCAGCTCAGCAGCTACCCAACGTGTTTGTTTATTAAAGAAGGCACAAGGTCTTTCTTTCCAGGGCTCTAAGCCCCATTTACAGCCTCTCGCACAACCCTTTTATCAACTCCGCAAACCCACCAGGGCCAGACATTAAAATCCACCCAAAAGACAGCACAAAGCTGGACCACGGGCTACAGGGGCTGAACATTCCCTAGGAAAAAGGAACTGAAAGGCTGATCTGAAACAAATGCCTCCAGCCTCTCTGAATCTCTCCTGGCTTCCCTCCTTCCACTCTCTTATAGAGAGGATTATTGGGCTCCACTCCTGCTTATTCCAAAAAAACATATAAATACAGTTGAGAATGAGATTTGTGGCCAAAAATCCTGCATCCCAACGACACAAGTACAGAAACCCACAGCGCAGTCTCCCTGACACCCCCACGTTTTGCACAAGCCTGCAACGCCAGGGTGCCCAGCTCCCAGCGAGGAACCTTTCCATTTCCACTTCCCATCCTCCAGGAGAGATGCTAATATCCCTTTATGCAAACTCAGGAGAAGGGTGTGCATGTGCGGAGAGACGAGGGCTTGTGAAACAGACCTGGCTCACATCCAGCCTGCATCGGAGCCCATCGGCCAACTTATCCTGGAGGGAATGTCTTCGAATCACTCGCTGGCAAATGACATTTGCAGGCCCTGATCCTGTAAGCAGCCGCCCCCGGTGCCGCTGCTGAATGCATAAGCCTCAGACGAGCGCAGAACAAATTCTGGTCATTCCCCAGGTTTACATCAGCGTAGGAGAGCTGGAATTGAACCCAAATCCAACCCTTGGCCGCAGATTAATCTCCAAGGACAGAAATATTCATATACAGAGGGAACAGGTCAGGACCCCTCCAGGGAATACAGCTCTCAGCATGCAACTGAGTGAGGATGGGTTGTCAGTTTTGAAAATAAGGGCTTGGGTTTTTTAAAGCTCTGAACGGGGAGTGGGATTTGTGTTTTTTTTTCCTCAGAGACCAAGCAAAGCAGGAGCTGGCACAGCCCCAACCTGCGAGCAGGCTATGGGCTACTGACCGAGGCTCAGCCCAAAACCTGGCACTGCCTGGTGGACGAGCTGGCGAGCCCCGGGACGCCTGCTGAACAGCAGGACCTCGAGGATGAGAGCAGAATAACCACACACCGCTCCCCAGCGAACCTGGAGGTAGTTCTGTTTTTAAAGGTATGCTTTAACCCAGTCCCACAACCAACGGTAAAACATCCTGCTGTTCATTTAACAGAGCCAGCCTCCCGACAGAAGCCCAGCACTAGGAGAACTGGACTCGTCCTTCTGCAGGAGACTTGATCTTACGTGGGACAGAGGCACCACCACCAAAACTCCCCAGCACAGAGCCCAGCAGGGACAGGTACAGCCCCAGCTGTACAAAAAGGTTTATTTCTCAATGCTAAACCTCAGTGCTTGGGTGCAAAGCTACCAGGCTTCAGCACTTTCCATAGGCATAACAGCTACAAGGGCAGCAGGCACCCCTGGTTTTGCCACCTTTTTCCCCTTTTACTCTTCTCCCCTCCTCCCTACGGGGCAAGAAAATCAACCCAGGGGCCAGCCCGCAGCCCAAGCCACGGCACCCATGGTTATTCCTCCTCGAGGAGCTGTTTTCTCTATCTTCGCAGTACGTTTGCTTATCTTAAAAGCAAGACGCGCGCTCCAAGCCCCGTGAGGGTGCAGCAAACGACAGAGGAACCAAACAAAGTTATTTTCTTTTTGAACACGAGCTCTCCCCTCCGCAAGTCACCTGCCAGCCCCGGTGTGGCAGAGGCTCGACGTGCTCGGTGTGGCACGTCGCTGACTGCAGACGGCAGCACAGGCAGCTGTGCTGGGGACTAACCCGCGCCCTGCTGCGGCTACCAGGGACTTCTCTTCCCTCTGAGCCGCGCACATCCTTCGGGGGGAACTCTTAGGTTCTGTTTCTTTGAAAACGAACAGCCCCTAAAGGCAGCTAAAAGGTTTCCAGTAGAGCAGAGCGTGGGGAACGCGAGTGCCTAACTCGTGCAAAAATAATGTGCTGGAGAGCTTGGACAAATTTCAAACTGAGATAGAATAACCTGTGGGAGCAAAAGTTTAATAGTCTGGATCGGGGGAGAGGAAAGAAGCCTGATTAATCAGCTACTGAAGTTACATCTTTGCATTAGCTTTGTATCCATGGCTTCAAAAACAGTTACCTGGCTCTTTCACCACCAGCATTTAAACAGGCTACACACGAGTACGTTATGCTTCCCCAGAATTTCCCATCAAAAAAAAAAAAAAAAAAAAAGAAAAAAAAAAACACCAAAACCCACCAACCCCCCCACCTCTCTGTACTCCCTGCGAGGAAACAATATACATTGAGGGGAAGGGGGGGGGAGGAGGGGCAGCAGCTTTGCTTTAACTTGAAAATAAACAAGTTGCAGCACATGTGCATGCACACAAACACGGCACATCTGAAACCCATCACGGCCAATTTCCAGGCTCCCATTTCCTCCCCCGTGCAGCTCCGAAGCCCCGGGCCCTCGCTCACCATACTGAAGTCCAGCAGGTCACTGAGCTCTTTGTCTGTCCCAACTGCAGCCATTCTCTGCTGCTGCTGATTCATACTCCCACAGACTCAACAGTGGCAGTCCTAGAGAAAGCAAGGGGGAGGGGAAGGAGATATTTTAATGACTAGAGCAAACTACCCACCCCATTGATGAATATTTAAAAAAGACACAGCGAGAGGAGAGAGAAAGGGGGAAGGAGAAAAAGAAAACCCAGCCGAGTGCCGTGCCCCGCCGGGCTGGGAGCACAGGCAGAGCCCTCACATCGCACCCAGGGGCAGGAACAAGCGGGCTATTGACCAGACACACTTGGATGTTAGTTTTTTGCTGCCAATTCCACTAGTTCGGGCCAATTCTGTTCCTGGCGTGCGGCGAATGAAGGGGGGGAAAAAAAAAAAAAAAAAAAAGTCAACTCATTTATCAAAGGGTTCAGGCAAGTTATCACTCGGGCGCTTGTCTGGCTCGGCTCGCCCCTTCGCCTTCCCCCACGCTCGCTCCCTGCAGGAGGCTCGCTCTTGTCCTTGCCTAGTTTTGTTTAAAAAACGAGAGAAGAAAAAAAAAAAAGTCTGATCTTGTGCCTCTTTCCTTGAGGTTGCTGAGCACCTGCAGCTGCTGCTCCAGGGCTGAGCGTGGGGATGCCCAGCGCCGGCGAGAGGAGTGGTGAGAACTGCCCCCCCCCTCCCAAAAGGGCCTGAAGAAAACTAAAAAAACGCCTTGTTTTTGGAGGGGGCTGCAAAAATAAAGCTCTTCAGGCAACCTGGCAAGATAGGTAAATATTATTCTTCCTAATTTTACGGATTTTTTGTTTTGTTTTTTAAAAGGGAGATTGATCTTTTTGGCCAACTCACTATGATAGAAAAACATTTCTTTGGGAGGGAGGAAGAGAGGCCTGGGAGGAGATAAAAGATTCCTTTTTTTCCTCTCTTTTTTTTTTTTTTTTTTTTTTTTTAGGAACTCATTCATGGTTATAAAGGGCAGCTGGCCAATAAATTTAACTCATTAATCATAAGGTTAAAAAAAAGAAGACAACTGCATGTGATCCGAACTGTTTGTAAGCTGTGCCGGCTCAGCCACCACATTTCAATAAAGTTTAAAAATACAAAATATACCGAAATCCGCCCAGCACGTAAAAACAGCCCGGGGATTTTTTATTTTTTGTTTTAAAAAAAGAGTTTAAGTGGCACCAGTGCATCTGGACATTATTTTTAAAGCGCCTTCACCCACCCACAGCCCCGCTCCCGGCCGTGACGGGGGGGGGGGGGGGGGGGGTAGGGGCAGGGAGCCCCTTTCTGGGGGTCCCTTGGGTGCTGGGGGGGGGCAGCACCTTGGGACCCCCCCATTTCCAACACACGAAGCCCCCTGAGGCAACGCTCACCCCCGGACAACTTTAACAACTCGCAGAGCAGGGTTCAGCCAGGGCCTTTTTGAAAAAAAAACCACTAATATTTTCACCTCTTTTTATAAAAAAAAAAAAAAAAAGAAAGAAAAAAAGCAAAACAAAACTCTGTTTTTAACTTAAAAGTTAAAAGGGCCGCCGGGCCCCGTCCTCCATCCGCACAAAGGCCGGGGCCGGGCTGACCCCGCGGGACTGGGGGGGGTCCCCGGGGGGGGGGGTCCGAGGCCGCTTCCCCGCTCCCCCCGGGCCCCCCCCGGGCGGGACAAAGGCTGCCAAGGCCCGGCCGGCTCCGTGCCCCCCTCCCGGCCGGGCCGGGCCCCTGCAGCCGCCGCTCGGCGTGGCCCGGAGGGGGGTGTGGGGGGGTTTGAAGCAGCCTCTGCCCCCCCCAAACCCCCTCGCATCTCCCCGGGACGAGCCCGAGCGGCCCCACCGCCACCCGGGTCCCTTCGTGCCCCCCCCCCCCCAAACCGTGCAGCCCCCCCCGGGGCGGGGTGGAGGCCGAGCTGCCCCCCCCCCCCCCCAATCCTTTTAGCCCCCACCCCCACCGGCCTCACGCTAAGGGGGGGGCTCAGAGCGGGCCGCCCCCTCCCTGTGCCCCCCCCCCGAAACTTTTACAGCCATGGGGGAGAAACAGCGACCCCCCCCCCACCCCAACCCCCCGGGGGGGGCCCGGTCCCAACTTCGCAGCCACCGGGAGCGGGGCGAGGGAACCGGGCCCCCCCCCCCATAAAGAGCCGGGCCCCCCCCGCAGCGGGGAAAGGGGGTGGAGGGGGGGGGTCCCGGTGCCTGCAGCCCCCCCGCTCCCTCCCCACCCCCCCGGCAAAGTTCGCGGAGCGCCGGGGACAAAAGAGCCGGGCCGGGGGGCGCCGGGCACGGACCCCCCCCGAGCCCCCCCCCGGGGGTCCCGCCCCGACCGCGGCTGCTCGACGGCTGCCCCCCCCCCCCCCATAACGGCCCCGTTACCCCCACCTCGTTAGTTGTTTTTTTTTTTTTTCTCTGTTTTTTTTTCTTTTATTTTTTTTTTACCTGTTCCGGGGCACAACCGCGCCCCCGGTGCGTGCGCGGAGGGGCGGCGGGCGGGGAGGGGGGGGGAGGAGGAGGAGGGCAGCGCATGAAGCTCCCGCGGGCACCCAGGCGGTGGCGGCGGCCCCGGCCCGGCCTCGGAAGCGGCCGCGGCGCCCTGTGCCGGCGGGCGGCCCCGGCCCCGGCCCCTATTGTTCTGGCGCCGCCGGCGGGCACGGCGCAGCGAAGCGGCAGCGCCTGGCTCCGGCCCGGGCGGCGCGTGCGCCCCGCGCCCCCGCCCCCGGGGTTTGGCCGGGCCCCAGCGCCGCCGCCTCCCCCCCCCCCCCGCCTCCGTTAAGCCACGCCCACTCTTCGTCAAGCGCCTCCCCTCGCTGTATCCCTCCGCCGCCTCTCCTCGCGTCTCCCCCGCCGCAGCGCGGAGAGCGCCGAGCTGAAGGCGCGGTGGGGGGAAAAAGGGGGGAAGGGGGGAGCGCGGCGGGGAGCGGTGGGGGAGGGGAGGGCCGCCGTGAGGAGAGGGGGACTATGTTTTGTGGCGGAGGGATATGGAGGCGGATTGAGTGACGGCGCGCACCGCCGGGAGATGGACTGATAAGGCCGCGCGGCGCTGCCCAATGGAAAGGGGGCGCAGCGCGAGTGGCGGGAGGCGTGGCCAATCGGAACGCGTCCTGCCGCGGGGCCCGCCCACCAAGCGGGGAGGCGGGGCGCTGTGCGGGCAGGGGGCGGGCGTTGGTTCGCGTCGCCGCCCGCAGCTCCCCCGGCGGCCGCGGGGCCCCCGACGGGGCGGGCGGGCAGAAAAGAGCCCGGCCGGGGGCGGGGGCGGGGGCGGCCCGCGGACACGGGGGGGGGACAGCGCGGAGCGGCCGCCGCTTGCTGCAGCGAGGGGCGATCGTTTCCCACGTTGCTTCCCCCAAAACTCCCGGGAGAGCCGCGCCGGGGCCCAGACGTCGCCCCCCCGGGTCCCGCCCGTGCAGCCCCGCGCCCTGCGCTGGGTTTGCAGGGGAGGGGCAGGGGCAGGGGTTGGCGTGGGGCTGGTGTTGGGTGGGCAGGGGGTTCTCGAGTCGAATAAAGTTGCTGCTTTATCATTATTCGGTTGCCGTCCGACCGAGGGTTAGAGGTGGCGCTGGATCGCCGCGCTCCCAGAGCGGACGCCGAGCGGGGCTGGGGGGGAGATGCCCCGATTCCGTGGAGGATTTGGGGTTCTCCCCCCCCCCCCCCGGATGCCCTCGCTGGGGTTGTACCCGCTGGTTGCTCGGGTGCTGAGCAGCGGAGCGGTGCCCGTCGAGGGGCAAAGAGAGCAAGGGATGGGGAGGGAGGACTCAGGACCCCATGGGGGATGTCACCCCCCAGGGTGCACGTGGCAGCAGAAACGTCCCCTCTCTGTAGCACCTGTGACATCCCAAATGCCTCCCGTGCCTGGAGACCAGACACAATACTGGAAGCATCCTCACCCCTCTGCCTTCAGCCCCATCCCCTCCCGTCTCATCGAGCCCCAGTCACCCTGCTATGGCTGGCTCGGGTTCCCTGCAGCCTCGGCACTGCCGTGCCCCGGCCAGGAGCCTTCCTGGGGGCACCAGGGGGCTGGTGATGACATAAAACCACTGCTGGGAGCGGGGCTGAGGCCTGGGGCACGGGGGTGCAGAGGTGTCACCCCCTGGCCCATGCTTCATGCTCCCCGTGCTAAAGGAACAGGGGAGCAGCCTCGTGCAGCGCCCCTTGCCTTTCCTCCCGTGTTTTGTCCCTGCCTGGTGGCCCCCCCCGGGGTGCTGTCACCCCCCTGTCCCCCCCAGCGTGGCCGCTCTTCCCTTGCTGTGAAGCGTCGCCCCTCGCCCGCTCCCCCTCCACCTTCCGCTCTTCGGGATGACAAGGAAGAGATTAAACATTTCCCTAATGCAATTATATTCTAATTTTGCCGGTGTGGCCATAATTTCCCTGTCAACAATCGCAATTAAAGCTCAGAGCCCGGGTGCCCTGCCACCGATGGCTGTGCAAAGCCCCACGGCAGCGCGATGCGGCAGGCAGCGACAGGCACCCTGTGGGATTTCCCTTCCCTGGGACACCCCACACTGTGATCAGCTTTGAAGATTTCCCTTCCCCAAGCCCTGCTCACTGCTGGGTGTCTTTGCATGGGCTGAAAATAGTTTGGCTCTGAAGGTGGGAAAGAAAAAGGGTGAATCCCGCATGGATTTGGGGGTGGGCTGGTAACGGCAGCGGGTGCTTAGGTGGGTGCAAGCACCAGGCTCCTGGTGGCAGGGGCATGGCAAGAAGCATGTGCCCAGGCCTGCCCACGAGGCTCAGGGCTCCTCCAGCACCACGTTTCGCTCTAAGCAAAGTTCCTGAAGTGCCCAAAGTTTCTCAGGCATGGGGACAGGTTCCCCGGGGCAGTGGTCACAGCCCCGAGCCTGCCGGAGTTCAAGAAGCGTTTGAACACCGCGCTCAGACACGGTCTGATTTTGGGTGGTCCTCTGGGGACCCAGGAGCTGGACTTGATGATCCTCATGGGTCCCTTCCAACTCAGATATTCTGTCTTTCAATGATTCCCCCTTCCAGCTCGTGGCACAACCCTGCAGCTTCCCATCTGGGGGCTATTTTAGGGCAGAACCAGCAGGGATGGGGGCAATACAGAAAGGGGTACAACACGGAGACGGGTCGCCCGCTGAACAGACGTGTGCCGGGCAGACGCCTCCTCCACCTTCATCCTCTCCACCTCCACTTTCTCCACCCCTGACCCTGGAGGGGTGAGGAGCCCGCAGGCTTCGGAGCAGCCTTGGCCCCCCCAGGTGCCCCGCGGTGTGCGCCACGGGCAGACCCCACGCAGAGCTGCACGGCGCTGTGACACGGCGTGGGCAGCACCTCGGGTTCTCCTTATTTTCACAGCCCAGCCCTTTATGATGGGGATAGCAGCTCTCATCTCTGCAGCTGTTAGGGCTACCAAGGAGTGAGCAGAGCTGAGATCGTCTCCTGCAGCGCCAGGAGCTCCAGTGAAGCAGTTTCACAATGACTCCAGCAGTGCTCAGAGCAAGCGACGGCAGGGGAAAAAATCGTTGCCCAAGGGGGACCCCAGAGCACAACCTGACCTGAAGGAGGGCGTGGAGGCGTTCCCCCGTGGGCAGGGTGTTCCATGAGGCTCCTCACAAAGCTTTGAGGACGCTGGGGACATGCCCTTGGCCAAGCCTTGCTGGAGCAGGGTGAGCCCATCCATGCACCACTCTCTGGGGAGGAACCAAGCCTGTTACAAAAGCATTTGCCACCTTAGAGAAGGGTTTTGCTGCCCTGGCAGCTGGCAGCAGCCGTGTCGGAGGCCTCCTGACGGCGTCCTGTGGGTCCAGAGCACCCCAGCCGGTCTGGAGGCATCAGCACAGGAGCAGCACGGACCCACAGCAAGGTTCCTGCCCATGCTGGGTGTGGAACTGATGGAGACAAAGCCCTGGCTGTGTCCCTTGGTCGCTCCATGGCATGCAGCCCACGTCCCCCAGCTCTGTCCTGCTGCCCCCAGCACCACCCTCCCGTCCCCAGCACCCATGGCTGCAGTGCCCAAAGGCAGCCCCACAAAGCTCGGCCATCTCATGGGTGGGTGAGATTTCTGCAGGAATCACCCAGGTCATGCTGGAGCCGGGCACGGGTTCCTCGCCCACCAAAGGAAGGTGATGCCATGAGTGTGGCACAACCAAAGCAAAGAGATACCAACAAGTAACGGTGCAGCCGGAGCGGGAATGCAATTGGGTCAAGCCAATCCAGCAAAAATCCACTGCAAACCAAAGGTGCCCAGCAGAAAGCCCAACAGCCTTGGACTCCACCATGAGCTAAAAAAAACCCATGGGTCTCCGCTGCCTGACACCAGCCAACCTCTGACAGCTCCCGTGGCTGCGGTGCAGGAAGAGCAGCAGGACTCCCCGTGGGACGAGCAGGGGCAGCTTTGCACTTTCCTCAACCTGCTTCGCTCTTCCTGGAAAACAAAGGAGGAGAAGGAAAAACCCTCCTTGCCCCTCCTGGAGCAGCAGATCTGAGCTGAGCCCTTGGGTTTTGGCAGCTGTGGGAACACCTTTCCGTGCACATCCCATCAGTGTCCTCGTGCTGCCCTCCCCAACCTGTGAAGCCCCAGCTTTCTGCGAGGCTGCAGGAGCGACACGTCCCTGCCCCACGACGCAGCTCCGAGCTCTGTCCCAAACTCCCTGCCCTGCTCTCACTGCCCAGACCGCAGCCGTGGCCCCATTTCCACAGCCAAAAACCAGCCGAGATGCAAAATTTGTCACTTAATGGTGCAGGACCTGGCATTATCAGCATCGCTGGCACAGGGGCAGAGGCTGAACCCGACAGGGCAGGGATGGAGGCTGGCTCCGGGGTGGCTTTTGGGGAGGTTGCTCAGCCTCCGAGCCCCCACCCGTGGCCGTCCCCGTGTCGTGAGTGGGAGGGTCCGGGCAGGCTCGCTGCTGTCCTTGGCTGCGATGCTGGCCCGGCCCCGGCATTGCAGCAATGCCTGGGGGAGGCCTTGGCCTCGGTGGGATCTGTGGGATGCCGGCCTCACCCCTCCTCCTCTGGAGCCTCCCGGCCTCCGCAGACCAAACTGGAAACAAACGAGGCTTCAGGTCAGTGGAACTGGCTTAGAAAAAAAATAATACAGTGACTTGAGAAAAATCCCCGTTTCTGTGAAATGTCCGTCAAACGGGGCTGCGTTTCTCGGGTGGGCCATGTCCCCGAGGGAGGCCGGGGGCTGGGAGCTGTCCCCGTGCCTCTGTCCCCTCCACAAGTGACCGGTGGAGCCGTGTGGCAGCCACAAGCACGGAGAGATGTGCCGGGGTGCTTTTACCGAGGGGCATCTTTGCAAAGGGACTTTTAGCCTCGTGCATCCCCGCAGGCAGATGATGGGAGAAATGCTGCTCAGGTGTCAGAGGTGGCAAAGCCTCTGGCAGGGGATGGTGGCATGGGGGTGACAATGACATGGAGGGGACGACGGCACGGAGGGGACAATGGCAGAGAGGGGAGGAGCGGGGAGCAGTTCCTGGGGTGCCATCCTGCCCCCAGGCCGCCCACTCCTTCCAGACCCCGATGCCCACATCGCTGGGCGCTGCCACCCCGCAGGGTGCTCCTAGGGGTGCTGATGGCCCCAGGGAGCCCCGGGGTGCGGGGCCGGGGGCTTGGAGCAGCCGGGGCTTCGCGCTGGATCCTGGTGACTTTAAGGAGCAAGTTGGGCTTCATATTTGCATTTAGTCACAGTGTGAGTCAGACATTCCAGCCCCGGCTGCCGAAATACCTCAGCTCTGACTCCGTATTTCCCACTGCAACCTTTTTTCTTTTTTTCCCCCTTCTCTTTCCCTTTCTCCTCTTTCTCTTCCCTTTCTCACCCTGTCTCTGGCCAGCCCCATCTCGAGGGCTCATGGGGCACGGGGAGCTGCAGGGGACGGACGTGGGCACCCAGGGCTCGATTCTCCCCATCACAATTAAGACTGGGGAGTGGTGGGGGGGTTAAACCCACCCCACCATGGAGGGCTTCAGCCACGGGGCTTTATCAACTCTGGGGGGCATACGGGGGTGCACACCAAAACCAGCAGCAGCTTCCAACAGACCGAGCACAGGGAGCAAGGGGGGCTGGCAACGGGGGTGCAGGATGGGACCCCCACCCCAGGAGCCCCTGGCGCGGGGGCCAGGGAAGGAGCTATGCTGAGTATTTGGAGAGAAAGGCAGTTCTGTGCTTGGTTTCCTGAATGATGCATTCCACATGGGGTTGCATCACGCACAGCTGTTACATCACTTTAGCCAGGAAATTTAAAACAAGTGGTCTCGGCTGGAAATGGTGGTTTAATTATTATTTATGGACGACAACAACAACAGAGAGAGGAAAAAAAAGCCTCAAAACACTTTTTTTTTTTTTTTTTTTTTTTTTTTTAGCACACACAAACCTACTCCTCTCTCACGTCCCAGCTTTGTCCCCAGCTCCTGCCCAGCCCACACGAACGCCCTGGAGCTTTGGGCTCCCTCTGCCCAGGTACGGACCCTGTGGCCACGCTGTCCCCAGGGGTGTCCCCTCCTTCCTGGCCACCCCCCGCAGCACCAGCTTCACCCGCTGCTCGAGCGCTCTCTGAAAGCCTCATCGGCTTCGCTCGCCATCCTTTGGGTGTCGTTTATTATTAGCGACAGCCCTCGCGAGGCGCGTGACTATTGGAAGTCTATCAACTGAATTATGACAGCAAATATCTCCCCGGGGACAGCCTGGGGTCATGCGATAGACCCGAGTCCATCCCTGCCTGCCAAGGCCACCCGCATGCCCCGTGGGGACCGGCCCCAGCCCCATGGGTGACCTCAGGGACAGCAGTGGGGCAGCACCGGGTCCCCTTCTCCATCCCCTTTTGCTCCTTTCCTTCCAGCTGTGGGGGACCAAAGCGATGCTGAGAGCATCACCTTCCTCCCATCACGACCCTCATCTTCCTCTCTTCCCTCCAAGGGGATGCGGGAGGACGAGGGGGGTCCCGCTGGGGAGCAGGGACCTGGTGGGGTTGGATGGATCCAGCCCCCCACGCAAGCACGGACACAGCGCCCGCCTGCGCCCGCCTCCCAGCCAGGGCAGAACCGGGATGGAAACTTCTCAGCGAGTTTTGGGGCAGCTCGCTGGAAAATTCAGAGGGGAATTTACGTGCGTGCGAACCCCCTCGCCTCGTGCAAATCGTGAAAAATGCAAAAATGCCTCATCAAAACGCTGACCTGCCGCGTTGGCGATGAGAAACGCTGCAGCCCTCCTGCCACCGAGGTGGTGACAGCAGGTTCCTGCCACTTGCTGTCCCCATTGCTGCCCTCCAAGACGCCACTTCTCCTCCTAACTACACCCAAAATGATGTTTTTCAGCCCATCGCATCTGTGTGGTCTTTGATGGGGCTCAGCAGAAAGCGGTCCCCAAAATGTGACTTTTTGGTGGCTCAGTGCTAAGGAAACCCTCCCCGTGTGCCCTGGGTGGGTGACGGCTCTCCAAGACCTTCCCCCACCCAACAGCAGGATGCGGCACCCGCAGCGAGAGCGCAGCACCTCGGGGTGCAACCCTGCATGGGGGGATGGGAAAGCTGCCTTCAAATACCCCCCCAAAATACAAACCTAAATAACTGGGTGCTGTGAGAGAGCCCTGGGCACGGCTCGGCACGGAAACGCGGCGTCCCCAGCCCGGGCGGAGCCCCCCCCACGCACGCTGCAGCCCGCGGCCCAGGATAGCAGCCGCCTACGAACAGGAAACCCTCTGCACTTTCGCCTGCGTGGGGGCCCGGGGAATCTCCTCTGAATGGAAAGAAACGGCACCCCCGTGCCCGGGGCCGTCTGGGTGCCCCCGCCTGGGCGGGGAGCTCTGCGGGGGTGCCCGGAAGGGCTGAGGGGAGGGGGGGGTTCCCCCACCACGATGTCTGGGTGGAGGGTGCAGCCGACTGGCATCGCGTGGGGGTAGGAGAAGGGGAAGGGGAGCTCTTCCTGGCAAGATCCTGCTCTGGGGATGTCAGAGGGACCTG
The DNA here is from genome assembly GCF_964035555.1 of Netta rufina. Taxonomy (NCBI): domain Eukaryota; kingdom Metazoa; phylum Chordata; class Aves; order Anseriformes; family Anatidae; genus Netta; species Netta rufina. The sequence goes on along the minus strand of NC_140152.1, from coordinate 1,339,062 downwards.
GGGAATGGGGATGGGGCAGGGAGGAGAAAGAGGAAAGGGGACGGGGGGATGGATGGCCATAGTGCAGCCATCATGGGACAGCAGGGACGGGGTCAGGAGCTGTGTCTGTGGGTGCCAGCTGGAGCTGGGTGCATCCCTGGGGAGCCTGAGACCACTGGGACAAGGCTGGACCAGCTCTGCGTGTGCCCCCACTGCCCTGGAGCATCAGCTCGGCTGGGGGGCTTGGGGAGACATCGATGGACAGGAAACCTCCTTCCTTTGTTGCTCCCAGCTTTTTCGTCTGCCTGGCTTGGGGTGGGGGTCCAAGACCACAGCCCCTCTGCGGTGCACTTGGAGGGATGCTGAGGACTGGGGAAACCGAGGCACGGGGGGACACCACCCATCCAGGGGCCCCTGCGGGCAGCACAACAGACTGGAAGAAATGCAGCTGGCTGCATGATACAAAAGTGAGGTTCAGTAAGTTTTTGTTTGCAAATGTCCGTGAAAGTGGAGCTGCTCCGGGTGAGCTGGGAAGAGCCAGGGTCCCCCATGGGGACGCCAGGGACATTGGTGGCCCCTTCTGCCTTCGGTGCAGGGCAAGGAGAGGACAAGGCTGGTGGCTTCTTTGGGACCCACCTGGGGATTTCCCTGCCTCACCCAGATTTCTTCCCTTAGTGGGTTTCGTGATAGCGTGTCAAGTTTCAGCATCGTTTGAGGAGTAATAGAAACCACCCCAGTGAATTGCGGGCTCTGTCCCCCCGCTGGGCACAGCCGCGGAGAGGGGGTGGCCGCATCCTGACAACCTCCTGCAGCCGGAGCAGGGCCCAGCCTCCTGCCCAGCCAAGGGGACCTGCAGCAGTCACCGTCCCCCTGTGCAGTACTTGGGTCTGCAGCACATCCTCATCCCTCCCCCTGTGCTGACAGCTCTCCCCAAAACCCTCAGGCATCAGAGCAAAGCCCAAGGCAAACATGATCGGGCACTGAAAAAAAAAATCAAAACAAAACAAAAAATGCCACTCAATCTGGTGCTCTGGAGAGACAGCCCTTGAGCAACCCAAATTTACAGATTAAACCCCCAGTGATGGGGCTGAGCTTTGGATGTGCCTCTCCCGGCACAACACGAGGCCAAACCTCCTTGGATTGGGGGATGCTGGGGGCCGGGGGTGGACGGCAGCCCCCAAATCCCCCCTTTCTGCTGGAGTGCAGGGATGTGGTGGTCCCGCTGGCTCCATCCCACCCTCACCCCATGCCCGTGCGGGGCTGCAGCTGCACCCACACCGCGTCCCCCCCGGCCCAGCCCGTGGCTCCGCTTCTCTTTCGCTTCCCCGGGGCCGGTGCACGCGTGGGCGGGGGGGACCCAACCGCACCGGTAAAATTAGGCACTGGCAACCCCAGGGCTCACGTCACTTCGGGTGAGAGGAAGGAGAAGCAGAAACTCATGGCAGGGCTGAGCGGCTGGCGGGGGGGGGTCCTGGGGGGGCAGCCTGCAGGATGGGGGGAGCAGGGGGGCGCACTGAGTGGTGACCCCAGCTGTGTCCCCAGGGGATGTCCCCAACAGCCCCATGGATCAGCCCGGTCCCTGCTGTGGCTGCACCCCAAAGCCACCCCACAGCTTTTTGGGGGGAGCAGAGGGGAGACGGGAAGAAATATGGGGGTGGGTTAAGGGAAACCAGCTGGAGAGGAGGAGGAGGAAGAGGAGGAGGAAGATGCTGAGCCCTGGGCATGCAGAAGGACGTGGCAGCACACCCACCTCCACCCTGGTAGAGGGCTGTGCCAGCGCGGATGACAAGAGGGGACATTTCGGGTCCTGATGGGGTGCTTGGGGCATTTAGGACACAGCTGGATGCTGGGGCTCTAGCACCGGGCTGGGGGTTCCCACAACCCCTCCGTGGGCTGGGGACATCACTGCTACGCTGGGGCCCCCTCCCCGTGTCCCCACAGGGCCCCCCCTGCTCGGCAGCGGGGTGGGCCGGGGGGAGGGCGCAGGAAGCCAGCTTAACGGCAGCCAGTCGTGAAATCTAGGGCAGCCCCATCTGTCAGGCGTCTCCCGCTCGAATCCGGCTGCGGTGCCTCCCCCCTCGCCCCCCAGCCCCTGCGTCCCCTCCCCAGCCGCCTGGGGGGGGGTTACCCTTATTAAATCCCGGTGCCCGTTGTTCCACGGACAGCCCCATCCCAGGATCTCCCCCGTGCTTGCCCCAGTTTTTGGGCACCCGGGAGCTGTCTCCTCTTCTGAGGTTTTGGGAAAGCTCCCGGTCAGGGAGCCGGGGAGGGGGACACGATGCTTTTGTTCAAAATCCAGAGCCTGGGGGGGAGAAAAGTGCGTTTGGAGATGGAGCAAACAGGCAGCAAGGTGATGCTGGCTGTCCCAAAGGCTCTGAAACACGGTGATGGCGCCCTGGATCTGCATTTATTCCCCGCACAGCTCAGCTTTCAAAGCTTGGGGTGTCTCAGAGCCCCCTTGCCGTGCCCTGGTGGTTCTCAGGGTCCCTGTGGTGCACAGGGGGGGTCCCATCACCGTAGGGATGGGCTCAGTGATGCTGGAGCACCAGGACCGTGCCCTGGCACCCAAACCTACGGCAGCCCGAGGGGAAGCACCGACCCCGTGCTGTGTCCATGCAATAGGAAGGGGCTGCTGGCCCCGGAGCTGCCCCTCTCCTGCAGAGCGCTGAGCAGAGCAGGATTTTAGGCAACGCGGGGTCTGGAGAGCCCAGCGCTGCCACAGCTCTGCTGGAGCAGGACGGTGCCATTTTATGGGAGCGCCGAGCTGCAGGACGCAGATTTGCCTGAAATGAAAATATGCCTCTGCGTGTGCGTGTAACCTCGCACAGCGGGGCCACGCTCACTCTGGGGCTTGCAGTGACCTCGGTTTAACTTGGCAGCCGTCAGACAGCTTATCTTATCTCTGCATCGCGCCCTGTGCTCAGCCAAACAAGTGCCAGGCGCTTCTCCTGCCCCTGCCTGCTGGGGCACCGTGCTCCCGGCCGGTGGCACGGCTTTCCCTGGGTTAAATCGGGATGCTGAGGAGGGCTCCTGTCCCCACATCCCTCCTCCATCCCTCAGGGAAGGTGAGGTGGGGATGCTGGGCATCATCCTGCCACTATTTTCATGAACAGCAAAGCCAAAGCCACCCGTGCTGGAGCTGCTGGCGGTGCCCATGCTGTGGGTGCTGCGGCCGGGGCTGGCATGGCTGGGACAGGCTCTGGGGCTTGTGTCTAATCCTGCCTCCGCACATGTGCTCCCAAAATAAAGCACCGATGCTAAAGGATTCACCTGCTCCAACCTGCTGCTCACCGGGGAGGATGTTACCCTGATTTCTTTCTGCTGCTTTCCTTCTCCTGGTGGGTTTTATATGCAAATATTGACTTTTTTTTCCCTGCAATACGGGAAGGAGATGGGAATGGGGAGCTGAAGGAAGGAGCCGGGAATCCAGGCTCTCTGCTGTGAGCCCTGCCCCGTGATATGCTCCCCCTGAACTGTACAAGGAGGGCACGTTGCTGGACTTGTCTCTTCTCATTTTTGGCGCTGGACAAAGAGCTGCACACCCCCAGCCCAGCTGCTGCTGCCTCTGCGGTTTCCCTACCTGCTCCAGAGGCCCCCGGGCCAGGGTGACAGCGAGGCGCAGCAGGCAGGATGTCACCTCAAACCTCAAGAGGAGCAGCCGCAGAGGGGGAGGGCGGCGGGGGTGCCGGAGGGGGGGATTTGCAAGTCACCCTATGTAAACACGGGCGCTCCTTCCCAACCGTCCTCTTCCACAGCCCTGCCAGGGGCTGTGTGGCTCTCGTGTCCCCATGGGGACAGGGACAGGGCAGTGGCACAACGGTGTCCCCTTCCCCCGGGGTCCGTGTGGCACCCCGACCTGCCCCCCATGGCCGCTGTGAGATGGGTTCGGTAGCACTCCCCACTCCGGCAGTGGCTGGGGAGAGCGTGTGGGTGAGGAGGGGGGGTCTGTGCTTAGGGGGTGTGAATTTGGGACAGATCCGTGCAAGAGCTCACCTGATGCCTGTTTGCCAAACACTTTTGCTCATCCATCCCCTGAGCAACCTCCTGAGCCCCCCCACAGAACCTTGAGTGCATCGGGGGTCTGCACCCCTGGCAGGGGGCTGGGGCAGGGCATGGGGCTGGGGGTGCTGGTGGAAGCACCCCGCTGTCCCCAGAGCCCTGCCAGTGCCCCTGGCCCAAACAGGGCTTGGGAAGGTGGTGGCAGGGTGGGGGACAGCCGGGTATGGCAGCGCTCACAGCCCCACGGTGCTGACACTGCTCGGTGGTGGCGGTGCCACGTGGGGACCGCACCCGCGTGTGCATGCACCCACGAAGCACCCATGGGTGCCCGTACCCTCAAAGAACCCAAAGAACCTGCATGTGCACACCCCCCCACGAAGCACCCAAAGCACCCATGGGTGCACACACCCTAGGGTGCCCCTCTCCCCAGGAAGGGGGCAGCCGAGGAGCCCCCCCCCGGCGCCCCCTCCCCGCCGCAGCGCGGTGCAGGTTTCCGGCCCTGCAGGTGCGCGGGGGGGGGCTCAGAGCAGCGGTGGGGGGCCGGGGACCGCGGTAGGTGGGGGCTGCCGGGTTGTGCCTGCCACCCCCCCACGTCCCCTGCCAGCTCTGCCTTCACTCCCCGTCCCCAGCAGCGAGGGGCAGGGAGGACCCTTGCCTCGGGAAGAGCCACGGGGGTGTCCCAGGGTGGGGACAAGCTCAGGTCCAGGTCCCTGAGTCCCTGGATGGCTCCAGCCTCTGGTCTCCAGCCCCTTTGTCACCCGCACGGTTGGGGCCCGGGGTAGGAGGTGGCCGTGGGAAGGGGCTGGGGCTCTGCAAGAACTTCTGTGGCTTTGAAAGAGAGCAAGAAAAAAGGCAAGAGCGGCATCTCCGGGGAGCAGCTGCTCCTGTTTGCCCTTCTTCTTTCCTGCTTTTTTTTTTGTTTTGAAAAAAAAAAAAAAAATCTTCTCTTGCCTCGACCACAGCGGCGCTAAGATGGAGCTGCTCCCTCCCAGCTCACCCCTACCCAGCTCCCTGCGCCTCCCCCAACCTGCCACCTCCACCGCAGCGATGACAATGACAGCTGCAGGGGCTGCGGGCGTCCCTTCCCCCTTCTTCCGCACCCCTTCCACTCCCCCCCACCGTCCCCGTCCCCCTCCTCGCCCCCCGCAGCCCCCCGCAGCCCCCCGAGCCGGGCTGCCGGCAGCCCCGCCGCGCTTGGGCTGACATTTGAAAAATGCCAGGCTGAGACGGGAGACGGCAGCTGCAGGGTGGCACCCGGCCAACTATTTCATTTTGGGTGGGTTTCAGTTTGTTTTCCACGGCGGCCGCTCACATGAATGAAAGGGGAAGGCTGCATGCCGCCCCCCCTTCCCCCTGCGCCCCCCCAGCCGCTGTAGGGTAGGGGGGAGCGGGGGCTGCCGGGGGGTCGCGGCACCCGCGTGGCGGTGGGACGGTGCCGGTAAATGGGGGCTGAGCAGTTTGGGGTCCCAGTGTTGTCCGTGTGTCGGCTCCCCCAGTGGTTTGGGGACCCCAGCCACGGGGCTCGGCTTCTCCCCATGGTGTCCGAGTGTCCCGTTGTGCTCCTGGCCCTGGGGTCACCCATGGCAAGGGACAGACAGACAGACAGACAGACAAAGTACTGCTTAGTAGGGCTTGGCCAGGAGTGGGAGGGCAGCTCGTAGCGGGCTCAGGCAATGTGTCCCCACGGGGATGTGGCCACGGGCTGGGGGTCCTGCCCCACATGGGGGCACCCATCGGGGAGCCCGACCCCAGCGGGGTGTCCCTGTCCCCACTTCAGCCTTGAGCCCCTGGGGAGATGGAGAACTGGCGCAGCCCCAACAGGGGGCTCGGTGTCACCGTGGGGGACATCACCGATGGCACTGGGTTCGTCGGGGTTTGCCAGCGGGTACATGGCACGGGGAGCACAGAAAGGCTGGTTTCTGCCCCCCTTCCTGCAGGTACCCATGTCCCCAGCCTGTCACCCTGCTTGGCGATGGGCAGTGCCAGCCGGGACAAGGCACAGGGACGTTGTGCCCTCTGCCCTCCGCTGTCCGGGGCAGGGGACTGCAGCAGGCGGCAAGGACAACCCGTGGATACTCATATTTTATATTCATGTAAGCAACATAAATCCGCCTGGCTGCTCTTTCCCTGACAATAGAATTCATTATGATGGAAATATCCTCCGGAGGACTGCAGCTTAATTACCTCCTCATTTGCATTTTTGCATATTAATGACTGCAGAGCTGCTAATTTTGCTGCATTATTTTAAAGGCGAAGCCGCACCGCTCCGCCGCTGCCTGGCCTGCCATTTTCTCGCTCCGTCCCTCGCTTTCTCCCCCGTCACAGCCGCAGGTGACCCAGCCCCGGGCTCAGCGGGTGGCTCTGTGCTCCCGGTGCCACCGTCGGAAACGTCAGGCCTTCCTCATTAGCGCCGTGCCCTCGTTAGCCGCCCAGGCTGCCCCACGCCGCGGGACGGTGCCCACGCTGCCTGTCCCGGGGGTGCTCCCGGCACAGGGCGAGCGTTGGGGCGAGCGCAGCCGCCCGCGTCCCCGCGTGCCCGGCCATTGTTCTGGTGGCGGCTTTTTGGGCCGCGGTGTCACCGCGCGTTACTTCCACTCCGCGGCTCCAACCGCAACAGGCTGGGGAGGAGGAGGGGGCCTCGCCCGCCCCCGATAGCCACCAGCACCGCGCGTCCCTCCTCCCACTGCCATCGGTGTCCCCAAGCGCCAAGGGACGGTGTCAGGCACGGAGGTGTCACCCTGCCGAAATAAGGGACAGCGGGAGGAGGGATGCTCGGTGACAACACCGTCCCGTGGTGCAGTGGCAGAAGGAGAACCAAAGGTTTCCTGTCTGAAGCCCAGAGCCCGATGAGATGTCCCCGGTGACATGTCCCCAGTGCTATATCCCCAGTGACGGGCTGGCCCAGGTGCCACCACCCTGCGGCTGCCCACAGTGACTCAGTCCACCGGGTGCCACCAGGGGCTGGGCACAGCTTTCAGGTGTCACACTGCGTGGGGTGTCACACGGTGTGGGGTGTCACACGGTGTGGGATGCTGAGCGTTGGCACCGGGCAAGGGCAGCCTTTGGGGCCAGGCAGGGAGAAATGGAGGTGTTGGGGGGTGTCTGTCTGTCCCCAACGCCTGGCAGCTGCCCCTCTGTCGGGTGGGACCTGACCACGGAGGACGGGGTCCCTGTCCCCAGCTGGTGGAAAGGTGCGGGAGGGCTGGGGGGTGGGCAGTGCAGGGGGAGCGTGGGGATGGGGATGGGGACAGGGACGGGGACAGGACAGGAGCTGGGGACAGGGAGAGGGTTGGGAATGGGGACAGGGAGAGGACAAGGGTTGGGGACAGGGACAGTGACAGGGCTGGGGACAGGGACAGGACTGGGATTGGGGACAGGGCCAAGGGTTGGGGACTGGGAGAGGACCAGGGTTGGGGACATGGCTGGGGACACGGCCAGGGCCAGGACTGGGGCCGGGGCTGTCTTGGGGACAGGGGCGTGGCCTCTGGCAGTGGGCGTGGCCCGTGATGGGGGCGTGTCCGAGGGCGTGGCCGCCAGCACAGCCGGGCGGGGGGCGGTGGCGCCACCTGGCGGCCGGGGGCGGCGCTGCGGGGCCGGGGGCGCCGCGGGACCCCCGAGTGCGGGGAGGGGTCGGGAAGAGGGGTCGGGGATGGCCGGGGCCCCCCGCCGTGGGTGCCCCCCTTGGGCAGGGCCCCGTGGGTGCCCTCAGCACCCGCCTGGGACCCCCCGCGGGCTCCCTCCTGATGGGTGTGTGTAACCCCAAAACGGGGGGGGTGGAGGGGGGCAGCGCCAGCATCTCCCCCCCTCTGATTATTCCCCCCCCGCTCTGCCGACCCCCCCCGGGTGTCTGCGGCCGCGACCCCCGGCACCCCGTGTCCCGCCAGCGGCCCCACGCAGCCCGGCTGTGCCCCCCCCATGTCACCGCCGGGGGACGCTGCGGGCACGCGGGGGTCGGGCCGGGGGTGGCAGCGGGACCCCCCCCCCCTGTGGCGGTGGCAGCGGGACCCGAAGAGGGGACAAGGCGGGGACAGCGCCGCCCGCTAGAGGGCAGCGGGAGCCCAGGAATGGGGTCCCCGGGAGGGACCCGCACCCTGCACCCCTCCATCCTCCATCCCGCACCCTGACCCCCCCAATCCTGCACCCCGCTCCGACCTCCATCCCTTCACCCCCCCGCCCCCCCCCCGGCCTCCCCCTTTGGCCTCCTTCCTGCTCCGGTCCAGCCCCAATCTCTCCTGCCTCCCCACTGCAACCCCCCCGTGCCTCAGTTTCCCCCCCACCGCCCCTCCCCGGTGACTCGTGTCGCCCCCGGGGCACCCCCAGACCGGGACCTGCCCCTCGGGGTGCCCCCCGCCCCCGGAGTTTAACCCTCGCCCTCCCAAATCCACTCACATCCCACTAATGCACTAGCCTTGACACGCTGACCTGCCCCGGCGCCCCCCCCTGCATCCCGCAGCCCCCCCGTCCCTGGGGACCGCTGGTGTCACCGTGGCAACCGGTGATGGTCAGCAGCCGGTGACCTGGGAGCCCTGGAGGGAGCCCTGGCCCTGGCCGGGGTCAGCGGGGTCAATCAATCTCATTGCTATGCACAGCGCCCTTCGTTAGCTGCCAGCGCCGGTAACGAGTGCCAGGGCTGGCAAAGCACGGGGAAGGGAGAGAAAAAGGGACAAAAATGGGGGGAAAAAAGTGCTGCTTGGAGAATTTTGTTTCAGGAGACTCTCCACTAGCTGTGGGAAAGGGCAGGGGGGTTCCCCCCCAGTAATGGGGGAAGTCACCCTGGGGAGGGCTCGGGGTGGAGAGGAGAGGTGACAGGAGCCTTCCTCCATCCCCAGTGCTCTGTGTCTTCCTCACCAGCCGGTGATGCAGGTGCAGAGCTGGGCTTGGTGAGTGCCGGAGCCACAGCTCGGGGCCCTCCTGGGCTGGCTGAGACCCAGCAGACTCATCTCCCCGCTGGGACGCCCGCCTGCCCTGCCCGGCGGGCTTCGATCGGCCGCTGTCTCCGGGCTGTGCTGAGACGGGTCTGGGTGGCAGAGCCCCATCATGGGCAGGGGGATGGGATGGGATGGGATGGGATGGGATGGGATGGGATGGGATGGGATGGGATGGGATGGGATGGGATGGGATGGGATGGGATGGGATGATGGGGCACTGAAATCTCCCCCAAATCAGGGTGCAGGACCTCAGGAGCAGCCCAATTGGTTAGGGCAGAAGGGGACGTCCCCAGAAAGTGTCCAGGAGGCAGATGGGGTGGGAACCCAACTTCTTGTGCAAGCCCCAATGCTCGGGGTGCAGAGACACAGCCCCGCGGTGGGACGAGCTCCCTGTCAAAAGCCCCAGTGTAGGATGCTCGGCATGGACGGGTCCCGAGTGTCCACCCCAATTCCACAAACTGACCCCAAAAGGGACATCCTGAAGCCATGGGGGGTGACCCTAGGGACAGGGAGGAAGGGGGGCACCAGCCCACCCCCCCATGCTATCACTGCCCACAGCCCCCCCCATGCTCCCCGCTGCTCCGGCCGGGGGCTGGAGCCTGCAGCGCACAGACACGTTGTCTCCAGCGCACAACCACACTCATCTCGGAGATGGGGTCTGCTGGGAAAAGGCTCCCCCCCCCTCCACCAGGTCACCCGCAGACGGGGGCATTTCCAGGATTTACCGGTAAGGCTGGGGCCGTGCACCACCACCAGTGCCATTTCGGGGCCTTCCCGCTTCCTTCAGGTCCTCCCCCCCCGTGCTGGAGGTGCTCAGGGGGCAGCGGGTTTGGGCCCTTTTTGTCACTTTGGTGCGGTGACAGCCTGGTCACAGCAGGGATTCGGGGCTCCTGGCTCCATCCCGAGGCACCAGGCACCACACAGGACGGGAGCTGGGTGCCAGCATCAGCTTCAGTCCCTATAACATCGTCCCATGTTCCCATTTTGGGCTCCAACCTGGGGACACCGCTCCCACACATCCCTGTACTGGTGGTCTGGGGGTGCTCCTGAGCCTGCCCCCCAGCTATCCTGAGACTGGGAATGAAGGCAGATCACAGCTGACGGCTGGGAGATGGATTTATTGCAACGATACAAAAATTAGTTTATAGAATATATAGAAATAAAGATTTCCTTCCTTGATGGGGGAACTCAGCGCAGCAGCAGCTCCTCTGGCAGGATTTATTAATCACGCTGGTGTGCTGCTTGTGCAGCAGCAACCATTTCCTGGGGGGTTCTGGAGGGACTCGGGGGTGGAGGGGTGGGAAGGCACAGGGACCCCCGAGCTGTGGTCACCCCCAGACAAGGCTGGATCCACGGCAAGGCAGAGCTCACTCCTTCATGAGCCGCGATGTCGGCTGCTTGGAGGCTTCTGCAAGCTGAAAGCTTCGATTTCAGCCCAGTAACATTTATTCTTGCTGTGGGGCTGAAAACCAGAGCAACCTGTCCTTAACCCTAATCCTCACCCTCGCCTTGCAATTTGCTGGGTTAAACACGGGGAAACTGAGGCACGGGTGCAGCGCGACTTTGCCCGCAGGCAGAGAGAGCCGAAGGGAGGGCACGAAGGGCAGGAGGGGCCGTGCTCCCTCTCACATTTGGGAGCGGGATGCAGGCGTCCTGGCGACGAGCATCCCCCCGCCACCTCCCAGACCCCCCCATTTTATTGGGCAAGGGAGAAAAATCCCTGAGAGCAGCCCCTGTCCGCTGCACCCCTGCACTCCCCGATCGCCACCGCCCGGAGGGTGCCACCGCGGGGGGACCGCGAGGGTGGCGGCGGGGGCCGCCGGGCGCAGGCGGGCTGCAGGATGCTGCTCTCTGTGTCTCCTTGCTGGGCGGTCGATCCCCAGACAGGCTCCTCGCCTTGCTGCGTGTGCTCTTTCGAGCCCATTGATTTCCCTGAGTAAGTGAGTTTGTATGGATCATGCAGCATGCAGCCCGGGCTGCCCATCGGTGCAGCAGCCGGCGGGGGGGAGGGCGGCCGAGGAAGGGGGGAGCCGGGAGAGAGCAGAGCCGATCAATATGGACAGTGTGAAGTGAATTAATGGAAGACGTAGAGGCTGGCTGACAGCGCTGCCGAGGCCGGGCTGCCCTTCGGGGACCGCGGGGAGGCAGCTGGCGATGCCGCCGGGGGCCCGGCGATGGCTCCGTGCCTGCGATGGGGGGGAGCGGGGCTGGGGGACGCCGGCGCGGTCGGGCACGGGCGCACGGTGGCTGCTGAGCCCCCCCGGGAGAGATCGGGGACCTCGGGTCTCTGGGATGGCCCCGGCTTGGACAGAGGCTCCCGGTCGGAGGCCACTGGGGCAGCATCCTCCATGCCCGGAGGATGCCTGGCTCCGCAGGAGCAGCTGCAGCCACTTTCCCAAAAGCCAGGCACCTTGGCTCTAAAATATTTGTATACATTTATTTTTTTTCCTTGCAGCAAACAAAAAAGTCTCATAGATGGTTTCTGATCAGGATTTTTTTTTTTTTTTTTTTTTAGGGGGCAGGTGAAAATAAAAGATGGAGAGAAAAATCCTTCCCTTTGTCATCTTTTCTTTCATGCTGTTGTATTCTCTTTCCATGCCCAGAGAAAGCTGGATGTAAACAGGACCCTGCCTACAACCAGCTTTGAGCAAGTACAAACATTTCCGACATCTCGTTTGCCTTTGCAGAGCATTGGGTGGCGAGCTTGGAATAAAAAAAATAAAAAAAAAATAAATAAATAAATAAATACGGAAAAAAAAGGAAAAACAGAGAAGCCTCAAAAACACACACCAAAAGCACTGCACTGCTGCCTGCTCCCCACAGCACTGAGGGGCCAGGAGCAGAGGCATTTCCCTTTCAAGTCTCTTGGCCGCTTGCCACCCTGCCCTCGGTGCAGGTGGGCGATTCCCATTACTGCTAATGCAAGTTAAACAGAACCACCTGCCGAGCACGTGGTCTGTGCAGAAACCTCCCGAACTCCACCCGAGATGAGACAATTTACGACCATCGCTGGTTGCTGAGGCTCGTTATGGTCTCACATAATTACTCTTCCTCTCATATCTTTGCTGAGAATGAGAGATAAAGAAGGCAAGTGTAGCTTGCATCAGTAGGTTTCAGAGTTAACATGATTTGATGAGCTTGCTTGTAACGTAGAGAGATGGGCTTGGGGAGCTACTGTGGTCACTGAGAGGTCACTGGTGTTTGGTTCTTTGCTGGTGGGTTCTGGTTTGCAATTTCTATTTTCCGTTTTCACCTTTGTAATGGGGGGAAGCAGCTCAGTTGGGTTTGGTGAAGTACCAGTGAGGCCCGTTTGCCAGCCTCAGTCTGCAGAGGATTGCAGGCACTTGAGGAAGAGGATGGTGCCTTGAAGGCAGCTTCAAGTCTGGATGTTTGGGATGTGTGGGGGTTTGTTAGGCAGTGCCCCTGTGCATGTGCTCCTTCTTGCTCTGTGAGCAAGGCTAGAAGCACACAGGGACAGGTAGCTCCTGGAAAACCCAAAATGCTGGAACTGATCCCAAACACCCTCCTCTCTCGGAGGCTGTGGAGCCCGTGTTGCCTGGGTATATGTGAGCTCCAGCAACTTGCCCGGGGAGGCAGCAGGGGCAGCACCCCACGAGGCTGTGCTGAAAGGAAAGGGCTGGCAGGGTGCTGGGGTCCCCGAGGGGATGCGTGCCCATCCCCAAACCCCTGATGATGGATGCAAGGAGCTGGGGGCCACGGAGCAGGAGATTCAGATGCTGCCTGGTCCTGTGCTCGCATCAGAGCTTTGATGTGAGCTACTGGGAATTGGAGCAAGGGGAAATCACACTTAGCAGGCGGGTTGGCAGAGCAAGGTCTGATTTTTGCATGCGCTTCGCCTGTGGCTGCTGTGTGCATGCACACGAGGGTGCTGCTCCTGGGGTGCTGCGGTGGTGCTGGAGAGGAAATCGGGGGATGCAGAGCAGGAAGATGCTGCCGAGTGGCGAAGGCAGGTGGGCACCCATGTGTCGGGCACACGATGGGTGCAGAAGGTGCCACCCCCCCGCCTGCCCAGCACGTGGGACCTCCAGGCACCGCGAGGCAGAGGGACCGGGGTATGGGGAGCACGAGGTTTGCTGGCCCTTTAAGGGAATAATTTCGGAGCTGGCCTACTGAGTTATTGATTGGCGCTATGGTAACGTATATTAGATTATGTATGGCTGGAAATGTGTTGTGGACTGGGAGGCTTGTTTGGGAAGCCAGCACTCTTCTTCTTGTAAACCAGCTCCCCGCTGAGGGGCTGGGGTGCGAAGGGTCTGCGGCGTGCTGGCTCTGTGGGGCTGAGACCAGGTACAGCTCGAGGCATGTGTGGCTGGGGGCATCCCTGGGGCAAAGTGGTGGAGGCAGAGGAGATTTTTGTTCAAAAGGGCATTACCAGGTGGATGGGAGTGCCCAGCTGCATCCCAGACTCAAGAAGGGCCTTTCAGCATTCATGACACCTGGATAAAGACAAGTCCCAGCCTCTCCAGACAGCCTGCCAGGGCTTTGGCTTGGCTGTTGTGGAGAGAGCTGGAAAAGCCCAATTTTGGTTTAATTGCCCTGGCAGAAGCAGGGCAAGCAGGCTGCAAGGGAGGTGGGTTGACCAGGCAGGTGTAAGAACTTCACCAGCTGGTGGCTTCCCACAGTGTGGGTACTGTATTGAGTCCAAACCCCACCAGCTCCACAGCTCGGATGCGCTTTTGGCTTGATGGGGCAGGGACGGCTTCTTCCATGGCAGCAGGGAGGCTCTGGGCTGCTCAGGGAAAGCTGCCTGGGCTGCAGCTGTGCGATGGTGCCTGGAAATCCTGCAGCAGAGAGTTGGGGTGCCTGGGAGCTCAGCGAAGCATCCCTCTGTGCACGTGTGCCGGCTGTCACCATGCCGGCCCTACCTCACCAACACTGCTGGAAATCCACAACACACAAAGCACCTCCAAATGCCCCAAACCGCCGAGTACCAGTTCCCGACTCATCCTGCTTATGCTGCAAAGTCCTTTCCAAAAGAAGCCCGAGGTTTGCAGGGTGGTGCAGGGGCTAAAGGCGCCGTATCGATCCTGCCGGCGCTGGCCTCGCGCCGTCACCTTTCGGCGCTGGGCACGGGGCAGTGGGGAGGCAGCGGAGCGTGCACCGAGCCTGGTCGGGGGTATTGTGCTGGAGTAATTGGGCTTGGAAAATGAGAGGCTTTGAAATCCTTTAAAAGCAAGGAGGGAGGGGAAGGGCCCCGGGCTCCCCGTGCTGTCGGCTGAGAGCAGGGAGCAGCTGTCCCGAGGGGGACCACAGTGGCGTGGGGATGCCGACTGCTCCTGCAAACCCAGGCAGGTCCTGGGATGCAGAGGGGCAGGGATAGAGAGAAGGGGACAAGACCCTGGGAGGAGGTGATGTCTGTGGGCACGCACAGTGCTGGGGCTGCAGGAGGCTTGCTGGAAGTGTGACAAGGGATTTTTTGGGGAAAAATGAGGATGTCTCTTGTATCATGCATGGCTGCTTTTTTCTGGCACTGGTGTTTGCAGCTGGCGATTCAGTGCTACAGCAAATATCTCTGGGTCCAGCAGCCACCAGGTATTGAGACATATCTCTTGGAGGCAATTATCAGCGACTGTTCCGGTGCTAAATACGTCGTCTTCTCCTCCCTTTCCTTCCCTTTTTTTTTTTTTTTTTTTTTTTGTCTCCCAGTGTAACATAAAAACATATTGATCGCTCAGCCAGGCGCTCCGAGCATGCGTGTGATGGGGAGGCAGAAGGCTGGGGCCATTGGGGCTGCCCGAAATTCCAGCAGCTGCAGTGCCCGCAGCACCCCTGCCCCTGGTGCCATCTCCCAGCTCTCTGCACCGTGCTGGCATCCCTCAGACCCTGCTGGGTGAAGGTGGCAGGAACACTGACTTGGGCTTGTGTGGGACCATCAAGCCCAGGGCCCCGTTTTGGGCAGGGCTGTGTGCTTTTCTCCTCTCCGAAGCATTTCTCCTTGCCTCAAGCAGGGAGGAGAAGGTGTGGGCACCTGGGTGCACATCCCAGCCATGAGCAGTGATGCTCAGAGCATCACAGCAAGCTGAGGACGTGCCTCCCTGCCCTCCCACACACCTGTGTTTGCTGCTGGCCAAGAAAAATGAACTTCAACAGCTTTTCTGAAGCCTGGGGCTAACCTCCATCTCCCAAATATCCTGAAGCATCCACTCACCAGGCTGGGATAGCAGGAGGTAGAAAGGACATCGTTGCTTTTCAGCAATTCCTCTCTGCCCCAGGAGCCTGCAGGTGCTCAGGTGCTGTCCCCAGCTGCAGGGGTGGCCCGGCCATCATGGGAGCCACTTGTCCCCATCAGCAGGCTGGGGACCCTGGCTGGCACTGAGGTTGTAGGGTACCTTGGGCTGCTCTGGGGCTGAGGTTGCTTAGAAGGAGATTGCTTACGGCCAGGCTGGGCTTTGGTTTGTAAAGCTTTGGGTTCTGGGAAATCTCAGGAGAATTTAAAGCAATTTTTGGAGGATTTAAAGTGAATTTCCTGCTTTTTTTTTCCATGCACAAGGAATTACCAAAGGCTGAAAACCCTGGGCAAACCCCACTGTGCATTTCAGGAGCTCAGGGAGAAGGGTTGGGTCCTGGGTACCACAAATGCATCGGTGTTGGGGTGGTGTTAAGCCCCTGCTTCCCTCGGAGCTGTTGGCTCCTGAGGCTCTGGCTGAGCCCAAAACTCCCACTGTCCATGCAAAGTGGCTGCTCCCTGCACAAACAGCCTGCCCCAAATTTTGTCCTGGCCAGGGAAATAAATGACGTGTGCTTTTTTTTTTTTTTTTTTAACTGTCCAACTGGCGTGAGCTGCTGCAGGGCAGGATGCCGGGTGCTGCCTGTCCCTGTGCAGGTAGTGGGGGACGGACAGGAGGGGGCGGTGGTGATGACAGCAGCGCTTGGCTCATCAGCACGTCTCTGATAGCAGCTTGGAGCCCTCCGCGATCGATCAAGCCAAGGTGCACGGACTGCTTCAGATCTATTTAAAGAGCCTGGCTGCCTGGCCCCGAGGGGGAGAAGCTGGGAATAAACCCCCCCGGTCACCGCTGCGCCTCTCCGAGGTGTCCCGAGGGGCTTCCCGACCCTCTGCCATGGGGACACCCCCGGTGCCACCTCGTCCCTCAGCTCCGGTCCCTGAAGTTAGAGCATCCCAGCTCAGACGCGGGGCAGGGGACACGGCGTGGGCATGGTGCAGGTGTCCCTCGGCCGCAGCCCGGGTGCTGGGGAATTGCTGCTGAGGTGGGGGCTGGAGGCTCAGCCCAGCACCCGGCATGGTCACGGCTCAGGGAGCAGGGGAGGCTGCGCTGGGTGGTAAGTGCGGGGTCGAATCCTGCCCCCCAGGACCATTGTGCCAAATATCCGCCCCCCCCAGTACTGCTTTGATCCCATGAGGTTCGGGCTGTGCCACCCACCCCAGCGGTGACCAGGGGACAGTCCCAGGCCACCCCTGGGCGCAGCACCCAGGTGTGTGCACGGGGGCTGGATCTGGCCGTGGCTGCGTAGCACAGGGAGCAGCGAGGCTCTGAAACCGTCCAGCTCCCGGGATTTCTGCAGAAGCTGCTGCTTGTTTTATTTATTTATTTATTTTTCCTTGCTGAGAGGAGCCAGCAGCTGCAGACAGAGCGGGGCATTAAGGAAAACAAATGGGCCGGAGCCGAGAGGGAGAAGCCCGGATACGGCCACATTTGTCAGGCTCCGTATCGGCATGTGGCCATCGCTCAGCAGCCCGTTATACCTGGAAATGGCAGGGGAGCTCAGACAGGGTGCTGGTGGTGGTGGAAAGGAGGTGTAGGGGTGGGGAGGGCAGGATCTGTCCCCCACAGAGATAGGTGCAGTGGTGGGGTGAAGGATGTGGCCCCAGCCCAGGGAAACAGCACTCCTCTGCAGACCCCAGCACGGGGGTGACGGAACAGGGACGCAGCTGGGGACCCCATGGCAAGTGACAGCCAGGTCCTTGCTCTGCTTCTGGGACGGGCAGGATGTGACAGTCCCCACGGTGCCTGGCTCCCAGCAGCAGCAGGTCGGGTGGTGGCAGCTGCTGGGCCGTGGGCTGCCATCAAGGTGGCTTTGGTGGCATAACAGGGTGCCTGCCACCAGTATGGGAACAAGGAGGGGGTTGGCACAAGGGAGATGGTGCCAGGAGGAGGATCAGCCACCCGCGGAGCTCCCTGGTATAGAGACATGCAAAAATTCAGCAAAGTTGTCATTTGGCAGGAAACTTTGGCTCCAGGGCAGGTGGGTCCTGGGGCATCACCTGCAGCCGGGGGGTTGCAAAGTCTCTGGGGTGTGCAGCTGCACCCATCAGCCTTCAGGGAGCCCCTGGCCCCCTTTAAGCTCCTCACCCCCCGCTCCATCTCCCCTCGCCCGGTCCCCTCATTAGCTGCAACACAGAAAAGTGTTTTGAAACCTTTGCAGAGGGGTCCCCCCCCCCTCCGGCCTCTGCCACTTTTCCCGTCATGCTCATTAGAGCCCTGAGTATCAATCAGGCAGGCGGAGATGAAAGCCAGCTGGGGATGCATTACACACCTTGGAGAGGGATGAAAGCGCCTCTTTAGTCCTAACAAACCTCTCGAAGCCGAGATGCAGATGGACGTGCGCCTCGCACCAGCTGCCTTTCATCTTAATTTTCTCTTTTTGGGCTCCTTGTCCCAGTGGTGTCATGTGGGTGACAAGTGTGGTGGCCTTGGGTGGCACCCAGGGCTGGGTGCTGGGCAAACTGCAGATACATGGGGAGGAAGATATTTTTGTCCACCTGTCCTCTCCAAGGACCCAGAGGATGACCCAAAATGTCACCATCCATTAGGAGCCTCCACAGACACCTCTGGGTGCAGCATCAGTCCCTGCCCAGCCCTGGGGACTGCTCCCATGGAGGCAGGTGGCAGGATCTGGCTCATGCAGGGTTGTTCTGTGCAATAGATTTTAAATTTAGAAATTGTTCAGATTTGTACTTTGAAAAAAATCCATGGGGCATTAAATATTTACAGAAAATCAGCAGCTGTGTAAATAATAGAAAAATCCAATATTCTGAGAGTGGACCGGTTTTCAATAAATTTGAAAATTTTATGATATTGTTATTATTATTTATTGCCTATTTTATTTGTCGGTGTCTCTTTTCACAGGCCGTGTGGAGCTGGGTGTTTCACCAACTTGCGCAAAGTGAGCGGCCGAATTACTTGGGCTGCAGCCACCCCTGCCCAGCGTCACCACTGCCCCCTGAGCCCGTTCCGCTCATCACACTGATGGGCTGCTCTGGGAGCAGGCGTCCCAGGAGGGTTTCCTCTGCTGCTGCCTGGGTGAACTGAGACATCCTCTGAGCATCCCCACGTCCCTGAGCATCCTGCATCCCTGAGCGTCTCCGTATCCCGCAGCATCCCACGTCCCTACACCAGCAGGTCCCAGGCACGGGGCCGAGGGCGAAGCAGGAGCCCCGCAGGGGAGGAGTGCTGTGGAGGGTGACGGCAACGTAGCACCTACTCTAATGGGATCCTCTCCACAAGTAATTAAGCCTCGGCTAATGCTAACCGTAATGTGATGTATGTATGCCTTTAACTAATCATTTATTAGCCTCGTTGATGGTTTGTCAATATTAATTCATTTATTTAAACAACTCCGAGCTGTAATGAAGATGTTTGCTTTAAGGGGGAAAAAAAGAGATGGAGCTGCCAGGAGATTTTTTGTTGACTCGATGGATGTCGCTCTGCCCTGGGTGATGAGCGGTGTCCCTGCCCTCAAAGCCTGGCCCCTCGCTGCCAGCAGCGTCCACAACCTGGTGGCAGCCCTCGGAGCATCCCGAGGGGCTGCTGTAGGGCTGTAGGGACCCCCCCTCACAGCACCTCTGGGCTGGCTAGGATGGGGCCACCCGAAGCAGCTGAGCGCTGTGACCAGAACAACTTAGTTTCAAAGAATTTCCGTCAGTTTGACCTTAAAATGTTCTAGCCATACTTAGACGCCTGAAGTCAGACCCAAATGTGCTGCACAACCAGGAACAATTGGTTTCTGCTGACTTTCGACTTGCTAATGATTTCAAATTGGTTTTCATTTCAAATCAAATTACTTCTATTTAATATTTTTTTTGAGGTGGGGGAAAGGGAAATTGACAAGAAACTGAAAAAATGTATTTTTTATTCCATTTCATAGCCCACCTTGGGCTGGATTTGCTCTTCCTTCTGCAGCCCTTGGGTGCCAAGGCCAGCAGGGTGCTCTCCAGGGCAGCATCCCCAGGGCAGTAGGGGTCCTGTGCCGGGGCTGTGCCAAGCAGCTCCCACAACACGGGCTTTGGTGCTGGCCCTGGATGTTGCAGCATCTGCTTTCAGCTCTCCTCCTCAGCTTCTTAATATCAGCTAGATCACAGTATTAAAGTTAACTTTCTCTTAAACAAGCTTAATTAGCATCCTTCAGACAAACATAAATTAATCCCGGGCTGCTCTGGAAGATGCGGAAATTCCCCTTGATCGATTGCCAGTCCTGGCTCCAAACAAACTCCTCTGAAACCCAGATCTCACTTTGGATCTGCCATGTATCACCCACAGAGCTGGTGAGCTGGGGGCATCCCCATGGTCTCAGTGGGGTGGTCAGCCCTGCTCCAGGCACAGGGACATGCCTTCGGGTGCCACCACAGCCATGAGTGCCTTTGGATCACCATGCATGGACAAGTACAGCCACGCATGACCACTTACACCCACGCAATGTTTGACCATGCCCAACCGTGCGTGACCACACATGCCTATGTTTGACCATGCCCAACTGCTCAACACTGCTCATGACCGTGTGTGATCATGCACAACAACATTTACCTTGTGTGACCATATTTACCTTGGACAACCGTGGATGACCACTCATGGCCACTCACCACCATGCCCAACCATGGTTGACCACACACAACGACATATGACCATGAAATGACCACACAAGGACCATATGCCACCACCACACATGACCACCCATGCCTCCACCTTGCTCCAGGTATTCCCCCAGCCCCAGGGCTGCAGGGACTCCTGCAGGGTTGGTGTCCTCGCCATGCGTGGTCTTGGATGGTTTGTCTCCCACGAATGCAGTTGTGGACCCTGGCCACCTGTGCAGTGCCCGGGGTACCCTGTCACTGCAGGGTGACATGCCGGCAAAGCAGGACCTTCTCCTGCTTGGTTTGATCCTGCTGCCTGCTCTTTTCCTTTGACGCCCATCATTCTGATACGAGAAGAGCCAGCAAGATGTCCTAGTCTCCTTCTCCAGGGGAAAATGGAAAAAAAGTTTTGGATTGCTTTGGTAGGAGGGCAAAGCATCCTTGGGGGTGAAAATCACTCTTTCGGGAAGCTGCTTAAGGACAGCCCTGCGGTTTGGTTCTGTGCTGGTACAGCCCGGCACAGCGGGCACCCCACAGCCCCGACTGCCCTTGCGAGGGCCGGCCCCAGCAGTTCGTGCCAGGATCTATAAAGTCTGCAGGAGGCAGCTGGGTCGAAGGCACGGATCCTCCAGGAAACGGGGGTGGAAGGAACCAGGCTAATTCAGCTTGAATTGTTGTTGGAGTTCGTCCACTTTGATAAAAACAACACCCGAGCCGCCTGCGCCTTGTCCTGTGCAGAAATCTGTGAGAACAAGGATGGGAAGATGCCTGCTTGCAAGCAGGGAAACTGAGGCACAGGGGATCTGATGGGCTTTCCAGGGGGCGGAGCAGCACCAATCCTGGCACCAAAACCCTTGGACACAGGGCTGAGAGCCAGCCTGGGGTGGGATTTCCCTTTAGGTTTGCTGTGCACAGGGGCCACATCCTGCTCAGCATCACCCGACCCAGCATGGAGAGATGAGGCATTGAGGTAATGGGGTCCAGGGCCATGGGGGGACACAGTGACCGGGTCCCCGAGGGTGCCAGGCTGTCACGGGGCACAGGACCCTGTCCCAGCTGCGGGTGGAGGATGAGCTGGAGGGGGGGGGGGGGAACAGGGAAGGAGGGGCACCCAGCCTGACACTGGGTCACGGAGCCGGGAGCGTTGCGAGGTGCCGAAGGGATCAATAGCAATTCTAATATCATACAAGTCAATTTTGACCTGTCATGGGCAGCTCGGCAGGCTGACTCCAGAGCTGCGGGACCTGATAAATGGGCTCTCAAAACCATATTTATAGCAAGAAAAAGCTCATAAAATTGAAACAAGGCCAGAGCGCGGGGAGGAGGCTGCTGCCCGGCCGCAGCCCTCCCAATGAAAGGAAATTGGGAAGGGGAAAGGTGGGATGCAGGGTGAGGAGGGGGGAAGCCTGGTGCAGGGAGTGTTTAGGGGTGCTGGGGTGGGCTCAGGGGTAAAGAGACCCAGCCCATGGGGCCGGGCAGCACCAAATGATGTCCCCATTGCAGGCACATAGCCCGGCTGGGGGACAGGGGTGAGGTGTGGGGACCTGGCTGTGCATGCATAGCATTTTGGGGTGCAAATCCCTACTAACTTCTGTACCCCATTCTTTTGCAGCCCCACATCAGCCCCAGTGACACGGCTGCTGCAGGGGGGGGGCTGAGAGAGCTGGGTCCAGCCCAAGCCCTGCAGCAGTTCCTGACCTATTTTGGGGGGGGTGGAGGAAGCAGGGGGAAGGCGCCTTCCCCCCATTATTGCCCCCCCAGGCAACCCCCCGCAGCCCACAGCACGGCTGCTCTTGCCGGGAAGGCCGTCCCGTCCCTTCCCTCCCATCTCACCGCTCGCTCAGCCCCACGTCCCCAAAGAGCAAACCTTGCCCTGGGTTTCCAGTAGCTGCAGTTTTCCTCCAGGCCTTGATGTGGAAAGACATTTATGAGAAGAATTGGAAAAAAAAAAAAAAAAGCAAAAAGAGGGCGGGGGGGAGATGGGCTTGTGAGAAGCTGAGCCCCTTCCCTGCTTGGCTGCACAGTGCAGGAGACTCGGTGATGTGCCCCAAAAACGTGCCACCGCCTGCGCTGCCGTGGGGACAGCAGGGAGCAGAGTGAAGGTCTCTGTGCTGTCCCTGTGCACGGATTCATTTCTTCTTCATCCCCCTCCTCCTCCTCCTCCCTCTCCCTGTTTTAAACCCCATCCGGTGCTGGGGCACATTTCCCTC
Source organism: Netta rufina (assembly GCF_964035555.1). Lineage (NCBI taxonomy): Eukaryota > Metazoa > Chordata > Aves > Anseriformes > Anatidae > Netta > Netta rufina. Next base: position 1,317,115 of record NC_140152.1, on the reverse strand, counting down.
CTCCACCTCTCCGTGCACTTTCCCTGCTGTAAATCCTCCCCCAGATATCGCTCCCTGTGGCTCCAAAACCAATGGCCCTGCACCCTCACTGGCTACAGGGCATCCCATGGCCATGCTCTGTTCACACCACTCATGTTATTTTGGTGTCCGGACCTCGCCGGGGCACAGCTGGCATCTCCCCTGCCCCTCTGCCTTTACCAGCTACCTTTCTTCGGAGCCACCTGCCACGGGTGTGAGGAGTTGCCTGTTCTCAGATTGAGTCTCTCAGGGGGCTGTGGCTGGAGGTTTGGGAAGGAGGAACAATGCTGAAGGAGGGTCCCAGACCCCAAATTTCCCAGGTCTCAGCTGGGACTGGCGTGCCTCAGCTGGGGTCTTTGCACCACATCCTCTGCGTGCCTTGTGGGCAGCATTTTGGGGATGCTCCTGCCTGGCCCTGGGCTGGGGCTGCTGGGAAAGAGGGGAGAGAGGGGGGGGGCTCTGGCTTTTTGCCCCCCTACAGAGCATTATGAGGGGTGGGAAAATGCTGACCTCTGGTTTTCCACTTCTTCTTGCTCTTTCCTTCCCTCCAGGGGCTTTTCTCACCATCCCCTGCGCAGCAAATAAAATGTCCTGATAACACCAGGATCAATGCGATCTGAGTCAATCAACCCAAGAGGGACCTGGCTGGAAAACCGTGCCCTGTCCCCCTCCCTCCTCATCCTCCTTATCCTCCTCCCAACGCCACGGGGAGATGCAGCCTGACCCCCCGGCCGTGACTGTGCAGCAGCTGGGGTTGGCTTCCCCCAGTGCAAGCTGCGTGCAGGAGCAGCGTCTCCATGTGCTGCTCTTGTATGAAACGAGTCTGCCAGGTCTCAGCACTGCCTGCAGCCAGTTTGCACCCAGAAGGAGCCAGGGGCATCACTGGGTCTGGCCTGGGGGGGTTCCTGGGTAGTGCCAGGGTGCAGAGGGGCTATGGGTACACCCCAGGTTGGTGCAGTTGCTTGGGGTGCATCTCTCCTGCCCTGTGCCTCAGTTTCCCTGATGGCCCCGGTGAGACAATACACCTTCCTTGCTTACGCCCTGTATTTGGGACAAGGTGCAACTGCTGTGCAGAGATAAATACCTCCCAGGAGCATCCCCAGGGGTTTCCTGGTCCAGTGGTAGTACAGACACTTCGGGGAACTGAGGCACAGTGGGGCCAGGGCCAGGCTGGCTGGATAGTTTGACCCATGCTGGGAGCCAACACCAGGCAGCTCAAGCCCAGAATGGATGAAATAACACCATCCTCAGAGGGATTTATGGGCAGGATGGAGGTTGCCTTGCTGCTGCTGCCTCCCTGCTCCTGCCCCAAGGGAGGGCTGGGATAAATCAGCTGTTTGCCCAGGTTTTCTCCCAAAGTGGGAAGTTTCCCCCTTCAAATGGGAGAGGAGGAAGGAAAGATCGGTGTGTTTAAGCAGTTTCAGTCCTGTTTCTTCCGTCCCTTCCTAACGAATCCACTGGTTCCCAGAAACACTTGAGAATCTTTTTATAGATAAAATTAGCAACATTCTCCCCCAAAAGCTTTGTATATAGATTTCTTTAAAAAAAAAAAAAAATCTCCATGGAACAATTAGCTTCAACAGCCCCTTTTTCACCACGTGAGTGGCATGCCTTTGCCCCAGTGCCAGCACTGTCCAGGGGAGGTGTGGGAGCCTGAGTGCATCAAGGATTTATTTCTGCATGCAAAGCCCCCACTGCTGTGGGGCCAGGTAGGGTGACTCACAACATTGTCACTTCCATGCAAGAGCAAGGGGTGAAGGAGGGCTTCAGAGGTGGTTTGGGTGCTGCTGTGGTTGTATGGGATGGCTACAAAGAAGAAATGATAGGGAAAGGAGAGGTGCAAGGTGTTGGTGGTTATTGCCTTGCAAAAACCTTCTCCAGTCCTTGTTGAGAGACAGATGCAGAAAAAGAAAATGTCCCATGGGACTCAAACACTGCACTCCCCTCTGCAGACAGAGCCCTGGGTTTCTGGTTTGCCCCCTGATGAGGATTTGAGGAGATCAAAGAATGGGCCATAAGATCTTGATTTTCTCCATTTCCTCTCAGTAGTTCCTTGAGGGACTGAGTGACTGCCTGGCTGGGTGGGTGGCAGCTCAGCCACCCCTCTGCCACCAGGCTTCAGAGCCTCACATGGGAACCTGAGTCCCCCGGAGCTGCCGAGGTGCAGGTGCCATCATCCTGCCTTGTCCTGCTCGCTTCCCCTCCATCTCACCGCAGGCACAACCCAAAACTCTCAGCAGCCCCAAGCCTGGTCCCTTCCCCATCATGTCTCATGTGCTTTCCTGGTGTAACGCAGCTTATTTCTAGACAGGATGGAAAGAAAGCAGGAAATGCCAGTCTGGAGGTGGTTTCTGGAGAGCCACCACTATGGTGAGCCAATGACCAGCATCTTCCAGTGGGGATGGAGCAGGATGGTGGCTGGGTGTCCCTCATTGCTGTGCTCACGTGGACTTGTGAGCTCTCACCTGGTGGCGGTGGCCAGCTCCCTGCCACCAGGGGCACTGCATCCACCACCAGCCCCACCACCTCTTGCTCAAAAGGTCTTCACCCTCAGCAGCCTGGTACTGGCACCCCAGGGGCTCAGCACCACAGCAGCACCTCCTTTCCCTAGGGATGGACACAAAATGCCCAAGGCAGACAAAAACCAGGAAGAAAGAGCTTCTGGCAGCAGCAAGAAGCTGAGTCCAAGCTCCTGCAATGTTGCACTCCCACCAATGTGCGTTCCCTTGGGGATGGAGATGGACATGTCCCATGGGGTTCTGCTCCTTCCCTTCTGCTCCTTGGCCACCTGGGAGAGCATCTCCCCCACTACGGACACGCACTCAGGCCTGGCCTCTTGGAGAAGACCCAACCACAGGCGTCCCAGGCCTACATCCTCCATTGGGCCCAGTCTCCAGGCCTCCATTGCCTCCACCTTTCACAACCCTCAGGCCCTGCTACACCAATGTGTCTCTGGAGAAACAGGAGCGGTTGCATGGAGAACCGATGAGTGGCAAACAACGATGGGCATTGGGACAGGACATGTCTGTGTCTACCCGCTCTGCCAGCCCTTATCTGGGGGATGCGCATCCGGAGGAAACAAGGAAGAGCTAAAGGGGACATCTGGCTGCTCGAACCCTTGGCCCCCATCTCCACGTACCAGGTGAAGATCCTGGCGTCCTCTTGACTGAAGCTAGGCAGAACGCCGTGTCTCCGGCCTTCCTATCTCCTTGCAAAGCGTGGCAGTTCCTGAATTGCCCGGCCGCAGCGGGCCCTAATGGCCCAGAGCTGATGTTTTATTGTCGGGTTTAAAAGTGTAATTAGTTCAAGTGTAAACAAAAAAACCTTGCTTAATTAAGAATTTTTAAACAGGGCAGAGAGAGATTCCGGAAACATTAATGAACCCCAGGCAAGCACCATAAAATTGATCGAGGGAAGAGAGACAGCGGGGACGGGGGAGGGCTGGGACGGGGATGCGTGATGAGAGGGTATTACCGCAGAAATCGCCTTCAGTTTACTTTGGCCGCTTAATGCCGGAGTGCATTTGGAAGCCTGTGTTTATGGCGATGGGTCTCCATAGAAATATCTAATGATTTTTTATGCATTAATGGGAAAGTTGGACAGCGGTAATATATTGTTTAAGGAGACGGAGAGGATCCTTTTAAGGCTGACATGTTGTAGATCAAGAGTGACAGGCCGGGTCCTGGGCTGAGGTTCCCCGTGCCATGGCCCGTTGGGCCCCATGCCTCAACATGGATCAAATACCAGCGTGTGCCTTTAAGAGTCCATAAAAAGAACAAATAAAATCAAAGCATTGTTTTCCCACCACCCCATCCCTCCCTTCAATGCTCTTTTTGGCCGGTGCCAAGAGAAGCTAAATATATCTGCCTTTCCCGTCTGCAGGCAATCGGCAGTGGATGGGAAGAGGGTCTCAGCGTTTCCCATCCAGACGGCTACCAGCACGGAGCAGCAGATGCGTGTCTCTGCGTTGGTAAGCTCTTTGTAGGTTGGAACCCTTCTGAAGCAGGACGAGGTGTCTGGAAGGTGCTGCTTTTTTCTAGTTGCTGGGAAGCAGCCAGCGGCTCCACTGGGCTCTGCCCAGGGCCATCTGTCCTCTCCTGGGCTTGTTGGGTTTCTTGGGTGAGCTGCTGGAGAAGGTTGGTGGAAGGAAGAGTCTTGAAGACTTTCTGTGTGCTGGTGCTCTCTCAGAGGTGATGGGCTGGAGAGCTGGAAGGTCTGGAGTGAAGTGCAAGAGCAAAGTAAACTTCTAGCTTGGGAAAGGCCATCCCTCTTATTCTACAAATTGGGGTGAGAGCCCTCTGCTCAAGAAAGGAGTCCTGCTGGCTCCTTCTCTAGTGCTGGGAGCCCAGATGAGCTCGAAGTGAAGAGCAACCCATGCTGCTTGCTGCTAAGGGGCTTTGAAGGTCGAGGCATGCTGGGCTCTTCCCTTCCTGACCCAGCAAGGGGCCCCAAGCTCCAGGTGTGTTTTGCCCAGTCCTTTGGGACAGCCAGGTCCTGGAGAAGTTCAGAAATTTTCTGCCCTTCTGGTCAAAGTTCCCTTTTCTAGACCTCCACAGGCAGTGTCTCTGGAAGTCCTGCAGGAATATCCCCCTCATAGTCACTAGACCCCTATAATCATCGTGTTTGGTGCCACTGTTGGCAACCAAAATCCTCAGAGAGAAATTGGCTCCTGGCTGGGATCCCATCTTCAACCTGAGATGGTTTCTCCTGTCCTGCTCTCCAAAGAGACAGAGGAGAAACTGGTCACCAGCCTTACTGCCAATGTCTTCTCCCTCCTGCAGTACATGAACTCACTGCCTTCTGCTCTTCCTCAAAGGTCACATCTTCCAAACATCTTACTTGTGTCCCTTCCATCCCAGGCTCTCCACTTTGTCTATATTTTCCCTCTAAATCTGGCACCCAGCCCAGCGAACTGCTCCAGCAGAGCTGAGTCAAGCAAAGAGGACGGCTGCCAGGCCTGGCACCGCATCTGGTCCCTGTGCGCTCCCCGACATGCTCAGGGCTTCCCCCCCCCGCCCCCTCCACATCCTTGGTGATACTCATGCCAGGTGGCACTGGGGTTTTCCGCTGTCCTGTCCCCATCATTGCCACCATCTATATTCAAACTTCCCTCCCTCAGCTTCCCAGGCACATCAGCTCCATGGCAGAGCTTTGCTGGGAAGAAAGAGGGCCCAGAAGACCAAGATGAAACAGAAAGCTCTCCTGATAAAGTTAGCCTTGCTCAAACTCATTCATTTTCCCAACATTTTCCAGAGGTAGGGACATTGGGGTTTGGGGAGTTCAGGGCATACCTACTGCTTGGGCGTTCATAAAACACCAGGCTGTGCTAAGGGAGGGATGCTTCCTGCCAGCACAAGGAGGTGGAGTTACACCACAACGTGGTGCAAGAGGAGATCAGAGGCCAGGGATTATTTCCCGTGTGCCGTTTGGGGTACTTCTGCCAGCAGAGCAATGTTCAACAGTCCTCGTGCTTCTGGCCACAGCGGGCAAGGAGGGGGTGGCATTCAGCCTGGCTGGTCCTGGGCACTGTGCTGTGGCTGTGATGCCAAGGGCACACGTGCACCCGCAGCAGTTATGGAGCCCACACCTTGCATTAAAACAAGGGGTAGACATTCAGGTAGGGATTGGGTCCCTCTTCCCACCCTTCAGACCTTACAGCTGGCACGGCACCCACCCGTGGAGCCCCCTGGGACGAGCTGGGCTTTGTCCGCCTGCCTCCCCTTCCCTCCTCTCCTCTCTGCCTCATCCTTCATTATATCTCCGCTCCTCCCACCCTCTCTCTGCCTCTCCTCCCTTCCCCTGCCTTTTGTTCCTTCTCTCCTCTTCCCCTCCCTCCTCGCAGGAGCCTCCCCCCATCTCGAATCCCTGCTCCAGTTGCCCAGCCTGTGTCAATTAAGTATCGATCCCCTGTTCTCTATCGGTGGTCAGCTGAGCTAACCAGTCCTGCTAGGTGCTTTTCACAGTGATGAATAATAACAATAATAATAAAGGGGCAGGGGGGAGGCAGCTGCACTTCGTGCCTACAGCCCTTCACCTCTCCCTACCCCGCGTGCGCCCGCCCTCACCCCCTCCACAGCTACAGGCAAAATCAATAGCGCGTGGAGTCAGGAATGGAATATTTTTATCCTCTAATTGGGAAATGTGCTTTGACAAAGCCCGAGGAACAGGGAGGGGGCCAGCAGATACTGTACCAAGAGCTGGGGAAGGCGGCAGAGCCTGGCCAAGGCAGGGACACCGGGGATTCGCCGCTGCAGCTGGTGGCAGCTGGGAGGAGGTGGTGGCAGTGGGAACGTTGTTTGGGTCCAGGCACAGCTCCGGAGGGCTGGGGCAGCTTTGGGTGGGTGGAAGAGCTACTGTTGATGATGGTGCAAGGACTAAGAAGGGACAAAAAAGCCCTTTTTTCCCCCAAGTAGTGCTTTGTTGTCGGGTTTGCTCCTCCTTGCTGGGATCCAAGGGACATCCTAGGAAGCCTGCACCCGGAAGGTCAGAGGTCCTCTGGGACACTGTGATGGTGCAGACTCCCCCATGTGACCCAGCAGCCCTCCCACCCCATAACATGATGTCCCACACGTCCTTGCCCAAACCTGCAGTGCTGACCAAGGTGAGACATGGCATGGGACACCACAGTGAGAGGAAGCCACCAGTCCCCCTGGGTTGTCCTTGTCCTGCAATGCCCATGCATGGATGTCCCTGCGAAGACGTCCACGTGAGCAGTAATCCTGCAGTGACCCTCGTGCTGCAGGTCCGAGTTTATCAGTGGTAGACACCTCTCCTCATCTCCAGCCATGCAGGTCAGACGTGCTGCATTGTCTCGAAATATCCCTTTCCTCTGGGAAACCAGCCACTGTGGTCCCCAGGCACCACCAGGTCTTCAGGTGCCACCAGCCCCATCCTGCTCCAGGACACCGGGGTGCAACTAACCTGAGGTCAGCACAAAAGATGCTGGGGATGGGCTCTGCCCCATACAGAAGGGGGCAACCAGGGTTAATACCTATGGCTGAGCGCTGGGGTGGTGGCTGGAAATCATGGGAAGGTTGAACGTGTCTGGGGAGACCAGGCAGGACCATGGAGGGACACCAGGACACAACTCCCTATCTCAGCTCCCCAGCAGCCCAGACCCAGCCAGGCTCACCCCAGTGAGTTACACAGGACCAGCACGAGCACCATGCAGCTCTGCTTGGGGTAGCTTTGGCTCCCCAGGGTGGAAGATGATAAAGGTTCTGCAGGGCTCTGCTAGGTTTATTTTGGGGGTAAGTAACAAAGAATGTTTGTTCCTCTAGGAGCCATGAGCCAGCAGCATCTATTTGGGACTGTTAAAAAAATATATATAAATATCTATTTCTAGCCCTTCCCCTTCTTTCTGAGACACCTGTAACCTGCCCTTGCCCTGATCCATGCCCAGGAAGGGAAGGCTTTCATCCAGCACAGGAGGTCTGAAGCACTACAGGGCATGGGTGAAGCCTGGTGCTGAGCAAAATCACCCTGACCCTAGAGCCCTGCCTGAATATTGGGGCTATACCTGCCAGTTCTGGAGATCAAGGAGACTTGAGCCTTGGCTCTGCAGTACTGCCCTCTCTTCCTCAGAACTTCAGGGTGAATCAGCCTGCTGCCTCTGAATGGGGTTCTTGCTTCTAAATTAGTCTCTGCTCCTTAAATTGGGGCATGTGGCATTCTGCTTAGTTCTTAACTGGAGCCTGGGTGCTTGGGAAATAGTGCCCAGAGTGAGGAGCTGGGGACAAATCCAGCTGGGTGAGAGTGCCAGGGACTCAAGACCTTGGGCTTGAAATAGCCAGCAAGGAAGGAGTCTGGCTGCTTGCTTTGGGGAAAGCTGATGTGAAAATCAAAGAAATGATGTGCAGAAAGGGCTCAGAAACCTGTGCAGTGACCACTCCTCCATCAGGCAAATACCAGGAGCGATGTTGACTTTGAATGAAGCGTGCGGGGAAAAGCTGCGGAAGGAAATGCCATTTAAAAGCTGAAATTAAATACTTTGACCTGCCAGCACAGGATGTTTCAAATGATACTTAATTTCCCAGGTTAAGATGCCTATAATGCTTCAGAGTAAGTTAATAAGTTACTAGATTTTAGTCTAATTCTATATTCCCTAGTTTTATTTCATAGGAGGTTTTGAAGACCTCTAGTTTAGGAAAAAAGCCAAGGGTTGAAGGTTTTACTTTTTGCTTCTCTGGGACAAACCTGCAAAGATTTTCTGCTCCTGCTGGTGCCAGGCAGGTGATCCTGCCCCTCAGCAGAAGGCTTAAATCTGGCTTGTCTGCTTCAAAGGATCCTGGTGGAACCTGTGTCCCAAAACCATGACTACTCTGCAGACCCTAGGACAGCTCTTAAAACCTATTAGATTCTGTTTTAATGGGTTGGAGGAAGCCAGTAGAGCCTGCAAGCACAGGCACTCCTTGCAGGGGTGTCTCAGATCACTGCTGAAGGAAGGAGTTTGGGTAAAGGTCCCAGCAAGGCACCCACAGCACGAAGTCCCAGCCCCACCAGCAGCACCCAAACACCTCCTTACCCACTCCTGGGAGGGAGCAAGGTCGGGGCTCCCCCAGGAGATGGAGGTGGGCTAGCCAAGCTGCCAAGGGGACAGCGACTGCTCACAGTGAGGTGCAGAAGCCGGGGGTGTTTTTACTCTGTGCAGATGCTTTCTTTTTGATCTGGTTTTAGGTTTGCTTTCAAACCTTTTAAACATCTCATCTCCGAGCCCAGTCCTACCTTCACCATAAGAGCACTCTGTGTTTGGCTGGTTTATTTTTAGGCACGACAGTATCTGTCTTCTTGTGACTGCACACAAAGCCTTCGCACAAACAGAGGGGGAAACCTAGCACCAAACCCCAAACTTCTCCTTTCCATCCAGCTGCCAAACCCCAGTGCTTGTAGCCCTAGGTCTGACTCCCTTCTGGCTGCCCCATGCCCTGCCATCTGTGCCCATGTCTCGCTGTGACACCCATGGGTGTGATGCCAGCTTGCCCTCCGTAGGAGAGACTCTGTGGGTCCATGCCTTGGGCTGGGCTGAGCCAATTCTCTAGGAAATAAAGCCAAACGGGCAGCTCTCCCTCCCCCAGCAGGGCAGAGAGTGACAGCAGCTACCATAACAGTGGGCACCGTTCTCTTCCCCCAGCCCTCCTGGCAGCCTGCTTTATTTTGGGCTATTATTTTCCAGGCTGTTTTAGATGAAACCAAGAGTGAGTTGGAGGGAGAAACAAAGGAAAGTGCCTTGAGCTCTATTCCCCTACTTATCCCCATGTCATGGGGCAGGTGGGAACAGCTATGGAGAAGGTTACTGGGTAAAATGGTACAGCTGTGGTGCCCACCTATGGCCAGAGGGTCTGCTGCATCCCTCAGCATGGTGTGGTTGAAAGGCAAGGGGAGGTGATGCAGCATCTCCACAGCTTGGTTGGTCAGCAGTGGAGGTGAAATGGGACGCTCCCATTCATGGCCTGGGGCATGTATCCCAGTACCCCCCTCTTTATATACAACAGCTTCAAAAAGAAAAAAACACCAAACACAACAGAGGTGCCTGTGCAGGACAGCAGCAGGGGCTGAAGGCAGCTCCTACATGGTACTTTGTGTCTTGGTGAAGAACTTTCATCAATGTTCCTAATTATTTTACGGGATCCTTTGCTCCCCAGTTCTATGTTATCCAAAATTATCTCCTTCCTTCTGTTGTATCCTTGACCTGAAATGGATTTGCTTCTCCAGGAGAACCTGGGACCAAGCAAGTGGGCAGGCAGTGCCTATATGTCATTTCTTCAGCCTGGGTCTTTCAAAGAGGACTTCCATGCAGGGCCCCTCTCCGATCAACACAGTCATAAATAATCTGGGGGGGGGGGGGGGGGCGGGGAAGGAGAAAATAAAGCAGTAAAGCAGAATTTTTAAGGCTGGTAGACACAAAGAACAACTGGGAAAGTATCTAAAGACATGAGCAGACTGGCCAATAAAAGGGCAGATAAAATACAATGTTGATAAATGCAAAGTCATGCACATGAGGAAAACAACCTTAACTACCTACACACTGTGATGGGCTCCAAATTAGCTATTACTGCTGAGGGAAGAGCTCTTGGAGTTAATGTGGGTAGTTCTCTGGAAATGTCAGCTCAATGTTCGGCCGCAGTCAAAAAGGCAAATCGGATGTTAGCAATGATTAAGAGAGGAATGGGGGAGAAATCAGAACACGTCATTATAGTCCTGTGTCAATCCATAGAGCACCCATTCAATCTTCCCAAACACTTCTGCTTGGAGATGAGCAAGGAGAGGCACTAAGGGTGGGATGGACACATTCCCACCTGTGGGGTTGTTAAGGGACATAGGAGGAGCCCTAAAGACCATGAGCAGCCTGGAGATGAAGAGAAACTGTGGTTTTCTCATTTTCCTAACAGAAGGATGAGACAAAGCCCTAAGCCACTGACTAGCAGCCTTAGAGCAAACTGGTGTTTTGTTGTGTGAGGAACTCCATGTCTCCAGGCTGTGGGGACACAAAGTGTTTGGAGGGGCCAGAATAACCCCTCAAGGGCAGTTACGTGGGATGGCCAGTGCAGCTTCATCTACCTGTCCTGGTGCTGAAGATGAGGGGAGGTATTTCAGCATGGGAGATGCCACGTTATTTCTGACAGGCTTCCCGTAGGCATCTGCTGCTGGGGAGAGGGATGTGCTGGGGGTCCCAGAGGCCTCCTTGACTTTGAGGGAGGGAAGAGCAAATCAGCAAGGTTCCCTGTGCATCACAAATTGGAAAACTTTAATGCCCAAGGTACATCTGAGCAGGGGCCACGGAGAACCCCTCCATTTCCAGCCATTGGGAGCATCACCTAGCTTCTCCTCTCACCTTATTTTTCCCATCCACATAGTGGGGAAGGCCACAGGGCACAGGGTAAAAGCCCGAGGAGAGAGACCACATGCTCTCCAGGAGAAGAGGACTTTGGGGAGGGGGTGTTTGCTGTTAGCACTTCGGTTAATGCCTCCACAGTACCTCGTCTTTCAGTGGCAAACAATAAAGCTCAAGGTGAGCATCACCTCTGCCCTATCTCTTAGATTCGCCTCTCTCCTGTCCATCCATCACGCGCTTGCTCTCCTGCAGCCGATTGCAGCCGACCTGCATCAGCTATTGATTTATTGACAGAGGCCGGGTCTGGAAGATTCAGGGAAGCAGCTCCCCACAGAAACACTTTTCAGAAGTAGAGATTTGATTTTTTATTTATTCTTCTCTTCAATGTATGGATTTAACAAGCTCTAGGCAACAAAGAACTTACTCCTCCAGCATGCAGGCTCTCACACTCCCTCCATCTCCTCCCTGTCTCCGGCAGTAAAGTCATCTTTACAGGATTACTCTTTTAGGGCACGAGGCAGCCTGCGGCTGAAGGCAGCCCTGGGCGCACACGCGGCATCCCCGGGGCTCAGATATTGCAGAGCCTCTGTGCTGGCCTCTTTCAAAGAGGGAAATTTTTCCTCAGTCTCTGTGTTTCATAAGGGCATATGGCAGTGTCAACACAAGACAAAAATTATATATTTTTTTCTGGATTGAGACGATGAGCACCCAGTGCAGATGGGTGCCAGGGACCAGAGGCACCCATGGGTGTTGTGGTGTCCCCAGAGCCACCAAGGCAGGGCACAGCTGGCAATGCCTGCACCTCCCAGACCTGACTGCGGGGCGATGCTGTTTGCTTTGGGATTCTTCTCCTCCCTCTTCCCAGCTTGGAGAGATGGGAAAGAGGAGAGAGTGGGAGCAGCCCGGTGCCCTCACACCATGCAGCTCTGGACGCTCCTACATTTTGGGGGTATAAAAGCCCCTGCGCTTTGCATGGGGGTAGAAGAGGCAGCACTCAGCTCCATGGTCCTTTCAGCCTGCTTTTCCTGGATCCAGAACATCAGCCAGGCTTCAAGCCCAATGTGTTTTCCACTAATGGGAGCAGCAGACTCCAGCGGACAAATTCATCCCATCCCTGCCCTGTGCTTCTCCTCCACCCCAAATGCCTATCCCAGGGACCTGGGACAGGGCTCGACAACCCCTCGTCCATCCCAAACCAGCCTATTTTTGACCAGTATCTCTGTTTCCACTCCAAATACACCAGCTAGGCTTTGGTTTGTCGAAGCCATCCCTCTCCATGCGCTTTTCAGACAGGCGATAACCTCACTCTCAAAGCGCAGCTCTTGGCATCTGGAGCACCCTCAGCACTCCCCATCCCCACTGCCACCTCAGAGAGGTGACCCCAGCCCTGCCCTGGCTCCAGAGGTGGATTTATTGGGCCCATCCCTTACAGAGCTCTTGTTTTGAATAGTTAATGATGGGTGATTTCATTTGCGGCTGCATTAACCATCTGATTACTCTCCTGTGGAAGACTAATTTACAGACAATGGAGACAGATGCTTCCCAAACTATCAGCCAAAAGGCCTAATTCCTGCACAGCCAACTTTTTTAATTTACTTCCTTGCTGATTAAAAATAAATGTTTTAAGCCATAGCAGGAGCCAAGCTGGTGCTAACGTTGAAGGTGCTTCGAAGCGAGCTCTTTGTAGCAGCTCAGGCAGCACCACATGTGCCCTCATAGAGGACAACTTCTTGTTTTGGGGATGGCAGGCGTGAGGTGATGCTCAAGAGCTGCCCCTGGGGGAGCACTGGCTGGGGATGGACCTGGGATAACGCTCTCATCCATTTATGACCATACGGATGTGCTTCCATCCCGCTGCCCTCTTCAAACCCTCTTCCCACCACCCCATGGCTCCTTCCTTGTTGCAGCTGGGACACAACTGCCTCAAGCCCAGGTTGGATGTGCTTCCCACCATTACTCCTCCAAGCTCTGGTGAAAAAAAACAGCTTTCACCAATTGTTCCCAAATTCAGAGGAAGTCCAGGACCTGCACTGATGCACGCTCCTGCCTCCCCAAGGTCAGCTGCTTTCTGCAAGGACATTTGTAGCAGTATTTCACTCCCGCTCGTTCTGCCCCAGCTCCACGCAGGCTGCATTGCTTGTAAGGGCTTAATAATTACTCTTAGATAACTTTATTGGCTGAGAAGTATTGGCTGGCTTTGCTGCAAAGACAGCCTCCTGCCTCTGCGCAGCGAGCCACAGGTGAAGCTCAGTGTGAGCAAGAAGGAGCCTAGGAGCTGGCAGATAATTTGGGGGGCTCTGGTGGGACCTGTGGCCAGGGATGTGTTTTCTTACTCAGGACAGGATGGAAGTGAGGCAGGGGACATCCATCCTTGGCTGGGTTAAGGTTCTCACCACTGCTCTCTGATGCTTTACATTCCCAGAGCACATAGAGGACATGGGATTTAAGGATTTAATTAATTCCTCCAAGCCCCTAGGAGGAAGATGGTAACAGGATGGAGCTGGGGCTGCAGCAGGTGCGCTGGGATCCCTCACAGGCATGGGGGCTGCTCAGAGCTGAGATTTCACCCCCAGTCTGTTGGACGGAGGGGAAACAGGACAAGGGGTTTTTCTGCTGCCAGCCGCGCCATGGTGCCACCCTGCATCACATCATGCCTGGGGGCCTCATCCAGCCAGCGGGGTTCAACCCCACTGCCGCGGCACTGGGAGGACCAGGGTGGTGGGAGAGCAGCCCATTGCCATGGAAACCGTACATCCTGTGGCGATGCGCATCCTGGCGTGTTTTTTTTTTTTTTTCTTTTTTTTTTTTTCCCTTCCTCTCCTTCTGCGAGACCTCGGCATTGATCCGGGAACGTGCTCTTCGCATGTATGATCCATGCAAACACCGTGTTCCTATTGATCAGGCTCCTTTGCTGCTCGGGGTCTGCGCTGGCAGCAGAAACAAAGGCCGGAGGAAGGAGGGGAGAAAATTACCCAGCGCCGCTCCGAGCAAACAGCAGTGGCAGCATCGGCGGGCTCTCTGTGGAGCTGTCCCCTCGTCCCTTCCCACTCCTGCCACCTACCCTCTGTCTTCTGCTTGTTCTTCCCTTCTCCATCTTCCCTCTCCTGCCCCTGTGCCAGCAGGCACCAAAAGTGTCCTCATCTGTGCTCAGCTCTGTCCCCGTTCATGTGCCAGGGTTACACCGTGTGCCACTGCCACGTGTCCACATGCAGGACATGCCCAGGGGACACTTTTAAGGGGCCCTAAAGGGATTTGTGGGGGCAGCACTGGAGCTGGGGGTGTGCAAGCTGCAGTGACGGGGAGGAGCCAGGGCACAGCCCAAATCTCCCAGAGACAGGGGCAAACGTGTCCCTATGCCACCAGGGCCACTGCTGTCCCCTTCCCATCCCTGTCCCTGCACAGGACCCCAGCAGGTCCAGGGGATGATGGCCTGTCCCCAGCACAGGGACAGGGGGTGCTATGGGGGCATCCCAAACCTGCCTCCCCAGCCAGCCGAGCTCTGTGTGAGCCTTAATAATTACAGCGCCGAGTCAATAACAATTAGGCCTAACAGCCACTCAGCAGAATTGACGCAAATTATTTTAATTTTATGTTTCTATTGATGAACCTCTCCAGGTTGGCACCTTCCCCCCCACCTCCACCCCAGTGCCTCCCAGCCCCACTCTCTGGTGGCACTGGCACGAGGGTGGTCGGAGGAGGCAGGGGACAGCGTGGGGCTCCAGCAGCCTCCTTCAGTCCGAGAAGGCACAGCCAAAGCTGGAGCTGCCTGCAGGAGATGGGTGTGTGCGTGCACGTGCATGTGTGTCTTTGCACGTGCATCCATGTGCTTGTCTGTGCACATGCGTTTCTCTGCTCTGTCAAGCTGGAGGAAAAGCTCTGTGCTTCCCAAGTGGGTGCTTCCCTGTTGGCATTGCCCATCAGGCACAGGCTGCCGGCAGAGGCTGCTTTCAGGTGGCTGGGGAATGGGCACCGACCAGGCTTTGTTTCACAGAGCCGAGTGCAGTCTCCCACGTTATTTTTGTCGTGTTTTACATGCGTGTCTTTTACTTCACGAGGTGTGTGTCCATCACGTCAGATTTTGCTGTTATAGGTATTTATTTTCCCTGCTATTCTAAATAATTGCCACAATACATTAATATTATATAAAACTTCTAATGAACCTCATCAAAATGGAGCCTCAAAAGGAATCATTACATCTCACCACAGCCATCTTAAATCTCCTCGCAGGGGAAACTCAGCCCTGTGGCTCCCAGTCCGGAGGTGCAGCCACATCCACAGGTCCCTGCTCTGTGCCTGGGGCTCTGCAACACTCCCAGCCCCCCAGTGGCACAAAACCCCCCTTGCTGGGATGTCTCCCCCAAAAGCCACCATTCAGTGAAAGTAAAATAAAATAAAATTAGAAAAAAAAAAAAAAAAGGTGGATAAACATATATATTTTTTTATTCTGTCTGGTGACCAGTGAAAGATTCCTTGGATTTTTTTTCTTCCTTATGCACTGAGCTGAGCAGCTGAAGGCACAACCAGCTCCATGTCACCAGAGATGGGAAGCAAGGGGCGATCCTCCAGCTGTGGCACCCAGGGAGGCTCCTCTTGGCTCTTTTCCTCTTTCTGTCTCTTGGTGTGGTTTTTCCAGCCCCTCTCAGAGCCTCAGAGCCGGGAGCTGGCAGTGCAAAGCTGTAAATCGCCAGCTTCCCCATCCCTGCTGACCTGTGTCTTTTCTCCGCTCCTGTCATTAGGGCGATGCAGCCCATTCAGCTCGTGACAGGTGCTCAATTGCTCTTAAGTGGCTCCCAGATAATTGGGGAGGTCTTTAGCTACTTGTAACTTCCAATAATAAACAATAGAGAGGGGGAAAAATATCCACACCGAGCACTTAACCGCCGGTCTCACTGTTAAAACTGCATTAGGGCTCTTCTTCCCACAGGCCAACCCCAGGCCATTGCTTGCATGACACCGTGCCACCCAGACAAGCCAGCATCTCCCCTTGCCATCGCTTTAGGTGGAGGCTGATGAAGGGTCAGAGCCCAAATCTGGCTGTGCCCCTGGCCGGGTGTCACAAGCCAGGGCCGTGTGGACCAAGGGGCATGAGCCCTGCATGGCAAAACCACCCCCTGCCCCGGAACAGCTCTGTCTGAGAGCAGCGAGCTCAGGTCCACGTGTCAGGAGCACGTCATCGAGCTGCTTGTGTCTGTGCTTGTGCCACAGCTTCATTTTCTAATTAAGATCTGGCTCTGGGGAATCATGCAAAGAAATAGCTTCATTCACTGCATCGTGGGCTGGCGGGGATGGGATGGGGCACGCAGGCTCGTTGCAGCATCGAGCAGTGTGGAGGCACATCGAGATGTCCTCCCACCTTCTCCACCACCCCTTTTCTGTGGCCCATCCGCAGGGGACATCCCAGATGCAGGTCAGGCTGAAGGCAAAGCCGAGGGTCCAGCTCTTCTCCTAGAGTTTGCTTGGGCTCCTGCTCGACGTTGCACTGAAACACTAACACCTCTAGAGCAGCTTCCTGACAGAGTTAAGTCAGTTCATCAACCTGAACTTCTTAAATAGGTGAGTGAGGAGGTGAGGAGACACTTCAGAGCACACTGGGATCCTCCAGGTAACCTCTGGGCACTTGTGTGCAGAATCATCCCCACATCAGGGTGCAGGGCACAGGGTGTTCTCCCAGGCTGGGTCCAATGCCATCCATTCCAAGGCCACATTTGGCCTTGGCCAACAGTGAGCAAAATCCTTGCTGTGCCTGGGCTGAACATCTCTGTGCCCCGAGGGCTGCTGCTAGCCCAGTTTTCACAAAGACTGCGGATGGTCCCCCAATAACAGGGACCCTCTGCCATAAATTGGCATTGATTCCCCACCAGAAGAAAAGGGCAACAAATATTATTCCTGATGAATAATTCAAGCAGCGCTAAGGCGCGCATTGCACGTTCATTACCCTCCAGGAGAACCTGGGGGATACGGCTTGAAAGGCCCTATAAAAGGAAGCAGGGGAAGATTTATTTTTAAGGTTCGGCAAATCCCGATAACCCCTGGCGGGAGGGGTCGCGGCCGGCACTGCTGCGGGTTTGCTGGGCGGCTGTCGCGCTGCTGAGCCCCCACCGCCGCCCTCGCAGCTCTCTGATGCTTTGTTAAAAAAAGAAAGCACTTACCGTGCTGTTGGGGGATCGGTCCATTCGCCTTTCTTCCACGCCGAAGCTTTCAGGGATGAAAGCACTCTAAAGTGCTGGCTTCGGTGCTGGGAGCTGAGCAGGGAACGAGCCCCCTCCGTCGGCTCCCTGCCTGCTCAGGGGGCAGCAGCAGGGTCACTGCGATCGGCGTCGTGAGCGGGGCAAACCTGGGCTCCTCGCTCTCCCCCCAGCTGCTGCTGGGCGCAGGGCAGAGCTCTTGGTGCCACTTTTGGAAGAGGCGTTTGGGCACCACACTGTGGAACCATGGAGTTGTTTGGAACCATGGAGTTGTTTGGGTTGGAAAAGACCTTCTGGACCATCAGGTCCAACCATCATCCTGAGCTACTGAGTCCTGTCACTAACCTGTGTCCCTCAGTGCCACGTCCACGCGTCTCTCAAATACCTCCAGGGATGGAGGATGGAGGGGACCCCACTGCTTCCCTGGGCAACCCGTTCCCACCCCACTCACTGGGACTCTGAGCCCGGCCATCCAGCCGGGACTTGTGGGGCTGGAGGCACCAAACCCGCTGTGGTTGTGCGGCTTACCCAGCAAGTGTTCCAAAAGGTAGGGAAAACAGCCAAAATTGCACCATTTAGGCAGGTATGCTCATCATGAGCATCTTTCTGCCCACCCTGTCTTGGCACTGTGTTTTCCAGCACATCCCAGTGCCGCTGCGGGACGTGGCTTCATGGTGCTGCCTTCACAGCACAACCTGTTCAGTCACCCTAAGCCTCCCCACAGGGAAGCCACGGCATGTGGAAGTTTGATTTGGGGGATCTGGGGGCTCATGAAGGCACAGAGCAGGAGGCTCTCTTCCTGGAAGTTACCTTTGCAGGAATTGTATGGGGGTTTGCTATTTATTTTAAGAAAATTTGATAAAGTAGGTGGGTTTGGGTGGTTCCAATACAAGTCTGATGCTGCTGAGTTTTGGCGTTGGGTGCCAGCTCTGCCATGGATTCACAAACAACCATGGGCCAGTACTGGCTCTACCAGGGTGTAACCCCCGGTGTAACTCCCCTGGGATGCTCCTGTGACAGAAACAGCAGCTCCTGGTGGCTCTGCTTACCCACAGACATCTGCTCCTTCAAATAAGCAGCATTGTTTCACTGGAATTTTACTGGAATTGGGCAAATTGTGCCCAGATTGACCGCCTGGGCTATGATGCTTTTGCTTCCCTGGCTTGTACCTCCTGCTTCCCTCTCAGTTTTCTCTGCCAATAAAACCTGCATCTGAGATTGAGCCCTTGATCAATGATGGCAGGATCCATCTCCCATCACCTGCGTGGGACGAGAGCGAGGTGGCCGGGCCGGCCGGGTGGGGAGAGGCAGCCTCCTCGAGAGGACAATTCATCCTGAGTATCGGACACCAGCCGTCAGAGGGGACAAATGGCTCTCTGGAGGTGGCGAGCCTCCTCTGCCAGCCATCGATGTGCTGCTGGTGACCAGGCTGGATTTAATGCCTTGCTTTGGGGCAGCCAAAGGCCAAGACTCAGCTGGGAAAGCTGCAGCTGACCTGACCTGGCGGTACCAGGCTCGTGGGGACCAGACCCACCCAGCACGGGCTCAGCTCGCTGGGTTTTCTGTCCTGGCAAACCGTCCTGTCCTTTGCAACAACACTGCACCAGGCCATGGAGCTTTTAGGGCAGAAACAGACATGTTTGGGTTGTTAGCCTTCACGGAGCAGGGCACGAGTCAGTTCCATGCACCAGGAGGAGGCTCTGCTGCCCATGTCCATGCAGAACAGACACCTCTTCCCTGTTCCACCAAGGCAGGGTATCTTCCCCACAAGTGTTTTGGCCCAGGATGTGTTGAAGTCAGGGAAGATTTCTCACTGCTCCCCAGCCTTGGGGTGTGAAGGCCATGAGGACTGTCACATTCCACTCTCCCAAGCGATCAGTTCTGTCTGACCAGGGCACACTCAGCAGGAAGGTGCCCAGTGGCAACTGAGAGTCCAAGTGATGGAGAATCCTTCTATAGCACTAGATAACTGCCGATGATTAATTACCCCTGCTTTTAATAGCATTTGCCTTGTTCCTAGCTTGAATCCAAGCAGCACAAGTGTCTCATTAGGTCTTTATCACAGTCCTCTGCCATCAGAAACCCTCCTCTATGTTGGTGTTTATGGAACAACCCCATCCTTACCTCTCCTTGTGGCCCCCTGGAATTGCCCATGACTGCTGCCCAGGACCCACCTTCATCAAGCGATGTCCAGAGGTGCCAAACCCCAGGCAGAGGCAGGGAGACACCGCATTGCAAATGCACAGGGATCTTTGCCATGGCACAGGGCTCAAAGCACAGCACGGGGAACAAGGACACCTTTCCCTCTGCTAATCGGGCTCTTGTAAAAGCCAGGGTGAACAGAGCAAACCTGGGCTCCTGCAGGCTCCGAGACCTGGGTCCTGCACCCCATGGGATGCTCCTCCAGCCCCCGCTCCCCCAAACAGCACCGCACGAAGGCACCGATCAAGTGAAAGGTGGAAAAAGGTAATTAATCTACAGAGAAAAAAGTGTTAATACCTCTAAGACACCGGGGACACTGGCTGTCAGCTTCCACCAATTAGTCACCTAAAACCCTGCCTGTATGATCTCTGTGGTACAGCTGAGTTGATTACTCTAATTAATTTTGCATTGATCTGCATGGATCTGCAGCACCAGGGCCTATCACGGGCAAAGGAGGAGATGGATGCACGAGCCGGGGCGAGGAGGAGGGAGCGCGGCCGCTCCGCTGCCAGCAGCCCGGCTCCTCAGCTCGTCCCCATCCCTGCTCCCGGGGCTCCCGGGGCTGGAGGTGAGCGAGGGAGCCGGGCAGGGAGGGAGTGTGGGAATCCAAAATGGCATGTACTCAGCTCCCAGCATTTTGGGGGTACCCTCTTCTGCCTCACACCCAGCAAATTTGCCCCAAACCCACTCTGAACATCCCACAAAGGCCCAATCCCTGTGTGGATCCACGTGGGGCAGGATCCAGCACCGTGCAGCTGTGCCACCCTGCCCAGCAGAGGATTTTCTCCTTTTCTTCTGTCCTTTCGGTACCTGGGGCTGCTGCCTGCAGTGCTGGAGGTTTTTTTACCTGTTTTCCCATCTCCCTCAGCTACAGCTGGAGCCGGGCACCAGCACTCATCCTCCGAGCCGATGCCTGGCCCAGTATCCCAGAGGATTTGCCAAGGAGCAGGTACTGGGATGCCAGTCATGCTCCGCACCCCTCCATCCACAGGCAGTTCTCTTGGCCAGATGGCTGGCTGCCTTTGATGTGATTTTTGCCACAGAGGCAGCAGCAGGTTTTGCAGGAATGCGGCCACTCTCGGCAGTGCTTTGATCTGCTCTTAACTCTCCTCGCGCCCCCAACAATGTGGCCACCTCTCCACCACACATAGCTTGCACACACACGCAGCTCCCCAAACCCGGGCACCAACACCTGCCCCAAAACCTGGCAGCAGACCCAGCCTGGACCGAGGTGTTACAGGGCCCCCCAGCAGCCCCCAAGCTCGCTGCTCCCCGTGTTCATGCCCAACCATCCCCTCCTTGCTCAGTGCTTTTAGCCACCACCAGAAAACATTTTCCAGCCTGCCCATCTTGTGCTGTTATTCCTCTCTTTGCAATGCCATGTTCAGCTCAGGATTTGTTCTTCCTGAAGGAGGAAAACAGAGGCACGGAGAGGTGTAACCCCCTGGATAGGATTAAGTAAGCAAGTGGAGCATTGTCCTCGCCCAGCCCTAGCACATACAGGGTTAGCTGCTGCCTTCATAAACATAATTTCCTGGGATTAATATTAAAAATGTTTCTAATGGCTCCCACTTGTTTACTAAATAGCCAGCGCAGAGATAAGTTATCAACTGCAGCTATAATTCGTTATTAATCAAATATTCAAATCAGTACTGCAGTTGGCCACAATGGGACACACACATAATTCTCCAGCTCTGGTAATAATTAATCTTTTCCCCCCCTTTTCTTCCCTTCACTTTGGACTCTTGCAAATATCTTTTGGTGTTAAGAGGTCCCCGGAGAGACCTGCCTCTAAATGAGGTGTAAAAATCTAAGCCGCACAAAAAATAGCATGCGGCTGGGATCGATATTCTCTTCACAGCTACATCGATTAACAACAATATTCTTCATTTATTAATTATGAAGGGGAATTTTCCATCCTTGCATCTCTTTCTGTGCTCGGGTTGGCGGGGCCCCGGCGCGCCCCCCCTGTCCCTCCTTGTCTGCATCCCCTGCGCACCGGGTACTGGAGATGGCGGCTGTCGGGGACGGGGATGTCGCTGGGCAGGAGGTGTGAGCGTGGGGCTGATCGCACTGACACGGCCCCGCTCGGTGGGCTGGGATCCTGCATCACGAGCTGGAGCACGGGGGCTGCAGAGCAGCACCAGCAGTGCAGAACAGGGGAGGGAAGAGGCAGGGGGGGTCACAGCCCGCTTGCTGTCTCGGCTGTGCTGTATCTGATAGCTCCATCCCTGCTGCCTCCCAGGTGCTCCGCTCCTTCGGAGGCCGTTCCCAGCAAAGTCCCTTTTGTTTAAGCACTTCCAGTTCCTGCAAAGGGCTTTTGCTGGGCTGCGATGAAAACCTGCAAAGCCCCAGATTGGACTTGCTGGGTGCTTGCTTTGCTTGCTTGGAGCACCCAAGGGTGCTGCAGCCTCCCCTGGCACTGGACGGAGAATGCCTCAAGCTGAAGGATTCCCCAGGACAATGCTCTGCACAGCTCACCACGGAGCAGCTCGCGTGCGAAACCCCATTTTTGCATCAGCAAGGAGGGATTTTTTTTTTCTCCTCTCGTCCCCAGGAAAGCTTGGGGTGGGCTGACAGAGCAGGACTGCTCCTGCTGCTCCCTGGAGCCCCTGGTCTCTGCCCAGCTCCCTGGCTTCTAGAGCCTCTCTACAAAACCCCTCTGTGAGCAGGGATGAGACCACATCACTGCCCATTCCTAACAGCCACATCAGGCCCAGTGTGTGCATTTCAAAATAAAAAGTGTGCCCCAAAGCCGTCTTTCTAAATATAAAAAGGACTGGCGGGACAGGTACAAACACCAAGTGCACTTGCGAGGCACCGAGCACCAATGCTCAGGCAATCAGGGAGGATGGAGCAGCCGGGGCCGTTGGCTCCTGCCGTGGATTCTAGGGGTACCCGGTCCCACGGCTGTGTCCCTGCCTGCACAGTAGGCACACATTGTACTTCAAAGTGCGTAATCGTTATTTAAAGTGAAAATTACCACCGAGCTCTATTAGACTTTAAAATAAAAATTAGAGATTTTTAAAATAGATTTTCCCTAACGAGGAGCGTGACGGATGGGCGTATTGGAGAGCGCGCGAGCGGAGTGCTGCTAAGTGAAATGAAATGGCATTAGGTAGCATCCCGCTCCCTCCCCACTGCCCTCCTCCCTTTAAAATCCATACCAGCACCATCCTCCTGGAGTGGCACTAGGACAGGGGCCAGGACATGGCTTTCCCTCCAGGTTAGCATGAGCAAAGACATTTCCTCCCTTTGCACATAAAGACATTTCCCTTTCCCTACATCAAAGACAGCCCGAGAGGCAAGCAGCCCCGTGGCAGAAGCAAGCCCTCTGAATGCACCCGCACCTCCTGCCACAGCACGTGTCCCCAGGAGCAGTGTGTGTCCCCAGGCACAGGGAAGCATGGCCAATGTCTCGTCCTTCCCCACCCTGCTGGCCTTCATTCCCAAACACCTGCAATTTTGAAGCAGAGTTAGGCTTAGATGGCAAATTTCTATTAAAAATTCAGCAGGGTTAAAGTACTGTATTTTTCTTCTCTAGATGACCAAAACCTGAAAACTTTGTGACAGTGATAAAGGTCAGATCTGGCGGTGTGGAACAACATTCATTTTTTTGTTTGGTTTTCTTGCTTAAAGCACATTTGGCAAATCAACATTTGTGGCTTTCGTATTTGTTCCAACAAGAAAGCATTTTCACAGGGAATGTGGAAATGAGGTCTCTGTAATTCCTACAAAATCCAATTGACGCTTTTCCTAGCTTCATTAAATGTGCTATTTTTACCTTGCCTGGTGTAATCCCTACCCATGTGTTGGTAGTGAACGGGCTGGGACATACTTAAAGCAGCAGCTCTTAACGTGAAGTTCTGCTTAATTTCTGCTTTATCTTTCCAAGCACCTTATCAGCCGTTCTCAGCTATCTGCCTTCCGATCCCTCCCCTGTCACTTGTCAGCGATCACAGGGATGCTGAATGCAAAGATCCTTCCCCATCAAAACCTCAGTGTGGGTGATGATCCAGCCCTTGCCTGCTTCTTCCCTTGGCTTTGTGATGGGTGGGTTTGGTGCTGGTGGTGCTCAGCGCACTGAGGACCTTCAGAGGTCCCTCCCAGCCCTGTCTCCTGTGATGCCATGGATGGAGCAGGTGCACGCTCATCCTGCCCTCTCCATCTGGGCACTGCCGGGAAGAGCAGGCTGCTGGGGGATTCCTCCCTTCCATGGTCACCTCTCATTCAGCCCCGTGAGCTGTGAAGGGTCGTCCCCATCCTTCTCCCACCATCACCATGACCCCAGCTCCTCCATCTCCATCTCCATCACTGGAGACCTCCCAGCTTGATCGGGCCCCACCAAGCGTTGTCCCAGCACAACCAGTGGCTTCCCAAACCCCTGGGGCAAACCCGCTGTGAAGAAATGCCACCAGGAGCTGCCAGCTCTTCCCTCTCCCTCCAGCTTGGAGTGCCACCAACGACTCAAGCCTGCAAGGTCCCTGCTTTCACCCCCATGGTAGAACAAGGCTGGGTGCCCCTGCCAGCGCAAAGAGGGTGGCCAGGACGTGTGCTGGGAGGGGGCAGCACGGCTGGGGCTGGGGGCGATGGGGCTGGGGGCGAGGAGGCAGCTTGGGGCTCCGGTGTGAGGTTAGCACTGAATCCGCAAAAATCAGCGTACCTTGAAAAGTGCTCAATACGCCTATTGATCAGTCCTTTCGCCTTGATCAGTTTGCTGGTGTGTGCTGCCGCAGTGCTGCTTTCGGGAAGGGAGGGAGAGGCAGAGGAAGGAGGCAGAGGAGGGGGCAGGGAGGCGAAAGCACGCCTGCGCTGAGATGCTCCAACTTCCCAAGCCCAACTTCTCCTTCCCTTTGGGGACACCTCTTGCCACCAGGCCTGCTGGCCTCCAGGCCATGTCACCATCCAAGGAGGGCAGGCTGAGCTCCAGCCTGGAGCATTGGCTCAGGGCAGGGGGGAGGTAGGAGGGAAGGAGAGCAATCCCCAAAGCCTCCTTTCTCCTGTCCAGCAGTGTTCTTGCCAAAGCCTCCTCAGATGCCTACAACTGGGCGTTCATCCAAAGCCAAGAGCAGAAGCTAAGGGCCAAAATAGGGAGGGGTAGGTGTGGGATCCCTCCTGGCTTGGAGCCCACTGAGGGCACCCAAGGGAGCATGGGGAGCTCGGGGACACCCAGTCCTGCTCCCTGGAGGGCCTGTGCCTAGGAGTCACTGCACAGGAGCAGACGTGGGGTCAGGGTGTCCCATCCTGCCCAAGAACGTGTGCCTGGTAGGAGCTGTCAGGTAGCAGAGGCATCCAGAACAGTGCGATGGGATGGAGCGGAGAGGGGAAGGTGGGTGGGTACCAGAGAAACCCTTTAGACCTGGGCATAGGAATATGTGAATGCACATGCATGGGACCAGGACAACTTCAGGTGTGTGCATGGCCGGAGCAGGGACACCTGTGTTCTGCTCCATGCCCACCATCTGAACACCCTCAGCAGCCCGAGGGCTGTTGCTGGCAGCATGTTCTCGGGAGCAGCCACGGTTCTGCTCAGAGGACTGTTAAAGCACACTGGGCTTGGGAGTGGAGGGAGGTAAAAACCCACTCCCAAAGGTCACGGAGTTAATTTCCAGCTTGTGTCCCCCTCTCACACCTCGCTGATTAATAATTGAAGAAAATGTATTTCTTTTTCGGCTTGGCATAAATCAAAAATAAACACAGCATCCATATTCTGCCCCAGGGAGAGAGCAGGCACGTGGGCTGGAAGATGCTGAGCAGGCTCCACAGCGAGGTCTCCCCAGCCCCTCTGAGCCTCCTTGGAGCAGGAGGAGGCAGAGATGGCAGTGGGGGCTCTTTGGAAGTTGTCCGTGTTGGCTTTGAGCTTTTCCCATTGAAAATGGTGCTAAAAGGCTTCTTGAGACGAGACCTGAAGTGGAGCTGGGCTGGGACATAGTGCAGGGAAAGCCTTAAGTGTCCCCAGTGCCCAGGTCCTCAGGTCCTCCATCCATCCCTCCTGCTCCCACCCACGTCCTCCAACCCTTCTGCCCCAGCTGAGTTCCAGGCAACTCCCAGGGAGAGATTTTTGGGTTGCTGGAGTAACGCTGGGAGAAGCCACCAGCTGGAGCTGGTGCATCAGCACCTGGA
Source organism: Netta rufina (assembly GCF_964035555.1). NCBI lineage: Eukaryota > Metazoa > Chordata > Aves > Anseriformes > Anatidae > Netta > Netta rufina. The sequence continues at coordinate 1,291,756 of NC_140152.1, read as the reverse complement.
ACCCTCAGAGCCCCGGCACACCTGGCAAGGGAGCAAAAGGAAGGGTGACAATGCTGCTCTGCCTTCACCAGTGTCACTTTTCTGAGCAGGTCCTGAGCACCAACCATCCCTCCCCGCTATTTGTTCCTTCTTCCATCCCTTAGAGCATCTCTCCTGGACGGTTTTGGCTGGAGCATGGCCATGCTGAAGTTAGCATCCTCTCCATCCCTGCTGCTGCAGGCATCGTCATCCTTGGCTGTTTCTCTCTGTATTTCCCTTGTCCTCCTGCTGCCTGTCCCTGTGGCTGTCTGCGGGATCTGCCCCCCAAGATTTGGAATTGCTGGAATATTGATTTGTTATGAAACAATTGAATAATTTTCCCCACCTTCCATGGGCATCCCAGGGGCCTCAGTGTGTGCAGGTGCTGTGCTTTCAATATAAAAGACGATTGTGGCTTCTTGCACCTGAGGAACAGAGCCACGCTCTAGGAAGACTTAAAAATGACATTGGGAAGCATGGAGGATAAATCAGGATCGGGACCATGCCACGAAGGATGCTGGAGGGACACCCAGCAAGGCTCCAGCATCCTCACTGGGTACAGCTCCTATGAATTCATCTCCCACCCAGCATGGGTGCATGAGTGCTGTCTGTGGCCTCATGTCTGGGGGTGTCTCTGCTCAGCTTGCACACACACACACACACACACACACACACACACACACACACACAATTATGCAGATCCCCATTAAGGTGGAGCTTCTTTTTGCCCTTCTGGAAGCAGCTGAAGCCCTTTGTTAGGAAGATGGAGGTGTGCAGGTGCAGCATGAGGACAGGGCATGGCGTGCAAAGAGACCTCGAGGTGGAAGAGTTGCTGGAAAGCGGGGTGCTGTCACCATCACCCACAGCACCCTCCTGCTGGGGCTGGGACCGGGCTCTGCATCCTACAAAAGCACCCCAGGGAACCCATCTGCTGCAAGCGATCCCGAGGACGTGGCTGTCCCCAGGGGCCAGGCTGCTCTGATTTCTGGCAGCCGGCTCCCAGCTCTCTTCCCTTTTGGTTAAATAAAGCTTTGGGCTGTGATGAAGCCCATTAAAGTCAGAGGCAAAGGTGTGGGATTGAAATGTAGGACAGCAGCCGCTGCAGAATGTGGTTGCATGGGATCGATAGGAAATCAATACCCAGCTCTGCTTCATGGGCTCCCGCCAGGGTCTGCCAGCCAGCGGCTCCGCTGTGCGCCCCGTTTCCCCAGCGCAACACCCTGCACTGGGGACAGGGCTGGGGGCCGTGGGGACACCAAGAGCCCTTCTGCATGTTGGGGGCTGCAAATTGACACCAGGGAAATGTACCAGAATGCACCAGAAGTGCAGCCCCAGCTCCCCACCACCCCACCCTGCACCTTGGGATGGTCCTGGGGCTCATCCTCTCCCAGGCTCCTGGCAGCAGAGTGGGTCCACACGGCAGGGACAAGTCCTGGAGGCAGCTCTGCATCCCACTGGGGCAGCACGCTGGAGGCCAGGGCTGATCCAGTTCCGGGGGAGGAGGCTGCATCCTCCAAACCATCACCATTGCCATCACCTGCGGCCAGCACGGCCCGGCGGGGAGACAGAGACACAAAGGGATCTATCAGAAATGATAGTTTAATTGGAGGGAGGTGAGCACAGCACTATTTAACCACCGCTGCGCATTGATGGATTGATCCGAGTCTAGTTACGCACTGTTTGTGACATTCGGAGGGCTCCCAGCCAGCCTCCAGCCATAATTTTGGCTGGACACTGGGTGCCGCCTGGGGCTGGGCCCATGGGAACGGTGTTGGTGCCACTGTCACCCACCCCATGTATGAACAGCCTGTGGCTGAGCACCACCCCGCAGCCCCCTTGAGCTGTCCCCCCTTCCAGCTGCTTTGATTTTTGTGGACAATTGCCTCTGTCCCTCCTGCAGGAGAAGGGATGGGGAGGGTTCTGCAAAAGCACCATTAAATGGTCGGTTCTGTCATCCCAGCTCATCCCCGCGAACACGGCGAAACCGTGCCATGATCAATCAGGGCTGAACATTAATTATGATTACACTCTGGGATCTGGATTGCGATTGATTAATTGATTCCTGGGCCCCTTGCAGCAGCAGACCCTTCATAGGAATTGCAGAGTGGTGCAATGGCTGGCCTGACCGTGGGCAAGATTTGGGGACAGGAGCATGGCGGATGCTCAGAAGGAGAAAGAGGATTACGTTCTGGAGAGGAGAGAGGGAAAAGCAAGGTCCCTTCACCTGCGGTGCCCCAGCACCCATGGGGACATCATGTCACCTCCGTGCAGCCACCCACGGCACAGAGACATGGCCACTGGGGACCCTGAGAGCAGATCCCATTGGGATCCCATCCACACAGCTGGGCTGCCGAAGTCTCTTTGTCGCAGGGGCTGCACCCCCCCCATTCCTCCCCGCTGCTGATTTCAATCGACCTGCTATTGAAATCAATGCTGGCCGTACCAAGCCCTGCTCTGGCGGGGAGGGAGGACGGGGCTGTGTGACCTAGGAGGGATTTTTCTGTCATTAGGCTCCTGAAGGAGATGCCTTGGGGCTGCACACACTTGGTACATCCAGCAGCACTTCCCAGTACTGCTCCAGTAGTGAGGGTGAGAGAACAAAGCTTCCCTGGGCACCCTGGTGGGGTCCACGAGCCCTTGGGTGTGCTGGGAATGTGGAACCCTGCTCCGGGCATCCAGGGGCTATCCTTCAACATCCTCCCCTCACCACAGCTTTAGGGCCATCCTTCCAGCTCAGCATCCCAACAAACTGCCCGACACGATGGCTCATCAGCTCCAAGGGGCTTGGGGTCCGGTCTGCATTTCTAGGTGTTGTCCCTGGAAAAAGCACAGACGTGCATGAAGAGCAAATTCGTGAGCTGCTAAACTCACCTGCTAAACTCACCCGTGTGCTCCTCGACCCTTTCTACAGGCAGGGCTGGGGTACCAGGAGCAAGCTCACCCATCCCTCGTGACAAAACACCACCGAGCAATGCCCAGGGTGCCGAGCTGAGCCGCAGTGCCAGAGCGGTGGGTAAACAGACGATTTCAAATACACTGGTATTAATAGGATATTGATAATCAGAGCAGGGCAGCAGTGAGGGGAAACAAGCAGGGGAAAAGCTTCCTCATGAATCTCCAGGGGAATTTTTTCCAAAGGTTAAAAAAGGAAAAAAAAAAAAAAAAAAAAAGAAAAGAAAAAAAAAAGGGGGTGGAGGAGGCCATGCAGGAGAATTAATTTATTTTGACGGTAATTTTTCTGGTTGCCATTTAAGGCAGACACACGGGAAGTGCTGGGGTTATTGACATATAGACCGAGGAGATGGCAGGACCCCCATCCCCCGGCCCCTCTGCAGCAGGCTGTAAGTGGAGGGCCCGTGATTTATTTAGTATCCATGAATACTGAGTGAAATCAGAATAATGGGGCACTTAGCCGTGTTACTGAGAAATCACTATTGTGATGCAATTTACTTCAATTAATTAAGCCTTTTTTGTTACCATTATTCCTTGTTTTACATTTTGTTTTAAATTTCAAACGATTGGGCACATTGTGGTGGGATGCTGATCGCTGTAGTTAGAGCCAGGCGGCAAGAGGCCATAAATACCGGCTGCGCTGCTCACGCCGTCCCAGCCCCGTGGCCACCCCATGCCCCACTGCCCTTCCCAAAACCCAGCAAATGCCACTCAGCGCCAGCCCACAGCTCTGGCTTTGGTGCATCGGTGGGTTGAATGGGACAGGGATACACCCGAGGATGCTCTAAATAGTGGTGAGGGATTTAGCTTGTGCAGGAAAAGCCTGGGATTTGGGTGTCTCAGGGGAAATGGAAATGGGAGTTTTTCTCCTGTTGTGAACTGAGAGATTCTGCCCCAGTTCTGGCGATGAGGAGAGAAGGATGAGGCCCCCTCTGTGGCTGCAGAAGGAGATTTTCCCAGGTGGGAAGGCATGTTTTGTTGCCCAGGAGGACTTTTCTTGAGTGTTCCCATGCTGCTTGTCCCACGCTCATTCCTGGGAGACCTGGACCAGGAGCTCTGGAGGGAGAAGCTCAGGGTGGAACAGCCACCAAGGGGAACTGCAAAGCCCTGGAGGGGCTGCATCTCCATGCGTCTGCTGATGAAGTGCTGTGTTTCTGCTTTCCCCTCCTGGTACGTCTCAGAGTGGGATAAAGGAACAAGGGCACAGCTCTGGTGGGCAGGGAGCGGGCACTAGGAAGTTTGGAGATTCCCCTGCCTGCCTGTGCTGAGCCCTGCATCCAGGTGGGCATCTCCGGGTGAAGGGTCTACAGTGAACTCGGCAGGTACCTCCCCAGAGCAGTGTCACGCTGTCTTCAGCCTTGATCTGTGGTTGGAATCAGCCCCTTCAGCAGTTACCTGAAACCCCCCAAGGGAGCTGAGACTTTGCAGTAGGGCACCCAGCACTACGGAGACCCCAGACCTCCAGCTGAGCAGACCTTCCTGATCCCCAGGGACCTGCTCAGTATCCTTGTCCCCACACCGCCTCTGCCCCTCTCCCTCATTCCCATCCACCAGCATCACGCAGAGCCCATGGATGCGAGCACACTAAAAGATATCGCTCGCTATGCAGAGCAGCCAGGAGTTTTTTTCCAGCCCTCTGGGTGATACTGTTTAACCTCCTGTGATTTCTGTCCCCAGTGTAATCATACCCACTGCTGCAGCGTAACACCTGGCCGAGAGGTATCGCAGTGGGGAAGGAGCAAAGAGGGGGGGGGGGACACCCCCACGAGGACAAGAAAAAAGAAATCATGGGGTGGCTGCTGCACCCCAACCAGGGGCTCTGAACAAGGGTCTGGTGCTCTCCCTTTAATGGAGGGGAGAAAAAATATTGGTGCCCTGGCCTCCCCCAGGAATAAATTCATACTGCCGTATTGATTCAATTTTTTTTCTTCTTTTGCCTGATTCCTACAGCCCCCTGGGTAACGAAGATTAAGCTCCAAGCCCTTCTGATATTACTTTGAAATGCAGAAATCTTCAGAAAAAGACACTGCATCTCCTCTCTTCTTGGAAAACAGCAAATATCTTTGGGGACAGGCTGGCACTTGCCTATCAGTTCCTTCTCCCATTTCTGGAGCGATCAAGGGCCACATGTACACACTCGCACCCATACACGCTCGTACACATGCGTGTGTGCACTGGTGTGGAGATGCCAGCCTCCCTTCTGCCCCCCCTCTGTGCATCGTGTTCAGGATTCAAAGACTCACTTGATTTAACTGGTGTTAAACTGCAGCAGGGAGCTCGGGCGAGCGCGGGAGCCAGCCACCTTAATATCAGATCAATTAATTATCAGCCCTGTTATGACGAAGGCTGCTGAAATGTGGGTTGAGAGATCTCAGAGTGCAAGCAAAGAGCTCTCATTTCCCTGGTCCCGTAATCACTGGAGGCAGGCCTGGCCTGTGATCTCGGTTACACAGGCATAAATCTGGAGCAGCTCCAGTTATTTAATTGGTGTCACTTGGGAATTTCCAGCGATGCAGCTCAGAGCCCTCTGGATGGGAGCCTTTCCCTTCCTGACAGCGATTTAACTCCCCCGACCGCAGCAATTGCTCAGCTGGGGAAGGGCAGTTGCTGGAGGCATCACCGTGCTCCAAGCTGCATGGTGAGATTTAGGAAGCTCTGAGGGTCCTGAGCCAGTGAATTGCTGCAGGAAGATGAGTGTGGGGGAAAGGAAGGAAGGAAGGAAGGAAGGAAGGAAGGAAGGAAGGAAGGAAGGAAGGAAGGAAGGAAGGAAGGAAGGAAGGAAGGAAGGAAGGAAGGAAGGAGGGAAGGAAGGAAGAGGGGATGGAGATACTGCAGGAGAAGGTGTGGGGATGGAGCAGGGAGCAAAGTGGCCCCTTGCAGAAGGGAGAGGAAGACAGGGACAGGGACAGAGACAGGAGCAGGGACAGAGTGGTGTTTTTTGATACAGGCATGGTGTATTCGCTTTCCAGGCTCTTGGCTGGCAAAGAGCTGGTGACTGCAGCCCCTCATGAAGCCTCCAGGCACTGGAGTTTTTTGCATAAGCCTGGACCCAGCTGCGTGTCCGGGAGCTGCCAAGCCAAATCTTCCAGCATTTGGCCATATTCAGGCTCTTCCTTGGGCTCATCCTCAAGCTTCTCACAAAAGCACATCTTTAAGGCTTTGGTATGTCCCCAGCCACTGCTCTGCTCCTCTTTGACATCCCTGAACTCAGTCTGGGCTCCTCCTTTCCAGTTCTTCTCCCAACATTTCCCATCTTCCTGCAGCAAAGACATGTGTTCTCACAACTGAGCCCAAGTCTGCTCCTCTCCTCTTCCAGAGCATCCCACATCTCCAGACTCATACTTTGGGCAGCATTTAAGGATTTTGGCTTCTCCCAGCCCCTTTCTGAAGGATGGTCTCGGTTTCCTTTCCCTGCGGGGCATTTTAAGGTCTACTTTCAAAGCCCTGGGGATCTGGAGTTTCCTGAATGTACCCATCTCCACATCGCATCAGAGGGGCTGCCCTGGGCATGTGCACTCTCCCACGAATATGTTTCCCCCAGAACTCACCTTGAGGGACCTTCTTGGCAGGTCTTGGGTGCCCAGAGGTGGTTCCAGGGGATGCTCAGGGATGCCAGGAGCCGCACTTACCGTGTGTGTCCACAGGTCACCTCTCTGCCAAGCCAACCTGGGTTCTGAGGCATGGACTTTTCCCCTCCCCACCTGCAAATGAAGTGATATTCTGACTCCTTATTTTTCTATTGATAAACATTATTGTCCTTTTCTTGCAAACCCTTCAGCAATTAAAAAGAAAAAAAAAAAAAAAAAGGAAGAGGAGGAAGAAGAAGACAAAGGGAGTTGATGTTTGACTGCTGGGCTATCACTTAAGTCCTTGTTCCTGTTTACTCAGGACTTATTAGAGCTCATTCAATGCCTATAGCATGGCTGGATCAATACCTGCTGGGAGCAAGAGAGATTCCGCTTGGCCACTGTAGCCCATGTTGCAGAATTGATCTGCTTGGCTGCTGCAATCTGAAAATCCATCTTTTTGCGCTCTCTCCCTCTCTCCCTGCAGCCGGGTTGCCAAGCAACGGGGGCTCCTTCGGGCGGCCATTGGTCAGCGGCGCGGCCGGCCCGCGGCCCTGCGTGGCCACTTGGCCACTTCGGGCCGCCATTCGTCCTCCAGGACGGCCGCGGGCCGCGGGGCGGCGAGGGGAGGGAAATCAATCGCACCTCACATTTAACCTTTCCGTACAGAAACAAGAAAAAAATCTTTTAGAAAACTATATTGACCCGTTCCTTATCACTTTGCGCCACTGCGGCCTGCTCGAGCCAGGGCGCCGATGCCCGCGCGCGTTCAAGTGAAGCACGTCCCCCGCTGAGGTGGATCGCTCTGCCACCTCGCCTTTCCCGGCCCTTCTCTCTCACCTTGGCCGGACACAAAGTTATGCCAGTTTAGCTAAAGGTGTGTTTTTAAACTGATTTCATTAAACTGGGGCAAAACCTTTGTGCGGATGTACTGAAATCAATGTAAACCCCATTTACATCGATTTCGCTTCGCTTTGGCAAAGGAATCGAATTATACAAACCAATACCAACCTGCTTTAAAATGATTTAAGAGTGTCTACACAAGACCAATTTTGGCTTGCAATTTTGTGTGTAGACAAGGCCCATCCCTCCTCTCCAAAGAGCCATTCATTAGGCAAATCCCCCTGCCACAAAAGCCTCTGAGCTCTCGCTGCCTCGGCCTCCCCAGCGGCCTCCTCCCGGCAGCCTCCAGCAGCTCATCCCCAGAGCGGTGCCCAGGACTCGCTCCCGATCCTCCAGCTGAATCCCCAGGGCAGGGTGGTTGTTCCCCAGGTGCTGCACATACCTCAGCACGGACACTGATCCTGGTCAAAATCCCTCCTGCCGCAAGCCCCCATGTTCTCTGTGCGTGAGCGCGCCGCCCAGCAGCGCCTTTCACTCTGGTCCCCAGCTGGTGCTCTATCTAGATCCTGACGTCTTAGCACAAGAGTGTTATAATCCCTGGCTTGTGATTGTCTTATCTCATCGCAGCAAAAGGACAGAGGGGTCAATAGCAGCACACGAGTGCTCAGAAGTGGACACTCAAAGCTGAGTGCCAAAAACACTGTGAGACGCCCGTGTCAAGTGGCCTCGTTTCCTCCAGCGCCAATCGCCTCCCTCAAATGCCAGGGTGAGCTGCACTCCTCCAACATCAGCAAAGCCAGCCACCTGCCCCAGACCCCAGAGACCCCCAGCAGAGGAACTTCCCAGGCAGAAAACATGAGCCTGGTGCTTGCTCAGCAGAGCTGGAGGCTGACCCAGCCCTCAGCACAGCCTCTTCAAGGCCCATTAATATCAGGGAACCCCACATTGGGATGTCCTTGTTATCACCGGGTCAAGGGCTCTCCATATTACCTCTTTGTGGGTTCAACACACAACTCCAGGACTCTGAGGCTGAAATGTCAGTGCCCTACATCCATGCATTTTGTCTGGGCCAAGGGAGGCTCACTGACATTGACAAGGACCCCAGCGGCCATGCTTCCAGCCATGGCAAGCAGGCTGAGGGCACCTCACCTAACCTTGCCTCCTTCAGCCAAGGAGGAATCATCACGGAATGTACATATTATTATCTTATTTGAAAGATACATAATATTTGAATATTATATTATTATATTATTTGAAAGGTATGTTATTACCTTATTGTAAAGAAAAAAATGCCAGTGGTTTCATCTCAAGTAGAAGAGCTGAGATGGAGGCAACTCAGCCCAAGACAGGTGCAGTTACAAGCTCTCTCTCTGGCTTTACATCCAGGCACCCAGACAGGGCTGAATTTCAGTCCTATAAATGAGACCAGTCCTTTGCCATAAGAGCCATCCTCAGCCTTCTGCCATGATTTTCTTCTCTGCAATCACCTTTTAAAATTTTCCCCTGCTACACTAATATTTCACTTTTTGCACAGAGGAAGGTAGACTCAGACCCCTTCAAGGAAAGGCACGGCAGCACAAGAGCCCTTTTGGTACTGGCCCTGCTGCTGCATTGCCCTCATTCTGGGAACATATGAAGCCCTTCCCCATCCAGCACAGATCATGACTACTCCAAAAGTTTAGAAAATTTGAAAAATGCCACTTCATCAAAACTTATCTTTTTCCCCAAAGAGCCAGCTGTTTCATTAAATCTCCCTTTTCAAGCATTTCATTGGACATATGAAAAGAGTGGGAGTCATCAAATTGCCCCATTTCAACGTTTTCCAAAAGAATCATTTCCTCTTCCATCCCTGTGTAATGTGTTTTTTTTGTTTGTTTGTTTTAAAATCACGATTAATTTACACTAAAAGGAGATTTGAAAAACTGCCCAAGCTGAAATTTAGCTACTATTTTAAAGCTTGTCAAAACCACCTGCTTTGATTGACAATGTCTGCATTTTTTTTTTATTTTTATTTTTTTTCAATTTTTCAATTTTTCACTTTTTCCCTAATTGAGGAGGGGGAAGAAATTAAAATCCACACAACTTCTCACAGAATGAGGAACCCATTTCCTGCCAGCTCCCAAAACTCTTCTCCAAATTTCTGGGGGATTGAAGAACATACTTATGGGCTCTGATGATTAGCAACACTTCCTCGAATTGGGGCAGCACTGCTCTCTTCCCACTGGGATTTTTTTTTCTGATATTTTGTTTTATCTGCATGTTAATGGCTGCTGAATGATCACTTTACTAAGCAGTGCATCAACCCCTTGCAAGCCGTCTGCCCCAGGTTCTGCGAGAACTCCCCACGCCAAGAGGACGGCTCAGGAAGACCATTAACTGATTTTTTGCTTTCACTTAGAGCTTGCAACATTGACATGCCTGCTCAATATTTGACAAGCTATCCGCTGGCCCTGTCCACTGCTGAGATCTGAGCAGCATCTCGGGAAAATATTCCTGTTCTTTGCTGCCACAGAAACCTGCCTTTTTGATCCCGAGCCATGGCGGTCCTGATGGGGCAGATCCTTCCCCCACCAGCTGCCATGGACTGGGAGTAGCTCTGCCTTCCAGAGCCAGCGTGATGGGGAGCAGGTGTCCCCAGTCCTCAGGTGGCAGTGGTATCCCCACGATGGGCATAACTGTGGCCACCCTCCCCTCCTAAGCACGTGCCGGGCTCTGAGGGTGTTTTGTTCCCCCTGAAGTTAAGCAGACACAAAAGCACTGACAGGCAAGGGTGCATGCTCATGTCCCTGAGTGCACACCGCTGTCCTGTCACTTGTGGCCATCAGGATCTGCCTGGGCTCAGGCACCTGCTGCCTGGTTTGGGCTTGGGCCATAGTCTTAAGAGAAAAGAAGGGGTGTGGCATCTTGCCCCATTCCCCTCCAGCAAGACCCCTAAATGCATGTATCATTTAAATATCTGCTTGGCTTTAAGGTGGAGAATAGACGCAAGCATCAGCTTCAGCACCCCGTGCACCTGGGCGCTTGGCAGACACCTGGCTTGTCCCGCTGCAGCATGCAGGCTGCATCCACAAACCCTTTTGGCCTTCTGACAGTGACTTGATCTCTCCTTCACACTGCCCCGGGGTTGTGTGGGGACACGGTCCTGGGGAATTCAAGCCGTGCACTTTGATTTGCTTGAGCGTAATGTGCCGGGGTGTTTGGCTGAATGAAGATGCATCACTGAACCGGCGCCAGGAGCCGGCATGCAGCCGGCACTGAGATGCAAAGAGCAAGCGGGGAGGGTTCCCCTTCTTTGCAGATCCCGCCGAGGTCACATGTTGGGGAGATGAACCCTTCATGACTGTTAAAAATCTCGAGTCTGGAATTGCAGGGGATTATCTGGCTGTTTTATTCTCCACTTGTTTTCCATTGAACATCTTCCGCAGACGATGAGAGGGAGAAAGAGGAGGTGGAGGCGAGCAGGAGGGAGGGGAGGTGGGAGAGAGTCAATTGACAAAGTGAGGTTATTAATTTTTCAGAAAAGAAAATGCATTCTACATTTTGAGGAGAAATATTGATACGTCGTTTAATGCTCTTTTATTTCTTTCACTCTCTCTTCTTCACCACTCTAGTTTGTGTTCTGCAGGTCCTGTGTTTGCAGAAGCCCCTGTCTTCGGCAGTCATTTCTTGTCTATGAACCAAATCTCCTTGGAGGCTTCTCACTCCTTTCTGCAGGTTGAGCAGAAGGAGGGTGCAGGATCAGTGCCGTGGGATGACTTCAGGGGCACGGTGCATCTGCCTCCCCTCAGGGGCTTGGCATCCTCTGGGCTGAGGTGTTGTTTGAGGCAGGAATTCTTGCAAGCCACCAAACACCTGAACGCCTCCTTTCAAATTCCCTTTGAAGCTGTGGTTATTTGGGGGAGGGAGTGAGGGGGGGAATAGAAAGCCCACGGTTCTATTCCCATCCTCCCTCGCTTTCCCTGCTCAGGTCTCCATGGACATCATGGCTGGTGCTCTGGCTCATTGCAGCTTTTCCAACCTCTTTTTGCTCTTCAGTCTCTTCTGCATCTTTCTTCATCTTTCTCCACCTGCTCCTCTGCTCCCCTGCTCCTTCCCCCTGCATTGTTTAACTTCTGGGGCTCCTCACCCACCAACATCGGCCCCACTGGCCCAAAGTCCTCCTGAAATGCCACAGCAAGGACCCCAGAACCTGGTGGAGAAAGCAGACCTACAAAACCCCCGCCACATCCAGTTGACACCCGTTCTGTTTGTGCACCAGCTGGATAAACTGGCCAGAAAATGCGGTGTCTGGAGCAAACGTGTGCATTTAGCCCTTTTAACCCTACATAAATGAAGGGCAGGAAACAAAAACTTCATCCATTAATGTAATGACAGGTATTTCCCTGTTCTTAGGCTGGGCCTAGTCAAGCAAAACACTTAAGTACATGATTAATTTGAAGTCTAAGAGACTTAAGCATGTGCTTAAGCGTTCTGCAGCCCTGGACCTAACAACAGAGGTTTCTACAGAGCAATCCATGCTCATGACATGTTACAGTGGTAGTTAGATGTATGGATTAAGGGTGCCATAAACAGTTGAGATATTCTGTTTAAACAATCATTTGTTGACAAGACTATTCTAAGCCCATCGAATCCCTAAGTGATAGATGTATGTTGTCTTTCTGAGTCTCATGCTGTATCAGCCATTGATTTTTTCAGCCTGGATGCTAAGGTAACCTTTACCTGAGAGCTTAAGCAGAAAGCAATGGGTGTATGCTCACCGTGCCAGCCACTGTTTGTATTGCTGGAGCGAGAACAAAGCGAGGGCTCATCTTCACATCCATCCGCACTGCATGGGGCTGCCCTGGGCTGCTGCAAGGCCAGGGACGAAGCAGCCCTCTTGGCTGGGCTTGTTCAGTGCTGTCACGGCACATTCATGGAGCTGCCTGGGAGCTCTGGCCAGGGGATGTTTCCTCAGCCGCAGACAGGCAGCCCCTCCCCAGGGTCCTGCTCCTGCCCCAGCCATGTCTCGGGGCGGTTTCTCATCCCCAACCCACCCGGCCACCCAGGGGAGGAGCCCCGTGTCCTTGCCATGCCAGCAGCTCACCACTCAGCAGCCATTTCAGATGTTTGTCCCCAGAGACCCACGGGTGCCCCAGCAGCTCCATCCCCATGTGGGCACCATGTCGGGATGCCCTTCTCTGAGATCTGTTTTAATCACATTTATACAGTGTAACCAGGGGAAGGAATCTATTGACAGTCTGTCTTCACATTTCTGTCAATTCTTCCGTAGACATCATTAAATCCAAGAGTGGATCTTAATTTAACGTGTTAGCTAACGGGTTATTTAATTAGTTTTCAATACCCCCCCCCAAAAAAAAAAGAAAAAAAAAAAAAAAGTAGGTGGTGGGGAAATGGGTTATGTATTAAGGGAAGAAAAAAAAAAAGAAAAGAAAAAAAAAAGAGAGAGAAAGAGAGCAAGATGATGAGCACATCCAGGTTTCCCGGATCTGCAGAGAAATTGTCTCCTCAGCCCCTTCGCCCCTTCTCTCTCACAAGAAAGAGCCCTGTTGCGTTTCCCCTTCTCCCCACTGTGTTCAATAATAAATGAAAATGGTAAAAAGCAATTCATACACAGGCTAAGTGTCTGGATTTATTATCAAGACAATTACACCGAGGAGAATTCCCGGAAAATTACTCTTCGAAGTCTTTCTCTGCCACCCCCTCCTAGTTTGGATAAATACAGCAGCAATTACTGCTGCAGGAGAGAGGAGGGCACGGGGAGAGGGGTGCCACCACTCCACGCCCCAGCCGGGCTCGCTCTCGGGGCGCCACCTGCCATCGGGGTGGCTTTGTGCCCAGGGCAGGGGGGGACTTGGGGGTGTGGGTTTGGGGGGAGAGGATGCATGTTTCCCATGGACAAGGCTGTGAGCTGGGTATCGATTATGGCCAGCTGGAGCTCTAAGCATGTGTGTGTGCACGTGTGTGATAGCTGCATGCGGCTGTGAGCTGCCTTGGGTTATTTTAGTGAAAAGCACTCCGTGACCTAGGGTTGGTGTGGAGCAGGCCTGGGCACCCATCCAACAGGGACCTGGTGCCCAGCCCCACTGGGCCCAGTGGAAACAGCTCTGGTCTGACTGGGGGTGGCAGGTCCCTACCTGTCCACATCCCTGCTTCGTCCCTTGTTCCTGCCTCACTCCCTATTTTCCCTCATCCCCAACCCTGCCTGTCCCCATCCCTGCTTCATTTCCCTTTTTTCCCTGTCCCCATCCCTTCCTCATTTCCTCTTTTGCCCTGTACCCAACCCTGCCTGTCCCCATCCCTGCCTCATTTTCCTTTTTTTCCCTCTATCCTACCTCTGCTTGTCCCCATCCATGCCTCATTCCCCCTTTTTCCATTGTCCTCATCCCTGCCTCACCCTTGTCCCCATCCCTGCTTCTGTCCCATCCCCACCTTTCACCCATCCCATCCTGTTCCTGACTCATTCCCATTTTTCCTCTTCCCCCAGCCCTGTCTGGTACCCATCCTCACCTCGTACTGCTCCCTGTCTGTCCCTTGTCCCTGCATCGTGCTCATTACTCGTGTTCATCCGAGCCTTGTCCCCATCCCAGCCTCATGTCCCTGCATCGTGTCCCCATCCCTGTCTCATGTCTCCATGTCCCTACCTCATGTCCTCATCCTTCCCCATCCCATCCCCGCCTGTCTCCTGACCCCACTGCTGCCCACCCCGGGCCATGCCCGGCGGCGGGGCACATCCCCGGGGAACAGAGGCACCTGTTGCGGGGACAGAACCCCAGGGACCAGCGAGGGGGACAGTGCCCCCCGCCCCGCACCCCCTCCCCGGGCCGCTCCGGTGCGACCGAGCCGGAGCAAAAGGCACCGCAGGGGCCCGGCCGTGCCCGCCCCTCTGCCCTGGGGCTTGGGGAGAAAAGTCTCCAAAAATAGGATCGCCTCTTTTTGGAAAAGCAGAGATGGTTCCCGAGCTGGGAAAACGAGTCGTGCTGCAACAGGAAAAAAAAAAAATGCCGAAAATATTCAGAACCGTGAAACGCGGATAAATACACTCGCATATGGATAAAATAAATACAATCTCCATGCGAATATGTACCTTGTATATACACAGTATGTATAATATAGATATTATGTACAAAATAAGTGCATTGAATGCCTGATTTCGGCGCACAACACTGGGCAGAGCCGTGCTGAGGAGCGGAGGACAGCTCCCGGTTCGCCTCCGCACGGGCGTTTTCCACCGCGCCGGTACCGGGCGCTCTCCCGCAGCCCCGGGACCCCGTGCTGGGGCACCCCAAAGCCGCCCACGACGTTCCGGGGCTTGGGGGGGGCACCTGCAGCTTTTGGGGAACACCCGTGGGTGCCAGGCACCGGGCTCTGCCGATGGCACCGGGCGTTTTAACGCGCGTTGTTAAAAGAAAGGTTTTACCGGACATCGCCCTATATGCTCGGCCCTGCCCCACTAAAAGTCGCCGTTTGGTGGTTTTTAACTTTTTTTTTTTCCTATTTTCTTATTTTTTTCTTTTTTCCCCAAGAATGCTCAGACATTCGTGTTTGGGGATCCCACATTGCACAAGGAGAGAAATGGCAAAATGGGATGCCCGGACCCGGAGAGGAGAGGGCAGAGCTGGGGGCAGCCCGAGGGGGGTTCCCAGACTCACGCGCCCCGCAGAGCACCCACAAACTCGCTGCACTTCCCTCTTCTAAGCTTCTAAATCCCGCCCGGGCTCCGGGACGGCCGAGTCTGAGCGTGGGAAAGGCGGAAGAGGGGGCAGGAGGGAGGGAAAAAAATAAAATTTAAATTAAAAAAAAAAAGGGGGGGGGGGGGGGAATATCCCACCTCGGGTCTTGGCGAAATCCGAGTGGTTTTCACTGCCTTTCCCAAAAAAGCCCCGGCGGGGCCGTGCTGCTGCCAGGGTGTAAAGTTCAGGGCTGGTCCGCTGTGAACTTTTGAAAACAAATCGCTGGTGGAAGAGGCTCCCGGAGGTCCCCTCTGCCTTCCCCGGCGCTGGGGGCACGGCGGGGGGGTGCAGGGAAGGAGGCCGGGTAGTGGCCGCCGGTGGGTGTGCGGCCCCGGGGAGTGCGACCCCGGCCCCAAGCCGCGCCGCGCCGGAGCTCGGCGGGGAAAAACTCCGGGGGTGACATCGAAAAGAGCGGCCGCGGGTCCCCAAACCGCCTCCCCGGCGTGAAATTGGATGGGCCCGAGGCCCCCCGCCCGCTCCCCGCCGCCGCCGCGGCCCCGGCGCTGCCGGCCGCCGAGTTTTGGGGGGTATCAAAGTTTGGGGCAAACGAGAAAAGTGGGCGGCGAGCCCCAGGAGGGGCCGGCTCGGCCCCCACCCCCCTGCAGATTTATTTCCCCTCCTTGCTGCGGTTTTTCCTCCTTCCCCACCGACCCCGGGGGAAGACGAACGGCAAAATAGCGGGCGGGGGGCACCTTCCGACGGCCCCCCCCGGCCTGTCCCTCTCTCTAAATTCACCCGGTGTGTTTTTTACGGAGATGGAGGAAATTATTCGCAGAGGGTGGGGGGATAAAATATTTCTACATCCCGCAAAAAGGAAAGGAAAAGAAGCCGCGAGCAGCGGGGAAAGGGCCTGAGCTCGTAGCTAAAATTTTCTCAAAGAGAAAAAAAAATAAAAGAAAAAGGAAAACGCCGAAGGTGCAAACGGGCAATGGGGGGCGGCCCGGGGGGACGGGTGTTTGGGGCCCAGAAAATTGTTGTGGAGAAAAGGGCTGGAGCCCCCCCGCCGGCCCCGCTGCCGAATTCCTCCCCGAAACGCCAGAAAGCCGAGCTCAAGGCGCAGGGAGACGCCGTGAAATCGGGGAAGGAAAAATCGTACCCGAAAAGGTCGGGAGGGATCTGGGGGATGGCAGGAGCGTGGCTGCCCCCGCCGGGGCTGTGCGGAGCCGGGGAGCGCGGCGGGGGCGGGGGGGGGGGCCGCGGCGGGACCCCCGCGGGACGGGGCCTCGGTCCTGACGCTGCGCCCCCCGGAGCGGGTTTTTCCCATATCCCGCTTGAACAACCCCAAATCCAGGTGGAACTTTTTTGTTCCGGCGTCGCTGGCTTTTCCTGCATTGTTTTGTTTTGGAAGTGAAAGCGTTTGAATCCCCTTCAAGAACCGGTATCAAAGTCTCTTTTTTTAAAAGCTATTGATTGCAAAAGTCTTATTTAAACCAACACATTTTAGTTTCTCACATTTTAAAACATCATCTGGGGCCCATTGTATGGAAAATCGATTAGCAGAAATTGCCACGCTCTTTGCCTCCCGCTTGATTGTTGTAAAATCGAGACATCCATAGGCAAAGGCTGGGCTGGGAAAGATTTGGAACCGAAATGAAAGGGTTTGCAAGGAATCTATAGGCACTAAATAATTCACCTGCCAGGCGATGGTGCTGTTATTTTGAAGCCTTAAAGAACTTTAAGGAACTTGATTTCCTATAGGGAAGTGCCATGGCGGGATGCGCGGGGCTGCGCGGGAGCCACGTTGCCGCTCGCTCCCGTTCCGTGCCTGGCAAAACCAAATGCTTTAGCCCCTGGGCTGTACCTGTCCGCCGGCTGCCACAACCCCTGCCCGCAGGTGCGCGTCCCACTCCTCTGGATGTATTTCTGGCCGTGGCGCTTGGGTTTTCGAGCTCTTCCTAAGTGTGTGTGGGGGAGCGGGGGGGGGGGGGGGGGCGGAAATACAGAGAGATTTGAGCGCAAAACCAAACGGCTGGAGTGCAGCAGCGCGGACCCGGAAGGCAAGGGTAGAAGCGGGGAGGGGGCAGCAGTGCCCCCCCTGCCCTCTACGCACCTTCCCCACCGCTCCCGGGGCCGCTGCCCCCTGCCCGAGCTGCTCGGAGCGCCCCGGGGGCGATCCCGGGGGAGCGGCCGCGAGCCCGGTGCGGGCAGCCCCGAGCACCCCGTTCCCCCCGGGGGGCAGCGACGGGCGGCCGGGGGGTGCTGAGAGGGCTGAGCGCTGCCAGGATTAATTGTTGCTTTTTTTTTTTTTTTTTTTTTTGAGGGGGTGGGGTGGTTATTTGCTCCCCCCGCACTGCGCCTCTCTCCCCTCTCGTCCCAGTCGGCGGTCCCTTCGGGTGCTCTGCCCCGTCCCCCTTGCCCCCAAGGCCGCGGGGTTGCGGGGGGGGGGCCGGGTGAGGGCCCCAGCTCCCCCTCCGCACTTACCGCCCCCGGCTCCGCGCCTCGGGGTGCCGGCACTGCCCGGCTCCTCTCGGAGAGCTGCCCGGGCGGCTTCGGAGGAGCGGAGGGATGGGAATTAAATAGAGAGAGGGAGCTCAGGAAGAAAGAGGAGGCGAGGGAAGGGATCAATAGCATCCAGCTGGCGAATGGAAAGAAGGGGAGAGGGCCCCGGCCGCCTCCGAGCAGGCTCCGCGTTGGGGCGCGCAGCGACGGCGGGCAGAGCGGTGCGGGGACGGGACCCTGCGCGGGGACGGGACTCTGCCCCCGGCCATCCCCGCGGCCTCGGGGCGCTCCGAGCCCTGCTCGGGAAGGCGGAGAGGGAGGAAAAGCCCGGCGGGGTTCACCCGTGCCAGCAGCGGCTCGGGCCCACGGCCCGGCCCCGGGCTGTGCCGCCGCCTCCCCGCTCCCCCGGCCCCGCACGGCTCCGTGCCGCTCGCCTAATGATATTGCATCGATCGGGGAAGAGCCGGGGGGAGGTGGGAGGTGGAGGGGGTAAAGGGGGGGTGCGCGGAGCTACCGCATTACTCAATTATGTCGCACTAATTACTAAAAAGTCTCTCTCTTTTTTGTTGTTTGCTTGGTGCAAAGCTCGGCGGAGGGCAGAGTCCAGCGCCTGCCCCGGGGGCCCGCTGCTCCGGGCCCGGTTGGGGCTGGGGAGGGGGGGTTGTGGGGTAAGGGGGGGGCCGTGTCACCGTCCCCCACCGTCAGCCCGGCCCGGGGCCGCTGCGCGGGACGGAGGGCGCGCTGGGCAGCTGCAGGCTGGGATCTATCGATGGGCGGTCGATGGGCCGATCGATGCGCTATCGCCATTATTACACTCGATGAAACCGTTTCAGACGCGGCTGCTTCAGCCCTTGCTCGTTCTCCCCCCTCCTCCTCCCTGCGCCCCCCACCTCACTCCCCCTTAGCCCCCCCTTAACGCCCCCCCAATCCCTTGATCTTGGCCCTGCCCAGCTCCGGACCCCCCAGCGCAGCGCTGCCCGGCTCCGTGTCCCGTTACCTGCCTGGAACTCCCTCCTCCCCCTTCCCCTCCACTCTCCCCCCGACCCCCCCGAGGCCTCCCTTGGGTCCTGGGGGCTTTGCATGCCCCCCCCCCCGGAGCCGCACCGCCCCCCGGGACGCTGCTGGTCCCGCTGCCCAGGCACGTTTCGAGCCTCGGGGGGGGGGAGGGAGGGAAAGAGGGGAGCTGAGAGCGAGGCTGGAAGCAATGACCCCGGGGGGGGAGGGGGGGAGCGGTGAATTTTTCCCAAATCCCAGCCCGGCCTGGCCCAGCCCGGCTCCGGCAGGCCGGGCCGCGTTAAAGCGGGGCCACACCCCCGGCTCGGCCCCCGCTCCGCCGGTGACTGCTCTGCGCCCGCATCCTAGGAACTGACGGGGCTTTATTTTATGAAATTGGGAATCTTGTGGAATTCGGCACTAAAGAGATGTCTGAGGGGCGCGGGGGACGGCCGGGTGCGACACTGGTCCTTGTGCTCGGGAGAGAGGGGAACGAGGGATTGGAGCTCCTACCCGCAGCCCCAAATTCAGAGAGGAAATTGACGGGCGTTCCCCTTCTGTTTGGAGAGGGATGGGATGGGATGGGATGGGATGGGATGGGATGGGATGGGATGGGGTGGGATGGGATGGGATGGGATGGGATGGGATGGGATGGGATGGGATGGGATGGGATGGGATGGGATGGGATGGGATGTTCCCATTTGGGAGCCCCCAGAGCCCCCCAGAAGCCCCTCGGCCGCCGGGGCCGCCTGGAGCCCCCTTAACCGGGCTCTAACCAGGGGCGGAGCCCGGCCGGGGCCCACGCGGGGAAGGCGTCAGGGGAAGCTGCGGATTTTGTGTTTTCGTGTGACTCAGTAAAGCTTCGGCAAGGGGCACGCCGGGGCCTGGGGACCGGGAGCCGCTTCCCCGGCGCTGGCCGGGAGCTCTGGGGGCGGCCGCCGCGCCCTGCTCCCCGCAGGAGCCCGACCCTGCGGGACACCGAGGGGGGCCCCGGAACACGCCTGGAGGGGGGCAAACCTGGGGTGGACACCAGGAGACAGCCCACGGCCTAAAACCCGGCTCTCCCCGTCCCTGCCTTCCTGCTTCCCATCCTCCTCCCCTTCCCATCCCACATCCCCTTTTTTCCCTTCTCCTTTCCCTTTTCCCTCTCCCTTTCCCTTATTCTCCCCTTATTCCTCTCCCTTAATCCCCTTTCC
Source organism: Netta rufina (assembly GCF_964035555.1). NCBI lineage: Eukaryota > Metazoa > Chordata > Aves > Anseriformes > Anatidae > Netta > Netta rufina. Next base: position 1,272,019 of record NC_140152.1, on the reverse strand, counting down.
CTTCCTTCCCTTTGCCCCTTTCCCCTTCCCTGCCCACCCCTGCAGCAGAGCACCGTGTGCCCTCCCCCCGCGCGTCCCTGTCGCCTTCCCCGTGCGGAGGCGCCCCCACACCCCCCCCCCCATCCCCTAAAAGCTGCCCGGGACCCGGAGGGGGGGAGGGGGGCCACAAGTGTGGGTGCGGGCAGGTGGGGGGGACACGCGTGGGGACATAGGTGCGAGAGAGGGGGAGTGTTTGGGGCAGACGGCGTGGGGGGAAGCGGCTGGGGGGGGGTCAACCAGGCCCTGGGTAAAGAAAGAATTTGGGGGGAACTCTTGGGGGCGCAGCAGGTGCGGGGGGGAGCAGGGGGGTGCAGAGGGGGTGCAGGGGGGGCGTTGGACACAGGTCCTTTGGGAGCACACACAAGGGTGGGGACAGCCAGAGGTGCGCGTGGGGGGGGGGGTGTCAGCCAGATGTGGGGGGGGGTCAGCCAGATGTGCGGGGGCACAGGTGTATGCGGGGGGCACCGCGCAGCGCCGCCAGATGTGCGCTGGGTGCCCGGGGGGGGAGGGGAGCACCGATGATGGGGGAGGTCACCCTGAGGGGTGGGGGTCAGCCCCTGGGGGGGGTCAGCTCTGGAGGGGGGGGGCATTATGGGGGGTGTCACTATAGGAGGGGGTCAGTTTCAGGGAGGGGGTCACTATAGGGCAGGAGGGGTGCGCAGCCCCATGCGCCAGGCACCTCCGTTCCCAAGGACCGGGGAAAGCGGCGGGGGGGGGGATATGGGGGGGGCGGCACGGCTCGGTTCGGTGCGGGGGGGCTGGGGGGGGGAACGGGGGGGCGGGGCGGCGCTGACGTCACGCCGCGGCCCAGAGCGAGGCTGCCGGGAGCCGGCGGCCGAGGCGCGCCGCAGCCGCCCCGAGCGCACGCCCCGCGCCCCGCTCCGCTCCGCGCAGCCCCCGCGCAGCGCAGCGCAGAGCAGAGCCGGCAGCGCCCCGAGGCCGGGCAGGGGCGGCGCGGCATGCCGGCCTGAGCGCGGGGCGAGGGAGATCGATCCCCGGAGCGCGGAGTCTGAATTAATCCGGGCAGCAGGCGCGGGGAGGGGGGGGGCGGTGGAGGAGGAGGAGGAGGAGGAGGAAGAGGAGGAGGAGGAGGAGGAGGAGGAGGAGGAGGAGGCGGCGGCGGCGGCGGCGGCGGGGCTGGGGGAGGAAGGCAGCGAGCGAGCGGGCGAGGACAGCGGCAGAGCCCGGCGGCCACCATGGAGCTGGCGATGGAGAACCTGGGCAGCCTGCACGGCGTCCCGCACTCGCAGCCCGCCGAGCTGCTGAGCCCGGCGCACGGGCGGCAGGGCTCGCACCGCAACCTGGTGCCGCACGGCCGGCCCGCCATGGTGTCGGGCATGGCCTCCATCCTGGAGGGGGGCGACTACCGCGCCGAGCACAGCCTGGCCGCCCCGCTGCACCCCGCCATGAGCATGTCCTGCGAGTCGCCGTCCGGCATGAGCCTGAGCAGCACCTACACCACGCTGACCCCCCTGCAGCACCTGCCGCCCATCTCCACCGTGTCGGAGAAGTTCCACCACCCGCACCACCACCACCATCACCACCACCCGCACCAGCGCCTCGCCGGCAACGTGAGCGGCAGCTTCACCCTCATGCGCGACGAGCGGAGCCTCGCCTCCATGGGCAACCTCTACAGCCACTACCCCAAGGACATGCCGGCCATGGGGCAGCCCCTCTCGCCGCTCCCCAACGGGCTGGGCAGCCTGCACAACGCCCAGCAGCCGCTGGCTCCCTACGGCCCCGGCGGCCACTTGCCCAACGAGAAGATGCTCTCGCCCAACGGCTTCGACTCGCACGCCGCGATGCTGTCCCGGGGCGAGGAGCACCTGGCGCGGGGGCTGGCGGCCCCCAGCTCGGCCATGATGCCCCCGCTCAACGGGATGCACCCGCACGGCCACCCGCACGCCCAGCCCGGGGGCTCGCTCCTGGGCGAGCGGGAGCGCCAGGCCTCGGCCGCCGGCTCGCAGCCCGGAGCCTCCGGGCAGGTGGAGGAGATCAACACCAAGGAGGTGGCTCAGAGGATCACGGCCGAGCTGAAGCGCTACAGCATCCCGCAGGCGATCTTCGCGCAGAGGATCTTGTGCCGCTCGCAAGGGACCCTCTCGGACCTGCTGCGGAACCCCAAGCCCTGGAGTAAGCTCAAGTCGGGCCGGGAGACTTTCCGGAGGATGTGGAAATGGTTGCAGGAGCCGGAATTTCAGAGGATGTCGGCGCTCAGGCTCGCAGGTAGGGCACGGCGGGGGTGCGAGGGGACCGACACGCGTGGGGACCCTTCCCAGGAGCGCCCCGGGTAGCGGGGAGCCGGGTCGGGGCCGGGTCGGGGGTTACCGAGCCTTACGAAGACAAGGATGGAAATTCTCCTTAATGCAACCCCCCCCGCCCCGGGCCTGCTCCTGACAGCGGGAAACGGGAGCTCGGAGGCGGCAGGAGCCGGGTGCTCACGGCACTGTCCCTCGGTGGGCTGCCTCTCCCCTGGGGGTCGTTTCCCGTGCGGTCCCACCCGCTGCCCCCGGCCCCGTTTCCCCCCCCCCGGAGAGCCACCGGTGGGGCCGCGTCGCGCTTGGCACCGCCGCTGGGTCCCCGCAGCCCCGGCTGCGCTGCGGGCAGGCTCCAATCCCTCCTCCGTTACCGGGGGCTTGCACCGGGGAAGCCGTGCTGCTGCGGGGGAGGGGGATGGTGAAAATCAGGGGGAGACACCCGGGGCTGCGCTCCGCTCCCCGGGGCACCGCAAACGCTGCCTGCAGGGGAATCGCCCGGGGGAACCGAGGGTTGCCCCGGGGACGCACCGCGGGTGCGGAGCGCACGGAGGCTCCGCGCCCAACCCAGCCGGCGAGGCTCGTTCGGCCTCAGCCCGGCGCTGGGCCGAGGGACGTGCGTTTGCTGGGGGAAGAAAAGAAAAAAAAAATTACACACATGCACAAAAAATGCGTTTTCTGTGCGCGGGGGCTCGGAGGGGTCACGATGTTGGTGCGCGGACGAAAGGGCAGGAGAGCTGGAGGAGGTGTCAGAGCCCCCCCCGCCACCCTCCCGCATCCCCGCTCCTCCGCACCGGCCCCGACAGAACCGCTCCAGGGCTCCGCGGGGCCAGGCGGGGGTGGCCGGGGGCTGCCACCACCCGGGAGAAAAATTGCGGAGATCGCAGCTCCCGGGGCGACCGGGCAGAGTCCGGCCCGCTGGGGGCTGCGCACGGCGAGGAGCCGGCCGTTATTTATGGAGGAGAGCAGCGTTCATATGTATTTAGTGTAATTCAGTTGCTCTTTAATTAGGGCAGGGTAGTGGCATCTTTTAGTTCCAGTCGATGCCCTATTGAAAAGCAGTTAATAGAATGCAAATTGTTCCTGGCTTTACAAGGTTCTGGTAAATAAAGATTTAAACACTGCCGCGATCGGCCGTTTAATGCCCCCGTTGTTCGGGCTAATTGAGCGGCGGGTGGCTGCCTCCTGGCTCGCCAAAATTTGAAATAATACCCGTGGTTGTGAGGGTGGGAATGAATCCCCGGCTCGGGGAGGCTGCGGGAGCTCTGTCCCCCTCGGCCCGGCCCGGTGCGGCGGAGGCCGGGGGAGTCGGGTTCTGCCCCCGCTTCCATCGCTCCGGTCGTCCCCGAGCTGTCGGGGGAGATTTATTTTCCTTAAAATGGTTTTTAATTCCTTACGCCGCGTTTCCCTGGGTCCCAGCGGCGCTTTGCGCCAAGAGACGATATTTCCGGAAATAGAAAATCCAAATTTCGTAGGGACGGGGGTTTAATTCTCTGCTTTCTGCGAGGACGATCAAATACAACGCACCCCGCGAGGAACTCGCCTCTGCTAAACCCCGGCGACCCCGACTGGACCAGGCCGTGGCTCTCACCCCACCGGGCCGCCCCACGGAGGATCCGCCGGCCGGGCCTCCACTCAGCCCCGGGCCTCCATGCAAGCCCGGGCCTCCCCACAACCCCGGCCTCCCCGCGGCTCTCCCCGCTTTGTTCCCGGCTCCCGGCCCCGCTGCCGCCCCGCTGGGGCCCGGTTTCGTTTCGTTCTCCCTCCCCCCCATAGCTCTCGCCCCTCGACGGGCACTCCGGGACGCCGGGCGGAGGCTCGGGGTGCGCGGGGCTCCCCGTGCTGCCTTTGTCCCGCCGGGAAACGAGGCCGGGGGAGGCCGCCGGGGGAGCGAGACCCCACGGCCGCCACCGACCCCGTTCCTCGACGGCGCGGCCGCGGCTCGGCCCCACGCCCACGGAAAAGGCGCTTATAAGGGAGGGGGCGCGCCGGGAGTCGGCGATCCCCCCCAACCCGGCCGTCCTGGGGCCGCGGTTCGATCCTGCTCGCTTTTTTCCACCCCGCCGCTGCTGGAGGGGCCGTAGGGCCGCGACTACCGCGCGGCGAGCAGCCTGGCAGGGGCCGGCCTCGTCCCCCCTGTACAAACACAACGGAGGGGTTGGGGGGGTCCAACCGGGGGGACCCGGGCCCGTTCGCCGTGTTCAGGAGCCCACCCGGTGTATTAGTCCGAGGCAGTAAATCGCGGATCGATAAACACGCCGGGCCCCTCGAAATGGCAATTGCTGCTTTTCTCCTCTTTCCACTCCAATTCCCCCCTCTCGCCGCCCCGTGCGCAGATGAACCATTAATTATTCAGCCGGGGCCCGGGCAGAGCCGCAGCGGGGGTGGGGGGTGGGAGGTGAGGGGCTGCGGCCCCCAACGGCCCCCGCACCGCTCCCTCCGGTGCCGGGGGGGGGGGGGGCATTGGCTCCGCTCCCCTCGGGGGGTCCCCAAAATAGGGGTGCCCCACGGGGAAGCATCTGGGCAGCAGCTGGCGGTGCCCGTCCCGTCCCCTCGGGCCATCCATCTCGGACACCCGCTGTCACCGCCGCATTGTGTCCCCGTGTGTGTCCCCCTCCCCGGTCCAGATGCAGCTCTGCAAACTTCGTGACCCCCCTCCCCACACACACACCCGTGATCCTCGCGGGTCTTAGGAGGCCCCACGGCTCCGTGCAAGGAAGTGGCTCCGTTCTCATGGGCTCAGCTGGGTCCCCGCGTGTCCGCAGAGGGCAGTGGGAGTCCCCCCACCACTCGTCTCCGTGGGCACTCTCCCATCCTCTCATGCTGACAGCCGGTGGGTGCCCTCCCACCCTGCGTGCCCGTGGGTGCCCTGTAGGAGCCCCCCGCTCCTGCGCACCCGCGTGTGGACACCCCGTCCCCGCCACGGGTTTATTCCTGCACGCAGGATTTGGGAATCCTCCCGTGGTTAGAACCTGGGAGAGCCAAGACCTCGTTGTGGCCTTTTAGCTTCGTGTCCATTTGTGCTAAACTCGGCCAGAAACCATCGGCCCGTGGTTTT